>NC_136476.1:86626928-87984428 GCF_902686455.1 Sciurus vulgaris | reverse complement strand
GTCAGCAGGGGGTTGAAGACAGATTTCCATCCTCGTTAGCCCCAGATGGTCCCCTGAATGACTGGAGCCAATGGGAGGCCTTCCTTGCCTTCCTCATTACTGTTGGCATTAGCAACTTCACCCGGGCTGCTGTCTCTGTAAGCACTTCCCCCTCAACCTGTCTATTTACCCCTTGTTTCTGACCTGGAAAATGCAGGCCTGTTGCCTGCAGCTGAGCTGGGCTTACAGAAGAGAGCCCTCTGAGGATTTGCAGGGAAGCCGAATCTGCTGTGTGCTCCTGTGGGCCAGCGGCTCAGTGTGAAATCCCTAATGCTGTGTGCCAGGCATCTTGACAGGGAGCAGCGGGCCCAGAGGTGTGCCTGCCCCCCTTCAGCCTTCGCTGTGGCCTCAAAGCCATCCACTGCCCTCTCCAGATCCAGAGCCTCCCTCCTAGTCCTGGGGCAGAATATCTGCATGTCCCTGCTGATAAGACAGCTTCTTCCTCCAAAGGAGAGGCTAGGAAGCAGAGAAGACGCCCAGAGCCCAGCAGGATGGGCTCCTAGGCAGGAGCACACAAGGCACAGATGACGTGTTCCCACTGAATCCAGTTAAAATCAGGCGTGTGTGCTGCCAGACTGCAGAGGCAGCAGGCCTGGCTCTTACCTGTCCGAGACATGCTCAGAGTGCAGGCCGGAGAATCTCCTGGTGTGCACCAGAGGTATTGATGACCAGAGCAGGGAAGTCCCTACAAAGTCACCAGCTTCAAACAGCCCAGACCTGGCTCCCAAATTGGCTTGGAAAATGAATACCAGTGACATAAGAAAGACTTTAAAATCTATTTCTCAGCACAAAAAACCTGCGCGGACTAACTTCTCTAGCTTCGTTACCACATGGAAGCGTAGCAGGAGAAATGGGCCCTCTCATGTGAAGAAACGTGGAGCATCTGCCCTTTGGGGACAGGATGTGGCGTGTGGGGCAAGCTTTCTAGGGGAGTAGCAGTGGGTGGGGGCTCCAGATGTCTGAGCCTGCCCACTCTCTCCACAGGGTTTCCAAGGCAAGACTGGCCCTCCAGGCCCGCCGGGTGTGGTCGGCCCTCAGGTGAGACACAGCACCCTGGGTCCTGGGTATTGGGTGTCACCCAGCCGAGGACCGAGGGAGGGAGGACCAATGCTCAGTGTCAGCTCCCCTGATTCTGAAGGTGTAGGTGCTGCTAATGCGGGAGCTTAATCCTGTCATGCATGTTAGCAGCCAGAGGTTTGCTCCACGCAGGAAGACACCCTGGGAGAGAGCGAGCGATGAATCGAGCATGCAGTGTGGGTCCAGCGGGCAGAACAAGGGGGCCTCATGGGCCATGCTCAGGGCTCTGGCTTTCCCCAGGGCAGGGGCCAGCTGTGTCCACTTGTGCTTGCTGTGGGTACATGGCCACTTTCTCCTGCCACTGGCTCACACCAGTGCCACGGGCCTGGGAGGCCAGCAGTGTGGGGCAGCAGCCAGCCTGCTTCTTAGAGACTTAGCACCTGATGTGGCTTGGAATAAGAGGTTGACCTGCTGCACCGCAGAGCTAAAGGACAGGCAGGCTGTGGCCCCGCTGTGGCTTCTCTTGCCTGGTTGCTGATGTGGCCTCCCCCAGCTGGTTTCCCCATGACATCCTGGAAGTATAGCTCGCTGGGCCTCCTGAGAGGCCCCAGGGGCAGGAGGAAGTGCCAGGGGCCAGGGGCCAGGGGCCAGGCGGCAGGCGGCTTAATAGTGTCCACCCAGCTTGCTTTGGTCTATTCTGCATTTTGACTGAAAGGAGACAGGCAAAGGAATGGGGGTTTGTTGGGCTATTGGTCTTTGCCTGTGTGGTTGGGACTGTCCTTAGATTCCAGAAGAGAAGGGCCCTCTTCACAGGTCACTTGAAACTGACCTGTGGTGCACACTGATTTTCCCTTAGGGTCCCACAGGAGAAACGGGTCCAATGGGCGAACGTGGCCACCCTGGGCCCCCTGGTCCTCCTGGTGAACAGGGGCTCCCAGGCCTTGCTGGAAAAGAAGGGACAAAGGTGAGTTTCTGGAAGCTTCCATGTCGCGCTGGCCCTTTCCTTAGGAGCCATTTGGGCCTTTGTGGTCCTGCTGCTCCTTTCTGAGGGTGGGTGACCCCTCAGACAAGCCCCTCCATGTCCATGCCCTCCCAAACCAGCGCATTCAGCCGCGCTTTGTTGGCTGGAGCAGGGCCTGAGCTGGCCTCCTGCGGGGCTGGAGAGTGAAGAGTAGTGGGGATCAAAACCTCCTCCCCGCCCTGCTGGGAGCTCTGTCCCCGCTGCCACCCCACTCCCAAAATGGATGAAAAGCTCTTGTACTTCACACATCTGTGCATATTTGTCAGAAAGGGATCCTTGTACAAATCCCCCACTGCCAGAGGCTGAAAATAAATTCTAAAAGCGAAAAGCTGATGTGTTTCTGTCCTCACTCCTGCTGCTGGATCTCACTGTCCCCTCTTACTAGCTCCTCCGTGGGGTATCCAAGTTGGTGGTTGTAGCTTCCTCTGTATCAGCATAAAAATAGGTGCACCAACTTCTCTATAAGGGACACTATAGCTAGTGCTTTATGTGACCCCATTCAAGAGTGACTTAGAGAATGGCAAGCAGCACAGATGAAGAAATAGTGAAAAAACCACATGCAAACTACATACATACACAGACACACACAGACACGCATGTATGTGTATATGCTTGAATAAATGTATACGCGTTTGGGTGAGTGTAGAGGGAGGGAATCTCTTCCAGACACACGGAGCTCAGTGAGTTTGGAAAGCATTTTTCCTGGTGATTTAGGGAGATCCTCATGTGCCACATGTGGACTGCGGGGAAAATTCTGGAAGATGTCTGGCTGTTGTGTCTGTCAGGAGAGAGCAGGCTCAGATGGCAGGTGGTTTCAGGCACGAGGCAGTGGCCAGGCTCCCAGGCAGTACTTCTGACGGTGTGTCAACCACAGATCCCGTATCTCAGCACACTTCTGTCACTAGTCCCTGACACAGGAGAGGCAGCTGTGATCCCAGTCCCACGCGCTCCCACATGGCCCCGCGGGACTGTAGGGGCCTCCGTGGAGCCCAGTTATAGCCTCACAGAGTGTTCCCTGGATCCACGCAGAGCCAGCCTGGGCATGGCCTCCAGGCTTGAGCCTGGGTGGTGCTCAAGGCCACAGAGGGGTAGTATCACACGAGGTCCTGGGTTGAATCCCCAACACAAGACAAAACAAAATTCAAAGAAAAATGAAGGAATTCCTTTGGAAACCTGGTGGCCGGGGAAGCCCCAGCACAACTCCCAGGTGGTGCTGCCGCGGACGCCTGCCTGACTCAAGAGGGGGTCTGGGCATCTGCAGGAGGGCTGCCGTCCCTGGTTTTGGAAGCAGCTTATCCTCGGCTCTGCTTTCAGGGTGACCCAGGCCCTGCAGGCCTCCCCGGGAAAGATGGCCCTCCAGGACTGCGTGGCTTCCCTGGGGACCGAGGGCTTCCTGGTCCAGTGGTGAGTACGGGGCCAGCTGGGGATGGACAGACAGTGCACCCCCAGGGGCTCTCCCTGGGTGCCCTTGACCCACATTCCCACTGCTTTGCAGGGAGCTCTTGGACTGAAAGGCAGTGAAGGCCCCCCCGGCCCCCCAGGCCCTGCGGTGAGTCAGAGCCTTTTCCCCTATTGTCCTTCTCCACACCAGTTTCATAGGCGACAGCTGGGAGGGTGCTAGAGCCCCAGGGACTTGGTCAAGGATGTGGACGTGTACCCAGCCTGGCCACCTGGGTGATGGGGGCCTGGGGAGCAAAGAGAAGACCCCACCTCTGGTGGGTCCCCCCTGGGCCAGCAGGGGAGGGATGGCCATAGTCTTGGAGTTTGAGGGCACCTGCTGGAGCTGGCCACTGGAGGTCAGGTGAGCCACCCAGCACTGGCAGGAGCCTGTTCCCAGGCTGCCAGTCAGGATTCCTGCCTGCTGCCTCCTGAACGACAGGGATCCTCCCAGCTTTAGGATCCCACTCATGACAAGTGGTGGAGTCTGGGTTCCCAACCTGTTGGCCGTGGTCCTTGGGGGCAAGGTGACGCTGCCCCTCCTCAGCCTCAAGCCCCTGGACTCCCTGCTCTCAGCTGAGGGCTCTGGTGAGGGCCAGGTGGTGCCATGAGCAGGCGCTGTAGGAATCTTAGCTGTGCAGTCTGAGAGCCTTTGAATTACGCCTTTCTCCTGCCCCTCCGCAGGGATCTCCAGGGGAGAGAGGTCCAGCAGGTGCTGCTGGACCCATCGGAATTCCAGGCAGACCCGGGCCTCAGGGTCCGCCTGGGCCAGCTGGAGAGAAAGGGGCTCCTGTAAGTACTGCCACAGATCAGAGGCCTCTCGTTGGAGCTGCTGGGCTCCCTCCCCCATGGTATCCCTGGGGGTACTTCCCTGTGGGCCTGCAGGAAGGGTGCCGAAAAGTCCCCTTGTCCTGCAGGGCAGTGTGCGTGTTCCCGGTGCCTTGCCCTAGGCCCCTGGGAGCAGGCCCAGTGGCAGCTGTCTAGTCCGCACCTGTGCATCAGCATCCCAGCTGGTGCAGACAGAGCAGGCTGGGGGCAGGCTGTCCTCTGTGGACGGGGTCTCCATCCAGCCCCTGGGCCATGTGTGTGCAGGGCCACAGTCTCTGCTGAGGGGACAGCCCTCCCATGGGTCAACCTCAAGGCTGGCCTTTTTAGGAGAAAGATGGATATCTGGAAACTGCTGTCCCCTGTGTTGATCTGGGAGCACAGGTGGAGAAAAGCTGACAAGAAGGGGTGGGGAGTTCCTGGGAAAACAGGAACCCACAGTGTGCTGAGCTCGTGGTGGACCCTGAGTTCTGCAGCCACTGAGAAACCTTGGGAGCAGGGTGGCGTTGTCGGGCCCACTCAAACCTTGGTCTCTCTGAAGGGGCTCAGTGGGTACCCTCCTTCCTAGACACATCTCGGGGGGCAGCTGTCTGCAGGGGTCCCCTGGGCCTGGGGGGACCTTTGGTGGCAGTCGGGCAGCCTCCTTACTGAGGCCTGGGTGCTGGGTGACTTATGTGAGCAAGGAGAGGAGACTCCTGTGTGCTCCGCTCTCGGTGGTTGGTAGATAGGAAGAGCTGCCCACTCCATTCCCTGAGCAGGAGGTACCAATTTAGACCATGCTGGGGACATCTGCACCCTGGAGAATCCTTTCATCACTTGATCAGCAATTTTGACGGCATTTGATCATTTCCAGTGAGGTACCCAGGGATCCAACTGGATTCTGTGCCAAAAAACAGAAGCCTTTTTTGGACCCTTAGTACATATGGAACACATGCAGATTCTGTTGGAGACAGTTTGGCTGGTTGTTTCACGAGAGTAAATATTTAAGCAGAAGCCTTGCGAGCGCTGCACTGAGCAAGGAAAAGCTTGTCAGTCCCCAAATAGCTCCAGGGAAGAGGAAAGGTCACCAGAAGGTGGGAGCATCCCAGGCTGCATGGCCCGACCGGCAACGCCAGACAGGTTTCGACTGAGCCCTGCACCAGGTCCCTGCATTTTCTGGCTTTGGTGGGATGGACATTTGTATTGATGGGGACTAAGGCTGAGGAGTAGGGAGTGACGTGTGAGGTGGGAAGGGGTGGGGGGCCAGTGATGCAGGTGCCCCTGCTGACCACGTGGAGCCAAGCGCAGTGCTGTCCTCCGTGTCCCCTCCCTGGGTGCACGCCTCTTTCTTGGTGTCTCTTGGAGAAAAAGGGTCCTGGCTAGGGTGAGAAAATGCATGTCATTCAAGATGATAAGGCAGCTGGATAAATGGCGCAGCAAGAGCTTGGTGACGATCTTGTAAGATTACCTAAGGGGCAGTTAGGGGAAAGAGATTGGTCATGCGTGCAGGGAGAATCGGGACTGGTGTGTGCGTGTGCTTGTTGGGTAACTGCGTGTAAAAACATGCCTGTGTGTGTGCATACACCCACTTGTGCGCAAGCACACTGTGTGCATGTATGCGCCTTACGTCTGTGCGTGTTCTGGGGACATGCACATCTGTGTCCTTGTTCTTTTATGTGCATGCATGTGTGTTCTGATGTGTGAGCCAGTTCATGGGTGCACATGCATGTTGGTGCATGCATGTGTTCACGGGTGCTTGCATACACAAGTTTGTCTGCTTGTATGACTGTGTGTGTGTGTATGTGTGTACACGTGCGTGCATATGTGTGCAGGTGAGGTGTTGACAAAGAAGCAGCAGAGTAATAAGGTTGGTGGCGGCTGAAGCACAGGCCACCCTCGTCCTGACATGCAGTGTGGCTCCCGCTCATGAGCTGGGCTGATGACACAGTCTCGGGATGTGGACGCCCACCAGTCAAGCCTCAGTTTCCTCTTCTGTAAAGGGCCAGCCCTCCCAAGGATGTGGATGGGCCTCAGCTGTTTGTGGCCCACGGCGGGGCTCAGTCGGCCTTCGTGTCCTTGGTGGCTGTGACAGCCACTCCCCCAGAGCACCTGCTTCCTGCCCATAGGCATCTCTCTGGGGTGAGGAGCTGCTGGTACATGTTCCTACCTGGAAGCCATCGTGACCAGGGACCTTCTGTCTTCTCCAGGGTGAGAAAGGACCGCAAGGCCCAGCTGGCCGAGATGGTCTCCAGGGTCCTGTGGGGCTCCCTGGTCCTGCCGGCCCTGTGGGTCCCCCTGGAGAAGATGGAGACAAGGTAAGGAGAAGGAGTGAGCCTCGGCCGAGCCCGGCCAGGCCGGCAGGTGAGAGGACAGGACGTGGGGGGCGGGGGCGGGTGGGGAAGCTCATCCGACAGCCACCCTGTGCCGCACGGCGGTCTGGTGCTAGCGGGCGACTTTGAAGGAGCATGCCAGCAAAGGTCCCGGCAGGCCTGGCATGCTGGAGGGGACCTGGAAGCCTGTGTAGTTCTGCAGCAGCCCAGGTCCTGTGCTGTCAGCGGCCAGGGCAAAGAAGAACACTCCCTGCTGAATGGTTTCACATTCTGAATCTCTAGAGCTGGAGTTAATGAGGTTTTACTCTCTGTCTACTTTTAAATGTCTTCCCTCGAATTGTCAAGGCCCTGCGTCATTAGGAGTGCACTTTGTGGTCTGGTCTCTTACTGCGGGGCTGGTACCTTTATCTCCCTTAACGACGGCCATGAGACTCAGCCCTTCCGTTGGCTTTCCATTTATGACCACCTCTGGCAACACCTCTGACTTTGCCCCCTCTGCCTGGAGGGTGCCTGGCACCCTGGGCGGGAGCAGGGCACTGGGGCAGACGTGGACCATCCCTGTGGCGATTGCAGCAGTGGCCTTCTGCCTGTTCCATTGCCGTGAGACCTCAGTGTGACGTCCCCATTGCCAGACCCACTAACGTTCTGTGCAGCATCAGATCAAAGCCCCGCACCTTCCAGCCGGTATTAGAAAGGAAATCAGATTAATCCACGGAAGTGTTTCTTCTGAGGGGAGGTGTGGCCACCTGGGGAGCCGGCTGTGGCTAGTTGCCCAGAGAAAGTGATCGTGGGCAGCAAGAGGCCCCAGGCTGACGCCTCTTTCCCATCTGTCCTAGGGAGAGATCGGGGAGCCGGGGCAGAAGGGAAGCAAGGGTGACAAAGGCGAGCAGGTAAGTGCTGCAGCGGGAGTGCCAGGTGCCCGCGAGTGGCCATGTGCAGTGCGCAGGGCACTGCCCTGGATGGCCGTTGAAGGGACAGGCTGGTGGTCCCTTCCAGTAAAGCCCTGTGTGTGCATGAACTGGGAGGGATCTCTCGGTGTTGAAACATGAACGGGCCTTGTGAGAGGAAGCGGGTGCAGTGCACTTGCCCCGAGGTGCCCGTGTCCCGCACACCCCTGCCCGCCTGCCGAGGAGTGCAGGGTGCCTGGGCAGACGCAGCACCAGAAGCACTAGTGTGTTCTCCTGCTCCCCGGCCCTCAGCTGCTGGTTTCCTCCCGGTGGCCCCGAGATGTCTCCTTACTGGTGGCCAGCAGTC
Source organism: Sciurus vulgaris (assembly GCF_902686455.1). NCBI lineage: Eukaryota > Metazoa > Chordata > Mammalia > Rodentia > Sciuridae > Sciurus > Sciurus vulgaris. The sequence continues at coordinate 87,976,526 of NC_136476.1, read as the reverse complement.
TTTCGCCCCAGACCAGTTCTTGGGCCACAGTGGCCATGCTCCCATGTGGGCCTCGTCCTTGGAGGCTGGGCTCTTCCTCCTCCTTCCTTCCCCTCTCTTCACCTGCCTGTGGACCGCCAAACAGGTCCCTACAGATGAGCTGTGTGGTCCTGGATCCTCACTGTCTAGCTGGGCCCGAGTGCCCTGTGGTGGTGTGTGGTGGGAGCTGAGAGGTCACAGGTCACCTGTGGTGTGACGCTGGTGGCAGCATCCTGCCGTCTGTCACAACCGCTCGAGTTTGAACTGAGAATGTGGCCGACTTTCTGGAGCCTGTGGCCTGGATGCTTGATGTTCCCTCTGCTGAGTGGCACTTTGGGGACCAACCTTGCATGCATCTGCCTCCTGTCCTGGCCCGCCCAGGCTTGGGATGGGATTCACTCTCCCTCAACCTGATCTGCGGTCTGCAAACCAACCCGGACTGTTTGTCCCCCACAGGGTCCTCCTGGGCCCACAGGTCCGCAGGGCCCCATCGGACAGCCAGGCCCTTCTGTGAGTATCTGTGGCTAGTGACCCCACAGGCCCTGGCTCTTGGTCTGCTGCTCAGCTCACCTCCCTTTCTCTCCCTGCAGGGAGCGGACGGTGAGCCGGGCCCTCGTGGCCAGCAGGGCCTCTTTGGGCAGAAAGGAGATGAAGGTTCTAGAGGTTTCCCTGGGCCACCAGGGCCAGTGGGGCTGCAGGTAAGCAGGGTTTTCACAGTGTGGGGCTCCCCAGAGGTGCTTTATGTCTCGCTGGGCCCGCCCCTCCTGTCACCATAAGAATGGGGAAACTGAGGCTCAGTGGCAGGGACTGGAAGTGCCGCCAATTCCCAGAGCAGGCACCCCTGCGTCTGCTGCCCCCAAGCAAGCACATCTGCTTCCACACTGGTGGGAAGGCCGTGCGATTGTAAGGAAAGAAAGCGGACGTCCACGGTGAACGTGTCCCTGAGGGCTGTCCGCCTCAGTGCCGCCCGATTCCACACCTTCCACACGTACCTTCGCGTTCACCTGGGCGACTGGGGGCTGTCCGGTGTTGCGGAGCCCAGCAAGCCCAGGTCACAGCCCGTGGGCAGAGGGGTACCCGCTGCACATCTTACCGTGGGGCATGTTGAACGCCATTGGATACAGTGACATTTTATTTACTTTGGAGGACAGTTTTTAGTTACTGCGTAGCATCCAGCGTATGTTGGCGACATGATTTATCCGGACATCTCCCTGCTGCTGGCTCATTAGGTTTATGGTTTTATGGGATGCCACCATACGTGCCAACGTCCATAAATCTTTGCACTCTTCTCTATTTTCTCTGGCTGATTTGAGCCTGGGCATCAGGAGCCAGACTCATGGAGTGCCCTCAGGCACCTGTGGGTGGACTCCCAGTGTGACCCCTAACCACAGCCTCCTCTTCTCAGGGTCTGCCAGGACCTCCAGGTGAAAAGGGTGAGACAGGGGACGTGGGCCAGATGGTGAGTGTGACTGGACACCCAGGCCATTCGTGGCGGCTGCCGTATGTGTTGGGGGAAGTTTTTGCTCTTCTGGGCTCAACGGCCACTTCTTCTCCTAGGGCCCTCCAGGTCCCCCCGGCCCCCGAGGACCCTCTGGAGCTCCAGGTGCTGACGGCCCACAAGGCCCTCCAGGAGGAATAGGGAACCCCGGCGCAGTGGGAGAGAAGGTGATGTCTCTGCTCCGTTAGGGCAGCTTCGGGACCGTGGGGGCAGGGAGGGTGTATGCACACCTGTGTGCCTGCGTGTGCAGAGGCGTGAGGTCGCAGCACACTGCGAAGCTTAGAAGTATATTCATGAACTGGACCTGGGAACTCGGGCATGTCTCTGTGACGGCCTTTTGCAGAATTTCAGACTGTTTGAGCTGGTGAGGCCCCGCCCCTTCTCCAGGAGCCCTGGTGGAGACTCGCCACCTCCCCCAAGGGCTGTGGCTGCTCAGCTTGAGCTTCCGTCCCAGTCCAGGTCTCGTCCTCCCATGCCTGGGGCCCTTGTCACTCCATCTGATGGACTTTAGAGCCCAGGCCCTTGAGACGGTAGACAATGAAGTGAGCCAGATAAACCTACGTGTGAGCGTGTGCATGTGTGCACACGAGTGTGTGAGCGTGTGCACCGTGGGTGACGTGGGACCCAAGTGCACACATGCTCATGAGCTCGTGCTGTGCTAAGAGCCGTTGATGAGCTCTGGAGGAGGGGACAGACTTGGAGTGCAGGTCCCCACCAGCTTCCTAGAACTTGCTTTCTGGACACAGGCCACCCAGTGATGAGTGTCCGTCACTGCCCCTTTTCATGATAGGAAGGTCAGCAAGAAGTACCTCATGGGGAAATGGCCTCTGCTTCTGTCTTGAGAGGCGTGGCCTCCAACTCCCAGCGTGTCCCTGTTGGGGGCTCCCTGAGGGCAGCCTGTGGATGTCTCCTGCCTTTGCCCTGCTGGGTCCCACCTCTAACACCACCTCCACTTTACCAAGCTTCTCATAATTATTCTCCAAATCCCTTGGGGCAGCCTGCCCAGGAAAGCCTTCACTGACAGCGTTGCTAGTAACCTGGATGCCTTCTCCCTGTGTCCATCATGTGCCTGTCTAACACTGTGGATGGGCCTCCCCTGCAAGCTGGGAGCCACCTGGGGATGGTGGCCTCTATCCTGCCAGCCCTGGCATCCAGTGCAGGCAGCAGGCAGGTGGAGCATGGCAGGGGCTGAGCAGGAAAGTGCTGCTGTCCTCCTCCAGAAATGCTCCTTCTCTCCTCAGGGTGAGCCTGGCGAAGCTGGCGAGCCTGGCCTTCCAGGAGAAGGGGGCCCTCCGGTAAGTGTGAGGGCTCCGGGCAGGGCAGGACGTGTCCAGGTGGGAGCTGGGTTGGACGCCCACCCTGCCTGGGTTTTCCCACCACGGAAAGGGAGTCATAACCCCGCTCCCAAGTGCACTTATAAAGAGGGTCACCTTGGGGACCTGACCTTATTTCTTGGAGTTTCTGCAAAGCAAGCAGGCTTGAAGGTCACCATGATTACAAGATATTGCAGTTGTCTTTTATTTTTATTTTTTTCAGTGGTGATGGGGATTGAGCCCAGGGCCTTATGCATGCAAGCCAAGCACTCTGCCAACTGAGCTGTATCCCCAGCTCCGTGGGGGCCTGACCTCGTGTGTTCGCACACATGTTGGGGGCACACATACCTGTGTGTGTGGAGACCTCAGCAGTGACTCCCATGACCAGTGGCTGCTGCCTATGTGGCCTTCTCTGGCACCTTGGCCCTTGAGTGTGAATGTGGCTTGTCACCCCAGACTTGGGGACCAGACAGGGAATGTGTAGGCTTTCCAGGGTCAGGTGGGCATCCTCTGAGAGGCCACCCTGCGGGTGGACCAGGGTTTTCCAGCCTTCCTGCTGTCCCCTGTGCCCAAGAGCCAGGGAACTGGTGGCAGCCTTGTGGTCCTGCTGCCTGTGGTCTGATCCAGGAGCCAGCCCCCCATACAAAGCTGAGACTCAGAAAGCCAGGGACTCCTCCAGCCCACCTGAGGTGCTGGGCAGGGGCTGTGGATGTGATGGGGAGCGGAGCCCCTGGAGGCCAGTGCTGGCCTCACTCCAGGCAAGCACTTGGTCAGCTCCAAGAACTGGACCCTGGCCATTTTTCCTCCAGGGACCCAAAGGAGAAAGAGGGGAGAAGGGTGAGGCAGGCCCCTCTGGTGCTGCTGGACCCCCCGGGCCCAAAGGCCCCCCTGGAGACGACGGCCCCAAAGGCAGCCCTGTGAGTAGTCCTGAGTAGTGAGTAGTTCCCCTGTGGTGGTCCCCCGGCCCCTGACTCAGGGGTGGCATCTGCACAGGCAGGGCCACACAACCGCTGTGCGACTGGGGGATTGTTCAGGGCCTGGAGGGTCCCACGCCGGCCCGGGTCACATGTGGAAGTGAGCCCGGGAGACCCCACAGGGAGCCTAGAGGTCCGGCAGCCACTGAGACGCGCGGCCTTCCTCTGGCCCGCTCTAACCTGGCATCAGGAGGGCTTCTGAGAGCCCCAGGCGTGGCTGTGGTCTCGGCCTGCAGCTCCAGGGTGGCCTGTGGGCGGTGTGCCTGCCCGTGTCTCCAGAAGGCTGGAGGCCGTTGTCCCTGACTGGGCTTGCCGCTTCCCGTGACGCTGTAAGAAGGGGCCTCCTGGCAGAAAGTGCTGAGGTGCAGGGACCGTCCTGGCTCCTGGGTGGTGCCTGGTGGCTCCTGGGGTGGTGATGATCTGGACGGGAGTCACAGGTCCATCTGCTGATGCCCTGGGCCTGCCTCTCTCTCCTTTTCAGGGCCCGGTTGGTTTTCCTGGAGATCCTGGTCCCCCTGGGGAGCCAGGTCCTGCGGTAGGTGCTCAAGAGAGCCCAGCCTCTCGGCCCCCACAGTGCCTGTCCTATAGACCCTCAGCCCCGCAGCCTTGACGCTGCTGCCCCTGCATCCCTGTCCCCACAGCCCCTGTCCCCGCAGCCCCTGTCCTTGCATCCTCTATCCCCACATCCCCTGTCCCCACAGCTCCTGTCCCCACAGCCCCTGTCCCAGCATCCCCTGTCCCCGCAGCCCCTGTCCCCACAGCCCCTGCAACCCGCCCCCTCCTGCTGGCCTGCTGTGGTGTTCTTTGGGCTGGCTCCCTCCTGAGGTGACTGCCCCTGCTTTGGGTCACAGTTGTGCCAGGGCTGGACTCACCTGGTTTGGGAGGCCTGGGGTACACTGCAGCTGGAGGAGCTCGGGGTGCTCCCTCCAGGTGATAGTGGGGATCCTGCTTTTCCCCACAGGGTCAAGATGGTCCACCTGGTGACAAAGGGGACGACGGCGAGCCTGGACAAACGGTGAGTCTGCAGTGCCACTGGACCCCCGCGGAGGGTCCCTGTGCTCCCGGGACTCTGCGACTTGCTTGGCTCCTTTCTGGAAGCCCACACCCACACCCAGGACTGTGACAGGGACTTGAAAGACCCCAGAAGATCTAAGGAAAGGCCGGACCCATTTCCAGAAAGGGAGAAATGCAGTACAGTCCTAGCGGGGGTTGCACGCAGCTCCTGGGTTCTGCGACCATCGCTAGGAGCTCCCCGCGAGCGTGGGGGAAGTTCCTGCAGTGCACAGCACCGCCGGTGCAAGGTGGGGCCGAGCTCCACTGCCCGAGCTCCACGCAGGGCCTCCTCCAGGGCTGGCTGCGCTGGCTCGGAAGGGGGAGGCGGTTGGGCTGCGGATGAAGATTCACCAGGCGGATCTCCTTGTGGGCCGACCCAGACTTGGGCACCTCCCCAGCTGACCCGACTCCTAACGCTCTGCTCTCCTTCTCCCCAGGGATCCCCCGGCCCCACTGGCGAACCTGGTCCCTCCGGGCCTCCAGGGAAGAGGGTGAGTCACTCAGGAGGAGGCTGGTGCCCGGAGAGTGAGCCCCCTCAGCTTCCTGTCTGTCCTGGGCTCACGGCCACCTCTGTGAGGACAGGCCAACCGCTCCCACCATCAGTAGACCCAGCCATCAGGGAGGAAATCGCCCACAAAGCTGAAAAATGCCATTTCCCCTGGACCTGACCTTCTAGAAAGTCAGCACAGTGGAGGAGCCATCTTTGCATGTTGAACCCTCTGGTCACTTGGGGGCTGTGACAGACTGGGCCTCTTGCACCGCACAGGGTGGGTCCAGCACTCAGGGCAGTGCCCCCCAGATCTACCAGAGTACTTTGCCTGGGACTGGGTCACTGGGACCCATTATAAGGACCTGTGTCCATGCTGACCAGTGGCCCAGGAGTGGCCTCAGGCCTGCACCCTTCCCTAGCCCAGGCCTCCACTTCCACTCAATGGGTTCAGACCTCTGCACCCTCCCGGGGCCCGAGCCCACCACCTCTGCTCTCTCGCGTATTCCAGGGTCCCCCAGGCCCCGCAGGCCCTGAAGGCAGACAGGGAGAGAAAGGAGCCAAGGTAAGGAGCCTCTCTCCAGGCCAGGGCCGTGATGGCCTCAGGAAGGCGCGCCTGGGGGAGTGGGTGGTGGACAGGGGGCTGAGAGGCGGGGAGGCCAGGTGGAGCAGTGAATGGTGGCCTGGAGCACTGGGGCCATCACCCACTGCCTAAGGAAGGCGATATGAGGCAGGGGTCTGGGAGTCAGAGACCCGAGCTGAGGCTCATGCACGGCCCTCGACCTTGGATGCAGAGGTCATCATCTGAGCCCAGCATGGGGCTGGCACTGAGCAGTGGGGTCTGTTCTCTCAGCAAGTTGACCAGGGTCTGGGCAGCACCACTGGCCTCCCCTTGGGGAGACGCCTTGTCATTAGGTGAGACAGCAGTGGGTGCTGGGGCAGCCGGGAGGTGGCTCCACGACCCTGCTGCAGGGCCGGCGTGAGCAGAGGGGTCCAGAACCACCTGGCTGGGAGCAGGGCAGAGCTTTGGCCAGGCAGCCTCTGTGGGCAGCCCAGATATCTGGGGTCTCTCACGTGCACCCAGGGTTTCTGAGCTGCTGTCCTGGGCCAGGTGCCTGGAGCGGCTGAGCACCAAAGTCCCACTCTCTCTACAGGGAGAAGCCGGTTTGGAAGGCCCTCCTGGGAAGACTGGCCCCATTGGCCCCCAGGGGGCCCCTGGGAAGCCTGGGCCTGATGGCCTGCGTGGGATTCCTGGCCCAGTGGTGAGTGTACTGGGCAGGCCTGGAGGGGCAGCGGGCTGCCAAGAGCAGATGGGGTGCCAGCTCACACCAAGGCTTTCTGTTTCAGGGTGAACAAGGTCTCCCGGGATCCCCAGGCCCCGACGGTCCACCTGGCCCCATGGTGAGCGACATCCCTGTGGCTGTGCGTGTAGGGGATTTGCTGCCAGAAGCCCTGGGACAAGGACCCTAATCTCTCTGCTCCTCCTGTAGGGACCCCCAGGGCTTCCTGGCCTCAAAGGAGATTCTGGTCCCAAAGGTGAAAAGGTGAGTGGGGGCTTCAGGGGCCTCTGTGGTCACAGCTTAGCCCTGGCTCCGCCCAGCAAGCCTCAGCCCACCACTCGCTGCCTGCTGTGGGCCCAGGAGGTGCACGGGCAGAGGGAACTGGGAAGGACACACACAGGGGCCCCCGAGGCCCCGCAGGAGTGACAAGAGCCTTCGGCTGGGCACAGAGGTCCTGGCTGTGGGGCATCCGGAGCAGGGGCAGTTGCTCGCTCAGGACACGTCCCGCGTGGCCGCTGTGGGCCGGGGCTCCAGCAGTTCTGCTGTCCGTGTGATCTTTTCCTCCACTTACCTCTCCTGACAAACCTCAGACTCACTAGCCAAGCGTCGTTCCTAGAGAAGGCAGCAGGCTCGCTCTCCACCCCCAGCGTAGTGGAAGCTGGAGGGACCCTTCCAGAGCTTTCCTGGGTCATGTGAAGCCGACCCACGTAGAGGGCAGATGTCCATTTGTCCCTTCAAACGTGGCAAGGGGTGATAGCATGCAGTGCTCTGCAGTTCGTTTCTGGCACGAGCTTAGTTTCAGTTCCTTGTAGGAAGAGGCGTGTGCGTTTACCTGGGTGGGTGCCGGCGTGTGAAGGAGCGCACACGGGTGATGGCTCAGAGAAGCCCCTTGTCACCTGACCTGTCTTCTGAACTGTTTCTACCCCTGCAGAGGTCGGCAGTGACACGGTGACGGGGCGTGGCTGTACCACCACGTTCCCAGGCCTGCTGGGATGGACTTGGGGTGCTGCCACCACACACCAACGCTCTTTCTTGCCCGTTTCCTGACAGGGTCACCCAGGCCTGATCGGACTCATCGGCCCTCCAGGCGAACAGGGTGAAAAGGGCGACCGCGGCCTCCCTGGTCCCCAGGGGTCCTCTGGGCCTAAAGGAGAGCAGGTGCGTGAGGTGGAGCTCCTCAGCAGCTCCGGGTGTCCCCAGAGGCAAGGGGCTTCTGTCACCCACCCTTCACACAGAAATGCACATGGGAACAGCGGGGTTCGGGCGCCCCATGGGCACCGGAGCTGGGCACCGGCCTCCACCCTGCCCTGGCTGTGGGCAGGAGCTCCTCCCTCACTGCCTGGTGGCCTCGCAGCAGGAGGGACTCGGGAGTCAGCCCTTCCCAGCCTCCCCCAGTGCCAGAGCCTGTGAGCAGCTTGCCGCCCAGGAGGTGGGAGCATCTGCTGCCTGTGTCCCTGTGCGGGGGGCTGTGAGCCTTGGTGTCCTTACCACCTTGCCCAGGTGACCGCACTAGGCCCTCGGACGTGCCACAGCTCACCGGAGTTTATAGCCCCCACGAGCCACCGCAGAGACACCCTTGCCAGGCGTTCACCTCTTGCCGTCATGAGCCACTCAGACGTGGCTGCAGGAGGGCAGGCAGAGAAGGACCCAGGGCCTGGGAGGGGTGACATGCGCCATGGAGGCAGAGGGGCAGGGTCCTGTCTTAGCTCTCCCCCGGGCAGTGCGTCTCGTACCCGTGTGGGAGCTGCCACTTCCCCAGCTGCGTGACAGGACACACCTGGTGCCCTTGCTCACCTCCCCTACCTGGTCCGAGGACGTGGGGCCGGCAGGGAGTGGCTGGACGCTTGAGGCTGGGGTGAAGCTGCACCCCTCCTGGCCCCTACGGTGGCGCCTCAGAGACCCTACCTTGCACACCCAGCCATGTTCTCTCATGGCATTGGCCCTCTTCTGACCACTCAGTGTCCCCCCGATGTGACCGCAGCCTTGGATAAGTGTTGCTCTGGGCATGGTGGCCAGTGGCCACGAGAATCAGACACCCAGGGTCCCCACTGCCAAAAGGATGGTAACCCCTGTGTCCACCTGTCCACTGTGGTCTTGGTGGCATTGCTGATAGAGGACTCTGCACTAAGGTGCAGGCTCGAGAGTCGTGGTGGAGAGATCCAGGGACCCAGAACTGAGGTGGAGGGCCTGGGGTGCCCAGCGGTCCACACAGAGAAGTCATTCTGCACCAGCTGGGCCCAAGCCACGCAGGAAGGGCTGGTCAGAGGTCACTTAGGGGCTGGGCAGTGTGGAGCACACGGGGTCCAGAGCACTCCCTGCCCTCCCCACCCCTGCCTGGTTAGGGCAGGGAAACTTGGGGCAAGCAGGACCATGAACGGGAGCAGCAAGAGGGACCAAGCATGAGATGGGGTGTTGGACTGGTCATTCTGCATCCCAGTGGGACACAGTGCTGGAGGGGTCCAGCCTGGACAGGGTAGCGGGGCTGGGGATGGCCAGCCCAGGCCCAGCAAGGAGAGACATCTGCCCTCGTGATGTGGCAGCCGGCCGTGTGCTGCAGAGGGGCGACCAGGGGCCCTCGGGGTCTGGAGGCCAGCGGGCCACAGGACACGCTTCCTCCATCCGCCCTGTCTGAAGGCCGTAACTGTGTTTCCTGCTTCTTTTCAGGGTATCACTGGTCCTTCTGGCCCGATTGGTCCCCCCGGCCCCCCTGGCTTGCCGGTGTGTATCTGTGAGTCGTTCCATGGAGGGTTGGGAGGCTGGAGAATTACAGGGAAGTTAAAAGAAGCAGCAGGACTGGGGGCCAGGGTGGGCTTGTCCAGGAACCCCACGCTGGTCTCCCAGTGGCAGAGCCTTGGAAGTGGGGTCGCTGGCCCTGACTGGGGAGGAGGAGGCGAGGAGGGGCACACCTCTATGGCTGGGCACCCAGGGACTGTGGAGGCCAATCCATAGGCATTTGGGGAGGGTGAGGAAGGTAGCCCTCACAGTCCATGTGCAGGGCCGGCCTGGCCAGGCGTGAGCTGGACACCCACCTCGGCACCTCCCTGGTGGCTGGGAGAGCCGGCCCCCAGAGGTTCTCCCATGGCCCTGAGCCTGCCGAGGGTCGGGCCCTGGTCCACATGCCTAGTGGAGGCCTTGCCCTGGCCCGTGTGCTGTTGGGGGACAGTTCATTGTCCAGCTCTTCCCACTCCTGCTCAGTGGCCGCTGGGTTGTCATCTCCCAGCTGGGTAGACGGGCAGGCTGAGCCGGGCAGGAGGACCACCCTCTGCCCTCTCTGGCTGCCGGGGGCGTGGGTGCCAGGAGGAGAAGCCCTGCTGAGCGAGTTGGGGACCAAAGTGGCTGCCACCCACTAACGCCTGACCTCTGTCCCTGCAGGGTCCGCCAGGTCCAAAAGGTGCTAAGGGCTCTTCGGTAAGTGGCATTGGCTAAGGCCCATGCGGGGCTGCTGGGGAGGGAGGAAGGGAGTCCATGAGGCCCTGTCCCTACCTCGTGCTCTCTCCCCGTCTCCCTTCTGTTGCATTGTACATCCCCGAGGTAGCTGTGAGGATGACATTCAGATTTGGGTGGTTTTTTCCGGCACTGGGAACCCAGGTGTGCTTAGCCACTGAGCCTCATCCCAAGCCCTTTTTTTGTATTTTATTTAGAGACAGGATCTCACTACATTGCTGAGGCTGGCTTTGAACTCACGAGACTCCTGCCTCAGCCCCCTGAGCCACTGGAATTACACCTTTAGGTTTTCTTGAAAGAAATTACATTGCTGTACTTACTGGGTTCTCATAATGAATTATTATTCTAAAGGTACAAATGTATGGGGTGAATGGTATTCAAATCAAATCAAAGCTGTCAGTGCTTCCATCCACCTAGACGGTTCGGACCCTTGATCACGTGATCACTGCACCCTTAGGGGCACAGTGTGGTGCTTCAGTGCACTGCCCAGGGCGTCCTGTCAAATCCCGTTGCCTGTTTACTAAGTGTGTGCAGGTGGTCGTGAACACGGTCCCTGTGCTGTGGGGCGCTGGCAGGTGTTCCTCAGCCTCACTGTGCTTGGCCACGAGTCTTCCAGCCCCCATCCCCAGCCTCTCATGGCCACTGCCCTGGCCACGTTGACCACAGTAGCATCACACCCGGGGTGACCACGCAGCCTTGGCCTTCTGCCCCTGACTAGTCTCCCTTATTGCAGCTCCCCAGCTCCGTGGAGCCCCATGCCAGTGACTGGGCTCCCTACCCTCCTGGCTGAATAACACCCCCGGGCACACGTTCCTCGGGTCTGCATCCTTGGGTCCATCCACGGGTACCCCGCTGGCCCCCTTCTCAGCGGCTGTGAGCGGCAGCCATGGCACGGGAGCCGTGCGCCACCTCATTGCTTGGGATGTGCAGGAGTGGGAGCCTGGGTGGTGGGCAGGCTGCTCCCAGCTCTCCGGACCCTCCTCTGTTCTCCACCACGGCTGTGCTATGTTCCCACCAGCCCGGTTCCAGACCTCCCTTCTCCACCTCCTCGCCAGGGTCTGCAGTCTTTGTCTTTGTGATAGTGGCCATTCTCACGGGGTGGGCTGAGATCTCGCTGTGCTTTAGACCTGCGTGTCCTGGAGTCTAATGAAGTTGAACGTTTTTTCATGAATTCATCGGCCATTTGAGTTTCTTCTCTGTCCCCTCCCGACTTCTTGAGATGCCGCGGCACATCTGGCCCCAAGGTGTCTGGGCTGCTCACTCCCCCCTGGAGGACACTGGCCCCCAGTTCCCCTCCTCAGTGTCCAGGACAGTAAAGCCCCGCCATCCTTGTCCCCTGCCTCCCCTGCCACACTGGTTTCTAGGGCCCTTCTGGAGCCTGAGGGGACATGCCAGGTCTCATCGCTCCTCTGTGACCAAGGGTTGTGTTTTGTCTTTTTCCTCAGGGTCCCACTGGCCCAAAGGGAGAGGCAGGACACCCAGGACTCCCCGGCCCGCCCGTGAGTAGCCTTTGAAGCTGAGGAAGTGGGTGGGGACGGAGGGAGGTGTGTCACGAGGCTCCCTCCCCACGTGGCGTGCCCGAGGCCTGCCTCTGGGACCCGCGGGGAAAGGGAGTCTCAAGGCCACCCACAGAGCTGCCCAGGGGAGCGGAGGGAGTGTGCGTGTGCAGGTGGGTGCCCACGTGTGTGTGTCTGCTTTCCTGTGGGCGTGAGTGTGCATTGGTGTGTGCAGGTGAGTGTCAGGGCACTGGGCAGGGCTCCCTGCCATCTGGGACGCAGTGGGCACTTGCACTTAGGTCCTAGTCCCAGTGGGGCCTCTGGAAGTGATGCTTCCTGCACCAGCAGGCCTTTACGTGGCTACACTGTGTGCAGCCCCAGCCAGGCCACAGAGATGAGGCCGGGAGGTCTAGTCACTCTGCTCAGGCTCTTCTTATAGGGCAGCCAAGGACAGAGGACAGACCAGATGCAAGGCCCCAAGCTGTGCACGTCTGCCGTGCAGGGGAAGGCGGCAGGGCTGGGCCTCAGGGCACTGGGGCGTGGCTTAGAGGAGAAGTGTGCCAGCAGGCAGGAACCTGGCAGAGCGGATGGGCATGGGGACGAGAGCTGGGCTGAGGAGGGCAGATGTCCAGCAGCCCAGGACATGGGCCCAAGGGAGCCGTGCCTGTGAGGCTCTGGCCAGGCGGGCTTCGTCCCGTCCCGGGACCTGCCCCGTCCTCTCCCACTCACCACCACCTCTCCTGCACACCAGGGACCCCCGGGTGAGGTCATCCAGCCCCTGCCAATCCAGGCGTCCAGAACCCGACGGAACATCGATGCCAGCCAACTGCTGGGCGACGAGGCTGGGGAGAGCTACGTGGACTACGCGGATGGCATGGAGGAGATCTTCGGGTCGCTCAACTCCCTGAAGCTGGAGATTGAGCAGATGAAGCGGCCGCTGGGCACCCCGCAGAACCCTGCCCGCACCTGCAAGGACCTGCAGCTCTGTCACCCTGACTTCCCAGACGGTGAGGGCGAGGGCGCCTGGCCCACAGGGTGCCAGGGCGGGAGTCCCCGGCTCCAGCTTCCCCGGCTTGGGAGACACGTGGGCCTGTGGAGGCAGCAGGGTAGGTGATGTGGCCAGAGGAGGCCAGGGAAAGCAGCCAGGCTCCCAGACGGGGCAGCCTGAATCCTGCCTTTCTTGGCCATTTTCAGGCAGGTACCTGCCTCGCCCTGAGCCTTATTATTCCCGGTCTGCAAAACAGGGACAAGCCCTCTTCCTGCAAGAGAGGGCATGCCCTGGGCCTGGCATTTAGCAAAGGGTGGCCTTAGGGTCAGATTTCGCAGTCGTGCCTGGTGATGGCCTACAGCAGGGCACCAGGGAAATGCAGGCCTCTCTGGAGTCGCCGGGGAAAGCCGCTACAGAACGACACGGCCCCGTAGCCTGCCTCATGGAAGTAGGAGCATTTCTTCCCGAAAGCCTCGGGGATGCCGCAGTCCTGAGAGACTCTTACCCCATGCACGAATTTCCAGAGTTCCCTCCAGAATATTCTCTGCCTTCCTGTCATTGACAGGCTCGCCCACATTCCCCTGGTCACCACACGCCTGCCCAGTGTGCCCTCCACTGCAGCTCTGTCCTCGGTGGACACTCCGTCCCCCTCCTAGGGCCCTGCAGGGGAGGAAGCTGCAGGGCAGGCAGCACAGGACAGCCCATGTTGGTGGCCCTGACCTCTCTCGTGGTGCCAGTCTGGAGCTGTCCTGGGAGTGGTGCTCATGAATCCACCTCCCTGTCTCCGGAATCCAGGTGAATACTGGGTAGATCCCAACCAAGGCTGCTCCAGGGATTCCTTTAAAGTCTACTGCAACTTCACGGCTGGAGGGTCAACGTGCGTCTTCCCAGACAAGAAGTCCGAGGGGGTGAGTACCTACCTCGCCTGTGTGGCCCAGAGGACCCCTGTCTCACATCAGGGCCAGGCAAGGGACTTGGGTGCTTCATGTGTGTGCAGCTTTAAGGCCAAAAACCAGAAACCCAGAAGCAACCAAAGTTGCTTTCAGAAGAGGTCTTTAGCTTCAAGTGGGCAGGAGCCTACAGGGCTATGCAGGCGGGAGGTTGGCAGCCTCTGCCTGGGGAGTCACCCCTGGGAGCAGGCAGCCTTTCCCAGGTGACCTGTGCTTCCGGAGACTGGCCTAAAGCCCGGGAGGGACCTATGGGACAGGTATAATGAAGCGACCCCAAGGCATCTTCAGGAAGCTGCTGTGTGCCTGAGTTCCTGGTGCCAGCTCTCTCCCGAGTTCCTGGTGCCAGCTCTTGCCCATGGGACTCGCTCCAGACTTCCCGAGGACAGGTGGTGTTCTAGTCTATTCAGTGAATAGGCGGGCGGTGAGGTTCTGAGTCATTGGGTTTGTGGAACGCCACTTAGGCATTCATCTCTGCGTGACTCTCGTCGTGTGTGGCATGCGTGGGCATGGTGTGTGGGTGAGCAGGGGCCACTTTGGTCTGCCCTGCTGCAAGCTGAGAAGAGGACCCAAACTGCAGCCTCAGGGAACAGGTGCTCCTCCTCATCGCCCCCCAGCACAGCTGGTGGTTGTCACGTGTCCTTTCTGGAGACTGTGCAGGCTCAGCACCGTGAGTGCCATGCAGCTCCCTGAGGGCCTCAGCACCCAGAAGCAATTTCCTGCTGGAGAGGGAGCACTCGAGTCCCCCAGGGCACTTCCCTTTTCTCCCCAAATCACTCTGTTAGCGAAGTAGGCACCGGCACCCCCAGGTCAGACGCCCAAGCAGGAGCTGGGGCACAGGCTGGAGGTTTGTGGGTGCCTGTGTTCCTATCCCCTGTCCCCCAACCTGATGTTCCACAACTGATAACCTGCCTTCCTGGCCTCAGACCTGACCTTTTGCACAAAGAGCTCCCAGGGGGTTCTCTTTCCTTCTCTCAGACAGAGGCCCAGAGTAGAATTCAGTTGGCAAAGATGTTTCTCCTCCTCTGCTTTCTGTCCTCTGCCGACAGGGCAGACACTCCCTAAGCCAGGGCAGATAGAGACCCTCTCTGGGTGGCGCTGGGCCACAGCTACCTTGGAACTGGAGCAGGTTTGAAGCAGAGGCTAAGGCGAAGCCTGTACCTGCTACTCCAGCCCCGTTCTGGGAGGAAGCCTCCCCACACTATCTGAGCTCGGCACTGACGGGCAGATTTGGAAAGGAGAGTAGGGACTGGGCTTAGGCCGGGCGGGCAGGCTGGACACCACCTTTTCTCCAGCAGGTGCCCTTTTCTGCCTGTCCTGGGACAGGGCCAGCTCACAGGAGCAGCCCAGGCAATGGCTAAGGATTCTAACTGCTGCCTCTTCACCATGAGCCCAACCACAGGTCCCCACAGGACCTACTCAGCCCAAGCTCAGCCCAGGCTGGGCCCAAGGGCTCTTTCATTCCAAATCTGCATCAAGTAATCAGGGTGGGGCAGGTGCCCCCAGAGGCAGGCCTTACCCAGCCGTCCACCCACGCTGCAGCACACTGAGCCCACGCCACTGGCCAGACCCTTGTGCCCACGGCCTCTGCAGAACAAACCCTTCCCCGGGCCTCCCGGGAGTGGGCAGCAGCTGTCCCTAGGTGCATGCAGGGCCTTGACTTGGCCCCATGATCCCACAAAACATGCCACACAGACCTTTTTCCCCATCACAGAAGACCCACGGTGGCCACCAAGACCCACAGGCCCCAGAGAAGACCCAGCACACACACCACGGACACCATACGCACATGTACCACACACGCGCACCCTATGTACACACACAGTACACACATGCACCCCCCACACCACACACACACATGTACACACAGCACACACATGCACCCCCCACACTACACACACACCATGCACACACACATGCACTCGCACACCAAGTGCAACATGCCATATGCACACTCACCACACACACACAGTGGGTCTGGCTGTCATAGCACCAGTGGGGGGGCCCTGGAGCAGCCACAGCACCTCAGCACGAGGAGGGGTGAGGTGTCCCCCCAGCCCCTCGGTCACACAGCACTTGTCACGGCCCTTCTTCGTGGTCTCTGGGGTCTGCCGTGTGCTCTGACCCCCACAAGCTCCTGTGAGTGCTCTCTGCCAACATACATGGTGGTGTGCGGCCCTGCTGTGGCTCCATCACGTGCGCCTGGCCCCTGGACAGCCCCCGACACCAGAGTCCTCGTCCAGGGCCTTAGCTTGTGGGGCAGCAGGCGTTCCTCGAGGGATCCAGGGGCTGGGGAGGACGGGGGGCGTGCCCGGGAGACAGGAGGAGTAACCCTTTCATCTTCTGTTTCTCTCCCTCCCCACCGCCCTGCCTGACGTATAGGCCAGAATCACTTCTTGGCCCAAAGAAAACCCGGGTTCCTGGTTCAGTGAATTCAAGCGTGGTAAACTGGTAAGGTGACCTCTTTCTCCTTTGCGGTTGCCACTTTAAACCCGCCCGTCTCCTATCTTGCAGAGTAAAATGGCCCGCTGGCCCAAAGAGCAGCCTTCCACCTGGTATAGTCAGTACAAGCGAGGTTCCCTGGTAAGTGGCCGCCTGGGGCTGCCTGCTTGCGGCTCCGCCTGGCTCTCGGCTCTGCATGGACTAATCGCCGCCAGGGCCACACCTGCTCTCGTCCTTTGGCCAGCCTGTTCCACATAGGGTGACAGCAGGGCTCAGAGGGAGTGGAGGCCCTTCTTCCCACCTGTTCCCACTACTCCCTCCCAGAGCTTGCCCCAGCTGAAGGGGTTTCCCCTGAAATCCAGGGTGCCCATGCTGCCCATAGATGGCATGGCCCCGCTGTCTGGGCCCGAGGTCAGACGCAACCACAGGAGGACTCTACAGGTCCAGAGAGCAGGGCAGGTAAAGTGGGTCCTGACCACCCAGAGGACCAGCACTCACTCCCCCAGGACTCCCACTCCCCCCTGGTGCTGCGTGGGGCCTGGGGCTCTGGCTGCCATCTGGCCCCACAGGGCCATGTCAGCTTGTGGTTGATCCCTCTTCATGTGGAGAAGCTGGCACCCTTGAGAGAGCCAAGTTGGAGGCTCTTCTGGCCTGACTAGACAGGGACCCTGTGAGGCCTGTGTCCCTGTGCCCGCAGGCAGCTTTGCCCCAAGCACCACGGGCTATTAGGCCCCATGCCCTCCTGCTGGCTGAAGGACTGAGACTTCGCTCTACAGCGGCTCAGGCCCCACACGAAGCCCAGACCTTCCTTTCCCACCTGCCTCTCAGGTCCAGCGGGCCCACCCTCAGGGTCCTTGAGCACATAGGAGCCAACACTGGGTTCCATGGCGTCTGCCTGGGATAAGCCCAGGTGGCTACCTCCTGGCCTAGCTCCTATTCCAGCCTCTGGACGTGGAGGCTGTGTTCCCCTGAGGTTCAGAGCTGTGACCTCCAGCTGCCTTTGCCCGTTGCCCCCTAAAGCCTTGTCCCTTAGCCTCGGGCATTCCTGGCCCAGTACAATGTCTTGAGGCCTCCGCAAGGATTCCTAAGGCACCCGGCCCTGTTCAGATGCGCTGAAGGCCTGTGCTCTTTCTGCCATGTCTGGCGGCCTCTGCTGTTTTGTCTCTGTGGACGCCAGCCTTCCTGTTCCTTGTCCTCTGCTGTCTTCTCTCCTCCACGTCACCGTGCTCTCTTCACAAAGCCTGCTGGCACACAGAAGGACCTGAAGGGACAACTTTTGGGAGGGAGGGCTCCACAGCCAGTGCCTGTGTAGATGGTGTAGGGACAGCAGAGGGGCTGGCAGGGGTGAAGCCGCTGCCCAGGGCGAGGAGGCAGCAGGTCCCTGCTGTGGTCTCGAGCGTTCCTCCCCTCCTGCTGTGACTCTGGTCTCCCAGGAGGCCCCGCGCCCCAGTCCATTTCCTCACCCTGAAGTGGTTGTGGAACACACGTTTCCAGCCAAGCATCGACCAAATGGCCCGCCCACCTCCGACCTTTGTCCTGTATCTCAGTGGACAGGGACAGGAATTCAGGGCAGCCCAGGGAATCACCTGCCTCATTTCTGGCCCTCTGGTGGAGGCCACTCCTCAGAGAGGTGGGCCCTCTGTCCGGTTCACCCAGACATGCCACCCACCCAAAGCCACAGAGGCCCTTCCCACTCCCAGGGCCTCGGGGACTCTGGGCCCTTCGGCCACCCTGGGGCACCGAGGGCTTCAGGTCCTTCTGTATCTGGCTGCCCTGGCCCACGCCATGCACCTCCCTTCAGTCAGTCTCGTTTCCTCCCAGGAGCGCTGGACGCCTGGACTGCCGGTGGGTATCCAGCTTTCCTCCACAGGGTCTGATGGAGGCCTTGGGTCTGCGTCTGAGGGCATGGAGTGGCCCTCCACCCTGGGGGGAAGAACTGGACCCTGGGCCTCCCCACACCCTCCACGCTCTCTGCTTATAGCTATCGCCAGGCATGCACGCCTGTCATCCCCATGGCTGGGGAGGCTGAGGAAGGAGGATCGAGAGTTCAGAGCCAGCCTCAGCCACAGTGAGGCCCTTGTAACTCAGTGAAACCCTGTCTCTAAATAAAATACAAAATGGGGCTGGGGATGTGGCCCAGTGGTTGAGTGCCCTTGAGTTTAATTCCTGGTACCCGGAAAAGAATTCTATTATAGCTTTTGAAAAAGTGTGTTACAAAGTACCCACAGCGTCCTGCTCCCCTCTTCCCACATCCAGACCCTCATGGCAATACCACCACGTGCCCCATGCTCCCTTTTGGGTGTGCTGAGAACAGTGTTGGGCATCCGCAGCCCACGGATGGGACCGCCAGTGTCAGAAGCTGGCCTTTACCTCATTCCCCAGAGTAGGAGGGGCCCAGCCTGGCTCAGGCAGGTCTCTCCCAAGAGGGGCCTTGGGGTCCTGGCTGGGCCCGGAGAGACAGGGTGCTGCATCTGAGGGGACTGAGGGGCGTCTGCATCCCTGGCAGCATGGACCATTTCAGAAAGCTTTAAATTTGCAAAAGAGATGCAGAAAATGAGACTCATCTCCTGGGACACCCTGTACTATGTGCCCAGTTGGGGATACCTACCTGGTGGCACTGGAGAAGCTGTCCCTGGGCTTGCGGGGGGACTCTCAGCAAGGCCCATGCGACCAGAGCCCCGGGCTACCTGCACAGGGCAAGTTCCAGGGGCAGGACAGCCTGCCTGCTCTCCTGGCCCTGTGCCTCCGGGCAATGCCCGTCCCCCAAGCTGCGACACAGACTCAGACCGGCCTTCTTGCGTGTCCCCTAGCTGGCCTGCGTTGCTCTCTGAGGTCTCCTTCTCCCTGTAACTCCTGGTTCTCACAGGCTCCCTGCCTAGGGCCTTGTGCACCTGGGCTCTCCACAGGTACCCTTCCTCCTAGTCGCAAAAGTTCATAGGCACCTTCCTTTGCTGCCTTTGGAACACAATGACAGGGCCATGCGGGCCCAGCTCCTGCCCTCTGTCTGGCCAGGGTGACAGATGGGACACCAGGCACCCAGGACTCAGGGCCAGTGCTGGACTGGAGGAATGAAGGCAGACCGGGGACACGCCCAGTCAGGGGCCACTTGGGGCTGCAGCCAGTCCTCCCTGGAGTGCTTGGCAGTGCTCCAGCAGAGGACCCACGGGGGCTCGGGGCAGAGGAGCGCCCAGGCCGCTCCCAGGAGAAGCCAAGCTTCGCCCCTGCGGGCACTCCACCCAGGCCGGAGGAGCTGGTTCTCCCTCAGGGATGAGAGGCTAGCCGCAGCAGCACATTTTCCAGAACAGTCCCTTTCATCTAACACATTCAAACCAGGCAGACCCTGCCGTCTGGGAAGGAGACAGCAGGCTCGTCGGAGGCCCCAGGGCAGCGCCTGTGGCAGAGGGGAGGAGGTCAGTGGGTGGAGTGGAGGAGGGCAGCTGCAGTGGGCACCAGAGGACCGCAGGGCCGCTCCTCCAGGAGGCCTCAACACACGAGTAGTGAGGCTTTATCAGGCTGGCTGGCCACGGCAGCGGGTTCTGGGGCAGTGCCAAGCAAAGGGTTTGCCAGCCTGTTCTCTCCAGGCTGAGTCTAGAGGGGAGACAGAGGCAAGCCTGCTGGGGGTGGTATCAAGTGCCACGGCCAGGTGGGCTTCCTGGAGGGGCACCAGGAGTCTGGAAGGAAATGAGGTGTGGTTCACTGTTCTCCGGAACCCCCAGAGAGCCAGGGTGCTGCCTCGGGGGTCGCGGGGAGTATAAATCCCGGGCAGTGTCTTCAGAGGAGACAGCCCAAGTGCGGAGCCCGGAGCCTGCGGAGCCCGGGGCTCTGGCTGTGGCCGTGTGTCCCTGCCCTACTGAGTCCACCCCCGCTGTCCCACCGCAGCTCTCCTACGTGGACGCTGAGGGCAACCCTGTGGGCGTGGTGCAGATGACCTTCCTGCGGCTGCTGAGTGCCTCTGCCCACCAGAACGTCACCTACAACTGCTACCAGTCCGTGGCCTGGCAGGACGCCGCCACAGGCAGCTACGACAAGGCCATCCGCTTCCTGGGCTCCAACGACGAAGAGATGTCCTACGACAACAGCCCCTACATCCGCGCCCTGGTGGACGGCTGTGCTGTGAGTGTGGGACCCTGCGCGGCCCGCCCAGCGCCAGCTCATGGGCACCCAGCAGTGTGCGGAGCGCGGGGAGGTCCAGGCCCTGCCTGGCTCATGTTGACCCCACCGGCAGGTCCCCAGCAGAGCCAGCACTGCACACAGAGCCCTTCCCCTTGGTTTCCTGGTCAGGAGAACTGCCCGTGGTCCCTCCTGGCCCTTCCTGGTTCTTCCTGGTTCCCAGCCAGACTGTCAAAGCTGGTCTCGGTGTGTCCAGCCCAGGAGCCGGCCTGAGCTCTGGCGATCCCGGAGAGGAGCATACCGTGTTCTCTGATCCCTGCCCATTGAGGTCTCTACCTCCTGGGTGGCCTCTGAGCATCTCAGGATAGAGGCCAGATGTAGGACAGCAGGATCTGCAGCTGGAGCTGGGCCGGGGAAGGAGTGGCATCCACAGTTCTGGGAAGGAAAGCTCCTGTCTGTGAAGACATGGGGAGTGACGGCTCGGAACAGACCCACCCGCTGACAGAGATGGGCTCTGCGGGGCAGGCTGGGAGGAAGGTCAGGTGCAGGAGCAGGAGCCCACTGGCAGGCATGGAGGCTGGTGCAGGAGGGGCGAGGGGAGCAGCGCTCACCTGGACAGCGAGCGCTCCTCTGCCCGGGCCCCAGAGACGCCCAGCCATGATTTGAAAGGTCACGACCCTCTCGTTTAATTACAGGGCTCCCACGGGGTCTCTGGCACTGGTTCCAGGCCAGTTGCGGGAGGTCTGCTTGATGCATAGTGTAATAACAGCTAAGGAAATTGGAATTCCAACACTGGCCTCATTTGGCTGGGTAGCCTGATTGACGGGGCTGCTGAGCGGCTGGCCCTGTGGAGGGGCACAAATCACCGGGCAAGAGGGCCAAGGAGCTGTGCCACATAAATCCCGTTGTTTGTGCAGCTTTGTGCGCCCCTGGGGGGCTGTTGCGAGCCCGTAATGGTTATTTATACCTCTGGAATAACGGGGTAACAGAGCAGCGTGTGGCAGCCTACTTTACATACGCCCCCTCTAAGCACGCTGATAATTGGAGCAGAGGGGCCCCATAAATCCGGGCAAATCACCTGCCAGCTCAGCACATGCCACCCATCCCTCGGGTGGGGAGAGACCAGTGCTGGCGCCTGGAAGGCCTGTCGGGGGCAGGCTGGCTTGTGCAAGTGCAGCCGCCAGTGGCCAAGGTCAACGGCTCCCTGTGACAGCTCTGCCATCCAGAGCCCCACGAGGGTCAGGCCGGGGACCTCGTTCAGTTCCCTGGCTGGATCAGGCAGGAGCAGAGCCCAGGCAGAGGGTGCTCAGTCAGGTGGAGGTGGCCTCTGGCTGCTCCTTGCAGGCTGGAGGCCAGGGGGAGGAACCCCTCCTCGGAGGTGCGTGGGTGCCACTGTCTCCAAGGGTGCTGTGTCCAGCTCCTGCTGCCCTCCCGGTGCTCTGAGCTGCAGAGTCATGCCCGGCCCCTCCTCCCTCTCCCCGACCTGTGGCCTCCCTCGGGCGGCCTGGAGGTGCACAGACCCCGCTCATGCTCTGCCCGGCCAGGCAGCCCCTAGGCTTTGGCTCCTTCGAAGTTCAGCTTGGTTCTGGTCCATCAGTGTTAGTGCTGCCAAGTTCCTGGGTGACCCAGAGACCGAGTCCTTCGGGGGACAGCCAGCAGACCACAGGGATCAGAGTGACTGAGACACTGAGAAGTGCAGGCTTGATGCCCTCCGGCTGGGGTGGGGGCTCAGGGCTCCCCAGCTCCTGAGAGCTCGTTTCTTCTCTGAAGGTCTCTCCCGGCTTCGGAACTGCAGTAGGAAGGGTGTCCTAGCAGGATGGAGTGGAGGGAAGGGCGGGCCTGGGGCGTGGAGGCAGAAAGTCCGAGGCGGATGGCGGCTGCGGCAGGACCCAGCCAGCAGCCGGCTCCCTGGAGGGCCCGGAGCCGGGAGTGCCTCCGTTGTCTATTGCTCCTGACAAGTTGGGCCCCCAGATGCTGCTGCCTCTACCCGGAATCTGTTTTTGCACTCGGTTCTGAGGGCCGGGAACCTGGGAACGACCCAGCAAGCCGGCAGCTTGGGCCTGCCTGGTCTGCTCCGTCCGGCTGCCGTACCAGGCCGCCGTGGCCCGCCGGGCTCGCAGGCACCAGCACTGACGGACGGCTCTGCGGGCGGGAAGGGCAGGCCAGGGGGCCCGCAGGTTGGGGGCTGGGTTGGACATAGCTTGCCGCGTCCTCACGTGACAGAGAGAGGGTGAAGGTCTCCCTGGGGGCACTTCACTAGGGCTCTTACCAGACTTGTGAGGGCACATGACTTCATCACCTCCCCAAGCCCACCCCCGACCATCAGCCCGGGGTGGGGGGCTCTAGCCTGTAAATCAGGGGGTCCCACACTCAGCCCTCACAGTGGGGAATAGGGGCCTGAGGGTTGTGCCACCCCACTCAGGTGGTTGGACAGGGCGGAGTGGGGGCTAACATTGGGGTCCTGGCCCCAGAGTTATCCTGGGACCCTCTGCAGGGCTGTGTCCTGGCCACATTGCCCTGAGGAGGGCTTCCGTGCTGGCTTCCCTGTTTTTCCCAGAGATTTCATGATGGAGGGAGACTCTTCCCTGCCAGATTTGGCTCAGAGCATACACCCGGATTGGGCTAGTAAAGGCCACCGTCCCAGTTCAGGGGGGCCATGGTGTCCCAAGGTCCATGGGAAGATGCGGATGCCAGGGACCCCTGTCTGGGGGCATAGGGTTCTGAAGAGGCTGCAGATCCTGCCACGTGCTTCCTGTAGTGTGTGATGTCTCGGGAGAGTTCCATTGCCCCTCCGAGGCCCACTCCCACCCCAGGACTGGGCAGTGGGTGCGGGGATGTCCCCGGGGCCACATTTCTTCCCACACTTGTGGAGTGTGTGGGGCGTGTCTGCCACCTTGACTCATCACACGCGGGCTGGAGCTGGGGGAATGGAGGGGACCCCAACCTGGTTCTGGAGCCTGGCAGGGCGTGGGGTGGTCGCTCAGCCCCAGGAGCCCGTGGCTCTGAGCCGCTGTCCGCCTGCTTCCTCCTTCGCAGACCAAGAAAGGCTACCAGAAGACGGTGCTGGAGATTGACACCCCCAGGGTGGAGCAGGTGCCCATCGTCGACATCATGTTCAACGACTTTGGTGAAGCGTCACAGAAATTTGGATTTGAAGTGGGGCCGGCTTGCTTCATGGGCTAGGAGCCGCCAGCCCCGGTCTCCGAGAGCAACCTTGTGACCTCAACACGCCCCTTGAGAGTGTCTTGCGCATGACCCATCCTGGACAGTGAAGGTTTCTCGCTCCCCTCCCGCCCGACTTCCTCTGCGCCTCTGCACCACTGGCGCTGGACCCCAAGCCCCGAGAGAGAACAAAGGGAAAGAGCCGAGCCCCCACCCAGAGCCGAATCACATGACCTAGCTGCCGCAGCCTCTCAGCCACACCCACGTCCAGCCGCACCAGGCCACAGGGGAGGCAGCGGGGCCCACGACGCCCCGGCCCCCAGCTCGCCTGATCCATCACCGCTGGTGTTCAGGACAGTTTGCAGGGGCGGGGTGGAGCTGCAGTATTTGGATATCACTTTTTTAAAAATTCAACTTGAAGATGTGTATCTGCCCTGACCTTCAAAAGATGTTCCGAGGCAAGCCTTGTAAAGGTCGCCGATGCCTCCGTTTTTACCCACCCTCAACACGATCCATGCAGAGGCCAAATGTCATCCCGCTTGTGCCTTTCCCATGGATTAAAGGTGCTTATGTTTTTGTGAGTTTTAAGTAAATATTTGTATTGTATTGTTATAAATGTTAAGTGTGCCTGACTTTCAATCGTGCGAGGAAACCCGGCCTCAGGCCCACTGGGAGAATAGGCAGGCGGGCGAGGGCGCGCTCGGTGCCATCCCGCTTAGCTTAGAAGTGGGACGCCTCCGCCCGCCCGTCAAGAATGTGCAATAATTGGAAGGTTGCCCAGGTCAGCAGGAAGTGAAGCTGCCGCTGAAAAGCAGGTGCCGGGGCCCCTTTCCAGACCATGTTTTGATTAGCTCTGGATTTTTTTTTATGGGGAGGAAAAAGGAATTTGATACTCTGCCTCTCTACATGCACTTAGGTTCAAGCAGGCTTAAATTAATGTTGATTGCTTCCCTTTTCCATTTTCCTTCCTGCCGAGCCTGATAGGAAGATTCCAGGGCAGGGAAGCTGCGTTCCCTATAGTTGAGAATCAGGTGAAAACTGGTGCTGATGTTTCACACTTCTCTTGTGGTGCTATGTGTTCTGAGGTCCCGGGAGGCAAAGCGGGGCCTGGCCGAGCCTCCTCCTCCAGGCGTCTCCATCCTGGCCGTGCCTCCGCCTGCTGGGTGTTTGCCCAGGACCCTGAGATAAGCACAGTCCCCTCCTCCCCGGTGGGGGCGAGCGCCGCTGCTTCTGAGTGGCGGGAAGCTGCTCGGGGCCTGTCCCGGAACCAGGTTGTGCCTCCGCGATTTGAAAACACACACGCAAAATGGACCTCGTGCCTCATGCACGTGCAGCCACAGCAGGTTGTGTTCCGTGCCAAATGTTTGTGGTGCTAATTTTGTCTGTTCTGAGAACCGCGTCGAAGCTGTAGGTGGCCCCGCGCTGCCTCAGCAGACCGAGAACTGTGCAATGAACTCGAGGCACCCCAGGGCTGCAGCGCCTCTTTCCCGTGAAGCAATTGGGTTTCCACCTGCAGGGGTCTTGGATGCAGGCGCCAGCTGCTCTGGAGCTCGGGGCTGGAACGGGACCCTCTGGGCATTGTCCCTTCTCCTCGCTGTCCAGGGCAGGGGGGCTGCCTCGTGTGGGCAGGAGGACCCTGAGACCAGCAGGAGAGGCGACCCCTTCACTGTGAAAAGCTGCCCTCCTGCCACGTCCTGTCCTTCCACCCTGGGGACGCAGGTGGGCCCCTGGGAGCGAGCTGTCGTTCATGCTCCGGTGCTGTCCTCCTGTCTCCCTGCGGCTTAGGAAGCTACAGCAAAGGCACCCAAGGCGTGACAGGACACCACCAACGCCAGCGTCCCAGACGTCCCTGGAAATCAAGTCTTACTCTTGCCAAAGAAAGGTCTGGCTTGGAGATGTCTCGAGGCCAGGATGCCAGCATTTGCCAGTGACCGCCACGCTCATGCCTAGTGAGAAAAGCCATACTGGAGGACTGCCCTGTGATGCCCTGTGATTTGTCTAGGTCATGTGATTCTGTTTCAGCCTCGCCCCATGCGGTGTGTCCTTTGATTCTGTCTTCTTCTTTTTCTGTTGGTCCCTCACAGTGTTGTGATTTGTACTGAAGTCCAGCCTGTCCTGTGCCCTGACCATCTTCAGCTCCAACATATTGCAATAAAATCACTTCTTGTATTCGCAGACACTCTTTTGGCGTATTTTATTTTTTCCTCTCCACATATAAGGAGACAGACCTTAGTGAGAAGAAAAAGCCTGGTGAACAGAACGTCAGCGATAAAGGCTGCGGTGCCCTGGCCCCGACAAGACCCTGCCAACTGGCATACCGTGCTTTCCCTAAGATCCCGCAGACGCGTCGTGTCGTGACCAGGAAAGGTGTTCCAAAGTATCTCAGACCCGGGTGACCAAGGAATAATTGTAATAGTTTTTCAATAAATCAAGTTTACTGTTTCCACCATAAACCCATGTGATTGGCTGTCTTCTTCAGTGTGACCAGGCCCCCCTGCATGAAACCAGCATTTAGTGCAGAGTCCCAGGACCGAGGGAACTCGGTGTGATGGCAGTGGTCTCAGGGGTGAGGACGGGGGCCTGGCATGACAGCTCTGCCCCCTGGAGGTGGTGAGGGCACAGCCTGCAAGGCTTCCCCGCTGAGCCTCAGGCCCTGCCAGTGTTCCGCCCGGGCAGTCGGCACCTCCCAGGACATCCCGGAAACTCTCCAGTACTGCCCTGCTAGCCCCATGGCACCCTGGCACTGTGGCTGGCAGGGCAGCATGCGGCAGCTTGCCTCAGCCAGTGCCCTCGAGCATGCGTGACCCCACCTGGTCCAGTCTGAAGGCGTGGTCCCCGGTGCACCAGCCATGTTCTGTAGGGTGACTGCATTGCCAGCAGGTCCCAGGGAAGCCCTGGCCTCCAACCCTGGTGAGCTTGTGGCAAGTTCGTGGGCACATAGCTCCTTGCTGTGAGCCACCCTGGGATTGAGTATTGTGGCAGGTAACCTAGACTGCTGGTTCTCAGTGTGGCGGTGGGTGGGCAGCAGCCTAGCACCTCGTCAGATGTGCACGTGCCAGGACCTTCCGGGTCAGAGGTTTTGGGGCAGGGCCTGGCAACACTTCTTCACAAAGCTCTGGCACAGTCCAGTGTGAGCCCTGACCGAGACAGCCTGCAGAGGGGGCAACTCCCGCAGCAGACACACAGGGAGCCCAGCCACATGCAGTCTCAGGTCCGGGTCACTGTGCCAGGCTGTGACCCACACAGAGGCAGAGCATTTGCAACTGTCACCCATTCTACCTGGCCGGGAGGCAGGTGACCAGCTATTAGCTGCAGGCTCCAGGGCAAGAGATGGGGAAGTGGAGTGAGGTTCTCCTGCTCCTGACCCCTCAGCAAGGAATTACGAGAAGAGAGAAGCTGCGCGGAGCAGAGGGGTCGGGCCCAGCCCGACCTGGACAGAGCGATTTCAACAACTGTCCTCACCTTTCCGTGGCGTGTCCCAGGTTAGAGGTCCACTCCCAGAGGCCCTCTCCTCCTGAGGCAAGATCCAGCATAAGTAAGTAAGGAGAGAGCCTTGGGGACATAATGACTCTCCTCCCTCTGGGTCGCAGTGTGACTCTTCCCCTCTGCCAGGGCCCTGCAGTTAGCAGAGCTCATGGGAACCAAGTTTCATGGACTTGACCTCCAGAGAGGCTCCAGAGAGAGGGGGGCACTGAGCCGCAGGCGCCTGAGTGAGGTGCCCTGGGGGTGGCCCTGGGGGTGGCCTAGGGATGGCCTGGGGGATGAGCCTGCAGAACCGCCCTTCCCTGAGCACTTCCCGTCCCTGAACCAGATGCAACAGCACTTCCCACAGGCCAGGCGGGCTGGAGGACTGCGCTCCCAGCAGAGGTCGGCCAGAACCCTCCCTCCCCTGCACCCGCGTGCGTCCTGCCCCTCACTCACACAGTGGGGACCTGCTGGCCCCTGCATGGCCAGGCTTGGTGACAGGGAGCACCACCCGCGCCCGTGGTCATTCCAGCAGGGCCTGAGCAGATGGAGCTGCGGAGTCTGAGGCTCACGAGGGGCTGAGAGCTGAGGGAGCTCAGAGTGCCAGGGAGGAGTGCAGGTGCGTGTGTGCACCTGCGTGTGTGTGTGTGTGTGTGTGCACACCTGTGTGGATGTGTGTGGGGTGCATGTGTGTGTGCACCTGCGCGTGTGTGTGCACACCTGTGTGGATGTGTGTGGGGTGCGTGTGTGTGTGCACCTGCGTGTGTGTGTGCACACCTGTGTGGATGTGTGTGTGTGCACACCTGTGTGGATGTGTGTGGGGTGCATGTGTGTGTACACCTGCGCGTGTGTGTGCACACCTGTGTGGATGTGTGTGGGGTGCGTGTGTGTGTGCACCTGCGTGTGTGTGTGCACACCTGTGTGGATGTGTGTGGGGTGCGTGTGTGTGCACCTGTGTGTGTGTGTGTGTGTGTGTGTGGTGTGTGTGGGGTGCGTGTGTGTGTGCACCTATGTGTGGATGTGTGTGGCGTGTGTGTGTGCACCTACGTGTGGATGTGTGTGTGGGGGGGTGTGGGTGTGTGCACCTATGTGTGGATGTGTTTGTGATGTGTGTGCGTACACCTATGTGTGAATGTGTATGTGGTGTGTGTGTGTACATCTATGTGTGGATGTGTGCATGTAGGTGTGTGTGTGTGCGCACCTGTGTGTGGATGTGTGTGGGGTGCGTGTGTGTGCACCTACGTGTGGATGTGTGTGTGGGGTGTGTGTGGGTGTGTGCACCTATGCGTGGATGTGTTTGTGATGTGTGTGCGTACACCTATGTGTGAATATGTATGTGGTGTGTGTGTGTACATCTATGTGTGGATGTGTGCATGTAGGTGTGTGTGTGCGCACCTGTGTGTGGATGGGTGTGGTATGTGAGTGTGTGTGCCTATGTGTGGATGTGTGGGGGGTATGTGTGTGCATGCACCTATGTGTGGATGTGTGTGCCTATGTGTGGATGTGTGTGTGATGTGTGTGTGTGTTCACTTATGTGTGGATGTTGCACCTATGTGTGGATGTGGGTGGGGTATGTGTGTGAGTGCACCTGTGTGTGGATGTGTGTGTGGTGTGTGTGCGCATGAGGGTGTGTGTGTGCATGTGCCTGTGTGCAGATGTGTACATGGCGTGGGGTGTGGTGTGCATGGGGGGTGGAGTTGAAATTTTTCGTGTGGTGATGGTCCCCAAGGAGGTGCCTTCTGCGTGGAGACCCCAGAGGGGAGGTCAGGGGCTCCATGGCCACCTGCAGGAAGCACCCCCCAGGTGGGGACGGTGGCAAAGACCTTGTGGCAGGACGGTGCAGTGTTTGGGGCAGGGCAGAGGAAGAGCCACAAGCTCCAGAGCAGCGGAACAGGCCACGGGGCGGGTGCTGTCACTGAGAGGGGTGAGCGGCATGTGCGACCTGACCACATTCGGACAGGCCTGCTAGGGCCAGGCAGAAGAAAGTCACAGGGCAGGGAAGTGGGGCAGGTGACCAGCAAGCAGGTCATGAACGGAACCAGATGAGGGGCAATGGCAGTAGTGGTCACGGTGAGTACGGGCCAAACTCTGGGCATTTCTAAGTGGAGCTGGGCTCAGCCCAGCAGAGCAGGAAGGGAGAGGGGCAGGTGGAGGAGTCCACTCAGGCAGGGGGCATGGTGCCGGGCAGCACGTGGGAGCACGCACAGGCACGTGCGGCAGGCACACAGCACACAACCCCATCTGGATCTGGACGGAAACTCTGACACTGAGCCGCATTGACCTTTCCTCCTCCAAGCTGATGTCCTCAGGTCTTCTGTCACAGCGATGGCAAACTGACCAACAGACCAGCATTCACCCAGAGCCAGCTAGGACACGGTGAGGGGGGCAGTGGAGGACAGCTGGGACAGTGGCCTTGGTGAAGTCTCTGCTGGGAGACCCGTGCGTGTGAGGGGCACTCCTGCCTCCTGACCGGAGCCCTCTCCTCTGTCCTCAGGCCGTCTTGGTGGAGCCTGAGGCACGGTGGGCCCTCCCAGCCACGGTCTAGGTCCCAGGGAAGCCACCTCCTCAGGCCCTTGGAATGTCCTGAGTCAGCCGTGCCATGAACAGGGACTGGGCACGGTGTGTCTTCCCACAGTGTTGAAATTCACAGGGGAACAATAAATGCGCAGGCTACATCGGGGATGGGCTTTACCTCAGGCAGCGCTCAGGGGCACTTGGTGGCCTGGGCAGGGCCTCCACGGTTCTTCCGTTCCGTCCTGATCCCAATCACTCAGTCTGTAACATCAAGTCACATGTCACGCCGTGATACCTGCCGGCTGTGGAAAGGCTAAGCAGGCGTGAGCAGACCACAGGGCGTCCAGAGGCCATGCCAAGAGCAAAGGCGCAAGGGCAAAGCGTGTCCAGGTAAGGGCCTAGTGACCCTAGCGGCAGTGACCAAGGGTCCAGATGGCAGGTGCTTCAGAGCATGGGCTTAGAATGCCAAGTGCCACCAGCAGGAGAAAGCACATGGAGCTGAAGCCTGGGGACACAGCTGGAAGTTTGTTCCTGGTGATCTTACTGGGCAAGGCTCATGACAAGTGACCAGTTGAACAGCCAGCATGCAGCTTGGGTGTTCTTCCCTATCCCCTTAGGCGGGGACAGGGCGTTATGGCAGGGGAGATGGATAAGTGCCTGTGTCTGGTGCTTCTGATACGAGTTGATATTCCCACCTCCTGGTTTAATCTGGTAAGATTTTATTGGTGTGAATAAATGATCAACGTGTGCCTCAGAGTTGTGCTGTGCAGCTGGCGTTAACGAGGCATGGAGTCCCTTTGCCTGGGCACCTGGACTCAAATGCAGGGTCTCGTGGCACATGGCTGCTTCGTAAAATGGAGTAACTCCGGGTTAAGCACAGCCTAAAAGCTGCTGTTCTGTACGTCAGGGAGGGACTCGGTGTGGGCAGTCTGCTCTCGCAGGGCCCTCCCTGAACCACACCTCTGGGCTGTAGGAGGAAACCCGAGTCCACAGCTGGGGGAGGGGGCCTCTGGTTGCTCCTCATGGAGCAGCTGCTGCGCGGTGTCCAGAGCGTAAGTGAGCAGGATGGGAGAGTCAGCTTTTCAGGGCAGTCGGTGTGCAGGGGCCATGTTCAGGCTCTGATTAGAGCAGCTGGGTCCACTCTCACGGCTCTCTAACCTGGCTGCCCATCAGAGTTGCTAGGAGCACCCTACAAATACAGATTCTACGTCTTCTTGTGCACCCCCTGGGTAGGGGGACTGATAGGACCTCAGCGTTTGGGGTCCCCCACCCACCCCACAGGATTCTTCGATTGGCATGACTTGGACCCACTTTACTCCAGACACAGAGGTAGGAGCTGTACCCTCCTGCCCACCCAGACTGCCAGGGCCAAGGTCACCCCACAGAGCCCAGATACAAAGGATTCAAAAGCTCAAATCAGACAACTAGAGATGCCAAAATTCCACCAAGTAAAGTTACAGGTATATACACTTAGTGATAAATACTTAATATACATAAAATATAAACACATATTTTGTACACATAATGTAAAACATGCACACGTGTGTGCATGTGGTACCAGATTTAAATATTTCCACCTCGGCGAAACCCTACGCAGAGCACGGAAATGGCTCGCCCCTTGCCGTCTGACAGTCTCACGGAGGGGACTTTGCTGTGAGCACCACTTCAACAGGGGCCATCCACAGAGCTCATGTGGAAGGGCTGTGGCTGGCCAGATAAGATCTGTGCACAGAAGCAGCACCCCTAAATCATGGAACACAGAGGACAGGGCCCAGCGGGCGCTGACATGGCCACACACAAGCCCTGAGGCCCATGTGGGAGTTGTGGACATCGGTCTGGGTTTACTCTGAGACGTTGGCCAGCGAGATGAGGGCAGTGTGACTGCTCTTCACCCGGAGCCCAGGAACCTGTACAGCTCTGCCCCAGGATGGGAGGGACATTGCTCCACCAGTAGGCTTCTCCAGGGGCACAGGGCTATGTCCCCAGCTTGGCTGCTGTCCAGTCTGCAGTTCATCTCCCCCTCACTCAGACTGAGGGAGCTGGGAGGGGGGGAGCTGGGCCTGACTTGCACACTGCCCCAGGTCCTCGGGAGCACTTGGGGGCATCTGCAGGCGGCCCTGGCTCCACTCCGGTGGGGCCGCCAGGAGCCCGAAGCCCTCTGGATCACCCGGATCTTTTTTTGTGCCTCAGCCAGGAAAACATCACTGTTCAGTTGTGTTCCAGGAGTGAGTACTTCGCCACATGCCCACTCCATTTCTCCCCCATATTGATAAAGACAATCACACAGGTTTGGGAGAAGCCAATTCCCAGGCATCTGTTGAGAACTGGTATGTTCAATAGCACAAGAATCTTGCCACCCTCTGGGGCTTCCCAAGTTCTTTTCAAACTAGAGTCTACTAGCCTGAGGACTAGTAGTCCTTTGGGGGCAGGACTACTCAGTAGATGCCGCTCGGAGGAGGGCATCTCCCTCTCCGAGTCTGCATTTGTGCTGCTGGGAACAAACTACCCGATGACCCAGGGCTTGTGACAGCAGACAGGTGCACCTGCCAGCATAGCATTAAGGCCTACATGGCCTTTCCAGCACAGCCAGCTTTGACCAGCCAGCAAGACCATGCACAGTCTCCATACCTCATCACGAGCCAAGTCCCCTCTCCCCAGCTCTGCTCTGGTGGTTGGGAGCCAGTTTTTATGTCCAGCCCACATTGAAGAGGAGGGGGCTGCACAGGAGCCAGAACACCTGGAGGGCAGTGGTGGGGTCCACTCAGGCTGGCCTGCCACCATGGTCATCATAGTACACCTCATCAGTGTGGGGACCTTAGCCTGTCTCTGAGCCCTGCATGCACAGGGACAGGTCAGAAGTGAGGGGTCCAGCTAGTCACAGACAGTTGGAGCTTCAACAGCTTGCAGGGGCAGCTTGCATGGGAAGGCTTTGTCCCTGGCCTCTGTGAGTGTCATGCAATAGCCCCGCATCCGCAGCATCGCCACACCAGTGCCACAGGCTGTCCCCTAGCCAAGAGCCTTCAGGAGGTGCCTGCACCTTGGACACACATCAGCGGGCAGTCTCAAAGTGCCCAGCTCCTGCTGGAGGGTGGCTCCTGGGTGGTGAAGAAGGTCCTGCCTGCAGTGTCCTCACAATCAGACTCACTAAGACCCCAGAGACCGCCGGGGGCCAGGCACCCCCAACTGGAGGCCTGACCAGCATGGGCCGGGCACTCAGAGGAGGTCTAATCTGTGACAAGAGGTGATTTAGAAATGTGCAGGCCATGTCATTTGGATACCTTTCTTGTGCAAGCTCGTGGGCCTGCCTGCTGGATGGCTGCCTGGACGCTGTCTGCAAAGAGCAGGAGGCCCGCGACCGGACCGTGTCTCCAACCTTCCCTTGAAAGCTGGATCCCAGAGCCAGTCCTCCGAAGCCGAGATTTGGAAAGAGGTGAGAAGGAGATGAGGGGAGTTCGCCATGGCTTGGTTGATCCCCTTTTCCATAGCTGGAGCCAAGGCTGCCTGGGTGGGGGCATCCAGCTACGGAGGACGGTCCTCCTGGTCCAGTTCCCCTGGCCCATGGCAAAGCCCTCCGTTGATGTGCAGCGTGGGCAGAGGTCCAGGGTTCTCAGGTGTCCCCTGTGCACGTCCTGAGTCACCACTGCCCACAAGTCAGAGCAGGCTGTGAGGAGGAGCACAGGCCCATGAAGAGTGAGTCCCGGGCCCGGAGGACTCCACCCTTACCCCATCCTCCTGCTTCCGGGCCCTCAGCTCCAGGGAAGCAGCTTCACAGAGCTGACTGGCTGGCAACTGGCAAGCCTCCCGGCCACCCAGCCAAGGTTCCCGAGCCATGCAGGCTTCATCTCTGCATGGGAGAAGCACGAATCCCCGAATCCACCCCCACCCCACACTCAGCTCACGAGTCCGTGACTCACCACCCTCGCCCACCCAACCTCCACCACAGGCAGGGGACTCGCTGAGAGTAGGGCCTGCTCAGTGGGCATCAGCCGTGACCACCTGTTCCGTGCCTCACCCAGAGGTGCAGGCAGGGCAGGAACCCGAGTGAGAGACCAGTCTGCCCAGGTTTCCTTGGTGGTCACTTGCAGCAGAGGGACTGTTGGCCAAGGCTCGTGGGTGGTGTGGAGGAGTGGATCTGGGCCGTGGGGCTTCTGGGACCAGGTAACAAGAGTGGATTGGACTGGAGGGGAGGTTGGGCACAGGTGAGGCCGCCCGGCCGCCCTTCACCCCAGGGGGCTCTGGGAAGGGCTGGGCTGGTCCTCACAGCCTGCTCAGCCTCCTCCAGGAGGACTGGAGCCCCACCACGCTGAGGCCCAGTCAGCAGGTCTGGGGCGGCCCCAGGATCTGTGTCTCCAGAAAGTTCCAGGTGGAGTTGCAGCTACTTGCAAACACAGGATTTTGTGTGTTTCCAGGCTTGTGCCCAAATCCCAGCCTGGTCACAGTTGAAGTAAGAACCTCTTAAATGCTCCTTCATGGAGGCCCCAAAATAAGCCCCTGGGCTCCCCTGTGCTGAAGTTTCATGGGAAAGGCCTTGGCCCCTCCTGCACAAAGCCTAGGACCTCGCTGAAGGGCCAGTCCCTCAAATCAGGGGGCGGCAAGCTTCTGACTATGGTAGAAATGGTCTTGACCCCTGTCTGCTCTGTGCCGTGGCCTGCGGGGAGTAGGTAACTGGCTTTTGGTGTTTTTGGGGCTCACAGCTGAGTTTGCCTGGAGTGTCAGAGGAGACTTCAGGCTTAGACTTTTGAGCAATGCTGAGCTGCAAGGCATGGGGCCTCCTGGAGATGGACTGAGTGCCTCTCACGTTGTCAGTTGGGCCCAAGATTCTGGGGACTAGAGATGAAATGCTATGGTTTGGGTTTTTGCTTTGTTTTTTTTTTTTTTCTTTTCTTTTTTCTTTTTATTTTTTTGGTACTAGGAATTGAACCCAGGGGCACTTAGCCACTGAGCTGCATCCCAACCTTTTTTATATTTTGTTTATTGCTCAGTTGCTTAGGGTCTCGCTAATTTGCTGAGACTGGCTTTGAACTTGCATCCTCCTGCCTTAGCCTCCAGAGTCACTGAGATTACAGGTGTCTGCCACCACACCAGGCTGGTTTGGGTCTTAAACATCCCCTAAAGGCTTGGTTGCCAGCCTGTGGCACTACTGGGAGATGGTGGAACATTTAGGAAGAGGAGCCGAGCAGAAGGGGAAGCCATTCACTGGGCATGTCCCTGGCAGGGATATTGGGACCCTGGCCACTCCCTCTCTCCCTTGGTTTCCCCAGTGCCATGAGGTGACCAGCCTTCCTCCACCATGTGCTCCCACCACCAGGACATCTTGGGTCACCACAGGCCAAAGCAACAGGGCCAACTGACCAGACTGAAACCCCCGGAACCAGGAGCCAGAATAAACCTTTCCTCCTCCTAAGTTGATTTTCTCAGGTGTGTTGTCACAGCAACAGGAAGCTGACTAGCACAACCACCTCTACTTAGGGTGGCCTTTTGGTACAGAACTGAAGCTGAGAAGGGGACATGGTCTGGAAGACTCCACTCTGCGCAGAAAGCCACAGTGCTGCTTGCATGGAGCTCTGGTTCCACCTCTCAGGTCCTTCACCAGGGCAGGAGGGCACCGTCTCTCACCTGCCTCTGAGGTTGTGACTGTGGCTGGAGGAGACGGGGGCGGTATGATCTGTCCCACTCCAACTGCTGGCACCTTGTGCCCCGGCCCCATCTCTGAGGTTGACTTCAGCTGTCCCCTGGCCAGGAGAATGTGAGTGAATGTGGGTGTCTTTACACCTGCACCGGGGCCCACCTGGCCAGGAGAGGACGTCCCTGCAGCAGCATTGGAGGTCCCACAAGGTGGGGAGAGGACGTCCCTGCCCCTGTGTGACGGCAAAACCAGAGCTGGTTGTGAAATGAAATCACAAGACATCATGGAAGAGCCCGGGGCCTGGGGAGGGTCAGTTCCGCCCCTCTCTCAGCCTTTCTCCAGGGAGCCTCGTTAACCTCGGGCCCTGGTTCTGCATGGCCAACAGCTGCCCCAGGATCTGCCTACTCCCTCCTGGAACGTGAGCCGTGTCTGTGGACAAGCCTTTCTCCTCTGTTCTGAGAGCAGCTCTGTGCTAGAGACCCCGCACAGGCCGTCAGCCGCAGAGATCAGGAATATTTTTGAAAAGAGGAAAAAGCCCTTGTGATAGGATGGGTTCAAAGATGGCGCCAGATAACCCGCCAACCTTGTGAGGAACTGTGGGTCAGGGCTCAGAACTTTGGAGAGCTGATCTTTGGCCGCCGGCATAAACGAAGCTTGGTTTCCCTACTTCTCCAATGCTGTCCCATGTCTCCACAACACCGGTGCTGGAGGCTCCACGTGGTCGGGAGAGGACGTCCCTGCCCCTGGACCTGGTTATGCCCTGGTGCAGGTGAATGTCACACATCTGCAGAGCTGGACTCTCTGGCGCTTGCTCCTCCCCACCATCTTTCCCACCGCTCTCCGACACCCTGGCCCCCTGACCTCTTCTGGAACCTCCTGGGTCTTTTCCCCTTCCTGTAAGTCTTCACTTAAATATGGCTTATCTGATGTGTGTCTTTCAGTTCTTAACTCAAATGTCACCTCTTCAGAGAAGCTTTGTGGAACTAAGCATTTATAAACACCCTTCGGACTTCTGGCATCTTTGATGATAGCTTAGTTGGATTAATTTGCTGTCAACAAAATAATCTA
Source organism: Sciurus vulgaris (assembly GCF_902686455.1). Taxonomy (NCBI): domain Eukaryota; kingdom Metazoa; phylum Chordata; class Mammalia; order Rodentia; family Sciuridae; genus Sciurus; species Sciurus vulgaris. The sequence goes on along the minus strand of NC_136476.1, from coordinate 87,940,641 downwards.
GAGATCTAAGAAGACACAACTATTTAAGGCAGACAGGACCTGACGTGGGGCCAGCCATAGAAGGCAGTCACGCTGGGGCTCCTCCGAGAGCCCTTCCCAGGCTGCAGGACGCAGCACACCTCCTCAGCTGTCTTGACTGAGGTCATGGGCAGGGCTCTAGGCTACTAGGGTGGCTGGAGATGGGGGTGGGAAATCCTGCTGAGAGAGCCATGGGGGACACTCCAAAACCTGCCTGAAGTCCCTGCTTGAGGTCTGGTCCCCACAAGCACGTGAGACTCCAGCGACCTACAGGGAGGAGGGGTAGAAGGCTGATGTGGCTGAAAGGAGACTTCAGAAGCTTCCCAGGGTCGGGGAGACTGTTGGAGTTCGAGGCCCACCACCTCAGAGAGGTCTAGCAAAAAACCTGGGCTTTTGCTTGAGACCCCAGGGGACCCGAAACTTATGTAAAAGGACCCTAACCCAAACTAAAGCTCAAATCCTAGGATTAAGGAGAAAACACAGCCACCCTGACAAAGTCTAGAGTCAAGGCCTCCCGGGGTCAAAGTGATCTGCCTGCAACTCCCCTGCCTCCAGCACAAAGCACAGCCCAGACCGCAATGCCTGGCACAGAATCAGGACTCCTAGACAGGCAGCAGAGGAGCACGCGACCCACAGCCAAGTGGAAACAGGCAGAGGAGACGCGGCGTGCTGCAGCACTGAATCTGCAGGGGGGCATTGGGGAGAAGGGTAAGATTAGCTAATGTGCAGGAAAAGACGGGCAGAACGGGATCTCGGAAAGACATGGAGAGTCTAAAAGTGAACCAGGCGTAGACGTTAGAAGGAAAGATTATAATATAGAGGGCCAAAAAGTCTGTGTAGACAATGAGTCAGCTGAGGCACAAGGCAGGAAGTTTATAAGACGAGAGCAGGAAGCCTGGGTGCCAGAGGAAGGGGACAAGAGGACCCAAGTGTGGCCTCGGCCCCGCAGGAGAGCGCGGGGGAGGGGTGGAGAACAAGCGAAGGATGTTTTTTAGTTAAAACTCTCTACACTTGATCAACAGCAGGTGCAAGAACCCAGGGAAGCCCTGGCAGGATAAACACAAAGAAAATCACGCCCAGACCCGGAGAGCAAGGGTCAGGGACAGCTTCCTCCAGCCCCGCCAGAGAGGAGGGGAGGGAACCCCGTAAGGACCTTGGTTTCCTGCCACCCGGAGGGAGCAGACCAAGAATCCCAGAATCCGCACCAGCGGAGTTAGGGTGCAAGGATGCAGGGAGAAGAGGGCTGAGAGAGTTGACCTTCAGCTGGGGGATGCCACCTCAGGGGGACACATAGGTGCTTGGGAGCGAACGCTGACCACAGAGGACCCGAGTCCCAGGGCTTCGTGTGGCTGAAAGACCATTTGACTTTTTAAAATAAAAAGGAAAAACATGTTCCGGGGTTTACGATATCTGTAGAAGTGAGACCTAGACCCGTGGTAGGGACAGGGTCCCTTGTTTCCTAATGTCCCCGGGGAGGGACCCGTGGCCACTGGAGGGAGGTGGCAGGGGGTAAAGACAAACCCGTGGTCCTCGTGGCAGCCACTGCGCAGAGGCTGAGGGGGGAGCGGAGAAGCCACAGGAGTTGGAGGGGAGGTTGAAGGTCCTTGGCCAGCCCAAAGGAAGGTGGACGGAGGACCGAGGGGGCGTGAGACCAGCCCAAAGGAAGGTGGACAGAAGGACCAAGGGGGCGTGAGACCAGCCCAAAGGAAGGTGGACGGAGGACCAAGGGGGCATGAGACCAGCAGCCAGATGGATCCAGACACGCCAACGTCAGGTGCAAATCCACCAAGGCTCAGAAAGTGGACCGATGGTGGGGTGGACTGAAGAAGAAGAAGAAAAGGCAGGTCCAGCCGTGGGCTGTTTATAAGAAAGGCGCTTCCAGGGACAGACAGGACCAGGTCACCGGGCGGTAGACTCATGCCACACTGACCCTGCCTTGGCCTGCTCCCTGTGGGCAGCCTCTGTCTGCGTCCTGAGTGCTCAGCAGCACCTGCTTTTCCTGTCCAGGTCACAGCCAGGCTCATCTCCCAGTGTCCCTGTGGGCACAAGTCAGGCCAGAGGGCAGAGGAAGGGCAGCAAGTCTCCATGGGCCCCCTCCAGCCCTGCAGAGGGTCCTCCACCTCCTCCACTCCCACAGCTGGAATGGGATGGACCCTCAGGACAGGGGCCTTTGATGAAGGGGAAGGTGCTGGAGCCAGAGCTGAAAGAAGTTCGGGACCCGCGACCATGTGGAAGGAGAGGTGCTGGTCAGGAGCACCCAGGCCGGGCTCTTGGGAGAGCAAGAAATGAACTGAGTGTGTGTGTGTGTGTGTGTGTGTGTGTGTGTGTGTGTGTGTCTGTGTGTGCATGTGTGTGCGTGTGCATGTGTCTGTGTCTGCCTATGTGTGCGTGTGTGCATGTGAGTGCACATTTGTGCATGTGGCCCTGGAGGCTTCAGGTGTGACCTGCTGTGGCTCCTCATTAGCACTCCGCTCTGCTGAGCCCCTCCCAGCTTGCTGTTTCTCAGTTACCTGACGTGAGGAGCAGGATGTTCTAGGTGTGTGTGTGTGTGTGTGTTTGTCTCCTTGCCCACTTTTTCTGCCCCCATCGGCACAGGTTCCCAGAGCACAGGAACTTGCCTGCTTGCTCCCTCTACACGGGTCAGCCATGGTGGGTGCTGGTGGAACATGACCTCGTCTCACACGGAGGCCACGCCCCATGAACCGGCCCTGGGGATGCAGAAGCAGAGCCCCAGAGCCTCCAGCACTCCTGACTCTGCAGCAGGCCCAGGCGTAAGCTGCCCATCGCCACACACTCTGGGGGTGGGAGTGTGGGGGGCGCTGCAGGTGCAGGTGCATGTGCGTGGTGCAGGTGCTTGGTGCCGGTGTGTGGTGCAGGTGCAGGTGCTTGGTGCAGGTATAGATGCGTGGTGCAGGTGCAGGTGCTTGGTGCAGGTGTGTGGTGAAGGTGCAGGTGCGTGGTGCAGGTGCAGGTGCTTGGTGCAGGTGTGTGGTGCAGGTGCGTAGTGCAGGTATGTGGTGCAGGTGCAGGTGCTTGGTGCAGGTATGTGGTGCAGGGGCAGGTGCTTGGTGCAGGTGTGTGGTGAAGGTGCAGGTGTGTGATGCAGGTGCAGGTGCTTGGTGCAGGTGCGTGGTGCAGGTGCATGGTGCAGGTGCAGGTGCTTGGTGCAGGTGTAGATGCGTGACGCAGGTGTGTGGTGCAGGTGCAGGTGTGTGGTGCAGGTGCTTGGTGCAGATGCAGATGCTTGGTGCACGTGCAGATGTGTGGTACAGGTGCGAGTGCTTGATGCAGGTGCATGGGGCAGGTGCAGGTGCGTGGTGCAGGTGTGTTGGGCAGGTGCATGGTCCTGAGGCAGGCCCTTTCCATCTGGGCCTCAGTTTCCCCATCTACAGTGAGGGATACCCCTCAAAGTCCCAGCAGAGACCTGGGCCTGGCCCTTGTGATGAGGGGCTTCTTGGTGGCTCTTCATTGTTGAATTTTGTTTTCTTTCTTATGTGGTGTGTTACCTTGTTTACTTTTTTAAAAAAAGATCAATTCAAATATAATTTGTTCAATGTATTAAAACTATAATTTCAAAAACCCAAATGCTTTCTTCAGCCTTTAAATTTGGCTTATAAAACGTATTCTTTATTGGGCAAATTTTAATAACTTCCTTTAAGGAGCCTGTGAATGATTCTTGGTCCATTCACTGACTTAGTTAATTTAACAGCTTTAAGCGTTTTGATTGCATTTACAAAATGAACATATTCAAATTTATGTCTTAGTATTTCAGTGAGATCCTTAACAAACCTTCCGAGCATAAGCTAATTTTAAAAATCTGATGATTTAAACATACGAATGCGATGAGCTCATGGGGGTTCTGAAATGTTCTGAGGCACCGTGAGCACAGCAAGACCCCGTGTGGACCTGCCAGCCGGCCCCTTGATTGCCCGGTTCTGCATCCTCCCTTCTCTGGTTGGCACTGTACCAGGCCAAGGTCTCTTAAAAACTGCCAATACTCAAAATGCCAAGTGGACATAGATTTCTTTGTGCTAAAATATTCATACCAGGAATTTCGATCTTGAGTCTGTCTGGACATAGGCAGAAGCACTCCCGCAGAGGTGGGTGACCCTGCAGGTGTGGGGATTGGGCCAGTCTGCTGTGGGTTTCTGGGCGCCAGCTCCCCAGGGCTCCTGGCCTCCTGTTGTCCTGTCGAGGATGACCAGGAGGTGGAGAGGAGGCCACTGTTCCTGGTTCCCCCACCCCATCCCAGCTGCCTGCCACTCCCAGGCGACTTCAGCCTGTGGGGCCTGGAGTCTCGGTGGCTGGGCAGGTCTCTGCGGGCTCTGTGCACTCAGGCTGTATTTGAACCGCGTCTCAGGCAGCTCTTTCAGAAGCAGGCATGATTCTGATCCCTCCAACGCCCGGAGAGAGCTGAGGGCTGGGGCTGGGGCAGGGTCAGCTCTTCTCTAACAGAAGCGTCCGCCTCAGGGTTCACATCGCATCCAGAGCTGGGGTGGGTGACCCTCCTGCTGCTTCCCTAAGGTGGGGCTCCGGGGAGACAGGAAGGGAAAGGGCCAGAGGTAACTGGGTGGCCAAGGCAGAGCCCTGCGGTCTGGCGCCTGCTCTCCTGGGCATCGTCCTCCTGGGACCAGGGCCTGGATGCTGGCACCTGTTCAGGTGAACAGACCACAAAGAAAGGGGTCCCTGGAAGCCAGTGGCCTTGACGTAGTGGCCGCTCATGGTGGACGCCCGCCCTGTGCTTGCAATGGCTCATTAAGCATCGCTTTTAAGAGAGGAGATCGAAGCTCCAAGAAGCAGATGCCGCCTGACACTGCTGTGGGCAGAGCCCTGAAGCCACACAGGCCAGGCCAGGTCCTCCTCCGAGCAGGGCGGTCATAACTGTCCCACAGCGGAGGGGGCAGGCAGTAGAGAGTGAGGAGGTGCTCGCTGGTGCTCTTGTCACCAACCCTGGGCAGCTGCAAGCAGGCCAGCTGCCAGCCCTCTCTGAGCCTCCGTTTCCTCCTCCCTCCCTGGGCATCTGAATGAGACCTGGTGGCATGCTCGGGGCACCCCGCCTGCTGCTCTGGGAACTATCAGCTCCTGCTCTCATGTGAGGCTGGGGTCCCCATGCTGGGGCAGCCAGCCTGGCCTGCTCTCGAGTCCCCTCTCTGCTCGGCAGGTCTTCCAGCGGAGGGTGGACGGCTCCGTGGACTTCTATCGGGACTGGGCCGCATACAAGCAGGGCTTCGGCAGCCAGCTGGGGGAGTTCTGGCTGGGCAATGACCACATCCAGGCCCTGACCGCCCAGGGTAGGCGGGCAGCACTGGGTGTGGGTGGCCGTGGCCTGGACAGAAGGGCCTGCCCTTAGACCAGGGGCATCTGGAGCAGAAGCCCCCTGTCCTGTGACCCAGGTGTTCAGGGTGGGCAGAGGCAGGGCTCAAGGGTGGCATCCCAGGACGTGTGTCCCCTGTTGGGGTCTCCCAGAACGTGAGGATGAGAGGACGCAAGGACGCAGGGTGGGGACTTGCCCACTGCGGGCTGCCGGGTTAAGAGGGTATGGAGACAGTGGGTTCCACACCCAGCCCAGATCTTCCTCCGCTCCCTCTCCTCCTGGAACTGCCCTCAGGCAGAGGCTCAGGTCTGCACTGTCCTCTCCCAACCTCAGCCAGACCCTGAGCCAGGAGTGGGGGACAGTGACATACCTGCCTTCATCCTGGGAACTGCAGGACTGTCCACCTGCCCAGCTATCCCTTGCCGAGTGCTAAGCCACTCCGCATCAGGTACAAAGGACCCTGTGGCCTCCTGTGCTGGGCAGGCAGGGGCTTCACGGTCCACTCCAGGAAAACACGGCCTTTTGCTGCAGTGCAAAACACGGCCTTTTTGCTCATCCCTGGAACAGACGTGAGAAGACCATGGTGGGCCTTCTTTACATGTCCACACAAACCCCACCTGCCCCAGGAGCACCTGTGGCCCCAAGACCCAGGGTCAGGGAGGCCAGGGAGGTGAGGCCAGGGAGGTCCCAGGCCAGTCCTTGTGCAGACTGCGGATGCAGGAAGTTCCCTGTGCCTTCAGCTTCTGGACCCGGAGCCTTGTGCCCTGCGGGTGCTGAGCCTGGATTGCCTCTGTGGGATGAGCCTGGCACCTGCACAGCAGCAGCGAGGCTCTCCGCCAGCACCTCCATGCGTCCTGCATTGAGCTGGAGTGTCAGGGAAGGGGGAGGAGCTGGGCTGCGGGCAGAGCCCACCCAGGAAGACCAGCGGACACACACACAGTGAGCTCGAGGCCGGGCTCCCTGGGGGTGGAGGGTCTGAGGGCAGGACAAGGGAGCCCCACCCAGAGACTGGGCTGCGGGGTGCCTTCTCCAGCCTCTGCAGACCACCACACCCAGGCTCCGGGCCCCGCCTTCGTCTCCAGAGAGCACCCTCCAGGCTTGGGACCGGTCTTGGCATTTAATTATGTCTTTTATGAGGACCCTGGTGACATTGGTGCCACCCACTAAGCCAGGGCCATCTCCCCACTCCACCTTGAGGTCTGTAACCGCACCCTGGTTTTGCTCTTCCGGCTCTGCCCTCAGTCTGCCGCCCGTTCTGCCTCGCTTTCTGTCTTTTTATTTGCTCAGTGGTGTCTTTTGACATGCAGAAGATTTCGATTTTGATATTATCTGTTCGTTGATATTTTGCTTTTGGAGATCACACTTTTGTACCCAATCCGAGAATTCTTTGCCTACCCTGCATTTTCTTCTAGAACTTTCCTACTTCCAGGCCTGTGATTTGTTTCCGATTGCCTTGAGCCTGTGAGGTGGCACAGTGGTCCAGGTGCTGCGCTGCACCTCCAGCAGTCTCAGTGCCGCCTGGTTAGGTGTAGTCTTCCGTGGCTAACCCTCCTCTGTGCTTCCTCAGAGGTTGGTCTCCCCGTCAGTGGATCTACTTCGGAACCTCGGTCCAGTTCCAATTCTGTCTGTCCGCTTTGCATCAGCACCACCATATCCTGATAATGTCGCTTTGTGATCATTCCTGAAATCAGGTCACGTTAGTCCTCCAACTTTGCCCCCCAAGGATGTTTTGGCTGTTCACACCCCCATGAATTTTAGAATCACCTTCCATCCTACAGAGTAGGCGGCTGGGGCTCCGACTGGGACTGTTGGTAGATCTATCCATTTGGGGTGAATTGGCATCTTAACATGGTTGGGTCTTCTGAACTAGGTGTATCTTTCCTTTGGTTCAGTTTTGCCCAAAAGTATCTTGTAGACTTTTTTGTGTGTAGTCTTACACGTATGGTTATTGGATTTATCCATAAGTATTTTATATTTTGAAAGTGGTGTTCGTGTTGATTTATGGCTGTTCACTGGCAGCATTTGGGAAAATAATTGATGATTAAAGGTTGAGCTTGTACCCTGCAACCTTGTGAGATTCACTAGTTCTGATGGCTCTTCAGTAGGTTCAGTCAGATTTTCTACATAGATGATCGTGCCACAGAGGAGCCCCAGGACAGGAAGCGCCGGCTGCCTCAGTAGCTAAGCGTCACCCAGCATCACACAGCGAGAAAGCGAAGTATCCCTGCCCACCTCTGCTCCTGCAGAAGGGGTGGGGACACTTGTCCCCCAGCTGAGCCTCAGGTGAGACCAGGCCCTGGCTGTGCTCTGACTGCTGCCTGTGGGGACCCCGCACAGAAGGACCACCTGACCCACAGAGGCCACACCGTCAGCTTGCGCCCACGCTGCCCCAAGGAGCGATTGGTCCTATAACCATAGGAAACGCGCGCTCTCCTCCCTCGGTGGCTGAGGGCTTCGTTGGGTCTGGAGTGGATTGAGATTCAAGTATTTGTTTCTGTTTTTGAGGTGACGGTACAGTTTTCCTTGTGGAGTCGGGTCAGGTGAAGAATCGATTTTCAAGTGGTAAATACACCTTCCACTCCCGGGCAAACCTTGCTTGCTCATGAGTCATTCTTTTTATATATTGTCAGGTTTGATTTGCTCGAGTTTTGCCTGAAACTTTGGTACTTACGTTCATGAGGGACATTGGCGGATAGTTGTTTTCTCTTGCGATGGTTCTGGTCTCCTTTCGGCGTCAGGGGAACGTCGAGAGCAGTGGCGACTTCCTGATTTTCAGAGAGCACCTGGAAGAGACTGCTGTCACTTCTTCCTTCCATGTTTTGTGGGCTTCGTCTGAGAAGCCCCCTGGGCCGGACGTCCGCCTGTGGACTCTGTTCTGTTCCCTTGATCGGATTCCCCTGCACAGCAGACCGCATCCTCTGGAGAAAGTCCCCCGTAATAAAACCCTTTCAATTCACTTAATAGACGTGGGGCTGCCGGGCTCGGCCCTTCTGAGTAACCTCAGTAGTTCAAGGAAATAGCTGTTGAATTCCTTGGCACAGAATTGTGGATAGTGTCCCCAAGCTCCGTTCGCCTAGTTTCTTGCAGGGGGCTGCAGCCCGGGCAGCAGCCTTCCTTGCTCTCCCCCTAGAGCCCCAAGCCTGTCCACAGCTGCCTGCAGACACGGCCACACTGTGCTTTTCTCCCCATTTGGTTCAAAGTTATCTCTAATTTCCCCCTTGACTCTGCCTGTGTCCAGGCATTATTTAGAAGAATGTTATTTAGTACCTCGACATTTTGGGGGTGGGTTCTGTGGACATTCTGGAGGTCTTTATTTTTTAAACCCTAATTTGTTCCACCACGGCTGGACATTCTCTGGGTTGTGTCCAGGCTGTGGTTTTGGGGGCTGGGGTGCTGAGGTTGCCATCTCTGTGACATTAGGGTTGTCTCCAAGAGGGCCCACAGGGCTCAAGGGTGGTGTGTGCCACGTCCAGTGCTGGCCTCTGTGGCCCTGGCCAGACTCCTCAGCAACTGGTGATGCAGCGCAGCAGGTCTGGAGGGGAAGCACTGGGGGTGTGAGGTTGGCGTGACCCCTGCCCCTCAGCCTCAGGTTCCTCATCCATGATAGGTGGCACAGGTGCCCCAAAGCCACTCTGATGCATGTGGGTTTGTTTGTTATCTTTTGTGGGCAGTTTTGTTTTCATCAAAGACTCTCCTTATCTCCCTTTGTTGTTCAAAATTAATCACGTTGAATTATTTCTGATTATTAAAGATGGCCCTGTAAAGGCTGGATTCCAACTTCATTTTTTTAAGCATGGCTCAGAAATCTTATTATTTCATCTTAAAATCTAACAACTTTTAATGACGCAATAGGAACCAGTAAATAATTCAGTCCATTCCCAGCTTGGTTAACTAAACACCTTAACCACATTTACACATTAAAAGCATCCACTTTAATCCTCCTCTAGAATTTACCTGATGTGAACAGATCCTTCTGCACAGGAATTGTTGGAAATACCAGCATCTAAATTCATGTAATAAATTCCAGTGTGCCAATATGCTGCTCCAATAGTTCATGTAAGCTCAGTAAGATTTCCACAAAAATCACTCGTAGAAATCAGTTGCTCGATTGGGCATTTCTGATCAGAGTGATCCTGCAGTTACTCCAATAGGTCAAATTCTCAATCATTACAAATACTTGCGGTAGCACTTTTTTCAGATTTCTAAGTGCTGAAATATTAATCTGATATCTGATTCTTCAAGCTTTCCAGACCTCACATGGAGTCCTCTGGTTTGAAAGGTGACTGTACTAAGAAAGCCAGACATCAAGCTGTTGGTGATTGTAAGGAGCAAACTTAAATGTGTGACATTCTGTGTGCTGTGTAACTTGCAAAAAAACAACTTGTTTACTCTGTGCTGTGTAACTTACAAAAAACAACTTGTGCGGTGAAACTTGCAAAAAAATAACTTGAGTGCTCTGTGCTGTAATGAGGTAATGATGTGGTGTTGCCCCAAGGTAAGATTGACGTTGCCCCCAAGTTGGAGACATGTGCAACTGACCCTGAGTAAGATAACTAACTTCCCTGGGACCAAGACCGGCTGGCAGGGTCTGATAAAAAGGGTTTAAAAGAACTCATGATGAGCCTAGCTCCAGTCCCCATTTTACACCAATGACGCCAGTGTTGCGCCAAGCCTGAAGGGGACTCACCTGCTCGTTGCTGGATGGACCATCTGTCATTCTGTGACTGAGACGTTCCTGTGGAAGTGACAGCGGAGCTGCCCGTGTGCATCCTGCCTGGGACGTCTCCGCCCGGCCTGCCTCCGGGACCTCACCGCCCTCCGTCGCCTCCAACCGTCCTCAACCATCAGGACTCCGGCTGGAGGGAGCTCCCCAGCGAGATCTCCTGAGCTGTCTTCCTCACTGACCTCTGGGAGTCGCTGCCCTTCGACCCAAGACATGCCACACAGGAGTGGACCTTAGGAACGGGTCTCAGTAAGGAGTGAGTCTTGCTTATTCAGGGCTTATAATAACTTAGTGATTAAGTTATGTGTGGTATTGGTGTGACTAAAAGTTAGAATAACTATGAATAATTGTGTGATCAGCATCAAATAAAAGCCAATTGGTTTTGGACCAGATTTACTCTCATTGACTCCTCCTTGCCACTCGTGACAATGATGGTTCCCAGGGACCAGGAACCCGGGTCTCATGGCAGCTCCCGGGGCCTGGCTCCTCCGTCCTCACCTGCGGGCTCAGAGGGAGGGATGCAGGCTGCCTCCTGGAGCCTGTCTGCCTCCAGGCCAGGCTCGTCCTGCAGCGCATCTGGTATGGCCACGGCTTTAGACAGGTCTCAGGATGCTCTTCAGCCGGCCCTAAGTACCCTGGGGGCTGAGGACTGGACTGGCCCTGGTCCCAGGGCCCCACACTTCCAAGGGCGTGACACCAGGTCTGGTGGAGCTTGTGTTCCTCCTGTGGCCTTGCAGTGCTGGGGTCACAGTGAAAGCCGCTGAGGACAGAAGCCAGTGGCTGCTGGTGAGTGTTCGGGAGACCCCGCCTGGTTTCTCTGCTTCTGGGGGCTCCTGATAGATTGGAGAGGGGGACCCAGCCCTGCCACTCAGACTTGGAATTGGGGACAAGCTGCCACAGTCCAGAGGCATCCTGCAGGCAGGACACCCACCCAAGCACAGGAGGTCCATGGTGCCCTGGGATGCAAAGCATCCACTCAGTCCCCAACAGGTGAGGGCCTGCACTTAACGTGTGTCCCCTGGGCCACCCACCTCGGTCTCCTGTCCCTCCTGTTTGCGTGCCACTGTGGTTGGAAGCCCAGTTCCACCCACTTCTCCAGGAAACACTGAGACCACGTGTCAGTTGTCCCCACCTACCCCACCAGCAGCCTTTCCGGGCCCCCCACCCCTGGGGGTTCCCAGCCCAGAAAGCGTCCCGGTTCGGCAGCCGTGGGGCCCCTTGCACCCATGTGACTGATCTGCCTCATAGTCTCTTCAGAGAGGCTTAAACCTGCCCTGGAGTTTGTTAATCTGGACACACAAATCTCCCTCCTCCCTGTGGGGGACCTTGAGATGTTCTGAGCTGGTCTGAGAACCACACACAGCATGCAGGATATTGTCTGACAAGGATCTTTCTAGGGGAGAGTCCAAAGTTTTGCTGCTTCCTGAAGTCTGCTGTCCCATGAAGATGCAGCTCCGGCCACAGGGTCCCGGAGCCACCAGCTCTCTGAGCTGCCTGAGGCCCAGAGCAGCCAGGGCAGAGCCAAGAGATGGACGTGGTCACTGGAGAGAGCACGGGGCCTTTCCTCCCTCTCGGACCAGTGTGATGGGGCCACACCCACCTGCCCAGGGGTGTACCTTCCCCAGGGCAGAAACCAGGAAACTGTAAAAGGCAACAGAAGACTACTGAGAGTGTACAGCTGCTGAGGAGCGAACCCCTGTCTGCTCTTGTCTCCGAGTCCCTCAGCACGCTGGCAGGGTGACAAGCAACCTGTGGCTGCTGACTCTGCTGGGGACATGCAGGTCACCATTCCCAGGCTACACTCCACATGTTAGGGCAGCAGAGGCCTCAGCAGCCACACTGAGGCCACTGTTGGGACGTGGCCAGTGTTATGGTTTGTTTGGATGTGAGGTGTCCCCCAAAAGGTCACATGTGAGATGATGCAGCAAGGTTCAGAGGAGAAACGATTGGGTTGTGAGAGTCTTAACCCATCAGTGGATTAATCCCTGATGGGACTAATTGAAGTGGGAACTGGGGCGTGGCTATGGGGCATACATTTTGTATCTGGAGAGTGGAGTCTCTCTGTGCCCCCGATCACCCTGATGGGAGCTGCTTCCCTCTGCCGCCATGATGTTCAGCCTCACCTGGAGCCCCAAGGAATGGAGCTGCCCTTCTATGGACCAAGACCTCTGAAACCGTGAGCCCTAAATAAACCTTTCCTCCTTTACAGTTGTGCTTATCAGGTCCTTTAGTCACAGCAGCAAAATCTGACTAAAACAGCCAGGGACCCCGTAAGAGCTGTCCCCCCGCCCCCATCCAGTGTCTTTTCCTCTCCATTTGGCAGCGACGAGACCCTCCAGGCCCTGAGGAGTGCCCATCTCCAGGGCCGCAGAGGGCCACCTGGGGGTTCGCCTGACCTCGCCTGCAAGTCTGAGTGCCGGCCTGGGAGGCAGGAAGCTGAGCCACCATGAGGTGAACAGAGGCCTGGGGGGGCTGGAGGCGGAGCTGACCTCGGCCTGTCACTGCTGGGGCGCAGAAATGGACCATTGAACGCGGAAACATCTTTAGTCAGTTAGACAGCTGGACGTTTCTTTTAAAAAGATGTTGTTTTTGAATTTATTTAACCGAGAAAAGGGCTAAAAATAATTTTTATAAATATATAATTTAAGCCCTGTTGTAATGTATTTATAAATATTCTTATTTTGAGGATTTGATGATTTTTTTAAAGTTCTTATTTCTTTTAAAAAAGCATTTGGGAGGCGAGGGGCTTGTGCAATGGATCTGATGTGAAGATAAGCTTATTGCATTCTATGTGGGTCTGTGTGCGTGCCAGGCCCCGGGAGGGGGAGCTGGTGGCTGAGCACCTGAGGGACTCTGCTGCCCAGGCTGCTGACCATAGTCCTGGTGGACACCTGAGAGCAACCCGGAGACCCGCTCCCCTGGCCACCAGAACTGCCTCACTCAGGGCAGCCAGCTCCTTGCCAAAGGCGGGAGCTCTGGCTCGGGAGGCCGGGCTGTGTCAGGGGCTCCTGTGTGAGCAAGGCTGTGGCCCTCAGCATGAGAAGGAGCCTGCTCCGCATGGCTGAGACCCCTTCAGGGGAAGGGCAGGCTGTCCATCTCAGAATCCTGTCTGCAGGCCGAAGCCAGTGGACCAAATGTAGGTAAGGCCATGCTCCCTGCCATCCAGGCTCCCTCTCTGCAGGGACATCGCGGGGCGTGGGGAGCTGAGCACTGGGGATTAATGAGCAGCAGCACCTGCATTGCCCGCTGGCCCAATCCTCCTCCCAGACCCCTTTCCCCGCTGTCCAGGTTGGGTGGTGCCTCAGGGCTCCTTAGACACAGAGCCAGCCGGACGTCGAGAGGCACATGAGTGGGAAGCAACTCCCGGTCAGAGACTGAGAGGTCACATGGCAGGTCGTGTGCTGCAGGAGACCTGGGGCGGGGGCACAGGTGAGCCCAGCCCAGAGGCCTCAGAACCAGGAGCCAGACAGCGGACAGCCAAAGTGAGGGCTGGAGGCTGCTGGGAGGTCCCGCAGCTCCAATGCCACGGACGGGAGACAGACCAGGTGCCCAGCCGATGGGTGGTGCCAACCACTCAGAGGGCCGTCCTGCCACTCAGTCCAGGGCTCATGTGCTGACTTCTGGGGACGCCCACACGATCCTCAACACAAGGCCACACCACTCTGCGGTGTCTCAAGTTGGCCATCACAGCGGGTCACCTGAGAGGAGCCGCAGGGGCCTAGTCACTGGCGGCAGAGAAGAAAACCCCGAACCTGGGTCCCCATCCTCCAAGTCAGGGGAGGACACTGACTGGGCATCACCGTCTCTTTCCCATTAAAAATGGCACAACTTACTTACTGAAGAAAGACACAGCTGTGCCTGCGTCCCACTGGCTGGTGGAGCACCTGTGGTGGGAAGTCCTCCAGGCCCGGGTGTGGATCACGCCCGGCAGGCGCCCCTGCTCCCAGCAGAGGTGAGATGCCCAGGCATCAGGTGAACCCCAGAAGGCAGGGCTCCCATTGGCAGGGCTGCACCGCTTCTTCCAGGCTCGGCAGTTTCTCCTGAATGCAGGGGAGGCGCATTCCCTGGCCACATCCTCCCTGCCCTCAGGGCCAGTGGGCCTCCAAACACGAGTGCTCCGAGGCCACTTTCCAGTGGGCACTCCGACGGCTTCTGCGGAAGGACGCGTGTTGCCAGGCTCGCTCTCACCACGCTGGGAGGGTTTCCCGGCGACATGGCCTTGACAAAGGTGCTCCTTGCTGCAGCTGTGAGACAGAGCTGGTGCTGGGTGTTCTTGTCAAACTCAGTCTTCCCCCTGAGGACACGGGATGGTCACACGGGATAGTCTGTGGTTAGATGGAGCCGCATGCTGGCGATGTGTTGAAGGGAGGTCCACAGAGGCTATGCAGACAAAGGTCTTCCAGGACTGACCCAGAACCCTTCGCACCACGTCCCAGGGAGAACCCCAGGCCCTCTGCCCAGCTGCACTGCAGTGCTGGGGTTGGGGGTGGTCGATCGTTCTAGCCACCGGCAGCCCTCAGGCCAGCAGGGGAGCCCCTGCGAGGATCCTCCCTGGCCTCGCAGCCCCAGGTCCAACTGGAGGCGAGGTTCAGTTCTGATGGAAGTGCTGCCTCGGACCGCAAGGAAGGCCAGGCTGGAACGTTCAGCGTGGCCTCAGGGAGGGCTCGGAAAACAATTTGAAAAGTGTGTGTTTATCTTTCTGGGTTTTCTGACTAGAGGTTACAAGGACGAGCAGAGCTCTGTGGTTTGCAGGCAGAGAAAAAAAAAAATGGATTAACGAGTCCTGGAACCTGACCTTGCAGAGATGGAGAAGGCCTGGCATCTGGACCCTGCCGCACGGTTGGCCCGTGAAGCCGTGAGCAGGGCCATTTATTTTTCTTTAACAGTGTCTCAGCCTTGTCAAGACTCTGCCTGCCCAAACTCCAGGGAAGTTGCCCGAGATGACAGGCAGAGGGAAGCCGGAGCTGAATGTGTGGAGAGTGTTTCAGAAGATGGGCTGGAGAGCCATGTGGCAGGAGGGCCGTGCCCAGCCCCCTCCAGGAGTCCTGGCTCTTCTCACTGGGACCTGGGTGGGAAGGAGCTCTGTGGCCTCAGACCCCTGGCTGCTTATGAAATGCAGCCGCCATGGTGAAGAGGTGGCCCAGGAGAGGAGCATTCCCCTCCGTTCCCAAACTCTCCGGGCTCTCGGCCAGCGCTGCCTCCTACCCTGTTCTTCAGCTGCAGCTGAGCTACCCTGGTTGTCATTGTCACCGTGACTAGTCAGCCTGAGGCATATGGGAGGGGGGCGGCCCATGCTCTGATTCCTGGAGCTGTGCAGGAGGCTGGGCGCCCCACCGCCCACAGCAAGATGTGGTGGAAGTCCCCATCAGGAAGCCGGCAGAACCAGGAACCATCTGAAACGTCCATCTGTCCCAGGTGGCACGCAGGGCCCCAGACTCCTGGGTTTGCAGTGGCAAGAGGGTGCTCTATGATCCAATCAGGGTTGAAGTGCAGGTCATCGAATCCCAGTGCTGGGGTGGCCACTTGGACCAGATTCAGTATCCTAGTAGCTCGGGACACACCAATGTCCACTCAGCTACATTTGGAGACCTACAGGTGTAGCCCGCTCACTGTCACCTGGAACAGCCACAGGACAGTGTGATCAGGGAAGCTGCTCCCAACCGTGCAGATCTTCCTCCTGCCCAGGGTGGCCGTGCCCTCTGGAAGAGCTGACCTTGGGCGTGAACTGTGCCGCAGGAAGTCTGGAACTGCTCAGCGTCCTCCAAAAGGGCCTTTCTCGGGCTTGCAGCTAAGACAAAGGCATCGAGGATGTAAAGTACATCCAGAAGCAGACAGCAGCCCTGGTGGTTCACCCTGCCAGGGGTGCTCTTGGCTGGGGGCGGATGCCTCCCTCCGCATCACTGCGTGGGAGTGTGCGGAGCGGAGAAGCCGGGTCTGCGCCTGGGGGCCACCTCGCTAGCCCTGTGGCCCGGCTTGTTCTCTGGGCTGTGCCCGTGGGATTCTAACGAAGCCTATTTGCCCTGACCCGCTCAGCTCCCTCTCCTCCCGGCATCGCATCTGCTCCCCTGGGAGGCGCGCTGTGGGGTCTGGGAGTCGAGCTCATTGCTGGATGCGGTCACCATGCGGGCCACAGGGCTCCCTGCAATGGACACATGTGTGGCGTCAAACCTGACTGCCCACCAGAGCCACCTGGGGAGACCAGAATTTCTGTTGCGGGCCCTTCTTAGACCTGGGAAACCCAAATCTCAGGGAAAATAACTAGAAAATGATTTTTTAGAAAACTTCCCGGGGATTCTGGTGGTGAGCCACGATGAGAACCATGTAGCAGCATGTCCAGCTGGCAGAGGGACGGCCAGGACTTCTCCCACCCCATGGCCATGTGTCCCGGGGCCCCTGCTCTTCCTCAGAGTCCAGGGAAGGAAGATCCAACATGAGAAGTCTCAAATATGAACAAGCAATCGTGTTTATACCAGCATCTCAGTTGTCTACCGAACATACCTACTGGTGCTAATTAATGTTTAGAAGTCTAACAATTTAGCCTAGAAATGCAATGAACCCAAAGTCTCTTAGATTCCAAAACAGTGTATAAATGCACCAAGACTTACAAGTCACATCACAAGATTAAGTCAATTAGTTAACTATGCATTTCAGTTGGACTTCTGAGACATTTTTTATAATAGACCAAATTCTTTACACATTATAAGATTATGAAATACCAAGCCCATCTAGATTCCTAAATATAAAAGCAGTAATTCTGTGACTTTGATTGTATTAGTCATTTCTTCTTCTTCTTTTTTTTAAGCAGGATCTCACTAAGTTGCTTAGTGCCTCACTAAATTGCTGAGGCTGGCTTTGAATTTGTGATCCTCCTGCCTCAGCCTCTCAATCTGCTGAGATCACAGGAGTGCACCACCATGCCCAGCTCTATTAGTCATTTCTAGAGCGTGTGGCCAGGACTTAATGGGCCCTTGTTGTCTCTGGGAATGTGGGGACTGCTCCCTACAGTTACTGAGTCAGGGACATTGGACATCAGAGAAAGACCTCTGTGTCACTCGTATCCCTGGATCTGAGCATCTCTGTTTTTTTAAAAATGATTTTAAAATTCTGGCATTTAACCCAAGTGTTGAAGAGCATAAAATGAGAGGTACAGCTTAACGTGGGAGCGGTGGCCACGCCTGTAATCCCAGCAGCTCAGGAGGCTGAGGCAGGAGGATTGAAAGTTCAAAGCCAGCCTCAGCAACTCAGCAAGTCCCTAAGCAACTCAGTGAGACCCTGTCTCTAAATAAAAAACTGAAAGGGCTGGGGATGTGGTTCAGGGGTTAAGTGCCCTGGATTCAATCCCCAGTACCAAAAAAAGTACAACTTAAATATTTTTTGACTTTATAGCAGAGACTTTCACACTACTACTCATCACCCAGGTCAAGAATCAGAACATCAGTGGGACCCCAGAGGCCACTGGTCTCTCCTCATGGTCTCCACACGTTCTCCTCCTCAATATGCAACCCCTTTCTCATTTTCCTTGTGTACATTTATTACCTCAGTATCCAAAATATTATAGGCTATCATCCTTTGGAAAAACTAAACTGCCTACAATGGAGTAAACTGTACCTGCTCTCTAGATCCAGCTTCTGTGCTACTGTGTGTGTGAGAGTCCCCCTCCATGTGGCTGGACCTGGACAGCCCGAAAGCTCCTCTGCCGAAGCCTTGGTCCCCAGGGCTGGCTGGACCTGAGGGCTCTGACCTGTCAGTGTGCTCATCCCTGGGTGGAGTCATCCATGGCCGCCCGATGGCCTGCTGGGCGGTGGGCAGCCTGGAGGAAGCAGGTCACGGGGTGGGCCCTGGATGGCCCGTCCTCCCCCAGCGTCTTCCCCTCTCTGCTCCCCAGCTGCCCTGAGCTGAGCAGCTCTCCTCCACCGCGCCCTTCCGCCGTGACGACTCTGCCTTGGACCAGCCAGCCCTGAAACCCTGAGCTGGAGAGAAGCCGCCTCTCTTGGCCGTTGAGGCTGCAGCCCTGAAGGCTGGCTCACCCGGGGTGGCGAGTGGGCTCAACTGCTTCCTCGTGTTGCTGGGAGACTGGGGAGGGGTGCCCACGTGCCTCACCCAGGATCCTCCTAAGCGGCATTCGGGTTGTTCCAGCCGGGGGTTCCTGTGGGCACCCGGGCCGTGCATGCTCTGCTGTGCCTCCTGGTACGCTGAGGCACTTCCGGGCTGCAGGGGAACTGGGGGCACGACGTCAGGTGTCTTCTGCCCCTCCTTGAATGCCCCAATTTTTCCTGGATTGGTTGCCTCCTTTCCTACACTGGGCCCCGGGGGGCTTTCTCACCTAGGGTGCTGAGGAGCGAGTAGCAGCGCCTTGGTTTGGTTATCATTTGCATTTATCCAATAAGTAAGCAGGAGGAGAATCTTTTTATAAATGTGTCTGTCGGCCATGGGCTTTTGCAAAGCGCCTGCTCAGCCCTCCTCCCGCCGTGGGTGCGGTGCTGGGAAGGGGACTAGGGGCTCACTCTAGACCGTGCCCTACACCGAGGGGCGCCCCCAGCCCAGCTGGACATTTTTTACTGGGCTTCCAGATACTTTTTTTTTGGTCATTATTTGCAGAATCCTTTCAGATATGAGCCACCTTTTTAAAAAAATAAGGGTGGCAGGCAAGTGATGTTCCTGGGCCACGTTTCCTGCCCTGGTTCCCAGAGACCATGATGGCCTCTCAGGACGAGGCTGTACTGCATGATCCGGCTGTAGACCTGACAGCGGGGAGGGCCCTCACTGGTGCTGCAGCCTCACCTAGTCACCCCAGCCTCAGAGGAGGACACCCTCCCTGGCTGCCTCTTTGAAGCTGGGCGGAGGGCTCCCACCAGGGGTGTGAGCAGCCCCTAGAAACTGGAGCAGGCCAGAAGGCAGCTTCCCCCAGGAGCCCCCTCTCCACCCATCGCAAGTAGCTCAGCAAGACCTTGGTGGACTCCTCCCCTACAGAGCAGCAGGTCACAAGCTCCACTGTTTTAAGGCACTAACTGGGTAGCGGTTCGTGGAAGCTGGGCTGGCAGTCTAGACCCACGCCTGTTGCAGCGGGTGCTGTTCCCTGGGCATTCCTTTGCTCTCTGAATGTCTTTGGTAAGCAGACGTCCGGACTTGAACCTGGCCACGCCTCTCTTCCCCTGTCCTTGGTGCTTCCTCAGCCCTATTTGAGAAATTTCTCCCTGGCCTGAGAGAGGGACACCCCCACCCGCCATTTCCTAAGAGGTCTGCTCAGTTCAACTGATTTATGTCCATGGTCCCAGGAGGAGCCCGGCACTGGACGAGGCAGTTCAGCTCTGGAGGAGGCTCTGCCAGCTCTTGAGGGCTGCTGGCCCGGAGCTTCAATGCTGCCATTATGGGAAGCAGGAGGCTCCCACTAAGTCCCGCTCCTTTTATGAGAGCTTCCAAGATCTGAAGTGTCCTTTAAAGATGTGTGAGGGGCCATGAGGGGGCACAGGAGACTTGGGAGAGGCAGGGTCACCCCCGCCAGGGGACAGAGCTAGACGCTGGAGCTGGAAAGCCAGGGAAAACGCACTTAACCTCTTTGGGATCAGTGAGTTCGTCTCCGCGTGGGCTTCTTGATTCCTCCTGACCTACCAAGCTCATAAGAACCCCTGGCCTGTGGCCCAGATGTGGGAAATGCGTGAAGCTCTGCCACTCGAGAACCAGGAGTTGGTACTGCAGCCTGCTGGGCACAAACCCTTCTCGGAAATCGTTCATCTGCTAAGGTGTGGGGGGTGTAGGGCTACACCAAGGGCTCTGCAGGCCATGGGGCAAAGGGGAGGCCGGGGGCAGTATGGCCCTGTAGCTGGGACCCAGCTGAAGGTTTCTGACTTCGATGCAGACACTGGGGTGTCTTGGCCCAATGACAAGGGAAATGAAATTGAGTCAGGCAGGGAAGTGAACACACAGGCAAGGTCCTGCTGGGATGTCCCGCAGGAAGGGAGACTCAGCTGGGACAGGAGGGCGTCAGACTGACTCCTGATGAGAGAAGGGAACTGACTTTATTGGTCACTGGTGGGGGGGGGGGGGGCGTGCTGGTTGGCATCAGGGGCACCCAACTGGAGCCCTGTGCTGCAGATGAGCTCCCAGCTGTCCCCACCAGCACCCGGCCTCTGCGGGCAGAGCCCACCATGGTTGGGGGCAGCTCAGCCAGGCCTCCTGGGACTGGCCCTGCCCTGAAGTCCCAACCTCACTATGTGGGCTCATGGGGTGGTCTCTCTGCCCCCTGCAGGTGAGGAGGGGCTGCAGGAACTAGGTGGGCCGCACCTTCATCTCCGACACCTGGTAGCTGTAATTGTACCCCTTCCCCGACTTCCAGTTGATGCCGTTGGCAAAGGTCTTGTGGGCACCCCTGAGGTACAGGCCATTCA
Organism: Sciurus vulgaris; assembly: GCF_902686455.1. Taxonomy (NCBI): domain Eukaryota; kingdom Metazoa; phylum Chordata; class Mammalia; order Rodentia; family Sciuridae; genus Sciurus; species Sciurus vulgaris. Next base: position 87,920,201 of record NC_136476.1, on the reverse strand, counting down.
GGTTGGACAGGTGGCACTCAGAGTACCACCAGGCTCCACTGTACTTTTCCGCACAATTGAAAGGGCTTTTGTCGTTGTCCTGGTCCTTGGTGGAGAAGAACATGTTGTTGTGGTACTTCAGAGAGTCACCTGCTCAGAGAAAACGTCGGTTCTGTGGACACTAGAAGCTGTCCTTGAGAGGTCCTCCTCTGTCCTGCCCTGTCTCCCAGCAGTGAGTCCGCACTCTCAGCACACATTTGCCGAGGTGCACGAGGATACGCAGCCTGTCCAGGCTTGGGGAGGAGGACACTGTGGGGAGGTCCCCAGCCTCCCTCTAGCATCTGCCACCTGCTGTCTGCAGGCCCCTCAGAGCAGCTCTCTCCCTGCTGCTCCTCTCCCACGGACTTTTCCTCCCCGTCCCCCGCCTGGTGGGCCCCAGGGAGGCAGAGCGCAGCCATCTCCATGCCAGGGGAGCTCGCTGCTGGCCGTGCAGGTGGAACTTCACTCTGAGCCTTACTGCCACAGACGGCGGTACTGCTCCCGCCCTGCGTCCCCCCGGAGTCTCCAGTGAGCTCGAGCATGCAGAACAGGCTGGGGGCCTGTGGCTTCCTCCAGCTCTGGGTCCAGCTCAGCTGAGTCACGTCATGCACAGCAGCTTCAGAGGCTGCAGTGGGCACCTGTACCCTGGGAACTCCCCAGGCAGGCGCTCTGTGGCCATGCCACCCAAAGCCCTGCAGCCAGAGTCCCTTTGGGAAAGACTGTTCCAGGACATGTTTGGGAAGCAGGGATCCTATGAGAAATGACCGTTCTGTTCCAGGCTTCAACAGCCACGGTGGGCAGCCCCTCAGCCCCCTCTGTGCAGTGACATAGCCTTGGAGTGTTAGCTGACTGCACCTGGGGTCCCCGCACTACCTAAGTACACGGGTCTGAGCATCTGCATTTGCAGGTGGAGAAACCAGGCTGAGTGGTGGCCCCCACCCAGGTCACCAGGGGAGACGAAGCCGGGTCCCCTCCAGGCCCGCTCCACTCTCAGAGTCAGCCGGGCCCCAGGCTGACACTCACCAGCACTGCCTCCCACAAAGACTCCGAGGATGAGCTTGTACTTCTCTGCCTCTCCTGCCATCCTGAACGAGCTGTACTTGGCAAAATCATGGCTGCCCTCGAAGTCCACCAGGTCTACCCGGAGCTCGCTGGTCCCTGTGGGAAACATCTGATCTTTATGCCCCTGGGCATGAGAGGCCAGGGGACCCCATGTGGGGAAATGTGTGGGCAATATCTGAACTTGACTCCTCTGGGCATGTTGGAGGCCCCCTTGGCCATGTGAGGCCTGGAGCATGGCTGCTGGCTGCTGAGCAGCTTCCCTGTCCCTGCAGGTCATGCTGAGAAGGCTGTGTGGGCCTTCCCTCCGTGCCAGAGGCCCTTGCTTTGTCTCGGGAGTGCGAATTCTCCCACAGATGCACAGAGGCTCATGTGCAGGGCCTTTTGCAAGGACCTGAGGCACTGCGTGGACGCTTCACCATGGCCAGGGCGCAGGGGACAAGAGAAAAGGGCCTTTGTCACTTGGCTGCAGGACAGTTGAGATGTGTGGAACAGAGTGGGTGGGAGGGCTGTGCTGTGTGAGTGGCAGGAGGCCGCTGGCCCAGGGACTGAGAGCAGGAGACACATGCCTGTCCCCAAGCCTCGCCGTCCCTGGACCCTCTTGTCCAGGGTTCCTAGAGGCTGGCAGCCCGCAGTGGGCAAGTCCCCACCCTGCGTCCTTGCGTCCTCATCCTCACGTTCTGGGAGACCCCAACAGGGGACACACGTCCTGGGATGCCACCCTTGAGCCCTGCCTCTGCCCACTCTGAACACCTGGGTCACAGGACAGGGGGCTTCTGCTCCGGATGCCCCTGGTCTAAGGGCAGGCCCTTCTGTCCAGGCCACGGCCACCCACACCCAGTGCTGCCCGCCTACCCTGGGCGGTCAGGGCCTGGATGTGGTCATTGCCCAGCCAGAACTCCCCCAGCTGGCTGCCGAAGCCCTGCTTGTATGCGGCCCAGTCCCGATAGAAGTCCACGGAGCCGTCCACCCTCCGCTGGAAGACCTGCCGAGCAGAGAGGGGACTTGAGAGCAGGCCAGGCTGGCTGCCCCAGCATGGGGACCCCAGCCTCACATGAGAGCAGGAGCTGATAGTTCCCAGAGCAGCAGGCGGGGTGCCCGAGCATGCCACCAGGTCTCATTCAGATGCCCAGGGAGGGAGGACGAAATGGAGGCTCAGAGAGGGCTGGCAGCAAGCTTGAAGACACACAGCAAGAGAGTAGCGGGCTTCCTTGGGGTCTCCCCCCCATGGCCTGAGCTTTTACACACAGGGGTCACCTCCCCATCAGTCCTGAGTCTTCAGCTCCACTGCCTTTGCCTGAGGACCCCAGCAGGCTGACACTTACAGTCCATCCCCCATTGTCCGTGTGCATGTCACATAGCACCGACAAGGGCTGGCAGTTGGGCAGGAAGATGGTGTACCAGCCACTTAGAAAGTGGCCTTGGGTGAGCAGCTCCTTACAAGTCCGAGGTCCTGGGAATGGAACCAGAGAAGAAACTGGAATGTGGGTCCTAGGCAGGATGGAAAGGCGGGGTCCAGGTGGGGAGGCGGGGAGAGCAGGCATCTGCATGGGCACAGGAAGACTCCTAAGCCAGGGACCGAGAAGGCTCCCAAGGTCACCCTGCTGTGATGGCCTAGTCAGCTTCCTGACCGCCCACCTCCAGGACAGCCCAAGCTCCCCTCCCAGGTTCCTGGCCTGGGGTCCATTACAGGTCCATCTAGAGCATTGCCGCGGAAGCACGAGTCATCCAGGCCACAGCTGCCACATGCTTGAGTCACCCAGGGAGTGAGAGGTCTGGTTCTGTCCTGGGATTGTGGGTGGGAGTCTGCAGCTGGCCCGGGGCTCCTGGGCTTAGGCACAGGGCGGGTGGTGTGGTCACCTGTGGCACATGACTGAGATGGCCCAGCGTCTCCTGTTTGGGAGAGGAGACACTGGCCATCAGTTTGAAGCCACTGTCCTTGTCCCCTTCAGCTCCAATTGCTCCAGGAACACAGCAAAGGATGTTTTCAGGACCAGCTAATCCAGCCCTGGCCAGCGGTCACTAGATCCAGCTTCTGTGGGTCATGTGGCCTCATTGTTGCTTTTCCTTGGTGGCCTGGTGACAAGCACTCTCCCTCATCCCTCATTTCTTTGGCTTCCCCCAGGCACCAATTGGAGTGGAGAGTGAACTGGGTCCAGCCCAGGCCATCTACATCTGTCTGTGCTCCACCAGACTGTCCTGTTCTCAGGAGGGACAGCCTGGGTGTGCTGAGTGTCCACCGGCATTTGAGACTCGGGTCTATGTCCTAATCTTGCAGTTTTTATTTGTAGACAGAGCACAAGACTTTGTCTTGGGTTTTTGTAATTTTGCTTTTCCTGATGTTACAATTTTTAAAAAAATAAATAAGTATAAATAGAACCAGAATCAAGACCAGTCAAATGTTCAAATCCACACAATAGTGGCATCTTTGTCCTGCCAATCACCTGGGATGACTGGCAGATGCTGGGGTGCTGGCAACAGGGTCTGGGATGACCAAGAGTGTCCGGGTCCCTGCCACCCTTCTACTCCTTGCCTGGACAAGGGGAACGTGAGCGGAGGCCCTCACCCCCACCCCTGGGAGTCCGTGGGGGTGGCTGGGCAAAGAATGCTGCCCTTTCCTGCCCTGGACAGAACCCGCAGGCACCAGGGCTCTGGCTCACCTTTCTCCCCTTTTGTCCCCTTCTCCCCTTGGTCTCCTGGAGAGAGGCAGAGAATGAGATGCTGATGCTGGGGCCTCAGGCCCATGGAGGGGTGGACGGCTGTCTCTGGCACCGTGTGAGGGCAGCGCCCTTAGGAAGGTTGGTGGGAGGCAGTAGCCAGCTGGGCAAGTCCAGCCTCTGGCCATGGGCAATGCCCACTAGCAGTCCTGCAGGGACTGAGGTGCTGAGCTGCTGGTGGGGCAGCAGGGGCATAGGGCAGGTGGGGCCCCCTCCATCTTGTCTCTCCCCCACCACATCTTCCAGACAAACCAGGTCCTGCTCATCCCCTCTTAGCTTGATCACATTATTACCTTTGGGCCCAGGTGGTCCTGCCTTCCCAGGGGCTCCGGAGGTGCCTCGTTCTCCTGCAAATTCCAAACACACCAGGGAGAAAAACACCACCTCAGGAGTTCTACTTCAAAATCTGCACCCAGGCAGCAAGCTCTGACCCTCCCACTGTAGCTCCAGCCCTCAGCTGGACAGTCTGCCGGGGACTCAGCTTGACGACAGCTGTAAATAATTCCAGTGAAGCCCACCATGGGTGACCAGGAGCTCAGGCCCCAGGCAGGGCCTTCACTGGCTCATGATTGCCATTTGGGTACAACCTGGGTTCCGTCTGCCCTCTGTGGATACAAAAGCTGGGGCCAAGCAGGCCTCACAGAGCAGGACTAACTGTTAAGTCTTGGTCCTGGGACAGTAACTATCCCCAGAGCGCCTCATACTATAGGGTCATCACACAGACAAAGGCAGGTCTCTCCCACAGTGTCCCATGCAGGAGGATATGGCTCAGTGCCACACCAAGGTCCTGAATATGGTGGAGATGGTGACACAGTCACACAGCCCTCGTGAGGGTTCTGACCAGAGGAGCTCTTAGGAGCCATGTGGCCTGCAGGCCAGTGCTCCCAGCAAGTGTGGGTCCACCTCGGAGAGCAGGCACACACGAGGGGCCTGATGGGCTGTCCACTCAGACCTCAGGCCTGGCACTCAGGACCTCGGCCATCCAAGTTGGTCCTGTCCCCACTCAGTACTTGCCATGCACCATCTTGAACCCCTCAGGCTTGGGAACCCACCAAGGCCACTCCCCACTGAGCTTCATGCCCAGGCTTGGGGCAGCCAACACCCTGCTTGGCACTGCGCCAGCTCTGGCTTGGAGGGAGAGGTACCACGTGCATTCCACGTCCCCACAAGGGCTCAGACCTCAGCTTGACGCTGTGCCCTGGGGCAGACCGGGGTTGGCAGCTGCCCTGCTCTTACTGGGGTTTGTGCTCAGAACGGATCTCTAATTTTTCATCTAAGATGGGTAGGTTGAGAAGAAAGTGGACCCCTGGTGTTTAGGTGGGAACGAGGAGGCACCCAGAATCGGGAAGTCTGGCCAGTAGCCGAGTAGAGCTGGCCAGGGTCCAGGGCTGTGGAGCCTCTACAGACACACTCCAAGCTCGCGGGCTGCTCAGGACGGGCCCTGCCTGGGTTCAGAACCCAGGCGGAGCTGGGAGTCAGCTTCTGTCACACACCCTGCCGGGGTGTGACAGAGCTCCCCGCTGGGGCTTAGCGTAGGACGTGCCCAACCTGGCATCCATTGTCAGCAGAGCTGCAGTCGGTGCCCTTCTGCCGTCACTACCAGCCACCCGCCCCGCCTGGCACTCACCTTTCTCTCCCTTGGTGCCAGCCTCTCCCTTGGGCCCTGAGACTCCGGGCAGCCCCGGGCAGCCCCGGAGGATGGTGAGCTTGTCGGAGCCCTCCAGACCTACCAGCTTCACGTCTGCAGAGAAACACGCGTCCGGGCAGGGTGGTCAGCCTGGGCCTGAAGGCCTTGCAGAGCCACAGACAGGTCACTGGACTCAAGGGCACATGCCATCTCCGTGACACCAGACCCAGGCAGATGGCTGCTGCCAGAGTCAACCTGCTTAGCTGGAGCGCTGGCCTGGAAGCGAGGTCCCCTCTGGTGGGGACTTGGTATGTCCTTGCTCAGGCTGGAGGTGAGGTGGGCGCAGCCTTGGAGCCCCTCCTGCCTGAGGGGCAGCCCCAGTTCCCTCAGCACCAAGGAGGGTGAGAGCAGGGCTGTGCAGGCAGGTGGAAGAATGCGAGATCGGAAAGCCTTCACTCCGGCACCCGGGAGGGCTGCGGAGACAGGAGTCAGCATTTCTAACAGGGGACTGGGTCAACGTGACACTTTCTTTCCAAACCATGGGAACTGACTGCGGGTGGGGAGGGGTCTCCTGGGTCCCTGGGGAGGGGACCCATCTGACCCAAGGACACAGAGCCCAGCTGGAACCAGAGATTGTTACTTCTTTGAAAAATATTGTTAAATTATTGATTAAACAGCAAATTCATCCTAAGAGAAAGCTTGATCCATGGCAGCGGCCCCCTCGGCTTTATGTCCTCGTCCTTTCCTCCACTCTCCGCGGGAGCAGGCTGCAATCTCCCGTTCCTCTTTTCCTCCAAAAACACGTCATCTGCCCAGGGAGGCTGCTCTGCCCTCAGCAACGACCTCCCCCAGGGGACAAGACCAGAGAGCGAAGCTCTTGCCCCCTAGCCTTGCCGCAGCCTCCGAGACCCCTGCTCTTCTTACAGACCCCCCACGGAAGTGTGGCAGCCAGGATGAGGTGTCTTCCGCACCTCCCTGCCAAGAAGGTGGGCAAAGTCAACGGCACTCTGCCTCGTCAGCGCCAGAGTCGGGCAAACCACAGGCTGCAGAGGTAGACGCCCTGCGGAAGCCGCCTGCCCCTCTGCCCCTTGACCGCGGGCATGCGGCTCAGCACTCCAGCACCTTGTCCAAGGAGCAAGTCAAGCCTCGAGCCTTTGTAAGGAGATGTGTGTAAAGGGACACTAGGCAGGTGGGCAATCAGTGGGTGGTCACCAGTGGGCGGGACCAGAGAACAAATCTGACTCACCTGGACAGGTGTCAGCAGCCTGCACAGTCGGGTCTTTGAGGTACAGGAACAGGACAAGCAGGACAGTGAGCCCTGGGGCCATGGTAACTCTGCTCAGCTCCGGGTCCTCATGAGGACCTGGCAGAGGCCCCCAGTTCTTATAGGCAGGGGAGCAAGCCCTGGCCTGGGGCTGCATTTCCCAACTCCCGAGGGCTCACCACTTCCTGTGGGCCCTTTGCTTCCCAGCAGGAGTTATGAAATAATGTCAAAGGATGTGTCCTCCAGCCAGGTCCCAGCTGTACCAGCAAGCTACCTGCCTCATGGGGCTCACTTCCCCTCCAAGGACACCCTGTTCCCAGCCCAGAGAGCCCCCAAGCTCTCCTCTGCTGGAAAGGGACTTGTGGCAGCTCTAGACCTCTCCACTGTTTGTGCAGGGGCTTCAGCCTTGGAGGGAGGAGCAAGCTGCTCTCATAACCAGAGCTGCAGGGCCTGGTGGGATGGGTCTGGACTCTAGCAGGAGCCGACACAGGACTCAGTGTCCCCAGGCTTCCTGTCTTGGGAAGCATCAGAAGGGTGGACACTTGAGTCCACCTTGCAGTCCAGAGGTAAGGCTTTGGCAGGAAGTCAGGGCCAGCTGAAGTCATCTGGGTGGGTCTCAGGGGTGAATCCCAGTGGCTTTCTAAGAAGAGGGAGACCAGAATGCACACATGTGCTTGTGTGTGTACATGCACACACGTGAGCACGCACACACACACGTACACACGCACACACACACACAGAGTTGCACTCACATATCCCTGTCTCTTGCCAAGTGATGTGCAGGGCCACCTCGGGACCTGGCCAGCAAGCAGGCTGGGCTGTGGCTCAGTGGCACAGAGAGGCCCTGGGTTCCATCCCAGCCCCTAACAATCATCACCAACAGTGCCTCTGGGCCTTGTGCCTCCAGAACCATGAGCCAAACAAGCCTCTTCCTCTGTGGCTCGCCCTCTCTGAGCCATTGTTTCCAGCAACAGGAAATGAGTGGTCGTGGCCGCCATGTGCAAATGCCTTCAGGTGAAACACTGAGAGCGACTGGCTTCAGCAGTGGCTGTCCAGGTGTTTGGGCTACCCACCCATGGAGGATGGCCGGACAGAACTTTGTAAAAGATTTGCAAGGAGGCATAGACAGGCCCGCCCAGCACTGGGAGCCACAGAAACCCTGGAGGAAAGAGGCAGCATCGGGACCTCTCTGCTGTGAGGTTTGCCAGTCACTAAACAGCAGCGAGGGCTGGGCAGTCACTCTGACAACTGCGGGACACAGGTCAGGCCTAGGCCCGCAGAGGGTGTGGACTGGGCTTGGGACACAGAAGGGCTGCACCCTAGGACTTGAGGTACGTCGACAGCAGCCAGTCCGTGTGAGGACTGAAAACTGCTTTGAGACAGCGAAGCATCCCGGGGAAAGAGTCCATCCTGAAGTGACTTTCAGGTCCGTCCAGGGTGCTGGGGCCCTCAGGCTCCCAGCGGAAACCACAGAACTTGCTGAAGGAGATGCAGCCTCCCAGGCAGCACCTGATTTCTGCACCGCATTTATTTATTTATTTTTCTTTCTTAAATTAAATGTTAGAACACAATTGAAATTAAGCAGGTTCACAAGGAGGAGAAACAACACGTACCAGGAGCAGCAGAGTAGCGGATGTGAAGCAGATCTGCAGATGCTGCAGGGACCGTCAGGGACCTGGCAAAGCAGCCATCCTCTGAGGACAGGAGCAAAGGAGGAGGCTTGAGGCCACCCCTCTAACAAGACAGCAAGTCTCGGGGTCTGGGAGAGCAGACGCAGAGCTGCCTCTGCAGAAGGCACAGGAGATTCCAGTGATTCCAGAGGTAAGCTGTCAGAATGAGCCCGGTTAGCAAGACCCAACTGCGTTTCTAAAAACTAGCCCCAAGGAATTGAAAGGGGCTGCTGAATATTCACAGCAGCTGCACCCAAGTCATAGCTGAGGCTGAAACTCACAGAGCGCATTCTGTCTTCTGAGCAGGAAGCTTTCACGCGGGGACCAGGAGGCATATGGAAGACTGGACATGGGAAGTCCAGCCCACGTTCATGGGCAGTCCACACAGCCTTGTGCTGAAAGACATCGGCTTTCTCCCCTTTGACCTGAACATTCGCTGCATTATCAATTAAATTCCCATTTTCTGGTGATGCTGGACAAGAAGAATTTAGCATTTATGTGAAAGCCGAGCTGACCTTGCTCAGGAGAAAGGAGCTGTCTACTCCACTCCACACAGATCTCCTTGCAGATCTGCAGGACGCGAACATAGACCCCTGGCACAGTCACACTCGGGCCCATGGAGCCCAGCAAGGGGCCCAGGAACAAGTCCAGGCATGTTCTGACCTTTGACTTAACTACAGGGACTGTGCAGAGAAATGGGGAAAGAATTAACTTTTAACATGTGCCAGGAACGAGGGGATATTCCCATGAGAAAACGAGAAGTCAACTTGACTTTCATCATACAAAAAAAAAATCAATCAATGTTGGGAGAATCGCAAACCCCAATGTAGAGGTAGAAACAGTAGCTTTAGATCAAATTATAAGCTCTCAAATAGCTTCAGAGGTATTTTATTCAGGACAGAAAATCACTAAGCATAAAGGAAAAGTTTAAAACCTGACACAGAGATTAAGAACATTTGTTTTTCAAAATACACCACCAAGAGAGTGGAAAGACAAGCCACAGGGGAACAGAGATATTTCAGCACAGGCGAGTGACAGAGGACTTGTTTCTGGAATAAAGATTCTTGTAAATCAGCCCTCTCGCAGTGCAGAGCTTGGGAAAGAGGCTGCAGCGGACTCCAGAAGGCAGCATGTGGCAGGGGGTAGGAAAAAGAGCTCCTGCCCAACTTCACACATGGCCAAAGTCACTAAAGTCTCAGGAGACACGCCACCCACCCACCTGATTGGCCGGGGCAAGCATGTTCAGAACAGTATGCCATACACGCTTTTGGTGAGGATCAGAGGAAATAGGGGCTCTTGGGCCTCCGCCAAGTATGCGCATTGGTGCAAGCATGTTGGAAAACTAGTTGGCATTATTTCCTGCATTGTTTCCCGTGACTCTACAACCAGCAAACTCTAGCCAGCAACGTGCAGCTCGGTTCTGCTCAGCAGCACCCTGTGCCCAGCTGCAGAGTGGCGGGGAGCAGGAAGGCCCAGCCCTGGGATGGAGAAAACCAGAACATCTATCTGCTGCAAAATGGGCCCATCTGGGGCCAGTCCATTCTGGGGACCCTCCTTCACCAATAAAATCAACCAATGACAGCTTCCTGCCAAAGCTCCGTGGGAATTCACAAATGGAGTCTGAATGAAAGAAGCCTGAGGTGAAGAATGCTCATCCCTTCACTGCGGGGCTGTGGGGTTCAGAAGGAGGCAGAGCTGGGGTGCAGGGCAGGGCTGGACGGGCCGGGGGGCCGGAGCGTGGCTGCTCACCTGGCGCCCAGTGGTTGCACATGTGCTTGGTGAATGATGTCGTTTCACTTTCTAAAAAGGGGGGAGTGTAAGTAAAAGGAATAGGGCATGCGGGTGCCACGGTCACCCCTGGATCCTGCTCCCAGCTGCAGAGGGCGTGGACTGGAGGCCTGGGAGGCTGAAGGGCTGCAGCCCTGCCCACATCCCTGCTGTCCTGAGCCAGCTGTCCCAAGCACAGACCAGACTCGGCTCTGTCCCTCCACGGCGTCAGACTTCACTGGATGACCTTGAATTCTCAGGCGACATCACGCTCATCGGTGGCAGTTCACTGGATGCGGGTGGGTCACCTGGGGTCAGAAGCCGGGCAGTCCCAGGTTCTCGATTCAGTCTTAACTCCTAACATCTGTGCGACTCAGGGCGCACATCCCACCTGACACCACTCTGCATGCAGGCCACAGAAGGGCCCGGACCCAGGTCAGTGGCCGCAGGCTCAGGAGGCAGAGAGCGGGCACGAAGGCAGAGGCACCCTCGGTAGTCGGTGGGATTGGGAACCTGCCAGGGACTTGTCCAGGGCACAGGGCTGTCAGAGCACAGGAGCTTACCCCAGGCCAAGGTCCAGAGGGCGCCAGCCTCAGGGGCAGCTTGGAGTGACAGCCTGTGGTGTCACCATGGAGTGGGGCTTGCATGGCCGTCACCAGCAGGAGAAACCGTGCTCTGCTGAAGCCCCAGGACAGAGATGTGAAGGTTCATTGCTGTGGTGACTTTCCTGGGTGAGGCTGGTGATGAGCAACCAGGGAACAGGGTCAGGGGGTGCCATGTCCAGACTCAGGGCTTGAGTAAGGGGCTGCATCCCCAGGTGGTGTGGTGCGCTCCATAAGCTGGTGGGCCTGCTTGTTTCCAATAAGAGTTTGCTACATCCACGCATCTGTGTGCTTCTGATTAATCTGGTGACAGGTGGTCATTTTTGTTAGCACCACCAATTTATATGTCAGTGTGTGCTTTATGGTGGTGCCAGGCTGATGGTGGCTGTTGACCTGTACAAAAAAGGTGTGGAGAACTTCCCCTGAGCACTTACTCAAAGTGCAGCAGCTCAGGGCAAACTAGGGCTTTAGGAAATGGGGAGACCCCGGGTTAGGCTGGAAACTGCAGTTCTCACACCATGAAGTGACTCAGGGCATGCACAGCCTGAGAGCTGCTGTTCTACACCACGGAGTCACTCAGGGCAGGCGCAGCCTGAGAGCTACTTTCTGTAACTTTGGAGTCACTCAGCATTGAAAGCCACCTGCAAACTGCCGTCCTACACCTTGTGGAGTAACTCAGAGTCCACACAGCTAACTCTCCACACCTTCCTCATCTTTTATGGGGCTGACCGTGGTCTGCTGCTTGCTCTGGCTCCATGTGCGGGATCTGCAGCCTGAGATGAGCCTTGGAAGTGTGCTGAACAGAGGCAGAGGTCCTTCTTCCTGGGTTGTGCCCACCCGCCCAGGCCACCTACCCCACAGTCTGCAGGGCTGAAACTCCCAGGCTGTACATGGGACGGTGTATTCAACGAAGTCACACTCAGTCATATGAAATAGCGGAGCCCAGCAGCCCCAGCCGCAGAAAAGGTGCTCTGGCCAGAAGAGAGAGGGCGGCCAGTGGCTTTGTGGATCCTGAGGAGATCTCTGCCCCACCCTCTTCCTGTGCTCTCTCCCGGGCAGCCCTGGGGCTAACCCTTTCCTGGACCTGGTCATCTTGGTCCTGGCTCACTCCTCCAGGTCTCTGGGATGGCACACCTTGAGAATGTGCCCTCTAGGACCCGTCCTCTCTGGGGCCTGGGTGCATGCCCTGGCCTGGGCTGTCTGGAGAGCTGTGGGAAGGGGAGGCTCACGTGGCTGAACCTGGTGGGGGTCCTGTACGCTGGTCCCCTAGGGCACATTTGCTGACTGTGTGACATTCTGACCTGGAGCCCTTCTGTTGCCCAAGAAACCAGAGTCCACCAAGGTCCCCATCCACCAATATATAGATGTTTTCTCTTAGGGGGAAGAGGAAATCAGGACTTGCTTTAAACGATGCTAGATGTTTCTGCACCCGTGGGGTCCCTTCTCCCTGTCCTTGGGTCGCCCTGCCCTGCTGCTTGGGGTTTTAACTGACCTTCCTCCAACCCTGGGCTCAGAGGCATTCCGCCTCCTCATTCTCTCCCCACAAGGCTGCTGCTGTGCCGGTTCTGGGCAGGATGTCCTTCCATCCTAAGGCCTCTGCAGGGGACTCTTAGGTCACACACTTGCAGAAGCCTGACCCTGTTCCCATCAGAGATTATTCCTTGACCAGTTCAGGGGAGAGAGGCCTGGACATGGCTCCTCCTGGTCACTTCCACTTTGTCTACAAAAGTAACATGGAACAACCGGCGCCGGGGAGGGCGGACGTGATGGCGCAGCTGATGTAGGAGCAGCTGGCCGCTGTGCAGACAGCCAGCACGCCAGGTCCCAGGTGAGACCAAGGGAAGTGACGGCCCTGGGCACACACCCACCCCTCATGCATAATTCGTAACGCACCAAAAGTAGGAGCAGCCTGCACTTCCCTTCCTGGGGAATGGACAGGACCACCCATGCAGGTGGCCATCGCCTCCCTGGAGAAGGAGCGACCTTCCGATCTCACTCCAGGGCGGGTGAACCTTCAAGGCCAGCTAGATGAGAGGAGCCAAGCCACAGTCATGGGGTTGTTCCTACAAGTTTCCAGAAGAGAAAAATTCACAGAGAAAGTGGATCAGGCCTTGCCGGGGGAGTGGGAGGGTGACAGGGTCTGGTAGGGAGGGGCCAAGGGTCCCTGGTGGGTTTCGAGGTCAGGACTGTGTCCCAGGCCTGGAATGCACTGGAGGCTGCACAACCCTGGGGATATACAGTAAGCACCACTGACTTGTCTGCTTCCAGGGGGTGAATTTCATGGTCTGTGAGCTGTTTCTCAGTAAATCTATTACAGAAGAAGAGTGCCCGGAGGAACATGAGGGACAGGCCTCCCCCGACTCCTGGGACCCAGCCTAGGGCTCATGGACACAGCGCAGGGGACTCGAAGGAGTTTTCTCTCGTCTAGCCGGGAGAGAGTCCACTCCTGTGCAAGACCTGGCCTCTGCCTCCTGCCCTTCCTTCCCTTCCTGCCTCCCCCTCATCTCTCCTGGGTCTTGCACCTTCTCCTTGCCAGGACCGCACAGATTGTAGTGGCAACGGCATTTTAATAAACGCCCCTTCCTGGCTACAAAATACTCCACGGTGCTCAGCAGCCCTTGGGAGCAGGCAGAGGTGAGAGCCAGGACCTCAGGCGGCACGAGTCACAGGAAGGAAAACAGCCAGGGCCATGGACAGAACCCCAGGACGCGGGCAGGAAGCTGTCCTCATTCGGTGCCCCTTTTAACTGCCCAGAGATGACACACGTGCAGAGTTCTGCCAGGCACCTGAAGACACATGACCAGTGTTTGCCGGGTAATAGTTTGTGTCAGAGCAAACTGGAATTCATATCCCAGGAGGCAGGCAACCCCCTTTAGAGCGCTCCAGCGTCCCCAGGACCAGCAGGCTTGCACGGAGCTGCTGGCTGAAGACCGGCAAATCCGATGCATCTCCCAAGAACCCTACTCGCCTATCCTATTCCTAATATCTTCATTGAGCCTGTGAGCCCGCGGACACCGTGGAGAAAACAAACCTCTTGGTGTCCTCCTCCAGCTCCACGCAGAATCAAGGTCATGTTCACCTTGTGGAAACAAAGCCGGGAAGGAGGTTGTTTTCCTGGGGGTTGGTTTTGTGTTATGCTTGTTCTTGTTTAGTTTTGTGTATATTTTTAAAGCTTGTGAACAGACGAGAAAAATCCAGGGCATGTTCCCACTAAGTTAAACTAGTTGTTCTTAAAATCCCACAGCCTTCTACGGCTTTTATTCCCAAGGACCAATACACAATCTGCTTTGCTCTTGATTTAAACATGCTGACAAGCCGCTGCCCGCTTGCCTGCGCAGTGCGAGAGTGGATTGGGGCTGTCATATATAATGCATGAGACGGGAGCAGTGGATGCCGGAAGCGGGGACGGGATCCGCACGGAACACGAGGCGATCCGCCGTGGAGCTCTGTGCCCAGAGTCATTGTGTAAATGTATTTACCCTGCATAAAAGAATGGGATGAGGCTGCACAGGACAGTTGTTCTTCGGAGTGGATTTAATTTTTAAACTTGCATTAGGACAGGATTAACCTTGCTGAAGGGTATTGCGATGTGGGCAGAATGTATAAAACTAATCCTGGACCCACACAGCCACAGGAGGAGGCCTGGATAGAATTAAACATTTATTGCACATAAATGCCTTCTCCTCAGCCTCCCTCCTCCCTGCCCAGTCACCTCTGTGTGGCAGGTTCTTTGCTTGGTGGAGCAGGACACAGGCCCCTGGTGTAAGGCCTGACCTTATGCTGCTTCCTCCATCCTACCAGCATCCCTGGTCCTGGACCTTCTGGTGGGAGAGACAGCTATGGACAGGTGGGTGGGTTTGCAGATGCACACAGGCACAGGCACATATACACATGTCGGGACATGGTCTCTGCTGGGGTTCTCTCCTGCTATGGAGGAGAGATCACTGGGAGGCAGAGAACATGACCCTGGTCAACACTGTGTTGCTTGCCTCCTGTTCCGTGTCTTAGAGGTGCTCCGTGTGAAGAATCCCAGGGAAGGCTCTGATTGGCTGTTCATCAACCAATCATCACAGCTGAGGGAAATGAAGGTGGAGCTCAGGGCAGGCTGTCTCAGATGGTCAAGGTGCAAGAGTGAGAGTCCCACATCCCAGGAAACCCTCCAGTCCCGGCAAACCAGAATTGTTGATCACTGTGCTCAAGAATCCATCTAGAAATTTCCAAATCTCATGAGTGGATTGGGAAAGCAGGTCCTAGCCTATTTCTTAAATTCTTTATTTTCATAATTTCCCCACAAATTGTTTCAATAACATATTTCAAAAGGAACAACAAATAAGAACTGAAACAGGGTCACAGTCCATCCAGCGGTGTCCTTACCAAAACACGTATCCTCACTTCATCTTGTGGTTTAGCTGAAGCTGCCTCGGGGAAACTCCCAGCCCATACCAGTGGCACATTTCTCTGCAAAGCACTGCCATGGGTACACCTAGGGCATTTGGGCAAAGCCCACTGAGGTGCTGGTGGCAGGTCTTTTCACTCCTACAAGTCCTGAGAGAAAACCCAGGGGGCTCCTGTGCCCCTGAAGGAGACCATCACGGATCCCAGACTGGGGACATCTGGATAGCTTCTGTTCCTTTCCCTTTGAGCAGGAGGATAAGGCCTGAGCCCCTGAATTGCCCCATGACCTGCACAGAAGGCCAGGAAGGGGATAGAGCTAGTGGTACAATGGACCCTGGGGGGCTGATTCCGTCTTGCCCTGAGCCTGTGCTGGGGTCTTGAGTCACCTGGGCAAGGTCCTTGTAGAGCAGGTATCCACAGCCAGTGGAACATCTAGGTTCGTGTTTCAACCACCTGTGATGTAAAAAAATATCCACAGTGACATAGTGAGAGGTGACGTCCATGGAGGACTCAGTGGGATGTAGTTAGTAACCAAATCACCTTTCTTTACCCTCCCACGGGGAGGGGCCTCCTTCATTCTTGTTTTACATTTGGGGATACCGAGGCCGCCTGAAGGAGGTCATGCAGCAAACCCTGGGTAAGGGGAGTGCTGGGTGCACATGGGACAGCAGCTTTGCAAGGAGGAAGATTCTTGCTTTCTCTGGACATGAATCTGCGTCCCTAAGGCCACTCCCAACAGCGTCCGCCTAGCAGTGTCCGCCTAGGGTACTCCCTGCTCGAGGCTCAGCTTGCACATCAGTCCTGTTTCCGCCGATCTTCTCTCTCTGGTTTGGCTCAGCTGAGAGGATGCAGAGACTACATGATCAAAATAACTTCCACGCTCCTGTAAGCTCAGACGTGATGGGAGGGTCTTATTCTTCGCTCCCTTGTTTTTCAACATGCTTCGACTACCAACTGAATAATTATGTCAGGGAAATGAGCAATTAAATGAGGGCGTTTCCCCATCCCTGGCTGACGAGCCAGGGTCCCTTTCCCTCTGCCTTCACACCCCTAAAGAGTAGAAGGAACCCGTGGGGTGCATGCATGGAAACATGCTGAGTGCCACCCTCCAGTGTGACTTGGGTTTGTCCTGACTCTGAGTTCAGGCTCAGCCTCAGCAAAGGGAATGTCCAAGAGCCCTGGCTGCAGTCCTTTGGGGTCCCCTCCCTGAGCGCCCCACCATGGGATGCTGTGGTAGGAGCTGCAATCAGACAGACTTGCTCAGGTTCCCACGGGGCCAGGGGTGCTCAGCACTTTTCTGCCTTGCTCCGTGGCTACAAATCCCTCCCTGGGCCTGATCAGGACAGGATCTCCTGCCTGAGCAGTGGGGTGCTCTCCCCGTGCCCTGGAGGCAGGGCGGGCAGGTCCTCCATTTTGCTCAGAGGGCAGGCTTGACTGTTTTGCTTGACCTCAAGACAGAGGAGGAGGGAGGATCCTGAGGTCCAGCCAGCCGAGTGGACGCTTGGCATAGGGGATCAGGGCTGTTTTCCAGCTGTCAGTCCCACTTGCTAGGTGACAAAGTGAACGCGATATCAGGAGCCCCTGTACCAATCACCACCAGAAATGGAGTCACCTCAAAGTTCAACTTTGGGACTCAAGTTGGAACCAGGTGTGCCAACTGCCCATGAGGCGTCAGCCTGCTTCTCTGGCCTCTATCTTGTTCCTGGAAGGAGGACCATACTCTGAAAGTCCCCTGTGCTGTGGTCCTGGGGAGACTGCTGACAGTCCCCAACCCTAGAAGCTTCCAGGAACCTGGAGGTTCCTGGAGAAGCTCCCCTGGAACTGGTGCTGGATGGGCCGATGAGGCCTCTCCTGGTTGTTCTGAGCTCCAGCTGCCTCATCCCAGGGGAGGAAAGACCCTCAACAACCCCGAGCCCCCGCGTAGCTACAAACCCCGCACCCACTAGCTACAAATCTATGCATTTGACCTCCTCAGAGCCCAGGAGTCCACTCTTCCCTCCCCTCTAGTGCTCCCTCTAGTGCTTCCAGGTGGAGCTGCCTCCACCACACAGGTGGAGCCTGGAAGGTCCTGTGTGTCCCCTCTGACCTGATGCCTGCCACTGTCCTGGAGCTCAGAGACTGTGCCTGCTCTCCTGAGCCCACAACCTGGGCACAGGGCTGGGTGTGCTATTAGAGGAGTGGGAGGTGGGGTTGGGGAGGGAGGGAGGCTGGTGTCAGGCAGTCCTTTCAGCCCTCAAAGACTCAGGGGACTTGATGAAAGACAGGTCTTCTCTGATTGAGCCACCTGGTGCTGGGAGAGGCCCGGTCTCTGGCAGGGTGGCTGCCCTGAGGATGCTCGCAGGCTTTGTGGGGGAGAGAAGCAAGCATCGGTTAGAGCCGAGTGATGAGAGGACAGAGGTACCAAGGTGGCTGGGCGGGGCTTTGGCCTGGCCGTGGCTGGGTGGGGGTCTGAGCAGTCTGACGTGGGGATTTTCTGTCCCTCCACCCGGGTGCTGGGCCAGCAGCAGGGGCATCCTTCAGTTCCGCCTGTGTGGGCACTGGTGGGGCCCCACCAGTTATTCATGCTGAACACAGCTTTCTAGCCTTTCAAGAGTGTCCAGAGACTGGGGGACAGTGGGCAGGACCCACACTGGAGAGGCCTCTCATCACTGGACACAGGGATCCAGGTTGAAATGTTGTTCTCCGATTGCATTTGGCACTGAGTGGATCAAAGACCCTTGGGGGTGGCCTGGTGGCTGGTCTCTCGAGTGCTGCTGCCTGCTCCGGCCCGAGCCCCCTCAGCACGGGCTGCAGCCACGCGCCCTCTGGAGGGAGAAGCAGCATCGCCTGGAGTGCAGGCTCTGCGGCTGATGGCCTCCGGCTCTGTGTGGCCAGAAGGAAGGACCCTCGTCCCTGCTACTATGCATGCCCACAGGGAGGGGCAGCTACATAGGGTACAGAGGTGGCCACAGGCCTCCCGTGGCCTCCTGTCCACAGGCAGCTCTGAGGGAAGCCCACAGGCACCCCCTGAGAAGCCCTGTTGGAACCCCAGTGTTGCCTGGAGGGTTTAGCGTGTATTTACCGAGCCCTAAACACAGTGGGCAGATCCTCCCAGGAGCTGACTTCCCTTCCCCTGGGTCAGGGTGCAGAGGACAGGCACACGGCTGTGCACAGTCAGGTGGAGATTAATGTTTGCAGGAAGGTAAAGTGGCGTGAGGTGACAGAGAAGGACAGGGCTGTGCTCCACACAGAGAGGCTGAGAACACCTTCGACCAGGCGTAGAACTCAGGTAGGTCCTGTGATCTTACCCTCAGTGGCTCCTCTGTCCTTGCAGCAGCCCAGTTCTGTGGATAAAACAGGCTCAGAGAGGGTGAGTAGCCAGCCCTGGAGTGCACAGTACTAGTGGCAGGAGAAGAGACAAAGTCTTGCCTATTCCAGAGCCCTTCTCTTCATGCTGAGTGGATCTTGGAGGAGGTCACATGGAGGAAGTAAGTGTGCAGAGAGGACAAATAGCAGATGTCCCAAGACACTGGCAAGCAGTGTGCTTTTCCTTTACTTTCAGAACTTGCTGCAGTGGAAATTTATACCTTTAATTATCAGGTTGAAAAAAATGAATGCAAGCATGCCCAGCCTGATCCTTTAGGGTAATTTGAATGTCCCCTTTTTAGGATAGGATGACCTGGTCACTTTGGAGTGACCAGGGTCTCTCCAAGTGTGGACAGGAGTTGAAGTGTGCTGGCTAAGTGCACTGGGACCCCCTCCCCAACCCCAGGCAAACACAGACCCTCCTCCAGATAACACGGAGGGCGCAGCTCACCCAGTCCCACGTTGCCGTTCACAGGGGACCTTGACCCGCATGCCGGATGACAAGCTCTCAGATAAGCAAGAATGACAAGTCCAGGGCTTATGGCCTCAGGGTCAACAGGGCCAGTCCCCGCCCCTATTGCCAGGGCCTTGGGAGAGAGACTGGAGGTGGCCCAGTCCTCCCAGGATGGGCTGGGGCTTCGACCCAGGGTAACCTAGGCTCAGCCCTGCCCTGCCCACTGGGGCCGCCTGTCCGAGGGGCTCCTCGGGTGAGCTTGGAGAAGGCAGGATGAGTCCTGTTTTTCAGATCCCCACATGAGAGCCGCCCCTGCCCACCCCTGCTGTGCTCTGGAGTGGGGGACGTCTCCATCTGCGTCTGCACGCCTGTCCTCCCCCTCCCAAGCACCCCTAGGCTCTCTGCTGCTACAAAGGGGCTTTGATTCTCTGCCGAGAATCTGGGCCACAGGCTCCAAACGAGACCGTTTCTCCAGGGAGGAGCAGGAGGAAAATCATTTTGCAGGCTGTAGGTAATTAAGTCACCACACAGTTATGGAACAGGAATTATATGATGATTAATCCCGGGGATGGCGAGGAGATTTTTCATCTTCAAAGCTCTCCCAGCTCCTCATTAATCATCTCAGCCCAGGGGGAGGGAAGGGCGGGCCTCCCTTCCTGCGAGTGGGGAAACTGAGTCTGCAGCGCCCCTGCGCCGCTGCCCCTGGGGCCGGGGTGGAGGCAGCCCCCACTGGGCGCACACGGGTGCGGAGGCTCCTCCTGCATCTGGTCCTGGCGACTTCCACCGGCTTCCCAGCCTCGCCCCGGCACACGCAGGAATCAATAAAAATGTTATTTTAGATGAAGAGGAAGCCGGCCGCTCTGCTGGGAGGCTGCCATCCCTGCACCTCTCTCCTTTGTTCTTTCCCTGTTACCTGCGCATTTCCAGCTCAGGCTTCCCTCAAAGCCGGCTGTCTTCCCATTTTCTTAGCGAGCAGTTTAAAGGAAAGCAGCGTTTTGCTCTCAAATGCCTTCCTTTTCCAATTGGGACACACTGCTATAAATACAGCGCATCCTGTTTTGCATTCAAATTGTCGTGGAAGTGAGGGGCTGTAAATAATACGCTCTCGCTGCTCCAGACAGGATTATTATTATTTTTTTCTCCCCAGGCCTGGAGCTGGTGATAAATTAAACATTTCTTTCGCTCCCCACGCCCTGCAGCTGATGTGCAAGATGGAGTTGGTTGCTCTACACCTGCCATCGTGCTTGGAGGTGACCTGTGGGTCCCAGGAGATTGGGGAAGCAGAGAGGCGAGGGTCAGGAGGGAGTCACTCCCAGGGGTGAGGATAAGGACGGTGTGTTTCTGAATCAACGCTTCCCTTTGGGGTTTTCTTCAAATGACAAGAGATCACCCCAGGTCAGAGGGTGTCCGCTTACATAGGAGGAGACCCTGAGGCTGTCGGGAGATCGCCTTTTCCAAACACGGGGACCACAGTCCACTCTGTCTGAGCCATACCAGCGTAGGCAGCGGCTTGTTCTCTGGGGTGCTGGGCTTGTGGAGGTGGGAGCAGCCACTGCCCTGGGCCTTTCTGGCAGCAGCAGGGTTCACGAGCATCTTGGGGGAAGACGAACCCCCAGCTGGGGCAGATCACAGGCCTGGCTCAGCCCTCGCCTCGCTTCAGGCAACCTCTCCGAATCTGGGTTTCCTCCTCTCCATGTAAAATGAACGCAGACCGAAGGCCCTCCTCAGGCCTTGGGAGAACTAAAGTGACGAAGGACTACAGGCCTCTAGAGCAATGGAGGCCACCAAGAGCAGTGAGGACAGACAGAGCCGGGACATCCCAGCCGGTGTAGAGCCCTGAGGTGCTCTGCTCATTCGAAGACTCCATGTGTCCACCAGGAAGCTCACAGTGGACAGTGCTGGTGACAGATTACACCCAGATCTCTCCTGCCTCTGCCCAGGCTCAGTGGGTGAAGGTCAGGTGGGTGGAGGGCCCGCCTGCTCTGCCCTCCTGGGTCACCCAGAGTGAATCAGTTTCCTATTTTGATTCTGACTGAGCCACAGCCCTCAGGCCCCCTCCCAAAAGATGCCAGTGAGGCTCCGTGGCTCCCGCGGCCTGGGCAGGAGACCGGAGAGGCCAGCAAGCTCCATGGTCGTCCATGGAGCCCTGTGGGTTCCGGGTGAGCTCCAGGGCCAGGCCTCGGTGGCAGCTCCCCACTCCCCATCTTTCAGGCCCCCAAACGTTCTAGGTAGTTGTGGGAATAAAATGCCCTGGGACACCCCGTTTCTGTAGCAGCTTGGAGCTGGTGGGCAGTGGGGAGGGGGGACAGGACTCAACAGTAAAGAGTAAATCCAGCTTGCTGAATGTCTTTCCCTCCCAGTCTGGGTAGTTGGGCCTGCACACCTGGCCTCACTGGTCCTTCCTGGTGTCCTGCTTGGCCAGCATTGCTGCTCCGACAGGCTGCTGGGCCCAGCTGGAGAGCTGAGGTAAGCTTGGCTGCCAGCTAGGGGCAGCAGCTGCTGGCTCACGCTCGGCTTTGCAGAAGCCTCGTTAAGCTCCAGGAGTGTCTGATCCAGAAATGCCCCCGTGGCTTCTGTCTCTGCTTTTGTCCTGGGGCTGATTTGTTCACGCTCCCCTGCCTGCCATCGGGACAACGCCTCCCCAGTCCCAGTCCCAGTCCTGGTGTGCGAGGAGCGGGCGCTCGCTCAATCCTGCCACCAGTGCATTGCCACCCTCTTTAAAGGTGAGGAAACAGAGGCCCAGAGACATGAAGGAATCAAATGGGTGTGGTGGACGCCCAGCTGAAGCCAGGCCTGCCAGGCTGCGTGGCAGGGCTTGGTGGGGTGTGCACACCTCCGACATGGGTGCCCCAGCTCAAATCCCACCCTCAGTAACCTCTCTCTGGGCAGCTTTGTCCCCACAGGCTGCTCTGAGCTCACGTGGCCTGGTCGCAGGGCTCTCTCCAGGTTGCCGGGATGTCCTGTGCACCAGGCGGGTGGGTGGAGAAGAGGCAGAGAGTGAGCACTTCTGTAGGGGAGGATGAGAAGGGTCAGTGGGTCAACTAAACCTGGCCTGCACGCCTACAGCCACCAGGCCACCCAACCTCACCTCCCGCTTAAAAGATCTGAGCCTGGACCTCAAAGGACATGGAGACCCTCCCTGCTCAAACAGGGAGTCCCAGGACGGGAGAGAGAAAGTTGTCCAGGTCTTCTGGCAGGACACGGGTAGGTGGAGGCCTGGGGCCCCTTCTGCCAGGAATCCCTTGCTGTGTCCCCTCCCTGGGGCAGAACTGCACCTGGTCTGGGGAAACCCCCTCCACCTGTCTCCGCACAGGGGTACTGACCAGAGGCCGAGCCCATTGCCGACTTTGAAGACCCTCCTGCATGGAGCAGGAGCCTGGGGTCACAGGGGCCTCAGATGCACGTGGGCCCTGGGGCCTGTGACATTGTGGGCAGGCTGTGCTGTCTCCTGGCCAGGGACAGGGCTGGGTGGGTCCCCACGCCCTGCACTGCTGGAGAACTCCTGGGAGATGGCCCTCCCAAGGCACCAGGTGGGGACACTGATGTACCCAGGCCGGAGTGGGAGGACGGTGCCCCTGGCTCCCCTGTGCAAGTGTGGCCCTTGCTTCACCCCCTGATGGGGACACGGGTGCTCACACGCCAGGACGCACACACACACACTCACGTGCCTTGGTGCTCACACGGGCACCCTCTGGCAACTCTGCTCACTCCCTACCACGTCCTCTCCCGGTCCAGGCAGGGCTTCCGCAGGACCCTGAACCCGCAAGGCCTCCTGCAGAGCCAGGCCACGTGCCTGCCCAGCAGCCGCTCCGGAGTGGAGCCTGGAGCTCTGGGATCCCTGCCACCCAGCCTCGCCTCCAGCCAGGGACATGGTGGCCCCTCCCCTGCTCAGCAGAGGCTCCTGCCATCTGTCTCCAGGGACGCTGAGGACAGACAGGCTGTACCGCTCGGGGCTGCTGCCTGAGTGGTCGCAGTGAGCACAGCTGCCCAAGTTAGCTGGGCAGACTGCACCTCAAAACCCTCTTCCATGCCCCCATCAATGCCCAGGGGAGGCAGGCTGGGGCTCCCCCTTGGATGGAGGAGGAGGGCAGGAGCTGGCACCTCCCCACAGCAGGCCACCTGGGAGCACGGCCCTGTGCCCTGTGCCTCATTCTGATGCTGAGCCCTACCTGGAACCACCAACCCCAGTCCTTGCAGCAGTGCCAGCAGCGCGGGGCCATGGGACCTCTGGACAGCACTCGAGGCTCTTCCCGTCCCAAGGAGCCCTGAAGCCACCGCCCACACTGCCAGCCAGCACTGCCCTCACCCCACCTGCAGGAGACCCCGGCTTTTCAGGTAGCCCCTTGGCCTGGCCACACATTGTGACGCTCACCTGGGTCCAAGGAGGTCACTGGCCTGGAAGACTCGGCAGAGTTGGAAATGCCCCATTCCAGCCAGGGCATCGAGGCCACCCTGCTCTACCTTCAACTGTCCCTGAACTCTGGTCACTTCGTCTTTCTGACCCCCAAAGGGGCAGCTAATTAGCTCTTCTGCTGGGCTCTCAGCCAGGGGAGAACAGGAATGGGGCTTTCCTCATTTCCAGAGGGGCCCCTGCCACCACGAGGCCACGGAAAGCCAGTGGTGGGGCGGGGCGGGCACCAGGCGAGCTGCAGGGTGAACTCTGCTGAGCACGGGTGGACGTCCTTCCTGACTGCAGCATTCTGACCGGGAAGGTCACGGTGCTCGTGACGGGAGGTTGGGAGACACGCAGAGCACTTAAAGAAATAATAGAAACACCCAGAAATAGCACCATCAGCGCCAGGGCTCCTCCTGTGGGCTGCTGTGCACCTCTGGTCCTGGCCGCCGTCCACCGTCCTGGATTCCACGTTCCAGCCTGGTGACCTCATGGACCCTCGTCTTTTCTTCCTGCCTGGACTCCACTAGCTGCTGCCCCTACTGCAGCTGGCGAGCTCGGCCGACTCCCACGTAGCTCTGGTCACCCCCACCTGGCCCTTAACTGCAGAGCCTGGCTCACCTCGCCTCCGGCCCTCCACTCTGCCCACGTGTGGGTGGAGGCCAGGCTCCCCGTGAGCCCCTTGTCCTGCTCATGTCCTGCACGCAGAGCTGGGACCACGCCTGGCCCGCTGACTGTGGGAGCTGGCTCTACCCCTGCTCCCCATTCCTTTCTCATCCTGGGGGGTCCCTATGGAGGAAGCCACTTGGCGTGCCCCAAGCCCATTGCTCAGAAGTGTGAGAGACCCAAGACCCAGGTGGGAGCTCTCTGGGGCCCGAGGTTCCTCCAGGGGCATCTCTGCCCACAGCTTGCCCTTGGCACCCCTGCTCCCACGTGGCCAACACCACAGGAGCACCTGGAGCCTGGAGGCCACTCCTGCCTCTGGCTCATCCCTGCCTTGGTGGCTAGATGGACCCTCTGCTGTTGTATGTCTCCCTGGAGCTGCTGTCCGTAGCCTCTGGAGCAGGCCTCTTGCAGGCCCAAGTTGCATTGGGAAAAGGAGCAGCAATCACAAAAACCCCGTTTCTCCAAATGGCCCTGAGAGATGCACAGGCCCGTGGCCTGAGGACCCTGCATACTGCAGTGTCAACCTTCCCAGGGGACACGTCCCTGGAGAGGCCGGAGCTAGCCAGTGGTGAGGATCAAGGTGAGCCTGGAACGCAACAGGTCTGGGTGACCCCTGCCCGCCTGTGGTCTCTGGTCCTGAGGACACACCCAGCAGTCCAGGGCAGCAGGCGAGCACCTTTCTGAGCACCCAGAATTGGCCAGTGCCCTCCTCTCAGTCCTCTCCTTGCAGGACTCAGGGCTGAAATGGCAGCTGGCGTAGCTCCCCCAGGGTGAGGACAGGGAGCGGCAGGGCCCTCACCACAGGGCTCCGGAGCCTGGACTTGCTGCATGTCCTCCATCAAACGGGGCCCCTTTTCTGCAGCCCTGGCGTTCAAGGATCTCCAGTGGGCCCTGACGGATCAGCCCTGTGGTCTGCAAAACCACGGAGCGTGCCGGCAGTGCGGCCTCGCCAGGAGCCTCGGCTCCCCGCCATCTTCCCCGAGCTCTGCTGCTGGGTGCTGGCCGCGGGTGTGCACAGGACAGGCGCACCCACCGCCCGCACAGACTCAGCCTCACAGGTTCTTCAGACCGTCAGCGCCGGCAGTGGATCCTAAGCAGGACAGTGTCGCGTGGACCCAGGATGCCAGGCTGGAGGTGGAAGCCCCTTCCACAAAGGTGTCCCTTCTGTTCTTTACTCACCCCGGGGGCTCACCCAGCCTCCTGCCTCTCCCTCCAGTCACTGCCCTGGGTACTTTCTGGGTGAATTTTTGCTTATTGTGTTTGTCCATTGCTTTTACTGTGTCTCCTCCTCCCACAAGAATGTGTGTGTGAGCACAAGGCCAGCGTTGGACTTGTCCTCAGTTCTCAGGAAATTCATCAAGTGGAAGAAAATGGGCCACAGGGTCCCTCCTTGGCTGGGTGTGGAGTGAGACACAGAAAGTACAGGAACGGGTGAGAGACACAGGGATGCCCAGCCACCTCACTCTAAGTGACTACCCAGGAGAAATGGCGAGCTACGTATGTCTATGAAAGACGTGTGTAGGAATGCTCAGCAATTTTACCCATAATCACCAAACACTGGAAGCACCCAAGTGTCTGTCTACAGGAAACCAGACTGACAAATTGTGACACGGGATATTTTGCAACAGTGAAAAAAAGAGTATCAGGCAATGATGTGGGTGAATCTCAAATACGTTGTTAAGCAAAGGAAGCCAGACACAAAGCACCGTGAGTCCATTTATAGGATTTCTAACAACAGGCAAAGCCAGTCATCAGAGATTGGATGAAAGGGGCTCAAGGGAACTTTCTCATGTGATGGAAATGTTGCACAATTTGAGGTCTTAGGGTGGCACTTACCTGGGAGCCAATGATTGCTGATATTTATTAAAATCTGGGCATTTTTTTGTATTAAATGAGTCTCAGATAAGAAGAGGGAAGGGGGCAGCACATCTGAACGTGGCATCCACTTCCTGCCCCAGCCTTCTGTGGCCCCACAGGTGCTGCAAGGGCTCGCTTACAGAGGGGTTTGCTCTGCCTGGCAGCCAGGGTC
Source organism: Sciurus vulgaris (assembly GCF_902686455.1). Classification (NCBI taxonomy): domain Eukaryota; kingdom Metazoa; phylum Chordata; class Mammalia; order Rodentia; family Sciuridae; genus Sciurus; species Sciurus vulgaris. The sequence goes on along the minus strand of NC_136476.1, from coordinate 87,894,195 downwards.
AGGTCCCACGGGGCAGTTGAGATTCGGGCCATGGGTAGTAGAGAATCTTTCCCAGTCGTGCTGGGTTTTAATAGATTTATTGAGATACAATTCACATCTCATAGAAGTTACCCGTTTACGAGGCACGATCCAGCGCTTTCCAGCGCCGTCCCAGGGCTGTGCAACCAGGGGCACCGTCCAGGCAGAGATCACCTCCCACCGTGCCCCCCAGGAAGCTGGGTGTCATCTGGTCATCGCCAGTCCCACCCTGCCTCGGACACTAGCCCACCTTCCAACACTAGGCCACCGCCGCGTCTGCACAGCCAGGCGAAGTGTGCTCTCTGCCTGGCTTCTCCTCCTAGCTATTTCCAGGCTTCCTCCGGTCATGGCTGCGATAGCGACCTCCCGTTCTGCAGGCACCACGTTTGGCTTGCTCCCCGCTGATGGGCGTGGGGGTGGAGGCTACTCTCGACTGTCATTGTTAGAGGCTGGCCAGGTGCGAGTGGTGGGAAGAGGAGGTGGAGGATGATTCTGTACAGTGGCCCACTGTGCTGACCCCACACGCCTTCTTCTCTGAGAACAGTTTACCTGCAGCCCCGTTTGGCCAGAGCGGACAGGACAGACCACATTCCCCAGCAAAATACCCCTTGTTATCTGCAGGAGAGATGCAGGCCTGAAATCATGTTCAGTTGCCTTGAAAGGGGAGACTTTCATGACCCTTTTCATAGACCAGATCCTGACACTCGGTGAGATAAGCATAGTTCCAATAGTTGTAATAGTCCCAATTAGAACGGGTCAGCACGGACCAAGGTGGCCTAGAGTTACCATGACAATGGGGACTTGAAAGTCTGCTGTCAGTCAAAAGTCAATAGGTGGACTGAGGCTGTGGCTCAGTGATAGAGCGCTTGCCTGGCATGTGTGAGGCACTAGGTTGGATCCTCAGCACCACATATAAATAAACAAAATAAAGGTACTGTGTCCATCTACAAAAAAAAAAAAAAAAAAAAAAACCAAAAGTCAAAAGGTGGACCTAGTTGGGACTCTCTGGAAATTTCTCTGGGATCCCCAATAAAACTGGAGTTCAGGAAAGGCATGGTGCCCTCTCCTCTCTGAGAGGACCCACTCACTCCCTTGAGCGTGTCCCCTTTACCTTTTCCTATCCCTTCAAGGAACTCATCCCTGCTACTCTGAGTGACATGTTTGAAATCTTCCTGATCCCATCACCAGAATTGGGTCTTGAAGGGGGGTCTTCATGCTGCCTCAGTTTCCCAGAAAGCCCCAGCTCTGTAATGCCGCGGACATGCGTGTGAAGGTTTTTTTGTGAGCGTGTGTTTTCAGTATGCTTTGATCTACAGGTAGGGTCCACCGCTGGGCCCTGTGGCAATTCTGTCTTTAATCTCGTGACAAGTGGCCAGCCTGCTTCAGGACTGGCAGCCAGGCTTTTCGTGGCCACCATGGGGAACACAGGTTCAACTCCACATCCTCCCTGATACTTTTTATTGTTGGTCTTTGTGGTTGCAGTCATCGGTGTGGGTGTGAGGTTTATTCTGTGGGTTTGACAGGCATCTCCCTGACAGCGGAGCTTCTCAGAGACTGTTCATCTACCGACTGGCCCATCCTGGACATTTGGAGAAGTCTGTATTGAAGTCCCTTGCTTAGAAAAAAGACAGGGTCATCTTTAAATCATTGAGTGGAGGTGCTGTTCTGGCTCTAGGTCCACATCCCTGTCAGGTGGATGATTTGTGGCTACTTTCTCTGTCCATTGTCTTTTCCTTCCTATTTCTTAAAGAGCAGAAGTTTTGGGTTTTAATCAAGTTTAATCAGTTTTTCTGTTTTCTTTTTTTCCTTATGTGGCGTGTGGCTTTGGGCGTCAAGTTAAAGTAAACGGTGCCTGAGCCAGTGCCCGCCTGCCAGTCCCTGTGCCCCGCGCTGGCTCTCAGCTCTGCCTCCCGAATCGGCTGTGAACTAACCGTCCGGCATGGCCATCCCGTGAACATCCTCCTGCTGGAGAGACTGGCTTTCCTGTCGAGTCGTCCTGCGCCCCTGCTGAAGATCTGGTTGTGTCCCCCAGACTCCAGTGTCTGGACCCTTGTCGGGTCTCGTGCCATGGTGCTGTCCCCACAACGGCCACACAGCAGAGGTCTTGCCACCAGAGAGTCTGAAGTCTTAGCCTCGTTTTTCCTTCTGTTTCCAGAACCTGGCTTTGCTGCATCCCTTGAGTTTTCGTGTGAATTCTAGCATCAGCTTATCTAGCTCTAAAAACACCAAAAAAAAAGCCAGGTAGGGTTTTGATAGGATTAGGTTGAATCTGAGGCATCCTGGGGAGGTGCTGCCGTCTTCATGGCCTGTCACCCCATGGGACTGTGGGGCGCTCCGTCTTTCGACTCCGGCCTCTTTCACTGCTGTGCCAGTGTTCTGTGGTTTCTAGCGCCTCCCGTCTCAGCCTGGCACAGCTTGGGCTCATTCACCCTCGGCTTTCACTCCCTTCATGTTGTGTAAGTGGGACCATTTCCGTAGTTTCATTTTTGCCTGGCTCATTGCAGGTGTGTTGAAGTAGAAGGGGTTCCTGTGCGTTGGTCCTGGGTCCTGCCCCTCACAGAACCCGCTCACCTGCCCTAGTGGAGTCTGGGAAGTCCAGCACCCGCAGGTTGAAGTACTTGTCTTTTCCCCTTTCCTATCAGGATGGCTCTGGCTACTTTCTCTTGCCTGATGGCTCTGGATAGACCCTCCAGGACAGTCTTGAACAGAAGTGACGAGACAGAACCTTCTTGTCTTGTTCTTGTTTTTGGGTGGGGAGATCTCCGTCCTGCGCGTTAACCGTGAAGTTAGCTATGAGTGCTGGATCATTTTTAAATGGTGCCTAAGCCATTCCCCTTTACCTTCTCTGAAGTTTGTGAGCCCCCAGAATCCTTTACTCTTCCTCTACCTCTCCAGGTACACCCTTCTCCCTCCTCTGACCCACGGACACTTCCAATGCCACTCTTAACCCTTCAGCTGCAGATGGAATCTCAGGACCAAACCTGGGTGCTTTGTGCCTGAGTCTCCGAGGCAGACTAATTTCAGCACAGTAGTTGGGTATGACCTTGAAGCAAAGCAGGAGCAATATGCAAATGCCAGAACAGCTGCCCAGATGTCACCTCCTTTTAGACCTGCAGCTGTCAGGAGTTCTGTAGGAGAGCACCATCAGTGGATGGATGAAGGGGTAAAGATAGTGTGCTTTCTTCTTCAGCAACCATCAGGCATTAGGGGGAGAAATGGAGATGGGGAGCAAGATGGACTTTCTCAGAGCTGTCCCTAAAAATCCTGCAAATTCATTTATTCACTGAATATTTATGCAGCATCCAGCACTGGGGAAAAGAGAATGAGGGAGACAGAAGCCTGCATCCTGGCACTTAGCCTGGGGTTCAGAGAGTGGGCCCAGTGGCCCCATCAGGGCCGGAGTCACCAGAGGCTGCCCCTCTGTACTAGGCATCTGGGCCAGAATGTGTCACCCTGGCTGAGCGAGGGTGGACAGAGAACTGGCCTTCTGAGGGACATCGGCACCCACAGCTTAGAGAGCCCTGCGGTGTGGCCTCAGGACCTGCTTCAGAAGAGGAGAGGCAGCTGGCAGGATGGAGGCGAGGAGAGTCCCCACACTGTCTCGTCCATCTGGGGCCCCAGCAAGAGCTTTCCTGGGCCACGCCTGGTGTGTGCTGGAGCCCCGAGGATGGTGCTTCTGAACTCCAGCTTCTGTCACCTTGGAGCAGCTGTGTCCAGGGAAGTGACGATCAATGTACAAAAGCATTTTCTCTGGAAATGTCCTAAGCTCTGAGATTCATGCCACCTTGTTAATCACAGGGGTTTCATGTGGGTGCCAATAATGGAGGTGCCTGGTTGGTCAGGGAGGAAGTTGATTCTGGCTCTTTCTCTGCTCTGTGCCCTGGTGGGAGGCAGGCTCAGCTGACAGGTGGGCCCACAGAGTGACTCTTTCTTGCCCTCAGGGGCTCTGGAAGTCAAGCTGTCAGCTCCCTCCGTGGTGATGCCCGTAGCACAGCACTGCGGCCTCAGTGGTCCCTGGGCCAAGCTCATGGGTGGCCACATGCCTCTATGCACAGTGACTGCTCTGCTTGGCTTCTATAAAGAAGGAGCTCCTGGGAACGAAGGTGGCCTGCACCAGGAGTGACTGGGACAGGCAGCACAGGGCAGCCCAGACTGGTGGGGCAGGGTCTTGCCTGGACCTGGGCACACCAGAGTCCCACACCTGTCATTCCATCTGGAAGGTGGAACAACATTTTCTCTGAGGCACATTTCTCAGGTTTCAAAGAACCAGCAAGAAAGGCCGGTCTATATAAGGTTTCTCTTCAGGTGATGCTTCTCCTGGCACGAGGCTGAAAACCTAAGCTGGGGCTGCAGAAGGCCTTTCCATCTGTGTGTGCGTATCGTGTGTGCACATGCGTGCCCTGGCCAGGGCCTGTTCCTCAGGGCAGCCAGGCCTTGGGCACGGGAGCTTAGTCTGGGTATTCTGAAGGGCATGGGGAAGGGAATTCTGGGCTCTTGGACCAGTCGGCACTACACAAACCTACCACAGTGCACCCCGCAGCCCAGAGTTCACATGTGGCTCCCTCAACACGTTTTACCCAAATAAAGACAAGACTAAAGTCCCCGCTCATGCCTGCCATGATCCACTGTCCTCCGTACAACTGCAGGCGCACCCGCCCTCTGCTTGGAAGAGACACCTCGCTCTGTCTTTGGAGGACAGTGTCTTGCAGCTAAGTCTCACTCCTCTGTGGATGTCCTAGGCCCTAAATCCCAAGTGTGTTTGCTCTCTCTGGCTGTGTGACAAACAACCCCAAAGCTTAGGGCTTAAATCAAGAGCCACATGTCCCCCGACCTCCATGGACAGGCCCTGGGTATGGCTGGGCTGGGTGCCATGGAGGTCACAGATGGGGTGCACTCTTGCCTGGGGGCAGGTGGCAGAGGACCCACTCTCAAGCTCACACACTTGGCTGCCGGCTTGAGTCAGGAGGCTTGTCACCTGGGAAGCGCAGGATAGCACTTAACCTGGCCGCTGGCTTCTCTCGGGCCTGGAGCTGCGCAGGGGAGAGAGAGCAGGTGAGCAAAAGGGGCCAGCGAGATGGAAGTCAGTCTCTGCGCTGTCACCTGGCTGCACAGCACTGCACCCCGTCTGTGTTCCCACCCCCACACGGCCTGCAGGTCCCCCCTGAGCTCCCTGGACTGTGCTCCTCCACTTCCCATGGGGCGCCCCTGGGCATCCTGAAGAGGAGGTGCCTCCAGGCCTGGGTGTGGGGCTTTTAGGGCCTGTGTGCCTCGGGGTCTTCCAGAGGGAGGACAGCCCCCACCTGGGGCTGCCGGCATCCTGGGGCTGAGGGAGCAGGGACTTTGAGCCTCAGTCCCCTGCGTCCCCGCCCCAGCCGATCGTCTGCTCAGGGACAGGGCCAGGCCTGGGCCATGTGCAGCACCACGGCTCCTTGTGGCTCCACACGGGAGGCAGGGCCTGTTCCCTCCTTCCTCTGATGGCCGTGCCGAGGCGTGTTGGGTGCTGGCTTCTCCAGCACCCCGGGAGCAGCCAGGGTCCTGCAGGGGAAGCCACCCTCCGTAGGGAGAGGGACGCCACCTGGGACACACAGTCCAAGTCCATTTCCGAGGGTGACAAAGTCTCTAGATAGAGAGACAAGGTGAAGCCCAGGGAGGGACTTCTTGGAGGGACATCAGTCAGGTGCTCTGAGGGGGACCGGGTGGAACCTGGTACGTGAGGGTGACTGGCCAGGGCAGGCTTTCTAGAAGGTGGAAAGGGGCGTGTGAGAGGGGACGGACTGTGCCCCCTGGGATGTGGGGGTGAAGGACAGAGAGCAGTGGGGTCCAGGGCAGGACTGCACCTCCTGCCTTCAGCCAGGTCAGCCCAGGTGGCCTGGAGCAGAAGGCCTCCCTCTTCAGTGCTTGTATGTGCTCCACAGAGCCCATGAAAACCTGCTTTTCTAGCTCCCTGGACACGCTCATCCCTCAGTGTGCAGGACAATGGGCCCAAGGACAGCTGGGCAGCCCAAATTGGGCAAGTCCAAGGCAGACAGCCCACGGTCACCAGTGGGAACAACCAGCAAGACCAAGGGCCTTGCAGAAGGAAAGCGTCCACCTCCCACCAGGCCTGAGCTTGGCTCTCCAGACCCGAGTGATTTCCTTGAGCAGTAGGAGGGAAGAAGCCTTGGCCTCGAGGGGGCCTCACTTCTGTGCGCACCCTGGAAAAACTGGAAAGAGCGGCATCCCTGCTCCTCCCAGGCCTTGGGAACAGAAGAGGGCCACAGCCAGGCTGTCACCTGGAAGCCAGCGCGGAGCCAACACACCCCTCCCACTGCAGCCTGCTCCGTAGGACGCCAGAGGGGCTGCAGAGCTAGGACAGGTGCAGCCGGAAGGTCAGCGTTCCGCCCAGGAGCGGGGTGAACCAGCCATCAGGCCCTCTGCGCAGCCCTGCGACACGGGCCCGGCGGGGTGACCTTTCTCCTGGGTGGCACTGAGGCAGCCTGTCTGGCTTGCAGGTACCTCAGGGCTTCTGTCTACACAGCATGGAAGAGAGGCACAGTGAGGGGCTGGGCCAGGCCTGCTGCTCCCGACACGGCCCATGGAGCGGGGTTTCCATTGGGTGCAGCTCGAGATTCAGATCCTCCACCCTCCAAGAACTCTGGAAACTTCCTAGCACAACCACGGCCTATGCCTCATCAGAAGGGGCTCTGGAGGTTCTGGAGGAGTGTGAGGGGGCAGAGCACCCAGAGCCCACTGCTGCCCCTTCCTGCTCACATCACCAGTTGCAAAGCACAGAGCTCTCTGGGCCTTGGAACCACCTTGCCCTACCTCTTTGTTTCCTGAAGGGCAGGCCAGGCCAGGAGCACAGTGCCCAGGGTCACACAGAGTCTGGTGACTGAACTGGGCCAGGACTCAGGACTCTTCACTGCTGTCTGGAGCTCAAAATGAGACCCTGGTGGCCACCAGCACGTACTGACCAAGGTGCCAAATGGTCATCTGTTGAGGCTTCCTACAAACTTCATGATGCCTGGGACACGACATCCCCTGGGCCTGATGTCCCGGAGCACAGCCCCCTTCTTCCACTTCCTGAGTGCCGTGCCTGGAGACGGGGCTCCTGCAGGCCTACACCCCCCACCCCCGCCCTCATGGTGGCCTGCCTCGTGTTTCCCCGTCTTCCCCCACCCACCTCGGGACAGGCTCCGACCTCACCCTGGGTGGCACTCCAGCATGGGCACTGGCCCTCAAATACAGGGCCTGATCCTCAGCTGCTGTGAGCACTGGGCACTGGCCCCTGTCTCTCAGCACAGAGGACGGGCCCCTTTGCGGGGTCCTGCGGTGGTTGGCCAGGGAGTCCTACGCATGGTGCCCGTGACACTCACAAGGAGCAGGTGGGCTTGTTTGGGCTCCATCACCATCTCACCGGGAGCCACATCGGGACCCCGGGTGGGCTCCTCTTGTGCAGTCAGCGATGCAGGTGGCGCTGCTGGTCCACCCCGGGAGCAGCAGCCTTGGCCACCTATGGTGGGGAGAGGTGGGCACCTGCCCATTGCCTGTCCTGGGGGCGGCATGAAGAACGATGGGCGGGCGGGTCATACTGCCCACCCCGGTGCAGAGCCTTTCCAGGGCGGCCGCCCTGCCGGCTCCTGGGCAGGAGGTGGGAGCAAGGCGGGAGCCCCCTCCCCGGGTGAGCCCCGCCTGCAGACCCCACAGCACCAGGAGGGCTACTCCCCCGGGCAGTGCCAGGAGCTTTCCCTGGGCTTTCTAAAGGCCAAAGAAGCAACCTGTCCTGGAAGACATGCCCAGAACACAAAGGGGACCCTTAGCCCGAGCTGGTCTGAGATGCCTGGAGGAGGGCATCTCCTGTGGAAGCACGTGCCTGCGTGAGACGCACCGCTGGAGTCCCCCGTGCCCAGGCCAGGTGGCTGCTGTCACAGACCTGGACCAGGCCCTCCCTCCTAGCCTCGGGCTGGGCTCGGCCCTCACAGCATGAAGCCTCGCTCTCCTCCTCTGGGCGCCAGTATGATAGCTAGGTCTTTTCTGCCCATCGGGCCACTGGACGTGGTAGTGACCATGTGTGGGCTGCTGTCAGCCAGGTGTTGTGCCAGGCACTGTCTGCATCTGAGACCCAGAGGGGTGAAATACTTCCCACCGTCCAGAAAGTGGCAGAGGCTGGAGTCTCCTCAGCACCCACAGGTGACGGTGCCGTTGCGGCAGACTCCAGGCCCGAGTTGGCGGCTTGGCGCCTCTGGCCCTACCACCTCTGGACGCCCCACACGCGCGCTGGCTCAGGCTTCCCTGGAACTCCTCCCGGCGTGACTCCCCTCCAGGATGCCTGAGATAAAACGGGTGGCTTCTCACGGGAGCTTCTGCTGAAGAGGGCTTCTTCCAAATGCGGGCTAATCGGGCTTCCAGGGCTCGACTCTCGCTGTGAAATGAAATCTGCTGACGTTTCAGCCGCATGGAAATAAAACACTAAAAATGGGATCCAGACGGCAGGCGGCTGGGGACAGCAAGGGCCCTGCCCCCGGGGAGGAGGGGCAACTCGGAGGCCACCAGGCGGGGGACTGCGCAGGGCGGGTCCACCCAATCTCCTAACAGGAGCCTGGGGTCCTCAGGGCACCTGGCTCAGCCTGGGGCACTGCACCCAGCATGCGCCAGCCGGACCCTCCACAAAGCTTCTCTCGCTTGTCCGGTGGGCAGAACAAAGCACAGCAGGCCAGCGGCTGGGATGACAGACATTCATTTCTCACAGGTCCCCAGGGCTGGAGTCCAAGACCAAGGTGCCGGCAGGCAGGGCTGGCCTCTCCTGAGGGCCTCTCCTCGGCCCGCAGACAGCTGCTTCTCCCTGGGGGCGTTCACGTCTTCTCCCCTCCGACCTGTCTGTGTCCAAAGTTCCCCCTTGAAGAGGATGTCAGTCACGGCGGAAGGGGGAATTAGGCCCACCCTGGTGGCCTCCCGAGAACCTTACGAAGATCCATTTCCAGACACAGCCACCTCCAAGGGACAAGGCCAGGCTCCTGCCTGTGGATTTGGGGCCCACAGTCCAGCCCGGACGTGTCCCTTGGCCAGGCTTCCACAGCTCCTGTGCCCATCGCTCTCATGGCCCCTCGCGAGCACCTGTGGGGCCTCAGCCGGCCACGACGGAGCTGCCTTCCAGGAGCCCTGGGTCCAGGGGGAAGCAGGGCAGTGACCGACAGACAGCAGTGAGCCTGGCTGTGCCACAGCAGGGTGGGCAGTGCCCCCCGCTCAGGGCCAGCGAGGGGCCTCCCTGGACATTCATTCATACACAGCCGAGTCCCCCAGGAAGGAGGGCTGAGCACCAGTGTTGACCCGTCCAGGTGGTTCCCGGTCCTGGAGCAGGACGAGCCTTCCTGGTGGCCAGGTCCGGAGGCCGCACGCTCCAGGCCTCTGGCCCTGTGCCCAGCCTCTCCCCTCTGCTAACGGGCCGGACGCGAGGTCGTCTTCCCAGCATTAAAGTGGAGATGGAGCGTGCACTTGCTAAGAAGAGCCCGCCTGAGTGGACAGGAAGCCAGGAAACAAGGCCGATGGGGCTGGAGGGAGGCCCCACCCTGTTGGCTAATGGGCCTTCCTGGAACAGCCTGCCAGGCCCGTCCTGACCTCCAGATGGCTGGGCAGGCACCAGGCGGCCGAGGCCGAGGCCTATTAGGGGCCACTTTTCCAAGCCCTGGGTTTCCAGTGGCAGGGAGAACCCCGAGCAGCTGGGGCTGGTGTGCCCGCCCTGACCACAGCTTGCTCAGGTCCAAGCCAGCAGTCCAGCTGCATGGAACCCACAGGCCTGCCCTGTATTTATCAGCCATGAGCCCTGCTGGGGACAGTAGCCAGTGGGCGGTAGCAGTGAGTCTAGACCAGCCTTGCCCTTGACTACGCCCTCTCTCTACGAACCTGGGAGCAGCCTCCCTGGGTCCTGCAGACCCCGTGTGGCTCTGCTCAGGGAGCTGCTTTGGAGTGGGGTGCCCCAATGTGGGAGCAATAAATACACCCAGGAGCTTCTCAGCAAGGCGAGAGCTACTGCCAGGTGCCAGCGGGTGAAAGGCCCCCGGGAATGCGGGGGCGGGTCTTTGCTGGTCACTGGACTCATGGTTCTGTCCCCGTTCTTTCTGAGTGTGCTTCCCTTTGGTCATCTGGCTTTGAAGGCAAATTAAAATGCGGCTCTGCAGAGCTGGCTTTGTCACCCGACCTTGAAGGGATGACCTGACCCCCAGCGCAGCCTCACGCCATCCTGCCTGGACAAACAGTGGGCTCCCGGGGCAGCGCCCTCTGTGCTGTCACCACCCCTGCACAGCCGCTGGCCACCAAGAGGAGGAGCATGCCAGGGCGTGCCTGCCAGGAGCCGTGGGCGCCGGTCGGCTGGCCGGTGCAGATGCGGCCTGGCGGCCCCGTGCCTGCGGCTCAGAGCTGCGTGGCGGCTCTCACCCACCGAGGCCCAGACTGCAGGCTCAGCAGAGCCAGCCCGCGCCGATTAGTGTCATTGGATTAATCAAGGGAGGAGGGGCTGCCTGGGAGCCAAGCTTATCTTTCCAGAGCTGCTTTCTCGATATTTTAATTTTACGCAGTGCTAAATTCTGGCCCCCTCTCTGTTAGAAAAAAAGAAAAGAAAGAAAAAAGCGGACTCACCAGGGACAATTCTCTGTTCTACGCACCCTCTTCTCACCTCGGTGCGGGCGCTTCTGACAAAGCAGTTGTTTGCCGCCCAGTGGTCAGAGGTGAAGGGGGCGAGCTGAGAGTCCACCCCTCAGCCACCCGCCCCTCCTTCTCTTCCCCAGGGCGGAGGCCCATCCTTCCTCGAGCCCAGGGTGGGCCGACCTCCTGTCCTGGGGGAGCCCTGCAGCCCCAGCCTCAGCCCCGCGTCCGGACCCATTCCTGGCTGGGTTTGCTGCTGCCACATGATGTCGGCGCAGACGAGGTCCATGCCCCTCCCCTGCCCCGTGGTGATGGCACCGTCGGACACCAGCTTTGGCAAGGGATGGGGACAAGGACCGAGTCCAGCAGCTGTAGAGATGCCTCCGGGAAACCTGGAGGGCACGCAGCTCCCACCACCAGGTGCCCTCCAACCCTGCCACCTGGGGACCTCCAGGTGGACGTGTCTGGTCGTGCCATGTGCCTAGGAGGGAGGAAGAAGGGCATGTGGGGAGTCTGCTCCATGCCAGGCAGGGATCCAATATCCAGCACTCAGTGTCTCAATGGTGGCCCCCAGCATGGCTCAGAGAGGTTACACAAGGCGCTCAAGGTCACAAAGCAGATGAGTAGTAGAGGAAAAGCCCACCCCACGGGGGACCCCACCACATCTCAGGGTTTCAGGGCCGGTTGCTCAGTCCCTGAAATGGCCTGAGGGTCCGGTTGAGCAGACTAAAGAATGCCCAGGAGCCAGGACAACAGGGAAAGTCTCCTAGGGCCTCCCTGAGGCCTCTGTCAGCCAGGAAGGGCACAGAAGCAGAGATGGGGCAGGAGGGGCCTCAGGTGCGGGGCTCCTGCCCATCCGACTTCCACAGCCGAATCACAGTTGGGGTCCCCAGCAAAATGGCACAGTGTCTGGGACTAAAACCCACCCAGGCACAGGCGAGGAGTGGACAGCACAGCCTGGTCCAAGACTGAGCGTCGGTGCAGATTCCCAGGAAACAGTGGTCAGTGGGGCAGGGAGGGCTGGGAAGCCGGGTGGCTCCGACCCTCGGGCCAGGCTGGCTGTGTGGCCCACGTGAGGGCCGCTTCCCCGGCAAGCCTGCAGTTCCCTGGCTGGGGGGGTCGATGGGGGGTCTGTGCTGGTCATTCCTTCCTGACCCGTGACGAGGGACACGTGAATGTGGGTGTGTGAAGGAGCCAAGCACCGGGATGTACCTCTGCCCTGTCTGCAGGGACCATTCAGTTCCAGGGGGATCATATGACGTCAGAGTTGCTGGGGGCCCTCTAACCCGTGGGCACCTGTCAACCTGTGATACTGCAGGGGATGAAGCCTCACATGGCGCCCATCTTATTAAATTGCCATTGCACTCCTTGGGGACACAAAGTCAACTGGACTCGGCAGCTCGCGTGGGCCCCGAGCGCTCCGTGAGGCAGAGCGTCCCGGCCTGCTGCTCTGACCGCCAGCTGACCCGATTTGTGGCTGAGGAACCGCCGACCCTCCCTGGTCTGGCCCCTGACCTGCAGGTGGGAGGGGGCAGGCTGCTCTCGGAGCAGCGCTGGTATTGACTCAGAGGAGCAAGAGTGGAATCGTTTATCATTCAATTAATGGTGCCAGCAGAGTCGTTATTTAAATGACCAGCCACACGTGTAATCAATCTCTAATGAAACAATAATTGCGCTTCCCAGTCGCTGAGCGCCGGCCTTCCCGAGCTCTTCCCGTGCGAGGTATGGATGCAGTCGGTGTCACCGGAAAGACTGGGTCTTGGTGGATGGATTCCTTGCAAGAGGGGCTGGAGAGACAGCAGTGCTGCTGGGGAAGGACAGGCCCGTACATGTCCCTGCCAGGACTACTGCCACCCCTGTCCACCCCAGCACTGTCGGACAGGGCCCAGAGCCCCTCCAGACACCACGCGGCAAGTGAGAGGCCCCTGGGACTGAGCTTCAGGAGACGGGGGAGCCCCATTCCAGCCTCATCTCTCCATGGGATGGAGACCCCACAATCCCACCATCCCCTTCCGAGGGGCAGGGGATGGGAGACTGGACCCCTGTGCTGCCTGCATGCTGGTGTCTTGGTGTCTGGGCTACACAGGGAGGAAGGGAGACTAGAGGCCCCGCTGTGCAGGTGTGCATGGAGGCCTGCCTCTGCCCAGATCCCCCGTTCCACCTGGCGGGCACCTGTGTGCCTGGTTGTGCAGCCTTGGGACTCAGAGCTATGGTTATCAGCAGGAGGGATGGTGCCAATCCCCCAGGGATATCCTAAATCCCTGCTCCTTCCTCTGCCCCCTCCCTCATCCAGGATCCCCGCTTCCCTCCTGGTGAGTCCAGCGACCGTGTGGACCCACACGCATCCCCTCTGTCTGTTTCCACAAATGAATTCGTCACGGCCATCGTCCAAGACACCCTTCATCAATAGCCACATTGACTGCCACAGCTGCAGCCTCGCTGCCGGCTCGTGCCCCCCACTTACCAGGTCCCAGCTGTGAGTCCCCCAGGCCCCTCGCCTCCACAGGCAGGGATCCTGTCTGCCTTTGCCACAGTCCCATCTCCCGTCCCCAGTGTGGTACCAGGCAGTTGGCATTCAGTAAATAAATATTTGGCAAAGAAATATTCCTAGTACAGCCTTCCTTAGTTGAGGCAAATTTAAAAATAATAAGGCAGGTTCCATCCAAGGTAGATTAGTGGGGACCAGAGACAGTGACTCCCGAGACAGTGACATTATGGTCTGGACCTGGAATGTCCCCAGTGCTCATGTACTTAAAGGATGAGTCCCAGGGCAGCAATGTCCAGAGCTGGGGCCTGGAGGCAGGGATTGGATGGTGAGGCTCTGACCTTACCTGCGAATGGATCCACTCCTAGAGGAGGTGGGGCCTAGCTGGAGGGAGTAGGTCACTGGAAGGGTCTGCCTTCTCCCTGACCCCTGCTCCACCCCCGCTTCCTGGCTGCCACGAGTTACCACACTCGGGCCGGAAGCAGTGGAGCTGGCCCTCCATGGACTGAGACCTCTGACCTGAGCCAGAATGAAGCTCTCCTCGGGTGTTGTCACCGACGAAAGGCTGACTAGCAATGGTCTGCAGACGACGAGAGCTAGTCACCAGAGGGGTGGGAGACCAGAGAGGCGAGGCCTGCCACTGCTCTGCCTTGCTGCCTAGAGCAAGTTTCAGGTTGCGGCACAGCAAGGGGAAGCCCAGAGGCCCCGGAAGCAGAGGCGGCAGAGCCGAGGGCTCAGGGAGGACAAGGCAGCACAAAGGAGGCAGCCGCAGAGAGAGCTCAACGGATCCACAGAGGCCGGTCGAGTTCCCAGGGAATCCACGGGCATGTGTGAAGAAACTACGGGAGGCTGGGGGAATCGTGCAGGTCGATGACAGGAGCTCAGGCAGAACTGGGAACAGAGCCCGTTCCCGTGAGCCGGCCTGTGGGGCCATGTGTCACAGGGCACCAAGTGCACTCGGAGAATCACTGCTGCAGTTGAGAAGGGAGTTGCCACCAGACGAGATGCCACACTGTTTCCATCTGAAAAAGCTGATAAGCAAGGCTCAAGAGGATAAGCTCTTCCCAAGCACTCAACGATGCTCCAGAATAAGCCCAAGGATATCTCCCCCATCCAATAAAGTGAAATTCATCACGTCTGCCAGTGTCTAGCAAAACTTACCAGGCATACAAAAGGCAAGAAAATACAGCTCATACTAAGGAAAATCAACCTATTTAAAAAGGCCCAAAAATGGCACAGATAATAGGATTTGTAGATGAGAACATTCTGCATAATAATTTAATTCCATACGTTCAAAAAGTCCAGGAAATAATAAAGGTACTAAGTAGAAGCATGGGATATATTTTTAAAATAATGAAATAAAAATGCTAAGCATAAAATATTTACGGTGAATTATACACCGGATAGGATTAGCAGTGCCTTGAAGAACAGAAGATTAATAAAATTTAAGACACAGCCATGGAAATTTTAGTAAATAGAACACAGAGAAAGCAAAAAGATGGGGAAAATTACCAGAGCACCAGTGTGTCAGGAGACAACTTCGCACAGCTTAATATATATGTGGTTGAAATCCTCAAGAAGAAGGGGACAGGAAAGAGAAAAAGTATTTGAAGAAATGAAGCACAAATATTTTCTAAGTTTGACTTTTAAAAGCCATAAATCCGCTGATCTAAGAATCTTGATGAAATTCAAGAGCAAAACACACAAAATAATGACATCAAGCAACAAAATAATAAAACTGCTTTCAACTGGTAATAAAAAGAAAAATCTTAAAGGCGGCAGTGGGGGGGTGGGGGGGAGAGACGCATCACATAGAGGAGAAGAAACCGTGGGGATGCAGGCAGGAGGACAGGCTGAAGGAGAATGGCAACATTTTTAAAGTCTGAAAGAAAAGCAGGATCATCAAACTGGAATTCACTACCAGCAAAAATATCTTTAGAAAAGGAAGCTGAAATAAAGAATTTTTTCAGAAATACAAAACCTGCAACAAGTCGTCACCAACAGACCCAGGTCATGAGGAGGAAGGAGACCTGTCAATCAGAAGGAACGTGAGGCCGCATGGAAGGCTGCTTTCAGAGAAGCACATGTCGTGGGGTCTATAACAGGCAGCAGTGAAATGCACAAGAGAAATAGCACAAAGGCCGGGACGGGGAGACGGGACCGTGGTGGTCTGGATCCGGAATGTCTCCGGAATCTTCTGTGCTGAAGGCTCGGCCACCAAGGCAGTAGTGTTCAGAGGTAGGGTAAGTGACTGGATCATGAGAGCTCTGACCTCATCATTGGGTTAATCCATTGGGGATTTATGATTTGAATGGACTACTCAGAGAGGAAGAAGCTGTGGGCAAGTAGAGAGTGGTTGGAGGAAGTAGGTAACTGGGGGCGTGCCCTCAGGAACTACTTCTCATGCCCAGCGTCTCTCTCACTCGCTCTCTCTGCCCCCCCCTTCTCTTCCTTCTCCTTCTTCTCCTTCTGACTATCATGAGCTGAGCAGCTTTCCTTTGCCACGCCCTTCTGCCACGATGGTTCTGCCTTGGAGCCAGCCAACCATCACAGATTGAAACATCAGAAAGTGTGAACCAAAATAAATCTTTCTGAAGTTGTAAGGTTCCTGTAATGTAGACAGATGTATCTATTATTTGAAGGTGGACTTTGATAAGCTGAAGATGTATGCCACAAGCCCCAAATCAACCAACAAAATGTCACAACAAAGGGGTATAACTACTTAGCCAATAAGGAGATAAATTGTTTTAAAAATCACAATTGATTTTTTTAAAGGATGAAAATGAGATCAAAGAAAACAAAGAATATATGGAATACACAGTGGAAAAAAGCAACCTATATATAATAATACACTAAATATAAATGGCCTAAACACCCCCCAAAAAAGACAGAGATCAACAAATTGGGTAAACAAGCAAAACTCAATTATAAGAAATTAATTTTAAATATACAAACATGAATAGGTTGAAAGTTAGTTGGTAAAAAAGATATATCATGCTAACACTAGTACAAAGAAATCTAGTATGGTTATATTACTAGATGACAAAGAATATTTCAGAGCAATGATATCATCAAGGAAAAAGATGGTCTTTTCAAAGTGAAAATGGGTCAATATTCATAAAGGAGCATAAAAATCATCAGTATTCATGTTTTAAAATCAAATGGTTGAACACTTGCCTAACATGTGTGAGGCACTAGGTTCAATCCTCAGCACCACACAAAAATAAATAAATAAAATAAAAGTATTTAAAAAGAGCAAATGGAATGAGCTTGCATAAGCATAATGAAAATAGCATTAAAAACACACACAAAGCAAAAGTTTATAATAATGGAAGGAGAAAAATCTACCCACAGAAACACTAATCCTTTCCCCTCAGTAATTGATAAAACAAGCATCAGAAAACCAGCAAGGATGTTGGTAGTACAGCTGAGGTCATATTCCTACAGAGTTCCTAGAGACAAAAATAATTATAAGAAAACACCATGAATGATTTGTCAAGAAATTAAAAACTTAAGTGAAATGAACATGTGAAAGACACAAACCACCAAAACTACTTGAGAATGAGTAGATATCATTAATTATCCTTTATCTGTTTAAAGGCATTTAATTTTAGTTAAAGCTCTCCTACAGAGAAATGGCCATCCTATATGACTTCACTAGTGAATTTCACAAAATGGAAAAATACAAAATTTTCATAATTTCTTCTAAAATCTTGAAAAGGAGGTACTGTTTATCAAATCATTCCATGAGGCCAGAATTACTCTGAAACCAAAGGCAGGCAAAGATAGTACAAGAAAATAAAACCAAAGATCAACATTCCTTACGCACATGTATGTAAGCAATCTGAACAACGGGTTAGCAAGAGGACTCCAAAATTACTCAGAAAGGGAAAACCTTATTGCTGGTGAAACCCTTTCCAGAACACAGTTCAGAAACTGTTAACATAGATGCCTAAGATTACAAAATAAGCCACTTACACTAAAAAACTGTTAGCGAATATCAAATATTGATCAAGATTTTTAAAACTCAGTGTAATTTATATTAGCAAATCAAAAATAGAAACCAGTAACTCTCAATAGATGCAGAAAGGCTATTTGACAAAATATATCATGCTTCCTGATAAAAGCTCTCACAAAAGTAGGAGCAAAAGGAAACATACTCATCTAGTAAAGATTGTCGATGAAAACCACAGCCAGTACAAAACTAGATGCTCCCTTGAGATAAAAAAGAAATAAGGATATTGCTCTCACCCTTCCTACTAAGCATTATATGGGAGTCCTCCACCTTGTAATAAGGTAAGAAAAAGAAATAAAAAGCATCCTGGTTGTACTGGAGGAAGTAAAATTGTGTTCACAGAAGATATGATCGTTTATATAGAAAATAGTATGAGCTCTCTAAATCAACCAAGCTACCAGAACAGAGTGGGTTAAACAAAGATGCAGGATACAAGATAAATATGAGAGAAACTACTGTATCTCTAAATGTTATGAACAAACAGTTGGAAATTGTGGTTCAAAATGTGAAACCATTTACACTTGCATCAAAAACCATGAAACACTTTGAGATAATTTGGACAAAGTTGTCCAAGACCCGTACACTATATTCCACAGAAGTACTGCTGAGGACAATTAAAGAGCAAGGTGACGTAGTGACGGCCACATTCATAGATTCAAAGACTGCATGCAATAGGACAGTCTTCCCCTTTCAATCCACAGACCCAATGCAATGGCAATAAAAGCCCAGGAAGCTTGTTTAAGATAACAATAAACCAATTCTAAAGTGTACATAAATGGGAACTCAAAGTAACTGGAATAGCCAAAATGAGGTGGAAAGAGGAGTGTGGAGCACTTACCCTATACTCGTCAGAAGCCACCGTGGTCAGACGGCACAGAACCAAGGGCAGACGCTCCACATACAGCAACACAACAGCCCAGAGTCCAGAAGGAGGCGCAGGTGTATGCGGTCAATCCATTGTCCACAGACAACTGCACCAGAACAAACACTGGACATCCAGAAGCAAACAGGAACTCCGATCCACAGCTGGCACCACAGGGAGGGATCGACTGGTGGATCACGGCCACACTGTGAAATCTAAAACTTGTATCAAGGAAACGGGAGAAAAATTTTTGTGATCTTGGGGTAGAGAACAATTTCTTAGTTATGACCCTAAAGGCATGAAAGGAAAAATTTGGATAAACTGGATTTCACTAAGAGTAAGAAATTCTGCTCCTCAGAGGTAGCTGAGGGGAACGGAACAGCAGACCACTGTGAGAAAATGATTGCAAGTCCCACATCTGATCATGAACGCGCATCTGGAGCCCGCGAGGAAGCACCAAGCCCACCAAGGAGTCGACCAGCAGCCCGATGAAAGGGGGAAATGATTGGGATGGACAACTTTCCAAAGAAAACACCCGCATGAAAAATGGATGTGTAAAAAATGCTCGGTATGCGCAGTCATGGGGAAATGCAAATTAAAACCACAGGAGACACCACCCAACATGTGTTCAAATGGCCACATTTAAACAGCCTGTTAAAGCTGGACCGTGTCCAGTGCCCGCAAGGAGGTGGAAGACCCGGAGAGTTCACAGACACAGGTGCAGAGAAAGCCAGGCTTTACTGACGGTCTCGCGAGATCAGGAGTCTGGGGAGCAGGCACCCCCAGCGCACTTAGAACCTGCATTTTATTCTCGAGAGCGCAAGGTCCCCTGGTTCCTCATTAGCTGAGTACTGTGGGGCGCACATTCTCCCCGACATTGCCTAGGTCTTACTGTCCCCATTGGGCTGTCCCTCACTTGTCCCCACCTCCCTCTGTTCTCATGTGGCTGGAGAGTCCCCGTGGAGGGAGTGCCTTTGGCACGTAGGCAGTTGTCTCTGCTGGTCAGGGGCCCCTCCTGTCTGTCAAGGGGCCGTGCATCTTTACCCTCCCATTACCTGCAGGTCACGTGCATCCCGCCCTCCCCGCCAGCCAGTCGCCTTTCCTGCCCCCAGGCGTTTTACATTTAACGCTGAATGCCCTATTCTGGAAAAGGACCTCCAGACTCCACTTTTCACATGACAGCAGTTTGAAAACGATTCACCTACCAATTGGTGGCACTCCACTTGCTGGTATCTACCCAAGTACAAGGTTGTGCATCCTGCAGAGGAGGACAATGGCATTCTGTGGCAGCTCCATTTGGGATAGTCCGGATCTGGGAGAAGCCCAGAAGACCAGCAGTGAGTAAATAAACCCATGGTGCAGCCACACCACGGCGCTCCACTCAGCAACCAGGAGCAGACCCCGGTGAGTGTCGGCAGAGCCGCGTGAGGCAGGGGCCGCTTATAGAAAGCTATTGAGAGTGCACACTCATCTCCAGGGGCCTGGGTAGGTGGAGGACTTCCTGGAAGGCGGGCAGAGCTAAGGAGCAGTGGGTGAGGAGCTCCAGGCAGGGGTCTCTGGGGAGTGGGGCGTTTGCCGTGGAGGTACAGGTGACGGCGTCCTGAGCAGACGCTTGTGGTGAGACTTACTGGATCATGCAGGTGCAGTGCGTGTGGCCTCTGACACCTCGCGAGAGCTGGTGAGGAGTCCAGGCACATCGGGGAGGGGCCACCCAGCTTTCCATTCTCTAAGAATCTGCCCAGCCTCCTCTGCGCCTGGGTCTTACTGCCTGTCCTGAGCTGCGGCCTGGATCTCCACGGGTCGTGAAGGCCCCTCCTGGCCTCACAGAGGCTGGGCCGCCTGTGAGGAGCTGAGCCGCCCTGGCATGGAGATTGGGGTTCGTGGCTGGCTCCCTGCTCGGTCTCAGCTGTTCCTAGAGCACAGGGGGCCGAAACGGCGTCCAGTCCTTTGCGCACTGGGAGGGGCAGCACCCGAGCTCAGCCTCCTATGGGGCTGGTGGCACCGCATCTGCTCCCAGCAGGGGGCTACTCCCCAGGTCCCAGGGGCTGCTCTCCTGGCCCCCTAGCTGCCCCCTGGCACTCTTGCAGGCCCCCCCTGCTTCAGAAAGAGGGGAGCAGTGGGGTCACCCTCCCAAGAGCTGGGGTCAGTTTCCTTGGGACCCAGAAATCAGAGACCTGGTGCCCTCACCTTCTGCCCATGCGTTCCGTCCTGCTGTGAGTGGACTGGGGCTGGCTTCTCCCCAGTCCCCAGCACTTACGACGACAGCCTCTGACTTTTCAGGCATTCCTGGGGAGTGCTCTTAAAATCGGCCTGGGTGTGGGGGCCAGATCTCCAGCAGGCCTGAGAAACACAGTTCCCCCACACAGGGAGACCTGCCCAGCCCGGGGCCGCAACGGGGAGGCGAGGACCTGGGCTGCCCCGGACAGGGGACTGAAACCACGGGCACAGCTCGAGGCCGCGTCCAAGACCCTGCATGTGAGGGCACAGCCCTTGGAGTGTAAGGGGAGGCAGAGTTTAGCAGGGGGGTCTGGGGGAGCCAGGCAGCAGGGAGGCAGGAGGAGAACACAGCTGGTGGCATCAGGTGACAACTGAGCCCCCCCCCCCCACTGGAGCTCAGGAAGCAGCTGGTGGCCTCTTTGAGCTCCCCATGGCCTCCCAGGGTCTGCAGAGCCCCAGAGCCCTGTGTAATGCCACCACAGGAAGATCACACAAAGAGCTCGGAGACAAGCCCAGTGCGTCTCAAAGACAGGATGGTGAACTCTGGAACTGGCACCATGGCTGTGCTGACTCGGGACCCTGTCTCTCCAAGGCTGTCTGCTGACAGCCACCCACGCCCTCCGGAGACTTTCCCAGGGTCCCAGACTGGGTCCAAGAAGCCCACAGACTCCTGTTCCCACCTGGCTGAAGGACCTGGGCCTCACATCTCACCCACGGCGCAGGAGGGGAGGCAGCCAGGGCACTGGCCCAACTTGGCTGCCTTCTCCCCCTCTCCTGTCTGGCCGTCGGGTTCCTGGGTGGCTCGATTTCTCACTCTCCCCCAACACACCCAAGGCCTCGAGGAGTGAATCCTGTTCTTTCCTGTCCTTGGGCAGGTGCTGCAAACTTAGTGCAGTCGAGGTGGCTCCATTTTTTAATAGAGGTGTCTGAAGTCACATGGCTGCTGTGGAGTCACGTGGCTGCTGTGCGCTGCTGCTGGGCACAGCCGGGGTCCTTCTGGAAGGGCCTTGGCACTGCCAGGGAGGCTGAGGGACAACCTGTTACTGTGCCTCTGCGACGTCCTTCCTGGCTTCCGAGCTGAACATTGAAACGCCTGCGGGCGCGTCCGTGTCTATTTAATTAGGCATTAAGCTTTAGAATCGATTTGCTGTGACAATCGTGAGTCCCCTTGTGCAGCTGTGGAGGTCGGTGACTGCGATGTCACGGGGACAGCAAAGGCACAGGCCCACCTCCTCCCACACTCCAGCGTCAGAGCCCAGTCAGCCTGCAGGCACTGAGTCGGTCAACCTGGGGCTCCCTGCAGCGCAAGCGGGGAGAAGCAACAGAATCTGAGTGGACGGGGGGGCGAGGCAGGGGAGGGCACCAGTGAGGGGCTGGGACAGCCCAAGGAGGGTCTCCCCCCAGGGCTTCCTGCCCCAGATGCTCTGCTCTGCAAGTGATGTCCTGAGGGGATTTCTAGCACAAGCCGTGCCGCCCCAGCTTCTGCCCACCTCGGCTGACCATGCTGGCAGTGGCTGAGGTTGCTGAGCTTCACCACCTGCCAGGCATGGCTGGGGTTTTCTCCATCGCCAGGGTGGATCCACAGGTGGGCATGGCAGATGCTTCCGTTCTGTGGGAGAAGCCACGGAGTCACAGAGGATGCGAGTCACCTGCCAAGGTCACAGAGCCAGTGGGATCCAGGGGTCTCCAAGTGAAGCTGAGGAAGGGTCTCACACTTCCCAGGACTCCCCAGCCCTCAAAGCCTCTTGCTGTGAAATCCAGACCTGCAGCCTCGCCTGTGCTGGCCAGGCCCTCTGCGGTGCACAGGAGCGCCTGGCTCCTGGGGTGGCTGGGCGGATTGGGGGCCTGCTCTCTGACATCAGCAAGTGGGGTCCCAGAACCCACGTGGCATCCGCACCTGCTGCCTTCTAAACCCAAGGAGTGTGTCCTAAAGGGTACCCGGGGCCGCCTTCACTCACAGGGCGCAGGCGGAGGTTGGCCTGGACTGCCACCGCCGTTTACCTGCTCCAAAACCCCAATCCATGCTTCCGGGAATGGCCCTGGTGCCCCTAGAGTTCACTCTGTTTCTTAGAACTTTTCTTCACGAACATCTTCAAAGTTCTCAGGTGGAGGGAAGCCGCTGCAGGGACTTGTCACGTGCCTATCAACCGGCATCAACAGCGAACGGGAGTGTCTTCCTCCCTCCCTCCCTCCCTCCTTCCCTCTTGCCTCCCTTCCTTCCTCCCTCCCTCCCTCCTTCCCTCTTGCCTCCCTTCCTTCCTCCCTCCCTCTCTTCCTCCCTCCCTCCCTCCCTACTCCCCTCCCTCCCTTCCTTGGTGCTGGGGTTGAACCCAGGGCTGCTCTACCACTGAGCCACACTCCCAGCCCTTTTCATTTTGAGACAGGGTCTTGCTTCGTTGCCAAGTCCGGCCTGGGGCTGGTGATCCTCCTGCCTCAGCACCACCCTCCCCGGCCCCAGTCACTCACTTTTGTGGAAAATCCGGGGTGTTGGTTGTCACAGCAGTCTGAGGTTCTGGAGGAGTGTGGCCAGGGTCTGTGCGTGTCGCTCCAAGAGCAGAGACAGGCGAGCTGGGGCCTCTGCCTCTTCACTGTGCAACACTGACAGGTGCCTTAACCTCTCTGGGCCTCAGTCCCCTTGTGGGCAAAACCACAGCAGTGAGAACTCCGCCACGAGCCGGCCAGCCGTTGGATAAGACACCACACGCCTGACGTGCTTGCCCACAGCTGGCACCTGCGAAGCACCCAAGGAGCAGCTGCCTTTATAAATCTATCCTTAAGGCCAGTGTGAGTGTGAGCGCTCTGTACGCTATGGTCGGATGCCGCAGGGGATCTCCCTGACGCCACCTGGATAGCGGCCCCAGGATTGGGCGTGGCCACTCACATGGCCACAGCCCTGTGGTGAGCTCCCCGGTGACCAGCCACGGGGAGTCCTTGGTCCTGGCAGCCTTGCCAGAGGGCTGGGAGTTCCGTTTCCGTGCTGCCCACCCCGCCTGGCGTTAGGGCAGTCTAAACCTTTAGCACGCACCGGGCGGCCTCCATGAATCACGTCCCTCCGCTGGGGCTGTCTGCCCAGCTCCTTCACTCCACTGTCCCCGCAGGCCAGGCTGATCGCTTGGCTGTGCATCACTCAGACACACCGGCTGTTGCCTCTCTGAGCCGAGGGCCTGATCACTTAGACCCAGAAGTGGGGGCCAGGGACGGAGGGTGCCACCAGGGGAAGGGCCACCGAGGTCTACGGAAGGCAGCCACCGGGAGCGTGGCCTGCAGGCGTGCCCTAGGACAGGCGGGAGAGGGGCACACTGTGGCCCTGCTCTGTGGGCAGGGCAGTTGAGAGGACGGGGACACAGAGCGGGGCTGGCCTCCACCCTCACAGCCACCCAGGAGGGCTGTGGTCCTCTTCTGACAGCCAAGGGACGTGGGCCCCTGAGGCTCAGGACTGTAAGGCCGCCTGCTTAGTGGACAGTGAGGCCAGAGGCCAGGCAAGCCAACTCCTGAGCCCAGGTCCAAACAAAGACCTGTCCAGGTCTTGGGATACAGCTTGGGAGAAAAGGCATGTGGCTGTCTCCGGGGCTTAGCTGGCTCTCAGGAGCCAGGTGAGGCCCAAAGCATCACAGCACATCTGTCTTGGCCTGAGGCTACATGGGCTCCGAAGGATGTACCACTGACGGATTCGAAGGGCCCAGACAGACCTTGCTGCCCCTCTCTCCCGTCCGCTCCTCCCTCCCTCCTCTCGATGAGTCCCTGCCAGGTGTGCTGTCCTAGCATCAAGGGAATGCAGTCCCCACAGCAGCCTTGACCCTCGGGAAGCTCACAGATCAGCCTGCTCACTTGTGTGTGACAGATGCTTCCTGGGCCCTCATGGGGACAGGGTCTTCGCTCTCCTGGGGCTGATGTTCCCAAGCAAGAGGCTGACAAGAAGATAGACATAAACAGACTGGAACGTTGCTGAGGCCATGTCTGGGTGTCTGAGCCTGTCCTGGGCTGAGCCTGAAGTTAGTGCTGATTAAGAGAATCAGCTGGCAGGTCTGACTGCCGTCCAGCCATGGCCACGGCGGAGGGGGCACCCCTGTGGATGCTGTAGGCTGCCCAGGGTGGGGCTGTCCCTCAGGGAGAGCCCTGTGGGGACTCAGCCCTGACCAGGAGGCACAGAGGGGTGGCCATCTTCCCCTTGAATCTCAGGGTTTCCTAATGGCCCTGGCTGGTGGGCCACAGGACACACTGCCCCATCCCTCGATAACTCTGAGTTGAATAAAATCCGCAATAACCCGCGCTAGTGAACGAACGGGCTCAGCCTTGATGGGAGGGGACAGCACCATGTCCAGCCCCCTCCTTGGAAGGAGCCCTGGCTGGACCCTGACTGAGCCAGACCTGGCCTAACCACTCCAGCGCCCAGTGTGGTCCAGCTTGCCTGTGTGAGGTCACCAGGGGCTGTAGAGCTACATTGGCTGGCATCGCTCAGCAGACACTGGGGACGTGAGGGGGATCAGTGTCGGCAAAGCTAGGTGTCCTCGGCTGCCATCAGGGTGGTCTGGGCCCAGGAGGGTGAGCCTGACCTGAGGCCTGCCCTTCCTCGGCACAGGGCACTCTGCAGGGTGGACAGCTTCGGGGGAGCCCCAGGGGCACACACAGTCCCTACCTCATGACTCTCTTGGGTTAAATTTGGAGGGAAAAACACGGAGCTGCTGATGTTGGTGCATTCACCAAACTGCATCCAGTGGTGCTGAGACCCCTTGGGCTGCCTCAGTCCACCAGTTTCAGCTCGCTGGAGCCCACTCCTCTGTGCAGCCACGCAGCGGGAGCAGTTGGAGCAAAGAGCCGCCCTGGGCCACCAGGGCCGAGTCACCTTCACAGGCAGACTATAAGCACATTCCAAGCCAGGTCAGAGGGCCCTGGTGGCCTTGCCCAGTTGCACAGGCCAGCTCCTGGGACACACCTGGGGCATTCAGCACTTCCTGCCTTATTTTTCTGTTCCTCGCAGTTTGGGGACCCTATGGTGAAGGGGACTCATTCTGGCGGGGAGCGGCTAGGAAGGGTAGAAGGGGACAGAGATGACAAATGGACAGATGAGTCAGGAAGGTCAGTTCCGGAGGCGGTAAGATGACCATATGTCAGGTCGGCACTCAAACGGCCTGGGGCAAACGGCCGCCACCATCCCTGCGCAGGTGGAGTCTTCGGAAGACAGGGGGACAGAGAGCTCTGCTTCAGCTGTCCCGTCTGCCTGAGCTGGGGACTGGGTACCGGGGGCTTGGCGTGGACGCCAGAGCATAGCTCTGAATGATGCCACCCCTGGAAGGTGTCCCTGTCCCCGTCCCCCGGGCCTATGACACTCAGGACCCATGAAGGCCCCCTTCGTGGTGAGGGAGTTAGCAGGTGTGATTAAGTCAGGACCTGGACATGACCCAACTCGCCACTGTCCCACACGGGCCCTCTCCTGAGGAGGTGAAGGTCTGGGCTAGCCGGGGTCTGGGTGAGGGAGGCAGGAGGAGGGAGGTGCCACACAACAAGGGCTCGGAAGCATCCAGAAGCTAGAAGAGGCATGGAAGCCGAGCTCCAGGAGACCCAGGTGCACGGGCCCTGCCCACACAGTGGTCATCAGCCCCGGCCCCCAAACTCAAAGAGAATAGGTGTCATTTTAGCCACTACATCTGTGACATTTGGTCATGACTACAATAGGAAACCACAAATCCCAAATCTGACCGGGGTGGGGCCCCGACCACGCCCACCGTCACCGGGCTCCCGTGGGCCGTGGGTACTGGAGGCCAACCGCCGCGCATCCTGTGGCTTCGCTGGACTTCTGCACAGAGCTCCTCCCACGTCGCGGCCTTCCAGGGGCTTCTCATGGCTACCAGGTTTCTAAAGCGAAGGAGCCGTCATTCTAACCACCCCGCAGGAAGACCACGGGCTTGTGGCACCCAAACCTGGAAGCAGGAGCGGCTCGGGCAAGACCCCAGGGCCGGCCTGGAGCCAGGGAAGAGTAAGCCGTAGAGGGCAAATCTCAGGGCAAGTGTCCGCGCCTCGTCCTGCGAGGCTGAGGTGGAGGCTTCTGCTTGGGGCTCTTCTCAGGGGCGGCTGCGCCCCCTCCTGCAAGCTCAGGAGGAGCAGGGAGCTCCTGGGAGCTGGGCTGTCTTCTGCTCATGTGAGGACTCGATTCCTCATGTGCACTGGTGCCCTAGCAGAGGGGACAGGAGCTCGTGGCTGAGCAGAGGTGAGGAGATGGTGCGAGATCCTCCAAGAACCAGAGGACCAACGGCCAGTGGAGCCCGCAAGACTCTGCGGCAGGGAGTGACACCGCAGGCTGGGGAGGGCCGGGGAGGAAGAGCCAGGGGTCTGAGTGCCTGCCATGCCTCCCTGGGTCAGCACAGGCCCGAGGGCTGAGAGGGGGCTCAAAGGAAGCTCTGTGAGCTTATTTGGTCTTTAAGGGTCTCGAGATGAGAGCACTCTGAATTACCCGGGTGCCCCTACGTCCGGTGATAAGCATCCTTATGAGACGTGCAGCAGGGAGGAGAAGAGAGGCGACGAGGAGCCCAGGAGCTGGAGAGGCAGGAAGGATGGTCCCCGGAGCGCAGGAGGCAGCGGCCCTGCCACTGGTTTGGGACCTCTGGACTCCAGAACCGGAGGCAATAAGTTCCTGTTGGGGCCACCCAGTTTGTGCCCCTTCTCTGTGGCCATCCGGGCGCTCGTGGCACGGGGAGAGTAGAGGAAGGTCCCATGGTGCTTGCAGAGCAGGCGCTGGAGCTCCGGGACCTTCCCAACTCTCCTAGGCCTCGGGCTCCCGGGAAGCCCCCAGGAGGACCAGCGAGAGTTTGTCTCTCTCTCCACCACCACGTCTGGTCCGGCTGGGTCCCTCTGCCGTGCGGCTCTGGGCATGGGCTCTGCTGCACGGTGGGCAGGCTTGGGGGCACACCAGGGATGTCCCACCCACACGGAGGGCGCTGCCGGCCTGAGAAGCTATCCCCTGCCCTCTTCCCAAGCCCGAGGCCCGCGGCCCCTCCCCTAGTGTGGGGCGGCAGCGCTGTGGGTGGGCCCCGTCAGTGGAGGGCCTGCTGATGCCCCACCTGGTATCCCTGTCCCAGCTCGCCTCAGACGCCACCTCACCCCTCCTACACCCAATTAGCCACACAGCCCCAGCCGCTCCCAGTGTGGGTGCCAGACGGACCAGAGATTAATTTTTCATGGGGTATCGGACTGTAAATGATTTTTCTATTTACTTATGTAACTTGTACATAAAAGATGATGGTGTTTAATCAAATATAGACCAACTGCAAATTATGCTAGGTAAACAGTGGGAAGAAATTCAATATGCTGTATACTGCTGATAGGCGCGGCGAGATCTGTGATTGAGATGCGTTTACGAGCAGCCGTCTCGCTCTCCTGGTTAACCCTTCGTGCACGCTGCCAGGGCATGTCACACACCTCTGGGGATGTGGAAACAGATTTCTGTTTAATCGCTTCCACGCTCACTCCAGCATCATCCAGTTTCTGGGAAGAAACTTCTAGAGCCTCCTTGAAAGAGAAGCAGATACTTGCTTTGGTCTTCGCAGCCTCTAAGACAGAGGTTCTCCACGTGGGGAGGTTCCCCAGGAAGCGTTTGGCATTGTGCGCAGTGCGTTTTGGTTTTCTTTTGGTGTGTGTGGGCTGGGCAGAGGCTGGGGATGCGGCTGAAGACTCCGCTGACCCAGAAGCCTCAGTGGTGCTCAGAAGAGCCCTGGCCCGCACTGTGTTGTGCGGGTGCAGACTCGGGGCACGTGAGGATGGAAGCCAACCCTGAGTCTGCGCTTCTCCTGGCTATAGCCACCTGCAGGTCCCACGGCCCGAGACCTTTCCTTTTCCCTCTACCTCAGCAGATATTCTCCCTCTTTAGGACCCAACCTCAGCATCACCTTCAGGGACAGCCCCTCCCATGGCAGGGCTGGCACCCTCTGCACAGGCTCTACACCCACTGGACCCTTGCTGGGTAAGGTCACCCACTGTTGGGCTAGGATCTGCTCCCCAGCAGCTCACAAAGACCACAGGTGACTTAAACCCATCTTGTTTATTTCTGTTTTCTCAGCTTGTACAAGGCCCAGAGCCTGGATGGTTCTGGATAAATCTTTGTTCTCTGGTTGGCTGACTGGCTGGCTGAATGGATGGATGGTGGGAGAGTGGGAGAGTAAATTGCTTGAAAGATGAATGAAGAGTGGGCGGATTGGTGGATGGATGGATCAATGAATGGATGGGTAGATAGGTGAGTGGATGGATGGATAGGTGGGAGGATGGACAGATGGATGGATGAATTGGTGAGTGGGTGGGTAGATGGATAGATGGCTGGCTGGCTGGATGGATGGATGGATGGATGGTTGGGAGAGTGGGAGAATAAATAGTTTGATAGATGAATGAAGAGTGGGTGGATTGGTGGATGGATGGATTGATGGATGGATATAGATTGGTGAGTACATGGATGGATGGATGGTGGACAGGAATATGGGAGACAGACAGAGGGGCAGTGGGTAAGTCAGGAGACCTGACTACAGTCTTTTGTCTGCTGCTACTGGCTGTAAGACTCTCTGAAGTCAGTGTGACCCCGCGGGATCGCTTCTGCTTGAGGAGTGGTCCAGAGAGGGCAATGGTTTGTTTTCAAACAGTGGTGTGAGGCTGCTGGGAGTCCCCGAAGCTGGCACAGGGAACAGATGTGGGAAGGGTTAGAGGAGATGCAGGACTCCCTGGAGGATCTGAACTTGAGAAGGACATCACTAATTTTTTTAGTACAACTGTCTTAAGTAATGTGTGAGACATGCATATCCTAAAGTCATTTGTTGCATATCAGAAATCAAAATTTACCTGGGCATTCTGCAACTTCATCTGCTAAATCTGGCCTCACCTGAGAGCCTGGAGCGGGCCGGGCGGGCTCCCTGTCTCTCCTAAAGCCCGCGGCGTGCTGAGGTGCAGACTGCTGGCAGGCAAGCTCTCCGGGCCCAAGCTCTCGCAGCCCTGGGGGCGTGTGGAGTTGACAGGAGCCAGTGCCCCAGATAGCGGGCGAGCAGGCAGCTCGAGGAGCTGGCAGGCGCTCGGCCTCCACCCACCGGCCTATTTCAGGCTCCTGTCCTTGACCCACCATAGCCCCAGCCCTTCTCTGCCAGTTCCCCGGCCTCCGTGGGCAGAAGAGGACTTTGTGTGGAGCTTCCCAGGACCCCCCGGGCTCAGCTCTGCTGCGAGACAGAGTCATCAACCCCAGCAAACTGCAAGAACCAAGGCACGTCGGCCTTTGTGTGTGGGTCTTTACCGCCTCAGGAAGCCCACGATTAAGGGATTGGATGAATCACTGGCCCCCCCAAGAGATCCACTGGAAGACTGGGGTGTGGGCAAACAGCCTGAGGCACAGCAGAGGTGGCACCTGTGGTCGGGGCAGGGCCAGAGCAGCAGAGGGGAGGGCAGCCCGTCTTCCCAGCGAGGCACACCAGCCCAGAGACTTGGGGCTGGTGTCTGGGAGCATGTGTCCCCTCTGGCAGCCCCTGGGTTTCAGAGACCAAAGCCTGTCAGGTGTCCTCCACCTGGTAAACATCCACAGAGGCCCCGCGCTGTGCAGGGAGCCATGCTAGCTAGTACCTGCTCCCTGCCCTTGACCCTGGGTGGTCAGGGCAAGTTGGGTGTGCACAGGGATGGTCAGAGAGATTTTCCAGAGAATGGGGCTTCTTAGCAACGTTCTGAAAAACAAGGAGAGACTCATAGCTAGGGGAGTAGAGGGGGGTCCTGGCAGGCAGCAGGGAGGCCTGGAGAAGGCCAGAGCTGGCCAGCGAGGGACGCTCCAACCTGCAGCGGCCCTGGTTCGGTGTGGGGGCAGGAGCTGCATCTCTGGCTGGGTGGGCGGCAGTTGATGACTAGACTGTGGGTCTGGGGAGCCAGCACCTGGGAGAAATAGTCCACTCGTGGGGCCCGGTCCAGGCAGAGCTCCCAGAGAGACCCACCCAGAGTGTGGGCTGCCTCGCCCCCACCTTTCAACCTGATGCGAGTGAGAGTCACCTGGCGACTTGAGAGCCGACGCCAGGCCACACCTGGACTCTGGGGTGGGACTCAGGGGGCGGCAGCTCTCAGGGCTCCTGGGAATTCCCAAGGGAAGCCATGGCAGGGACCACCGGGGATCGGGCTCAGGCCTGACAGACACTTGTCAAACAGCCCGGACGTCCTCCTCAGGCAGCGGATGCAGCGTGCGTGTACTTCTCCTGGTAAGACCCTCTTGGCTGAGGTCTGCACAAGCCAGAGCAGCCAGGCGACCTTCACCTGAGGCAGCAGGGTCAGGCCCCACCCCCTCTGGCTGCCAGGCACTGTCCCCGGCTCTTGGGCTCAAGGCAGCTCTCACTCAGTGTGCATTGGACTCTCTCTGGTCGTGGGACTTAATGGCCTTCCTCTGCTGCGTTGCAGGTGACGGGATGTGATCTTGACACTGGGGATCAGCTTGCCCTGCGGAGACACAGCAGACCAGAGCCTTGCCAGGTGCAGGTCCTTGTCACTACCTGTAACCGAGAGCTAAGGTGGGACTAGCGGCACCAGCCAAGTTCTCCAAAAATAGACTTAATAACAGCTGCAGTGCGCGATCATTATTTTTCTTTGGGATCTTAAATATTCCTTCTTACAAAGATATTTTTTGCTCAGCTGAAAATATCCTTCAGCAAGCGCACAGACCTGCTTGCATTAAGAGACGGGGGCCACGCAGCCTGGACAGGTGTGTGGGAGCGTGAGGGCCGAGGGCGGGCTCAGTGACGAGGTGACCCTTCTGTGGGTGGCGAGGCTGCACATGGCCTGCTGAGGCAGGGCCGCGCAATGTTTGCGCGCGTTTGCCCCAGGCAAATGGGAGCAGGAAGAGCCTCGGAAAGCCAGAGAGCAAAGGGCAGCAACGTCAGCCGCGGCTGCTGCAGGAGGGGAGGAAAGGCCAAGAGCTGCAGAACCTCCCATGCCTGTGAGGTTCCAATGTGTCCCCCGCAGAAAGACCCCCTGAAGTCCTCAGCGCACCGGGCTGTGCCTTCCTTGGAGGGGGGTCTTCCCAGCTGTCATTCATTAAGGAGGCCGTGCTGGAGCAGGGTGGCCTTGATCCAAGAGGACAGGTGTCCTGAGAAGAGAAGATGCAGGGAGAAGGCGGCCACGTGACGATGGAGGTGGCGTGAGAGTCGGGGACGCTAGCAGCCACCGATGCCTGTCTGCGACTTTCGGCCCCAGCATTGAGGGAGGGCCTGTTTCTGCCGGTGGGCTGCCCTGTTTGTGGCACTCTGCCCCAGCACTCAGGGCCTCTCCTCCCCGGGCCAGCCCGGGGCTCCCCAGCCTCTGGTCGTGTCCCTGGGGTGACTCACTGGCCTCCCACTTATTTCTTGTGGTATTTTTGCTGGCAGTGAAAATAGGACTATCTGTGGCGTGTTCTGTGAGCATGCGGGGCGTTTAGAGGGTTGAGAAGTGGTGGGAGGAGGGGCTTGCTGCGCACCTGTGGATGATCCCAAGAAGGTTGCTGCTCTTGGGCGGGCAAATCATCCAGAGGCCCATCACACCTGAGTCCCCAGCATGTCCTGGGTGCCCTGCTGGTGACTGGTGCATCTGAAATCTGGGGCTGGAAAGGAAGAGACAGGTGCAGAAAAACTGAGGCCAGGGCAGCAGCAAAGCCTTCTGGGAGCCTGGGGTGGGCAGGGGAGAGTTCTCCCTGGGGAGGGCTGCCAGCCATGGTCCCTCCAGGCAGGTGGCCCTGGGTCTCACCAGGACAATGCTGGGAAGAACAGCTTCAGAGGGGTGTCTGTGTGCAGGCCATGGATTACGCCCATCTGCTGCCCCCCACCCAGTCCTCCGGGTCCCAACTCTGTGCACAGAGACTGTCGGCCAGATACGTCCTTATTAATCACAAGGCTTTTGTCTTATTTTACCTAGAGAAGGGTCAGGAGGAGAGGTTGAGGCAGGGAGGATGACACCCTCCTCACCAGACACCACAACCCACAAAACCTGGGCAGGGAATCTGTGGCTCCTGGTTGCCAGAGGGGACAGGGCCGGCTGCTGGCTCTCAGCCTGGTGTGGGTGTGGGTGAGGGTCCTGGGAGCTCTGGAAACTCGCGGGTTTCTGGCCCCAGCTCCGCAGAGTCTGGCTCAGGAGGCTGCCCGGACCCAGGAAGCCGCCTGCTCTCCATCCTCCTGCCACTGTCCCATCCCCTCAACTCCCCCGTCCCCTCCTAGCCCTGAGGTGGCCTTTTCAGAGCCCACACTGTCCCTGGCAGCCCCACTCTGGGTGCCCGGGGATGGGGTCACCAGCACCACCCGCAGGCTGCGCAACCTTCCTGCCCTCCAGCCTGGGAGTGGGGCCAGCAGTACCAGCAGGAGCTGGGCGGTCAGCAGTCGGCACAGCAGAGCCGCTGCCCAGGGTGTGGACTCTAAGGTGGCAGGAGCCTGGGCTCTGGGTCAGCGTGGGGCGGGCATTAGGACCCTCTCTCCCACTTGTCCCAGCGGCCTTACCACAGTCTTACTCCAGAAAGGAAGGGGTTAACTCCCTGTCATCCTAGGGCAGGCGGGCAGGCAGTGACAGGTGACTTGGGACTTCAGTGGGTCCTCTGGGTTTCTCATCCCTCAGAGACGCCAACACAGGCAGCTCAGTGGTGGCATGCTCGCCCGGGCTGTGTGAGGCCCTAGCTCAACCCCAGCTCTGCGAAAATGGAAAACAGTGAAAATAGCTGGGAAGGAATATGCCCTGTGTGGATGCCAGGACCCTGCACGCTGGCCCACGCAGCTCGGCGGCTCTCACACGGCACCGTGTCGGGCAGGAAAAGGGGCGGAGAGTCCCTTTGGCCCGCGGGAGGCTTGGCCGTGATCCTGAGGGGTGAGGCAGGGAGAGCCCTGGAGGCTGCTCACTCCGTACCCTGTCCTTCCCAGCACCTGTCCCCGCGGTCGCTGCCCTGGGGAGGGAGACGCGGGGCTCTGCTGTGCACAGGAGTGCCCTGCCCTCGGCCTCTGTCCACCCCACCAATCTGAGCGAAGAGGGCAGGTAATGATAGACAAAGTCCCCGCTCCTGGGTGGCCCACCTGCCACACAGCAGGGGACCCGGTATGAGTGGGTGAAGTTCGGGTGGAGAGGGCCATGAGTGTCGGGGACTCTGAGGGCCTCCCTGTGCAGGCGCTGGGACGCTTGGACCCACCTCCACGCAGGGCAGACCTGGGGGCTGGGTGGCCCCTGTCGACAGCTCTGGGGTGTTTCCAGTGCCGGCCAGTCAGCCTCGGACCCCACCCTCCGCTGCGCACCCTGTTTTGTGCAGTGGTCTCATGGTGATGTCCCTTCAGTCTTCCAGGACTGTCCCAAAGGCAGCCCCATGTTAGCCCTGGAGGGCAGCTCAGCAGTGCAGGCCCCAGGAGGCCATGGCTGGAGCTCCAGGGTCCTGGACGCATGGACTGCAGACAAAGGGACCCCTAGAAGGAAAACTGAACCTGGGTGGCCCTCAGTCTCATGGCCTCCTGGGTAGCTGGACAGTGGGGACACCACAGCCCTACAGCTGAGCCCCCACAAAGGTCCAAGATCAAGGGTCCTGTGGTCCCAGGGCCGAACCCTGCAGAGAACAGATGGATAAACGCCCTGCCCAGCCCTGCCCAGAAGCGCTGGCGAGGCAGGAAGTCAGCCCCGGCTGTGGCGGTGGTGAGATTCACACCCTCAAGAGCCAGCAGGGCCTGCATTCAAATCCAGCCACTGTTGCTCCAGCTTTGTGCCCTTGAGAAGAAAAGCAGCTTCCAGTGCTTGGCCTGACCTGGGATGACTGCCCTCCCCTGCCGGTCCTCCTGAGGGGCCAGGTGAACGGTGCTCTTAGTGAGGGGTCTGGCATGGTTGTCAGATTCCACGTCCATGATCCCAGAAGTCTGTCCATCCAGGAAGCCCTTCCCTCCATCTGCATGGCCAAGGTCATGGTAGCCTGCCCAGGGGCCATACGGTGACCATAACCTACCAGAGTAGATGCTCTGTGTGTCAGTAAATTAAATTCAGCAAATAAAGGTAATCTAAAACTTAGCATTTCATGTTGCTGGTGATGCCCAGGCTTCCCTTCCTCATGTCGGAGCGGAGTTATTAGAGCACAGTTTCCTGAGGGACTTCCTTAATTTTTAGCCTTTTAATGACCTCCGCGGAGGCAGAGAAGGCCCCGGTTAAGAGCCCTGGGGTGTGAGAGGAGGAAAACCACCAACATCCCGACCCCGGCTCCTTGCAGAGTCTGCCTCACCCCCCGCCGGGCCTTCTGGCCTTGCTGATTAGACCCCGGTGCATCTGCCCCAGGTGGGACAATCAGACCCTCTCCCCTGTGTTCTTAGGAAGAGGCCAGCAGGAGATGGAGAGGAAGACACGGCTGGTATGGAGTGGGAGAAGCAGAAGGTGAGTCCCTGTGGGCTCGCTGGGGTACTGAGCTGCGTATGCTGCAGTGAGGATGGGCCACCAGGGCCCAGCCAGCGGGGACCGTGTGTCCCTGAGAGGGACCCCTGGAAAGAAGCAGGCTGAGGGCACAAGCAGGCAGGAGGCCTGGCCCTTGGCACTGTGTCCACAGGTAGCCTTGCTCCCTCAGTCTCCTGAGGGCTGGTGAGTGCCTGCTGCTGCCCATGGGGCCAGCCCCTGTGGGCTCCGCTCCCTGCCACTCCCTCCTGTGGCGCTGAAGAGCTCCGCCCTGGCACTCACCGGCTCTGGCCTCCCAGCCTCTGCCTCAGCACCTGTCACACCTGAGTGGCGATGGTCCCCGCCTCTGCGTGGTGGGGAGGAGAGGGAGCTTCTAGATCCGGGCCACAGACGCTCGGTGCAACTTAATGCCAGCTACGATCGTCAGCAGGTCCCGCAGGTGAGTGTGACAAGCGCCCAGTCCGCGAGGAGGGTGAAGAGCTAGCGGAAAGTGAAGGCCCTCGTGGAAGAGCAGGGAAGCCGGAGATGGCAGCCAGACCAGCCTGGTGGCCGTCCCACCAGCAGAGCCCAGGCCTGCCCCAGGGGCAAGGTGCCCAGGTTGCCTCTCCAGCCTGCCTGTCCCCTTGCCCTTGCAAAGAAGGGAGGAGAAGCCAGTCATTGTCCTCTAACTCTGGTCCAGGAAAAGGGTGTGGCTGTGGCGCAGGTAGTTGTATTCAGCAACCTTTGCAGTTTAGACGGGCTTAGCGGCGGCCAAGGGCGGGGGCCCTGCAGACTCTGAGTCTTCTCTGTCTGCACTGTCCTTTTCTGTCCTGGGCCCCTCGCTGCATTCCACCATGTCCCTGGCTCCTGTGGGCCATGGAGCTTCTCAGACCTTCTGCGCTGGGCGTGCGGGTCAGGTGTTCATAGAGGTCCCTGCTGGGCGGCTGGCGGTGGTGGTGGCTGGCGGAGGTCACAGGTGGGGAGCCCTCTGCTCCTCCCAGTCCTGTGCATACTGCAGGCACAGCCCGTGGTGGAAGATGGGGCCTCACCCATGGCTGTAACCAGTTTCTCCACTGGGGCGTCACTGTGTTTTTCCAGCGGGGTAAACTTTATCATTAGTGTTTCCTGTAGACACAACCCCCCCAGAAAGGGCCCCTTTATCCAGGCTTTCTGGAAAAGCCACCTACGGAGCCCTATTTACAAGGGGCTGGTGAGTGTACAGAGGACACCAGTGTCAGAGGATCCTTAGAAGGTCCATGTCCCCTGCCCCCCAAAATATTCAAAATCAGGGCCCCATGGCGAGGTTATTCCAGAGCCCCTGGACCCAGCAAAGCTGTTGGCCCGCCCCCAGGCTGAGTCCCTCTTCTCCCCTGCAGGGCACAGATCTCAAGAGGAAGGCTTTCCTTGGGTCCTTGGTCTCCCTGCCATGGGGCCTCCACCAGGGTCCCAGCCTGGCAGCCAGCTGTTTCTGGGACAGGTGTCGGGGTACGGATGGCCAAATGAGCTGGAGCCCACGCTGATGGGCCAGGCTGCAATTTCATGGTTTCCCAGCCCTTTCAAATATTTATTTCTCAGTGCTGCCATTCTTTGCTTCCAGGAGGTTACATCTTAAAATGTGTGTGTGATTTAGTGCTCTTAATGGCAACTGTCTAAACCAAGGCTAGTCCTGACTTTAATTAAAACGACAGGAAGGGCGGGCGGGTGAGTTATGGGGAATGCTGTTTTCCTACAGCCCTGGATGAGAGAGGAGTGGGGTGGAGCTGCAGCCTGCCCCCACCAAGCTCCCACACAGCATGCTCCAGGGATCCCAGGCCAGCCTTGCTGCTGGGAGCCGGCCCTGATGGCCCGCTCCCTGCCAGGGAGCCCCAGGCCCCACCCTAAAATCTCCAGCAACAGGTGCCTGCCCCTTGGCATCTTCCTCCCTTCTGGTGTCTCTCCCTGTCTTGCACCTTCTGTGGCTGGCTGGGTCTTTTCCAGAATCCTCCTTTTTAGAAACTCGGGCCCCTCTCGGATGATAGCCCGGCTCCATTTTGACTTCAGTTCATGTTATGGACTGACTTGCGTCTCCCAAGTTCACATGTTGAGGTCCTTGCTCCCTCTAGCTCGTACTGCCTCCATCACCGGGAACAAGGCACTAGATGAGGTCTGTGGGGAGAACCCTCATTCAATAGGGCTGGTTCTTCAGAAGAACAGGGCATCTGGGGCACAGCCCTGGGAAGGAGCACGTCAGCAGCAGGAGGGCTCTCGAGGAGCCAGAGGGTGGCCAGACACAGGAGATCCCTGGTAAGTGATCCCATCCCACGAGGCGTCCAGAGTGGGCAGCCCCGGAGACAGCAAGACGTGGCTGCCTGGCGCTGAGCGTGTGGGTGGCCACAGCACTACTGTTTGAGAGATGGAAACGTCCTGAACTGGCTGCTGGGGGGGCTGCACTGCCCGTGAATAAGCCAGGCCGCTGGGCTGCAGGCTCAGGGGGCCATTGCATGGCATGCGGATGTGCCTCCAGGAAGCTGCTCCTGAACCCATGCACCAGGCTCGGCACCCGCAAAGAGGCCCCAGGACATGTAGGACACAGCAGGACTCCCTGGGACACTCTCAGACACTGCGGGACACAGCAGGACTCCCCAGGACACAGCAGGACACTGCAGGACTCCCCGGGACACTCTCGGACACTGCAGGACTCCCCAGGATTTTGTGGGACATTGCAGGACACAGTAGGACACACCAGATAAAGAAACACCAGCGCATGCCAGGACACAGCAGGACAAACCAGGACCAAAAAACACTAGAACAAGGAACCACCAGGACACACCTGGACACTCCGGGACACCCCAGGATATACCAGGACCAGGAAATACCAGGATAAGCAACCACCAGGATGCTCAGCCACCAGGACACCCAGGGTAGTCCAGGACGCTCAGCTCCAGCCACCTTCTCTGCTGCAATGTCATCATCCTGAGAGAGCTGAACGGTAAGTCAGCAATTTTTAAAAACACAACATGTTGTAGGTGATACTTGGCACACGCTCGCAGCCACCGAGGGAGGTTCTTCAGCCCTGTGGTCACTGGAAGCAGACCCTTCTTCCAGGAGGACAGGCCCGGCAGCAATAGCAAACCCACAACCACAGAACACAGGAGTGGGGAACACGGTAAACAGGCACAGCGACAGGACCTTGGTGTTGAGAGTCTCGGGCGCAGCATCCAAGGTGTCCCTGCCCAGGGCCCTCAACTCCCAAGGGATGGCCAGGGCTCACCCCAGGCCCGTCATCCTAGAGCGTCCTC
Source organism: Sciurus vulgaris (assembly GCF_902686455.1). NCBI lineage: Eukaryota > Metazoa > Chordata > Mammalia > Rodentia > Sciuridae > Sciurus > Sciurus vulgaris. The sequence continues at coordinate 87,856,363 of NC_136476.1, read as the reverse complement.
AACTGGCTAAGGGAATCTGTGTACCTGCTTCTCGGCCTGAGGAAGGAAGACTCAGATCTCTTACAGAACAAAGGAGCCGAGGCACCGAGTTGACCTGCAGGCCCAGCAGTGTTGGGGCTCATCTTTAGCCTTTGCAGGTCACACTTGGATCCCCAAACCCTAGAGGCCCAGCAGAGCTCCGCGGACCAGACACTTTGGGATGCCAAAATCACAAAAGGGTTCTAGGCTGAGCTGAAGGCAGCCTGGTCGGTGTGGTGGAGGGCCACGTGGCCTGTGGAAGCTGAGAGCCCTTTAGGTCTGGGGCCTAGAGGACCAAGACCCTGAGGATCTCCAGCACCTGGTGCCCGCTGCTCAAGGGAGACAAACTGCCCTTGGGTGGGCCTGCTCTGTGCCCCCTTCCTGAGCACCCATCCTGGCGCAGGGTGGTTCTGGGTGTGCCCATCACTGGTGCTTGTGGTTGGGAAGCAGGGGAGGGAAGGAAGGGAATTTATCCTGGAGACCTCCTGGCTAATGATGGGAGTCGGGGGCTCCCAGCATGCTCCTTGTTCAGGGAAGTAGATCCATGGACAAGAAACCACAAGGCAAGGAACAGGATACGTCGCTGAGTCCATCAAATCCCTAGGGAACAATACCAGCTCTCCTCTGAGACAAGGCTTGGCATCTAGAGGGGCACCTCTAGACCCTAGGTCATCAGGACCACCTTCCGGCCCCACCCATGCCAGGGCTCCCTTTTGGCCACACCTGGGGCTGCACCCTTCCATCCCTTGACTCACAGTCCGCTAGACACCAGAGGTCATCAAAGCACTGGTCATGCTTTCTGCCTTCTGGTAATTCCCCGGTAAGTGCATCTCTCAGGAAGCCTTGCAGGCCCAGGCACTCTCCGCCTGGACAGCAGAAACTTCTGTTGTCTGAAGGGCCCTGGGCAGGCCCCCGTCACCTCCCCTCAGAGTGACTGAGGATGGATAAGGATGAAGGCGCCCTTAGTCTGTATGCCTGTGACCCTTGCATGGGGCTGGGCACTCTCAGGGGGACAGAGGAAGGTGAGAACAGCACTTTAAAGTGACCTTTTCCTGGAGCAGTGTGTTCAGACACTCAGCAGTAAAATAACAGGACCATGTGAGGTACATCCCCATTAGCCCTCTTCCCTTAAAAAGCCCCTGACGTCTCTGCTACATTAGGCAGTGAGGAACAATCTCCTCTTAAGTAGGTCGGGAGGCGAGGCAAGGCCAGAGTGCAGGTGGCCCCTGCATGAGGAGGTGTGGAGGTGAGAAGGCAGCATCCCCTGGGGCCTGCAACCGTGGATGATGGCCTCATTGGTCCCACAGGATGGATACTCCAGAACTGTCCAGGGGCATTGTGTCCTCAAGTCCCGAGCTCCCAGGCATCTGGGCTAGAGAGGATCAATTACCATACCCGCTGCACAGACGGCTGCAGGTGACCAGAGCATCCACACCAGCCTTGAGTTCTGTCAGGATCCAGCAGGGCATCGCTGGGGGAGAGAACGGGTCAGGTGCACCTGGGTGAGGGACATGGATCCAGGGAAGAACTCGCCTGGGCAGGTGCCTGGCTCCCAGCATAGCACTGCTGGCCCATGTGGAGAGTGCACGTCCGTCAGGTGGGCCAACAGCTGCAGCCAGCCCCTGCCCCAGAGCCACGAGGAGCTAATAAAATAACAGATGTGCACAGGTTCTGGAAGCCAGAGAGCCACGCTAATGGGAAGTGTTATTAAATCAATTTATTACCTGGACTGTCCCTTCCAGCCAGCTCCATTTCAAGTCAATTAAACTGAAAAATGGCCGCAGAGAAGTACACATTTGGAATCTATGATACTGTTACACCAGGGCTTCCGGGTCCCACTTTCCTGGGCCCTCCTGGGACTACTGGCCCTGCCGGGGTCAGCTGGATGACAACCCCCAAAGACATCAGGGTCTCGCCCCTGGGCAGTGGATGCTGCCTTAGGTGGAAGCAGGGATTCCGCCCATGTGAAAAGGAGGTGGAAATGGGAGATGGTCCTGGGCTGTCTGGACAGGGCAATGGCATCAGGAGGGTCCTTGAAAGAGGGAGGCAGGGGAGGAGTGATGTGACCACAAGCCAAAGAACACCTGGGACCACCAATGTCTGGAAGAGGCAGGAAGAACTCTCCCGCAGAGCCCAGAAGGAGCATGCCCTGCCCGTCTCTTGGCCTGGCCTCCTGGCCTCTGGAATTCTGAGAGAGGAGGCCTCTGTGGGTGTAGGATCTCCAGGATGCAGGCGCATGGAGCAAGGGCTGGGCGGGCCCTGAGTTGTACACCCTTGGGGTGGCGGCCATCCCTCCCCTGGACTGGTCTGGACTGATCTGATCGGGACTCCTGTTGTTTGGATTTTCTCCTACCAGCCATGCAGATTCCACACGCTACTTTGGGAACAGGAGAACGCAGCATATTTTCTCGAAATTTCCATGACCAACCCCTGAGTTAGGAGGCTAGCTCCAAAAATAAGGCCCAGAAAGCCCAAGCGTCAATGGAAGCACCCTGAAGTTCCCCCCGCCAGGTTGGACCCCGTCCTGCCTGCCACCTGCAGTGACTTGGGCAAAACCTGCACAGCTGCTCACTCTCAGAGTCAAATGCCCCATTTTGCCAAAATGCCTGGGCTGGATGCCTTCAGTGGGAATGGAGGGGAGGTGCTGGGTTCTCCTCTGGGGCCTGGGTCTGTGGCTGTCCCTCTGCCCTGCTGCCTGCACTGCACTGCTGCACTGAACTGGAGCCCAGGAGCACGGGGCAGGGTGGCGGTGGCCTGTGGACCCCCAGATGCAGGGAGCCCAGCTCTAGGACTTGGAGCAAGGCCCAGTGCCTTTTAGGACCAGGGCTGGGGGCTATGTGGGTGGTGGAGCACTGGCCAGAATTTAGGGCACAGCCTGACTCAGGTCACAGGCTCCCCACCCTCAGGACTGGAGGTGGGTGACCTTTATGAAGAGTCATCCTGGGCCAAGGGCATTCATGCAGACCAGGTGCCCTCTTGAGGACCCACTGCCTGTTTCTCATGTGACACTTGGTCTCCTTCACCCTGGAGTGGCCTGGGCTGGTCACACAGCTATAAGTGCACAGGACTGTGGCCCCTCCTCTGCATCGGGCTCTGAGCCTCAGCCCAAGCCTCTACCACAGAGCAGGGCCCTGGGACTTCCCCTCCCTGCAGACTCCGCTGAGTTGGTTCAAGGCACCAGCAGCCACAGGGCCTCACACTGGTGTCTGGCCTTCAAGCCAGCCTTGGATGGGAGTCACTGAGCGGCTGCTGCTGCCTGCTTGGAGGGACATTAAGTAATAATTCTCACTTCTCCTCTAAGCTCAATCTGATTAGGGGAGAAGAGGGCTTACCAGCTGCCTGCTGGGCCAGAATTTCCAGAAAGCCTCTTCTCGATTGGATTGTGCACATTTATCTCCTAAGCCCAGGAGTTTTGTGAATGCAGAAAGGACTAGGGGGAAGCCGGACTTAATTTGTGTGGATGAGTCCTTTCTGCATGAAGTCAGGGCCTTATCCGAGTTCGCTCACAGGCGATGATAATCAAATACTTTGGCTCTAAGCCTCTTTCCTCTGCGCATTTCTAAGTATTTTTGTGCTGAAATATAGGGATTTCTTGGTGGATTGGACTCTCCTGGCTGGCTATCCATCATCTCTGTGCACTTGAACAACAATAATTACAGCAATAATAATATGAGCTCACATTTGTCGGGTGTGTCGCGACTTGCACCAACTCTCTCACGATCTTCCATCTCGTTTCATCCCGAGATGAATGGCGGAGGATTTGAGCTCAGGCCACAGAGGAGGCACGCTAATCCACTGAGGAGATGGCCTCAGGAGAGTCCAGCCTATGACCCGGTCTCTGGGCCCAGGGCAGAGATGACCTCCACTCTCCAGAGGCCCCCACGCCCTGCATCCACGGCCTCATCGCTGGACCCTCCCACCACGTCCCTGCCTGTCCTTTCCCACCCCCTCCAATGAGCCACACCCCTTCCCAAAACACCCTTGAAGAGTGGCCTCTGGTGTCCATTCCGTGACAGGAGAAATGCAAAACCAGGCCGAGGGAGAGGGACGCACAGACGAGGCGAGGGGAAACTGCACTGAAGTGGGGCCCCCAGGGGCGGAGAGGGGCGGGTTCTGTCACGCGTGGGGCCGGGCCTGCTAGGGTCTCGCTGTGCCAGTGGCTTTAGGGGCATTTCCGGTCACTGTCCTCTCCCATGTGGCTCTTCCAGCCACAGGAGGGGAGGGGTGGAGCCCAGCGTTGCCCTCTCCAGCTGACGCCCGTCCCGTGAGCCCCTCTGCCCGGGAGGAGCAGGAGTCGTGCAGCTGCTGAGAGAGCACAGCCCCAGCCAGTGCAGGGCCTGGGGTGGCGACGGTGCCACTCTCGCCCCACTCGTCCGTGGAGGTGAGAAGGCGAGGGCCCAGGCTGCAGGGAGGACCCTGGGTTGAGACAGAGAGTGGGGGTGGGGAGGGCACCCGGCACAGTCACCTGGGGACTTAGTGGGTGACAGGCTGAGGTAAGGGCTGCAGGGCAGGAGGAAGCTCGACTGTACTTTTCAGGTGGGACGGGCTTGACTCAGGGTCCTGGACCCCAGTGCCTTTCTCAGGGTCTGACTGTCTCCCTGGTGGCTTTGAGGCAGGAGGCCACAGTGACTGTCTCTGGACACATCCTATTCTGGGGGTGTTGCCCCCCAGTCAGAGCTGAAGCAGAGTTGAAAGGTAACTTGCCTGTCCTTAGGTTTGGGGAAACCAAGGACCAAGGGGCCAAGCTGCGGATCTTCAGAGTCCCCACCAGCTAACTGGGTGACGCTGGGGCTGGGGATTGCCATCGGCTGGGCTCACCGCCTGTGCGGAGGGCTGCGCGCTAACATTGTCATGGGGAATTTAGGAGGGTACCTGGACGGTAGGGTAGGGCCTGGGAATGGACAGACATGCCTTTTGGACATGCAAGGAGACCTCAGCTCTACGAAAAGACAATACTGCAGGGAGGAGGTGGGAGGCAGCACACTGAGCAGAGACCCCCGGAGGCAGCAGAGCAGGTGAGGGGCCAGCAGGCTGCGGCAAATCCCCGCCAGCCAGGACGCGCCTTCCCAGCTGGACGGCACCATCCGGGCAGGGCACTCCACCTCTGGGTCTCAGGGTCTTGGCTGCAGAGGGAGCTCAGGGGCTGTGGAAACCTAGCCCAGTTCTTCAGGAGGACAGAGGAGCTGACGTGGTGCCTGCCCAGGGAGGTGCACGCCCTCCACCCACAGCCACCACCAGCATCCCACCATCCCTGCTTGAGGAGATCCCGGCCTTTGCTTCCCGTCTTATGTCAAGTCTGTGTTTTCTACATTCCTATCATGGCTGCTTATTGTTTTCTTAATCAAGAAACAACAATCAAATTTAAGCTAGTGACGTCCCATCTGGCACCACTCTGGTGGGATGTGGCCAGGAGTCCTGGGTGCCCCTTCTAGAGACCAAGACCCTCCCTGTCCCCTCAGACCTGGGTATCTGAGCTCCCCTTAGAGTAGAGCTGCCCGTGGGCTCTCCCAGTTGGCCGTGGCTGGGCCTGCGATCTGCTCTCCACAGTCCTCACTTAGCAACAGGCGGAGCCCCACAGGCCACCTCCTTGAAATGGAAACACTGACCTACATGCTTCACAGTAAACTTGGGGGCTGTTGCTATCTGGCCTCCTGTCCCCAGCCTGCCTCTGTAAGGAGTCCTGAAGGGCGTGGGTTCCCAGATTTCTGACACATTGATGCCACGGCCTTATCTTAGCTTGCCTTGGACGATGGGGGAATCAAGGATCTGCCCCACCTGGCAGGAACACACCCAGGGAAGGGACTCCCAGAGACCCCAGAAAGCTGGAAAGGAAAGTCTGCCCTGAAGGGGTGGGCAGGGAGGCAGCATGCCCAGGCAGGAGGAGCACACAGGGGCTCACGGTGCCGGGGGTCGATCTCCGTGGACCAGAAAGAAAACTCCCAGGCATGAGAGCAAAGGTAGCAGCAAGAGAGGATGCTGAAGGGACACCAGGTCTGACGCCATGTGAGCAGAGGCAGGAGGGTCCACAGGGACTAGCGTGCATCCTCAGGCGAGCCCCGGTGCCTTTTCACATCTGGGTTTGTCTCGCTCAAGTCCTACTCGGGTGAGGGAAAGGGCTCCTGTTGGAGGGATGGGTTGGCTATGAAATAAAAGCTGTGAAATTTATATATCAGAAAATAAGGCAAGAATGTCTTAGAGCAGGGGCATGACTGGTCGAGCTGTCCAGAGGGTCTGGCTCTAACAAAGGAAGGGGAGCCCGTGCTTGGTTTACTCATAGCGATACAGATCAAAAGGGGTTGGTAGAAGCTTCTTTGAGAACAAAACAAGACAGGGGTGGGGGTTAGCAGGCCCTTTGGCTCTAGCAGGTCACTCCCATGTCCAGTGCTTGTGCTGGAAGCTTGAGCGGTGAGCTAGAACAAGTTACCATTTGACTCAGCGCGTTCTCAAACAGTGTTTATCCAACTGTGAGATCCCGAGACCAGGTTTTCCTGTCCAATGGCTCGAACTTCACCCGGCTCTCACAGCCATGCATGGATGCTTCCTGCAGCTTCTACCGGGTCTCCTGCATGGCTCAATAAATAAGGCAGGGCTGCTCACAGACAGCTTACGATGCCTCTAGCCATGGTCCCCAAACTTAAAAAGTGCATGGAAGTCGCGTAGGAGTGTGACACTGATGCTTCTGGGTTCTGCATCTAAGCAAGCCCCCTGTAGAGCTGCTGCCAGAGGCTTCTTGGGCCACATGCTGAGAAACAGTAGCCTGGGGGAGGGCCCTACTGTTGGGTTGGTTTTTTCCAGAATGATGGAGAGCCGTCTATCTTTCCTAGGAACCATCAGATGAGCCCAGGTGCCTGGTCTGTAGCCAGCTGTGGCCCCAGGGCTGAACAGACACAGACGTGACTGGGCGTGACCCCAAGGAGTTACAGCAGAGAGGAAGACCCCTGAGTGAGGCCAGGTGGAGTGTGTCATCTAGCACATAGTAGGGACTCCATCTGGGCTTTTGAATTGAGTGGGAATGAAGCCCTTGAAGGCTTCTGGCAGGGAGTGGGGAACTGGGAACATGTCGTGTGGCCTCCAGGCTCCCTGTGCAGCAGCAGGACACCATTTGAAGGGGACTGATTATTACTTAGGTGTGTTATGAACCATGTGTCATCCACCAAAAATCTTAAATATACACAATTCACGTCAACAGAGAAATAAAATGGATTGTGAAATGCCCCCTTATCCCAAAAGAAGGCCAAAAATGAGGGAAAAGAAACAAAAATTATAAAGTAAATAGTAAACAAATGTCAAAATAATAGATTTTAGTCCTAATTCTATCAACATTCACATTAAATATGACTGGTTCAAATACACCACTTAGAAAACAAATGGGGTGACAGATGTGATAGTGTTCTGGTTGGGGGTGTGTGTGTGAGTGTGTGTGTGTGAGTGTGTGTGTGTGAGTGTGTGTGAGTGTGAGTGAGTGTGAGTGTGAGTGTGTGAGAGAGTGTGTGAGAGTGTGTGTGAGTGTGTGTGTGTGAGTGTGAGTGTGAGCATGCACGCTGGGGATTGAGCCCAGGTCTCATTCATGCTAATCATATGCTTTGCCAGATGAGCTACACAGACAGTCTCAGATTGTGTTTCCTAAAGTAATATAAAACTATATGCTGTCTACAAGAAACTCACTTTAATTCCAAGAACGTATACAGGTTGAAAGTTAAAGAACAGAAAAACACTAATGAAAGAAAGAAGGAGTAGCTCAATTAACATCAGACAAAGTAGAATTGGGAAAGAAAGTTATCCAACATAAAGGGAACATTACAAAACATTAAAAGTCACTTTTCCAATAAGACACAAAATCTTAAATACTGTACATACATGCACTGAATAACATAGCTTCAACAAAAGCAAAAACTGATAGAGCTGAAAAGTCAGACATACATATTCACAATTGTAGTTGGGAATTTCATCAATCTTCTCTCATTAGCTGACAGAAAATCAGTAAGGTAATGGATGACCTGAAAAGCACCATCTGATAATTGACCTAATTGGTGGAATGCACTCCAGCCAACATCAGCACAGTATGTGTTCTCAGGGGCACAGGGAACCTTTGCTAAGATCATATCATGGGCCAGAAAGCAAGTCTTAACAAATTTAGAATACAAATCATATAAAGTATATTCTTCTACCATAATAGTCCAAAAATAGAAATCAATAGCAGAAAGATATGTAGGAAATCCTCAAGTATTAGGAAATTAAATAATGTCCTTCTAAATAATCTATGAAGAGAATGGGGGTGTAGCCCAGTGGTAGCGAGCCTGCCAAGCATGCACGGTGCCCTAGGTTTGATCCCCTGAACCACAAAACAACAGCAACAAAAAACTATGAGTCAAAGAAGAAATATCAAAGCAAATTTAAAAATGTTTTGAACAGGTTGAAAACAAACTACATGATGTCAAAATTTGGGGAATCAGCCAAAGCAGCTCACAGGGAAATTCATAGCCTTTTTTTTTGTTTTAATTCATAGCTTTTAGTTCTTTTACTAGAAAAGAGGGAGATCTCAAATCAGTCATGTAAGCCACCTTGACAAGCTGGGAAAAGAAGTGCAAACTAAACTCAAATCAAGCAAAGAAAATAATAGTGGCAAGAGAAGAAATTACTATATTAAAGAGAAAAATCAATAAAGTAAAAATCTGATTTTTGAAACATTGATAAAACTTGATAAACCTTTAGCTCCAGTGAAAAAGAGAGAGAAAGACAGAGCACGTTACGTATACGAGCACCAGGAGTGACACAGGAGAGCTAGGACAGCTCCCTGCCAGGGGTCTGATGACGTCCGTGAGGCTCGCTGACTCCTTGGGAAAAATCATTAAACTCATTCAGAATAAAATTATAGCTCAAGTAGTCATACATCTAACAAAGCAATGGAATTAATAGTTTAAGATATTTCAAAAATTAAAACCTGTGGGCCAAATGATTTCACAGACAGATTCTACCAGAATTTAATGAAGACACAATACCAACTCTGTGCCTTGTACGGAGGATGAACCCTTCCTAACTTGGTGTGTAGGGGCAGCATTACCCAACAACAAAACAAGACAAAGCCATTACCAGAAAAGAAAACGAGAGCCCATATGCCTTATGAACATAGATGCAAAAATTCTCAACAAAATATTGAGCGGCATATAAAAAGATAATATGTTATGACTGGCTGGGGTTCAGCAAGGCAGTTCAGTATTTGAAAAAAAACCAATCAACAAAATTCACCATATTCACACATTATAAAAGGACAAACACGGTTGCTGAATAGATACCTCAAAAAGGCATTTTGGGAGGCTCAAAGTCCACTTATGATAAGAGCGCTTAGTAAACTAAGGGTTGAAGAAACTTCTTTAATCTGCTCAAGGTCACTTACTAAAACCCTACAGCTAACTCAGTGGTGAAAGACTGGTTCCCCCCAACACTCCTGCCAACCTTGGGAGTGAGGGAACGTGGCCTTGTGTCCAAAATATTAAAGAATTTTGAAAGTACTGAAAAATCCTAACAAATTCTACATCTCTTCCAAAGATGAGAAAAGAAGTAGAAGGTAAACAATCACCTGAAAGATGCTCGGCGTCACGAACCCTTAGGAACATGAAGACTGAAGCCACCATGAGCTGCCATTTCACATTTATTAGGCAACGAAATAAAGAAATAGAAAGACCCCGTCCCAGGTCTGAAACCCTGGGGCACCAACAGCTGGGCCTGTGCCACCCTGGAAGACAGGCCGGCTGTTTCTCCCTGAGGTTGAGCTTACCCGTATCATGTGGCCCGGCAACCCCACTCTGTGACGTTTACCTAAGTGAACTGAAAGCTTGTGTGCACACTATTGTGGCAATTTTATCCATGAACACCCCAAACTGGAACCCACCAGACAACTCAGGTGCCGAAAGTGGCTCTGCAGACAAAGGGGCAAGCCGTGGCCCCTGCTAGGCGTGGCTGCTCGCGCTCCGTGCTTCTGAGTTCCTGCAGCTACGAGCCGCGTGAGCCCATCCGGTGAGTCCAGGAAAGGCAGAGGCAGAGGGGTAAACACAGAGAGGCCGTCGCAGTCAGAGACACGGTGCTCTGTAGAGGGCGGGCTCCCTTCGCGGACTCACAGCTGGCCAGGGGCTGCTGTGGCTGCTGCCCCCAGTGTGATGAGAGAGGATGGTACCCGAGTCTCCCGGGTCTTTTTTGGGGAAGATCGAAGTTCGAAATTCCAAGTGTATTCCTGCTAAACTTGCTCCATCACAAAGTCAGAAATCTGCAAGGTGAACGGTGGCGAGCAGTGTCCCCCATACACACGCAGCCTAGGGTTCTGTTTCTCTGGAGACCCAGAGTTGGGTGTGGCAAGGGAGGGAGGGAGAGCCAGGCCCTCCTGCTCCTCCTCTGCAGGGACCCCGTGGCCTCCTGTGCCCTCGGGCTCCTGAACGCAAACCCGCTGGGGACCACTGAGTGCGGGTCAGCATGGAGACTGGTGTGGGGTGGCCGCTTGATTCAGGCACGGGGCCTCTTGGAGAAGAGTTTGGAGACGTGCTGTGGATGCAGGTGAGCACACGCACAGTCTCTCGCTGTCAGCAGAGACGGCCCAGAAGCTGCAGCACCCCACCACAAGAGCCCTGGGGCCAGATCTTGGGTTTGAACCCTGAAGTGCTGAGGTGCTCAAGAACACTCAACCCCCCATGATGAGAACAGGCCCCAGGGCACAGGAGCCACTGGAAGAGGTCCCGGGGGCCTGAGCTGGACAGATCTGAGCCCCACCACAGAGCAGCGTCGGATCTTAACCCCAAGGGTAGGACGGACACCCACGGGACCATCCCATTACAAACAAGTGGCGGAACCCCCAAGGGACGGGGAAGAGGAGCCACGGTCCACACAGAGGATTTCCAAATGGCCTACGCCCTCAAGGCGGGCAGAGCACTCCCCGCCCCCTAGGTGGACTGAGCAGAGTGACTTCTTTCCAGAGAAGAAGGCCTGTCCCTGACCTAGGGCCCCTGGGACAGGCCCAGTCACCAGGGCCACTGCTGCTGTTACCCCCAGCCCTGAGATCCTAGGTGGGAGCAGGGCAGAGCCTACCTCTCAGGTGGAAGGCCAGAGCAGGGGGCTCGGTGAACTCCGGCTCAGTGATGGACAGGGTCCCTTGGTCATGAGCTGGAGCCACCTGTGAGCCAGCATGCTGAGTCCATCTAGGGAAGCCAGGAGGGACTGGGTGGCCCCAGCGCCTCCTCAGCCTCCTGAGGTTCTCTGGGTGCTCCCACCCCAGAGAGCTGGGCGGATTCAGTGAGTCCTGACTAGGTGTGCAGAATGATGGCCTCGTGTCCTCCCTCTGCCTGTCCAGCCGAGAGACATCCTTATCTCGCAGAATCAGACTTGGTGGAGCCATGGGACACGGAGGCCTGACTCCCAGGAACTGGCAGCCATGCAGGACTCTCCCGGATCGCCGGGCGTGTGTGGCCCCGTGAGGCAGCGGTTCACCCCGTCTGGCTCCGCGGTAGTTTCCCCTGGCTCCACCCCTCCTGTCCGTCACAGAGGAAGCCCCTCCTGGTCTTGGCCCCCTTCCTGTGTGTTATGATTAAAGGAGAGGTGGCCAGATCTGGCATGGCCCACCCGTCACGCCCCTCGTTTAGAAAGAGTACCTGCTCTTGTGTGTTTATTGATTAGATATGTTTATGGGTAAGTGATTGATTTACAGCCAACATCGTCCTCGGGCAGTTAACCCCTTTTCTCACCCACGTGGAATGTGGCAGAAATGCCCCACAGCCCCCGTTGTCCGGCACAGGCTGGCAAGGTCCCCCCGTGCATGTGGAAGGAGGGCAGTGGGCGCCCGCTAGCCCTGGCCCTGCGCCCTCTTGCCTTGACAGGATTTGGAGAGACGAGACTATTTTTGAATGTGGATCTTCTGCTGGAGCCACCTGGTCCCCCCCTGCTGGAGCCCGGGCCCGCAGTGAGATGTCTCCCATGGTGCCGCCCCGGGGGTAAGGGAGACTGGAGCAGCTCTGCCCACGGCAAGCAGCCTGGCAGGAGGAGCCGGCCGCGCTATGAAAGGCACTGGAAGTTCTTTTCAAGCAGAAACACTCTTCTCGCCAGGCCCGTGACAACGCCTGCAATCCCGACCGTCCAGTCAACACTCGGGTGCAAACCCTGTCTCCCGAAGCTTTCCCACGTTGAGTGCCTCGGGCCAGCACCTGGAGGTGTGGGCTCTGTATTCCCACTGCGCCTGTAGGGACAGACGTGCGGCCTGGGCTCTTTTGCTTCTCCATGGCCCGCCTCCCCAGGTCCCACCGCCCCTACTCCTTCCCACTGTCCCCTGCAGAGTGGCCCTGAGTATTGACACCTGGTTTCAGCTTTACTGTGACAGGTGAGCACAAACCTGACCCTTCCTTTTGGGGGACAGGTCACCTATTTCCCTAGTGAGCTAGGCCCTGTGTGGGGAGGCATGGGCTGGCTGCAGGGAGAGCTTTTGGGATAAGGCTGGCTTTTAATGACAGCAAGATGGACTGGCCCAAACATGGGCCACTCAGTACAGATGGGGAGAGAGACCAGAGTCGGCTGTGTTCTGAAGCGGGAGACCTCCCTTTCTGTCCAGGACGGCACACCTAGGTGAACACAGAAACTGAGGGCTGGACAGGGCCTCTGATTGGCTGGGGAAGCAGAGGGGGGATCGTGGGGGAGACCAAGGGTCTAGCCAGCTTCCCAGGCTCTCCAAGTCCACTGTCTACCTCTGCAGGGAGAACCCCCAGACTCCCCTGGCCCCTGCATGCCCACATCCTTGCTTGGCCCAGAAATGCCCCACATTGTTAAAAACACTCCTAACACAGAGGCCTGGAGCCATGTGCTGTGGGTGGGTCTCCAGGGGCTTTCCACGGGGTGTGTGGAGCAGCCTGTGGCTTCACTTTGTGCTAAAGTGACATGAGATAGAACAGCCAGAACCCGTGCTGTGGTTCTTGGCCACTGCCCCCATGGACATGCAGCCCTCGGTGACTTCAGTTACCCTCCATGGCTCTGCAGGGAGCAGTGGCCTTACAGAGCAGAGCAAGGACTCAGATGTGAGGCCCAGCCGCGAGGCCCAGCTGCAGAGTCAGTGCACCATGGGGTTGCCAGGTGCTGCAGACCTCCTGACCATTCGCCAAGGCCCCTTTTTGGGGGCCACTGTCTTTGGGGACCACCTCAGGAAGGGAAACAAGGCTTCTCCTGGCCCAGAACCTCCTTCTCCCACAGACACACCTCTGGGAAGCCAAGGCAGAAGTGCCTTCGACAGAAAGAGCCTACAAGAGCCTGTCAGCCCAGCAAGCCAACATCCAGAGCTCCGTGCAGGAAACGGCCAGTGTGCTCACATGCCTTGGAGCATGGCGTCCCTCACGGTGTTATTATTCACAATGAAAGAACTGGACGCAAACCCAATACCTCACGGGGAGGGGCCAGGGAAGGGGCCGTGGTTGCCTGTGGCTGGAGAGAGTGGGCTTGCCCCTGATGTCCTGCCTCAAAGCCGTGCTGCCGCCTTGAAGGATGCTCACTTTCAAATCTCCGTTCTGCTCTAGAGAGCTGCCCAGAGCTGCGTCCTCCCCAGGCAGAGGTGCACCCGGAAGCTCTCCTCCCCCTCCCCCACTGCAGAGGCAGCTCCTCCTGCACAGCCCCTGCCCTGGGAGGGAAAGGAGGACGGTCAGAGGCAGGGCCTGCCCCAGCCCTGAAGCTGCCGCTGCCAGACTCTGAGCTCCAAGGGCACCCTCAGCCTCGCCTTGTCCCTCCTGGGTAGGTCCCACGGGCTCCCGGATGCCCCCTGCCTGACTCCCCCAGGCTTGAGGTCTCTCCTCCAGCCACCTGCTGGAGCTGAGCTGTCCCCAGCCAGGCAGGGTCCTCCACCCCACATCCCCAGCACTCCTGGGTTAGCCAGGTGCAGTCCCGTGGGATGCTCTGCACACCTGCCGTCTTGGTTTGAGGGGTGATTCCTTCACCGCACGGGGCCCTCTAGGCTCCTGATTCTGGGCTGGGCTCTTCACCTCTGGTGCCTGTCCCCAGCCCTCCAGGGAGCTCCTTGCGTCTGCACTTGGTCCCCTGTGCAGAGTGCAGCACTGGCTGCAGCAGGGCCGCTCAGAAGGCTTGGGTTGCAGCCCCTGAGGGTGTGCTGCTCTGAAGAGCTGGAGGACTCCCTGCATAGGTCTCTGAACATATGAAGACCAGCCGGGCTGAGCCAGGGGACCAGGGGACCAGGGGACCAGGGCCAGGTTCATGCCCAAGCTGCCCAGGTAACCCCTTGAGCTCTGGGGTGTGGAGCCTGACACCAGGTGCGGGCTGAGGATGTCAGTTGAAATATGAGAGCAGCACAGCGCTGTCACAGTGAAATCTGAGCATAGAGAGGGTCCTGGGGAGGAAGGATGGGGCTACCTGGAATTGGGTCGTTACACAACAGCATCTTAGTCAGCAACAATAGACAGTTTACTTTCAAGTGTTTTCCCTTGGCCAGTGATCTGTGTGCACCCCAGCTCTCCCAGTCTGCCTGGCACTGAGGTCACCCACAGGAGGCTGACAGTCTGTCCTGTGGACTCACCAGATCTCATAGCACCAGTCAATATTGTCCCCATTTGCAGATGAGCTGGAAGAGGTGACTTCCAAGGTGGCCCAGATGCCGCCTGACTCAGTGCCCCACCCTGGCCCTCAGCTGCACCTGGGGCTGGTGTCCCGCTTGGCATCCTGCGGGTTTCTCTGGGCACAGGCCCCAGTCCTCGTCCGATAAGAGCTGCCCAGGCTGGAAGGACAGCCCCCTGGCAAGCCCCCTCTCCAGCCGTGTGCTGTGGCACCTCTCCGTTCCTAGGCACCCTGTCCAGCAGCTCCAGGACTGACATCGTAGTGTGGCTGTCACCACCATCCATCTCTGGCTGCCCCTCCTCCCACTGGGAAGCCCTGGCCCCTCAGCACTGACTCCCCTTCCCCATCCACCCACTCCCTGTGACTTTGGACTCCATGACCCCGCTTCTGGCAAGACGTGTTTCTTCCATGAGTGACTGTGAGATGACTTAACCTCATCACCACGCGTCTGCCAGGCTCACTGGGTCACAGCCCCGCCTGCCTCAGGCGGAGGAGTGGCCCCGTGTGCAGGGACCACCTGTCACCAGCCGTCCAGTTGGGCAGCTCCCTGTCTCTGCTTTGTGAACGAGGCCCTGTGGGCACCGCTGGGCAAGTCAATTCTCAGGGCTGGGTTGGCACCAGACGTGGGCTTATGGGTCATACACTCACCCTGCCTTCGGAGTCCCCAGGAGGCCCTGCTGCTTCTGCAGCGGCTGCTCCTGCTCATTTCCCCGAAGCGCGCCAGATTCTCGCTCGTGTCCTTGCCAACATTTGTTTTCTTCTTTAATCGAAGCCAGCTATCCAGGGCATTTGCACATTATCTCATTGACGTGTTTCTTCCCTAAAATGAGGTCACCCAATGTAAGGGGAGGAGACCTGGGACAGAGCCTGAGGGGTGTGTTCCGTGCCACCTGGCCAGGGGGTGACTGACACATCTGAGGCAGAGCCCAGCCTCTCCAGTGCTCGGCCTCTGGCCAAGTGGGGACACAGATTCCTAGTGCTGTCCTGTTGGCTGAGCACCCCAGACTGCTTGAATCAATGATTGAGCTCCATGTGCAGGGGACCAGCTAGAGGGGTCCATGGACGCTGTGTCTCCTCCAGACGAGGCTCAGGCCAATAGCATGGGGCAGCCCCTGGCTGGCATCCAGGCAGCGTGGCCCCGGAGGACACAGTGCCAGGAACCCTGGGAGGAGTGTGAAGGCTCCATCCTGCAGAAGGGGACTGCAGAAGGGGAGGGGACTCGCCTCTGTGGCTCTGCAACACAGCAGGGACAAAACAAGGATGCCCGGCCAGGGGCCAGCAGGCAGGACAGCCAGCAGGTGGACCTCTTCCCAGAGGCCCTGGCCGCCTTCAGGGCAAAGCTCAGGAAGGCTCTGTGACAGGAGGGAGGTAAAAGGCAGCTCTTGGATCAATATGCGAATGTGCTGACCTTGATCTGCAAGCCACTGCCTCCCCTGGCCTGGCATGCCTTACCCCGCCACACCATAGTGTCCAGAATTAATCAGTGCTGCCTCCCAACTGGTCTTGCACTCACGTCACCCACAGGGATCATGGTGGGGTGTGGGATGCCATTGTGGGGGAAGGCGAGTGCTACCTGTGTCTCAGTGGTGGCACCCGAGCCACAACACCTGTCTCCCTCCTCCGTGGGCAGGGAAGCCAGCTTCCCACCTTTCTTCCACATCTGGGACACACGCCTAGCTTGGCCAGCTTAAACCTCTTCCTAACACACCCAGAGTGAGTTTTCTGGGGAGGACTGACAGGGAAGACCCTTCCCCCATCCTCCTCCCTCCCCTGTATGGCACAGACACATGTGCAAGCGTGTGCACGGGATGCGGCATGTGCATGCACACATAGCATTCCTGAGTCCCTCTCTGCAGCCCCAGGGCATGCCCAGTCTCCTCAGCCCCAGCGAAGAGGCTCCCGTGTCCTTCCCAGGCCCCCAGATCCACAGATCTGACTGCGACTGCACCTCATACAAGGACTCCCCATCACACCGTGCTTGGGTCCTTGTAGGAACCCGGGGGCAGAGCAGCTGAGTGCCCGCCTCAGGAAAGAGCTCCAACCCTGGTGGGGCAGGACCCTGCAGCGGGGATGCAGCTCTGGGTGGAGGGGGTCTGGAGGCCTGGGAGCAGGATCCGATCCCAGGAGCCTGAGAGTCCCATCTAAATTCTGACCACCTCCTGCCATTAGCATGAACCTTGCAGGTCCCATTCTGCCCCTGGCTAGACCATGCAGATGACAGCTGCCTGTGATTGGCAGGTCCAGGAGGGGTGGACCTCCCACATGGTCTCTGCTGGACTGTGGCTGTCACTCATGGTCCAGTGTGACCCTCCCAGGCTCCTCACATCCTTAGCTGGCTGCAGCGGCACACATGCTCAGGCACTGCCCTTGTGCCGATAGGGGCGTTGGAGCAGGGGTGACATCATTGCTCAAGGTCATGGAGCTGGCAGCTGTTGGATCTGAGCTCAGGTGGCCTGAGTCAGAGCTGCCCGGGGCGGAGGGGCCTCTGGGGTGGGGAGGGCCACACCAGGAAGGGCCAGCTCCCAGATGCACAGAGCTCTGGCCAGGCATCAGGTCCCACGCAGAGCGTACAGGATGCATGAAGCCAGGATTGTGCCTGGGTGCCAGGCAGAAGACGAAAAAATATGATAAAGGGATAAATTCATTTATTTAAGATCAATATTTATTCATTTTAAAATGTTACCAAAAAATGCTTATGAAATGTTTTAAACACTGAAAGAGAAAGCTTGTCTTGCTGGGCCCACCATGTACCTGAGGCCTGGATGAGGAAATTAGCCACAGGGGGCCAGTGGCGCTCCGTTCCCCTCCCACCTCCCACTCAGGACTGTGGAGCTTCCCATCTGTCTGCTGGTAAACGCTCCTGGGTATCTCTCCCATGCTTTGGCAGCCATGCTGTGGTCGCTGCATGTCATCACAGAGAGGGGTTAGCTTCCCTGCTGTTTTAAGGCAGGTTTACCTGGATTAGGATCCTAGTGCGCTCGTGGTGTTTGTTGGTGGGTTTTGAGGGGCTCCTCCAACACAGTTGTCAGAGATGGGATGTCTGTGTCCCCCAGACTCACTCAGTGAAGCCCAGCCTGGCGGTAGGGGACTTGGGGTGGTGATCAGACTAGATGAAGTCCTGAGGGTGGGCCCTGCCACCAGATTCCTGCTCTTGTAAGGAGGGACCGGTGAGCTGGCCGTGGTGAGGAGGCAGCACCTGCAAGCCAGGAAGGGCTGAACCTGTGGACCTGGACCTTGGCCTTCTGCCTCCAGAGTGAGAGAAGTACGTGTCTGTGGTTGACACGCCCTGCCCTCAGGACTGTCATGCACCTCCAGGCTAGGTCCTCCAGGAGCACGTTTGTCCTCCAGGGCACAGGGCCATTGGGCCCCTGGACTCCTCCACGTCTGCAGATGTCAACTGCACCTCCATTGTAATGGAATGTCCCTCTGTCCTACATGTTTCCAGGAGTGTTCTTAGACCTGGAGTCTGATGACAGGTGATGGGGGAGGGGTCCCAGCAAGCGCCCCTGCTGGGTGGACAGGTGCACCCTGTGTCTTACTGTTTGCATGGGTGGGTGAGTCAGCCTCACCCCTGATTCACAAACCCCCATCAGCCTCCTGGGGCCAGGCACACCGTCCCCTGTGTCCTCATTAAGGTCTACAGGGCAGCTCTGCTGTCACCCTCCATACTCTGCCCGCCGGGCTGGAGGACTGGTTCTTGCCCCCAGCCAGGGAAGGACACTGGAGCCTGGCTCTGTCCCTGAGCTGAACTGTTTCCAGTGCCCTCACAGCCTCCCCAGGGGACCGGCGCAGACCCTTCAGCTTAGTTAGGAGCACGTGGTTTCCACACCCAGTTGCGTTTCAGTGTCTTGCAGTTGTCATCTCTACGTCTCCATACGGTCTCATCATTAGCTCGTGGGAGCGTCTCCAAGCTGTGTCCTTTAAAAAATGTTTTGCTTTCAAAAAATTTTTAAGAAAAAACCCTTATGACTCTCTTACAAGTCGATTTTCACTCTGTCTAAAGTCAGTCTGCACTGGGGACCCTCAGGTCACCAGCTCTATTTCCCTCCATCTAACCTGGATCTCTGGTAGAACCTGTAGACGCAACCCCTCCAACATTTCTGGCTCCTGAGTCCTTCTCCCATGGCCTTTGAGGGGACACCGTCTTGACTGTGATCTCAAGGGCCAAGCCTGAGGGATGCAGCCCAGGGGACACAGGAGGAACTGGAGGGACATCAGCCTGGGCCTCAGAGGCCTGTTAGGGTTCAGCCAGCTCTTAAATCCCTTATTTTTTTTTTTTTTTGCCACTTTTATACGGGCTCCGTCAGCAATAGAGAGGCTGAGAGCCTTCTCAAGAGCCCGGGGCCCCTCAGAAGTGCCCGGCACACTGTCCAGCAGCCCACACCCTCTGCTCTTCTTTCTGGGCAGACATCGCAGGTGTCCCTGAGAAGACTATGGTCCAATCACAATGTCTGTGGCTTTCTTGGCAGGTCTTCCTGGGCCCCACCTTCTCAGCCTGTCCTGCACCCCAGGCAGAAGGGAGATGCAGCTGCTCCAAGGTCTGTGTTCACGCGGGTGCACAGCCGCAAACCACCGCGGCTCTGAGCAGGCCACTGTCCAGGAACGCCCCACCTTCTGTGGTCCCCAAAGTGGCAGCGGAGGGGCATGAGGGAATCCCAGCTGCAGAAATGCACGTCTGGTTCTAGGGGACTCTAGGCACGCCCACATGTGACACTCTTCAGGTCACTGGGCGTCACAAGCAGGTCACCAGCCCTGGCTGGTCCCAGAACTGCAGCCTGCAGAGGCACATGCTTAGCCAGGGCTTGATGCCCGATGGAGACACCAGCCCATCGGCCAGGCGGAGATGATCTTCCAAGGTCCCTGGGGACCTGTGAAGACCTCCTGGCTGCCCTCCTGCCAAGTGCAGAAGCCGTGTGTGTAGGATGCCAAACAGGGGCTCTCAAGACGCTGCAGGCTCAGGGGACAGGCCCACCTCTTCTCAAAGGCTCTGATCGTGGCCACAGGGGCCTCACGCTCACCTTCAATGCTGGCTCCCTGTCTCTGATGAGGAAACCCAACTGCCCAGGGCCCAGCTTCTCCAGACTGGCATCTTCCAAGAGCATTCAGGGCAGGCAAAGCACATCCTGCCAGCCCCTGCCACCAAGGAGAGGCCCCTGGGACAGTGGCTGAATCCGCACTCAGAGTGGGGTACCAGGCTTTGCCTGCTGGAGCCCGCTGGTGCTCTGCCAGGGAAGAGATCCAGACGCTGGCCCCTTTATCTGCAAAGGCAAGCTCCCAGCCCCCATCCGGCCACTCCTCCCTCCTCCTCTGACTGACAGCAAAGCAGACGCAGGGGTCCTGGTGGCTTTTTTTCTCAGGTTTGAGTCTATCCAGCCATACCCCAAGTTTCACTCGGCATCTGCTTGGCGCAGGAAGTGTGCCAGGAAGCACAGCGTGAGCAGGAAGAGCTCTGAGCGCCGGGCAGCAGTTAGCATTCCTCCTTCAGGAAAGGCGTAGCAGGTTGCTTCCTTTCACGTGCAGCACGGAACTTCATTCACTCTGGAATTCCACCATCTCAGAAGACATATCCGGACGGGAAGGAGGCGTACGGACGCGTTTCGCATCCACAGCTCATATCAACGCGGCCATGGCGGAGGACAAACAAAACTGTGTTTGTTTCATAAAAATGAAGTCAACATTAAGTATTCATAACACATTCCCTCAAAGGGTCTGCTGCACTTTGTCGCCACTGAAATGGACACATGGGTTCCTTCCTCCTGGCCTGGAGGTCACCGAGTCACCATGTCCACTCATGAGTCTGTATGCCCTGCTGCCCTGCTGGGAGAGGGGCCCCCAGCAGGTGCCCTGTGTCTCTCTCCTCCAGCCCACCATCCATGTCCCCCTGGATGTGTGGGTCCCTCACAGCTCAAGTGACAATCACATGGCCTCCTCTTCCATGTGCCCACTCAGCATGTCTCCTGGGAGACTTTCCAGAGATGCAGGCTCCAGGGCCCCTCTCAGGCCAGGCCCGGAAGGAGAGGGCGCTCAGTCCATCACTCAGCCAAAGGTCAGGGGATCGATATGCCTCACCTAGAGATCAGGTTTTATGTTCTGAAAGAGGAAAACTTGTTTTTAAATCTTTCTTTCTTCTGTGTGACTGGGGTAAGCTAGCAGTGTGCAAGGAGACACTACCCAGGCATGGAGCAGGGACCTGGGTCCCGGAGCACAAACCGTCTGCCTCTGAGGCAGCCTCTGCCTTTGACTCCAGATCCTATCAGCCATCCCTCTAAAGAACGCTGCGTCCTTGTCACGGGAAGGGTGTGTAGAGACCATAGTCTGTCTACCAAGGATGCCCATCACTACTGAGTGGGTGGATGTTTCTAGGTGTTGACAGTGGACAGAAGCAACACACACATACACACACACACACATACACACATACACACACACACACACACACATACACACACACACACACACACACATACACATACACACACATACACACACATGCACCACACATACACATGCACACACATACACACACACACACACACACACACACACTTCACGAGAAAACAGACCACAACATCGTAGTGCTATTTTCAGTGCAAATGGCAATGTTATGTAACTTATCTCATTTTACATTTGTGTCTCTCTCATCATCTTTACACACAATTGCTGTGTGCCGCTGTGTGTGTGTACCCCCACACACGTCTTCAAAGTCACAATGCTGACACTAACAACTCCATTGCTGGAGAGCTTACGATCGCCTTCCTCTTCATTAGGTCGTTAGGTCAGCACAGGGTCTCCAGGCTGACCACTGAATAAGCCACGGGAGGCACGAGCGGGGGCGTCCCAGGGGCCACCCTGTCCTCCACCCTTCCCTCTCACACAGATGACTACGCACAGACATGTGTATCTGCACGTGGTTATGGGATGCTCCGTGCCCTCCTGGATGAAGCCTAGTCTACTCTGTCCGCTGTTCTGCATCTGTCCTTCTCCACGTAGGTCTGCAACCTTGATGGAACCAGGGGCAGAGCTTGTCCTTGCTTCATCCTCTGTTCTGAGAGTCTGCCTGTCCCCAGCTGACAGACACAGCGGAGGTTTCCACAAAAGCACACATTTTTTTCCTGGAGGTCAGGTTCTGAGGTCAGTCTCAGAGGGCCAAAGTCAAGGTGTCCCCCGGGTGGCTCCTTCCAAGTTCTGGAAGGGGGTGGTATCCATTTCCTTTGTCGGCCAGATACGTCCTTATTAATCACAAGGCTTTTGTCTTATTTTACCTAGAGAAGGGTCAGGAGGAGAGGTTGAGGCAGGGAGGATGACACCCTCCTCACCAGACACCACAACCCACAAAACCTGGGCAGGGAATCTGTGGCTCCTGGTTGCCAGAGGGGACAGGGCCGGCTGCTGGCTCTCAGCCTGGTGTGGGTGTGGGTGAGGGTCCTGGGAGCTCTGGAAACTCGCGGGTTTCTGGCCCCAGCTCCGCAGAGTCTGGCTCAGGAGGCTGCCCGGACCCAGGAAGCCGCCTGCTCTCCATCCTCCTGCCACTGTCCCATCCCCTCAACTCCCCCGTCCCCTCCTAGCCCTGAGGTGGCCTTTTCAGAGCCCACACTGTCCCTGGCAGCCCCACTCTGGGTGCCCGGGGATGGGGTCACCAGCACCACCCGCAGGCTGCGCAACCTTCCTGCCCTCCAGCCTGGGAGTGGGGCCAGCAGTACCAGCAGGAGCTGGGCGGTCAGCAGTCGGCACAGCAGAGCCGCTGCCCAGGGTGTGGACTCTAAGGTGGCAGGAGCCTGGGCTCTGGGTCAGCGTGGGGCGGGCATTAGGACCCTCTCTCCCACTTGTCCCAGCGGCCTTACCACAGTCTTACTCCAGAAAGGAAGGGGTTAACTCCCTGTCATCCTAGGGCAGGCGGGCAGGCAGTGACAGGTGACTTGGGACTTCAGTGGGTCCTCTGGGTTTCTCATCCCTCAGAGACGCCAACACAGGCAGCTCAGTGGTGGCATGCTCGCCCGGGCTGTCGTGAGGCCCTAGCTCAACCCCAGCTCTGCGAAAATGGAAAACAGTGAAAATAGCTGGGAAGGAATATGCCCTGTTGGTGGATGCCAGGACCCTGCACGCTGGCCCACGCAGCTCGGCGGCTCTCACACGGCACCGTGTGTCGGGCAGGAAAAGGGGCGGAGAGTCCCTTTGGCCCGCGGGAGGCTTGGCCGTGATCCTGAGGGGTGAGGCAGGGAGAGCCCTGGAGGCTGCTCAATCCGTACCCTGTCCTTCCCAGCACCTGTCCCCGCGGTCGCTGCCCTGGGGAGGGAGACGCGGGGCTCTGCTGTGCACAGGAGTGCCCTGCCCTCGGCCTCTGTCCACCCACCAACTCTGAGCGAGAGAGGGCAGGTAATGATAGACAAAGTCCCCGTCCTGGGTGGCCCACCTGCCACACAGCAGGGGACCCGGTATGAGTGGGTGAAGTTCGGGTGTGAGAGGGCCATGAGTGTCGGGGACTCTGAGGGCCTCCCTGTGCAGGCGCTGGGGACGCTTGGACACACCTCCACGCAGGGCAGACCTGGGGGCTGGGTGGCCCCTGTCGACAGCTCTGGGGTGTTTCCAGTGCCGGCCAGTCAGCCTCGGACCCCACCCTCCGCTGCGCACCCTGTTTTGTGCAGTGGTCTCATGGTGATGTCCCTTCAGTCTTCCAGGACTGTCCCAAAGGCAGCCCCTGTTAGCCCTGGAGGGCAAGCTCAGCAGTGCAGGCCCCAGGAGGCCATGGCTGGAGCTCCAGGGTCCTGGACGCATGGACTGCAGACAAAGGGACCCCTAGAAGGAAAACTGAACCTGGGTGGCCCTCAGTCTCATGGCCTCCTGGGTAGCTGGACAGTGGGGACACCACAGCCCTACAGCTGAGCCCCCACAAAGGTCCAAGATCAAGGGTCCTGTGGTCCCAGGGCCGAAACCCTGCAGAGAACAGATGGATAAACGCCCTGCCCAGCCCTGCCCAGAAGCGCTGGCGAGGCAGGAAGTCAGCCCCGGCTGTGGCGGTGGTGAGATTCACACCCTCAAGAGCCAGCAGGGCCTGCATTCAAATCCAGCCACTGTTGCTCCAGCTTTGTGCCCTTGAGAAGAAAAGCAGCTTCCAGTGCTTGGCCTGACCTGGGATGACTGCCCTCCCCTGCCGGTCCTCCTGAGGGGCCAGTGTGAACGGTGCTCTTAGTGAGGGGTCTGGCATGGTTGTCAGATTCCACGTCCATGATCCCAGAAGTCTGTCCATCCAGGAAGCCCTTCCCTCCATCTGCATGGCCAAGGTCATGGTAGCCTGCCCAGGGGCCATACGGTGACCATAACCTACCAGAGTAGATGCTCTGTGTGTCAGTAAATTAAATTCAGCAAATAAAGGTAATCTAAAACTTAGCATTTCATGTGCTGGTGATGCCCAGGCTTCCCTTCCTCATGTCGGAGCGGAGTTATTAGAGCACAGTTTCCTGAGGGACTTCCTTAATTTTTAGCCTTTTAATGACCTCCGCGGAGGCAGAGAAGGCCCCGGTTAAGAGCCCTGGGGTGTGAGAGGAAGGAAAACCACCAACATCCCGACCCCGGCTCCTTGCAGAGTCTGCCTCACCCCCCGCCGGGCCTTCTGGCCTTGCTGATTAGACCCCGGTGCATCTGCCCCAGGTGGGACAATCAGACCCTCTCCCCTGTGTTCTTAGGAAGAGGCCAGCAGGAGATGGAGAGGAAGACACGGCTGGTATGGAGTGGGAGAGAAGCAGAAGGTGAGTCCCTGTGGGCTCGCTGGGGTACTGAGCTGCGTATGCTGCAGTGAGGATGGGCCACCAGGGCCCAGCCAGCGGGGACCGTGTGTCCCTGAGAGGGACCCCTGGAAAGAAGCAGGCTGAGGGCACAAGCAGGCAGGAGGCCTGGCCCTTGGCACTGTGTCCACAGGTAGCCTTGCTCCCTCAGTCTCCTGAGGGCTGGTGAGTGCCTGCTGCTGCCCATGGGGCCAGCCCCTGTGGGCTCCGCTCCCTGCCACTCCCTCCTGTGGCGCTGAAGAGCTCCGCCCTGGCACTCACCGGCTCTGGCCTCCCAGCCTCTGCCTCAGCACCTGTCACACCTGAGTGGCGATGGTCCCCGCCTCTGCGTGGTGGGGAGGAGAGGGAGCTTCTAGATCCGGGCCACAGACGCTCGGTGCAACTTAATGCCAGCTACGATCGTCAGCAGGTCCCGCAGGTGAGTGTGACAAGCGCCCAGTCCGCGAGGAGGGTGAAGAGCTAGCGGAAAGTGAAGGCCCTCGTGGAAGAGCAGGGAAGCCGGAGATGGCAGCCAGACCAGCCTGGTGGCCGTCCCACCAGCAGAGCCCAGGCCTGCCCCAGGGGCAAGGTGCCCAGGTTGCCTCTCCAGCCTGCCTGTCCCCTTGCCCTTGCAAAGAAGGGAGGAGAAGCCAGTCATTGTCCTCTAACTCTGGTCCAGGAAAAGGGTGTGGCTGTGGCGCAGGTAGTTGTATTCAGCAACCTTTGCAGTTTAGACGGGCCTTAGCAGGCGGCCAAGGGCGGGGGCCCTGCAGACTCTGAGTCTTCTCTGTCTGCACTGTCCTTTTCTGTCCTGGGCCCCTCGCTGCATTCCACCATGTCCCTGGCTCCTGTGGGCCATGGAGCTTCTCAGACCTTCTGCGCTGGGCGTGCGGGTCAGGTGTTCATAGAGGTCCCTGCTGGGCGGCTGGCGGTGGTGGTGGCTGGCGGAGGTCACAGGTGGGGAGCCCTCTGCTCCTCCCAGTCCTGTGCATACTGCAGGCACAGCCCGTGGTGGAAGATGGGGCCTCACCCATGGCTGTAACCAGTTTCTCCACTGGGGCGTCACTGTGTTTTTCCAGCGGGGTAAACTTTATCATTAGTGTTTCCTGTAGACACAACCCCCCCAGAAAGGGCCCCTTTATCCAGGCTTTCTGGAAAAGCCACCTACGGAGCACTATTTACAAGGGGCTGGTGAGTGTACAGAGGACACCAGTGTCAGAGGATCCTTAGAAGGTCCATGTCCCCTGCCCCCCAAAATATTCAAAATCAGGGCCCCATGGCGAGGTTATTCCAGAGCCCCTGGACCCAGCAAAGCTGTTGGCCCGCCCCCAGGCTGAGTCCCTCTTCTCCCCTGCAGGGCACAGATCTCAAGAGGAAGGCTTTCCTTGGGTCCTTGGTCTCCCTGCCATGGGGCCTCCACCAGGGTCCCAGCCTGGCAGCCAGCTGTTTCTGGGACAGGTGTCGGGGGTACGGATGGCCAAATGAGCTGGAGCCACGCTGATGGGCCAGGCTGCAATTTCATGGTTTCCCAGCCCTTTCAAATATTTATTTCTCAGTGCTGCCATTCTTTGCTTCCAGGAGGTTACATCTTAAAATGTGTGTGTGATTTA
Organism: Sciurus vulgaris; assembly: GCF_902686455.1. Lineage (NCBI taxonomy): Eukaryota > Metazoa > Chordata > Mammalia > Rodentia > Sciuridae > Sciurus > Sciurus vulgaris. Next base: position 87,830,397 of record NC_136476.1, on the reverse strand, counting down.
GTGCTCTTAATGGCAACTGTCTAACCAAGGCTAGTCCTGACTTTAATTAAAACGACAGGAAGGGCGGGCGGGTGAGTTATGGGGAATGCTGTTTTCCTACAGCCCTGGATGAGAGAGGAGTGGGGTGGAGCTGCAGCCTGCCCCCACCAAGCTCCCACACAGCATGCTCCAGGGATCCCAGGCCAGCCTTGCTGCTGGGAGCCGGCCCTGATGGCCCGCTCCCTGCCAGGGAGCCCCAGGCCCCACCCTAAAATCTCCAGCAACAGGTGCCTGCCCCTTGGCATCTTCCCTCCCTTCTGGTGTCTCTCCCTGTCTTGCACCTTCTGTGGCTGGCTGGGTCTTTTCCAGAATCCTCCTTTTTAGAAACTCGGGCCCCTCTCGGATGATAGCCCGGCTCCATTTTGACTTCAGTTCATGTTATGGACTGACTTGCGTCTCCCAAGTTCACATGTTGAGGTCCTTGCTCCCTCTAGCTCGTACTGCCTCCATCACCGGGAACAAGGCACTAGATGAGGTCTGTGGGGAGAACCCTCATTCAATAGGGCTGGTTCTTCAGAAGAACAGGGCATCTGGGGCACAGCCCTGGGAAGGAGCACGTCAGCAGCAGGAGGGCTCTCGAGGAGCCAGAGGGTGGCCAGACACAGGAGATCCCTGGTAAGTGATCCCATCCCACGAGGCGTCCAGAGTGGGCAGCCCCGGAGACAGCAAGACGTGGCTGCCTGGCGCTGAGCGTGTGGGTGGCCACAGCACTACTGTTTGAGAGATGGAAACGTCCTGAACTGGCTGCTGGGGGGGCTGCACTGCCCGTGAATAAGCCAGGCCGCTGGGCTGCAGGCTCAGGGGGCCATTGCATGGCATGCGGATGTGCCTCCAGGAAGCTGCTCCTGAACCCATGCACCAGGCTCGGCACCCGCAAAGAGGCCCCAGGACATGTAGGACACAGCAGGACTCCCTGGGACACTCTCAGACACTGCGGGACACAGCAGGACTCCCCAGGACACAGCAGGACACTGCAGGACTCCCCGGGACACTCTCGGACACTGCAGGACTCCCCAGGATTTTGTGGGACATTGCAGGACACAGTAGGACACACCAGATAAAGAAACACCAGCGCATGCCAGGACACAGCAGGACAAACCAGGACCAAAAACACTAGAACAAGGAACACCAGGACACACCTGGACACTCCGGGACACCCCAGGATATACCAGGACCAGGAAATACCAGGATAAGCAACCACCAGGATGCTCAGCCACCAGGACACCCAGGGTAGTCCAGGACGCTCAGCTCCAGCCACCTTCTCTGCTGCAATGTCATCATCCTGAGAGAGCTGAACGGTAAGTCAGCAATTTTTAAAAACACAACATGTTGTAGGTGATACTTGGCACACGCTCGCAGCCACCGAGGGAGGTTCTTCAGCCCTGTGGTCACTGGAAGCAGACCCTTCTTCCAGGAGGACAGGCCGGCAGCAATAGCAACCCACAACCACAGAACACAGGAGTGGGGAACACGGTAAACAGCACAGCGAACAGGACCTTGGTGTTGAGAGTCTCGGGCGCAGCATCCAAGGTGTCCTGCCCAGGGGCCCTCAACTCCCAAGGGATGGCCAGGGCTCACCCCAGGCCCGTCAGCCTAGAGCGTCTCACTGGCTAAGGAATCTGTGTACCTGCTTCTCGGCCTGAGGAAGGAAGACTCAGATCTCTTACAGAACAAAAGGAGCCGAGGCACCGAGTTGACCTGCAGGCCCAGCAGTGTTGGGGCTCATCTTTAGCCTTTGCAGGTCACACTTGGATCCCCAAACCCTAGAGGCCCAGCAGAGCTCCGCGGACCAGACACTTTGGGATGCCAAAATCACAAAAGGGTTCTAGGCTGAGCTGAAGGCAGCCTGGTCGGTGTGGTGGAGGGCCACGTGGCCTGTGGAAGCTGAGAGCCCTTTAGGTCTGGGGCCTAGAGGACCAAGACCCTGAGGATCTCCAGCACCTGGTGCCCGCTGCTCAAGGGAGACAAACTGCCCTTGGGTGGGCCTGCTCTGTGCCCCCTTCCTGAGCACCCATCCTGGCGCAGGGTGGTTCTGGGTGTGCCCATCACTGGTGCTTGTGGTTGGGAAGCAGGGTGAGGGAAGGAAGGGAATTTATCCTGGAGACCTCCTGGCTAATGATGGGAGTCGGGGGCTCCCAGCATGCTCCTTGTTCAGGGAAGTAGATCCATGGACAAGAAACCACAAGGCAAGGAACAGGATACGTCGCTGAGTCCATCAAATCCCTAGGGAACAATACCAGCTCTCCTCTGAGACAAGGCTTGGCATCTAGAGGGGCACCTCTAGACCCTAGGTCATCAGGACCACCTTCCGGCCCCACCCATGCCAGGGCTCCCTTTTGGCCACACCTGGGGCTGCACCCTTCCATCCCTTGACTCACAGTCCGCTAGACACCAGAGGTCATCAAAGCACTGGTCATGCTTTCTGCCTTCTGGTAATTCCCCGGTAAGTGCATCTCTCAGGAAGCCTTGCAGGCCCAGGCACTCTCCGCCTGGACAGCAGAAACTTCTGTTGTCTGAAGGGCCCTGGGCAGGCCCCGTCACCTCCCCTCAGAGTGACTGAGGATGGATAAGGATGAAGGCGCCCTTAGTCTGTATGCCTGTGACCCTTGCATGGGGCTGGGCACTCTCAGGGGGACAGAGGAAGGTGAGAACAGCACTTTAAAGTGACCTTTTCCTGGAGCAGTGTGTTCAGACACTCAGCAGTAAAATAAACAGGACCATGTGAGGTACATCCCCATTAGCCCTCTTCCCTTAAAAGCCCCTGACGTCTCTGCTACATTAGGCAGTGAGGAAACAATCTCCTCTTAAGTAGGTCGGGAGGCGAGGCAAGGCCAGAGTGCAGGTGGCCCCTGCATGAGGAGGTGTGGAGGTGAGAAGGCAGCTCCCCTGGGGCCTGCAACCGTGGATGATGGCCTCATTGGTCCCACAGGATGGATACTCCAGAACTGTCCAGGGGCATTGTGTCCTCAAGTCCCGAGCTCCCAGGCATCTGGGCTAGAGAGGATCAATTACCATACCCGCTGCACAGACGGCTGCAGGTGACCAGAGCATCCACACCAGCCTTTGAGTTCTGTCAGGATCCAGCAGGGCATCGCTGGGGGAGAGAACGGGTCAGGTGCACCTGGGTGAGGGACATGATCCAGGGAAGAACTCGCCTGGGCAGGTGCCTGGCTCCCAGCATAGCACTGCTGGCCCATGTGGAGAGTGCACGTCCGTCAGGTGGGCCAACAGCTGCAGCCAGCCCCTGCCCCAGAGCCACGAGGAGCTAATAAAATAACAGATGTGCACAGGTTCTGGAAGCCAGAGAGCCACGCTAATGGGAAGTGTTATTAAATCAATTTATTACCTGGACTGTCCCTTCCAGCCAGCTCCATTTCAAGTCAATTAAACTGAAAATGGCCGCAGAGAAGTACACATTTGGAATCTATGATACTGTTACACCAGGGCTTCCGGGTCCCACTTTCCTGGGCCCTCCTGGGACTACTGGCCCTGCCGGGGTCAGCTGGATGACAACCCCCAAAGACATCAGGGTCTCGCCCCTGGGCAGTGGATGCTGCCTTAGGTGGAAGCAGGGATTCCGCCCATGTGAAAAGGAGGTGGAAATGGGAGATGGTCCTGGGCTGTCTGGACAGGGCAATGGCATCAGGAGGGTCCTTGAAAGAGGGAGGCAGGGGAGGAGTGATGTGACCACAAGCCAAAGAACACCTGGGACCACCAATGTCTGGAAGAGGCAGGAAGAACTCTCCCGCAGAGCCCAGAAGGAGCATGCCCTGCCCGTCTCTTGGCCTGGCCTCCTGGCCTCTGGAATTCTGAGAGAGGAGGCCTCTGTGGGTGTAGGATCTCCAGGATGCAGGCGCATGGAGCAAGGGCTGGGCGGGCCCTGAGTTGTACACCCTTGGGGTGGCGGCCATCCCTCCCCTGGACTGGTCTGGACTGATCTGATCGGGACTCCTGTTGTTTGGATTTTCTCCTACCAGCCATGCAGATTCCACACGCTACTTTGGGAACAGGAGAACGCAGCATATTTTCTCGAAATTTCCATGACCACCCCTGAGTTAGGAGGCTAGCTCCAAAAATAAGGCCCAGAAAGCCCAAGCGTCAATGGAAGCACCCTGAAGTTCCCCCGCCAGGTTGGACCCCGTCCTGCCTGCCACCTGCAGTGACTTGGGCAAAACCTGCACAGCTGCTCACTCTCAGAGTCAAATGCCCCATTTTGCCAAAATGCCTGGGCTGGATGCCTTCAGTGGGAATGGAGGGGAGGTGCTGGGTTCTCCTCTGGGGCCTGGGTCTGTGGCTGTCCCTCTGCCCTGCTGCCTGCACTGCACTGCTGCACTGAACTGGAGCCCAGGAGCACGGGGCAGGGTGGCGGTGGCCTGTGGACCCCCAGATGCAGGGAGCCCAGCTCTAGGACTTGGAGCAAGGCCCAGTGCCTTTTAGGACCAGGGCTGGGGGCTATGTGGGTGGTGGAGCACTGGCCAGAATTTAGGGCACAGCCTGACTCAGGTCACAGGCTCCCCACCCTCAGGACTGGAGGTGGGTGACCTTTATGAAGAGTCATCCTGGGCCAAGGGCATTTCATGCAGACCAGGTGCCCTCTTGAGGACCCACTGCCTGTTTCTCATGTGACACTTGGTCTCCTTCACCCTGGAGTGGCCTGGGCTGGTCACACAGCTATAAGTGCACAGGACTGTGGCCCCTCCTCTGCATCGGGCTCTGAGCCTCAGCCCAAGCTCTACCACAGAGCAGGGCCCTGGGACTCCCCTCCCTGCAGACTCCGCTGAGTTTGGTTCAAGGCACCAGCAGCCACAGGGCCTCACACTGGTGTCTGGCCTTCAAGCCAGCCTTGGATGGGAGTCACTGAGCGGCTGCTGCTGCCTGCTTGGAGGGACATTAAGTAATAATTCTCACTTCTCCTCTAAGCTCAATCTGATTAGGGGAGAAGAGGGCTTACCAGCTGCCTGCTGGGCCAGAATTTCCAGAAAGCCTCTTCTCGATTGGATTGTGCACATTTATCTCCTAAGCCCAGGAGTTTTGTGAATGCAGAAAGGACTAGGGGGAAGCCGGACTTAATTTGTGTGGATGAGTCCTTTCTGCATGAAGTCAGGCCTTATCCGAGTTCGCTCACAGGCGATGATAATCAAATACTTTGGCTCTAAGCCTCTTTCCTCTGCGCATTTCTAAGTATTTTTGTGCTGAAATATAGGGATTTCTTGGTGGATTGGACTCTCCTGGCTGGCTATCCATCATCTCTGTGCACTTGAACAACAATAATTACAGCAATAATAATATGAGCTCACATTTGTCGGGTGTGTCGCGACTTGCAACAACTCTCTCACGATCTTCCATCTCGTTTCATCCCGAGATGAATGGCGGAGGATTTGAGCTCAGGCCACAGAGGAGGCACGCTAATCCACTGAGGAGATGGCCTCAGGAGAGTCCAGCCTATGACCCGGTCTCTGGGCCCAGGGCAGAGATGACCTCCACTCTCCAGAGGCCCCCACGCCCTGCATCCACGGCCTCTCGCTGGACCTCCCACCACGTCCCTGCCTGTCCTTTCCCACCCCCTCCAATGAGCCACACCCCTTCCCAAAACACCTTGAAGAGTGGCCTCTGGTGTCCATTCCGTGACAGGAGAAATGCAAACCAGGCCGAGGGAGAGGGACGCACAGACGAGGCGAGGGGAAACTGCACTGAAGTGGGGCCCCCAGGGGCGGAGAGGGGCGGGTTCTGTCACGCGTGGGGCCGGGCCTGCTAGGGTCTCGCTGTGCCAGTGGCTTTAGGGGCATTTCCGGTCACTGTCCTCTCCCATGTGGCTCTTCCAGCCACAGGAGGGGAGGGGTGGAGCCCAGCGTTGCCCTCTCCAGCTGACGCCCGTCCCGTGAGCCCCTCTGCCCGGGAGGAGCAGGAGTCGTGCAGCTGCTGAGAGAGCACAGCCCCAGCCAGTGCAGGGCCTGGGGTGGCGACGGTGCCACTCTCGCCCCACTCGTCCGTGGAGGTGAGAAGGCGAGGGCCCAGGCTGCAGGGAGGACCCTGGGTTGAGACAGAGAGTGGGGGTGGGGAGGGCACCCGGCACAGTCACCTGGGGACTTAGTGGGTGACAGGCTGAGGTAAGGGCTGCAGGGCAGGAGGAAGCTCGACTGTACTTTTCAGGTGGGACGGGCTTGACTCAGGGTCCTGGACCCCAGTGCCTTTCTCAGGGTCTGACTGTCTCCCTGGTGGCTTTGAGGCAGGAGCCACAGTGACTGTCTCTGGACACATCCTATTCTGGGGGTGTTGCCCCCCAGTCAGAGCTGAAAGCAGAGTTGAAAGGTAACTTGCCTGTCCTTAGGTTTGGGGAAACCAAGGACCAAGGGGGCCAAGCTGCGGATCTTCAGAGTCCCCACCAGCTAACTGGGTGACGCTGGGGCTGGGGATTGCCATCGGCTGGGCTCACCGCCTGTGCGGAGGGCTGCGCTCTAACATTGTCATGGGGAATTTAGGAGGGTACCTGGACGGTAGGGTAGGGCCTGGGAATGGACAGACATGCCTTTTGGACATGCAAGGAGACCTCAGCTCTACGAAAAGACAATACTGCAGGGAGGAGGTGGGAGGCAGCACACTGAGCAGAGACCCCGGAGGCAGCAGAGCAGGTGAGGGGCCAGCAGGCTGCGGCAAATCCCCGCCAGCCAGGACGCGCCTTCCCAGCTGGACGGCACCATCCGGGCAGGGCACTCCACCTCTGGGTCTCAGGGTCTTGGCTGCAGAGGGAGGCTCAGGGGCTGTGGAAACCTAGCCCAGTTCTCAGGAGGACAGAGGAGCTGACGTGGTGCCTGCCCAGGGAGGTGCACGCCCTCCACCCACAGCCACCACCAGCATCCCACCATCCCTGCTTGAGGAGATCCCGGCCTTTGCTTCCCGTCTTATGTCAAGTCTGTGTTTTCTACATTTCCTATCATGGCTGCTTATTGTTTTCTTAATCAAGAAACAACAATCAAATTTAAGCTAGTGACGTCCCATCTGGCCCCACTCTGGTGGGATGTGGCCAGGAGTCCTGGGTGCCCCTTCTAGAGACCAAGACCTCCCTGTCCCCCTCAGACCTGGGTATCTGAGCTCCCCTTAGAGTAGAGCTGCCCCGTGGGGCTCTCCCAGTTGGCCGTGGCTGGGCCTGCGATCTGCTCTCCACAGTCCTCACTTAGCAACAGGCGGAGCCCCACAGGCCACCTCCTTGAAATGGAAACACTGACCTACATGCTTCACAGTAAACTTGGGGGCTGTTGCTATCTGGCCTCCTGTCCCCAGCCTGCCTCTGTAAGGAGTCCTGAAGGGCGTGGGTTCCCAGATTTCTGACACATTGATGCCACGGCCTTATCTTAGCTTTGCCTTGGACGATGGGGGAATCAAGGATCTGCCCCACCTGGCAGGAACACACCCAGGGAAGGGACTCCCAGAGACCCCAGAAAGCTGGAAAGGAAAGTCTGCCCTGAAGGGGTGGGCAGGGAGGCAGCATGCCCAGGCAGGAGGAGCACACAGGGGCTCACGGTGCCGGGGGTCGATCTCCGTGGACCAGAAAGAAAACTCCCAGGCATGAGAGCAAAGGTAGCAGCAAGAGAGGATGCTGAAGGGACACCAGGTCTGACGCCATGTGAGCAGAGGCAGGAGGGTCCACAGGGACTAGCGGGCATCCTCAGGCGAGCCCCGGTGCCTTTCACATCTGGGTTTGTCTCGCTCAAGTCCTACTCGGGTGAGGGAAAGGGCTCCTGTTGGAGGGATGGGTTGGCTATGAAATAAAAGCTGTGAAATTTATATATCAGAAAATAAGGCAAGAATGTCTTAGAGCAGGGGCATGACTGGTCGAGCTGTCCAGAGGGTCTGGCTCTAACAAAGGAAGGAGCCCGTGCTTGTTTTACTCATAGCGATACAGATCAAAAGGGGTTGGTAGAAGCTTCTTTGAGAACAAAACAAGACAGGGGTGGGGGTTAGCAGGCCCTTTGGCTCTAGCAGGTCACTCCCATGTCCAGTGCTTGTGCTGGAAGCTTGAGCGGTGAGCTAGAACAAGTTACCATTTGACTCAGGCGTTCTCAAACAGTGTTTATCCAACTGTGAGATCCCGAGACCAGGTTTTCCTGTCCAATGGCTCGAACTTCACCCGGCTCTCACGCCATGCATGGATGGCTTCCTGCAGGCTTGCACCGGGTCTCCTGCATGGCTCAATAAATAAGGCAGGCTGCTCACAGACAGCTTACGATGCCTCTAGCCATGGTCCCCAAACTTAAAAAGTGCATGGAAGTCGCGTAGGAGTGTGACACTGATGCTTCTGGGTTCTGCATCTAAGCAAGCCCCCTGTAGAGCTGCTGCCAGAGGCTTCTTGGGCCACATGCTGAGAAACAGTAGCCTGGGGGAGGGCCCTACTGGTTGGGTTGGTTTTTTCCAGAATGATGAGAGCCGTCTATCTTTCCTAGGAACCATCAGATGAGCCCAGGTGCCTGGTCTGTAGCCAGCTGTGCCCCAGGGCTGAACAGACACAGACGTGACTGGGCGTGACCCCAAGGAGTTACAGCAGAGAGGAAGACCCCTGAGTGAGGCCAGGTGGAGTGTGTCATCTAGCACATAGTAGGGACTCCATCTGGGCTTTTTGAATGAGTGGGAATGAAGCCCTTGAAGGCTTCTGGCAGGGAGTGGGGAACTGGGAACATGTCGTGTGGCCTCCAGGCTCCCTGTGCAGCAGCAGGACACCATTTGAAGGGGACTGATTATTACTTAGGTGTGTTATGAACCATGTGTCATCCACCAAAAATCTTAAATATACACAATTCACGTCAACAGAGAAATAAAATGGATTGTGAAATGCCCCCTTATCCCAAAAGAAGGCCAAAAATGAGGGGAAAAGAAACAAAAATTATAAAGTAAATAGTAAACAAATGTCAAAATAATAGATTTTAGTCCTAATTCTATCAACATTCACATTAAATATGACTGGTTCAAATACACCACTTAGAAAACAAATGGGGTGACAGATGTGATAGTGTTCTGGTTGGGGGTGTGTGTGTGAGTGTGTGTGTGTGAGTGTGTGTGTGTGAGTGTATGTGAGTGTGAGTGAGTGTGAGTGTGAGTGTGTGAGAGAGTGTGTGAGAGTGTGTGTGAGTGTGTGTGTGTGAGTGTGAGTGTGAGCATGCACGCTGGGGATTGAGCCCAGGTCTCATTCATGCTAATCATATGCTTTGCCAGATGAGCTACACAGACAGTCTCAGATTGTGTTTCCTAAAGTAATATAAAACTATATGCTGTCTACAAGAAACTCACTTTAATTCCAAGAACGTATACAGGTTGAAAGTTAAAGAACAGAAAAACACTAATGAAAGAAAGAAGGAGTAGCTCAATTAACATCAGACAAAGTAGAATTGGGAAAGAAAGTTATCCAACATAAAGGGAACATTACAAAACATTAAAAGTCACTTTTCCAATAAGACACAAAAATCTTAAATACTGTACATACATGCACTGAATAACATAGCTTCAACAAAAGCAAAAACTGATAGAGCTGAAAAGTCAGACATACATATTCACAATTGTAGTTGGGAATTTCATCAATCTTCTCTCATTAGCTGACAGAAAATCAGTAAGGTAATGGATGACCTGAAAAGCACCATCTGATAATTGACCTAATTGGTGGAATGCACTCCAGCCAACATCAGCACAGTATGTGTTCTCAGGGGCACAGGGAACCTTTGCTAAGATCATATCATGGGCCAGAAAGCAAGTCTTAACAAATTTAGAATACAAATCATATAAAGTATATTCTTCTACCATAATAGTCCAAAAATAGAAATCAATAGCAGAAAGATATGTAGGAAATCCTCAAGTATTAGGAAATTAAATAATGTCCTTCTAAATAATCTATGAAGAGAATGGGGGTGTAGCCCAGTGGTAGCGAGCCTGCCAAGCATGCACGGTGCCCTAGGTTTGATCCCCTGAACCACAAAACAACAGCAACAAAAAACTATGAGTCAAAGAAGAAATATCAAAGCAAATTTAAAAATGTTTTGAACAGGTTGAAAACAAAACTACATGATGTCAAAATTTGGGGAATCAGCCAAAGCAGCTCACAGGGAAATTCATAGCCTTTTTTTTTGTTTTAATTCATAGCTTTTAGTTCTTTTACTAGAAAAGAGGGAGATCTCAAATCAGTCATGTAAGCCACCTTGACAAGCTGGGAAAAGAAGTGCAAACTAAACTCAAATCAAGCAAAGAAAATAATAGTGGCAAGAGAAGAAATTACTATATTAAAGAGAAAAATCAATAAAGTAAAAATCTGATTTTTTGAAACATTGATAAAACTTTGATAAACCTTTAGCTCCAGTGAAAAAGAGAGAGAAAGACAGAGCACGTTACGTATACGAGCACCAGGAGTGACACAGGAGAGCTAGGACAGCTCCCTGCCAGGGGTCTGATGACGTCCGTGAGGCTCGCTGACTCCTTGGGAAAAATCATTAAACTCATTCAGAATAAAATTATAGCTCAAGTAGTCATACATCTAACAAAGCAATGGAATTAATAGTTTAAGATATTTCAAAAATTAAAACCTGTGGGCCAAATGATTTCACAGACAGATTCTACCAGAATTTAATGAAGACACAATACCAACTCTGTGCCTTGTACGGAGGATGAACCCTTCCTAACTTGGTGTGTAGGGGCAGCATTACCCAACAACAAAACAAGACAAAGCCATTACCAGAAAAGAAAACGAGAGCCCATATGCCTTATGAACATAGATGCAAAAATTCTCAACAAAATATTGAGCGGCATATAAAAAAGATAATATGTTATGACTGGCTGGGGTTCAGCAAGGCAGTTCAGTATTTGAAAAAAAACCAATCAACAAAATTCACCATATTCACACATTATAAAAGGACAAACACGGTTGCTGAATAGATACCTCAAAAAGGCATTTTGGGAGGCTCAAAGTCCACTTATGATAAGAGCGCTTAGTAAACTAAGGGTTGAAGAAACTTCTTTAATCTGCTCAAGGTCACTTACTAAAACCCTACAGCTAACTCAGTGGTGAAAGACTGGTTCCCCCCAACACTCCTGCCAACCTTGGGAGTGAGGGAACGTGGCCTTGTGTCCAAAATATTAAAGAATTTTGAAAGTACTGAAAAATCCTAACAAATTCTACATCTCTTCCAAAGATGAGAAAAGAAGTAGAAGGTAAACAATCACCTGAAAGATGCTCGGCGTCACGAACCCTTAGGAACATGAAGACTGAAGCCACCATGAGCTGCCATTTCACATTTATTAGGCAACGAAATAAAGAAATAGAAAGACCCCGTCCCAGGTCTGAAACCCTGGGGCACCAACAGCTGGGCCTGTGCCACCCTGGAAGACAGGCCGGCTGTTTCTCCTGAGGTTGAGCTTACCCGTATCATGTGGCCCGGCAACCCCACTCTGTGACGTTTACCTAAGTGAACTGAAAGCTTGTGTGCACACTATTGTGGCAATTTTATCCATGAACACCCCAAACTGGAACCCACCAGACAACTCAGGTGCCGAAAGTGGCTCTGCAGACAAAGGGGCAAGCCGTGGCCCCTGCTAGGCGTGGCTGCTCGCGCTCCGTGCTTCTGAGTTCCTGCAGCTACGAGCCGCGTGAGCCCATCCGGTGAGTCCAGGAAAGGCAGAGGCAGAGGGGTAAACACAGAGAGGCCGTCGCAGTCAGAGACACGGTGCTCTGTAGAGGGCGGGCTCCCTTCGCGGACTCACAGCTGGCCAGGGGCTGCTGTGGCTGCTGCCCCCAGTGTGATGAGAGAGGATGGTACCCGAGTCTCCCGGGTCTTTTTTGGGGAAAGATCGAAGTTCGAAATTCCAAGTGTAGTTCCTGCTAAACTTGCTCCATCACAAAGTCAGAAATCTGCCAGGTGAACGGTGGCGAGCAGTGTCCCCCATACACACGCAGCCTAGGGTTCTGTTTCTCTGGAGACCCAGAGTTGGGTGGGGCAGGGAGGGAGGGAGAGCCAGGCCCTCCTGCTCCTCCTCTGCAGGGACCCCGTGGGCCTCCTGTGCCCTCGGGCTCCTGAACGCAAACCCGCTGGGGACCACTGAGTGCGGGTCAGCATGGAGACTGGTGTGGGTGGCCGCTTGATTCAGGCACGGGGCCTCTTGGAGAAGAGTTTGGAGACGTGCTGTGGATGCAGGTGAGCACACGCACAGTCTCTCGCTGTCAGCAGAGACGGCCCAGAAGCTGCAGCACCCCACCACAAGAGCCCCTGGGGCCAGATCTTGGGTTTGAACCCTGAAGTGCTGAGGTGCTCAAGAACACTCAACCCCCCATGATGAGAACAGGCCCCAGGGCACAGGAGCCACTGGAAGAGGTCCCGGGGGCCTGAGCTGGACAGATCTGAGCCCCACCACAGAGCAGCGTCGGATCTTAACCCCAAGGGTAGGACGGACACCCACGGGACCATCCCATTACAAACAAGTGGCGGAACCCCCAAGGGACGGGGAAGAGGAGCCACGGTCCACACAGAGGATTTCCAAATGGCCTACGCCCTCAAGGCGGGCAGAGCACTCCCCGCCCCCTAGGGTGGACTGAGCAGAGTGACTTCTTTCCAGAGAAGAAGGCCTGTCCCTGACCTAGGGCCCCTGGGACAGGCCCAGTCACCAGGGCCACTGCTGCTGTTACCCCCAGCCCTGAGATCCTAGGGTGGGAGCAGGGCAGAGCCTACCTCTCAGGTGGAAGGCCAGAGCAGGGGGCTCGGTGAACTCCGGCTCAGTGATGGACAGGGTCCCTTGGTCATGAGCTGGAGCCACCTGTGAGCCAGCATGCTGAGTCCATCTAGGGAAGCCAGGAGGGACTGGGTGGCCCCCAGCGCCTCCTCAGCCTCCTGAGGTTCTCTGGGTGCTCCCACCCCAGAGAGCTGGGCGGATTCAGTGAGTCCTGACTAGGTGTGCAGAATGATGGCCTCGTGTCCTCCCTCTGCCTGTCCCAGCCGAGAGACATCCTTATCTCGCAGAATCAGACTTGGTGGAGCCATGGGACACGGAGGCCTGACTCCCAGGAACTGGCAGCCATGCAGGACTCTCCCGGATCGCCGGGCGTGTGTGGCCCCGTGAGGCAGCGGTTCACCCCGTCTGGCTCCGCGGTAGTTCCCCTGGCTCCACCCCTCCTGTCCGTCACAGAGGAAGCCCCTCCTGGTCTTGGCCCCCTTCCTGTGTGTTATGATTAAAGGAGAGGTGGCCAGATCTGGCATGGCCCACCCGTCACGCCCCCTCGTTTAGAAAGAGTACCTGCTCTTGTGTGTTTATTGATTAGATATGTTTATGGGTAAGTGATTGATTTACAGCCAACATCGTCCTCGGGCAGTTAACCCTTTTCTCACCCACGTGGAATGTGGCAGAAATGCCCCACAGCCCCCGTTGTCCGGCACAGGCTGGCAAGGTCCCCCCGTGCATGTGGAAGGAGGGCAGTGGGCGCCCGCTAGCCCTGGCCCTGCGCCCTCTTGCCTTGACAGGATTTGGAGAGACGAGACTATTTTTGAATGTGATCTTCTGCTGGAGCCACCTGGTCCCCCCTGCTGGAGCCCGGGCCGCAGTGAGATGTCTCCCATGGTGCCGCCCCGGGGTAAGGGAGACTGGAGCAGCTCTGCCCACGGCAAGCAGCCTGGCAGGAGGAGCCGGCCGCGCTATGAAAGGCACTGGAAGTTCTTTTCAAGCAGAAACACTCTTCTCTCCAGGCCCGTGACAACGCCTGCAATCCCACCGTCCAGTCACACTCGGGTGCAAACCCTGTCTCCAGAAGCTTTCCACGTTGAGTGCCTCGGGCCAGCACCTGGAGGTGTGGGGCTCTGTATTCCCACTGCCGCCTGTAGGGACAGACGTGCGGCCTGGGCTCTTTGCTTCTCCATGCCCGCCTCCCCAGGTCCCACCGCCCCTACTCCTTCCCACTGTCCCCTGCAGAGTGGCCCCTGAGTATTGACACATGGTTCAGCTTTACCTGTGACAGGTGAGCACAAACCTGACCCTTCCTTTTGGGGACAGGTCACCTATGTTCCCTAGTGAGCTAGGCCCTGTGTGGGGAGGGCATGGGCTGGCTGCAGGGAGAGCTATTTGGGATAAGGCTGGCTTTTATGACAGCAAGATGGACTGGCCCAACCATGGGCCACTCAGTACAGATGGGGAGAGAGACCAGAGTCGGCTGTGTTCTGAAGCGGGAGACCTCCCTTTCTGTCCAGGACGGCACACCTAGGTGAACACAGAAACTGAGGGCTGGACAGGGCCTCTGATTGGCTGGGGAAGCAGAGGGGGATCGTGGGGGAGACCAAGGGTCTAGCCCAGCTTCCCAGGCTCTCCAAGTCCACTGTCTACCTCTGCAGGGAGAACCCCCCAGACTCCCCTGGCCCCTGCATGCCCACATCCTTGCTTGGCCCAGAAATGCCCCACATTGTTAAAAGACACTCCTAACACAGAGGCCTGGAGCCATGTGCTGTGGGTGGGTCTCCAGGGGCTTTTCCACGGGGTGTGTGGAGCAGCCTGTGGCTTCACTTTGTGCTAAAGTGACATGAGATAGAACAGCCAGAACCCGTGCTGTGGTTCTTGGCCACTGCCCCATGGACATGCAGCCTCGGTGACTTCAGTTACCCTCCATGGCTCTGCAGGGAGCAGTGGCCTTACAGAGCAGAGCAAGGACTCAGATGTGAGGCCCAGCCGCGAGGCCCAGCTGCAGAGTCAGTGCACCATGGGGTTGCCAGGTGCTGCAGACCTCCTGACCATTCGCCAAGGCCCCTTTTTGGGGGCCACTGTCTTTTGGGGACCACCTCAGGAAGGGAAAACAAGGCTCTCCTGGCCCAGAACCTCCTTCTCCCACAGACACACCTCTGGGAAGCCAAGGCAGAAGTGCCTTCGACAGAAAGAGCCTACAAGAGCCTGTCAGCCCAGCAAGCCAACATCCAGAGCTCCGTGCAGGAAACGGCCAGTGTGCTCACATGCCTTGGAGCATGGCGTCCCTCACGGTGTTATTATTCACAATGAAAGAACTGGACGCAACCCAATACCTCACGGGGAGGGGCCAGGGAAGGGGCCGTGGTTGCCTGTGGCTGGAGAGAGTGGGCTTGCCCCTGATGTCCTGCCTCAAAGCCGTGCTGCCGCCTTGAAGGATGCTCACTTTCAAATCTCCGTTCTGCTCTAGAGAGCTGCCCAGAGCTGCGTCCTCCCCAGGCAGAGGTGCACCCGGAAGCTCTCCTCCCCCTCCCCCACTGCAGAGGCAGCTCCTCCTGCACAGCCCCTGCCCTGGGAGGGAAAGGAGGACGGTCAGAGGCAGGGCCTGCCCCAGCCCTGAAGCTGCCGCTGCCAGACTCTGAGCTCCAAGGGCACCCTCAGCCTCGCCTGGTCCCTCCTGGGTAGGTCCCACGGGCTCCCGGATGCCCCCTGCCTGACTCCCCCAGGCTTGAGGTCTCTCCTCCAGCCACCTGCTGGAGCTGAGCTGTCCCCAGCCAGGCAGGGTCTCCACCCCACATCCCAGCACTCCTGGGTTAGCCAGGTGCAGTCCCGTGGGGATGCTCTGCACCCTGCCGTCTTGGTTTGAGGGTGATTCCTTCACCGCACGGGGCCCTCTAGGCTCCTGATTCTGGGCTGGGCTCTTCACCTCTGGTGCCTGTCCCCAGCCCTCCAGGGAGCTCCTTGCGTCTGCACTTGGTCCCCTGTGCAGAGTGCAGCACTGGCTGCAGCAGGGCCGCTCAGAAGGCTTGGGTTGCAGCCCCTGAGGGTGTGCTGCTCTGAAGAGCTGGAGGACTCCCTGCATAGGTCTCTGAACATATGAAGACCAGCCGGGCTGAGCCAGGGGACCAGGGGACCAGGGGACCAGGGCCAGGTTCATGCCCAAGCTGCCCAGGTAACCCCTTGAGCTCTGGGGTGTGGAGCCTGACACCAGGTGCGGGCTGAGGATGTCAGTTGAAATATGAGAGCAGCACAGCGCTGGTCACAGTGAAATCTGAGCATAGAGAGGGTCCTGGGGAGGAAGGATGGGCTACCTGGAATTGGGTCGTTACACAACAGCATCTTAGTCAGCAACAATAGACAGTTTACTTTCAAGTGTTTTCCCTTGGCCAGTGATCTGTGTGCACCCCAGCTCTCCCAGTCTGCCTGGCACTGAGGTCACCCACAGGAGGTGGCTGACAGTCTGTCCTGTGGACTCACCAGATCTCATAGCACCAGTCAATATTGTCCCCATTTGCAGATGAGCTGGAAGAGGTGACTTCCAAGGTGGCCCAGATGCCGCCTGACTCAGTGCCCCACCCTGGCCCCTCAGCTGCACCTGGGGCTGGTGTCCCGCTTGGCATCCTGCGGGTTTCTCTGGGCACAGGCCCCAGTCCTCGTCCGATAAGAGCTGCCCAGGCTGGAAGGACAGCCCCCTGGCAAGCCCCTGCCTCTCCAGCCGTGTGCTGTGGCACCTCTCCGTTCCTAGGCACCCTGTCCAGCAGCTCCAGGACTGACATCGTAGTGTGGCTGTCACCACCATCCATCTCTGGCTGCCCCTCCTCCCACTGGGAAGCCCTGGCCCCTCAGCACTGACTCCCCTTCCCCATCCACCCACTCCCTGTGACTTTGGACTCCATGACCCCGCTTCTGGCAAAGACGTGTTCTTCCATGAGTGACTTACCTCATCTACCACGCGTCTGCCAGGCTCACTGGGTCACAGCCCCGCCTGCCTCAGGCGGAGGAGTGGCCCCGTGTGCAGGGACCACCTGTCACCAGCCGTCCAGTTGGGCAGCTCCCTGTCTCTGCTTTGTGAACGAGGCCCTGTGGGCACCGCTGGGCAAGTCAATTCTCAGGGCTGGGTTGGCACCAGACGTGGGCTTATGGGTCATACACTCACCCTGCCTTCGGAGTCCCCAGGAGGCCCTGCTGCTTCTGCAGCGGCTGCTCCCTGCTCATTTCCCCGAAGCGCGCCAGATTCTCGCTCGTGTCCTTGCCAACATTTGTTTTCTTCTTTAATCGAAGCCAGCTATCCAGGGCATTTGCACATTATCTCATTGACGTGTTTCTTCCCTAAAATGAGGTCACCCAATGTAAGGGGAGGAGACCTGGGACAGAGCCTGAGGGGTGTGTTCCGTGCCACCTGGCCAGGGGGTGACTGACACATCTGAGGCAGAGCCCAGCCTCTCCAGTGCTCGGCCTCTGGCCAAGTGGGGACACAGATTCCTAGTGCTGTCCTGTTGGCTGAGCACCCCAGACTGCTTGAATCAATGATTGAGCTCCATGTGCAGGGGACCAGCTAGAGGGGTCCATGGACGAGCTGTGTCTCCTCCAGACGAGGCTCAGGCCAATAGCATGGGGCAGCCCCTGGCTGGCATCCAGGCAGCGTGGCCCCGGAGGACACAGTGCCAGGAACCCTGGGGAGGAGTGTGAAGGCTCCATCCTGCAGAAGGGGACTGCAGAAGGGGAGGGGACTCGCCTCTGTGGCTCTGCAACACAGCAGGGACAAAACAAGGATGCCCGGCCAGGGGCCAGCAGGCAGGACAGCCAGCAGGTGGACCTCTTCCCCAGAGGCCCTGGCCGCCTTCAGGGCAAAGCTCAGGAAGGCTCTGTGACAGGAGGGAGGTAAAAGGCAGCTCTTGGATCAATATGCGAATGTGCTGACCTTGATCTGCAAGCCACTGCCTCCCCTGGCCTGGCATGCCTTACCCCGCCACACCATAGTGTCCAGAATTAATCAGTGCTGCCTCCCAACTGGTCTTGCACTCACGTCACCCACAGGGATCATGGTGGGGGTGTGGGATGCCATTGTGGGGGAAGGCGAGTGCTACCTGTGTCTCAGTGGTGGCACCCGAGCCACAACACCTGTCTCCCTCCTCCGTGGGCAGGGAAGCCAGCTTCCCACCTTTCTTCCACATCTGGGACACACGCCTAGCTTGGCCAGCTTAAACCTCTTCCTAACACACCCAGAGTGAGTTTCTGGGGAGGACTGACAGGGAAGACCCTTCCCCCATCCTCCTCCCTCCCCCTGTATGTGCACAGACACATGTGCAAGCGTGTGCACGGGATGCGGCATGTGCATGCACACATAGCATTCCTGAGTCCCTCTCTGCAGCCCCAGGGCATGCCCAGTCTCCTCAGCCCCAGCGAAGAGGCTCCCGTGTCCTTCCCAGGCCCCCAGATCCACAGATCTGACTGCGACTGCACCTCATACAAGGACTCCCCATCACACCGTGCTTGGGTCCTTGTAGGAACCCGGGGGCAGAGCAGCTGAGTGCCCGCCTCAGGAAAGAGCTCCAACCCTGGTGGGGCAGGACCCTGCAGCGGGGATGCAGCTCTGGGTGGAGGGGGTCTGGAGGCCTGGGAGCAGGATCCGATCCCAGGAGCCTGAGAGTCCCATCTAAATTCTGACCACCTCCTGCCATTAGCATGAACCTTGCAGGTCCCATTCTGCCCCTGGCTAGACCATGCAGATGACAGCTGCCTGTGATTGGCAGGTCCAGGAGGGGTGGACCTCCCACATGGTCTCTGCTGGACTGTGGCTGTCACTCATGGTCCAGTGTGACCCTCCCAGGCTCCTCACATCCTTAGCTGGCTGCAGCGGCACACATGCTCAGGCACTGCCCTTGTGCCGATAGGGGCGTTGGAGCAGGGGTGACATCATTGCTCAAGGTCATGGAGCTGGCAGCTGTTGGATCTGAGCTCAGGTGGCCTGAGTCAGAGCTGCCCGGGGCGGAGGGGCCTCTGGGGTGGGGAGGGCCACACCAGGAAGGGCCAGCTCCCAGATGCACAGAGCTCTGGCCAGGCATCAGGTCCCACGCAGAGCGTACAGGATGCATGAAGCCAGGATTGTGCCTGGGTGCCAGGCAGAAGACGAAAAAATATGATAAAGGGATAAATTCATTTATTTAAGATCAATATTTATTCATTTTAAAATGTTACCAAAAAATGCTTATGAAATGTTTTAAACACTGAAAGAGAAAGCTTGTCTTGCTGGGCCCACCATGTACCTGAGGCCTGGATGAGGAAATTAGCCACAGGGGGCCAGTGGCGCTCCGTTCCCCTCCCACCTCCCACTCAGGACTGTGGAGCTTCCCATCTGTCTGCTGGTAAACGCTCCTGGGTATCTCTCCCATGCTTTGGCAGCCATGCTGTGGTCGCTGCATGTCATCACAGAGAGGGGTTAGCTTCCCTGCTGTTTTAAGGCAGGTTTACCTGGATTAGGATCCTAGTGCGCTCGTGGTGTTTGTTGGTGGGTTTTGAGGGGCTCCTCCAACACAGTTGTCAGAGATGGGATGTCTGTGTCCCCCAGACTCACTCAGTGAAGCCCAGCCTGGCGGTAGGAGGGACTTGGGGTGGTGATCAGACTAGATGAAGTCCTGAGGGTGGGCCCTGCCACCAGATTCCTGCTCTTGTAAGGAGGGACCGGTGAGCTGGCCGTGGTGAGGAGGCAGCACCTGCAAGCCAGGAAGGGCTGAACCTGTGGACCTGGACCTTGGCCTTCTGCCTCCAGAGTGAGAGAAGTACGTGTCTGTGGTTGACACGCCCTGCCCTCAGGACTGTCATGCACCTCCAGGCTAGGTCCTCCAGGAGCACGTTTGTCCTCCAGGGCACAGGGCCATTGGGCCCCTGGACTCCTCCACAGTCTGCAGATGTCAACTGCACCTCCATTGTAATGGAATGTCCCTCTGTCCTACATGTTTCCAGGAGTGTTCTTAGACCTGGAGTCTGATGACAGGTGATGGGGGAGGGGTCCCAGCAAGCGCCCCTGCTGGGTGGACAGGTGCACCCTGTGTCTTACTGTTTGCATGGGTGGGTGAGTCAGCCTCACCCCTGATTCACAAACCCCCATCAGCCTCCTGGGGCCAGGCAGCACCGTCCCCTGTGTCCTCATTAAGGTCTACAGGGCAGCTCTGCTGTCACCCTCCATACTCTGCCCGCCGGGCTGGAGGACTGGTTCTTGCCCCCAGCCAGGGAAGGACACTGGAGCCTGGCTCTGTCCCTGAGCTGAACTGTTTCCAGTGCCCTCACAGCCTCCCCAGGGGACCGGCGCAGACCCTTCAGCTTAGTTAGGAGCACGTGGTTTCCACACCCAGTTGCGTTTCAGTGTCTTGCAGTTGTCATCTCTACGTCTCCATACGGTCTCATCATTAGCTCGTGGGAGCGTCTCCAAGCTGTGTCCTTTAAAAAATGTTTTGCTTTCAAAAAATTTTTAAGAAAAAACCCTTATGACTCTCTTACAAGTCGATTTTCACTCTGTCTAAAGTCAGTCTGCACTGGGGACCCTCAGGTCACCAGCTCTATTTCCCTCCATCTAACCTGGATCTCTGGTAGAACCTGTAGACGCAACCCCTCCAACATTTCTGGCTCCTGAGTCCTTCTCCCATGGCCTTTGAGGGGACACCGTCTTGACTGTGATCTCAAGGGCCAAGCCTGAGGGATGCAGCCCAGGGGAGACACAGGAGGAACTGGAGGGACATCAGCCTGGGCCTCAGAGGCCTGTTAGGGTTCAGCCAGCTCTTAAATCCCTTATTTTTTTTTTTTTTTGCCACTTTTATACGGGGCTCCGTCAGCAATAGAGAGGCTGAGAGCCTTCTCAAGAGCCCGGGGCCCCTCAGAAGTGCCCGGCACACTGTCCAGCAGCCCACACCCTCTGCTCTTCTTTCTGGGCAGACATCGCAGGTGTCCCTGAGAAGACTATGGTCCAATCACAATGTCTGTGGCTTTCTTGGCAGGTCTTCCTGGGCCCCACCTTCTCAGCCTGTCCTGCACCCCAGGCAGAAGGGAGATGCAGCTGCTCCAAGGTCTGTGTTCACGCGGGTGCACAGCCGCAAACCACCGCGGCTCTGAGCAGGCCACTGTCCAGGAACGCCCCACCTTCTGTGGTCCCCAAAGTGGCAGCGGAGGGGCATGAGGGAATCCCAGCTGCAGAAATGCACGTCTGGTTCTAGGGGACTCTAGGCACGCCCACATGTGACACTCTTCAGGTCACTGGGCGTCACAAGCAGGTCACCAGCCCTGGCTGGTCCCAGAACTGCAGCCTGCAGAGGCACATGCTTAGCCAGGGCTTGATGCCCGATGGAGACACCAGCCCATCGGCCAGGCGGAGATGATCTTCCAAGGTCCCTGGGGACCTGTGAAGACCTCCTGGCTGCCCTCCTGCCAAGTGCAGAAGCCGTGTGTGTAGGATGCCAAACAGGGGCTCTCAAGACGCTGCAGGCTCAGGGGACAGGCCCACCTCTTCTCAAAGGCTCTGATCGTGGCCACAGGGGCCTCACGCTCACCTTCAATGCTGGCTCCCTGTCTCTGATGAGGAAACCCAACTGCCCAGGGCCCAGCTTCTCCAGACTGGCATCTTCCAAGAGCATTCAGGGCAGGCAAAGCACATCCTGCCAGCCCCTGCCACCAAGGAGAGGCCCCTGGGACAGTGGCTGAATCCGCACTCAGAGTGGGGTACCAGGCTTTGCCTGCTGGAGCCCGCTGGTGCTCTGCCAGGGAAGAGATCCAGACGCTGGCCCCTTTATCTGCAAAGGCAAGCTCCCAGCCCCCATCCGGCCCCTCCTCCCTCCTCCCTCTGACTGACAGCAAAGCAGACGCAGGGGTCCTGGTGGCTTTTTTTCTCAGGTTTGAGTCTATCCAGCCATACCCCAAGTTTCACTCGGCATCTGCTTGGCGCAGGAAGTGTGCCAGGAAGCACAGCGTGAGCAGGAAGAGCTCTGAGCGCCGGGCAGCAGTTAGCATTCCTCCTTCAGGAAAGGCGTAGCAGGTTGCTTCCTTTCACGTGCAGCACGGAACTTCATTCACTCTGGAATTCCACCATCTCAGAAGACATATCCGGACGGGAAGGAGGCGTACGGACGCGTTTCGCATCCACAGCTCATATCAACGCGGCCATGGCGGAGGACAAACAAAACTGTGTTTGTTTCATAAAAATGAAGTCAACATTAAGTATTCATAACACATTCCCTCAAAGGGTCTGCTGCACTTTGTCGCCACTGAAATGGACACATGGGTTCCTTCCTCCTGGCCTGGAGGTCACCGAGTCACCATGTCCACTCATGAGTCTGTATGCCCTGCTGCCCTGCTGGGAGAGGGGCCCCCAGCAGGTGCCCTGTGTCTCTCTCCTCCAGCCCACCATCCATGTCCCCCTGGATGTGTGGGTCCCTCACAGCTCAAGTGACAATCACATGGCCTCCTCTTCCATGTGCCCACTCAGCATGTCTCCTGGGAGACTTTCCAGAGATGCAGGCTCCAGGGCCCCTCTCAGGCCAGGCCCGGAAGGAGAGGGCGCTCAGTCCATCACTCAGCCAAAGGTCAGGGGATCGATATGCCTCACCTAGAGATCAGGTTTTATGTTCTGAAAGAGGAAAACTTGTTTTTAAATCTTTCTTTCTTCTGTGTGACTGGGGTAAGCTAGCAGTGTGCAAGGAGACACTACCCAGGCATGGAGCAGGGACCTGGGTCCCGGAGCACAAACCGTCTGCCTCTGAGGCAGCCTCTGCCTTTGACTCCAGATCCTATCAGCCATCCCTCTAAAGAACGCTGCGTCCTTGTCACGGGAAGGGTGTGTAGAGACCATAGTCTGTCTACCAAGGATGCCCATCACTACTGAGTGGGTGGATGTTTCTAGGTGTTGACAGTGGACAGAAGCAACACACACACACACACACACACACACATATACACACATACACACACACACATACACATATACACACACATACACACACACACATACACACACATACACATACACACACACATACACACACATGCACACACACATACACATGCACACACATACACACACACACACACACACACACACACACTTCACGAGAAAACAGACCACAACATCGTAGTGCTATTTTCAGTGCAAATGGCAATGTTATGTAACTTATCTCATTTTACATTTGTGTCTCTCTCATCATCTTTACACACAATTGCTGTGTGCCGCTGTGTGTGTGTACCCCCACACACGTCTTCAAAGTCACAATGCTGACACTAACAACTCCATTGCTGGAGAGCTTACGATCGCCTTCCTCTTCATTAGGTCGTTAGGTCAGCACAGGGTCTCCAGGCTGACCACTGAATAAGCCACGGGAGGCACGAGCGGGGGCGTCCCAGGGGCCACCCTGTCCTCCACCCTTCCCTCTCACACAGATGACTACGCACAGACATGTGTATCTGCACGTGGTTATGGGATGCTCCGTGCCCTCCTGGATGAAGCCTAGTCTACTCTGTCCGCTGTTCTGCATCTGTCCTTCTCCACGTAGGTCTGCAACCTTGATGGAACCAGGGGCAGAGCTTGTCCTTGCTTCATCCTCTGTTCTGAGAGTCTGCCTGTCCCCAGCTGACAGACACAGCGGAGGTTTCCACAAAAGCACACATTTTTTTCCTGGAGGTCAGGTTCTGAGGTCAGTCTCAGAGGGCCAAAGTCAAGGTGTCCCCCGGGTGGCTCCTTCCAAGTTCTGGAAGGGGGTGGTATCCATTTCCTTGACCTTTTCAGCTCCTAGTAGCCACTGGCACTTATGGGATATAAGGCCACAGTGGCCATGGGGCCAGGGCAAGAAGAGACTGTCCTTGGAGGTTGCAGCTGAGGAGTCTGGCTGAGGGCAGGGCAGCGAACCATACAGCTCTTGGGGTTGTTTGAGTTGGCTGGGAAGGAGCAGGTCTCCAGGACCAAGGAGGGCCAGGCGCGTCCTGAGGCAGCGTCCCCCTGACCAGGGAGCAGCCCCACAGCCTCCCCGTCCTCTCACCCTCAGAATGTTCTGGAGTGCGAGGGACAAGAGAAAAAGACACTGCGACTCCAGAAGGCAGGAGAGGCTGAGCCAGCTCCACGGGCCCAGAGGCACTGCTACTCAGAGGTGGGCCCTCTCTGTCTGTCCCGAGGTCTCCACCAGCCACTTCTGACAGGTCCACCTTGTCCTTCAACCTCTAATCACAGAGCAGATTTTCAGATCACTTGAGGGTCTGCAGCATGGGGCTGGCAAGGTCTGAGGGCCACAGTGCCAAGTCTAGAGGAGGGCACCGTGGCTCTGGCAGAGCCCTGGCCAGCCACACCCTGAGGCCCAGCACACAGCCTCCGAGCACCCACCAGGATTGGGGCTGCCATGGTAGAGGGCAACCTAAGGATGCTGCTCAGTCATCCTCCAAAAGAGGGAGGGTGTTGGCCTCTACCAATCTCCTTACAACCCCAGAGACTGGTTCTGGGCAGCCTGGGGTGGTGACAGACCACGTCTCCCCTCAGAAAGATCATGGCCCCAGGCCCCTCCCAGCCACCTGGGTGAACACATGGGTGGCAGTTGCCTGTTAACCAACGGGGCACAACCCTGGCCCCACCGGGCACAAAACACCTGAGAGCCACAGGGACTGAAGGGGGTTGGTGCTGGCAGAGGGAAGACAGAGAGACTGCTGAGCAAGACGGGGGTCACCCAGATGCAGGAGGTGAGGGCATGGGGAGGCCGGGCCTGGAGGCCTGGCAAGGACTGGGCTCTCAGGGTGTCAGACTGGCAGATCTGTGGGAAGGGGCTCCTGTCTTTCTCCTTATGCCAGGAGAAATCCCAGGGAGGAAAGAATCATAAAGAAAAGTCAAAACATAAACTTCCATACAGAAAATGTGAGATTTGCTGGGTGATAACCTTTGAGTTGGGAAGGCCTAGAACCAAGAACCCACAGAGGAACAGACAAGGGAATACCGGCCATGAAAATGAGACCTTCTCACAGAAAAGGCAAAGGCCAAACCAAAAGTGGAAGGAACATAGTTTCAAATAAAACAAAAGGCTAATTTCCTTAATTAAATCCTCTTATGACTCCATCAGAAATACCTGAAACCAGTGGGAAAAAATAGAAAAGTGAAGAGTGAAACGGGCTGAGTTAACAGAGAGGAGGAACAGGTGGCCCTTCAACGCAGGGGAAGCTCGACTACTGGGAATGTAAGTTCCCACACCAGGTGGTGGTTCAAACAGGCTCAGAAAGTCATGAGGGGGCTCTGACCCAGCACCTTGGAAGATGGTCCAGTACTGTCCACCAGGACGAAGACGCACAGGCCTTGGGGTCAGACACCTTGGCCTCACGCTCTCCTCAGTGTGAGATTCTAGCTGCACCATGTCAGAACATAGGTTGTCAGTGGCCAGTCAGCCCAGCTTGCTGCAGCCCATGCAGAGGACAGCACGCAGCCATCAGCGAGAGCGAGGGCAAGTGGGCAAAGCGTGCGTGCAGCTGTGTCCCTGGAGGAAGGTGCATGACGCGTGTATAAACATGTGTGCACAAGGATGAGCACGTGGGAGAACGTGCGTGCCTGCATGTTGGGTGTCTACATACACACGTGCACATGTACACGTGCAACTTTGTACTGTAAACTCTTCACTTACCATCAGAAGTTGGTCCAAGTACATGCATCACCTAGTCAAGAGTGAAGGATTAGATAAGCGGGGCCTTCCTGGACCTGGCAGGTTACCAGACAGAGCCTGTGACTTTCTGGGAGGCCCTCCGTGCGGCTCCTGTGCAGACCCCATCACCTGCCAAGTCTGAAGGCGGGGACAGAGGAATGATGCTTCTCCTGGCAAGGACTTCAGCTGGCCCTGGGCTGAGGCTGATGCCAGGGAGGAGCAGAGGATGGGGTAAGCACACATTGAGAGCAGCTAGAAGCTGGCCAGTGCTTGGGGAGGGACGGACTACCCAGTGGAAATGACCCTGCTGCTTGTGGTACCCCAGGTCTGCTCAGGGGCCCCCAGGGGTGACGAACAGCAGAGGAATTCACAGGCAGGCACAAGATGCAGGTGCCTGATGAGTGCCCATGTTCCCAAGGATGATGCCCAAGGCAAAGCCACCCTGGGCGCCACAGCTGGCGCGCGCTGCCCGCTCAAAGGGCCGAGCCTCCTCACTCTCTGGCTCGTTGTGCCGCCCTACATTTCCACAGCACAGACGCTGTGCTAAACTCTGAAAAATCAATTCCAACAGAAATTCGACCAAGTATAGGCAGCTCTTGCTCCGCCCCCTCTCCTCTCCTCACTCCCAGATCTGCCTGCATGGATAATTAAAGGAGAGATTTTCTTCTGCCATTTAGAGAAACTAGGCTTCCTGCAAAGGAAGGCGCTTCGAGTAAGGATGAGGTGAGCAGCCCCGACCCTCGGAGGCGAGATGCCCACGTCTTCCATGGCCACCCTGACCAGGTGCGGGGCCCAGAGCGCCATCTGCCAGGAGCACAAAGACTCCATGTTGCACACAGCACGTGGGGAAAGAGCTCCCGCACCTGCCAGGAGAATCAAGCTGCTCAATCAATACTTTCTCTCTGTCACAACACACACCAGGTTACATAAACCCATCGCTCCCCTCAATGTGGACACCACCGGCTTGGAAAATGGATCCTAGGGGACCCTCGTCGGGACGCGAGTCTGGCCACACAGCTCCAGAAGGGCACTCTGCAAAGCTGCCTGCACCTGTGCCAGCTGTGCAGATTCGAGCATGGGTGTGTGTTGACCCCATTCCCGTTTTCAGGAATAAAAGCAGTCCCATCCTAAAGCCTCTCCTCTACATCTTCTCCCGCAACACGGGGCACCTTGCCCAGGTGCACACGCCAACCTGCCTACCATTCTTGGTTTGTGTGCAAAGGTGAGAAAACTGTTACCAGAAACCAAGAAGTGCCCTGAGGTGCAGCAGCCGGGGCTGAGGTGACGTGGGCACAGTCTGCTGGGGTGCCCCCTGGCCCATGGCCTTCTCTCTCCCACATGAGGTGCTTTTGAAGAGGCCAAGACGTGGCTCCTCAATCCATGCAGGGTTCACTCCCAGGCAGAAGGCCAGTTGTGCGGCTGCCCACGTCTGCGGACACGGGTGGACAAGGCGGGCCTTTGAAGCACAGAACAGCATCCAGTATCCAGTGTGAGGACGCCCGCTTCTGGGAGGACAGAGTGGCAGGAGGGGGTAGGGACAGGAACAGGAAGGAGAATGTACTTCAATGACTCAGGAGACGGTGACAGGGGTGACACTCAGGTCTTGGTCACAGGGATGCCCAGGATAAGAGAGAAAAGACATGCCCGTGCCTCAGGTCCTGGGCATACCCCGCCCACCGTCCTAGAGAAGCCAACTCCATTACGCTCTGGCCCACTCATCCAAGGGCGTGCACTCCACAGGCACCTGCTAGCACCTGCTCTAGATCCAAGCCTGACCAGGGGCTGGGCCCTGCCTGGAGCCAGCCAGGAAAGGTTGGCACCCACAGTCAGCAGACACTCCCGCTTACCATGGGCTTGGGGCGGGGGTGGTGCCTGCTGGCCCCCGCCCTTCTCTGCCATTCTGCTGCAAGGCAGCGCTTTAGAGCTGCAGAGAACTTGAGCTGTGCCCACAGGTGCCCCTGCCCAGCCTCCACTGACAGTGCTTTGCCGGCCTGGGCCCTCTTGGCTCTGGCGGCATTATTTAGGATGGGCCTGGATGCTCCCTACCTCTCCTGCCCTGGTAGCTCTGGACCTGACTGCCCGGGTCCTAGATGCCTGGGGTCATCAGGCCCCCAGGGGCCCTGACACTCAGGACTATAGGGGGCAGGACAGCATGGCTGTGGACAAGCCTCTGCATCATGTGGACTGTCACCTGTGTCACCGGGCCACACTTCTCAGACCTCACACCTGAAAGCTCGCCTCATCTCTCAGGGTGGGGCAGATGCAAGACTCCATGAGCCGACACCCGCACAGCCTGCGGAGGCCTGGAGCCAGAGCCCCAGGTAAGTGTAGCTTAGGTCACCAAGATGGTCGTTGCTCTGAGTCGGAGAACAGGAGCATGAGCCACACGGAGCGCAAGGCTGCAAACACAACAGGTGCTTAAAAATAACTCGCGAATGGACGGCAAGCTCAGTCAGGTCAGGAGGAAGGGCATTGGGGTGCAGCAGAGAGACACTTAGCTTTCCTAGTGCATCTTTTAAAAAAATCTAATCTGTTATTAAGAATAGCATCTTTTTTATGGTGTTAATACAATAAAGGAAAACGTCTAAGTGGTAAAAGGAGTTCCTCGGGGTAGGGCGCTCTGAGCTCTTAGGGCAGGGGGCAGAGGAGGCGCTCATTCCACATGATGCTAGCTTCCACCCATTCACTAGCTACTGCAGCAGATGGCCTTTCAGACACGGCCACCCTGCTGCGTCCCATGCTCTTCCTGCATGTGCGATGGTGGCCTTCCTGGTGGCCTGTGTCTGCTCCCCTTGATCCTGGGAAGTTCAAAGGACATGATGTGCTGTGGCTTCCAAGAGGTGGTCACAGAAATGCCACACGCTCACTTCCACCTGCCTCTCTTGGATGACCTCCCTGGGTCCCCAGCAGCCACCTGGGCAGCAGCCAAGAGACACACAGACATGTCACGTGCCGCTGTTGCAGCCAAAGCCCTGGCTGTGGTCCCAGGACAGCCAGGCCAGCAGCCAGGTGTGTCAGGGATGCACCCCCAGAAGAGCCCTGTGCCTGTGCGGGTGCTGCCGCCTTCAGCTACCCCAGCTGACACTGGGGAGCAGGGCAAACGGCCCTCTGGGCTCGTCCACCGCCACAGATCCAGGTAGAAGAAACAATGACAAGGCACCTGGCGGGCACTCCTTACACAGGACAGTGCTGAATGGAACAGAACGTTGCTCTCAAAAGCAGGTGCTTCTAAACCAAAGCCCAATCCAGAGGACCCTGGCTCTACCAGGAGGCAGGAGGAGGGTGGGGAAGCATCCAGGAGGCCCTTGCCACGGTGAGGAGGACTGGGGTCCTGGTGGACACCCAGAGGGTCACAAGAAGCTGGGATGAGGGTTAGAGGAAGTGAGATGCTGCCGGAGGCGCTGAGGACCAGGACCCCTTGGTGTCAGGGCTGCAAGTCTGGCAGCAGTAGAGCCACAGTGGCGTGGAAAAGAGAGGGAAGCTTGAGCTTGGCGAGCTGGCGCGGGAGTGTCCAGGGGGCGGGGCCTGGCTCAGCTGGCAGAGCGCCAGCCTCAGCACGAGGCCCTGGCTCCATCCCCAGCGTCACTCACACACACACACCATGTCCAGAGGGCTCTTCAAAAGTGGTCCCGCCCAGCAGAGGGGCCAGGTAAATGTTAGATGAAATACAAAAACACGACGGTCTGCAGCCTCCAGGGAGTAGACACAGGGAGGCAGAAATGGGAACAGGACCGTGGGGGTGAGGGGTGAGGCGAGACAGGTCTCTGTGGCCCACACAGAGGGCTGTGTGGTCACAGTGCCGCACCAGGTGGCTGAGCTCCAGAGGAACCTGCATTCTTCCGACTGGAGGAAGAGCAGGAAGGAGGCTGGGCATGCATGACAGTGAGGGAGAGCCAGGAAAAGGGAACGCAGAAGGGAACCCCACATATTGTACGAAAACTGCCTGGGGGGCACCAGGGTGGAGCGGACGGAAAGCAGTTTGAACTGAGGTCCAGGCTCTGGCTGTGATGGTCTCGTGTCAACCTGACTGGGTCTTGGGGTGCCTAGATATGCAGATAAGCAGTACCTGTGGACATGTGTCTGCAGATGTTTCCATGTGAGATCAGCGGTTGAACCGGTGAACTGTTAAAAGCAGGTCACCCGTTCACCAGCAAATGCCAAGATTTCATTCTTCTTTAAAGCTGAGTAATACTTCATCTCACAATTATGTGGGGGGCTAGGGAAGAATAGAGTTACTTTAGATTAGGTGGAGGGGAGAGAAGAGAAGGGAAAGGGGAGAGGGAAGAATGGTAGCGTGAAACAGACATTATTACCTCATGTACATATGTGACTGCATGACCCATGTGATCCTGCAATATGTATAATCGGAAAAATGAGAAATTATACTTCATTTATGTATGGTTTATCAAAATGCATAAATGCATTCTACTGTCATGCATCACTAATTAGAACAGATTTTAGAATTTAAAAATAACTAAATAAATAAAACAAAAGTATTTAAAAAAAAAAAAAAAAAAAAACCCATCACCCTCCCCAGTGTGGGGGACCTTGTCCAATCCACTGAAGGTCTGGATGGAATAAAAGGTGGAGGAACACAGAGCCCCACTTCCGGCCTGCCTGCCTGAACTGGGGCATCAGACTTCTGCCCCTGGACTGGGATTCACAGCACGGCTCCTGGTTCTCAGGTCTTCAAGCTTGAAATGGAATTGATACCAGCATCTTTCCCAAGTCTCTATTTGGCAGGTGGCAGACCTCCATAACCATGTGACACGAGCCCTTATAATAAGTCTCTTTTGTTCTCTCTCTTCAGTTTGAATCTAACCAAGTAAATTGGCCATTATAATAAAAATATCAACCCTCTTTGGAGTAATATAACAGAATTCAGAGTCTTGCAACATAATGATAATAGTCCACAAGATTATCTGACATTTGAAGAGTCAGAAAAATGTGATTCATTTACACATTTAAGGAAAGGTTCCAAGAGGAACCAACCCTGAGATGAACCACATGTTGGGATTACTAGAGAAGGACAGCTATTTTTAACTATGCTCAATGGAAAAAGGGAAAAAAATCATAGAGCAAAGAAATAAAGGATGTAAAGAATATCCAAAGGGAAATTCTAGCATCGAAAAATAAAATAGCATTAAAAAAACTTGCCTGCCGGAGTTAATAGCAGTATGAGAGTGACAGAGAAAAGGACAGGTGAACTAGAATGTGGGCATACAGAGACCACCCACTATGAAGTAAGAAAGGATGGAGATGGACAGCGTCAGAGACGGATGGCAATTTTTAAAAATAGGCAGATATCAGAGTCTCAAAAGGAGAGGAGAGAAAATGTTTCAGAGAAAAAAGTCAAGGAAACAGTTTCCCAAACTCACCAAATTTGGTGAAAGACATGAATTTATGGATTCATGAATTTCAGAGAACTGCAAATAAGATCCATTCCCAGCATGTGGTAGCCCAGTGGTTAAAACCAAAGACAAAGGGGAAACATGGAAAGCAGCAAGAAAGGGAAGATAGCAAGAGAACAACGTGAATGATCAGAGACGTCTCACCAGAAATCATGGAGAGTAGAACAGCAGCAGGAGAGAGACAGGGTGGAGAGAGACCCTGGCAACCCCAAACTCCACCGCCCATTAAAATATTCTTCAACCATGAAGAGCAATGTCATTTCCAGTTACAGGGCACTCTTAGCTTTAGCAAGTCCTGCTCCAGAGATGCTGCAGATTAGAAGGGACAGGATGCGAGGAGAAATCCAGGTCTTCAGGAATGAATAGCGAGCAAAGCCAAGGTCAGCAGGGAGTTACACAGAGGACCACTTTCCCTTAACATCTTCAGAGCCCACGTAATTGCCTAAAGCAAAGAGTGGCTGGTGACATTCCGAGCGGAACAACTAGGACACCCAGGGCAAGGGTGCAAGGAGACCCCTAGGCTGCAAGGTGGATCATGTTTAGCCTCGAGCAGACTGAAGTCAGCCAGTGTAATCTAGCCACAGTCGCTAGAAGAGCCACCAAGAGCTAGCTTACAGCCGAGTTCTAAAACTTGCCAAATTATCCCAGCAAAGGCAGAAGAGGAACTGGAAGGGAGAAGCAATGAAGAAAATTCCAGCCCCAGATGCTTTAACTGGGGAACACAGCAAATATTTCACGAAGAAACCCCAAATATATACAAACTCAGAGAACAGAGAGGAAACTTCCCTACCCTTGTTGGTGGCCAACATAACCCTAACCCCCCAAAAGACACAGAATCCCCAAGAACAAATGTTCTCAAACCACCAGCTCTCATGAACAGAGACGCCAAAGTCTTTAACAAAATATGAGCAGCTCAGGAAATCTACCACACACTGAAAGGACCATGCACTGTGGCCAAGGAGCGTTTGTCATGGAATGCAGGGATAGGTCAACATTCAAGAATCTATCCGCTTCATTAACAGAATAAAGGAGAGGGGCCATGCAGTCCTGTGCCATGCAGCTCAGGAAAAGCAGCTGAGAAGACTAAATGCAATAGAATCCAACCTAAAGAATGCTAGAGAACCAAGGGAAGTATGAAGAACAGCTACTCAAACACCCAACATTGCACTCCAAGGTGTTGGGTGCCGTCCTGTGGGAGTGGGCAGGATGAGGATGTCAGCTCTCTCCACTGCTGTTCAACATTACTGGGGGTTCTAGTTGCTGCCAAAAGGAAACAACTAAGTAAGAGCAAGCAGACCTGAGAAGTAAGCCAATCTCTACTGTGGATAAAATAATTGCTAGTGCAACAAGTGCTAAGAGGTCTGTAAAGCAGCTACCAGAACTGATAAGTGAATGCAGCAGAGTGCAGTACACAAAGATCAGAAATCAGCTACAGTTTTATATATTAGCAAACAATTTGATGAAACTTTAAATTTTTCTCTTATAATAGCCCCAAAACCCATAAAAGGAATGAATTTAACAACAACAACAACAAAAAAATAAATGTATAAGACTTCACCAGAAACCTGGGCACACAGCTGAAAATAACTAAGGATGACCTTGTATTTATGTATCAGAGACTCCCGTGTTCTCTAGAGACCGGCTCTTCTCCACTGCCCTCTGTGTTCGGCACTACCCAAGCAAGCATCCAGCAGACTTTTGGAAAAATTGATTGGCTGATTTTAAAATTCAGGCAGAAATGCAAATGACATAGAACAGCAAAAGCATTTTTTAAAAAAACAAAGTTGAAGAAATTACACTACCTGATTTCAAAATTCACTAAGAATGAGTCATCAAGACAGCGTTTTGGCAAAAGAATACTCACATAAATCAATGATGCCAAACTGCGAGTCCAGAAATATTCTGCACATGGGTGTTAAGCCATTTTCTGTGATGGTACAGCAGTTATTCAAGGGGAAAGTAAAGTCCTTTCAACAGAAGCTGTTGATATGCTCCCACAGGAAGAATGAACATCAACCCCTACCTCACACCACATGCAAAAGTGAACTCAAAATAATCATAGCCAAAGTGCAAAGGCTGAAACCACAAAAATTCTAGAAAAAATCAGGAGAAAAATCCTTCCAACTTTGGAGCAGATATGTCTTAGATTGAATGCAAAAAGCCTAAATCACAAACATACACATATATACACATGTATATGTACATATTATATACAAATCAATAAACTGGGCTTTATCAAAGTTTAAAACTTTTGCTTTTTGAAAGACACCACTAAAGAAACAAAAAGATCCAGGTACAAAATGGAAGAAAATATTCAAAATACCTATATCTGATCAAAGACTTGTATTCACAATGTATTAGGGATTTCTACAACTCAATAAGAACACAAAATTTCCATAAAAATGGGCAAGATATTTGGACTCATCAGAAAAGCCATGTGCACCTGTCCAACAAGCACATGAAGAGATGCTCATTAGCACCAGCCCTGCAGGGAGGCTGCAGGGCGAGGCCAGTTTGAGGCACTTCAGTGGCCCAAACTAAAGCTGCAGGTGCAATTGTCCTGGTGCCACTCTTAGAGTCCTGGAAAGATCTCAGCCCCACAGGAAGAATAGCTAACCCATTCACATAGAAAGCAAACCCCGTGTGAGGAGATCCCAGGAAAGGGTGCTCACAAGGAGAAGAGGATGCCCATGGAATTCCCAAGTGGGCCACGGCAGACTGCTCCCCAGATTCCAGGTCTTGTTTTCTCCCTGCTGGTCCAGTA
This sequence comes from Sciurus vulgaris, assembly GCF_902686455.1. NCBI lineage: Eukaryota > Metazoa > Chordata > Mammalia > Rodentia > Sciuridae > Sciurus > Sciurus vulgaris. Next base: position 87,796,852 of record NC_136476.1, on the reverse strand, counting down.
CCCCCTGCAGGGTGGACACCCAGGAAAGATGTGGTGAAAGGAGACAGAGAGGCAAATGGCCCGTGGCAGCTAAATATCCCCAGCTCCTGGCAAAACTGTTCTATCCTTCACCCTGCAGGGGCCCGTGTGCAGCTGGTGTGAGTGTCTGAGATGTGCACAGCCCAGTAGGCCCCGTACTGCTGCATACTTAGGGACCAGCGGCCACAGGGCCTCACTGCTGCCCCTCCCCCTCCTCCATGTGTCCGCCCACCCCACTTCCCATGACCCTGTGCCTTCTGAGCAAACGTCAGAAGGAAAAGTGATGCTGGTGCTGGCTACAGGACAGATCGTCATTTGGGAGTTGTTTTCTGCTCAGTCCTTCCATGGGGACAGCACTTCTTGAGCCCAAAATTTGTTTTCAGCCTAAGATCCTGCCACTCAACCCAGAGCCGTGGCAACTTATCTTAATCGAAACCAAGACTTAGAAAAGGATGTGAAGGTCAAGCAATTACCTGCTTCGTTCCCAAGCATTGGCGTCACCAAGGAGCCCCAGAGTGACTTCCTAAGCAGCAGGGTTGGTGCAGAGTTATCAGGCATCTCCATGTCTTTTCCTTTCCTTTCTCTGTTAACTCCCTGTGGTGGCTGCTGACAGAACGGTAGCCAGAAAGAATGTTGGGATTGACGCCTCTTATCTCGGTCTGCCTTTATTTCTAAACCAGCCACCTTCACTAGTGCATTTAATAGCCTTTGGTTTTCTTTAGGTTTTTGTTCTCAAATTGCACCCTGGGGAACCCAGCAGGTGAAGTTTCAGACCCGCCTGAGCTGCTGTCCTTGAAGGTGTATGGGGCTGAGCTGGTGAGAGGAGGACAGGGCAGCTGTGGGCAGCGGAGCTGCAGAGGAGACTGGGTGGCTGGATCCCAGGCCTGAGCTTGAGGCAGCCTCGGCCACCTCCCCACCCTGTACCCTTGAGCCAGCGAGTCCCTTCCTCTCTGCCCCAGTCTCCACACCCATGAGATGAGCCAATGGCCGTGCCACCTTGGATGGTGAGCAAGCAGAGAAACAGGCTGCAAAGATCTTAGCTCAGAGCCCGGCAGGAGCGTCACTCAGTGAGTGGTAGCTCGTGTCCCCTGGTGACCCACGGCCGCAAGGCTGGAGTTCAAAAGTAGGTGTGCCTCCAGGGAGGGTTGACAAGACCAAAGCAGAGCCTAATCCTTGTGAAGCAACACAGTGTCGCAGGACCAGGCGCTCTGGAAAGCAATGGATCTGGGCCCGCTACAACCTGGGGCCGGGACTTCCTCACGTCAGGAAGGTGCAGGAGAGCAGCTTAAATATAGACCCAGCGAGGACACACGTCACACACACCAGCACCCCCAGTCCCCTGCACTGTGACCTTAACAGATCAACAAATGCGAGCCTTTTTCTGTCCTGCGCTCCGGGAGGAAACCTGGCGTGAGCAGCCCAGTGAAGGAGGAACCCCGCCCAAGACCCGCCACACCTTCTGGGAAGGCTCTGGGTTCCCAGGGCAGAATTGGGAGGCTGCCTTGGGGCCCCATCCAACAGCGGCAGCTGGGGTGCAGGGGTGGGCTTGTGCTGCTGCTCACACTGGCTCTGGAACCCGGAGTCCTCCTCCCAGCCTGCCCGGAGAGCCCAAGAGTCAGGGCACCCCCGTGAGAAGCAATTGTTCCCAGGGCTGCTTCCTCTGCCCCGAGCTGCCCCATGCCCTGGACTTGGGACTGGTCTCCCTGGAGCATCCCTCTGCCCTGAAGCTCTGTCTCCACATTCTGCCCACCCTCAGGCAGGGTGACAGCTCATGGCCAAGGCCACCTTGCCTGTTCTGCGGGCATTCTTGTCTCCATGGATGTCCTGACTAGGGAAGCCCCATGGGTCCCCTGGGCGCTGAGTGCTCTGGTCACCCATCTCCTCCAGGGCTTTGCCTCTGGGCTGCAGCACCCCATCCAGGGCCCATCACACCCACAAGGCCCGCCCTGACTCCTGACCTCTGCCCCGCCTGCTTCGCCACCATCTCTCCTTGGGCCGTGAAAGCCTGTTGCCCACCCAGAGCCCCAAGCCAAGTGCATGCGGCACCCCTGGGCCCCACCTGCCCTGCACCTCACTGTCAGCACCCCTGTCCTGCTCTCCCTTGGAGGAAACCGCTCACACCCTTCAGTGGCCCCACTGGCCCTACCACCCGGGGCCAGGTGTTGGCAGCACTCACGTGACCCTCAGTGGCCTCAGGTCAGTGGTCCCCTCCCATGGTTCTGCTGCAACAGACAGGCAGTTTCCCAAACGCAAAACAGACTGCTTCACTTCCTACTTGAACCCCAAAGGCCACGTTTGCACCAGAACAGAATCGGCAGGTCTTCCTGGCTGGCGAGACCCTGCCCGCTCTCCTGCACAGCACCCACCCGGCGCCCTCTCACTGGCCTGCCACACTGGGGCCTCGGTTTCTCTCCCACCCTGCCCCTCTCCCCCGTCAGTAGCTACCTGTCGGTGCCTGTGGTACGTGAAAGACAGGGACCTACATCCTGACCCCTGCACATGGCCCGGCCCGTGAACGTGTCTTTGAAGATGTGAGCAAGTTAAGGGTCCTGAGATCATCCTGGCTTTCTAAGTGGGTTATAAGTCCATTCTCAAGCATCCTTGCGAGAGAGGCAGAGGGGGACTTGGCACAGGGGCAGCACGGTGACCCTCTGCAGGCTCTGGGCAGCACCCTGCCTCCTCCCAGGAGGGCATGCGCCTGGGAGCTCACCCAGCTCGCGGCGTCTCGTCCCAGCAGAACAGAGCACCAACGGTCTGGGACACAGACCTCATTTGTTTTGCTGTGTCCGGGCGGCTCTTTGGAGAAGCTAGAGAACAGACAGACACACGTTCTACCAGACGGTCAGGAGAAAGGCAGAGCCGGGGTCAGAGAGAGGGGAGCACCCGCATGCCTTGGACGGCAGTGAGGCAGGACTTCCGGCCTCTGAGTGGAGGCCTGAGGGGGCCAGCTTCGTTCTGGACCAGAGGTTCCAGTGGGGCAAGCAGGCAGGCCCTGCTGAGGACAGCAAGGACTGGTCAGGACTGGCCAGGGCGAGGAGCAGTGGGAACGGCTGCTTCCAGAGGTGGGGGCCTGTGATCGGGGCCCTGCCGGCCGGGACGAGCGCGCCTGTGATCCGAGGTGCAGGGTGAGATTTTGGTGCCACTCCCTGGGATGGCAGCCCTGGAGGAAAAGTGGTGACAGAGCAGGCGGTAAGGGGCCCCCAGGGCTGGGCAGCCGGAAGGTCTCCTGAGGGACTGGCTGAGAGGTTGGTGTCAGGTTAGAAAGAACATGGGAGGCAGAAGAGGCCCTGGAGCTTGAGCCCAAGCAACAGGAGGAGCAGAACATGGCCCGCTGGCGTATGGGACACCTGCACCAGGGGGTGCACAGGCCAGGACAGCCGTCAGGCTACAGGGCCAGTACAAGCCAGAGCTCAGGGACCAGCGGTGGCAACACGGAAATGGGGCAGCACGGACAGGACCGTTGATATCACAGGCTGGAGGAAGCACCTGGCAGGGGACAGCGAGGACTGAGTGCCACATCACCCCAAGGTTTAGAAAGTGGGCGGTTGGTGAGGTCAACAGGAGCCTGAGGAGGACCTGGGAAGGTTTGAGGGCTCTGGAAGGGAGGCCATGCTGGGCACAGGGGCAGCAAGCTCTCCAGGACGCAGGAGGCAACCTTCGCCAGACACGCAGGTTTGCCCACGCTAAGGTGAGGACATTGTGTCTGCTCATCTGGTAAGGTGGAGTCGCTGGCCCGCGTGTCTGGAGCGGTTCTGAGGAGCAGGCTCTGGAGAGGATGTGGATGCGGCCGGGGGAGACGCTCAGCTCTGCCGGGAGCAGAGGTGGCGAGGCCGCGGGCTGAAGGGGGCCAGGGCTTCTCTGCTGAGCCTGTGGTGCTGAGGGGAAGGGGCCAGCAGAAGGGGACAGGAGTGTGCCTGCCCGCTGGGGAGGAAGCAGGAAGGGTGTCCTGGAGAGGGGCAGTGTGGCGTTCAGGTGTGGAGGAGAGGTGGGGCTGGGGCGGGGCACCGAGGGGTCACTGTGCTCAGCCCTGCGGCTTCCCCGTTCGGCTCTGCTGTCTGGGAGCAGGGACAATGGGAGCTGGGTTTGCCTTGGCTGGAGTGTTCAGAAGGACAGGGAAGGGTGGAGAAGGCCAGCAGAGGTCCAGGGCTATCTCCTCATGCCCAGCATGGGGGGCACCGGAAGCTGCTGGCCCCCCAGGAACACCTGGAAATGCAGCAGTGACTCTGGTGAGTGTGCCCTCCAGAGACTCCAAGATCTAGTAAAGTGACGCGGAAACTCCCGGTGCCAGCCCTACACTCAGGACTGAGTTCCAGTCGAGTCAGGTGGTCTGGAAGGGCTGTCTTCCCTGCCAAGCCACCCACTCCACAGTGAGAGCACTGCACCCAGGAGCACGGCCCACACCTGTCCCCTCCTTGACTGTTTCCAACAGGGAACTGCACATGGTCCTTGGCATAAGCCAGTTCACTGTCACCCGGGGCCAGTGTCCCTGGCCAGAGGGGGGCCTCTGTCTCTGAACTGTCAAGCAGTAAATCCTCAGTAAGGACATGTCATCCAGCTCAACAAGGAAAATCGGGAGACCTGAGAATGTAGAGCAGAGGCCCCAGGATTGGGGAGGCTGGGTGGAGTGCTCAGCTGAACTGGATGCCAACAGGGTGACAGTGACCTGGTATGGTCGCACACACCTGTGACTTCAGAGGCTGAAGCAGGAGGACCCCAAGTTCGAGAGCAGCCTTGGCAACTTAGTGAGACCCTGTCTCAAAATTAAAAATAAATAAATGAATGAATGAAAAGAACTGGGGATGTAGCCACATAGTAGACAGAGCACCCCATTCAGTCCCCAGAGCCACACACACACACACACACACACAATTAATTAATTAAAGAGAGAGGGTAACCTGGGCTGCCTGAAGGCTCTGAGCACAAGCCAGGGACAGCTCCGTAGGTTTCAGGCCCCATTTCCTAGGAAATTCTCAGAGAAGACAGAGAGTTAGTGCTGTTGCCTTAGCAACGCTCTGTCACATTATAGTGAGGCTCAGCCTAGGAGGAGGCCTGTCTTAAAGGAGCAGGAAGCATATCGATTTTGCTGCTGTCTGGAGGAGCCTCAGCAGGAAAGAGGCTGCTTGCTGGGGCTCACTAGCCCCATTCCACCAGGAAGACAGCAGGAGAGGGCCAGGCGGGGTGCCAGGAGCCCTGATGGCCAGCATCCCGGGACAAACCGCAGGGCAGCTCAGGGTCTTGGGACTAGCATGCAGGAGCAGAGGCAGCCTGGAAGGTAGAAGCCCTGGGGCCAGACCCCTTGCCCGCCTCCGACCAGAGCTGCAGCCCAAGGTGCATCACAATACTCCCGATGGGAAGCCAGGGGGATGAGAAGAAAGACCAGCATCTCCACCAGTGGGCAGTGGGCATGGCACCAGAGGGCTGTGGCCACCCTGGCCTGGACTTCAGCTCTGCAGAAGGGGTGGGCCTAGTCAGGGGCTCAGGAGAAGCAGCAGGTGGACAGGAGCGGGTACCACAGCCAGGACAGTCCAGGACAGCGGGCAGGCGTGAACATACACACCATGAACTCCAATAAACGGTGCTGAGAAGGGACCTTGCTGAAAGTCTCCAGCCTTTCATCCGGAAGCGGCCAATACAGTCAAATGGGGACATGGGACAGAGTAGGTCTGCTCTGTCTAACAGACCTCCTTCCTCCGTTGAGTCCTCTAGGAAACGCTCGCGCGTGGAGGTGAACGCCGGGAGTAAGCAGCTCCTGCTCTCTTGCCTTGGCTCCCTTCCCCCTCAAAGTCAAGCACCCCTCAGCCTCCACTGCTTCAGGCTCCAAGTTCTCTGACGCACCCAAAGGCCGATGGAGAATATTAGGGGAAAACCGCATCTGTACTGAACACACACACTTTGGTGTCACTAGTCCCTAAATGACACACTGTGACAATTGTTTGTTTAGCATTCACATCGTATTAGGGATTAAAAGTAATCAAGAGACGATTTTAAGTACATGGGAGGAAATAAGTACAAATATTAAGTCAATTAAAAAATGAAAAAAGAATCAACAAGATTAACTAGTTTATCAAGTCAACAGACACAGTACACGGTGGGGGGGAGTCATGGATGAAACCAGCCACTGCATACAGGACCTGAGCACTCGGGACTCTGGTGTCCCTGGGCTCCTCGAGCCAGTGCCCCCGGCAGTGGAGGGATGCCTGCGTTTCCAAGCTGCAAGGCAGCACGTGGGAGGGTTGCGCTCTTCCGTGAGTGCCAGCTCATCTCTCCCGTGCTGCCAGCATGGTTACGCACTGGGCCCCAGGCTAGGAACCTGACCTGACTGTGGCCCCCTCACTCTAATCAGTGGACCCTGGGGGTCCACCACCAGATCATGACAGTGCCTGCGGATTGGAACGCAGGCCATAGAGGACACCAGCTTTGGCCAGCTTCCCTCCTCTGACCCCAGCACAGAAGAATGAGCCCGTGGGGACCACCCAGTGCCATCAATGGTCACTCCGGGCGGGCTTCTGTCATTTTTTGTTTTGAAAGGAAGGCACTGATAAGTGTGTGACTTTTAAAAAGCAGCCTTATTAAGTTACAATTGGCATGCCATACAGTTCACCCCCTTAGCGTGTACAATGCAATGGATTGGGCTGTATTACTTCCATATTTTATAAATTGTGGTAAAATATCTGTGATGCATAAAATTTTAAGCACATGTTTTTTAAATGTAGCACACAGTGGTTGCAAGTGCATGCCCTGCTGTGTGACCACCCAGCTGCTCCACACCCGAGACGCACACCTGTAGCCACTGGGAGGTCACTCTGTTCTCCTGTCCCCACTCCGCGGCCTCTACTCTACCTCGGGTCTGTGAGTTGGGGCAGGCAATACTGGCCCTCAGTGGCTTACTGCACTCAGGCACTCAGCACTGTGACCCCTAGGTTCACCGTGCTGCAGCAGGGGCCAGTGCCCTTCCTGTTCATGGCTGAATGATATTCCACTGGACATGGATATGTGGACAGACCGTATTTCTTTGTCCACTCGTTTGTTCTGGGACACTTGGGTATTTCCACTCCTTGGCTGTTGTGAACTGCTATAAACAAGGTGCATAAATACCTGTTCCTATCCCTGCTTTCAGTTTCCTTGCTTATATACCCAGAGGTGAAATTTCTGGGTCATATGGTTGTATGATAAATTTGGAGAGGTTGTACCTCTCCAAATCAACACAGCCCTCTCCCTGGCCCACAGAAACAAGACCAAGGTTTGCATCCCAGCTTCTTGACTAGCATCCTGTGTATCCCTTTGGGCCTCTGTCTCCTCTTTTGCCATTGGGTGGACATTGACAGCTACTCAGGAGCATTTATGGGAGCACTATGTGTTCTGGGGGCTCCCAACGTACTCGGATGCTTCTTTAGAGTTATTTTGAAGGTGCAGAATGTTTACTGTCTCTTCATTTGATCATTTCCACAGCAGGTGAGACACGCAGTATTCACATCTTTCATTCCCCTGTTACAGGTGTGCAAACAGACTCAGAGGACCAAGACCTGGAAGAGTCAGGACAAGACACCAGCCTCCAGTCCAAATGGAGAACTCTCTCCAGCCACTGGATGCCCTCTAACGCTCACAGGGAAGCCCAGAGGCCAAGGAGCTCCATTAGAGGAAAACAAAACACTCTGGTTAATTAAAAAAGAGGAGGGCAGAGAACACAAAACTCCTCACGACTCCTCCCCGTTTGCTCCAGCACCACCTCATCTCAGAAATCCAGGGGCCATGCTGCCTGATGACATGTCCCCAAGAGCTCACTCCCTCCTGACCAAAAGGCCCAGCCTCCCTTGCTTCCTCTGCTGGCTGTGGTATGCTTTCCAGGGCTCAGAAGACAGAGTTCCTGTGGCACAGCCTCTCAGAGGGAACCGCACCATCAAGCTATGCATGCCCAGTGTCCGGTGGACACCTCTGCAGGTGCCCAGACAGGAACTGGCACCTAGACCTTGCTTTGGAACTCCTCAGGAACCTATATAAGCACCCATGAGTTCCCAGCTGTGACAGGAGAGGGTTGGACCCCAAACTCTGCCCCTCTGCCTTCATGGTGATTGAGCCTGGGATGTCTTGCTGTGAGAGGTTTTCTTTGTACAGTTTGCGTTCCAAAGACTGAACATTTAAAAGACTGGGGGTGTGTGTTCCTAAATGCCTATTATAACCTTAGTTTCTCAGGAAACAGAGGCACTTGGGGTCTCCTCTCCAAAATGGAAAATTGGAATAGAAAACGTAGCCTCAAGACATGCTCCCATGGCCTAGGGCTCTGAGTACAAGGAAGAGGAGCGGGGAGGGGGACAGCGAATTGGAGGAGGGGGAGGACATCTCCACCATGGCTGGAGAGGTTCTCGGGGCCAGGGATACAAAGACAGGCTGGGCCCAAGGGTGTCCCCCAGCCCTGGGGAGAACTCTCCTGGGCTGGGGCAAGGCATCTGGGGGAGGCCCAACTGCATCACAACCCGGGACAAGTGCAGGGCCCTCACAGGCATGTGCTGTCCACTGGCACGCACCATCACACAAGAACAGCCCCTCCCGGGTGGAGCCCCAGCACCTAACACCGGCTCCCACCTGGCTCCTTGGCTGCCCACTCCACAGGGACAGGGAAAAGGGCTGCAGGGGCCAGAGGACCTGACTCTAGCTAAAGGGAGGGCCCTTCTAGCCCCGGCTCCTGGCAACATCCTTCCTGACTCGGCCTCAGTTTACTTCTTTCTGTGTCACCTCTGAAGACCTGTTCAGCTTCTATTCGGCTCCAGGAGCTGTCAATCCTTTCCACCCCAGGTCCTCGCACCAGAACCACCCGCTCCCCCGCCGCTGAGATTCCCCTCCCCACCCGCGGCTCCACTCGCTGCGTCCTGGGGTGCAGTCCCCAGTCTGGACACCTTGCGACCCGGCCCCGGGGTCCTGGAGCCCCCTTGGCTCAGGCCCGCCGGGATGAATTTTCTGCCCCAGTTCAATTTCCCCCGCCTTTTTGATGTCACATCCTGTCCCAGCCTGCTTCCCCGCCGGCCGCCGGCCGCCGCCCTCCCTCCTCCCGCGCGAGCCGGGCGCTCGGGTCCCCCTGCGCCGCCCCCGCCCCCGCCCTCCCCGAGCAAACTTTTGGCACCGCCGCCCGAGCGCGCCTCCGAGCTGCGCAGGGCGCCTCCCCGCCGGGCCGGCGCCGAGCCGTCAGCCGCGGGAGAGGAGGGCGCAGCCCCCGCCCAGCCGCCCAGCCCTGCCCCGCAGCCGCGCCGGAACCGGGACCATAAATATGCAGAGCGGAGGCTCCGCGCAGCACAGCCCGCGCGCCGCCCGCCCCGGGTGCTGAGCAGGCGCCGCCGAGCCCGCCGCGGCCCGAGCCGGGAGCGCGTCCGCGTCCACGCAGCCGCCGGCCGGCAGCACCCAGGCCCGCACGCCAGGACGTCGGAGGTGGCCGCGAGACATGCAACCGGCCCGGAAGCTCCTCGGGCTCCTCTTCCTCATCCTGATGGGCACCGAACTCACCCAAGTACGTGCAGCCAACGCCATCTTCCCCCGCCAGCGCCCGGCGCGGCCCGCGGAGCCCCGCAAAGTCGGGAGCCGCTCCGCCCGCCCCGCGCCCTCTGCCCGGCACTGAGCCCCGGGGCCAGGGAGGGGGCCCAGGGGCCGGTGGACCTGGGGCTGAGGGAGGGGTGCACGCCAAGGAGACTGTTCCCCAGCCTGCCCAGCGGGGAGCGCAGCTGTCCCCTCTCCCAGGACTCCCCGCCCCCACTCCCGCTGAGAAGTTCAAAGGGCGGCCTGGGGGTCGTTTGCTGCTGCCATGGGGGGGTGAGCTCAATAGCTAAGACCCCAGGCTTTCTCAGAAGCATAGGGATCTAACTCCTGCCCCCCAACACACACCCCTCCCTCCCTTTGGGCATAAGGCTGCCAACACCCCCAAACCGGCACCCTGGAACCTGGGGAGGGCAGCCAGCGCTGGGGTGCATTGTCGGCTTTGTGTGCAGGGCTTGGGGGGCTGTGGCCACAGCGCGCGCTGGGCAAGAGGTGCAGAGTGACAACTGGCTGCGAGAGGAGATGCTGGTTTTGCCAGCCAGGCTCGGCAGCCCCTGAACAATGTACCAGCAGAGCGTGTCCGGGCTTGGTATTCTCCATTTTAAAAATGCATCTCTGAGCGGCAGGTCTGAGGAGAAGCGCTGACTGTGAGCTCTCTGCTGGGAGGGCTGCTTTGGCACCAGGGTGCTCCAAGAGCCTGCCGGCTTCGGGGCTTCGGGGAGTGACATTAAAATGCCCTTTCTGTGGTGCCACTGTACCGCTCTGTGGGCAAGAGACTCGAGTCCCGGTGGACGGAAGCTGGCCCCTTGACCCCGACCCCAGCCAGACCCTCCCTGCCTTTCCTTGTCTTAGGATAAAAGAGCAAACAAAGGAGAGAGGGAGGGCAGGCGAGCTGGAGGAAGACCTCAGAGAGAAGACTCTGGAACAGGCTCTCCTTGTTTGCCTGGAAGCCCTTGCTGGCTCCCTGGCTGTGCCCAGGAAGCACAGTCCAACCCCAACCAACAGTGGGGTTTTGTGGTCCCACTTGCCCTCTGTGCCCCCCGCTCTGGTCCTGCCCAGGCAGTCAGCCAGTCCCCCTAGAGAGATTCTGCATGGCTCTGGGAGAGAAGTTTTCTCAGCTGCTATAGAAGGCCTGGGGGGGTGGTTGGACCCATGCATGTATGCACGCACACCCCACAGACACACGCGCACGTAGAGCACACGTGCAGAAAAGAGCCACGCAGGTTCCGATTAGCAGCAGACTGCCTCGCAGAGGGCTGTACCTGGGCCTTATTGGCACGTCTTGGCAAAGAAACTGCAGATCCTGGGTGGCCTCGAAGTGGCTGCCCGCAGGGCCCCTCCAAGCCTTCATCACCTGCTTACTTCCAGGCATCTCTGCCTCTCCATTCCAGACCACAAGTGCTCCTGAGTTCTAGCCTTCTTTTAAAAGATCCTGTGTTCTGGGAAGAAAGTTTTGGGTTAACTTCAGTTAGAAGCTTAATCTTGGTGGTGAAGTGTTTGCCTGTCCACATGGACAGTGCTGGTGCTGGGTGCCCATCCTCAGCCAGCGGGGCATACATAGCACCCACCTCCCCAGCTCTCCAGGTCAGATTCCCGCTGACTACCTTCAGGACCAAGGTCAGCTCCCTGGGGCCAGCAGCCCCTGCAGCTGTAAAGAATTTTTTTTTTTTCCTTTTTTTTTTTTTTTGCCTGCCGGGAAAGTTCCTCTCTGAGGCTGAGCCGGATCTCTCTGGGGAATGTGTCCCTCAGCTCAGCCCGGAGGCACCTCCCTGCCTGGAGCTGAAGCCCTGACCTCCCTCCCCTCTCTGAAGTCCTGCTTTTAGAATCTTGCAATGGAAATCTTATCTCTATCCAATCTCTTGTTGTGGTGGGATTTTAGAGCAAAGCCCACTCACCACACCCCTCGAAGCTTGTAGGGTCTATAAAGGGGCAAGTGGCTGGCTGGGCAGCAGTTGGGCCTCCCGGGGACCCATCAGTGGTGGGACAGGTGGGCCTCTCCTTTAGCAGTGACCTGTAAGGTGGAGACTGGATGGAGAATGGGTGTGGTGTCGGTCTGGGCTGCATGGAATCTGTCTACCCAGGAATCTTGCCTTCTGGGGTCCCAATGTGTTCAAGCAGTGCCTGCACATCTGTGAGCGAACCATCCCTCTGGGCTCTGGGAAGGGCGTCTGTCTCCTACCCCCTGCAGAAGCAGTGTCCCCATAGCTCACCCTGCTTTTCAGTTCCTCCAGGAGACATGGACACACAATTCCAGGGCAGCCGAGTTGATGGACTGGCACACATTGGGATGGGAACCCGTCAGGAATATATAGATCCTACCTGCACCTAATGAGGGTTGCCTGCAGGATTTAGGCAGACAGGTGTGGAGTGGAGCACGTGGCCGGGCCATCTGCTGTTCTCCCGACAGCTCACTTGCGATGAGCCACTCAATCAAATGCCAGCTATTGATTGACAGCTACTGCATGTGAAACCATAGGTCCATGTGAACTTTGTCCTCAGACATAAAGATATTTGACGTGGCCTTGTTCTATGATTTTCAATAAACTGCTGGCGTTTCATGCTCCTTGGGAAGCCGTGTGAAGTGACATCATCGTGAGCCTCCCAGTGGATGCTGAGGAGCTGATCTCTCAGTCCTGGGGAGGTGAGGAAGGGCTGGGCTCCCTAACCTCCAGGCCCCCTGCAGCCCGCCCAGCTTCCCCTTGAGGGGAAGACAGGGCCCCTGTGAGTACTGCTGTGGGAGGGGCTGGGAAGTAGCAATGACCTTGAGCCCAGGCCTCTTGTTCTTGCCCCAGACCCACCAGGGCTGTGGGTGATCTTGCCATGGGCTCTTAACCCCTCTGAGCTGAATTCCCAACTCTTCAAAACAAGGAGGATCAAGCTGGAGGAGTCTCCGAGGTGCCTCCTGACTGCAAGCCCCAAGCCCATTCTTGCATCTGCTCACTCACCTTTCCTGTAACAAGCATCCTGTGACTGCCAGCTGGTTGGATTTAACCCTGTCAGATCTGGGCTTACAATGCTGAGTGGCTCTGAACCCGTGCCATCTGGCATCTGGGGCGACACATTTTGTGGGAAGACCAAGGCCCTGTTGCATCATTCGATTAAGTGACCCAAGAGCCGTCGGCACTGCTGTGCTGGCTGGGAGTGGGGAGCAAGCTGTCATGGTAGCTGGAGAAGGGTATGTCCAAGCTGGGTCCCTACATTGCATCTGGGTTCATGTACGAGCCCCAGGCAGGAAGATGGGGAAGAGGAGGAGGAGGACAGGCACTGGCAAAGTCTCTGCTGAGGAAGGAAGGGCCTGGGAACCTCGACTCGTGCCCCAGCACTTGGTCGCTCACTGTGTGTTGAGGGTCGGGATGTCTTAACATGGAGTGGACCCCAGCAGAGCATGGCCTTTTGTAACCATCCCGTGCCTATGACCAGGTGGTATCCAGGCTGGTGGTGCATGTCGAATGTCTCTGAGTGCAACTGTCACTGTGGCTCTTGTTTGCCTTCAGGCTTTATTGAGTGGTCCTGGAGCTTAGTGAGCTGTTTGCCTCTTAGGGGCCTCTGTGGAGCTGTGGGCCAGTCCTGGCCTGCACTCAGAGAGGACCGTAGACAGGGCAGGAGACAGGAGGTGATGCTGACTTCGCCTCTCGGATCCCGTGAGGCCCATTGCTCTGAATCTCCTCTCATCCCCACACGTGGCCGGTTCCTGAGCAGGGGACCTCTCAACCCCGCCCCTGCACAAAAGGAGCAGGAAAAGCCGCCCCATGCTGTGACTGAGCCCAAGTCTCTGCTGGTGGTCCTGTGGCAGACCCAGACCCCTCTCACTGCTGCTTCTGGACTTTCCTCTGCCCTGATCGTGCTGGGGTGGGGCCTGCTGCAGGGGGTGCCGGGAGGAATTAGGGCAGAATTGGGACCCTTTCCTACCCCTGTTATTTTAGGATCCTTTGAACATATCCATTTTCTGTCCTGGGGTTGGCCTCTGTTGGGGTTGGCCTTGGGGTCTGGCAAGGCACGGTCCTGGGGGCAGGAGGCTCTGTGGTGAGGAGGTCCGGGACACTAGGGGGTCGTTGACTGTAAATCCTGCACACAAGGCAGCCGCTTCATCTCCTAAAGCAATTTGCCTCTCATTTCCCTGACTTCAGCCTTCCCCAATCGAAAACAAGGTAATTTTCTGCCTTGGGTTGTATTTATTACTAAAGTTATCAGGCCCTGTAATCAGTATTAACATCGCCGTGTAAAGTGATACAAAACTAATTACTAGCTAAACTGGATTAGATACGTGGCGACTGCAAGCTGGGTGGATGGGAAAAGGAGCCAACTTTCGACTCTGAAAGATGTGCTTTGGGGGCTGCTCCCACCCAAACCAGCTGCCAGGGGGTCACGAGAGCAGCAGGTGGCCTCCGTGACCAGGGCAGTCCTGGCGGCCTTGCAGGGAACCCGAGGCAGCAGGGAAAGCAAAAGGTGAAAAGGCATCTCTGCTTCTTCCAGATTGTTCCCCACACAGGAAGCTCCCAGGGAGCACAAGGCTCAGAGCTCAGCCCTGCAGGCGCTGGCACTGAGCGTCGCCATGCCGGAGCCTGTGCCACAGGCCTGTCATCCCACACAACCACAGCCCCAGAGACCCGGGTCGTCCTCATCCGGGAAGTGAGGGTGCCTAGGTGGGAGGGGAGCAGCCTGCCCCCGACAGCCCTGCAGCCCCGCCCTGTCTGACGCCTCAGACACCTGGGTCTAGGCCCAATAAGACAGAGAAGAATAAACCACAGGAAAAGCAGCTCAGTACCACCAAGTGCCAGGCAGGGGGTGCCTGCAGCCTCACCGGGTCACGCTGACCTGTTGGGTGCCGTGTGCAGCTGAGTTTCTGACTGTGTGGCCGATGCTCTGCCGGCTGCTGCCCCCAGAACTGGCTTCCAAACAGGGCAGGGCAGGGCAGGGAAGAAGGTTCATTCAGTGGTGATCCGAGTCCCTAGGTCATGGTCTCCTCGTCCCCACCTAAGACCAAGTCACCCCTGGAAGAGGAGAGACCTCTGGGGGAACACTCAGGTCCTCACCTCCAGCTCTCAGGTGAGAAGCAGAGGGTCACATGAAGGGGCCCTATGCCTTGAATGTCCCAGCATTTGCTGGGTGACTTGAGATTCAAGAGGTCACGAATAGGGCACAAATGCACTGAGCGCACACAGCCTCTTCCGGTCTCTCACCGGCCGATGCTCTGGTGTTGTGGTCACACCATTTGCTGCATCTGTCACAGTTCCCACACACCAGGGAAGACAGCCCCGCTGCAGTGAAGAGGCGTCACGCTGTTTGCCTGTGACCTGAGCCTGGCTGTGGCTTCGCATCTGGGGGTCTTCTGCACTCAGGTGAAAGCTCGTGACCACTGTCCTGCTGGTAGTAGGTAAGAATGACGTCTCTGGTCTTAAGTGGTGTGTGCAGATGTGGGCTTAGTTACCTGCTTGTTCTACAGATAAGTCCACGTACTCTGACCCCTGATTTGGCCTGAATGCTCCTTGTGTACAGTTCAATGCCATTTAATTTCTGCGAAGAGTTGAGGCTGAAGCATCTGAGGCAGGAGACAGAAAAGGGTGAGTGCCTGGCTCTGTCCATGTTGAGATGGCAGGTGACAGGGCAGGTGACCACCGTGCAGATGGCCACCTGCAGCATTTCGTCTGGCTGTCCCAGCCAGCACTTTTGAGCATGGGTGCATGCTGCCCTTGAGGACAGAGAGGTGCCCAGTGCACAGCTGGGTCTGAAAGGAAGGTGACTCCTGCTCAAGCTCCCACGATGCTTTGGGTGTCAGAGAGTTGGAATAAAGAAACGAGGTGTTTCATAAAGGATTCACTCACTGGCTCCCCAGCTGCTGCTCCATTTAGGCAGCACAGCAGGACTCAAAGAAATGGGGGGAACAGCCCTCGGCTGATTCTGCTTTCAGATTCTAAGTGCCCATGCCCCTTCTTCCTCCCGTTCCTGGGGCCACCTGGCCTCTGCGGCTGCTCCTGTTATTTCAGACCATCAGGGAAAGGTCCTAGATTGGGTCAGGGGTCCCATTTTCTATAAGCAACGCTGGGAATCAGAGAACCGGGTTTCCACAGGGACTGCATCCGTTGTTGGTAGAGGTTGCTAAGAACGTCACTGAGGTCAAGTTCAGGCCCAGCAACAGAAGGGCCCTGAACAGCAGAGGGTGGAGTTGTGCTCCCTGGGAGACCAGCCTTGGAAGGCAGGTATCATCTGGGAGCAGAGGCCTCGTCTCCAGGCCTAGCAGCCCTGGAGTCCTCTGCTCCAAGCGAGAGTGCACTCCGGGTGTTTCTGCCATTCAGCTGGACCACACCCAGGCTCTCGGGCAGCTTCATGATGATACCAGCTTTTGATTCAGGCCTGGATCATCACTTCTCAATTAGTGACGGTGAGTTCTGTCCCCTGGGAAGTAGGAGACAGTAACATTCATGGAGCCCCAGAGATCACAGTGCAGCCCAGAGGGTGACGTGCCTACTGAATCACCGCCCGGTGCTCTTCAAAGCCTCTCCCAGGATTCAACCCATTTCTGTTGGGCAGCTGGGGGAGCACAGTGTGGCTTCCCACCATCTGCACTTGGCCTGTCTGAGGCGACATTTATGAAAGCAGCATGGAACGTGCCGGGGAGGGAAGGCAGGGTGTGGCAGGCAGCTCTACCGGGACAGAGAACTGATGACTGACCCAGATACACTGCAGAGTGGGCATCAATGGGGAAACCGCCTCCAGCGGTGCCCCTCGCCCCCACTCCCTCTCTCTCCGGCGCTTTCCTCTCTCCTGGCTCCCCTCAAACAGCACACGTCACCTGAGAGGAAGAAGCAGATTTTAAATGGAAAGGGGCATCCAGCTTTAGTTCACTGGGGGGTGTCCCTCTGCCAGGAGGGAGTGGCCACATGCCTGCTCCTCTCAAAGCCGCTGCTCCTGACTCTGGGACCTGTGCAGGTTCTCGTCTGTGGGCCTCAGTTTTCTGACTGTGAGGGCCTCACAAGCTGGCTCTAACAGGCCAGGTGTTCCTGCCCAGCAGGGCAGCTGTGCCCAGCTTCGCTTCCGTCCTCACCCTCAGAGCTGTGAATCCCAGGGCTGTGGGAAGAAACGGCATTCTTGTTTTCAAGTGTGCTGATGGATTCATGCCAAGGTCAAGGCCTGCGAGGCACTACCGTAGCGGGCAAGGGCTAAGGAATGCTCTGGCCGAAGAGTCTTTGTGGTGATCCCCAGGAGCCTGGAATTGTGCAGGTGCTGGGGCTTCTATGCCCGTGCCAGTCATACCACCCCTGAAACTCAGATTCACGGCCACGATATCTGAGAGGTAGGGCTGCTACCCTGTTCATGTGCTCTGCCCTGCACGTGGCCTTGGATGGGTCCTGTCTTTCTAAGCTCAAACTCCTCTGTGCAGTGCAGTCCACAGCAGCTCAGCCCTGGGGGCAGCTGCAAGGGTCAGATGGCGTCATGCATGGCAAATCCCCAGTGTGGTCTGGGTACAGCCCTGCTTCATCAGTATCGTGACTGTTCAGCTGCAGCATAAGAGGCCCTTGCTTCAAGGGCAGCTGTGTGGAAAACGGGTTTGATCCCCGTAGGAGCATTCAGCCTTGGCGACACCCTGGTCCCTTTGGTGCGAATGCCTCTGCTCCTCAACAGCCACGGGCTCACCTTTGCAAACGCTGCCTAGCCATCTGAATCTGTTACCTTCACTCCAGGTTTCCCTGGAGATGCATAAAAGCAGTGGTCACCCCTGCGGAAATCACAGATATAGGTGCTGGACAGGACTTTGGTTTGGAATTGGAAGAGTTAGGAGTGACGACTTGTGTGAAACTTCTAGGTCATTAGAGCCAGTGGGGTGCAGGCCAGAGCAGGTGGGGTGCAGGCCAGAGCAGGTGGGGTGCAGGCCAGAGCAGGTGGGATGCAGGCCAGGGCAGGTGGGATGCAGGTGAGCGTGGGTCGGGAGCAGGTGCAGAGGGAAGGTCAGTGCTGTGTCCCCTGCACACTGTCCTATCCACCTTTCCATGGGGATGAGAAGCAGGTGTCTGCTGAGTTCTTTGTAAACAGACAAATGGTGCAGAGCGGATGCCGGAGTTGAAAGCCATCAGAGAGGACGAGGTTCAGCTCTGATTCCCACAGCTCTCAAATCCCTCCACCTCCTGGATCAGCTTAGTTCTTGGGAATTCCAAGGCCTGGATCCTGGTGGCAAGCTCAGGGTGAGTCACCTGAGTTGCATTTCAGAAGAACGCTCAGCCATGGTTTGGGGAGCCCTGTGCCCTTTTGCTCCCCAACAGGACAGTGAGGGCAGAAAAATGATTGGGGCTCGAATCTCCAGGCCACACCCCAAACACCTGCCCCAAGAGGGTCAGAGAAAGCCCCTGCACCATGGCACCGAGGGCTGCCCATCATTCCTCGGGGGGGTCGCTATCTGGACTCCTTGGTGCAGCAGCCTGCCAGGTTAAGTGCTCTTCCGAGTTCCAACGGTAAATCCTAGCGGGACACAGCTGACATAAAACCAAGTCAGAGTTCTTCAAAATCAGGAGACGGCAATGACATGGTGATTATCTGGACCCCCGAGTCTAGGCATGAGCTCGCGGGTGTGGGGTGATTTTCATAGGAATACCTGTGTTCCAGCAGCACCTCTGCTCAGTCTTTAGCTGATAGCAGCTCTTGAGAGATTTGACAGGCGCCTGGGGCATCATCCATCACTTCTAATCCCAGCTCTGCTCCCTGCTTAAGCACAAGTCGCTGGACAGAGGTCCTCTCTGACCCTGTTTTGGGTGGGTGATGATGACTATCACCTTCATTGGCTCCCAGGCTTCTTCCTGCCCTAATAATGCCTCTCAGAGGAAAGTTGCTACAATTAAACCCATTTTACAGATGCAGGCCACTGTCTCACAGCCAGTCACTGGCAGAGCCAGGCTCATGAAAGCCCAGATCATCTGGGTCCAGAGTCTGCACACAGAGTGGACAATCTAAGAGGCCTCTTGCAGCGGGAACATCTGCACGTTAGGTGGCAGAGAAGGTGTTCCGTGGTGCCTGATGTGGAAAGTGCCCAGGACCCCATGGTTGGCTTTGTGTTGCTTCTGTCTGGGGCTTACGACATGCTGTCCTCGTAGCTTGCTCTTGGTTGGTATAAATGTCTGTGGCTTCTGAAGTGACCTGAGTTTCCTGGATTGGACTGGGCTGTTATGAGCTGTTCCAACACAGTAAGTGGCCCTTGTCCTTCTGTAGTGGAAAGCCACGTGAGTGATTTGCGCAGATGCGGCTTGTGGCTCTGAATCTGTGTCAAATATGCATGGCAAGAGAAGGGGGTGGAGCATCAGTACACTCCAGCAGATCAGTCCAGTGTGACTGAGTGTGTGACTTGGACTCTCCTGGTTCTGAGCAGAGCCTGCAGTACCAGCTTGCACTGGGAGATGGCGCCACTCTCCAACAGTTAGAACTTGCTGGCGCCCAACCCAGCCTGCTGCCACCAGTGCCATGCATTAACCAGAAAAACAAATCAGAGGGACTTCTTTGGCCAGCAGGCTGCACACCCAGTGCTCAGGCCAGAATCGCCTTGGCTGTCACTGAAGTCCTCTCTTCAAATCGGCACTGAGCAGACAGAGAGAAAAGTCCCAAGGAGGTGCTGTGTCCCTTTTAGGCAGTCACCAGGGAGGTGTCTCCTTCTGTCCCTGCCGCCCTCCTTCAAATCCCCATCCTGGAAGGGAGATTAACTCTCACCCAGGCAGAAAAGAGTGTAGCAAGTGATCTGGGGGATTCTTTCCCGAACGGCCAGGAAAGCTTAGTGGAGGGCCTGAAGGAAGCGGCTTTCATCTCAGATTAGAAGCCTGCTGCAAATTCAAAAGCCCTATTAAGGTGTTTGACCCAGTCAGACCACTTCCGATGAGACTTACACGTGTCCTGGGCGCTGCAGAGGGCTGGGAAGAGAAGGTAGCTTGTGCCAGCCTGCCCTGTCCTGAGCCCAGGTGCCAGGGTGTGCAGGCTCCTGGGAGGGGCACCCAGGCCCCACAGCGGCAGCACAGGTCCTTCCACACCTACACCCGCACTCATAGGTGTGTCGTTTTAACGCCTCAGGCTCCTCAGCCCCAAATCTATAGCAGCTCCTGAGGTGGGCACACTTGCCTGCACCCCCTCCTGCGCGCAGCAGGGCACACATGCCTACTCCCAGCCTCGACCCTACCAGAAACCCGTGGTGGTGGTCACTGCTAGGGATTGCCACTTAAGTCCTTTCCTCCCAAGGCCCCTGGGCTCCACGGCTGCCTGAGGAGCGTCTTTCCCTGTGCACCTCTGCTCCCTCGTTGTTGCTGGAGAGCCCCCCAGGCCAGGGAGCTCCCCCTTCAGCTGGGGTTCTGGCGGCCCAGACTCTCCACCCACCTGCCAAGGAGCCCCTGTAGCAGGGGCGGCACACTCCAACCTTGCCTCTGGGGAGGAGGTTGGAGCGGTCGCCACGGCTGGGCAGGCCGAGAGGGTGCGCGAGAGTGCGGGGCCCGGTGGACAGCGGTTGGCCGCCTCTCCGGATTTTTTATGATTCGGGGGCGGAGTTTCGTCTGTCCTCCCGAGTCACCCCAACTCTTTGGCCGACTGGGGTTTGTAAACCTCGCTGCCAGCAGCCAGGGGGCGGCGGGGAGCCGGAGCGCAGAGGAAAAATCCACCCATTTCCTGGGCAGATTGCGTCGGCCGCCGCCCGGCCGTGTCCCCGCCTCCCGGCCGCGGCCCCCGCGCGCAGCCCGCGCGGCGCTCAGAGCCCGGTGGCCCTTCTCGGCGGCGGAGCGCGGAGGGACGCGCCGGCAGCGGGCAGCGGGCAGCGGGCAGCGGGCGGGCAGCGCGCGGCAGTCAGGCGTTGGCCACCCTCCCAGCGCCGGGGGCGGCGCGGCGATGGCCGGGGCGCGCGGGGCGGCGGCGGCGGCGGGCGGGCGGCGGCGGGCGGAGGGGGCGCAGGGACGCGGCCGGGCGCCCCTGCCCGCCGCGGTGCCCGCCGCCTGAAGCTGCCCGGGCGCGGGAGCCGGAGCCGGCGCCAGCGCGGCGCGGGCGCAGGAGGCGACTTGAGGCGCGATGTCGGTGCCGCTGCTCAAGATCGGGGTTGTGCTGAGCACCATGGCCATGATCACCAACTGGATGTCCCAGACGCTGCCCTCGCTGGTGGGCCTCAACACCACCAAGCTCTCGGCGGCCAGCGGCGGGACGCTCGACCGCAGCACCGGCGTAAGTGCGCCCGCGCCCGCCTTCGCGGCCCCCTCCTTCCCCAGCCACCTCCTGCGTCCGAGCCCCGGACTGGGCGGGCGCCCCGCGGGACAGGGTCGTTCGGGGAGGCAGCGGGGGACCGCGCGCAGGGGCAAGGACAGGGTCCGGAGCCCGCCCCTCTGCGCTGGGGCTCCCATGCGCTCCGACACCCAGGGCAACCCTGCCTTCCCTGGAGGAGATGGGGACCCTGCTCAAGGGTTTCCAGCCTGGAGTCCTCCCTCGATGATGAAAAACCCCTCATCAAAAAGCTTAGGAAACTGGGACTGGGGACTTGGGGACTTGTCCAAGGTCACTCAGCAAGTAAAGGGTGGAGAGGACACCGGACCCCAGTCCGGGCTTGGTCCGGCCAGGACACAGCCCGCCCTACTTTGTAAAAGCTGGAATGGAGCAGTCGGGAGTGGGCCCCAGGTCGGGAGCTACTCGTGCCCTCTCCAAAGTCCCAGGGCACCCTACTCTCCTCATCCCCTTAGGAAGGCTCATAGGGTCCTCTGGGAGGAGGGTGCAGGGGGCTGGGCGGGGCCCCTGAGAGCCTGCTGTGTGAGTGTGCCCCCAGACCTCGCTCACCCCCACTCCTGGCCTCTGAAATAGCTCCTCATCTGGAGCAAGGAGGGAGGGCAGTGGCCTGGCCCTTCTGGTCCAGGCCGACTTCCATGGTGGCTAGAGCAAGCTGAGCTGGAATCACCCACCAGACAGGGGCCCTCAAGGCCCGGGGCCAGCCCTGGCCCTGCCCTCTAAGTGGAAAGGAGAGGTGAAGGACACGAGGCTCTCCCACTCCTGTTTTGCTTTCAGAGGCCCAGTGCTCTTCCTGAAGGTCTCTGTGGTGTGACCTCCACCCGAGACCCTTGCACCTGCTGTTTGAAAATTGCAGTGTTTTCCTCCACACTGACGGTTCCCCGCCCCGGGGGCTGGACATGAATGAAGTGTAATATATCACTACCATGGATCCTCCCCTCCCAGCTCCCCTCCCGCCATCATCTAAAAATAGCAGGAAGGTGACTGGGGGTGCTGGGGATCTGCTTGGAGACAGTGGGTAGGCTTCAGGGTCCAGCAGCAGGGCAAAGGGTGAGTGAATGTTCAGGGTGTCTGGGGCCTGCTGCCCACCCTGTGTACCTGGAGGTCAGGATCACCTGAGCTGAGCTGCAAGGTGAGACCAGCCATGCACAGATCTGGTGTTTGGGTGATCTCTGGGCAAACCTCAGGACTGAAGTGGGGTGACTGTTGCAGGACATATCAGTTTGGTGACATCCACCACATGGCTTGTGGGTGGGAGCGGCGTGGAGTTGGGAGCCCAGTATTTGCCAGGCTGCCAGCAGGAAGGTGCTGTGGCTCAGGGCCGTGGTGGCTCTGGGCTAGTACACACCTGGATCTGGGGCTGTCACTCAGGGTACTTGTCTGCAGGTGTCAGGAGCTGCAGAGCAGGGCCCTGCTGTGCCAGCCACTCCGCTTCCTTGCAGGGAGGGGAGGGTGTCTGCTTTCTGTGAGTCATCCAGTGCCCTGTTTCCCCGCCTTGCCCTCATGCAGGTCCTTGCATTCGATTGCCCCTCCCAGTGTGGTCAGATGTCAAAACTCCAAGCATCCCTCTGGTTGAACTTGTATTTTAAAACTTTGAAGAGTCATGTTTCTTTGGCTTCCTTTCGCCCTGGGCAGCCTGGTGGGAAGCCCATGTCTCTTTGTTCCTAAGCACCCCTTTCTCTCCACGGGGCCCTTGCGCCTCTTCCCTGGGGTTGGCTGTGGACCGTCTCCTTGGGTGTGGCCTCCCATGCCTGACTGTTCTCCCTTCTCTCCTCCCTGCCCTCTTGCCTGACCTCCCATGCCTGACTGTTCTCCCTTCTCTCCTCCCTGCCCTCTTGCCTCACCTGCACCCCAGGTGTTGCCCACCAACCCTGAGGAGAGCTGGCAGGTGTACAGCTCTGCCCAGGACAGCGAGGGCAGATGTATCTGCACAGTGGTCGCCCCCCAGCAGACCATGTGTTCACGGGACGCCCGCACGAAACAACTGAGGCAGCTACTGGAGAAGGTGAGTCCTGCAATGGGAGTGTGTGGGCGCTTGTGCGGGCGCAGTGTGCCCCGGGTGCCAAGGCCTGGCCAGCCCGCGGGGTCCACCCAGACATTTCCTAGCATGTCCCTGCTCAAAGTATTTGTGAATGGATGGACAGATAAGCAGGTGGATGGAGACTCCAAGGGTGGCCTGGGAGGAGATGAGTACTCAGCTTCCTGGTCCCATGGAATTGGGAACCCAGCGCTTTCCCAGGCTGCTGGCAGGAAGGCGCTATGGCCTGGGGGCTTAGTGAGGGCACGAAGGCCCCCGCCTCACAGCCTGTCTCTGAGTGATGCTCATTATCCACAGTGCAGAAGGCTTACAGCTGCCATGGAGCAGGCAGCTCTCTTGGGCCCAGGAATTCATGGTCATTTGAGTTTTACAGGACGGGGTCTTTGCCTTTGAGTGATCCCACCTGGCTGGTCCAGGCTTATTGTCACCCTCGTACCATAGGGAAACGGCAATGTGTGGTCTGCTTACATGTTTTGACTCCATTATTTCACTCTATCTTCAAAGAGCCACATGGAGCTAGTGGAATCTTTCACACCATTTCCAGAAGGGAAAACTCAGGTCCCATGAGGACTGACTTGCCCCAGGCCACACAGCTAGTTAGCAGGGGAGCCGCCCGTCACCCGGCCCAGCTCCCTTCTCCTCAGCGTGCGCCTTCTTCTGCAGACTCCTTGCAGACAAGGACCAAGTCCTGGGCCTCCCCAGAGCTCCTAAGGGAAGCAAGAGAAGCAGAAGGCCCTCTGTGCCCAGCCCCTCCCTCCACAGGAAGAGCAGGTGTTTCTATGTGACACCTGCAGGTCAGGCGTCCTTCCCCTGCTTCCAGAGTAGAACCACACACACCCCCGGGAAAGTCACAGATTTCCACGCAGAAGAGTCTTGGACTTTCCAGGGTAGAGAGCAGGTCCGTGCAGCAGGGTCCTCCGAGTCAGGGGCCCAGGCCCTGAGCTCTGAGAACAGCCACCACCTTTGCCACCTCCACACTGGGGAGGGACGCCAGCCTCACCCCATTGGGACCAGGCCCTCAGTGCCCTACCACTCACCCGGGCCCCTCCCTCCACAGCCAACAGTGAGCCTCCTTTCTCGACTCTGTTTCTCCACACACCAAGGGAGGGCGGTGGAGACTCACAGGGTTTCCTAGCTCTGTGGGCTCTGAGGACTCAAGTCACAGCCTGTCCCTGGCCCTAGTGCCCTCTGGAAGGGACAGGGCACTGTGTGCTGTGGAAACGTCTCCGTGCCAGTGCACCCTCACCTTGAAGAAGTAGAGCACATTTTTCTGCTACTTTTACCCACCTTCGTAAGTCACTTGAGAAGAGTTAAAGTAAAACGCGCTGAACAGATTCCACAAACATTTATTAACACCAAACTAGACTGGAGCCCAGCTGTGCCTTTAATTATTCAGGCTGTGGAGGAGGGAGGCGGGGCGTGGGGGCCTGGGACTGTGGGGCAGGGCAGGGGCCCCTGGGAGGAGATGCCTGCTGGCAGAGCAGATAGCTGGGAAATGGGTTCCAGAAAGCTCTGTGAGCCCCTGGGAGTGAGGCCGCAGAGCCTTCCTTTCTTCCGCGCAGGCCACAGCGTTACTGCTTAAAAATTTAAAGCCCCATTCGTGCGTGCGGGCACTCTATTTCGGGCAGCTATGAGCCACTGGTGGAAGAGGCCCAGCTCCTGAGTGCACGCTTCATTCAGAGGCAGCCGGCCTGCGCCTTCCTGGGCTCCCGCTGCCCCTGGCCTTGCAGGTCTCACGTTCTCTTTTCCTCTCTGGCCTAGGGGGAGGGGCAGGGCAAGACTCAGGCAGAGCCCCCCTCGGAGGCAGAACCAGGGGAGCAGGCTCCAGAATCCCCAGGTCCTGTGCTCTGCCCATGGGCTGGGGCACAGCTGAGCACTTTCCAGCTAGTTCCAAGACCCTGCAGCTGGGCTTTGTGTTAAGACTCACCCGGAATGACCCAGGTGCAGCGTCCTGGGCCCTACACTTGGATAGTTCGCTTTCCTCTGGCCTGAAGTACGTGTGTGAGGTGGGCATCAGGATGCCTGGAGAGCCCTACCACGGCCCTGGGCAGCCAGGCCAGGGGCGGGGACTGTTCTCTTTGTGGAGCACATTGCTTTGAGTTTGGGAGCTGAGGCTTTGGAGTCCAGTCCTTCAGTCTTAACTCCCTGTGTGGCAGTAGTGAGATCTGCACTTCTATGGGCCTTGGTCTCTGTGTACGTAAGATGGGATTTGGAATACGTCACCTCCTGGGGTTTTGGAAAGCTCAAATGAGATGAATAATGAATAGGCTCAGTCCAGTACTGGAACATGGACGATGTTCAGTAAACACCAGCGATTAGTCATGCTCAGGAGACCAGGTGTACCCAGCATCCCGCGACAGCCCCTCCCCCACTCCTTAGCACCTGCTGCCACCCTGGCTAGGGCTTAGGATGGCTTCCTGACCTTGAGCCTGCAGGGGTCTTCTCAGGGTCACCTCCTGGAGGAGGAGCTGGACACAGGCTCTGAATGAGGGAAGATGGGCGGGGCCCTTGGCCCGACAGCATGCATTCGGTGCTTAAGAGCTTAGTTTGTTTAAAGGCAGTTGAGTAGCTTGGCATCTTTTTATTTCGTATTTTAAGTTTAAAGTCTAATCTTTAAATTTTAAAATCTGTCCAGCACATTCCTCCTCTGGGGGACAGAAAGCCCTCTGCACGGTGTGGCCTCCTGTCCAGGCCACTGGGTAGTGCGAGCAGGGCAGCCTCCCCTGTGCACAGTGTGCCCTCGGCCCTGGCTGTGGGAGGCGCACACCCTGCCTCCCATCCCCTGCTGTCCCGCTGAGTCCTCACCGACACCGCTGGCCGCAGGCTCCTTGCCCTGGGGATAGTGGTCTTATTCTGGGGCTAGAGGGGTGGACTAGGCTAGTCCCCGCCCACCGTGGGTTTCTTACCATGGATTTCTTACAGGTAAACCAGGCAGCTGTGTGACTTGCCACCAGCAGGCACTGTTTCCATGTGGCCTGCCCCCGGGAGGTACAGCAGGGCCAGTCTGTTTGAACTTAGCCATCAGGGAAGTCTCCCTGGAGGCGGGGCCCTTGGGCTGGACCTCCGAGGGGGAACAAAACCAGACTTCACAACTGCAGTTATTCAGAGTGACAGAGCAGGACAGGAGAGGCAGGGAGAGGAGGGGTCTGAGCAAATGTATTTCAGCCCCCCAAAGAGGGAGCCAAGGTCACCCCCGCATGGCGTGTCGTCCACTTGAAATGTTAAAGCGAATTTGGGTCTGTTACTCTCAAATGAGGGGCCAGGGCATCCCACACGTTTTCAGGCATGGAGATGGGCAACATTCGTCTTCCTCCCGCTGAGCAAGCTTCCTTGCTCTTTTAATTCTGCTTTATTTGCTGGTATGGAGGATTTACAGCCAGAGGGGGGGAAGCCCACCGTCCTCCATTCTGATCCCGACCAGGCAAAGCTCAGCCTCATACCCAAATGGTTTTGTTCCTAGAAGGGAAAGTATTTCCGAATTCAGCAAAAACACAGAAATGAAGAGTTGCTGTTACGGAGGCCGCTTCCTCCGTCATAATTGGTGATTGAAACAGATTCTGAGAAAAAGACCCAGACCCGACACCACTGGGTCCTCGGCTCATCCCACCTCCCCAGCGCCCCGGCCGCATCTGCGCACAGGCGCAGGCCTGCTTCCTGGAGATGAGATGCGCTGGCAGGTGGCTGTACTAAAACTGTTTTTCTTTTAAGCTCTCTGGAATCCTGTTGAATATTAAAGTCCCATCTTGGAGGCTAGACTCAATTCAGATCTGCCTGTAGAGGTGTAAAACAGCGATTCTTCATTTGCTGGGTGATTGATTCCTGACTCTATGTTCTGAACGTGCGTGTTTGCCGAGCAGTCATCTACCTATGATATTGTGGGGTGTGATGGATGGTGGGTGGGATGGGGATAGGCTCGGTGCCGAGTTGGGGAGAGTGGCGGCTCCCTTGTTCCTTCCCCCTGCACTTAGCCAGCAGCCTCCGCCAGGCGCTCTGAAAGATTTCAGAGGAACGGGATTTATACCTGGGGGTGGGGCAGCCCAACGAGGCTGTTCATCTCTGTTGCTGTTTATGTGTGCCTGATGGATAGCATCCTGCCACCTAAAGAGAATGGCAGCAACCCCCACACCCGGAAAGATGAATGCCGCACCGCTGGTGCCTGGAGCTCCGACCGGTGAGCAGCCAGCTCCCGCCCTGACCTGCGTCCCTGGTTGCAAGAGCCGGGCTGGGATGTGGCTGACTTGCCGTGTTTGGAGAGCTCCTGGGCCTAACAGTCCTGATGCTGGTGATTAGCTAGTAAATCATGCATGGGCCACTCTGGCCCCCAGGGTGGTTGCTGCATGGGAAAGGTCAGCATGGCGGGTGAGCAGGCAAAGGAGATCGACCGGTACCTGCCGCAGCTCCTGCTTGAACCTGTTGCCCTCTTGACAGGTGCAGAACATGTCTCAATCCATCGAGGTCTTGGACAGGAGGACTCAGAGAGATTTGCAGTACGTGGAGAAGATGGAGAACCAAATGAAAGGCCTGGAGTCCAAGTTCAAGCAGGTGGAGGAGAGTCACAAGCAGCATCTGGCTAGGCAGTTCAAGGTACGTGTGTCCTCCTCCTCTGTCCCTCTTCAGCTGGGCTCACTTGCCCCTGTCCCCAGGGAAGCTTGACTTGGCCTGGAGGAGTGTGGCAGACCTTGCCCGCTGCAGCCAGTGGGAGCAAGGCAACCCACCCCGGCCCTGGTTTGGCATGGCACCTGGAAGGGGCGGGCTTGAGCCACCACCTGAGCACAGATGGGCTCCTGAACCTGTCAATCTGGTTTGGAAGCTGGGGTCCTAGACCCTGTGCTCTTAAGGCCAAGTGGCATATTAGCTGGGAAAGAATGTCATTATTGGCCCTTGTCACTCCACAGCTGTTGCAGGTAAATCACATTAGCCAAGGATTAGCTTAATTGATTGAAGCCGTTCCTGAGCGGGGATCACTCAGGGCACGTTTTCATATCTGACCTAATTTAGCTATGACAAGGCACACTCTAGACACAGGGAAAACAGACCAACGTCTTTCTCAGCTCGTGGTAAGTGGTCCACATCTCCAGGTAACTGGACACTGAAACTGCAGTTCCTTTGACCCCAAATTATATATACATACCTACAAGTATGTATATATACACACCGATGAGATCGAGAAATCATATGCCACCCTAATTAAGGTATACATGCGTGTCAATTAGGACTCGAGCCCAGATGTAAATGAACAGGTCAAATTACCAGCCCCACTCGGCTGGAAATTGCTGATGTGCCCGGCTCTGTCTTCCTGTCCTTTATGCTAATGTTTTCTTTGATGTGCTCCCTGCATGAAGCAAGAGCTAATTCTCCTTTAAAAGCGGTACATTAGAGAGACGAGATGGCAAGCTAATGAAGTGATGAGTCTATGTTATAAATAAAATAACAGCAGGCCTGATCCCGTCGAGGGGAGATGGGTCCCACCCTGGCGTACATTTTGTCCTTATTTCCTGCTGTGTCCTCGTGCGCTATCTTGGAGAGATTTGACCTTTCTGACCAAAAAAGAGTTTTTGTTTTTCCTTGAAGGGCCAGCATGGCCATCTCTGCTCGGCAGAGTCCTCTAAAGATGGGGGTGTCTTCAGCCACCACGAGGTGGCTCACCTTTGCGGATTCTAAAATCCCGAGACACCTCTCCGGGTTCTAAAATCAGGGGCACTGTAGCTCTGGGGGAGGAAAGCAAGCCCTTGCTTTTCACGCCGCTTGCACTGCACAGAGGAATCCCAGCAGAAATTGTCATGAGGGAATCTAAATCATTATTAAGACAGTTCATGTTCCAGCATTCAAGTGTGGTTTTTTAAGTGACCAGGCAAGTATTTGTCTCTTAATGGCTATCTGTTTAAGGCAGGCCAGCGAGCTAGCTTTTCAACAGTGTTTCATTTTCTTGCTTGCAGGGCTAACTTAAAAGAGTTTTTTCAATGCCGCAGTGACTGAAGAAGCAGTCCACTCCCATGTAACCATGAAAGAGCCAGAGAGCACCTGGCACCCTGCATTTTTACTGTTTCTTTCCAATCTTAGCACCATATCCCTAAGGAACCTTGAATCCAACCAGGATCCTCCTTTGCATGCGACTCTAGATGCATTTCATGGATAGTTTGAACCCTTGTCAATGCATTTTTTGAAAAGGAAAGAAAAAAAAAAAAGAACTTTGTGTATGTGACTTAAAGCATGTAACCTTAAGATGTTGCATTCTAAACTGAAAATAAAGACCTTTCCCAAATGTGTCGGTGTGCTGAGGACTGTTTAATATGCTCTCCTAACTCATCGGGGCCAGGATAAATAAGCACATAACTAAAGTGGGCGTGTGCACGTGCTCTGCGCTCAGGGAGAAGCTGGGCCAAGGCAGGGTGTTACAGTTCTTGCATGCATCGCACTGAACCCAGCTTATTTTAACCTTGCAGGCGATAAAAGCGAAAATGGATGAACTTAGGCCTTTGATACCTGTGTTGGAAGAGTACAAGGCCGATGCCAAATTGGTATTGCAGTTTAAGGAGGAGGTCCAGAATCTGACGTCAGTGCTTAACGAGCTGCAAGAGGAAATTGGCGCCTATGACTACGATGAACTTCAGAGCAGAGTGTCCAATCTTGAAGAAAGGCTCCGTGCATGCATGCAAAAACTAGGTAGGCCCGGCACCCTCGGGGCGTGGCGCTGCACCGCCCACCTCCGCACACGCACAGGCTTAGGGAGTGGTGCTGAAGGGCGGCCCACCTGGCCACAGCAAGGTGTGGCTGCGTCCTGGGCAGGGCCACCTGGAGAGACAGCAGCCAGGGAGGGTAGGAGCACCTGCCTGAGGGCACTGACCATGTCCATACCAGGCAAAGGCCAGTTCCAGACCCCACTCACTAACACATCTGAAAGACCATAGACTGTATTCGATGCCACATGCCACCTGACGGGTGTGTGTGTGTGTGTGTGTGTGTGTGTGTTGTGCACGCGTGTGCTTTGAAGACGCAGGCTGAGCAGGGCTGGGAACATCTCCCCTTCCTCCAGTGAGGGGAGGGTTGATGAAACCCGTGGACGTGGTCAGTCCTGCAAAGTTGCAATGAAAAAGAGGGTCCACCCATACCACGGAGGCCGGGCCAGTGGCAGCAGGTGGGGTCCCTCTTGCAGCCTGGGAGGAGTGCCAGGGCAGGAGCCTGTCAGGATCAGGTCCCTTGGAACAGCATCTTAGTGTGGAGCCCAAGCCCCGGTGAGGCAGGCGCTGGTGGCCTGAAGCCATCAGGAGGGGTGTGGGGACCGTCTCCCCGACAGCTTCCCAGGGGCACTCTGGGAGACTGTGCGTGTCTGAAATGGCTCAGTCGGTGTGTCTTAGGGTCCCAGCCCACCCCCACCTGGCCCTGAGATTGCCACTGTGCCTCTCCCTCATTCCCAACAGCCCACTGAAGAGTTCAGATGTGGGTGTTTTATGGGTTTTTTTTTTTAAAGTTATTTCCCCGCAAGCAGCTTTCTTCCCTGATACACAGGTGGGTAGGCCTGGGAGACCAAGAGAAAACCTCCACCTTCCCCAGTCCAGGAACCTGGGCAGCACAGGGAAGTGGTTCAAGTGAGAAGTCACAGGTACGAGAAGACCAGGGCCTTGAGGGAGCGCGTCCCCACCCTGTCCCGCCAGACTTCCCATCTGTCCGCAGTCCGCTCTCAGTAGCTGGGTGAGAGCACCCTGTGTCTTAGGCTCTCAGGCCCTTCAGATGGCTGCCCTTGGCCTGAAGGGCTGTGCAGGTAGAGACCCACCTGGCAGCATGGCTGGGTGCTGGGGACCTTCTGTGTTGAGGCAGCTCTGGCCAGCTGTGAACACTGGGTCTGGATGCAGGGCAGCCCAGGGAAGCAGTCCCTGCCACTCGACAGCTGTGGGACCCTCCTTGGCATTGGCCATCTTGAGCCTCAGTTGCCTCCTCCTCTGTAGCAGGAAGGTCCAGGGAGTCCCTGGGCCCTGGGGTCAGTCACTGTGATAATCCAGATGTCATTCATGCCACCAGTTCAGAGGAGGAGCAGGATGGTAAGAAGGCAGGTTGGTAGGTAGGTTAGTGATAGAGATGGATGGTGGATGGACAGAGGGATGGGCGGACAGAGGGATAGACGGCTGATGGATAGGGGTAGGTGATAGAGTGATTGATGGAGAGGAGAAGTGGGTGATAGTGATTGACTGATTGACATGTGGAGAAGGTGAGCAGCTGTTCCTGCCCCTTCCCAGCCTTCATCCTGCTCGGGACCCTACTGCCACCCTGTGGCCGTGAGCCAGCCCACCCTAGTCTCACCAGGCAGCTGCCTCAGGACCACCTTTGCCTGCTGGTTGCTAGGGCCACCGTCTCTGCATGGTAGAGTCGGCCCCCACTGCTGGTGCTCCTGGGCGGGTTGCAGCTCAGTGGCGCACAGTGTCCCTCCTCATCCCCATGGGCCCCTGGCTCCTTGTGTGCCTACTGCCTCTGCAGGTGACCCTTCCCTGGTTCCAGGGAAGGCAAGGACTCCTGGATCTTAGAAGTCCTCCTGTTAGTGAGACCTGTCCTTGCTGCCTCCTTTTCATCAAGCCGATGTTGCTGATGGTTCCTGGCCCCAGACACACACAGAAAATCAAGGACGGAGGCCCCAGTGGCCAGTGGCTGTCCCTCACTGGAGTGCATGCTTGTCCTCGAGGCCCAGCCAGAAACCTGAATCTGAAACTCATTCCTGGGCCTGGAGGCTGAGCTCAGCATCTTGCTGGCCTACTCTGGAGTGTTGTTCTAGAGCAAGTCTCATCCCCAGGCAGGAGAGAGGCAGTGCTGCCCAGAGATGCAGCTGGTCCCCGAGCCAGGCCTGTGCTGTCCTCCTGGGCTGCTGCAGAGCCACAGTCCAGCAGCTGAACCAAGATAAGCCAGCAGCCTCAGCGAGCCGTGATGCTCCTCAGCCGTGGTCACTGGACTGGGCCTGCCGTGTGCTGCAAGGCGAGCCAGGGCTTCTCCCTGTAAGGGGTGAGCTGACCTCGGGCTGCCCCAGCTGCACCGGGCGCTGATGCCGAGGGCTTATGCAGTTTCACAGATTCTTTCTGTTGGGATGCGGAGAAAGCCAGGCTCTCCGGGCCAACTGGGCAACCTCTTCTCCCCACAAGGCCGCCTTAGCCCATCTTGGCAAAGCCTGCAGCCCCAGCTTCAGACACCCACTGCTGCCAGGATCGGGGCCGCCTGCCTCTGCTGAGTCTGAGGAGTGGGCTCCAGGGCCAAGGCCAGCGCATGGCGCTGTGCACGCCCTGCTGGGGGACTAGTCGGAGCTCCTGCTTGCTCTGCACCCTTGAGGCATCAGGAAAGACCACCAGACAGTGGGGGTGTCCTCGCCTCCTGCCTGGGGCTTGAAGGGGGCTGGACCATAAACTGCCAGCAGGGACTTGGGGAAGGTCGCCTGTGCCTTCAGGCAGCGATGGGCAGAGCAAAGGATGCCTGGGCAGGAGGGGAAGCCTAGGACAGGGAGGGAAGGCGCCTGCCTGAAGTGCCACCTGTGGCTTGCCTCAGGTGGGACCCTGGCCAGCGCCAGGCCTTCCCTTCCGGTTTCTTCCAGGAAGCCCTCAGGGTGGTATGTGCTGGGGGGTCTCCTGGAGGCTAGACTTCCCTGCCCAGTCAGGAGGTGAAAGCAGAGTCCATGGTGCCCTCCCTTCATGCCCACTCTGGGCTCCATCTGAGCACGAGGCCTGGGTGGGCTTGTTTCTTCTGCATCTTGGATGTCAGTTTGTCTGAGCCCTCAGCTCTGCAAATTTGTGGCTTGACTTCCCAGGCCTTGGGGGACAGGAGCTGGGAACAGAGGCCAGGAGCTGACCTCCGTGGGACCCTGGGTCCTCTTCGCCTGGTGTCTGTGGCTGCCCAGAGACGCCTCTGTCCTGGCCTGAACACCTTGGTAGCTCTTTGCTCTGGGCCTGTGGCTTGAGACGAGCAGGCTGCTTTCGGCGTGGCCTCCTCCCCAGAATAGCAGGAGGCTCATGGTCTCCTTGCAGGACCGTGGCTCCTCCGTGCTCCCCTCTCCCCTTCCTGAGACCCTCCCAGCCCCGCACTGGCCCTCCCTGTTCTGCTTGCTCTGGGGTGGAACCTGCAGGCCACTTCCTGAGCCACCAGTGCCAGAAGCTTCGCAGGCCACCCTCTCCTCCCCCCCACTCCTGTCCCCCTGCCTGTGTCCTGGGCGCGCGTGACTGAAGAGGGACACTTTCCCGAACTGAATGTGCCAAGCTTCGCCGAGGCTCTGCCGTGGGCTTTTTTAGATCCTGTCAGTTCCCGAGGTCTTGGCAGAACCAGTCTGGACAGAGAACCAAAAATAGCTCCCTGACTCAAGGAGGGCGGGCAGCCTCCAGCCCCGTGGGCCCCAGGAGCTGTGCCCGCACCAGCTTGGAGAGCAGGGCACACGAGCTGGCTGGCCTCCCTGCCCGCCTCCGTCGAGATTTGAAGGCTGGCTTCAAGGGGCCCTGGGAGCATGCAGAAGAGGGCTGGATGCCGGAGAAGGGAGCCCTCGCCCTGCTAGCAGCAGGCCTTCCCCTGGGACTGCTGCCAGCCTGCCCTGGTGGCCGGGAGGTCCCAGTGGGCAGGCCGAGGGCAGACTGTCCAAGGCTGCCCTGACAGGACTTGGCTGAGCACGCAGCTGCTCCTCTGGTGTTCTCAGTCCGCGTTGGCAGTGGCATGGTGGGGCCTTGCTGAGTACTGGTCATTGCTCTGATTCCCACAGGGGTCCTCTGCTGCTGTCCCTGCTCCTGCCGAGGAACACCCTGGGAACAGCACTAGTCCCTCCCTGCGTGAGGCAGTGACGCAGTAGACTTGGGAGGACCCCTAGCCAGGCCGCTGGCTCACTCGGGAAGGGGGCGAGTCGGGGAGTGAGTGGTAGGACCCAGCACTCCTGTCCACAGCCCTGGGATGTGTGCAGTTGCCCGGGTGGGATGGAGCTTGGACGGGGGACATCTCTAGGGACAAGGCCTCAGTCTGGGTTCAGCCCTGGCAGCTGGATGGGCTGGCACTCAGGGCGGCAAGAGCATAGATGTGGGAAGGGACTGAGCCAGGACAGGTGATGTCTGGTCTCCTCGGAAGGCAGTCCAGCCTGGGAGGGGCCCATCCAGTTTGGGACAGAGCTTTAGCATGTGTCAGTGTCTCAGGAGACCCCGCTGTGACAGAGACGTGGCCAGCCCTAAAGTGCCCCGGGAGGAACTCAGCAGGCCTTCCACCAGCGGCCCCTTCCACGGCACCTGTGGGGCTGCTCCTTCCAACAACTAGCAGAACCTCGTTCCACACAGACCTGCACAGGAAATGGGCAGAGGGCCACGTGCTCTTAGGGACGCTGGACACATGTAGGGAGGGGCTGGGTGGAGGGTGACCTGTGGGAGGGGTTGGTCCTTGTAGACTTGTCCAGGTTCCCACCCCGTTCAGAGGTTGCTACAGCCCAGGACCCGACCCCCAGATCAAGAGGAACAAAGGAAGGAAGAGCTGGAGGGCTAGGGTGGCATCCAGCTGGGCCTCCTCTGAGGCCTCACCTCCTCCACTCGAACCCCATCCCACCTCCCTGGGAGCACTTGAGGTAAGAAGCAAGCCAGGCTCATGGAACAGGAAGCTCCCATGAGGTTTCCATGTTTTTTACTCCCTGTCCCTGTGGATGCTGGCCAACCTTGGCCTCAGCCACTGTCCCCTCTCCCAGAGCAGGCTTGGTAGAGCAGGGTCTGTGTGCAAGCCAAGCAAGCATGCCTGAGCTCAGCCATGTCACTGGCAGGCCTGGCACCTGGGCAGCCTGCAGCCGTGGGGCTGGTGTTGATGTGGAAGACAGGATTCCTCCCAGCAGTGCGAGTGGAGAGGCCTCTGGAGGGGTAGGGAGCAGGGCCAGGGAGGATCTCTTCCTCCATTCTGGGCAGAGGCACCAGTGCTGGGGCTGGAGGTGCTTGGTCAGCAGGCTCCTGGCCCCTCCAAACCTCCTGCTGCCCCAGATGCACCCACCTGCAACTCTCTGGGCTGGGATTGGGTGGTCTCATCCTCCCAGTCCCGTACAACCGCTGGGGACACACTCATTCTGTTTAAGTTTGGAGAGAGGGTGGGAGGCACCAAGGCCACGCTGAGCGTGAGCACAGCCCTCCCGCCCGCCTCACCTTAGAGATTGTCCTGGCTCCCTGTGGTCCTCGGCTAAGTCTCTGACAATCTTCCGTAAGCGCCTGGATCTCCTCTGAACTTTGCAGACTGCTGTGTACACATGCTGGTGCGACGGCCCTGGAGGGGACTGTGTAGACTTCCGAGGTCACGGGCAGGCCTGGCCTGGAAGGCACGGGAGGGTCCAGAGAGGACCCTGGGTGGGGCGCCCACCTTGGACCTCAGGAGTATTTTGCCCTTCTGAGGTGGGCTGAGATCTGAGTGTTGTGGGGGCAACCTGGCTGCAGACTGCTGGCTTCCAGGAGGGAGTTTGGCATTTCCGAATGAGGGGTCACCGCCTGGTGGTCAGGCACGAGCTGAAGCCCAGGGACTGTGGGAGGGCAGCAGGTTGTCAGGAAGGCAGGCCCTGGCCTTAGCCTTGCCTGAATGCCTTGAGGCCCGAGCAAGTTCCTCATGATCTCCGGACACCACCTGTGAGGTGGGAGGGCTGCATGTCACCTGCACTGTCTCAGCAACCTGGTGCTCAAAACCCAGCCCTCCTAGGCAGTTCTCAGGGACTGCAGGGTCACAGGGCAGTGGACAGTTCTGCAGTGACAGGACCTGGGCTGTGGGGGTGGTCTGGCTGCTCCTGCCTGGGCCCGGAGTGGAGGCTCACTAGGTGCAGGAGGTCGAGCTGCCTCTGAGCCCATTTCCTGGAGGAGGAAAGAGTCTTGTGAAGGCTGAACCCCTCCTGGGGCTGCTGCTCTGGCCTCCCATCCTCAGTCTGGCTGGGTGGCCAGGAGGGGGAAGGCCCAGGAGAGTGGCTTCTCCTGGCTCCTCCCTGCCTGTTCTGGCCTCTCTTGCTGGGAGGAGGTGGCCTCTAGACCTGGAGGGTAGTGGAGGCAGCCGTCGGTCCTTCTGGGCAGTCTGGTGCAGGGCTGCCGCAGGCCAGGCCCTCGGTCTCCGCGTCCTGATCTGTGTGTGCTCTATTCCAGCCTGCGGCAAACTGACGGGCATAAGTGACCCCGTAACGGTGAAGACCTCTGGCTCGAGGTTTGGATCGTGGATGACAGACCCCCTGGCCCCAGAAGGTGATAACAGGGTAAGTGTCTCCTTACTTTGTTCCGGGGTCACTTGTTACCCGGCAGGACCTGGTCTTTGTCCCTCACCTAGCCCCGCCCACCTCCTAGGCCACCCGGAGCTCAGGGTCCTTGGGAGCTTCTTCCTGCAGGGGCCCAGGTCCCTTGCTGGAGTCCCTGTGATAACCCAGAGGCACAGACCCCAGGGGCAGGGAGGGCGTGCGATGCCCTGTGGCATGCCAGAGTCAGCCCTGGACCCTCAGTGCCCTCTGTGCAGTTCTGCCGGGGGGCCGGGCCCAGCTGGCCGCAGAGCCCCTCCCTCGCTAACTGCTGGGCTCTTCCCCTGGCTGCTGCTTCAGGGGAGAGCTCATTAGGACCTTCTTGTTTTAATGACGTCTCATTTGTATTTCATTTGCCATTCCTTTCATGGCTGACAGAAGCGCCTCTTCCTTTTTGATTTTGGGAAGAGGCCCCGGTTCTTTCTTCCTGGGTGTCTCCCCGCAGGCAAGCCTCAGAAAAGGAGAAGGGATCAGGGCCATTCAGCTTGCCCCAGGGCCTGGGTCGCTGGCTGAGCCCTCGGGAACTGGACTGGGGATGGGAGGCCTGCCCACCAGCCCCTCCCTTGCTGTAGCCTGGACGGCAGCACATCGCAGCCTCCCAGGCTCCGGGCCTCTCCTCTGGAGGAGGGGCAGCTTTCTGGGCCCCACTCACCATCCAGCTGGGCCCCGATTGCCAAAGCCAGAGGGAGCCTTGTGGGGACCTGGCTTCTTCCCTCTCTTTGAAGCGCCAGGACATTTAGACAATACGCTCTTGAAAGCACTCGGCTTCTGCTCCAGGCCGTTTGGGACAGGGCTTAGAAACCCGAGAGCACACTCGCTCTGGAAGCTATTGCTGACCTCAGCTGTCCACCAGCTGGAAGGCAGAACAAGACCAGGCAGGCCTCCTGTGCCGGAGGTGGGAAGTGGCTGGGGATGGGGGTGGACAGGTCCTCCCCCTTCTTGCCTTGCAGCCTGCCCAGGAGGGGCCCCAGCGTTGCACCCCCATGCCCTGGCGGCCGCAGCAGCACAGCATGGCCTGGACCCCCCCCCCCCATCTGCCATGGACTGGTCTGGAGGGCTGGCAAGGCTCACGCCTGGACTCAGCTGGGGCCCAGTATTTGTAGGAGAGGGTCATTATCATCCTATTTTATGAACTCGGATGGCCAAGACTTGGAGGTCCTAACAATCTGAATCAGCTGTTCCCAGGACTGTTCTTTGAGTCCACGTCCTTCCTGGAGTACACGCCTCCGCCCAGAGTTTGGTGAATGGACTCCCTTGCTGCCCTGTGCACAGCAAAAAGCCACAGCTTCCCGGAGCCCTGGGAGCATCAGGGGAGGGACCATGCGACTCGAGCCCTCTGACAAAAAGAAACTGCACTGGCAGAGGCCAGGGGCGCCCAGATGCTCCACCTTCTCCCGCCGCAGTTGTGGGTGATAACCCAGGAATGGAAACAAGACCATGTGGCAGATGCTTAGAGAGCAGGTCCTGTGTACCAGAGGCTGTCCTAGGCTCTCCATGATGAGCGGAGGGGACAGTGGGCACTGCAGCCACACTGTGCACCCTCCCCAGCCCCCACTTACCCCTGCATCTGGGTATGATTCTCCCTGTGTTGATGAGAAATGGCGTCCTTACCCCTGCCCTGGCCCCGTGCGGACGGAGGTCATGCACCCTTCCAGAAGTTTTGGAGTGACCGTCCTGGGCTTCCCTGGACATGTCCCTGGCAGGCACTGACGTTCCACACTGATCTGCCCCCAGGGGTCCTCCCTCACCTCCCCTCTACCCTCTTCCCACCCACACAGAGCAGGAAACCCACCCACAAACCCACACAGGCCAAGGTGGGCCACAAAGCAGGAGCCGCCCCTCACTGCTGCAGAGCAGGAGCCCACGTGTGGAGCATCTGACCCTAGCCCAGGCCTCGTGACCTCCGAGCCCCACACCAGTCACGTGGGCCTCTCCCCAGATGCCAGGGACCCAGGGCCTCTGGAAACTTGGCTGTTTGCTTTGCACAGTGCAGCAAGGGTGTCAGTTCCCACAGTGGCCGAGGTGCCCATGGGTGCTTCAGATAATTACACATCTATTTTCCGCTTCTTGACTCCATCGCCCTCCAGGAGAGGAGCCTCTGGTGGCAGATGTAGCGCCAGGAAGGAGCTGCAGGAGGAGGGGAGGACTTTGCGGGGAGCTGACAGCACAGGAAGGGAGGAGGTGGGAGCTGGGGCTAGCGGTGGACCCTGGCACGGGTGCTGCTCTGGCGCTTTGGGCTCCAGCCTTGCTGAGCCAGTGCTTCCAGACAGCTAAGTGACAGTCTCCTGGTCCGTCCTGCCATTGATCTGGGCCAGCGATGTTTTGCTTTGTTTTGATTTTTTCCAGTCTCTCATCTGATTTTGATCACATACACAGGAGACCAGTAAATAACTCGCCCCAAACAAAAAAGCCATTGATGTTGCTGCTGTGCAGGCTGCCATGGGGGCATGGTGAGGGGTGTGGCCAGGGAAGGAGGGGCCCTGAGCCACTGCTGAGCTGGGAGAGTAAGGTTGGCTTAGTAGGCCTTCGCATCAGTCCTCCCTGGGTCCGTTTATTAAGCACCAGCTGTGTACCAGCTGTGTGCCAACTCTGTGCTGAGTAGCTGGGCTCTCCCACTTCTGGTGGTGGGCATCCTGTGCTTCCCAAGGCCCAGCACAGGCCTGGCCCACTTTGCCAGCGTTGTAGGAGGGAGAGCTTCGCCGGAGCTGGTGGAACCCCTGCTAGGCTGTGCCCCCATCCCCAGGAGACCAAAAGAGCTCCAGGAGCCCGGTTCCTGACGCTGAGGCTCACGGCCCACTCTTGACTGGGCCCCCTCACCAGAGCCCACTTCCAGCCTCCCTCTTCCTGGCCTGCTTTTTCTGAAGAAGTTCCAGGCCAACTAACACCAGCATCAGAGGGGACCAGCATGACCCTCTCACCACCCCCAGAAGCGGGTGGTGTAATTACCATCCACTTCATTTTACAAGCAGCGAGTTCAGCTTCAGTGCCAAAGCCATACAAATACTTGGTAAGGGTTCTGGGAACAAGAGGTGGAATTATCCAGAACACACCATGTTGTGCAGATGCATGGGGACAGCGTGATGCTGCAGCTCTATCATGTGGGGTCCCGCCTAATCTTTGCTCAGCAGTAGGGGGCTCTTGGGCTGCTGGTCCCTCTGCTCCCACCCTTCTCTGCACCCCCACAGCTAACAGCTCTCCTCAGAGCCTCTTTCCTACCCCCGGGCTCCTTGCTTTTAGCCATCCTAGAGGAGGACATGTGACAGATGCTTGCCAAGCCAACAGGAAGAGCACACTGGGGCCCAGGTTCCTAAGAGAGGCCCTTTAAATAGCATCGCGCGGCCTGGCCTGCCGTTCAAGGAGGTGTGGATGCGCCGCAGGGCGGGGGCGCCTCACCAGCTCTGCCCTGGGCGCCCTTCCTACTGAAAGCAGCTGAAAATAGTCGGGACAGTTAGGGAAGCCCGTGTTCTCAGCGAGCTTGACCATATGGGCCTGGAAGCAGTCGAGACGTGGGGAGACCCAGTTTCTCTCCTGTGGGCAGCAGTGGCGGTGCCTGTTTCTGAGAAGCCTCGCTCTGGAAGCGGGGCGGTCGCAGATGCTCCAGAGCTCACGTGCACTGGCCAGCGTTTGGGTTTTTGCTGGCAAAGGATATCTTGGGGGGAGAAGGAATTGGGCAGGGGCTCCGGTCTAGCTGTCCCCATCCCCCAGGCAGGCAGGGACAAAAGACAGAAGATGACAGCTAAACTTTTTAAAAGAAAAGTCATTTCTAAGGAGCAGTTCTCAGGGCCGTCAGCTACTGCAGAACCAAGGATGACTGTGTTCGGGACCGGGCTGTCCAGAGGCCTTGGGGGGTGGGGCTGACGTCCAGAGCCACTGATGGAGAGGGGTGGCTGATTCACAGACCCTGTGGGTGGTCCATCGGGAGGCCTGGCTTGTAGCCCTGGTTTCATCCTGCTTCCAGACTCGGGAACTGAACCAGTCCTGGTCTTCTGCTGCCTGAACCTGAGGACCAATAATGTCAGAGGGTGTCCGGGGGCACAGGTGCTGGTGGGCAGAGTGGCCCAGAGGTCTCCCTGCTGTCCTCAGCCGTGCTGTGCCCTTTGGGATCCTCAGCTCTCTGGGGAGAAGAGGGCGTGAGGCAAGGCCCTGAGAGAGGCTGCCATCTGAGGGCAGATGAGGTCTGGAGGAGAGACTGGAGAGTCCTTGTCCCCCAGGGACGGCACCTGCTGTGTGGGGCAAGACGGGCAAGGTGGCCTCGGAAACTGGTAGGAATGAGGGAAGCAGTGGGTGGGCTGCGTGCCAGATGCTGGGGTGGGCACGCTCTTCAGGGAGCAGAGCAGATGGCCACAAAGAGACCCTCCTTCTCTCTGGGCCTCTGTGAATTAGGAGTCTGGAATTGGTGGCCTCCCTGTGGTGCCACTCTGTAGAGGCGCCCTGACCCCTCTGTGGCTGGCATCCTGGGCTGAGCTCGAGGTTGAGCTCACTTGGCCTCGATTTGCAGACGAGCTGGGTTCTGCCACACGCTCACTGGTGTCTTGAAGCCTCTTCCTTCTGGCTGTGTGTGGCCTCGGTCCCCTTCTAGCCCACTCAGAACCACCCAATCCGTTCCTTCAGTCCAGGGCGAGGAGCCAGAGCTGGGTTTTACTGGACAAGTGGAGGTGGCAGGTCCTACAGGCCTGTTCTGTAGCCATGGGATCTGAGGCAGGGAGGAAGCAGTGCTGGGCTCCTGCTGCCATGGTTGGGCCTGTTCAGGAGCCCAGGTGCCAGCACCCAGCCACACAAAGACCCTCCACAGGACCTTCCTTGGCAGACCACTGTCACTCACTGAGCCATGCCAGGTGGGCACAGGGCCCCAGAGACTACTGAGAGGTCTTCCCTCCCCTCCAGGCTGGGGGCCAGTGGGGTTGACAGAAAAGAAGCCCCCCCGTGGCCCTCTCCCTTTGTGTCTCCTCTCTTTTGAGGACCCTCATCACTGGGCTTAGGGCCCACCCTGATCCAGGACCAGCTCCTTATCTGGAGACCATTAACTTACAGACCCTTTTTCCAAACAAAGTGATCCACAGGTTCGAGGGTGTAGATACCTCTTTGGGGGGCCATTGTCCAGTCCACAGGGGCTTCAAAGTGCCTCCCAAGGAGATGTGTCTGGACTGGGGTGTCCGGAGGGTGGCAGTGGTGGGAGTAACCCCTTGCTGGGCACAGAGCCTGGGAGCACAGTGCTGGCCCAGCAGGGGCTGAGGGTGTGTGAGGGCTGGCAGGGACACACGCCAGCCTGACAGGGCAGTTTGGAGCTGCAGAATTAGGAAGAGCTTATGTAGGAGAGTGGCAGGCTGAACTGGAATTCTAGAAGATTCTCACTGGTTGAGGGAGCCAGTTTGGGGGCCGAGGGTATAACCCCAGGGCAGGGCAGCTCACATCAGGCCCTCACGCAGTCTGGTCTTCCTCTGCTGGGGAAGGGCCTCTGAAAGCGTGTGGTGTGGCCTGGCAGCCCCTCTGCTCCTCCAGACCTCTGATGCAGGAAGCAGGTGTAGAATCAGGGTGACGTCTAAGCCCCTATCAGTGAGGGGAAAGTCGAGGCCACACAGGAGCAGGGGGGTTTTCCTATAAATGGTCCACTTCTCCTGGGACCATCTGAGCACATGCAGGCTCCTTCCTGAAGGGCTCAAGGGCCACAGGTCAAGGGTCCCCTGCTCCCTCAGTCCATTCTGCCCTGGACGGGGTCTGTGCTCCTGCTCGGGTCTCCAGTGGAAGCCTAGAGCTTCTCCTGCCCATTGACACACCACTGGGCTGCAGCTTCGAGGCCACACCATCCAGCCCACCCACCCTGGTTGGACCCAAGGCCTTTTAGGAGGAAGCAACATTCGAGTGAAGCCTCCTGACCAGGCCCTGTTCCCCCAGATGCCGAGATGTGGTGACTTCCCTGTTATTGGGCAGGGCTGACCCCATGCACAGGCCAGACTCTGGGTATGGCAAGTGGACCTGGGCTTTGCCCTCTGGAGGACCAGGGAGCAGAGGAGCCCTAGTGGATCTAGGGCACTCGTTGTGGGGACAGCAAGACTGGATTTCCAGCCTTACCCCTGATATTCGGGATACCGCCATTTTGTGTTGTGGGGGTGGCCTGTGCACTGGAGGATGCCTCGCCTGGCCTCTGCCCACCTGATGCCAGCACACACCCCTACCAAATTGGGACACTCCAGACTCTCC
Organism: Sciurus vulgaris; assembly: GCF_902686455.1. Classification (NCBI taxonomy): domain Eukaryota; kingdom Metazoa; phylum Chordata; class Mammalia; order Rodentia; family Sciuridae; genus Sciurus; species Sciurus vulgaris. Next base: position 87,754,631 of record NC_136476.1, on the reverse strand, counting down.
AGACCTGGCCTCGTGCCCTGCCCAGAGCAGTGCTTTCAAGCACAGACTTTGGTCCCACTCGAAGCTCTGGAGGAGGTCTGGAGACCTCCTGGCCTTGATCATCCTGTCCAAATATGGGCGCACACAGCTGTATGGGTGCGTGGGCTCGTATAAGATTTGAAGGCAGGAGATGAGGCTGGCACAGCAACAGCCCGGAATGGAGACACACAGTGCCCAGCACCCGACACCCCCGTCCTGCCAGCCATCCTCAGCTGGGCCCCCCTAGGTCCTGCTGGAAAGAAGATAGCCTTTGTAAAGTGTGAGGGCCGCATCTCCCTGGTCTTTGCAGCCACCTTGCCAGAGACCAAGCCAGCAGCACTGACAGGATTTGGGTAGAAGTGGATGCAAACAACCTTTCAGATGGGGAGGTCACGAGTGGACTCGGGACAGCCCACTGTGTAAAATGGGCTCCTCGATGTGAGCCCCTGTGGGGTTCTGCCTACGTGGCTCTCTCCTGCCTCGAGCGGCTTCTGGCTGGCATAAGCTCAACCATGGAAGGTGGGCACGTTTACATCTTGGATGTTGGCAGACCTCCAAGACATCCTGCCTGAGCTGAGCCCCAGCAGAGCCCCTGGTGGGACAGGTGGCCCTGGTGCTGATTTTCCCTCCCACCCTGAACAGCATGTTCAGAAAGTGTTGTGTCCAGTGCATGGAAAAGGCCTTTTGAAAATCCATGGTCAGTGGATGCTGATGGCCCCTGGTTCTGGCCACGGGAAGGAGACACTGGACCCTGGGCACACAGGGATGAGTCCCTGGGCCCCCAATCTCAAGGGCCCACTCTAGTGGGGGCTGGTGTACAGACGTACTCTGAGTGTCCTCCTTGCTGAGATAGGGAGTGGGGCTTGCTTTAGAGGCAGGGAGTGGAGGCTGGAAGGAAGCAGTGGGCTTGGGTCCCTCAAGAGCCAGGTGGAGGTTGGTGTGGGCTGCTTTCTGCCACTGTGATCAGGGGTTTCTGCGTGGCCCTGGTGCCTCTGCCACCCCTCCCAGTTCTAATCCCTGACCCACATCATCAAGGGCCAGTCTGTAGGAGGCGAGGGATAATGACAGCCTCCAATGAGACCCAGCTGAAAAAAACTCATTAAAAACAAAAAGCACATCTGCCTCCAAGCATCTGAATGGATGTCTCAGGAACAAGGTTACGATTTTTTTTTAATTTTTAACGCATGTGTCATGCCAAGTCTGAAAGCTCCACATCCTTAATCTCTCTGCAGCGCCGGAGCTCCTGATGGATAGAGCAGCTGTCCTGCCAGACAGATGCGCGGGAGCAGGGCTGGCCTGCCAGATTCCCTCTGCTACGCGCTCTGCCTTCTCCTTTGCTCCCATATTGGTTGAAAACGACTAAAGCATTTTTTTCAAACTCTAGGCAGCTCCCAGGTCACATGGCATCTAAGCAATCAGGAATCTCTCCCTCTGTAACCCCAACTTTGGGCCACAACCAGGTTTGTTATCTGGTTGGTTTTGACCCCTGGAGCCTTCTGCTGCAGCCTTTGCCTGAATTAGGTGTGGCCCTGAGTGATGCTCTCGGCCTCCCAAAGGCTAAATTAATGATGTTCTGCCCAGCAGACAGGAGGATTCAGCCTGGCAGGGTGGCAAGGCCCGCTGGCCTACAAGAAGGGGCCCTTCGCAGTGACCTTGAGAACTTTGCTGCGGCAGTGCCACCTGGTGCTGGGGCATCTGTCCTGCCCAGGGCCTGGCAGTGTGCCCTCCTCCATGCTGTCTCGCTGGCCTTGGGGCACGTGGACAGATGGAGGTCCTTTCTCCCTCAAGTCTGTGGACCCAGCCCGGCCCTAAGCCAGGGACACAGCAGTGAAGAAACAGGCATGGCCACTGCCCCACAGCCAGGTTCATCCAAAGCAGAGGGCTCAGTCTGGGGGCCTGGTGGGATTTTGGGTGCCAACCACTGAGGTGAATGGCACAGGGCGGCTGCAGCCCTGTCCAGTGAGACTGGTGGCCCCAGGCTGCCTGTTCTCCCTCTGCATTCCCGGTGTCCTCTCCTCACCCTGGACGAGTCCTGCTCTGGTCCTGTCCCTCCGGAAAAGTCCCGTGGGCTTGGAGGGGGGACGTACCGCCCTTATGTCTTAATGACTCCTTCCTGGCTCTCTCCTGCAGGTTCCCCTGGGAGGGCAGGTCCCCAGCCACTGCGTGCGCCCTAGGGTGCACTCACCAGGTCTGCTCTCTCTGCAGGTCTGGTACATGGACGGTTACCACAATAACCGCTTTGTCCGTGAGTACAAGTCCATGGTGGACTTCATGACCACGGACAACTTCACCTCCCACCGCCTGCCCCACCCGTGGTCGGGCACGGGGCAGGTGGTCTACAACGGCTCCATCTACTTCAACAAGTTCCAGAGCCACATCATCATCCGGTTCGACTTGAAAACTGAGACCATCCTTAAGACACGCAGCTTGGACTATGCCGGCTACAACAATATGTACCACTACGCCTGGGGCGGCCACTCGGACATCGACCTCATGGTGGACGAGAACGGGCTCTGGGCCGTGTACGCCACCAACCAGAACGCCGGCAACATCGTGATCAGCAAGCTGGACCCTGTATCCCTGCAGATCCTGCAGACCTGGAACACCAGCTACCCCAAGCGCAGCGCTGGCGAGGCCTTCATCATCTGCGGCACCCTCTATGTCACCAACGGCTACTCGGGGGGCACCAAGGTGCACTATGCCTACCAGACCAACGCCTCCACCTACGAGTACATCGACATCCCCTTCCAGAACAAGTACTCCCACATCTCCATGTTGGACTACAACCCCAAGGACCGCGCCCTGTACGCCTGGAACAACGGCCACCAGACCCTCTACAACGTCACCCTCTTCCACGTCATCCGCTCGGACGAGTTGTAGCCCCCCACCCGCTGCAGGCCGAGGGTCCAGGCCCTCCCCTCCGCGGGCGCTCTGTGCAGCAGCTGCCAAAACGATGCCGAGAATACTGACAAGACTAACTTCAAAACAATCATCAGCAACGAGCCCGACGTCAAGGACGGCAGTACCCCGAATCCCCACCCCCTCAAGCCAGCGGGCGACAGATTCTGGAAGAAGCCCCTGTATTTGCAGCTGGAACTGCAGCCTGAGGCCCCCTGGCCTCCCCCACCCCATCCCTCTCTGGTCAAATAACATACTCAAGAAGCAAGGCAGTGACTGTTGGCCATCCTCACCCGAGAACACCACTGTTAGGGTGCATGGACATCTCCTTAGGTCGTGGTCAGCGCTGATGGACGGGCCGCCCTTGTCTCTCCGAGAGCCCCCGCCCAGGCGGCGCTCAGCGCGGGGCTGGCCTCCCGCCCCGACACGGCTGCCGTTTCTTGACTGTGTCGTTGTCTCTTAGGTCAACTGTGCCGAGAACTGCAAGTAGCTCATGGACCGTGTGCAGCACCTCCTCCAGCCACGGCCGGCAGAGTGGAGTTGCTGTTCCCGCGTCGTTCGAACCCGCGTACCCCGTAGATATATCGTGCAGTGTCTGTCTGTTATTTCCTTGAGGTGGTAACTCCGTGCGTTCAGTTGGTGCCTTGAATGTCGTAAATGCAATGCTGTAGTTTGGATCGATAAGTGGATGGTTTTTGTTTCTAAGAAGAAAAAAAAAATCAGTGTTCACCCTTATAGAGACATAGTCAAGTTCATGTTGATAATAATCAAAGGAATTATTCTCTTCTTGTTAAATATCTGAATCATGTAAGGGCGGATGGAAAGGTCTCGTCTTGGGAAACTCTGGTTTCCAACCGGAAGGAAATCCACCGGGCGGCGGTGTGTGGAAAGTTCACTTTTTAGGTTAAAAAAGAGGGAAACTTTGTACTCTCCGGTTATCTAAGGAACAATAAAGACGTTAGAGACCTGTTTGCCTCTCGTCATTTCTGGGGGTGTAAGTGATGGAGACCCCCAGGTCCTGGCTACGTGGGGCAGGAACGGGACTCGCCCTTTCAGGAAAGGGAAGAGGGCAGGGACGTGCCCCCATGGAGCCCGGCCTCCGGCCCCAGAAGTCAGAACTGGGCAATGGGCCTGGGGTTACACTCCCCTTCGGTGAATCTGAGGTGCTGTTCAGACTTGGGCTGCAGCTGGGCACCCCACCCCTTGCCCCCCACCAACCAGTGTCCTCCAAGAGCACAGTGACAGGGAAACCTGAGCAGGTGCCCACTTCAGATGCCCTGAAGTGGCAGGTACTACCAGCCAAAGAGCCTGCCAAGTCACACCTGCCCTCCAGCCAGTCCTCCCTGTGGTAGGTCTGGGAGGTGAGTGATCAGCCTTCCCTGGGTCCCTGAGGTTGGTCACCCTAAGGAGCCCAACATGGGCAGCGTCCACAGAAGATGGTCATGCCCCCATATCCAGGCAGGCTCTGGGTCCCTGTGGGACAAGCCACATCTCAATGTCCAGAGACTTTCCAGAATGCTGGCCAGAGAAGGGACAGGCAGAGGGCCTGTGGGTCCAGATCCCAGGGGTGTGGGAACCTTTCCCCTCTCGTCTCCCCTCTGCTGCTGGCTGCTCCCCAGCAGGACAGCGATGTGGGACCCCAACCAATGAGCCTAGGAGCCCCCTGAGTTCCACCGTTTGTCCTGGGAAGGCAGCTGGACTGGACACAGCAGGGCAGGGATGGCCCTGAGGCCAGAGGGCTGGTGTGCTGTGCAGCCAGTTCTGCGACGTCCCAAGGCGGCGACTCCAGACCTGGTATCCTCAGAGGCACCAGAGCTCCCAACACAGAGCCAGCTCATGGATGCTGCGGGCAGCAGAGACCGTGCCCAGCGTGGCACAGCAGGCACCTTCTTTCCCTGGCTGTGGGAAAGGGGAGAGGGCCAAGGTGCTTGACCACCACAGGAGGAAGGGGCTGGAGACGCACAGGCACGTCCACCCTCAGGACCCCGCACACAACCCAGTGGCCAGGGCCACTTGTGGGGCTGCAGTTGGGCCCCCTCCCTTCACGGTGGGGATGGTGACCCCTGATCTGCAACAGCCTAGACCTTCCCTGCAGGGTCAGCGCCCACTCTCGTCCTGCGTGTGCCCTCCACCTGCCCAGCCCTGCCTCCTGCCCTGCTGCCCTGTCCTCCCCACTCAAAGCCCAGGCCCTCTCCTTCCTCCTGGTCTCCCCTGCCTCCAAGGAGAACCCTCCCTCTCTCCCTCTCCATGGCCCACCTCTCCTCCGCCCTGTCCTCCCCAGCATCTGTGGTTCTTCCACATCCAATATACTCTCTGGGACTTAATACAGGTGACCATCCAAACCCAGCCCCAGACAGGGAACTGGGAGCGTCCACTGCAAGGCCATGTTAAGGAGCGGAGCGGGCGGGCGAAGCTCAGCCTTGACCACAGCCTCCTTAGCTGCAGCGGCTCCTGGAGCGGGCTGGCCCTCACGCGCCTCGGAGGCCAGCTTCCCATTAGTACTCCAGGAGCGGAAGACATTTCATCCTTTCAAGTCTACCGATTGTCACGGAGGGCACAGTGTACCCCCATGAGGTGGCCAGCTGGTTATTGACACAGAAGCCCTCGGTTTCCACGGATCGGTAACGCCGGTGTGTGAGGCCACTGCCCCATCGCCCGTGATGAGACCCCGTCTCGCACAGCTGGACGGGAGTGGCTTTGCCGTCGTCGCTGGTGGAATTACCCACGGATTCCTGTGGAGTTTCCCTTAATGGCACAGTAAAACCCGAACCGGCAAAGACCTATTCTGTGAGTCACCAGAAGACAAAATCACCGCCCACTAGGTCCAGCATGGATTTGCTATCTCGGCTGAGTATCCACTAGTGAAAATATTCTACCAGGAGACTAAACACGCAAGAAACGAGTCCATCCAGAGAGCAAATCAACTGCCACCTGCCACTAAGTCCGCCAGACTCCAATACCTGGGTATATGGGCTGGTGGCAGAATATCTGAGGATGAATTTTCTTTATTCAAAGTTTGGCCTGGAATCAAAATCCAGCAGTTCTTCGGGATGCCTGGAGATGGAAGCGTGAGACACCTGGCTGTTGGCAGCCGGGCCTGGCATTCCCCTAATTTCCACAGGGTTCATTCCCTGCAGGAAGCTTGGGAATGGTGACCACATAGGTGCCCAGGATCTCCTCTGGCTCTGAGTCCCGGGCCTTGCTCACGTAGACTTCAAGAGGCCCAGGTGCAGCTTCTCTCCCTCAACCAGAGAAGGAGTCACCGACGGGACTGTCCCTCTTGGGGTGCAGGTGGACCACAGGGTGCCAGGCATCACCCTCGGGCAGGGATGGGAACACGCCCTCGTTTGAATGGGCCACTCTGGTGGCCATGTTTTCTGGGCTTTTCCATCTCATATTGTCTTCCTCCACCCCCATCTTTTTCTATTCGGTTCTTACTCCTTCTCAAACTTCAGGAGCTGCTTGCACGTGTGGGAAGTGAGCCTTCGTGGTCATGCAATACAGGCTGCCAACCCTGACGGGTCATTCGCCTCTTGATTTTGGTCACAGTCATGGTAGGCAAAATTACCAGTTATTCCTTAATGATTTCCTTATGCTTGACTTCTGAGTCACAGTTCGACAGTCTGGCAAGCTCCTGGCTCCTGCTTCCTCCTGGGCATGTGGAGGCTCCCTACCTTTGTTGAGACTGTCAATGCTCTGGGTTTCTGCAGAGTGAGGTGTGGGCTGTTTTATCTTTGCCCAAAGGCTGCCCAGTTCTCCCAGTAGGATTTATTAATTGACCAACTTTGCCCCGCTGAATCCTAGAGCTTAGGACTGTTTCTGGAGCCCTCTCTTACTGAGCCTGTGTTTGATGGAACCAGAGCAGGTTTTGCCTCTTTCCATCTTCTTGGGTCTGTGAAGACTGAAGTGGTTTCCAGCTGGTGCGTCTCTGTGGCTCTGAGCCAGTGGCTGAATTCCCAAGATTTTGCCAGGTCTGTCCCCCAGGGACCTTCCTGGAGACCCTCACCTGCAGGGGTTGCATTGTCTCCACTTCACAGAAACAGACATGAGATTAAGCAGCAGCCCAGGACCCTGCTACCCGGCCTGGGCGGAGTTCTCACCTGGGCTCGCTTGGCTCCAGGGTCTCACGTCCATCAAACTCCAGCTGGGTAGCCAGGACTGCCTGCTCATCACCCAGCAGGCAGAGGAAGGAGCCAGAACCACGAGCAGGCCAGGTCCTGGGCTCCTTCTCCAGCTCCCTGTGCTGGTGAGTCACTGTGGCCGGGCACTGAGTAGGGCCTCGGAGGAGGTGAGGCCCTGGCCAAGGAGGCCAGAACCAACAGGCAGGCATCTGCTGCTGCCTCTGCCAGCCTTTGTCCCTCGCACCCACCCTGCCTGGCCTCTATTTCCCTCGTAGGGAGGGGCCAGCAGGCGGAGGGGGAGGCCTTTCCCCCGTGTCCCCTTCACCCTGCTGCCCATCCCTCTCTCTCTCACACGTGCTAAGCCAGGTACCCCACGGAAGCAGAGCGGGCGCACAGCCTTGGGCACCGACTTTGCTTCCTCCGGGCACGGGGTCCTCCCTGGCAAAATGGGGCCACTGATGGCACCCCTGCTGCTTCTGGGACACAATTCTGCTTCCGTGCCTCCCAGCCTGGCCTGAGTGCCCTGTGATCTCAGTGAGAGCTGGCAAACTCAGCCACCTGGGCACACCCTCCTCCACCACATACACCCTGCTCTGGCAAGGAACCTGTGCTTGAGGCCACCCGGTGACACCTCTGCCCAAGCTGACATCACAGCCATGACAGAGGGGCCACTAGCTCTAATGAGAGAGGCTTTGAGGTGGAGCCCTTCCTGGCTCCAAGGCACAGTGGCCTTTCCGGGGCGCACACCCCTCCTCCTGTCCGTGACGTCGCTCCTTATTGGTGCCCTGGTAGCACTTTGCTCTGCCTCTGAAGCCTTGGTAGCCCCGCTCAGCAGGTAAAGACATGGAGGTCCAGAGAGACCAGTTATTGCCTGCCCAAGTTAGCACAGATAATTAGTGGCAAACCAAGATGGGACCCGAGTCCCCCGACACCAGGCTGGGCTCTTATCGGAGAAACTGGTGCAACAGCACATGACAGTCTTCTAATTGGCCAAGTTTCCAGAGTCCCTGGGGATCGGAAGCTGCCCTGTGCTCCCTCGGGGGCTGCTCTCCTCCTCCCCGACCAGGCCGAGGGGCAGGGCTGCAGAACACAGGAGCTCCGGCCGCAGGCTCTCAGAGAAGGAGCCATAATTTCCTCATTGATCTTTCCCTTCCCACTACGGGCTGGAAATAAGGTCGCCGAGATGCTGTTCCGGCTTATTGAATTCTCGTGCTGCTCCTGGAGGGCCCCGCCCCGCCCGCAGCAGCTTCTCACTCGAGGTCACCGTGGCCTGCACAGACCTGCAAAGCATCTCTCGCCACTAGTGCCACAGCACGGACCCCTGGCTGCCCCTGATGCCTGGGAACTCCGGGTGCCTGCCTGTCCCCCAGCATCACCAACAGCCCTCTTCCCGCCTGCTGGCCTGCTGCCACCTCTCTCCCCAGCAGACGGGCTCTCCTGCCTGCTCCTGGGCTGTTGGTCTCACTTAGGCTGGCGCCCACTGTCCCTGCTAAGTCGGCTGTGGCAGGCCATAATAAAGAAGACGAACGGCGGCTGCATCCGGTCATTCTGAGGAGGCACGTTGACTCAGCAAGGGCTGCGAGAGGCGGGAGCCCTCTACTGCAGCTCAGCAGCCCCCGGCCAGGCCCGGGGACCTGCTGCTGCCTGGAGGGTTAGAGGTGGCTGCCAGCCGGGAAGCTCCCTGGCCCCCTCCCGCCCACAGAGCCATCCGTCTGCACCACAGCAGGGAGGCCATGGCCCTGCCGGGTCCCGCAGCCCAGCTCTAGGGGTGTTTCCCGCCTGCGGAGTGCCATGCAGCGATCCCAAATCTCCAGGTGCTGCCAGTCCAGCACAGAGACGGGCGACTCCTGAGGCATTCGGAGTCCCCGAGTCTTGGCTCTAAAGCCGGCGGCTATCTCACCCACTGAATAACGCTGTGAAACACAGACCGATTCCAGCGCCCCTGGTGGCTCTGCGGGTTCCACAGCACAGGCAGAAAGTCACCTACAGGGCCATTTCCCAGTAAGAGCCCCACTTTCCCTTGTGCCCAGGGCAGGGGAGGCGTTGCCACAAAAGAAAGAGAATGGACACATGTGGATGCCCCTGTGGGGACAATGGAGTATCTGGGGAAGGTGGGAGTCTGGGGAGACTGCTGCTCATGTCCTGCACACACTACTGACCCACATGACCTCAGGCTCAAGTCCGTAAATGGGATCCACATCGGTCCCACCCAGTAGACCACCTGAGGAGGGCCTGGGCCCAGGTTGGGACAGATGTCATGGCCCAGGGAGTGGGGTGGGGACAGCAAGGGCCCTGACTCATGGGTCCTGAGGTCAGTGGGAACATGGGGGCCATGTGGGCAGCAAATGCAGCTGGGCAGGGCCAGTTGCTTGTCTGTGTCCTTCACTAAGCACAGCCACAGGCTCTGGGTCAGCACCTGATAAGTCACCACCTCATTTCAGCAATAACCCCATTTCTCAGATTGGAAAACTGAGCCTGGTCATGGACACGGACTTCCCGCCACCCTGCTGTGCTGGTGGACCCTGCTGCTCCACCACCCAGCCTGTCTGCCCACGACTGACCTCCCGGAGCCAGGGTGGAGCTGTGAGCCTGGTGTGAAAGAAGGACCCAGGCCAAGTTCGTGGCGCTGGCCACTGCCTCTCCCACGTGCGGCCCAGGGGCCCTCACCAGCTTCCCTTCCTGCAGGGGAGTCCGGGTCCCGGGACACCGCCCACAGCAGCCCACTGCCATCACCCTTGCCACCCTCCTGTGTGAATGTGTGTCTGTCGCCCCTGCGGACAGTCACACATGGACATGGGAGCCAGAGCTGGAGTCCTGCTGGCTCTGCTCACCCCAGCACCCAGCTGTGCCCCTGGCGTGGAGGACACAACCCATGGTCTCCACTGCTCTGCGGGGTCTCCATTCCAAGGCCCCGGGATGGAGAAACCTGGGGTAGCCAGGAGCCCTGTCTACACCGCGTCTCTCAAGGCCCGCAGCCTCGCCTCGGCGCCCACATGCCTGCCCTGCAGGCTGCCCGGGCCCCCCCTGCACCACTCCTGCCCTTGGAAGCCATCGTTAAGTAACACAAGCGTTACTTCAGCACAGAGCACGCGATACCCCGAAGGTTGACCTGTGGCCCAGGCGGCTGCTCAGTGACTGAAGGGTGAGCAGCGTGTGCCGAGCAGGGCGCTGGACTGATTCCCACCCAGGCAGGGCAGGCTGGGGGACGTGAGCTCTCCTCACGTCTCAGCATGGCCAGCAATTCAGTATGCACTGCTTATTTCTGGCATCTTCCACTGGATACCATTGGACCATGGAGAGTGGAACCACGAAAACTGAGTCCTTGGGGCGGGAACTGTGAGCCCGTGCTGGATGAACAGGCCATGGGCATGTGCCCCGCACCCCAAGAGCAGAGAGGAGAACTGGGGCACCCTGGGAGTGGGTCCTCAGATGCAGATCCGAACCTGGCAGCTGTCAATGCTTAGCTTCTAGAACCTTTCACTCTTCAGTGCAATTTAATAAATATCTCCAGAGCCCCATGGGGGTGTCTGCTGAGTGCTGAGCTGGTGGGAACCAGGGGGAGTGGCTGGCCCTCTCTCCAGCAGAAGCTGCCTCTGGCCAGCCCTTGCCCTCCTCCATGGCCCATTGATGACATGGGGGCTGTCCAGGGTCCTCGGTGTGTCCAGCTGAGATTCCACGAGGCACAGACTGGCCCCTCTGTGTGTCCTTTCTGCCTCATAATGGAGCACTGGCCCTGGCAGGGGAAGGGAAGCCCGTGGAGCCCGAGTCCCGGAGAGGGGCCTGGTCCCATCGCCCACTTGTCTTTTGCTTTCATCTCTAAATCACCAGAAGCCCCGTCCTTGGGAAAGGTGGGAGGGAAGCCAGGTCCCCAGCCCCACCTGGTCCCAGGGTATGGGCTCCCTGCAGAGGCCTGGGCAGTGGGCGAAAGACAGAGGCGGTGTGTGAGTTGTTCGGAGCAGCCGGAAGGCAGTGAAGAATTGAGACAGTGTGTGTGGATGCGGGAATCAGGAGACAGGTCCCAGCTGCAAAAAATTCATAAAGTTGATCCTGAAAACAAATGAGCGGGGAGTTCCAGAAAACAATTCGATTCAACACAACCAGTTGTTTCAGGAACAAGACGCATGAATGCAAACGGCTTCTCGGAGCTGTGCTGGGGGCTTTCCAGGTGCTGACAACGCCCACCTCCCGTAACCCAGCTTTGCCCGTGGCAGAGGCCCCTGGGACCTGTTCTCACAGCTGCACATGGGAGGCTGTGCAAGGGTGAGAAGAGAGAAGCCCCAGGGTGCAGAGGGGTGAATGAAGGGAAAGCCGGCCGCAGACAGGAGCGGGGACCTGGCTGGGATCAGCCAGAGGGAAAGTGGATGTGGGTGGCCCTCTGGGGCCGAGGACGGTGCTCTGGCATCTGCTGATTTTCTCAATGAAGTGAGTCCAGGTCAAGATCAGCTGAGGGGGCAGGAGCAGGGGACGGGGGATTTTGGGGGAAGGCAGCATAAGCACCTTGATATGAAGGGTGGGGACCCGCCCCCAGCCCCAGGGCAGTCTGACGGGCTGCTCTGGGTGCCGAGTGAGGTCTGTGGCTGAATTAAAAGGAGACACTAGGCAGATCTTAGCTGGGGATAGGGTCCAGCTAGTCCACAGGAAGAACGTGAGGTCAGAGGGAGGGCGCTGAGCCAGCGGGGTCACGGAATCCAGAGGAGAGTGGAAGTGGGAGCACAGGGAGAGCCCACCAGGGCTGGAGGTTGGCTCGTCAAAGGCCTGGAAGCTCATTTGTGCAGCTGGAGAAGCGATCTGGAACCAGAACTCAGGAGGGGCAGAGGCCACCAGGGTCACAGGGACAAGGGCATGACCCACAGGAGGTGGCTCGGGTAGCATGGAATTACTGAGGCCTCAGTGGGATGGGGCCCTGACAGGTGAGGGAAGGAGCTGACCAGCAGGTACCAGGCAGCGTGCTGGGAGGAGGTGACCTCGGAGGAGACCCACCTGTCAGGGCTGGGACATTCAGCCTGCCCAAGAGAACGTGGGAGCAAGGCCCAGCCCGCTGGACACCTGGCACTGGGGCAGGAGGGTGGAGGGCACTGGGGAGGGGAGTGGTCTAGGGCAGGCTGGCCTGGGTTGAGGGCTCCATGCAGGGCTGGGGAGGGCAGTGAGTTCGGAGAGGGGAGCTGTGCGCTTGGGGTGGAGCCCTCTGGAGCCCTGGGGGGAGCAGGAGGGTGGGGGAGGCAAGATGAACGCCAGCATCATGGACGGGGCAGCCTGCTTGGTCTGCGGACGGGGAAGGTGAGGCCAGAGCAGACCAGTGGCACCTGGACCCTGGCCACGTGCCCTGGAACAGATGGGCCAGCCCAGGGGGGCAGAGTCCAAGTCAGAGCCACGGTCACCTCACTTGTCCATCCTTCACTCCCTTCTGCACCCACAGGGACTCAGCCTTGCTGTGCTGGACCTGTGACCAGGAATGTGAATCTGGCCTGGCCGTGGAGAATGGCCCATGTTTGGTGTGACAAAAGAGACCAGGGCTCAGGGCGGGGCTGTCAGGGCAGCTCATGATGCTCCCTGGAGGGCGGGCTGGCATCTCTGAATTCATTTACTCATCAGCTGTGAGAACCACCCAGGCTAGAGGTACGGGAAGGGGTTTTGCTCCATGAAGGAAGAGCCTTGTGGCAGTGGTGAGCTTCCATTTGCTGGCTGTGTGCAAGGAGAGTAGAAATCACTCAGCAGTGTGCTGAGAAGAGGGGCTGGACCGCATCCCCCCACCCCTGCCTCCCGCCCCCTGCAGGGCATAAATCTGCATCCCCAGCAGCCTCTGCCCACAGGGTTTCATTAGCGGCTCGGCTCAGCAGAGGCAGACTGGGGTAATTTCCCCAGCATCAGGCCCCACCCCTGGGCCATCTGCTTGTGCACAGCGCCAGATCATTTTTCAATACATCAGCAGAACCGCCAGAAATCTCTGCAGGCCGCCCTGCCCGGCTCCCCACTGCAGGAGCACACCCCCAAGATGCCGTTTCACCTCCTCCTGCAGGTCAGCAGATATGATTTTATGGATTGGAGACGCTGGGCTCGTGGATTTCCTACACGGGAGAAAGCATGCATTTTCTTGTCTTGCCCTTAAACAACTCGTAAAATGGATTGTGCGTGTAAAAGGGCGACATAAAACACTGGCCACAGCAAGCTTCCCAGAATCGCTGACTTTATAAATCAGGGCGGTGAATTTCAGAGAAGCCTCCTTCTCCCTTTCTGGATGTAAAAGGGTTCGCTCTGAAGTTCAGAGAAGTCAGCCCCCATGTCCAGGTGTGGTGGCACACACCTGTAATCCCAATGACTCGGGAGGTGGAGGCGGGAGGATCCCAAGGTGGAGGCCAGCCTCAGCCACTTAGCAAGATCCCATCTCAAAAGAAAAGGTAAAAAGGGATGGGATGTCGTTCAGTGATAGCGCACCCCTGGGTTAATCTCCAGTACAAAATAGAACACCCACCCACCCCATTTAGTGGCCTTGTTTTAGCAGCAGTACCCCAACCCAAGGGTTTGATGAACAGGCTCTACTTTTGCTGACACTTTACAATAAGCAGCAGTGAGCTACTGGCCAGGTCTCCTCATCTCTCCCTTCCACACAGTGCCTCGGGAATCCAGGCAGCTTCATCTTGGAGCTCCAGAGACTTCCCGGAGAGGGAAGGTTCCATCCAGATTTCATTGGCCCTAGCTGGCCTGGGAGCAGGGAGGCTGGGTGACGGGGTTTCCTGGACCCTGGGCAAGGAGGAAGGTCGAAGTGAGGGGATCAGTCCCTGCCACCATTATTAAAAGATGCAGTGCTGGGCTACCCAGACAGCACCGAGCTCACAACATGTGTAGAAAACGTGTGCCTTTGCTGAGCGTGAGCACATACCACAGTCCCCCTACTGGGGTGTAGCTCAGTGGTAAAGTGCCCCTGGGCCCAATCCCCGGCACCAAAAACAGAAGAAAAAGCATGGCTTTGCTGGGCATCCGTCTTAACTCCTAAACAGAGGGGCCAGCTGGGCAACCATTTCCAATTTGCAGCCACAAGGTGGATAAACAGGTAGACCATGTCTGTTCAGAGAAGGAACTTTCTTCCGGAGATCAGTCGTGGTGCCCATGTTCCAACCTGCTGTCCCCACAGCCCCACCACCTCCAGGGCTGAGCACACACATGCATTGTGGATGCTGGGGGGTCCCTGGCCCCAGGAGCTTGGGCTGCCAGCATTCTGGAAGATCCAGAGAGCAGAGGACATCAGCTGGGCTCTGAGTGGGGCAGAGGCCCTGCTTGTGTCCTTAGACGACAGGCCAGGGCTGACTTAATTTCCACTCAGAAAACCAAAATTCAGTGACTTGTTAAATCTAAGACGGAGAAGCCATCTTCCTCTGGGCCGGAGCGACTGAGGTGAGCAGGGGGCTGTGGCCGGTGACCAGCGGGCTATGGCCGGTGACCAGCCAGCTTGGTGAAGGCGCTGGAGAGCCAGGACAGGCCTGCCAGTGGACACGTCCTTCCTCACGGCTTTGGCTGTGCCCACAGTGAAATCAGGGGCCGGATTCAGAGCCTCTGGCCGTATTGCTGAGTTGCCTCATAAAAGCAGGAGAAGCAGGGAATAATCATCCATGTTCACATGTAATTCATTCGACACCCATAATTACGTTTTGCAGCCAGTGATGAGAGAGCGCTGCACTGGGCCTACTCACGGCAGGTGACTCAGCCTCTCTGTGGAGCCCCCGGCCTCACCCAGGTGGGCCACACTCTCGGGCTGTTCTCAGGCCGAGGTGGGGCAGGCAGGAGTACTGGGAAGGTACCAGAGAGTCCAGTGGCTCCAAAGCTGGCTGAGCATGGTGCATGAACCCCACAGGCCATCGTGGACGGAGGAGGAGGATTCTGGTACAGGCAGGGATGGTCAGAGCCCGGTCAGAAGACAGCCCCCCAGTGATGCTGCACCCCCCATCCGTGGAAACTTACCTTCCGTGCCAAGGGGGCTTTGCAGATGTGATTAAATTAAAGATTGGGAGTGGGGTGATTATCCTGGATTATGGAGGTGGGCCCCTGCAATCAAGGGTCCTGCTAAGAGGAGTTGGAGACGGATCAGACAGAAGAAGTGGGGCAGAAGCAGAGGTCAGAGAGCAGGAGACTGGGGCCAGGGCCTTGAGGAGGGAGGAGGGGAAACCGGCGGCCGCCCAGGCCTCCAGAGGCCAGCCTGCCTCCAGAGCCTCCGCTTGCAGAACGCAGGGCCGTGCTGGCCCACGGGCTGCCTAGGTGGGTAGACAGCCCAAGAGGCTGCCTGGGTGCACTGCGGGGAGGGAGGCAGGACCCCTCCTCCAGCTCACACACCTGCTGTGGGCACCTCCTCAAAGCAGGAAGCCTGGCTGTCCCACCTGGAGCCACACCCGTCTGCCAGGGGCTTCCAGGGCGCAGAGCAAGGGTTGTGCTGGGGAGCGCCCCGTTTGGACCCCTCACTCTCCTAAATCCCTGGTGCCAGTCACCCCGAGCAGCGCACCGGGAGCCCCTCCCCTCGGGTCTTGGAGTCTCATTGGTGCCTGGCGTCCTGCTAAGGTCCATGCTGGGGCCCTGAGTGCCCCAGCCCCAGTCCCAGCCCTGCAGAGGAGGGAGGAGGAAGGGGAGCCAGAGGAGGGCGGGAGGAGGAGGGCGGACAGGAGCAGGCTCTGACCCGGCCAAGGGCGCGGTGAGTCAAGGCCTCTGCCACTCACAGACCAGCCCAGGAGGCGCGGTCCTTGGTGAAGCCCCAGCAAGGACGAGGGACGTTGCCCTTGAGACCCCGGCAGCCCAGCGCAGCTCCTCAGGGATGGACAGCCTGCTGATGGCCTCCTTTAACTTCCCGGTGGGAGGCCTGGAGGGACAAGGGCGGGGCCACAGGCCACGCGAGACCACAGCAGCCGGCCTGCCCCAGGGTGCAGGCGGCGGGAGGTGGCCCGCGCCTCCCTCCGCCGTGATCTCATCTCCCCAAGTCCGGGCTAAAAGATACCTGGGGTTAGCGACAGATATAGCCCGAGTGGCGAGGTGCTGAGTCACGCTTTGCCTGTTTGGAAAACAGAGAGCTAATTGCTGCGGGAGGCCGAGGCCGCGGCGGAGGCGGACGCGGTGGAAAACCCTCCCGAGCTCCCGGAGGGACAAGCCCGCAGTGCCGCCCAGGGCGACCCTGCCCCCGCGTCCACCTCTCCCGCCTCCCGCCCGCCAGGGCAGCCCTCTTGTCATGAGGGTGGGCCACACAGGGAGGAAGGGGAAGAGGCCACCGCCCGCCCTCCCCGCCAACTCCCTGCGCCTCCCCTGCCCCGCCTTTGGGATGGGCGCCCTGGGGCCGGGCTGGGCAGTCATGCAGGCACCAAGGCAGGGCTGGAGCGCAGTGGGTCGCCAGGGCAGCTGGCAGGATGGGCAGAGCCGGATCTGAGCAGGGCCAGGCGTCTGACCTTGAGGACATTGCCCAGCATACTGCCTTCGTTGGCAGCGGGTGGTCTGGGCTCCCCAGGAGCCCAGGTCCAGGGTACTGGAGTGGTGTTTGGAAGAGGGAGGGAGTCCGCCGAAGCTGACCCTCCTCAGCCACCTTGGCAGGTGGTGGAGTCTGACTTTCTCCCTGGGGCATCTCCACATCCCGGCGCAGGGGCATAGGGCCTGCCCAACTCTGTGAGCCCTTGAGGGGCCCAGCTGGGCCTGGAGCCCAGAACCCCAGGTCCTGGGCAGGTGTGGTGTGGGGCAGGAAGACCCGCCTCTCAGACATCCCCTTGGCCTGTCTCCCAAGGCACAGAACTCATGGGACTGGGGCGGGGGACCGTTCCGGGACCCACACTGGCAAAGCACATTGGCAGAGGTCGGCGTGGGACGCTGTTCTGAAGACGGTATGCAAGGGAGAGGCCAGTGGGTTCCAAGGACAAGAGTGACAGGCCCCACGCCTTCCGCACTCCCCTTCTGTGCCCCGGGCCTGCTCTGAGTGCTGCCTTCTCTCAGGCCATTCTCTCCACTGGGCAGCCTCCTCCACTGCCCACCTCCTGTCCTCGTGTCTCAGAAGCAATGTCATCCTCAGGCAGACTCCACGAGGAGCAGACCTGGTGTGGGCAGCCCAGCGTGATCTGGCAGCTCAGCCATCAGGACCCAGAGCTCTTCAGCTTCCACTCCACCATTCTCTATGGCTCAGCATGGTGACTGGAGCTCCAGCCATCATATGCTTATTCCAAGCAGCAGGGCAGAGGATGGGACAAAGAAGAAAGGGGGCACAGGGTACTCACCAGCTGCCTTTTAGGCATGGATCCCAACGCTGCCATGTGACTCTTCTGCTTGCGCTATTGGTCAGTACCCCCCTATGACTGCAGGGAAGCTGGGAGCCGTCCTCTTGATGCTGGTGGCCCTGCCAGAACCCAGGGATCCGGTGCTGGAGAGGGAGAAGAGCCGTTGGGCCCTTGTGCTGGCTGTATTTAGAGCCCGCAATCTCTCATTTCCAGGAGGCTGGGCTTCTGGCTCTCGAGGACTGTGGCACGATGGGGGCCAAAGCACAGCTGCAGGAGACAGGGCACTCAAGGTCCTGGTCCCAGAATCACAGGCGGAAGGCGCTGGCCTGGGCTGTGGTGGTCCCTGAGGGAGGAGGGTGGCCAAGGCCCATCTTGCCTTCTGCCTGGATGGAAAAACCATGTCCAGCCCCCAGCCTCCAAGAGCAGAGCAGGTGTCACCCTGGGGAGGCGACCAGTGCCGCATCCTGGGCCTCCCTTCCTGTGACCTGCTGGCATGTCTCCAAGCCACTGCGGCCGTGTGAGGTCTCACGGGGGACAGTCCTGCTGAGCCATCCCTGTGCCCGCCTCCAGCCCTCTGGCCCACCTGCACTGGAGCTGCCTGGGCTGGACCCTTCTGGGTGCTGAGCCCACCCACCCCAGCCCTTCCTCCTCACACCTCCAGGGGTCTGCACATGGACATCTCAGGAACGTCCCCTCGGCTTGCCTGGGCAGGAGCCCCAAGACCTCACACTGCATGCTGCCACGTCCAGCTGCTCAGACAGATTCCAGGGGACACTGCCAACTCCCTCTCCCTCGGCGCCTCCAGCACCAGCACGGCCAGCGAGAACTCCACTCCTGCCTTCACCCACCTGGACAGAGCAAGTGCCCCACGTGTCCCCACCCTCCTGCCCTGCACTCTTCCCTGCAGCCCCCTACCAGATGCTGCGTGCTGCCCTTTCCTGCTTCCCTGGACGCCCCTCAAGGCCTGTGGCCCAGCCGCCCTCCCCAGCATGCCCGGCTCCTGCGCCAGGCTCGCTGACCATCAGAGCACCTTCTACTGGCGGCTCTTGGCTGACCTCCTGTCAGGGAGCACGGCAGACCCTGACCCTGGCCTCCCCACGTCCTGCCCGTTGTCCGCCAACCCGACCCCACTGCACAGTAAGCATTGGGGGTGGTTCTGGTGTGGTGTTGCTCTAGGCTGATGCAGGACCATATGCTGTCCTAGTGTCACCAAGATGGTGCGGCCAGGAGATGGCAGGGCCGTGGGCCCGGGCCCCCGTCCTCCTGAGCACTGATCTTTCTTGCCACTCTCTGCCCAATAACTTCAACCTAAGAGCTGGAGGTTCTGGGAAGTGCACGGAACTCCAAGGCGAACCCCAGGCTCTCCTGCACTCTGGGCTGCCCCTGCCCCTTGCCGCTGCCAACAACCTGCAGGACCCAGGCGAGCACCTGTGTGGCACTCCTGTCTCGGCACGCGAGTGTTAATTTCCGGGCTTCCATGGCCAGGGGCCACCAACCTGTGGCCTAAACTACAGGCGCGGTTCTCAGGGTCCCGGAGGCCAGAGGCCATACTCCAGGTGTTGCGGGGCAGGGCTCCCTGGCAGGCCCTAGGGGAGGGTCCTTCCTGCCTCTTCCAGCTCCTCAGCTGAGGCCCCAGCACCGGTCTCCGCCTCTCCTCCCTTCTCTTCAAGGGCGCTTGTCGGTGATGGAGGACCATCTCCTCTCTAGGTCCTTAGCTCAACGACATCTGCCAAGGCGATTTCCAAGTAGGAGCACATTGGGACCGTGGGTGGGTGTCTGCTGGGGCTCCACTCAGTCCACCACCATGTCCCCCTTCGTCTTCCCACTCTCCAGCCTCTCCGAAGCCCCAGTCCCCCCACCCACCTCCTTCACGAGGCAACACCACCGATCTGTTCCTCAGTGTCCCTGTGCCCGGTGCAGGCAGATACTTAATAAACAGACTTAGTCCACTCCATGCCGTCCAGGCAGGGTGTGGGTGGACAGGAGGCCACACTGGGCCCCCAGCCCCAGACATGCAGGGGGATGTTTATGGACTGGAGGGAGCCTCACTGAGGTGCGGTCCAGAGATGTCACTCATCCTGTGTCACAGCTTGGTCCCCACCAGACAACAAAGGGAAGCAAAGGGTCAGACTTAAGGGAAGACTTCCCGTGCATGTGTAGATGCCCACCTCCCACCGCAGAAGCTGCCAGCTGGCCTTGGAGCACAGAGGTAATTGGCACCCAGAGGTGACGAGCCATCTCTTCCTCTAGTGGCTCATTACGGCAACAGGCTGCTCAGAAAGTGGTCAAGGGGGAGAGCTGACAGCGGCGGGCCCGGCCTGCACTTGGATCTGATTCGTCATTATCTCACCAACGTTCACAAATGAGGAGGAGGCGAACGCGTGACCCACTTCTGCAGGCTGGTGGGCACCGGGCTGCAGGGACGCCTTGGCAACTGGAGGCAGGCTCAGTCACCGCAGCCCTGGGTGCCTCCCACGACAGTCAGCGGGGACGGGCACTGGCCTCTCCAGGCAGGAAGGGCGCACCTGTCCACACCGCCCTCCCTGCCAGGTGCTCCAGCCACCTCAGGAGGCTGGGCGACAGGCTGGGCCTGAGTTCCTCGGGCTCCCAAGGTCTGGGGCCGAAGGCCCTCTGGCCAGGTGGCTGTGGCCTGGTGTGGCCAGGTGGGAAGAAGCACAGAGCCCCAGCGGGCTGGCTGTGGATCCGAGGGGCTGCCTGGCTCAGCTGCCTCAGCTGCACAGACAGAAGCTTAGGAGGGAGGAAAGCCACTCTGCCCCAGCCGCCTCGCCCACTCTGGGTGTGGCTCTCTGCCCAAGATGCCACAGGACAGGCATTGGGATTTCAGCTCGCTCACAGGAGCACGGACGCCAGTTTTCCCAGGGTCAGTCAGCAGAGGCGGCTCACCCTGGTGGCTGGGTTCGCGGCTCTTGTGGCTCTTGTGCGGGAGTCCTAGGACCAGGAGGAGGTGGGGAAGACAGGAGCCACCTCCATGGCAGGGTCCTAGAGGGCGGCAGTGAAGCCTGGCCTGCAGGGAGAGAGGGCTGGGTCCAGTGCACACCAAAGGCAGGGGCGAGCAGGAAGGCCAGGGTGGGGGCAGGGGCAGAGGGGCAGGGGAAGAGAGCAGCCAGGAAAGAGCCAGGGGCTTGGAGAGCTCTGTACTTGACCCAGTCTTGGGCGCGGCAGCCGTGGCCTGACCTGAGACTTCTAGGGTCACGCGGATCCCGGGGCAGACAGGCCCGTGGTGAGGTGGCTGCCGCAATAGTGGACTCAGGCAGTGCGGACCCTGGGGAGGCTGTGAGGGAGGAGGGGGAGCGGCTGGGCTCCAGCCACGGGGGATCCCAGCCAGCTGGTCTTCCACAGCAGGGTTGCCCCAGGTTGAACTGGGAGGACTGGAGGGGCACCAGGGGGTGGGCTTTGACCACGGAAGGCAAGATGTCTGAAAAGCATGCTCACCTGTCCCCACCCCAAGAATGGACTCAGAGCACAGCAAGAAGCAGGCTCCACTGACCACGTTGCAAGGTGGGGTGTCCGGAGCAGGCGCTCTGAGAGGTCTCACTGGCATTTTGCCCCCAGAGCGCAGGCCTGCCCTGTGCTCACTGGCTGGGTCCTGTGGGTGCAGCCTAGGGCTCTCTGTCTGTGTTGGGTATCTAAGGAAATGGGCCTGCAGCTGGCCGCCTCCCTTTGTCCTGTGGCAGGCGCTGCCCTTGGATCAAGGGCCTTTGCAGCCCTGACTCCTGAGCTGCTGTTTCTTAGCAGAGGTCTCCACCTCGGTGGCTCCGGCCGCCCCCTCCAGCTCCTGCGTGGCCAGGGCTGTTCGGCGCAGGGACTTAGATCTGCCACATGTGCCTGGGAGCCTCCACTGCTGGCACCTTTCCACTCTGCTCCTCGAACCCTCGGGACGCCTTTCTTACTTCCCAACCTGGCACGGAAGGCTAACATCGTATTCCGAAAGGGACCACTGGACTTCCCGTCTCTCACAATGCAGGGATGGCAGCCCTGAGCCTCTGTCTGAGTTAAGCAGCCTCTGATGGGGGGTGGGGGAGGGGGGAGAAGTCACCTGGGAGGGGACCCTCCACTGAGAGGCTGAGCCCAGATAGAGGGCAGACAGGGCCCAGGCCTGTACCCAGGCACTGAACCCATCCTTCAGTGACCAGAGAGGAAGAGGGTGCATGAGTCTCTGCAGCTGCTGTAACAAGTGGCCACAAAGGTAGTGGCTCAAAAGAGCACCCCCTTCTCATCGGACAGAAGTCCCATGCAGTGGGCCTCACAGGACAAACTCGACGAGGTCTGGGCAGGTCCCAGCAGCCAGGGACCCAGGCGCTCCTTGGCCCTGGGCTTACTCTGTCCTAGAAGCCAGAGACTGCGTCTCTCTGTGCTTCCCAGGGCCACACGCCCTCCAGCTCCCCTGCTCCTCAGCCTTGCTTCACTGCCCCAGCAGATGACCCTCACTGGCCTCTCTCTGCAAGGCCAGCTGAGGAGCTGCCTGAGTTCCATCTGCAGCCATTGTCATACAACCCAGCAAGTCCACACGGGCTCCAGGGGCCAGGACACGCACTGTGGGGTCATATGCTGTTCACCACAGGTGAGAAGCAGCAGCTGAGCCCCAGCTGGACCTACAGGCAGTGCTGGAGATGCAGCCGTCCCCTCCTGCTCCAGGAGCAGAGTGTCCAGCTGGGACACACGTGGGTGCATGCCACAGGCTGGTGAATGAACACGGAGGCAGACGGGCACCGAGGAGAGGACGGTGGGGACTCTGGGGGGCTTCTCCAAGAGGAGGACAATGAAGCTCAAGGACCAGGGACCAGGCTGATGGTAGCTCCAGGGTGGGTGTGGCCCTGGTGGTCCTGGCATATCAAGCACTCTGAGGCACCTGGGAGGAGGGAGGGGGAGGAGACAAGGAGGAGGGGGAGGAGGAGGGAGGGGGAGGAGGGAGGAGGAGGGAGCGGGAGGAGGAGGAGGAGGGAGGAGGGGGCTCTCAGGTTGCGCAGTGCCGGGTCTTTGCCGGCCGGCTTCGCGTCCTTGGGGCCTCACTGGGTGGGGCCCTGCTGCTTGGGGAGCTGGCCAGGGCGCCCCGTGCAGATGTCGGGAGAACAGCAGGGCCTGGGCTGCTCCCAGGAGAGCCAGTCCCCAGGGCTGCCTGCACTGTGCCACAGTGAATGCCAGGGCTGAGTGGCCAGTCCCCTCTAAACCTCTGGGGACACTGGGGTGTCCACCTTGGGAAGGTGGGACCCACTTCTGCTTTCCGATTTTAGTGCTTGGAGTTGAACCCAGGGACTGGCGCAAGCCAGGTTTCTGGTCCAGGACCGGCTTTGCAGTCTCTCGCTGCCCGTCCCTCAGTGCTGCTGTCCCCGGGGCTCTGCCAGCTGCCTCTCCTCGCTCGCCGGTCCCGGGGAGTTTGTTTTCCTGGCTGCAGTCGCCATCTCTGGGACTACCAGGCCCCAGGCCCCGCCCCGACTCTCCCAGCGCTCTAGGATGGGCTGGGCCGGCAGCAGAGCGCAGGCCCTGGGGCCACCAGGCCCAGCCTCAGCTCCGCATCCTGGGAAGGGCCCTTCCCAGCGCCCAGTCACCTGTGCCACAGGCTGCACTCCCCGGCACCTCCTCGTCCCCCTCGCGTCTGGCCAGTCCTGCCACAAACTGCCCCAGCCTCGCAGCTGCCCTGGGCCACCCACTCCGGCCTCCTTGCACCATCCTCCAGGGTGACCTCGCCCCACAGCCCCCGCTGGCCCCCGCCCAGCACTGCTGAAGTTCCAACAGCCGCGTTCCTTCTGCCCCTTCTGCGCTGGGCTGGCGCTCCCCCTGGCTGGCGGCAACCCGCACTGGGCCAGGCTGGCTCCTCCTTGTGCCCTGGCACAGCCTGAAGGCTGGCCTCTGCCACACGGTTATCAGGTGCTGGCTCCATGCCCCACACAGCCTGTCCCCTCTCTCAGGACAGAGGCGGGGCCCCACCGAGGACAGAGGGCACCCAGGCCTGGGACAGGTGTGCAGTGTCTGAATAGAGGCAGCGAGTCCTCGCGGGAAACAGGTTCCAGGGATGCAGCCACCTGTGTGGGGGTCACCGCCGGGTCTGCAGGCTCGCTGAGCAGGGGCAGCCTGGCTCTGGAGCGACCCCCTTGGGTTGTCCCAGGTCGGGGGGTGCTCAGCACTGCATCAGCAGGGCCCAGGAGGCCTCCCTGCCCTCCCCCAGACACAGGAAGCTGCCCGTCAGCTGCGGGCCCCCAGGACCCCCTTCCCGTCGCCCTCCATGCTGCCGCCAGGGAACTCTAGCCTCCAGCTCCTCCAGGCTCCTCACCACTGCTTGCCTCGGCTTGGAGAAGCTGGTGGAGGCCGAGGGAGCCATGGCAGCCCCCACAGCACCTGAGTCACCGTCAGTGCCATGGTCAGCTCCAGGAGACCCTTTCCCCCGGGGAACTGGGATTGGACCAGCTCAGGGGACCTGACGCTGAAAGGGCAGCTTTCTGCCTCCTGCGTCCCCCACCCCCAATTTAATTAGGAGACTCTGGGCAGCACCTGTTCCGACCGCCCCAGGTCATCCCACGATGCAGGACGCAGGAGGTTCCCAGATCAGCACCCCGGGTTCCTCAGGAACCACTGGGCATGAGGCGGTCTGCTTTCTCTGAGGGGGCTGAAGCCTGTGGTGAATTCTGCCATCCAAAGCTGAGTGCAGCCAGGGCAGATGTGGCCCCCTGCCTGCAGGAGGGGCAGACGGCTTAACTGTCACTCCATGGGGTTCACAGGTTCCTGCTGCAGCGTGCATGCTGAGGGGTGCAGTGGGGGATCAGGAAGTCCAAGTTCAGATTCATTTATTTTTTTCCCCCAAGATGGTAAGCACAGCAGTCTGCAGTCAGCCACTGTGGCAGCTCCTTTGTAACCACAGGGACCCAGGTTCCTGCATGTTTCCACTGTTGGCCTCGTGGCCACAAAATGGCTGCAGCATCCCCAGACATCTTTCACATTTTAGGCTGGAGCAAGGAAGAAGGGTGGAGGGTGAAACAGGACAGCAGCTGAGTCTTCTTCCTTGGATGGGAAAGACAGTAGTCTCCAGGAGTCCCACCCGGAGACTGCTTTCATCTCGCTGGCCAGAACTGCATCTCCTGGGCCATCTGAGCCTCAGTGTGCTCCTGCGTCAAATGGACCAAATGTGCCTAGGAGGGAGGAGGAGGTGGATGCTGGAGACACCCACAGTGCCCGCGTTGGGGTTCCCATGTTCCCATGTAGTTGTGCCCAGCTGGAAGGGCTCCTGGCCTCCGTTCTCCCTGGTGACTGCGTTCCTCCCCCTTGCTGCTGGGGGAGGCCTACTTCTGCTGAGCTGCCTCTCCTCGCGGTCCAGAGGAAGGGAGGCGAGAGCACATGGCAGGAGCACGGGGAGCGTGTCGCAGCTGGTGGAGCTGCCGAGGGCCCTGCTCTCTCCTTCAGGGCTGCTGTCCCCTTTCTGGGCGGACCCTGCTGCAGGCTCCAGGGTCGCCCCGCCCCTCCTCCCACTGACCCAGGAGGACACAGTCCTCTCCCTCCTCCCTGTCTGCCTTCCTCTGACTCTCCACGGGTGGCCGCTGCTCGTGGGCCAGAGTCTGCGGCCAGCGCTGTGATCCGCACGCAGCCCTGAGACCCCTGGGGTCACCTGCCCGCTGCCCAGAGAGGACAGGAGGCTGGGGAGCCCTCTGCCCCTGGCTGCAGCCTGCAGCACTCCATCCCTGCTGCAAGATTCCATTAGCGGGTTTTTTTTTTTAGTTCCAAGGTGGTAATTGGAAAATGCAAACATTAAAAAAGAAAAAAAGAAAAGAAAAACAAGAACAGAAAAGAAGTCACCCAGGGTCTTTCATAGAAAAGAAAACTTAATTGGAGCTGCGATTCGCCCGGGAGCCTTCTAGCAGGTCTGGAACACAGCTCGAGGTCAGGCCGGGGGAGGCAGGGAGCCGGCCAGGCTGGCCGCTGGCGGACAGCATTCTCTCCTGGCCCTGCGGCGAGACTGGCGTGTACTGGGTTCAGAGGTCACAGGTCCCACTTGCTGCCTGTGCCAGGTGTTGGGGAGGCCTGGAGAGGGTGTGGGGAGCAGGGCCATCGGCCATCCCCAGCCGCAGGCGCAGGTCAGAGGGCAGCGGTAGGCAGAGGTCTCTGGGGCCCTGCTCCTTCGCCAGGGGACACAGAGCCCCGGGAGGAAGGCTCAGACCCCAGGCTGGCCTGGCCTGCCCAGGATGGAGCCCAGACGCAGACCCTCCAGGAGCCGTGGGACTGGGTCTTCCTAAGGAGGCCAGGAGGAGGCCTCCTGCGGCAGCTGCTCTCAGGGCTGAAAGCTGGCAGGCCGCGCTCAGCGGCTCGGACATCTGGGACCCCAGGCTTCTGGGAGCCGCTGCCACCCAGCCAAGTGCACGGCGCCCTGACAGAGCCAGAGTCCCGGGCCCCAGGCCTCGCCCGTGCGGACTGCGGCCAGGGACGGTCCCTGCCACAGCCCTGCGCACGACTGGGAGCCGCGAGGGGAGGGGCTGCTGGGCAGCAGCACGGGCACCACAGGCGGTGCAGGGCGCATCTGTGCTGCTGCCCTTCCCTGGCAGAGACACCCCGGCTGCCCTCTGGTGCTCGTATGTGAGGAGGGTCAGTGTGGACGTCAGAGCTGCAGGAACGTTCCGGAGGGCAGGGCAGGTGGGGCAGGGGTGAGGGCAGAGCCGGTGGGCCTTGGTCAAGGCGCCCGCACTTGCCAGGCTGCTGGGTGTTGAACGAGACCAACACCTGCTGCGTCTGGTACCTTGCCCTGCCCCTCCCCTTCCTCTGCCTCGCTGCCAGGACCCCCTCCTGATGGCAGTGATATCTACAGAGCACACGCCTGTGCCAAGCCATGGAACCCTCACTTGGGTGACTGCACCCCATCCTTTCATAGCCCATCCTATCATGGGAGGTACCTCGTCTGCTCCACTTCACACATGGAGAAACAGAAGTTCAGAGAGGTTAAGGACTGCCCCAAAGTCACACAGCTGGTGGGGTTTGAGCCTGGACTGGTCTCACCTGACGGCAAATGCGAGCCTCTGCAATGGCTCTGCTCCTTTTCCGTGGGAGGGGTCGGACGCAGTGGGTGGAGAGGGAAGGTCGGTTTCTGCCTCTGCAGTTGCTAGGAGCCCCTGGAATACGCACATGGTGGGCAGGGAAGTGAGGGCCCTCGAGGCCTGGCTGCTGTCCCTCGGCCTGTTGGGGGAGGTGAGGCAGGGAATGTGGAGGAGGCAGTGGGCGAATCAGGGAGGGGTTGCAGGACAGCGACCCGAGTGCTGGACACTGGCGAGGCCCTCTGTACACAAAGGGGAGCCGCTGGCAGCCTGAGTGCGGCCCCCTGAGTCCTGCTGGAGACTCGCTCTGCAGTGCAGTGGTGGGTCCTCAGGAGGGTCGAGGTCACCAGGGCCCTGTCCTCGTGATGGCTCCATGGGGATTGCCCCGTGCCCTCTGCCTTCTGCCACAAGAGAACAGAGAGGGTGAGCGTCCCTTCCTGCAGAGGAGCAGCGCTTCCCGGCACGGAATCTGCTGGCCCTCAACCTTGGGCCTCGACCTCCGGAGCTGGGAGAAGAGCCCCCCGTGCTTTGTGAGTCGCTGGGCGAGGGGTCCCCGCCACAGCAGCACAGACGGTCTGAGCCAGGCCCCTTTGCAGGTGGGTCGGGAGAGACAAGTTCACCCCAGAGGCCAGCCTCCTCCCTGGGAAGGCTGGGCACGGGGTCCAGGCCCCAGGCCACTGCAAACCCTTTGTCTGCCCTCAGGGGCACCCCCCCACCTCGGGGCTGGTTTCCCAATCTGTATGATGAGGGGGTTGCGGGAGAGGGTCTTTGGTCCCCATGGGTTACTCTGTGGAGGTGCAAGACATGACGTTGTAGGCTTAGTCCACATCTAACCTAGTGCCCGGTACACAGTAGGTGCTCATGAGATGCTCCAATGAGTAAGTGCATGGAATACACTGAGAGCCCAGCAAAGGATGAGAGCCCAGTGCTTGCCTGGGTGTCGGCCCGTCCTGGGGAAGGCCGCAGAACGCTCCACGGTGCCCGGCAGGGCCTCGGCGAGCACCCCTCCTGGATGCTCCCGTGCCTCAGGATCCCTCAACCCTCGGGCTTCACCCAGAGCAGTGCCGTCCGCTGCTTGCACCAGGCTGTAGGAAAGAGCGTTCTGCTACCGACAGTCTGAGGACCACTGAGGCGACTGATCCAAACCCCTCCTCTTTAAAGACAGGGAACTTGAGACGCAGAAATGACATCGTCCAAAACACAGGATAAGGACACCAGTCCCCAAGGACTCTCAAGCTGGAATGCGCCGCTCGGGTGCCTGGTCCAGCTAGTCTCTGGGTGGCCAGTCATCTCCATCGACTGAGGACCCACTGGGAACAGTTTTACAACTGTACAACTGAGCAACAGGTAAGAAGCAGCAGTTCTCAGTCGGGACTAGCCACAGGGCTGAGCCGCGTGCTTTTCAGAAGGGAGACCAACAGCTCATCCATGATTGGCAGCTCTGGGCTAGAGGTGCAGGCCAGACGCCGCCCAGAACCGAGGAATCAGGGTCAGAAGCCTGGAAGGCAGATGGCTAGAATTCACAGAGCACGATACCAGAGGCGGATGAGACACACAGGCGGCTCCAGGGACCTGCAGCAGGGCCCTCGAGTCCTGCTGAACACCTGCTGCACAGGTGTGGCATGAACCGCATGAGGAGACGGGAAGGGCCACTGGGCAGCAGAGCACACCGTGCTCAGGGCTGACGGGTCTGCAGAAGAAAGCGGGCCAGGCTCCACCAGCTCAGGCACGTGGCACGAGGCCGAGTCCCAGAAGAGCAGCTCTCCAGCCCTAGGCTCTGTGCCCACCCTACCCTGAAAGTGCTTGAAGAAAGGGTCGGATGGATCCCAAGTAACGTAACTGAGAATCCCAACAAAGCCCGACACTCTTTAAAGGGACGAAACTCAATTCACAATCGCCAACGTCCAATCAAACATCATCAGGCAACAAAGAAGCAAGAAAAGTAGGATCCACGACCAGGAGAAAGACCAGCCGGTGGAAGCAGACGCGGGAAGGTCACAGGCAGCCCAATTAGCAGAACAGGACCGCAGAGCAGCCATTGTGAAGGTGCGCCCCGTGCTCCTGCTCACAGTGTCGAGCACATGAAGCGATGCGGAGACCAGAAATGAAAGGCGCGGGACATGCTGTGGGGTCGTCAGCACAAATAAGGACGGCGGGATGTAGGCTCCACTTGAAGAAACCGCCTGGAATGAAGCCAACGAGAAAAAAGACCAGGAAAAACAAAAAAGCATCCGTGACCCGCGAGATGAAACGCAGCCATGGGCACTGCTGGAGAGGGGGTCTCAGAGGAAAGGACGGTCAGAGGAATCAGGGCTGAGAATGGAGGGCATCTGACCAAGGTGTAACCAAAGATCTAAAACCCCAGCGAGCCTTACCTCCTGGAGGCTCACAAAGAAAAGCCACCAAAGCAAAGCACAGCCAGACGGCGGAAAGCCAGTGGCAAAAATGTCACAAGCAGCCCGCGACATTCAGAGGAGCAAAATGAGGGCCTCAGACCCCTCACCAGAGACCAGGCAGGCCAGAGAGCACAGAGGGACAGCTGTAAAACACTGAAGGGAAAAGCCGGCATCCTAACAGTCCACACCAGGAAACGTGTTTCAGGAAAGAAGGGCACAGCAGACAATTTACCCAGAATCAGAAAAATACCGCCAAGAGATGGTAAAGGAAGGTGTCGGTAAAATCACACTAAAGGGAAGTTCGGATCCGCACTGCAGGCTGCTGAGAGTCAGAGCGGATGAACAGCTGGGTTTCTGCTTTCTCCTCGTTGCTTTGTCTACCGTGGATCTCATGGTGGCATGTGGTGGGGTTTGTGACCTGGGAAAGCCTGGGCGGGAGGCCGGGGTCGGGGGTACATCGCGCTACAGGCCTGTCCCGGGGGCCCAGCACTGGCCATCCTGCTTCGGCTGAGGACTCAGGCTCGAGGACAGTGGGAAGCCACACGCATTCAGCAGAAGCTGCACTTGGGATGCTGACCTTGCCCCAGTCAGCACTATGCCAGCTTGCCTGCTGGGCAGTGTGGTGGCCGCAGGTCCTGGGCAGCCCCTCGAGGGGGCTCCCCCAGGCCCTCAGGCAGAGCAAGCAGCAGGCCGGTGCATTTCCAACTTCAATCATTTCAACGCACGATGGTCTTACAGGACATCACCTGTCAAGCTCGGGGCGCCTGTGACCTTGCTCTGAAGATGGCCGCGTGTCACGTAGCGCTCTCCTTGAAAACCACTAGGAGTTTTAAAAAAAGAATGGGGTGCCCCAGGCCTCAGCTACAGCCTTGAGACCCCCAGGGCACACAGGTCCCATGCAGCGGCTGTCAGCTCTGAGTTCCTCTGGGCGTTGGGGAGCCTCTCCTGAGGCTGAGCCGGCCGTGCAGCGCACCCCTGCTGGAGTGCAAGGGGAGGGCTTGGGGACTGTGTGGCCAGGCCAGACAGACCTGCCCCTTCGTGTTGGGTCTGGGAAAGGGCAGGGGCACCTGCCGTGCAGGGGGTGAGGTCACAGTTGCTGTGGAGGACCCTGGGCCCGGGGCTAGGCGAGGGAAGCAGGGCCCATCCTGGCTGTGCCTCCCAGGCCTGCGCCCGGGGCCAGCTCAGCTTGGCCTGGCCTGTGGCACACGTGGCCTGGAGCCCAGGGGTAGTCGGACAGAAGCACTTTGCACACACCAGCTTGGTGGCCAGGGGCCACTTCTCCTCTCATGTCCTCTGAGGTCTGTGGTGGGAGGGCAGCAGTGCTGAGGGGCCACAGGTCAGCCTGGGAACCAGCCTGTGGGCTGGGGAAGAGTGGGGCCAGGAGGGACAGGCCGGCCTCCGCCACTTTTCTGCTGCTCCGGTCTGTGCCTGAGCCTGCGGCTCTGGCTGTAAATCACAGCTGGGCCTCCATCTGCGGCCTGGGCCTGCGTTACGGTTGCCCGTGTCTGTTCTCAGGAGGGGAGGCGCCACAGACCTCTATACATTCAGGAGGTGGAGGAGACGGATCTGCGCACCTGGATGATGACGGATGATGGGGAGCCTGGCAGCCTGGGCCGCTCGGGGTGACAGATCGGCTGCTGCCCGCCGAGAGGAAGCACATTTGTCTGGGCAGAGGCGGGCGTGGGGACTGAGCCTTCCTCCTCTGACGCCTGCACCTGACTCCTCCCTGACCCGGGGCCCTCCTAGGCCTGAGGGCAGGAGGGACCCTGGGACGAGCAGGCCCAGGAGAAGCCACGGGAGGCCTGTTGAGGACCCAGCTCTGGTTCCAGGTGATGGGCCTCTGCCCGGCTGTGCAGCCGCAGGGTGGGGCTGGAGGTGTGCCACCCAGCAAACTTCCCTCCATGGGAGGAGCCCTTCCTCCCTCTCCTGGGAGCTGAGCTTGGCCCCGGGAGTGTGCCAGCCAGCCAGTGCCAGGCACAGCCCCAAGAGGCCCTGTGTGTCCATGGTCCTTGGAGTGTCTACCTCCTGCACAGCTGGCCACTGCCCTCCTGCCCATGGCGCCGTACCTGGAGCTAGCCCACAGAGGGGTCCAGCCACCCTGGTTGCCAGAGGGTGGGCGAGGTTGTTACCGCACCGGTTGGCAGGTAGCAGAAGTGGGGGCGGAAGGAGCTGTTTCAGTGTCCCTCTGCAGAGTGGGCACAGCCACAGGGAACTCGCCCTTCCAGGATAGCCCTGGGCCTCCTCCCTGGGAGTCTCTGGGTGCTCAGCCCAGCAGGTCAGCACAGCCAGGCTCAGCCCTGGCAGGTAGGACGGCTGCTCATTTCCTACTCCCACCCTAATAGACCCCTGCCAGGCAACAGGAAGGACCTGCTAATTTCTGCAGAATTTATTTGTCCCTGCCCCAAGTCCCAGGTACTGGGCAGGGTGCAGGGGCCCAAACCCAGGGAACAAGGCAAGCATGACCCCCGTTCCCACGGATCAGTGAGACTGTCCCTCCCTGCAGAGAGGATCCCAGAGCCACACTGTGTCTTCTGAAGAAGCTGATGCTCCGCCCAGCTTCAAATCCTGCCCTGTGGAGCATCGGCCCTTCCCAGCCTGCCCCACCGACTGCCTCAGGGCCGTTGCACACACAGCTTCCCCTGCCTGGAGCACATCAGCTGGGCTGGATCCACTCCACAGAGGCCCCCAGTCCCTGGCTCTCAATGGCCCCAGTCACTCTGAGTCACACTGGTCTTTCTTCCATGAGTAGAACCACAGCCTGGAGTTTGTGTGTGTGATTAGTTGGTGGCAGTCTGTCTTCTCATGGGAATGGGAGCAGGGCTGACCCCCAGCAACTTGTGTAGGACTGGCCCTGGGAGATGCAAGGGGAGGGGAGGAGGGAGGAGGGGGGAGGAGGGAGGGAGGAAGGAGGAGGGAGGAGGGAAGGGAAGAGGAGGGGGGAGGAGGGAGGAGGGAGTGGGGGCTGGTGAAGTGGCCGAGGGCTGACTTGCCATGGAGCCCACGTGGACTCCCAGCTGTGGCCAGGAGGGTCAGCGTGGCGCCTCGGGGCTTCCAAGGCCTGCCAGGTTCTGGCTGGACTCTGCTCTCCAGAAGTCGCGTTCCTGCCCCAGCCTCCGGGGTGTGTGGCCGCACTGGACAGGGACGCACCTGTGGGACCCTGCGCAGGTGCAGCTGCTCGGTCTCCTTGCCGGGTCTTGGGGCCCCTGCTTGGAAGAGCGGCTGGGAGACCGCGCAGGAGTCCCGGGGGCCAGGACCCCACTCTGCGGCTCAGCTGAAAACCCTCGGCAGACCCCATGGAGCTGAGGCTCCTCTTCCCTCTCAGCACCACCTGGGCCTCGCGGGGTCCTGACTCCGGGTGTGGTAGACCCACTTCCTGCCCTGGTGCAGACGAGTGGAGGGGGGCCGCGCCTGCGCCTGGCCCTGCAGGGCCCCTGCTGCGCCTGCAGCACAAGCCAGCTCCCACGCAGCCTGTTTGCCGAGGGCCACCAGGTGGCTGCACTGGCTTCCAGCAGCCGGGTGCCCTGTTGGGTGGGAGACCCTCCTCCTGTCATCACCCCGCCACACCTCAGCAAGACCTGGCTGGGCAGGGGCCTCCTCGAAGAGGCCTCCCAGTGTCCCTGGCTCTGGGCCAGCAGGTGTACCATGCTCGGCCCCCGCCAGGGGTGAGCCGCTGGAGGAGCCCGAGCCCATGGTCGCAGGCCCAGCCTGCACCCACCACGAGCGGCAGTGAGAGGACTGACAAGCCGAAACCTCTCTAACATGTTGATCACTGCTTTCCTGTGGCTGTCACTGGGGCTGCTAGGAGCGTCACAGTCCAGCCTGGCGGGAGCTGACGCGGCAGGGCCGGGCCAGGGCTCCGCGCTTCCCGGGAACACAGCCTTTGCTGTGTGGTTCCTGAATGGCCCTGCCTGGGGCGGGCAAAGCCACCCAGCAGGAGAGCGACCCACAGGCCTGTCCTCCAGGACCCTTTGGGGCCCCAGAAATTGTATCCAAATACGGGCAGAATCCTGGGTGCCTGAGAAACAGGCAGGGCTGGGGCTCGGGCCAGCCTGAGAGGGAGGGCCGCGGGGGTCCACCCGAGCCTCTGGTGTTGAGGCTCCCTGGGCTCTGAGTGGAGCAGAGCCAGGGGGCGTGGGCTCCCGGGCCCTGCTCTCACTGCCGGAACCTGGCGGCTCACACTGGGGAGGGCGCCTGCCAGCAAGCAGAGGGCCACACGTGGGCGTGCTGGTAGGGGCTGGGCAGGTCTTCCCAGGGGCCCACAGCCATGGCCCCTCCTTCCTCAGCCCTGGCTGACCAGACCAGGGAACCCGGAGAGGGGCGGCCATGCAGTGCCCCATGTCCTCGTGGTGGCTGGCCACTCCATCAGCAGAGGCACAAGGCCCCCAGGCTGAGGTGGGACCCTCCCTGACAGTTCAGCTGCGGTGGGCACCACAGTCACTGTGAGTCCAGGGGAACCTCTGCCCAGCCCGCCTGCTCTGGTCTGGGAGTCTGCCGGCCAGGCAGGAGAGGCCCGTGGCGGCCCAGGGAGATGGGCATCGGAAGAACCAACGCAAATCGTGAAGGCAGGGTAGAGCCGGAGCTGCCGGTGGACCTCCCGGGGCTTCTCCTGCACGGACGGGGCTGCGGGGAGGCTGCAGAACTGCCCCGGTCTGGAGGACGGACGCCTCCAGAGATGGGCCGAGCTCCTCCAGGCCACGGCTGACAGGAGCACAGGCCGTGGGCGAGTGACCGGGTGGCTCAGGGTCCCTGCCTCGGCATGCCAGTGAGTCTGACTGATTTCACGCACGGGAAGAAGGGCAGCTACACTCAGCCAACGGTTATGCCCCACACAGCCTCTAGGCAGCGTGAGCGTGGGGCAGAGGACACCGCAGCTCACAGCTCGCTCTGATCATCACGGACAGCCAAGAAGAAAGGCAGGTGAATGTCCCCAGGCTTGGAAAAGTCCTGGTCTTCCTGGGCGAGGAGAGGAAGTTCTCCCAGAACCAGGAATCCTCAGAAGGCCCCAGGTCTGGGCTGGGTGCTGTGCTCCTGGTGTCCGGGCAGGTTTAGGCCCGGGGCTCCCCTCTTCAGGGGCAGGGAGGGAGGGCAGGGAGAGGCTGAGAAAGGAGCCCAGGAGGGATTCCACGTGGCTTGTGAGTGTCGGCTGGGTCTGCAGCAGGTAGGGGTTGTAAGTAAACTAAGTGTTGAATTACCCAGGGGTGCGTATCTGCAAGGACTGGGCTGGGCCCTGAGGCACGACCTGGCTCTGGGGGCACGAGGGAAGACACGAGGCTGAGGGGCTTGTTGTTCCGCCTCCAACAAGCTAGGAGGCTCCTGGGTCGAGGTGGAAGGGTGGCCCTCTGGGTGTCAGTGCCAGGAGTGTGGGAGCCGGACATGAGGCGGGCAGGGGTTGGGCAGCACCGGTGTCTGGGAGGGAGGGGTGAGAGGAGACCCCAGCATTGGCAGGTCTTCCTTGGAGGAACTCCCTGTCGGGCCGCTTCTGTCTCTCCAACAAATTCCTGAGAAAATTGCTTACAGAGAAAAAGGGTCTGTCTTGGCTCCCAGTTGGGAAGGTTGAGTTCCTGATCGACGGCCTGGTTGCTTTGGAGCCTCGTGGAGCAGCGCGTCCATGTGGCCAGCAGAGAACTGCTTGCATCATGGCCAGGAAGCAAAAGGAGACTGGGGTCCCACAGTCCCCTTCCAGGGCACCCCATGAGCCTGAGGGCCTCCTGCAGGCCCCAGCTCCTCGAGGTCCGCCACGTCCGGGCGCACCTTCCACTTGAGCCTTTGGGGACAGGCAAATCCCGACCACAGCAGCCTCTGTCCCTCGTGGTATGTTGTGACTCGGCTCACAGGGCCTCAGGGAGCCCTGAGGAGGGGGCTCCTAGGCGGGTCAGCAGGAAACCCCACACTGTGGAGGTAGCAGAACCTGTGGGTGTCCGTGGTGGGC
This sequence comes from Sciurus vulgaris, assembly GCF_902686455.1. Lineage (NCBI taxonomy): Eukaryota > Metazoa > Chordata > Mammalia > Rodentia > Sciuridae > Sciurus > Sciurus vulgaris. The sequence goes on along the minus strand of NC_136476.1, from coordinate 87,720,011 downwards.
AGAAGCCCCTCTGCAGGGATGCCACCTTGGTGAGAGGTGTTGTTAAGAGTGGAAGGCAGTTCCACTCTTAAGAAGTTGGGACTGAGCCCGGGTGCAGGCAGGAATGTCCAGGCCTTCCTGCAGCACGCAGGGTCTCCGGGGAGCAGCGCATGCAGCTCAGCCTGAGACGCTTCTGGACGCTCACTGGAGGGGAGTTGGTTCCAGACTCTGGTTCGCCTTTGTCCAAAGGACCTTGGTTGAGACGGGCTGGCGATGAGGCTTAGAGGCGGGGCTTTCCTGGCGCACGCGAGGCCCTGGTTCATCCCAGCACTGCAGAAAATAAAAAACAGTAATCCAGGGTGCAGAAAAGGACGGTGCGACGTGTTTCCCAGCAGGAACTTCGGCATAGCTCGGGTTTGACCTGAGTGTGTGACCAGACTGGGAAGACTCAGTGGTGGCGCGGGGAGCTACCTGAGTTCACCACATTGGACATCTGGTCCAGGGACCACTGGCCACCACCTGTTGAAAGCTGACCTTGGCCTCTCCAGGGAAGCCCTGGCTCCATGGGGTTCTGGCCTAGGAGCTCCCAGCTTGGCGTGGGCTCAGCCTGAGCTCCCGTGCTGGATCTGAATGAGAGCAGCTTGGTTTTGGGACACTGACTTTGTTCTGAGTGTGGCCCTCCCTGCTTGTAACACGGGTAAGTCACAGGCAGCAGGACCAGAGCGGCCCCCGCTCTGCACCTGGCTCTCTAGCTGGGGACTGCAGCTGCCCAGACCAGCCCCTGGTGCGTGCCCTGGGCATGGCTGTGAGGAGGGGGCTGTCCCGGGCCTCCCTCCAGGGGCTGTAAGTGACATAGCATGCACACAGGGGCCTCAGGGGCCCCCTTGCCCACCAGCCTCGCACCTCACGGCGGAGCAAGCCACACAAGCCTCTGGACTCACGGTGGAGGTGGAGCCGCCCGCCGCGATGGCCGTCACCCTGGACTGCCGCCTGCACTGGCCCCAGGGGCTGAGACAGATAGGCATTTTCATTTTACAACAAGAGCCTCATTTCTGACTCCGTTTCATATAAGATTGCCTCTGTGGATGGAAATTTACCCGATTCCTGAAGCCATGGATAACTTTTAATATGATGGGAGTTCTCCGTTTTTGCTAATTTAATTTCCGGGGCTATTAAAGGTAGCCTGAAGAACCACCATCTGCCGAGTGCATGGTAGACTCGGGGAGGGATTTCAGCAGCGAGACTGTAAATTTCCACTTTATCAGGGATCTGGTATCCGGAATCAATCTGGAGAGGCATTGAAATGCTCATCAGGAGGACCTCTCCACAGCCGTCCCCTCTCCCGCCATCTCTCATTCCAATCAATCAGCTCCTGACATGCTCAATCCAGAGAAGGACCCCGATGCTCCATGTCCAAGCATGTTTCAAAATTGCCGGGGGAGCAACCACCAGAAAATGAAATATTTCAAGTTTACTATTTTTATCAAAATTCCAAGAGTCCTTAATCCACCTAGTTTGTAACTGGGATGTTCCCTGAGAGGCCCCTCTCCCTGGAGGGCATTGGGATTCGGTCAGGGGCTGCTCGCACACCTGGAGCGTCCCTGGGGGACATATCCTTCCAGTCTCCTCTTCCCACACGGCGGGGCTGAGCCTCTGCGCCAGGAAGACCCTGCTCTGAGCATGTTTGGCTTCAGAGTCCCCTGCAACTCAGACACCATTTAAGGGTGCCAAGCCAGAGCCTATCACTGAGCTGAGCAAGACCCAGGCCCTGTCCTGGTGGGCCTGACAGCGGGTGAGCAAGCTGGGCTGTAAGACCCCAAGTCCCCCGTTCAATGTGGAGGCCTGATCCGGGTGAGACTGTGCAGGTAGGCTTTGGGGCGGTGGCTGGGTCCGGGGCCAGGCAGTGCACTGGTGGGATTCGTGCCCTTGTGAACGGGCTCTCCATCTGAGCACGCAGTGAGGCTGCACCCTCTGTGATCCATGAAGCCCCACATCGGCCTCTGGCCACCATCCTGGACTTCCCTCCTCCAGAACCTGAAAGATGGACGTGCGGCTTACCAGCCACCCATCCTGAGGTCATGTCTCACAGCAGCTCGAGTGTGTCCAGACCAGGGAGGGGAGGACCAGAGACATGAGGTCCTACAGGGCTTGGTCAGGCGCCCCACGAGACGGGACTTCTCGGGAGGGTGACAGAGGCTGCAGTCACTTTGGCCGTGGGTGCCAGGGCCCTCCTGAGGCAGGACGGCAGCTCTGATGATCCAGGAGGGGAGAAGCCTGTGTGCACAGGCCTGGAAAGGCTCCCCTGGAGGGGCAACCACACCCAGGCTAAGGGACAGGCAGTTGCACTTGAAAGACAGAGAAAAAGTGTCCCCAATTGTGGGGGGTGTGGGAGGCAGTCCTGGAGAAGTGAGGGACCAGTCCCTCTAGGACCAGAGCATGCAGGGGCAAGAAGACACCCAGCCTCCACAAGGGGCCGGCAGAGGAGCCCTGGGAGGTTTCTGGGCGGGGGTGTGGCTTTTGAGCGCAGTGTGGCAGGAAGGAAGTGTGCTTTGCGATGAGGCAGTGGGGCAGGGCCTGCCCAGACCCAGCTCCAACAGCTAGGGTCACAGCAATGACCTGGGGCAAGTCAGCATGGGGGCTCAGGAGGTGTTGGGTGGGGGAGGATGTGTTAGTTGGGCTTTTGTCACTGCAACCTGAAGACCTGTCAGGAACAACTCAGGGAGGGCCATTTTGTTTGGTTCACAGATTCAGAGGTTCCGTCCATGGTGGGCTGACTCCACTGTTGCGGGTCTGGGTGAGGCGGAACATCATGGCGGAAGGGCATGGCAAGGAGAGCTGCTCTGATCGCAGTGGCTGGGAAGCAGAGTGAGGAGCCCTGGACAAAATGTGAACCCTGAATGCACAGCCACTGTGACCCACCTCCTCCGCCATGCCCACGGTCATTCTTCCTGCTGTTAGCTCATCACACAGGCAGCTGCCACTGGGGGTGCTGCTCTCAGAGTCCAGCCATCTGCCTCTGAACGTTGCTGCCCTGGAGGTCCTGAGTGCAACACATGAGCTTTCGGGGGACACTTCATATCCAAACCCTAAGCAAGGTCTGCCCAGGGAGCCCTGCTGAGATGGGGGAAACCACCTCAGCCTGCTTCCCACGAGGAAGCACTCTGCATTTGTGTGTGTGTGTGCGTGTGTATGCATGTGCGTGCTTAGGCAAGCGTGTGCGGACGTTTGTGTGCTGTTGCACTGTGTGCATGTGCTTGCGTGCATGCCTGTGTGACTGCAGGTGCACACATCCATCCATGTGTGCATGCTCACACGTGTGCTTGCGTGTGCATGAATGTGTGTGCATGTATGACCATGTTACTCCCTGTTACTCGCAGAGGCAGCTCTGGTGCCCTAGGCAGCACTTTTTGCGGGGAGGGACTAGGAGGTGTGTGTCCTTTTCACCTAAGAGCCATGACCCCGAGGAAAGGTGGGGGAGCAAGTGGCCCAAGAGGCCAATGCCAACCAGAGCTGCCAGGACAAGGCCACACGTGGCGGTCCCCAAATGCAGACCGCGGGACCGTCGGCAGCCTCTCCTGTCTCGGGCTGTCCTGTGGAGAAGGGGGAAACCCAGAGGACACAGTTTTGGGGTCAGATGGTTTGCAGAGCTCCATGGCCTTGTGGGCCACATAGCCTCTGCCACCTGCAGTCACCTGTAATGTGCAGACAGGAGAAGAACCTGCTGCATGGACAGAAAGTGGACACTGGGGATTAGATCAGATAGAACACAGCAGGGACGCTCCATCCAAGCTCCCTGCAGAGCCCAGCCAGTGGGAGGGCTCCAGGGGACAGACCCCAGCCACTAGGTGTGGAGGGGATTCCTACCTCGGGCAGTGGACTAGGTAGCCTCACAGGGTCGCCCAACCCAGAGCCCTCATGATCTGGAAGCCTAAGCCCAAGAAGTGTCAGGGGAGGTTCCATGTGATCTTCACCCAACCCAGAGTCACTCCAGACCTGCCCCACCTCAGGGACGTTTCTGGCTTTCGTACATGACCACTAGGTTCTGGCTCTCCTAGCCTACCTGGTCTCCTACAAATCATCCCCAAAGCTTAGAATCCATTCTGCTTGGGAACCTTCAATGTGGACAGGGATCAGCCCAACAGCCCCTCAAAGATAAGAAGTCCTGCAACCTAGAGGCACTGCTGCTGGCCGCTCCCCTCCTGCACTTGTCCCTGGAGCTCCGCTCCCTCCAGCATGGTGGCTGGGCTGCAGGGGTGGCCATGGAGAGGTAGGAAGTCAGTTCTGAGCCCCCGGGAACTGACCCCTCCTGTCTCTCCTACTGGCCCATCGAGCCCTTCAGGGGCCCTGAGGTGTGGGGACCTTGCAGACCCCCTCTTGGCGGGAGAAAGCCAAAGAACTTGAGGCCATGTTTCATGACCGCCAGACAGCCAACAAGGACCCGTTCCACACAACATGAGGACAGCAGTCTCGGCCGATGCTGCCTGGCTGGGGGATCCTGATCTTTACCGTCGTGAGTCCTGGGGTTCCTCGGGCTGTGTCCTCCCCATGTAGTGTGGTCATTTGTCCAGTTTTCTCATTCTGAATTGCTGTCCACACCCCAACAACTGCCCTCGTCTGTCTGTCAGACAAGCAGGGGTGGCCTCTCAGTGTCCCACAAGTTACTCGAAGTCACCAGCCACGGGAAGCCGGACTCCAGTCAGGGCACACTGCTTACCATATGTACGCTGCCCCTGCAGCTCTGCTCAGGAGCAGGCACCCTCTCAGGCCACAGGCTGAGCCAGTCTTCAAACAGGACTCTGGGTGTCTGGACCTGCCACCATGAAGGGCAGGGCCCTCTCAGAAGTCATTGGTGGACAGCAGGCAGGTCCCCACAGTGTCTTCGGTCTCCTCCCCTGAAGGGGTCCACTCTACAGGTGTCAGGGGCTGGGTCCAGGAAGTGAACAGGGCCCAGTGAGGGCTCTGGTCGCCCCCCCCCCACACCTCCTGAGATCAAGTGCTGCAGCCTCGCCTGCTGCAGACCACCTCCTCTGGACCACCTCCTCTAGAACACCTCCTCTGGACCACCTCTTCTGGACCACCTCCTCTGGATCACCTCCTCTGGACCACCTCTGGACCACCTCCTCTAGATCACCTCCTCTGGACCACCTCCTCTAGATTACCTCCTCTGGACCACCTCCTCTGGATCACCTCCTCTGGACCACCTCCTCTAGACCACCTCCTCTGGACCACCTCCTCTGGATCACCTCCTCTGGTGCACATGGCACAGGCCATCTTCCGGCCAGGTGTTTCTGAACCCCACTGCTGCTCCAAGATGAGGAGTGTGACTACACTGCCCAGGTGCCACCCTAGCCCCCCAGCCCTCTGCGGCCACTGCCCGCCCCCTCCCGCTCCCTGCCTCAGTCTGGGTTCTGAAGGGTTTTCTGAAAGGTTAATGGTGTGAGGTGCTCATTCCTTAGCTCTCGCTGAGGGCTCTTCGTCATCCGCTAACGCTCTCATTAGCAGCAGCTGCCTTCATTATCAGTTAGCACCTTCACTGACAGTTAGCACCTCTGCCCGGCAGGCTGTCAGCCAGCTGGGAGCAGAGGATGTGAGGGCCTCGGGGTCCCTGGGGAGGCGTGAGGGGCACCAACAGAGCAAGCTGCAGGGCTCTCCACTCCCTGAGTCCTCTGTCCCTGCTGCTGTCTCTTCAGCCCATGGAAATCAGGGGCATGGGGTGGAGTCAGGATGTGACAGCGAGGTCCCATGCTTCTCGGGGCCAGGTGGACTCACCTGAGTGGGTCTCAGTGTCCCTCTCATCTCCTTCTCCAGCTTCTGTGGCTTCTTCCCCTCCTCTTGCCCCATACATTCAGCCTCTTCAAAGCTCGGAGCAGGTTCTCAGCTCCCTCAGGAGCTGGCTGGGTGGACGGGCGAGTGGGGAAGCTTGCAGGAGCCATGGAGGAGGGTGGATGGAGCTTCAAAGCAGAGAGCGTCATGGCGCCCTAGCCCCACATTCTAAGGGCTGCCCTCAAGGATAGGTGGGCAGCCAGGTGTTGGGGGAGGGTGCTGGGGCCACCATCAGGAGGTACCGTGGCTGAGTGCTTAAAACAAAGTCATTCTCTCATGCTTCTGGAGGCCAGAAGCCCAAGATCTAGGCCAGCCGGGCAGCTCCCTGACTGTGAGGATGGCGTGCGTGGTGAGGATTGGGAGGCGGGGGACCTGACCCACCTCCCCTGCAGCCCTGGGTTCTGGACTAGAACACGCCCCTCCTTCTGGGTCTGTGTTCCCACTCGGGGTCTCCTGGCTGGCTCTGCGTCTCTTCTGCCCACCTTCTGAGGACACCGCCTGGAATGGCATTAAGGCCCCTTACTGCAGCGTGGCCTCCTCCTAGCTAACTACACCTGCATGGCAGAGACCTGGTTTCCAGATGTGGTCACATTCATAGGCACAGAGGTACAGTGGTCAAGCTTGAGACACAGGTCAACCCCCGACAAAGGGATCTGGGATTCTCTGAGCACTAGAAACACCGGCTTCATCTGTGGTGGCAGAGTCCCTGCACCAGGCCCCAGTGTATGACAGTGGAACTGACCAAGCGACCACCGGCAGTGGGGACACCACCACAGGCCCCAGGCCCCAGGGAGCCAGGAGCATGACTGGGCAGGACCCAGGAAGCAGCCACAGTCCCCTGCCACCATGCCAGGCTGAGAGAAGCCTGCTCCTCCCGTTCACCTGTCAGGACACAAACCCTCAGTGCTCAGAGCCTTGGGGCTGGACCCTTGAAGGGTTTGTGGGACCAACAGCAGACACAGTGAGTTCACCCTCCAGGCTGGACTATGCTGGAGGCTGATGCCCCACCAGGGCAGGTTCATTTGATGAGGCCACGTTCGAGGGAGCCCTCTGCTCACTGCCTCGTCCTGGAGTGGGAAGCTTGTGGGCGGACTCAGGCCACGGACATGCCCTGAGTTCCTGGGGTGGCCGGACCTGGCTGGGTGCTGGATTCGTCCAAAGGGCTCTGAAGGCCCCTAAGGGCAAGAGCGTTCCCATGGCATCCTGGGATCAGGAGACTCCAGCCTCCCACAGAGACTGTCCTCACCCAGACTGTGGACAGGGTTCTGGTTCTAGCCGAGGCCCTGGGACGGGCTCTCCGCCAGTCTCTGGTGGATCGTTTTCCCAGCCCTAGCTTCAGGAGGCTCGACAGAATGGCAAAGGTAAAGTTCCCAGAGCCCTGCTCTGGGTCACCCTGAACTCAGACGACCCCTCAGGACTCAGGGATTCCCAGTCCCTACAACTTCCTGGGCCTGACCATAGCCTGGGGTGCACCTGGGGCCTGGCAACTCCTCCTCCTCATGAAGGTGACCTGTGCTCACGCCCAGGGAGACACTGGGGGTCAGAGCCAAAGTCACGACGTCCTGGCAGCGTCAGCAATGGCCACTCGCAGGCTTCCACTGTGCCTCCCATCGGAGCCCAGCTGGGCCCGAGGCAGGGAAAGGCCTGCGGCCTGGAACTCTCAGTCTGCAGTCATTAAGATCACGGTCAATGGAGCTCCCATTCTGCAGAGTCCCCTCCAACATGGCCACCTGCATGGGCCTCAGGGAGATGCCCTCTGGCCTGTTTTCAGGCTGAGTCAGAGAAGGAGGCTCAAAAGACATGAAGTCTTAAAGGACCCAGAGCCCCGGGTACCACGCACAACCCGGAAGGACTAGCGAAGCGGCTGGGCTCCCCTATCTCACACCTTCCTCCAGCCCTAGTCCCATGACAAGCCCTGGCCAGCGCCAGCAGAGGTGGAGCAGATCCAGACAGCTGCCAGCAGCCAGGGCGGGGGCCCTTGTCTGCACAGATCTGTGGACTCCTGCAAGGCCATGGTGAGCACTTGACTGGGCCTTCCTGCCTCCAGCATGTGCCTCTGTGGGCAGCATGGCTCCTGTGCCAGAGCAACCATCACTCCCACCAAGTGCCAGAGCACGAAGTGCAGGGGCCACTCCAGGGGGAGCTGCTGGGTGTGGGTGGACATGGGGCTCCTTGGTCACTGATGATGAAGTGCCTGTGAGGCCTGGAGACAGGGCTCGCGAATCTTTCACGTCCAAGGGCCTCGAAGCCTTTTGCCAAAACACCTCCTAGCCACTGAGCAGTCCGCCCTGGACTGTGAGGCTTGGGTGCCCAGCTGGAGCAGGCCACCGAGAGCTCCCTGGGGAAGGACGTGGGGAGCTCGGTTTCTCATCCAGAATGGCAGAAAGCCTCCCGTGGGGCATGGTTCCCCTGGCCCACACAGGTGTGGGCTCCTCCTCTGCTCTACAGCCTCTGTGGCTCCTGGTCATTCTCAGGTGTGTTCCCCATCTTACCGCCACCTGGATCCCACTGCAGTCTGGCTCCCTCTCCCCTTTCAGTCACCTTGTCCATGTCATACACATGGAGAATGATAACAGGTGTATGCCACCGGTAAACGGACGAGGCTGTGGTGCCTGAGGTTCTGGCGGGGCTGCCCCACCCCATCCCAGGGAGGAGGCGCTCGGGTACTTGGTTCTCGCCCAGCCACTACACTGAGTTGGGGGAGGCAGGATCCCCTCACGTGGGCCTTCCTCCTGCCCCAGGAGCCACAGGTGCCCCCACAGCTGCCGCCTCTCCTGAGATGAGTTTCTGTTCATCTACCTGCGCAGGTGTGCACGAGTGTGTCCCTTCAGCCTGAGAGCCCCCACCCTTCAGGTGTCAGCCCACGCGCCCTCTTAGAGCAGGCCTCTACCACTCCAGCTCTCCCCTGTGCTTTCTGAAGGCACCCTGCTTCTCCCCTTCACAGCGCATCCCATGGTGCCAAGGTAAAACAACAAATTATGGACAGGACATCCACCTCCGGCTACTACGAAAGAACTGGTGCCAGAATGTCCTTCCTGTTATACACAAAAACTGTAAGCTGTAGAACTGGGGGAATATTCAAGACACGTAGCACTGTAATCCCAGGGGGAGCAGAAAGACAATGGGAGTCCCATGGCCCCGGCTTTCTGCCTGGGACACTTCTGGACCTCTGTGTGGTCTCACCTTCAGTTCTGATCCTGGGGTTCTCTTTTCCTAGATGACGTCCAAGCTCAAGCAAAGAATAGTGGTTTTGCTGAACACAAGGGGCAGGGAATGGAGTTTGGGGCTGGTGCAGTAGCTGGAGCTAGGATAGAGAAGGAAGCTGAACAGCAGAGCTTCAGAAATCTGCATAGGATCTAGTGAAGCTTTTGGCTAAATACTTAGCCACATGTGTAGGGAGACACCCCACAGGACCTGCAAGAATGGCCAGTAGGGAGAGGCAAGCAGAACTCCTATTCTGATATGAGGGGCTAGAAAACAGGAGTTGGAACCAGCAAGAATGGAGAGAGATCCTACCAAACGTCCCAGACACTCCAGAAAGATCACACGTTAGTTGTGAAGTAGGGTCACTATAAACCTATCAAATGAAACTTTAAAACAAACCCAAAAGAAACTGACATGATAGCAAGTAACATCCTCATCAAAACAAAACTAGATGATGACAGAGTCTAAACAGTTAACCCTATAACATTACAATGTCCAGCACTAGCAAAAATGACTACATATATGAATGGAAATGTGATCTACAAAAAGGAAAGAAAGAAGTCAATAGAATCTGGCCCCTAGGAGACTCAGATTTGGAATTAGCAGACAGAGACTTTAAAGAGCTTATATTAATATATTTGAATATTCGTGAAAATACAGCCACTTACAATACATACATGAGAAACCTTAATATGGGATTGGAAAAATGAGAGAGGACCAACGAGAAATTTTAGAACCAAGGAACATGTCTGACATGAAACAGTTCCTGAATGAGTGTAGGGTCAGGTTGAAATGGCAAGAGAAAAACCCAGTGAATCGGATAATGGAGCAAAAAAGGACAGAGAGCAAAGTACCAAAAACATCAACAGACCTTTGGGACCAAGGAAAACATCAAGAGAGCTGACATAGGAAATGGGCCAAAGAGATTTGCAGGACCAACAATGGTCAGAAATCTTCCCCCAATTCAGTGAAGAACATCAACTTATAGATTCAAGAATCTCAGTGAACTCCAATAAGACACGCAAAGAAATCTACATAGGGTCACATCATAATCAAACTGCTGAGAACCAAAGACCACAAGCAAACCCTGCCAGGCGACCTGTTGCATACAGGGGAACACAGTACAGATGACGTCTATGTTCTCATTAGAAAAGACGCGAGACAGAAAATAGGGAATTTGTTTTAAAAATGTTGATCCAAAATTCTAACCAGTGAAAACATCCTTCAGAAATGGAAGGGAGAAGATATTTCCAGATTAATGCATGTGGACAGAATTCACCCCCTACACTGTAAGAAATGTTCAAGAAAATTCCTCAGATGGCAACTCCCACCCACAGAAAGAAGTGATGAGTGCTGGACAGAGTAGGTATGTAGGCAACCATAAGGGGATGTTTTCTCCTCTCAGTTCTTGAAGACATCTGCCTCCTAAAGTGTTGCACTGGTAGACATGGCCTCACTTTGGGGGAAGACCTGCCAAGCCCCTGGCCCTGATTTCCTCATGAAAAAATGTAAGACAAAGCCAAATTGGGAATAATCTAAACAATAACTGACTTGTACTCCTCAAAAATGACCAGGCCAAGAAACAGAGGAAGGCTGAGAATGTTCCAGAATCAAGAAGACTAAAGAGATATGAGCAGTTGATGCAAGAGGAGATGCTGGGTCATTTCCCAGACTAAAAAGAATGTTCTAAAGACCATCCTTGGCTCAACTCAACTAGTTTGAATGTGCTGTGGATCAGTGGAAGTTCTTATGGACTGATTCTGATAACTTGCCAGGATCATGGGAGACTGCCATGTTCCTGGAAATGCTCAGTAAATCGCTGAAGGGCAAAGGGCCAGCCCCATGGCTCCTACTTAAGCTCGAACAGTGCAGAAAGATATGAGCCTGCTGTCTGTATGGAGAGAGGGAGCCTTGTATGGTTCGTGCAATTTCTCTGTCACTATAGAATTACAGATTTTTTAAATAATTTCAATAAAAGCTAATTATGGGACAGTTGTTTGATGTCATTGCAGAGTGAGCTCTCTCTCAGTAAAAGAGAGGCCTACCCTGTGCATCTGGAGGATGCGCTCGATGGGAGCAGTTGGCCTGATGTTCCTGGTAGAGCCCAGAGGCTGGACCCAGGTCTGCAGCCCAGTGCCCGGGGGACCCCAGTCTCTCCCTCCCTGGCTGGTAAGATGAGTCTCTCCCTCTGCCCTTTCCCCTCGAAGCTGGTCTCCTTGGTAACCAGGGTACTGGACCACTGAAGAGCAGTAAGCTGTCCCTGCACCATGCGGAGGGCGTCAAGGCACAAGAGAGTTGTCAGCGGACTTCCTGCCCCAGAGGTCTCCTGTCTCTGGAATACCATATGATCCAGGGCTGAGCAGGATGTCACTGTTCTGGAGACGTGAACAAGCTGTCCCCAACATGTCCCCAGGGCTAAGCACATCTCCCATTACCACATGCTGTAACTCACCTGCATGCCTGGTGTCCCCAGGTGGCCTGGGAGTCCCTTGAGGCAGAGACATGCCATCTGCCTCCCTCACACCCTTCCTCCATCCTGGGGACAGTGTTGGGCCCAGGGAACACTTGGGATTGCCAGGGGCTCAATGACCAATGCCAGGAGCCAGAGTTGCAGCTGAACAATGTTGGTCAGGCATGGACACATGGCTGCTAGGGTGCCCGGCCACAGAGGAGCCCCAAAGTGAGATGTGGTGTGGGTGTCACCTGGACATTTTTCACTCGCGGTCCCACCCTCTCTGCTTGCATGCCATCAGAAAGGGCGCAGCCCACACGCTCAGAGGTTGATCCCGCAGCCTGGCTGGTTGAGCGCCCACCTCCCTGCAGGAGCACCCAACATCCTGCCTGCTGTGCCACAGACCAGGCAGGAGGGCTAGCCTGAGGACCTCGGAGAGGACACCAGCAGCAGGGAGTCGGGTGTGTCTGTCTGGCCTTTCGCCCTCGGCACCCCGACCTGCAGCAGGCCAAGCACCACTGGCTGGTGCGGGAACTGCTTCCTCTCCTTGGGATCCCTGCTGCCCCCGAGAGCCACTTCCCAGCCTCAGCCTCCACTTCCCCTATAGAACACCTCACCGTGTGGCTGTGGGATTTAAAGAAGGTGGCACCTGCTCTGGGTGGCCCTTGGCTGCTGTGACTGGCAGCAGGACTGGCAGTCGGGATTTTCTCAGCAAAACGGCCTTGAAGCCATTGAACTCAGGGCAGGACTGCAGGGAGTGGAGGATGCCACCGTGTGGCTGTCCCTTGATGCTCAGGAAGCCCCCGTGCCTGCTGTTCTTGTCACCTGCCTTCACCAGAGCCAGGCAGGGAGGCTGCGGCAGTGCCGAGTGGCGGGGCCTGGGCCTAGCTAAGCACGCTCTGCCCTAGTGCTCTCAGACCTCGGAGGGCACATGAGAGTCCTTGCAAAGCCCGGCTCTGGGCCAGCTGGCTCCCGGTGGCAATGGCCAGGAGCTGACGGGAGTCTGAGGCTCCCTCCCTGGACTCCGTGCAGCCCGAGGCCTCTGGAGGCTGATGTTGCTGGGATTACACGGTGTTGAGTATCTTGGAGTTGGCTGGGACCCGGGAGGCTGGAGCTGCTGGTGAGCTCCTTCCTACGTTCAAGGAGGGGGTGGAGGAACAAGGAGCCCTGCTCCTGAGTTCTGCCGGGACAGAACATTCCAGAATGAAGCTGGGGTTGTGTTAACTGTGTCATGTCATTTGGAGGGTCTTGAAAGATGGTCCCTCCCAGGAGAAGCCTTCCTGCCTGTGAGGAAGGACCAGCCAAGCTCAAAGTCCCTGTGTGAAGAGGGCTGAGGGTCAAACCAGCCCAACACGATTATAATGAGCAGAGGGCAGGACGGGAGTGGACAGGTGGGCAGTTCTGGGCAGCTGGAGACACACCCACCCCTCAACCTCCTGAAACTGAACCGCCCGTGAGGCCCTGAAGCCCATGCCGACCCTCACTGGAGCCCTGCATCTCTCGGCGTCTCAGCACACGTGCTCAGTGGCATCCAAGCTGGAAGGACGTGGGCCCAGTTCAAGGTCAGCCTCCTCAGGGGTAGCTGACCTCCTACTACCGTGGCCTCTATGTGCCTGCTGGGTCCATCTCTGCCCTTCCCAGCAGCAGCACAGGTGGGCCGGGATGGCTTTCTGGGATGGCATTAAATGACGTCCCCAAAGTAGGGCTATTGGTAACCACCTTGCAGCCTCTGCTCCTGAGCAAAGTGTGATTCAGTGAGTGCTGGACCTGAAATAAGCACATGACAAATAACAACGCTCACTGTCACCCAGGTACGAAAGCAACTCCAGGAAACAGCAGGAGTCTCAGGACAGATACGGCAATGCCAGGGCTAGTCCTGGGCACACCCAACTCACAGAGCAGTGCACTGTAGCCTGGCAGGGGCGGGAAGGCTCTCGTCCACGAGAGACAGGGTAGGTCTCAGGAGAGGAAGAAAGTCCTGGAGAATGCTGTGGAGTGACAGGTGAGGGGTGTGAGGGCCACCAGGCCTGACAGGCCAAGGGTACAGAGAGACCTGGGCCTGGGCAGGCTTAGGGCAGGGGTAGGGTGGCATGCCAGAGGCAGCCAGGGTGAAGGCGAGAGCCAGGTCGACAGACCAGGGCTAGTTGAGTCTGTCTTGGTGCCTGTTTCCAGCAGCTGTGTTGGGTCAACCCCCATGGTTGACTACCCTCATTGTGCCCGAGGGCTTGTGGCCACTCAGCTGTCCGTTCCTGGCTGTCGTCCATGGCACAGTAACCAGAGGGTCCAGGTGGGTTTTGGTAGCTATGCACAAGGATGCGAGAGTCTCCACGCAGTTCCTGGCTGCGCCCTAACCTCGCCCGGCACTAACTCCACACGTCCATGTGAAGCTCCAGTGCTGTGCCTGCAGAGCAGAGCCCCTGGCAAACCCGGCAGTGCCCGTGGCTCAATGCCCTGGGCAGAGACCAACGCTCCCGAAGATGCCAAAGACGCCGAGGCTGGTTTGATGGGAGGCTGAATGCTGATGGCTGTCACCTTAGTTCCATGAAACCCTGTGCCAGGGCCCCAGGGACAGAGATGAGCAGGTCCCAGTCCCTCTCTGAAGCCCGGGGGAGCTCTCACTGAAGGCCAGGCAGGAGCAGGAGTGCTCAGTGGCTTCCGGCTCTGGTCCATCCTGAGGCACTGACCCGTTGGCATTCCCAACGGTCAGGAGGTGCAAGAGCCGCGTCCTAAGAGGTTAATCAACCAGCCAGCACGAGGAGCAGCCTGATGGGCTGCGGAACCTGGAACTTCCACAGCGGATGCTGCTTCTTTCTCAGGTTGCAGCCAGAGTTTTCCTTTAATCTTAATTAGCTCTCCAGTACAAAGCACAGCACGACCTCCCCGGAGCCGTGAGGACCAGAGGCAGGCCAGCCCGTCTGCATGGAGCCAAGAGAGCCACACCCCCGTCCTGGAGAGAGGGACAGATGGGCCAGGGGCCAGACAAGCAGCCGAGACCCTGGGCTTCAGAAACTCCCGCCACCCTTTGCGGAGTGTGTTCTCTCTCGGGCCTCATTCCACCTCCCTGGGAATGGGCAATTTGGACTCCAGTTTCCAGGAACCATTAGAGATGACACAGCTCTGTTGCCATGCTTGCTGGGCTATGAACCTGCAGCTTGGGAGGGCTTGGGTGGTCCAGGAGAGGCGCGGGCTCCCCTGGTCCAACGCCTCCCAGCCAGCCCAACCACCCTGGGCCGTGTGTTTGCAAACTGTGGCACTGAGCTAAGCTTTCCAAGAGCCACATGGCCATTCTTGAAACATATTTGTGATCTTACTAGCAAGGATCCAGAGACCCAGGAATTCTTTTAGGAAATGATCTGAAATGAAACTGGTGAACAGGTTCCAGCAAGATGCTCGGCACTGTGCTGTTGTAAGAGGGCAATGGAGTGTGCCTCACAAGCCCCACAGCGCAAAATGGGTTGCAGGGTGCAAGTGGGGGTCACGCAGGGCAGTGGCTGGGCGCAGGTCTGAGGCGAGCCCTCTGCCAGACAGCTTTGTCTCCTGAAGCCCATGGACAACGCCCGGAGGCAGGGGCTGCTACTGGCCCGGGTTTCTGGACCAGAAACTGAAGCCCAGGGGTTCCCTGCTCCACCAAGTTTACGCCCGGCCTGACTGGAAAAGCGGTTCTTGTCAGTGACATGGTACGGCCAAGAAAGCGACCGCCGGGAGTGCACATTGGGGTGGCATCCGCGGAGCTCTACGTGGGAACAGCTGGTTAGGGCGGTGCCGAGGGTGCAGGTGTGCACGACTTTGCACAGACACAGGGCCGGGAGGCTGGTGCGGCGGGCGAGGATCCTCTTTCATAGTTTTTGAAATTTCTGAACTTTTGTGGCAGTAAGGATGTCTTACTTTTGTAAGTAGGAGAAAACAATAGAGCTATTTTTAAAAGGCTGGCAATCGACGCCTCAGAGAAGGGGAGAGCTGGAGCCAGCTGCAGAAGAATCATGGGGGACACTAAGTTTAGTGTCCCTTCCATCAAGGGGGAAGGTCTATGCTGGGCTGACCAACTCTCACTGGATGGGCATCGAAGGGCCCTCAGAGAAGGGCCCAGGACCGAAAGGGGCTGAGCAGACGGGAGGAGGGCGCTGGTCCCGACAGCTTTGTCACTGACGTGTGGGACGTCCTTCTGCTGTCAGCTGCTCTCTGCCAACAGAGAGAAAGCAGCAGCCCCCACTGCAGCACACACACAATCCGCACCTCTGCAGGGGGCGGGGGGACAAACACACCTCGTCCCTCCTGGCTCAGCACGTGTGGGAGGAAAGCCCAACCGGAGCCCAGATTCTGCTGGGTGGGTCCAGATAACATCCTGGTGGAGCTGGGCTCCCACCGGGGGAAGGTCCGTGCTGCGGGCCCATCCGGGTGGAGGGCGGCTGCCCTGGACACCAGCAAAGGAGCCTGCTGGTCCTGGCTGCAGGAGCAGCCCCAGTGCAGACGCTGGGTCTGCCGCGGCTTTCTTCCTGTCTTGCTCAACTCCCGTCTCTGCTCTGAGAGGGCACCTGCCCCGCCCCAGCACAAGGACCCCAGCAACGACATGAGGTGTTTCGACCTCAAGTTCACTTGATGGATGGACAGAGCACAGAAAATGACAGGTGCCAGGGGGCAGGTGGTCCCGGGAGATTAAACAGCTCTCCAGGAGTCATCCATCATTACAACCTCATTCCTCCCCAGCCGGGGTCAGCAGGACTCTCCCAAAGCCATCCATCACCTGGGGGTCACGCTGCAGTATCTCCTGGGAGCCACCACCCACCGGCCACCTGGAGTGACCGTCTGCCCTGCGCTCAGAAGCACCTCCCAGGGCTGCCCTGAGTGGGGCTCAGCTGCGGCACAGCAAGCCCTCCAGGGCCCGTGCAGCGCACAAGGCCCCTGGGATCAGCCGTCACCCAAGCTGTCACTTTGCTCTCTTGGCCACAGCCCCGCTGCCTCCCCAGCCAAGGCAAGTGTCTGGAGGTGTGGTTCTGCTCACTCAGACCTGTGTGAGAGGAGAGGGTCCACTTCCAGCCTGGGTGGGGGTGGACTACATGGGGTCAGTTCTGGCCAATGAGATGCACACAGTCCCTGCCAGGCGAGGGATTCTGACCCCAGGTGACAACCCCCTCTCTCCCTTGGGCTGGCAGGCAGAGCTGCTGGCTGAGTTATGGCCACCTGGTCACTCTCTGTGGCCTGGCCCCAAAGCAGTCTCTGTGGGTGTGAGATGCCCAGTGTGGTGTAACAGTCCAGGGGACAACCCACAAGGGGTCCCTGCCAAGTGCCAGGCTGGGGCCCTGGGGCGGAGGGAATGTGGGTCTTGCTTCATAAGCCATCTGTCTGGACCCACTTTTGATTTTTCCAATTTAGAGAGGAGGGGACAGATTCCCAGGAGGGAAGGTCACCCTGGGGCGGAGCCAGGCCTGGCCTGCCTGGCCCCAGAGCCAGGCTCCAAAGCTGGGAAAGCTCCTGTCTGTTGGGACTGGCAGTGGGGGCTCCTGGAAGGTCTGGCAACTCAGTCCACGGCATCTGCTGGGGTCAAGCAAGAGGTCCCTGCCGGCCCTGTCTGGCCTGCTGGCCATTTTCTGTACCCACCTCCCAGAAAGGCAGGGCTGAGCCAGCCCAGTGGGTCCCGACTGTCACCCAGAGCCTCATTCTGAAGTTGATGGCCACGGTTCCTTAAGGGAGAGGCGAACAGAAGAGCAAACTCACAGGCTTTGTAGCTGAGGGGAAGTCTTGCTACAAGCATTTATGACCAGCCTGCTGTATGCACAGCACTGAGTGCTGTGTGAGCCCTGAAGTTGTTCTGAAGGCCGGGCAGGTGCTGTGAGGTGCTGAGCCACAGGCTTGCTTCGTCTCTGGTCTGAGTTCAGCCTTCTATCACAGATGCTTCTCAACCTTTCAGGGCTCCAAAGGTCTGCACCCAGGAGCCCTCCACCATATCTGCAGAAGAGTGACAGCGGCTGTCCACTTGTCTCTGGGGACAGGCTGCTCCCATGGCGGTTCAGGCCATTCTGAACCCATGGAGCATTTGGCAATATGTCCAGCAAGACCAGCAACGTCAGGACACTGAGGGCTTGGTGGGCGGCCCATGACCGCGTGCAGACCCTTGACTGTGGTGGGGGCTGCTCTCAGGGCTGGGGCGGGGTCAGGCTGGTGTGGGGATGCCTCAGAGCTAGGGCTGACTCCTCACCTCTGTCCCCACCCAGATCTAGGGAGCCATCGCCCTGGGGCCCCTTGAACACTAGAACACCAGCATTGAACGTCAAAGCAGCACGTCGGAGCCTGAGCTGACTCCCCAAGCGCCTCGCTGGCTGATGAACCGTGCCCATCCGCAGGCTTCCTTCTGAAGCGGCCCTCTGCCTCCCACAGGGGCCTCCCAGGCTCCCGGGGTGCTAAGGAACATGTGTAGCATCTCTCAGTTCCCAGCGTGAGGAGTGGAGAATTGCCGAGGTGTTGGCAGCTGCATAAAAATAGCCCCATCTATTAAGAGGTGGGAACCTGGCGAGCGTGGGGTGGGGGAGGTGCCCTCGCAGTGCTGCTGCCCTCCCGGGAAGCGCGGCCCTGCTCTGTTGCCCATGCAGACTCCTGCCCCCGACACCTGCCGTGAGTGCTGGTGGCACTGGGCCTCTCGATTATATCACCTTGACACAGGTGAGCTGCAAATCAAGGCCAGCTTCGATCAGGTGCCGTCTCTGGCTTGTCGGTATGAACACAGGCAGGTTTTTTCCAGAAGACCCGCACCTCTGACACCTGTCGGCAGTACACGCAGGGGACCTGACGGCCCAAGGACGGTAGCCCTGCAGGGGTAGGGCTGTCCCATAGACCTGGGCTGCAGAGCGATGGGACAGAAACTGTGAGCTGGGGGCTGGAGCAGCTGTGGAGGCAGGGGGTGAAGGAGGCCCTGCTGCTCACAGCTGGGCAAGGCTCTCCATGTGGTCATGCTACTGTCCTCTGCGACACTGGGCCCATGCTCACCATCTGTGGGCCACTCCCAAAGTGAGTTGTCCTCAGGCCTCTGGTGGCCTCCCACAGCCTCCTGGCAACCCCTCCTTCTGTCCTTCAAGACGCCAGGCTCCTCTCCAAGCCTTCTGTGACCCATCCTGACTCACTGGGTCCCCTTCCCTGGAGTGCCAGGTGGCACTCACAGCCCTCCTGGGAGGTGGGTGACTTCCCACCCTAGAGCTGGCACTCACGGGTCCATCGTTCCCCTTGGAATGCAGGAGCAACCACCCACGTGGACCCGGTTCACCCCCTCACCCTTGACACCCTACCCGCCACACTCCACCCTCACCTGGTCGCACCCCCACGCTCGTGGCTGGTCCATGTTCACCTCCCGTGGAGCTCAGGAGACCCTCGGGTCTCCTTTTAGAAAGTCCCATCCACGTGGCTTAGTGGCCTAGCTGATGCTCAACCTGGACCAGACCACTGACTGTTCCAAAGTCCTTCCAGGCTCCCCTGGAGCCAGGACCAGGTCCCTGTCCTTGACTGGCACTGGGGGACCCTACAGACAGTGCTCGCAGGCGAGTCCAGTTTGCCCTTCCCCTCTGACCCGCCCGCCCAGCTGCCGTTCCGGGCGGAGTCCTCTGCCTCCTCACCTCCCAAAACCCACTCTCCCTCCTCTTGCCCACAACGCCAGCCTCAGACTCCAAGCTAGGACTTGCTTGTGTAGAGACGGATCTCACTAACTTTCCCAGGTTGGCGTTGAGCCCTGGTGGGCTGAAGCAATCCCTGCTGGACTCCAAGAGCTGGGACCACATGCACCCTCCAGACTCTGCCAGGGGAGGTGCCCTGACGGACGCCGAGGTGGTTCAGGGTTTCGGGGTAAGGTCACTGTGGACCGCAGTGTGAGTTTCTGGAACGCTGGCAGGGAGGGCCAAGCCCTGGGTTGGGGGTCTCACACTGTCCTCCTCTTCATGCGGCTGAGAATTAGGGCCCGGCCCATGGGGGTCAGCCATCCAAGTGGGCTAACTCCACGCTGGCCAGGGGTGCTGAGCTCAGGTAGTCACGGAACCCTGGGGAGCTGCAGAGATCCGCGGGCCGTGCCACACACAGGGGTTCCGCACCCCCTCAGCTTGTCCCCGGCTCTGCTCAGCCCAGCTCTGATGGAGAGGGAGCTGGAGAGGGCTCGGACAGGGCCGAGAGGAGACTGGAAGCCGTGCCTGGCCTGTGCACTGGAGCTCCACTTAGCTGCCAGCCGCTTAAAAATAGAAGGAAGAGATTGAAAAGAGCAGGAGAAATGGCTGCGTAAAGCCGTCGGCAGCCCAATATGGCTGATTCAATTTCGGCCTGGCATCCCTGGCCTCTGTGCTCGGGGGCGCCAGGCTTGCCCCTCCCTCGGGACCGTCCCTGCCCGCCCACCCTAGCACCCTGGGTCACACGCTCAGTGCTAGCTGGTCAGTTCCGGTTCTTACTCCTGCGGCGTCCCTCTCTTCCCATGAGAGTCTGTTTGGGGTGTTGGTCTGCCCAGTGACCACCATCTCCCAGGCCTGGCACAGAGGACACGACATGCCTGCCCCTGGCTGTTGAATGAACGTACAGAACGTTCTCCTGATCTCTGCCTCTGTGTGGCCCAGCCAGACCGACGCCACACAAGGTCAGGGGTCTGGACTTGACCTGCCCTTGCCACCGGCTCCCAGCCCAGGGCCGAGCTACTTCCTGTGCTCCACTATGTCTGGGGACGGTGTGGGGACCCAGCCGAGCACCACCTGCTGCCTAGGCCCCAGGGGGGCTGCCTGCCGGCAGAGCTCTCTTTCCGCAAAAGCTCCATTTGGACAGCCCTTCTCAAGTCCTGGTGGGAGACAGCGTCCCCAGGGCCCACCCCTGAGAGCCACAGGCTGAGGGCTGGGGGCATCACAGGGCTTTGGCTGAGGGCCAGGGGGCATCACAGGGCTCTGGCTGAGGGCCGGGGACGTCGCAGGGCTCCGGCTGAGGGCCGGGGGCGTCGCAGGGCTCTGGCTGAGGGCCGGGGGCGTCACAGGGCTCCGGCTGAGGGCCGGGGGCGTCACAGGGCTCTGGCACTCAAGCAGCTGCACATGCACGGCTGCTTCAAAGTGACTGTGTGCCCTCCTGGGAGAGGCCTGGCTGGGCTGACGAACATGCAGGGCTGGCGGCCAGCAGGAGGCTTCTGACCCTCACCTGTCTTTAGGACAGACATGCGGGGACAGAATGAGTCCAAGCTCGCTTGTGGCCAGAGGCACCCCAGGACCTGAAGAGCCAAACCCTGGCCCTGGGGAGCACAGGTGTGGGCCTCTACTGCACAGCTCAGCCAGTTCCTCACGTTATCACCAAAGTGACACATGGTGACATCCACATTCAGGGCCACCGTGAAGGGGGGCCCAGACCAGGTCCAGGGAGCTGGGTGCCCTGCTTGGCCTAGTCTCCGTGTATCTGGCCTCAGGGCCAGTTTGACCTCTTCTCTCCATTTCTAGAAGCTATGCGAGAGCCAGCAGTGAGGGACGGGAGGCCAGCTCTCCAGCTCCTGTCAACCCAGGAGTAGGCTGCCCAGCCTGAGCAGAGCCACTGGGAGAGCTGGGAGGGCTGCAGGTCAGCAGGGTCGTCTCCCGCAGGCCTCTGCAGGCACGCCCCCATGTGCTAGAAGCGGCTGGGCCGGGAGCCTTCAGTGACCACTCCTCCTGCCTGCCCTGAGCGCAGCTGTGAGCCCAGGACAGCACTCCACACATCCCAGGTTTGATGCCTCACTTACGGAGGCCCGGGGTCCCACACCTGGTGCAAATAAGCAACTGCTTCTCCTGCGGCCTGAACACTGGGCACTGGGGGGTCAGTGCAGCCCCTGCCCGAGGCCTGGGGACACAGGGCCAGCCCGTCCCCAGGAGTGCCCAGCAGACACGCTGGCACAGGGCTGCTTGCCTGCTGGATGGCTGGTGAGTGAGGCCTCCCAGTCCCTGCCAGCGTCAGGGCCCAGAGCACCAGCCGAGCTGGAAGGCAGCCAGGGTCCTCGGAGCTGCCAGCCTCACTGTGCACCACCCCAAGCATGAAGGGGCCCTGTGAGACACCCCACTAGTCTCTGCAGACCCCAAGCAGTCCCACACTCTTGTTGGACTTCGTATGGCCCAGCATTCCCCAAAACCTGTGACCAGAATCATCTGTGGAAGTGCCCACATTGTATCAGTCAGTCCAGGCAGAACTGTGCCACACAACAAGCAGGCCCAGTGACAACACGTGCTCTGAGTCCTGTGGGAGTGCCAGGGGAGCTGTGCTCACTAGAGCGGCTCAGGGTGACGGTGGCCTGGCCATCCTGGTGCAGAGTGTCAGTTGTCACAGAAAGCCCTGCGCTGGTCCCTCAGGCCTCCATCCAGAAGTGCCCAGCATCTCCCTGCCCATCTCTCATTGGTCAAAGCCAGCACATGGCCATACCCCTTCCCAGTACCTCTGGGAAGAGAACTTAGATCACCACCACCCCTATTAGTACCCAGAGAGGCCCCCAGACCAGGCTGTGGGAAATACTGATTCTGCTTATTAGCGACCCCAAAGGGGAACAAATGTCCCAGCTGAGCTTTACACCCAGCAGGCCCGGGAACCAACCGCCATGTAAACCTGACCTGCGCTGTTTCTCCACGCCTCCCGGCAAGCCTTCTGCTCCTTTGCTGCAGTCTGGATTCACGTATTTATTCATATAGAAAGTGTCTCCCAGCCAAGTGTGACATTTGGGTACTGAGTCACTGTTTCGGTTCATCCTCGACATCCCACGAAGACGGAAAACATCAAAAAATATTGTGGACACCGAGTCTTGCTTATATGTTTCCTGGAAGGAATTTTTTAATTAATGACTAAGATGAAATAAAAACAAACAGAACATGAAAGTGGGCTCTGTCCCAGGGCGCAGCTGAGGGACGTCTGGGGACCGCAGACATGTGCACAGGCCAGCCGAGGGTCAGAGCGCTGGCACTTCCTGGAGGCCACTGGGGGCCACAGCTTCCCAGGCCCCAGACTTGCAGCCAGGGGAGACTCACCGTGAGCCTCCTCAGCGCCGCAGGCAGGGCTGCCCCTTCCCTTTTTGCAAAAGCCTCAGTTCCCCGTCTGCAAGGGGGGTGGCCATTCCTTCCCACTCTCTCTCTGTGCCTGTCATGTCCCCTCTCCCCTCTGTGGCATTGCCGTCCCTGTCTGGGTCCTTCTGCTCCTGGAGCCTCAGCTCAGGGTCTAGCACCCCAGAGCGGCCCCTCCTGGGGTGGACACATGGGTCAGGAGCAGTAACACTGAAGGACATTGAAGTAGCGACCTTCCTTGTTCAGAAGCTATGAAGTTCACGTAGCTCCTCCCGGCAGAACGCGCCATTCAGGGTAACCTGAGCCTCTTTCCCAAGCCATGGCCACTCCTGTTTCCTTATTTCCTTGAAGCAGAGTCACCATCTTACATGGACAACAGGAGAGAACAGAGAACGCCATCTCCCCAGCCTGGCACTGCCCTGTGCTGGCCCCGGGCTCCCGAGCGCCTCTGTCCCAAGAGGCGCAGCTGATGGTCCTGAGACAGAGGCTGGGGCAGGTGGCGAGAGAAGGGCCAAGGCAGAGGAGATAATCTGGCCCTTGCCTACAACGTTGCCTCTCTCCACAGTCCCAACGTTCTCAGCTGAGGTCAGCGGCCTGCAGGAGCTTTAACACAGAGCAGCGTCTTCAGAGCGCGCGCCCTGGCTTTCCTGCCCCGCCTCCGGCGGCAATGACTCCCGGCAGGTGCTCGGTGCGCCTGGCTCAGGCTCCCAGGAGGGCTTTCCCTTCCCTCCTTGATCCTCCACATGTCATCTTGGCCTCCTCCCCAGGAAGCCCACTGGGCCCAGCCTGGCTCACCTGCACACCCCAAAGCTCCCGGAACCTGCACAGGGGTGGGTGGGAGGACCGAGTCCCTGGCTCACTGCGGGGGCACTCAAAGGCAAGCCACCCTGGCCCCACTCTCTCCACATGCGTGCAGGAGAAGGAGCCAACCTCCAGGCTGCTGGGGACCCTCTCTGGGCCTGTGCCTCCCTGGAGGGAGAGTGACATGGCATCTGGTGGCTCTGGGTCCCCCTGCACATCCCTCTAAGCTTGGTGGCTGAGCACAGTGAGCAAGCACAGGAGAACTGGTGACTTGGGGGCCAGGGCCCTGCCGCAGCCTGCCCTTTGACCTCAAGACCCCTGGGATCCTGGGCCCCAGGCACCCTGGTTGGTACACCAGGGAGGTCATCCCACCTTGGTGGAAGGAAGCAGAGGCAACCCCACCCCAGGACGGGAGTGGACGGGGCTCAGGGCGCTGCAGTCCATAACTCACAGGCCACTAAATTCATTACCATGGCAGGAGCAGGAGAGCAGCGCAGCTCTTGGAAACCACCTCCAGCTTATGCGGCTCTTGGATTTGCTAAAATATTGAACGCGTTAGGGGGAAAATGAGAAAAGCCAGACAGGACGCTCCTCAGTCTGCTGCGGGGCATGGAGAGCAGGTTGAGCTGCTGCCCTGTCACCCAAGATTAATGGCAGAAGGAGGGGAAGGAGCAGGCCTCCAAGCGCTGGCCTCTGCGACCCCGGGGAAACCCAGGCTCCGTGATCTGTGCACTTGTCACGTAAATGAGTGTCCTTGCAGGGCTTTGGCATGTGCCCGGCTCTCCGCAATGCCAGGGGCAAGCAGACAGAAAGGCATTCATCATCCTAAGGAGTGGCCACGCAGCGCTCAAGGGCAAACCCGGCTTCCTTCTCCTTTAGCCAGGCGAGCCACGTGACTCAGGAATTAGTGTGGCCAGCAGGCTTGCAGACCGCAGCCCCCAGAAGGTCAGCTGCCCCAGAGCCGTGGACTTTCCCCATGGTCAGGGGACCTGGGGTGAAAGAATGGACATTTTTTTAAGCTGTCTGTTTTATCTCAACTCCCTAAGGTCTCCCTCCCAGTGACGGGAACAAAGCCCTTAAAACTGTTCCAGGAATCAGCCCCAAACAGGGAGTAAAAGGGTAAATTGAGCCAGATAGCCAGATAGAGCTCAAACAGTAGGATTACCAGAAACTATTGACCAGAATCTACGCCCTGTTGTAAAACGTTGTGAAACATGTTGTATGTTGTCAGCAAACCCAGACCCCCTTTGAAATTTCCCGGCAGCTTTGTCCCCCTTTTCCCTTTCATGTGCGACCCCTCCCGATGTGTGGTCTCTGCCTTTATAAACCTGCAAGATTTTCTGCTAGGGACTCGACTCCTGGACTCCTGCGTGAGTCATGAGTCGGGTCCCAGCGCGCTGGAATAAACACCTCTTGCGGTTTGCATCAAGTGACGCCTCCTGCGGTTGATTGGGGTTGCTGTTGATCCATGGGACAGAGTTGGGGTTTCCTTTTTTGGGGGAGGCCAATGGATGTGTCTCTAAGAGAACTGGTGTCTGGGAGATAGCTTCTTATATCTTCTGGCATGTTCTGTCAACAGAAACAAGAAGTCTGATTGTTTGGGTGTGTCATAGGTTAGACATCAGTAAGAACTTCCAACAGACTTGTCTTGAACTACAAGAAGTTCTAGGATTGGCCTCCATAGGCTAGAGCTCCAACACCTGCCTGGCCTCCAAGGAAGTCCAGCAGAGTCTGGAGTGGAGACCGAAAGGGTGAAGGTGGCTGGTTGGCTCTGGTTGGGGGTCCTCTCCTCCTGCTGCTCCCAGGACAAGCATCACTAAGTGATCCACCACTCCTTCCTGCTGAGGCCAGCGAGGCCAGCAGAAGCTTCCACACCGCGAGGGGCAGCACGCCATGCAAGCTGACATGGATAGCGCAGGCCACACAACCTTGACAACAGCGCATGACAAGGAGTTTCCTGGCAGGACATGGGCAGTTCACAGCCTCCTAGTGGACACGAAGGGCCACAGTCAGAAAGCAGGAGCCGGAGCAGCCCTCAGGCCTCAGGAGCAGAGCTCCACTTGGACTCTGCAGGGAAGGCGTGGACATCAACCTCTGTGGCTGTTCACTCAGCCGGGGCTCAGAGGAGAAGGTGGTCAGCTGGCCTGAGTCATGTGCTCGCCCTGGCCAGGCGAGGGCAGCAGCTGACCCAGCAGTCCCCACAGAGGGCTCCAGGGAGGAGGAGGAGGAAGTGAACCCCCTCCCAGGAAGGGGCGGTGCTGAGCACTTGGGGGCCACTGGCCTGCCTGGACCTTAGGCAAAGCCCCTGCTCCCTGGCGTCCCCTCAGGCTGTGGGCAGTGGAGGTGAAGTAACCACTGATTGACAGTCTCCGTCGGGGGGGATCTGGAGGAAGGGGTGCAGGCCACGGTGCCGCTGAAGAGTCCCACGGCGGGGCTGGGCCGGCTCCGGGGAGCACAGACCTGGGAGCACGGCCTGGGTCAGGCAGCTCAGCCCAGGCTTGGCGCCTGCTTGCTGGCGCATCATAGCTGCACAGACCTGAGGGTAGTGATGCTTGTCCTGGGAGGAGCAGGAGGAGCCAGAGCCAGCCAGCTGTGCCGCCTTTCCTGCCCGGTTCCTCTAGACCTGGTCTGGCGCAGGCACGGCATTACGTCTAGTGATTTTCTACAAGTAGGTCGGGTGCCTGCATGGTGGGCTAGAGATGTCAGTGGGCTTGGCAGCCCTGTTCCTTCACCATACCCATGCTAGAACCGTGGTGTGGAATAACTTGTGCAGCTACAAGTTAAAGGCAATTCTGAGCTCCCTGGCAGCCAAGGAAAAAAGAGGGAATGGAAAAAGGTGGACTAAGAATGTTTGGCACAATAGAGCAAAAGATTCTACAGAGGACAGAAGCCTTTCCTTACCCCAAATCCTGGCCACTCAGTACCTACAAAAGATTAAGCACCTATTCTATCTTCCAGCCAGAGTTCACCTCTGGGCCTGATCCCACCCCTCAGTCTGGCAGCTGTCGTCCCTGGAGAGCCCCTAAGTCCTGGCCCTCCATCCCTCTGACCTTGACCTTCCTAAGCACATTCAGTTACACTCATTCGATGGGGGGATTTCAACGGCAGAGAAACTGTCTGCAGGCTGTGCTAACAGAAGACACGTGACATCATGCCTTTGCCAAAGCCCACAGGGTAGGAACAGTAGGGGGACCCTGCTGGACCACATGGCTGTGAGCACACATGACGCAGCAAGGTTGGCTCATCCGTGTGACAAACGTCACGCCCTGCAGGACGTCGGGGCAGTGGACGCAGCTCAGCTCATACCCTGCACGCCCTCAGGGCGCAGCCCACCCTGGGGTATGGTGGAGATGAACCGCTCCGCCCTGGGAGGCCGACCCGGGAGGCTGAGCATGAGGGGCGGGGCCTGGGAAACCTACGCACCTTTGCTCAGTTTTGCTGTGCACCTAAAACTGCTCTAAAAAACAAATTCTTTTAAAAAGCTGGGGGAAAAAACCCAGTCAAGCAAACTTAAAAAATAATAATGCGAGCTGTGGGCCCTGGGGAGTCGGTGGGGTCCTCACGCTGTCCAAATTTTCTGTCAGTCTGAAACCACTGTGGAAACCCCTGATTCTTCTGCAGAGGCAGGTTAGGAAAGGCCCAGAGCCTGGGTGCCGTGGTCCCCTGACCACTGCGAACAGCTTGGAGGCAGGGCGGACAGGCGCACAAGGAGAAGGCAAGCTTAGTGACCGACCTTAGCCTGTAACGTGGTTAGTGGCTTGAAAAACAAAGAATGGCTCTGGTTTCTACAACGAGCGTTTGTTTCCTGACACCTCGTTTTTCCTCCATTTGAAATGTGTGAGGCTCCGGGGCTTCACATCTTCTGAGATCGTTCCATGTGACGCGTGGCTTTCTGTTCACACGTGTGTGCCGCGTGAAGTTCCCCTGTAGGAACAGAGGCCTCAGTACAAGCAGGAGGGCTCGGCAGACTCTAGTTCAGCCCAGAAGCTGGGACCAGGGACCTCGGGTCCCAGGCTTGTGGGTGACAGGTGGGGACACGGCTGGTGCTCCCCAGCGCTGGCCCCAGGCAGGTGGGGCCAGGTCCCTGGTGGGAGCCAGCCAGCAGTCCCAGCGAGGCCGCACGTCCTCCTAGACAGCGTGGGCCCGTGATCTCGTCTCTGCTTTTCCAAGCCGTGAGACCACGCGGGAGCGAGCGCCACCAGGTGTGATCCCGAGCGGCACCTGGCTCCTGCACATCAGTGTCGGCTTGAATCAGCTCTGCTCACAAGCACACCACCTGCGCCCAGAGCGGCCGCCCGAGCTGCGGAGCTCCTGGTGCACGAGGACCTGCAGTCCCGGGACACTCGACCTCTCAGTACAGGGAGCACTGAACCGAGAGCGGAATGCGGGGCAGGAGCAGCCTGTCTGCGGCGAGTTGGGGTCAGGCAGGAGCCGGTCTGGGGCCCCTGGAGTGTGCGCTGGCGCTGCCTGCTGCGCCCTGCTGTCTCTGGGCCTGTCCTGCCTGCTGGCCCTCTGCTGCCCACCCCTGTACAGGTCAGTCTCCACCTCCACCTGCTCCCGCCCAGCGTGAGGCCCAGCTTAGACGGGCTTCTCCTGGGAGGCCTGCCTGAGCTCCACCTGCACCTGCCCAGCTTGGTTCCTGCCCAGCTGCGCTGCTGTGCTGGCTTCGGGGGGCATCAACCCCTGGGCATCCAGGACCAGCTGGGGGTTGTCACGGGTGATCAATCAGGCCGAGTCTCAGAGACAGGAAGGCAGGGCCCGGCACTGTTCTCCTCCCCAGTGTGGAAGCCCACAGCAGGGGGAGGTTTGGTCTGACGGCACCTCAGGGAGGGTCTCCAGTCAGCCAGGACCAGGTGACCGGGAGCCCGAGGGCCCTGGGCAGTAGCCAGGAGGGGTTTCTCGGAGCCCCTGAGAGAGTGAGGGCTGGAAAGCCCAGGGCACGTGGGGTCCCCACCACCTACCTGGTGTCCAGCGTCCACAGCCCCAGTGCCCAGTCTCTCACAGGGAGCTGCAGGCCACAGCCTGGCACCTTCCCATCTGTGCAGAGCTGGGCTGGCTGGGAAGGAGCTCCTGACTCCATCCTCCGGGGCCCTGAGCACAGGTCTGACCAGGAGACCCCAAGGCTGCTGGCCCTGGTAGCCAAAGGTAGGACACCATGGTCAGAGCCCCCTTTGCCACCACTGCCACCATGAGCTCTCTGCCTTGAGGACGTGCTGAAGGTTCCAGATGCGCAGACGACCCCAGGGCCAGAGCTCAGACGACACCAGGCCAGGATAGCCATGGAAACACGGGCCCTCACTAAGTCAGGAGGGGACTCGCCAGCAGGTGGCCCTGAGCACCCAAGCACGTCACCTGACACTGCAGCCAGAGACCCACCTCCACCCAGTACCCGTCCCTGGGTGTCCAGCCCTCTCGGGAGTGCCTGGGCAGTCCCCTCCTTCCCCAGGGCGGGTCTGTCTCCTTCATCCAGGGACCCTGCGGCCCTGGCCCCTGTGGTGGAGTGGGTGGAGCGGCTGGAGCAGAGCAGTGCCTGGTCCCCAACGGGGCCCCACTGGCTTCCTTCCTCCTTCCTGCCGTCCCCCGCAAGTCGGCCACCTGCCCCTCCCCGTGAGAGCCTCCTAGAGGACGAATCTGCAGGGGGCCCAGGTCAAGCGGCCGGAGGGTGAGGGGAAGGCGGCCCCGGTGTTAGCAGAGCCCTGGGATGAGAAGAGCACCTGCAAGCTTCCACGGGGATCACACAGCCTCCAGCCCGACGTGCTCGTGTCAGAGCAAATCCGCGCACGCGGGCGCGGCCTCCCCTCCGAGTCCGCGCTGGCCCACCGGGCACTCCCGCCTTTAATCTCCCTGATTCATGTCGCTGCCTTGGATGAGGCATATTAATGTTGGGTCAAGAGGGATTTCATCAGTTATTCCGAAGGCCTTATTTCATTTTTATTCAAGAATGTGTGATCCTGAGAAAAAATGATCACGTATGAGAAGGACAGGGAGTCGGCACGGCTCTCTCCCGAGTTCAGAGGACCGTGAAATCTCAAAACCAGAAGAGGAAGTTAGATCCAACCCTGTCGTTTCACAGATGGGGAAACAGAGGCCCAGAGGAGAGGGACATCCCATCCCCTAGCCTGCCCGAGTTGTGAGTCTATGCCAAATCCAGGCCTGTCACCTCGTTCTCCTGACACCCATCCCAGGATGCTATGTGGCATGTGGGGACAGGTTTCAGGTCGGTCATCTCATAGGAGAACAAGGTCCTTGGGTCTGGAGGTGACTCAGGCCCTCCGTGAGCATCATAGCCGCCACCTTTCCCTGAGCGTTTCTATGCCAGGTCCTCTAGCGGACTCCTCTGCTGCCATCACTGTCCCCGTGTCACAGATGGCTCTGTAGTTTGGATCTAAGTGTCCCCCAAAGGCACCCATGTTGAGGGTTTGGCCCGGCCTGGGTACTGTCGGGAGGTGGTGGAACCTTTATCAGGTGGGCCCAGTGCCTTGGGTCCCAGTGGCCCCCAGCCCTCCTCCTGCCCTCTTCCTTACCCCAGCCACGGAAGCCACCTCACCACAGTCCCAAAGGTCACAGGGCATGGGCCACAGCCTGAGGTCGCCTCAGCTGCCAGCCAAAATTGCCTCTTCTCTTTGTAAGTTGATTTTTCGGGCACTTGGTACGGGGACAGAAGCCCCCTGAAAGTAGAGGGGCTATCCCGCTAGGGTGTGGACGTGGCTGCCGGGGCCCGTCCGCTTGAAGGACCCACAGAGCCCGTGCACATGTGGCCCAGCACCTCAGGCAGCCCAGGGCAGGCCTTTCTATTGCTGCCGCGACAGCCGCCACCATCTCAGGAGCCGAGCGCCGTCACATGCCACCTTGCGGTTGGATGCGTGTCCCGTGGGTGGGCGTCCCCTGGGTCTGCTGGCACCTGGGCCTGGGTTCTTGTGCAGCCACGTCAGGGTCTGCAGGGCTGCAGGCCTCCTGAGGCTTGGGAGGACCTGTCCTGGACTCACTCGGGCAGCGGGCAGAACACAGGCCGGCAGACCTGGGGACACATCCCTGCTGCTTTAGGGTCCTTCGCTGGGGGCATTCCCAGCTGCTAGGGGTCAGTCACAGTCCGGCTCCAGCCCCCATCCTCCTGCGAAGCCCACAGCACGGCCCCCACGGGACACCCTGGCTCCACGTCTTTGCACCTTCCTCTTCCTCCCCCAGGGCCCCAGGGTGGCACAAGGCCCAGGAAGGCCTGCTCGCTGCCCGTGTCCAGGCACACCCTGACCACATCTACACAGCCCACTGCCTGTGACACAGCGCAGGTGCTGGGGCGGGGACTAGACAGGGCTGGGGCCGCTCCTGTGCCTGCCGTGTTGAGGGGACCCCCTCACTGAGTGGAGCTCAGGGGATAGCTGGGAATGCCCAGGGAGGATCCTCACAGAAGCACCTGCTGCTTGGTCAACGGCCGGGGACTTGGAAGGGGCAAAATGGGAAGGTGGGCGCAGGAGTTCAGAAAGAGGCCTGAGCCTCTCAAAAGGAGCCTGGGGGTGTGCTTGAGTTCCAGCCCCGCTGCCCAGTTCGGGCTTTGGGGTCTCTGTGCAAGGTCCCTTCTGGGGCTGTGTCATGGTGGAGTTGCCCAGACCCTGTGAGTGGCCACCAAAAGCCCCCACCAGCAGGAGAGTCCACTTGGCTGTCGAGGTAGGAACAGGACCGCAGGTGTAAAACGGTGGTGGTGAGTACGGAGGGCGTCGCTCTCGAGGTGACTGCAGGCTGAGCTGGACCCCGTCCCCACACCATCGGAGTCGGGCGCCATGAGACGGCTGCCTCGGCAGCCACGAAGCCGCTGGCTCCAGAACAGCCACCTTCCCGCCAGGAAGATGCCGTGTCTGAGCCGACTGCAGCAGACCACTTCTGCCAGCCACCAGCCCCGCGGGGCCTTCTCTGGCCAACACCTGCAGGAGGGTGCCCACACCTGCCTGCCTGCCCACAGGAGCCTCGCCGGCCAGGACCTACCCGCTGAGCCAAACACCTGTGGCCGTGCCTGCTGGAGGGAACCAGAGCGAAGAGGGAGGCTCCGTGGCCGCCTCCCAGCCTCCCTCAGGGCCCCCACGGTGCAACCACTCACACCAGCCCCAGGCCGTGAGGAGGCCTGGGTGCCGGCACCACTCTCCAGCCTAAGAGGAAAGTGGAGGAGAGATTGGGAGCAGACTGTGGGAGGGCAAGCACCACGCTGGGGCATCCTTCCCTGGCAAAGAAGCGGAACACAGCAGGCGTGCCGAGCCTGGCTTCCCTCGCAGCTAGGAAGATGCGGACTCCACAGCCGCTGCGCAGCTCCAGCCAGAGGCGGAGTCCAGGAGTGACAGTGCAGGACTGAGTTTTGCAGCAGGGCAGCAGTTCCAAAGCCAGCGTCCAGTGCTGGTGCCTTCGCTGCTCAGCGAGGGTGGCAATGCCACCTCCAAGGCTGGCCCTCAGCATGACTTGGGGCCCTGGTCCTGGACTCCCTCACACTCAAGAAGCCCCCAAGTGAGGTTGCCAGAGGGACTCTGCAGCCACCTTTTCCACGTGGACGGTGGTCACAGAGGGAGGGCAAACCTCGGTCAGGCCACTGGAGTGGGGAAGAACAGGTGCTCATTCAGGCACTCCACATGTGAAGAAGAGTATGTGTCACTTCTACGACATCCAAGTTTGACTGGGCGCCCAGGGCTGCCTGGTCATTTTCTCTATCTAGCAGCCTAGTGGGACAGGAGGTTGCAGGGGTGGTAAGGGTGGCGTGGGGCCTTTTGAGCCTGGTTTCCAGTGACATTTCACAACCTAGTTAAAACACACAGAGAAGTCGGGCACATACAAATCTACACATACCTGACAGGAGGGGAAGTTGGCCAGGTGAGGATGGTCCGTCCGTGACCCAGTGAAGCTCCCGGAACGTACCAGAATGGAAGGAGCAGAACGCAGGTCCAGCTTCCTGGTCTCTGTAGGAGTCCTGCACTCCCCGGCTTAAAGTGTCCTTCAGCTGTGCCAGAGACAGCGAACTTGCTCCTTCCCCGTCCAGACAGCAGTCGGGGCTGCAGGACTCTGAGCCTTTGTACATCCACCAGTGTCTAGAAAACAAATTAAAAAACACTGCAGACGAACAATCTTTAAATTGAAGTCCTATATACAGTCTCAGTAATCCTAGCCACCGCCAGACATTAATCACCCTGCAGCCGCAAGGAAGGGCCAGGGTGCCCGCTGAGGTCCGCAGCACGCCCTCCTTGGCAAAGGCAGATTCTGCCGGGAAGTTTTCCCTTTGTGATTTCTTTTTCTTTCTGACTGTATTTTAGACTCACCCTTGAAAAGCTGACAAAGGAGAGCCTGGCAGGTCCCCTCCCTTTCCCTGCCTCCTTCTCTCCCTTCCCCTCCATCTCTCTCTGGGCTCCGGGCGCAGCAGAGACTTGCCTTGAATGTGGAGGCACCTGTCATCCAATCTGGTTGCTCAAGGGGGATTGGGTTGAGCGGCCCTGGCAGGGAGGTCCCTGCAGGAGGAAATGTCTGCTCCAGAGGCCAGGCTGCCCAGGTTGGGTGGGCTGCAAACCCAGTAGGGGATCCAGACCAGCACCACCAGCTGCCCACAGGGAGCCAATGGCTCTCACCCGAGCTGAGGGGCTCTAACTAACCCCCCAATATCTTTCAGTTCCTGGTTTGCCCTTCCAGGCCTTCCCCCCAGACCAGGGACCTGAGATCCAGATGGCCACACCTACTGCCTAGGGACCCAGGGAAGTCAGTTTTCACTTGCTGGCAGGCTCTGGTCCTTGTTCCCAGGTCAGGTGAGCTGCCTGACTCTTGTGCAGCTCAAGGGACAAAGGAGGGACACGGGCCATCAGGTCAGCCTGGAACATGTCCAGAGCGCAGCGAGGAGGGTGCAGGAACCTGCTCTGAGGGGTTTCCCAGCACCAACCCCCCAGCCCCTGGGGCCCAGCTAGGCACCAGGCGATGCTGTCCAGGAGCGGCTGCAGAGAGAAGCTCGTGCCATTGACACACTGTTGTGATCGGACCTAAGCCGACGTGTGTTGTGACACAACGTAATGGCAGGAGGTGGCCTGGTCACGCTGCAGAGCCCCTGCCAGGGCCAGCCTGGGTGAGGAGCGTGGTGGGCAGCACTGTCCTCGTGGGGGACAGAGCTGGCCATGGGGGGGGCCAATGGCTGTGGCCCAGCGGAGAGGTGACCAACACGTTCCCCCATGCCCATTTGGCCACAGTGCTTCAGGTCAAGGGAAGTGGGGGCAGAAAGAAAATCTAAGGAGACCAAGCACGTTGGCTGCCCGGGACCTGGCTGCTGCTTGCAGGTGCCACTGGCGGCTGGTGGCATGAGCGCGGGATTTCTGTCACCACAGCAGGTACTCAGGCACTCAGAGAGGAAGGTTTGTGGAGCTGTGAGCTGAGACAGGTTGGCACCACGCTGGGGGCGCACGGGAGGCAAAGCCTCTGCCCTGTGCCTGGGACGGGAGAAGGGAGGCAGAGAGAGCGGGAGAGGAGACGGGCCCACAGTCCTCTTCACAGGCATGCCCCCAGGACCCCAGGCCTCCCAGTCAGCCCCAAGCCAAAGTCCACTGCCTCCCCATGGCACCCAGGCGGAGGCCAGGCCTTCACTACGCTGGCCTTTGGGTTCACTTAAGATCCAAGTCACATCAAAGGCGTGAGGCCCCTGGGGCGGCCTTCACCAGCAGTGCCCACAGCTCAGGGCTGGAGCAGCCCCACAGGGGCGGCTGGCACCTGCATGGGTCCCCCTGTCACCCCTGTGCCACCATCCTGACAAAAGGACTGCAGGCAGTTTTGCTCTGTCCTCCCCCCACCCTGGGGACAGCCAGCA
Organism: Sciurus vulgaris; assembly: GCF_902686455.1. NCBI lineage: Eukaryota > Metazoa > Chordata > Mammalia > Rodentia > Sciuridae > Sciurus > Sciurus vulgaris. Next base: position 87,685,936 of record NC_136476.1, on the reverse strand, counting down.
GTGGGACCAGGCTTCTTGTGGCACAGGCTCCCTGCTTCTAGAACAAGGCTCTGCAGCCGGGGATAGCAGAGCCTCCCCTCCCAGGCTCACACGGTGACAAAGGGACGGTGTGGCCTCAGGTGAAGAGCCGAGGCTCAGGAAGACAACAGAAGGCGGGTCATCTGTCCTTTCGCTCCTAGGCCTGGCCCGTCGTCCTGAGCCTTAGCTTCCTCATCTGCAATAGCAACGTGACGGTTCCTCCCGCGCAGGCTGTTCTCAGGGTTCGTCCCCTACCTGCAACAGCAAGGGCCCGAACCGTTTCTGTTCTGATTACTGTTATTTGGAACCCACCTGGCCTGGGTGTGAGGTCACCCTCCTTGGGACGGGAAAAGACACCCGCCCTGCAGGGGGCCTAGGCTCCTTGGCCACTCAGCCCCTGGGACTGGGCGCCCACGCATTTGTGCCGCCCCAGCCAGCTCCTGGCGGGCGCGGGGGGCGGGGGTGACGGGCTGTGTCTCCAGCATCCTGGGCTGGGCCCGGCTTCCTTGGATGGCAGTAGGAGCTCTGGGACCTGGGCCTTGTGAGTCCGACAGCAGGGCCAGATGGCCGCAGAGGAGGGGCCCTGGAGATACTGCATCCCTGGGTCTTTGGGGCAGATACTGGTGACACTGGAGGCCTTAGCTGGCAGGAGAAAGATGATTCGTCCCCAGCTGTGAGCAGAGGGGTGGCAGGGCTGAACTGCCTGGTCCTCCCTGTCCTGCCTGCCCTCTCCTGGGGCACCTTTGGGCTGAGGTCTGGCAGTTTACCCAGTGCACAGTCCCTTAGGACAGGCTGGGGGGTTGGCGTGGCCTGGACATCAGGACACATCTAGGTTAGCAGGTGCATTCAAGCGGCACCAGCGCCCTCAAGGCCAGGCCTCCTAGAGAGGAGGCCACAACAGGGTCCCAGCCCTGCCCTGAGCCCCAGAGACCCTCCCCCCAAGACTTGCCAGGGTGTGCAGGGATGGATCTGTGGGCTGGGACTGCCTGGTGGGGCTGCCCACAGGGGCCTGCCCAGCCCAAGCTCCCCCACCCACTGCGGATGACCTGGGAGGGACAGATGTCAGGGCCCCCTCCTCTGGAAAAGGAAGGCCAGCGGCCAGCTCACCTAGTGTCGAGCTCCAGGCTGCTCTCCTCTTCATGGATGGGAAGCATTTTTTGTAGCAATAAAAATAGATTTAATAACCAGAGAGCAAAATTACTTTTTTTTTAAGCAAAAAAAAGTAAGGTAGTAAATATTCATTGATGTTCCCCATGAGATCTCTGGGGTCATGTTTTAGAAATAGATTACAACATGCGCAGACGTGCAGACTCACACGCACACGCTCACGCGCGCGCGCGCACACACACACACACACACGCTCACGCTGCGGCTCCCGCAGCCCAGAGCCACGTGGATACCTCTGCTTACCAGCCGCAGGAGGGGGCCCCTCGACCTGGAGCCACATGATGGCTTCCCTGACACAGATTTCCTCTCCCAGAATCACATTAGGATAAAGTGTCCCCGTGGAGACAATGCAGGAGCACTCAGAAGGCACTGGAGGGAGGGTGGGGCCTGCTGGGTCCTAAGGCCACGCCTGGGAAAGACTGTCCTTTTGATGAGAAGAGGAAGGGCCAACGGCAAAGACCCACCCAGAGGGCCAGCTTGCCACAGTGGGCAGGTGAGGAGGTCCCTGGGGCAGCCGAGCCCGCTCTGGCTGCGAGGCCAGCTGTCTCCAGGGGAATGTGTTGTGCTCCTGATTCACATTCACACCCATTCAGCAAATCTGCTCCTGGGGCCTCTGCTGTGTGGGCCCTGTGAGGTTCACCAGTCCAGGAGAGGACTCGGGGCCAGAGTGAGCATGGGCCCAGGAGCCAGGCCCTGCTATAGCCAGGGAGGTGGACAAGGAAGGAATTGTTGGTAGGGAAGCTGGAACACAGTCCTCAGAGGGTTGGGGAAAAGCCCACAGCCTCAGGGCCAGCATGCTGACCTTACCCCGGAGACAGTGGGCCCTGGAGGGTGTCCGGCAGGGGAGGGAGGGTAAGGAGCACATTGGGAAGGACTGTTCCTGCCGTAGCATGGGAGGAGGGGGGGCATCCAACGAGAGAGGAGATGGCCATGCAGAAGCAGGCATGGGCCCTGGACAGGTGGCTCCAGGTGGCAGCCCCTTCTGTGGAGGCCTCCAGGAGAGTGGGATGGAGACCAGCAGGAGACCGCTCCTCACGGGGACTGGTTGCTCAGGAAGGCAGCAGCAGCTGACCTGCATGGAGGTACTCAGGGCATAGAGGGACAGGGCCTCTGTGCCCCTCTCCCCAACAGCGTGTCCTGGACAGGGTGGATCCCACAGCTGGGGAGGGCCGGGCCTGCTGGGCACATAGGCACATCTAACTCCAAGCCCCCTCATCTGTCCTGGACCCCTCAGGTCTCCCACCTGCAGAGATGTGCCCTGCTCCTGGCTTTGGGGCTTTCTGATGCCCTCTGTCCACATACATCTATCTCGCTACCTCAGAACTGGCGCTAACTCCTACACGTAACACGGCGGGCCATGTCCCGGGGCCGGGCCTGCCCCGGGGCCGGGCCTGCCCCGGGGCCGGGCCTGCCTGTCTGCAGGTGCTCAGCAAGGGCACCTGAGGGGAGAGGCGGGTCCAACCTCTGGCTCCAGGTGCCGCTATGCTGCCCAAGACCAGGGGCGCTGGCCTCGGGATGGACCGGGCAGACCCCTGGAGCTGGCCGCGGGGAGAGCCCCCTTCGCATGCCGGCCCCCGGGTCACGTTTGCCCACCCCTTTCTCCAGCAGAAGGTGGTCCCGCAGCTGCAGACTCCCACCCGGGGGAGACCCACACTCCAGGACCCAGCAAGGCAAGCCCGCTCAGGCCCCTCCTGGGAGAGCCCTGTGTTGGGACTGTGGCCTGGCTGCCTCCACAGCCTGCATTCGCCCCCCAGCCAGGCTCCAGCCGGCCTGGCCCTGGGCTGCTGGCTAGGAACCCGAGAAGACCACATGCCCTCCTGGGCCACTGCAGCAGGGTGGGCGGCCTCCACAGCCGTGGCCTCTGTCAGGGGTGCAGGCTGGCATGAGACGTTTTTGTTTTAAGACCAGCCAGTGCTCTGGCTCCTCTGGAACACACTGAATAAATTTCCCTTTATTAGACACTGACTTGCCCGTTACAGAGTCTTTCCCTCATTATTCCTGCATAAGCTTAGGCATAATGGCCCCGAGTCCCCTCTTGCATTCAGAATCCTGGTCCCTCAGGAGGACAGTCAGCCGCAGCATTGAGCAGCTTATAGGGCAGCCGGACGCTCCTGCTGGGGGGCCAGGTCTCCCCTACACCTCCTCTGGGTGGCCCAACACGGGCTCCCCAGGGTCCCAGCATCCGGATGACCTGCCCTGCCCTGGCCTGCAGCCCTGGGCTCAGCTTGCTGTGGAGGAGGGGCAGAGGGCAGGCGGGCTTGGTTTCCCATTGGACAAGGCCCCACAGGGCCCTCCTGGCCTGGGGGCCCACACACTGAGTCCCGCCTGCACTCATGGTCCACACTTGCCCGTGCACACGCCACACTCCACTCACGAGCACACATGTCCCGTCCCCTGCCTCCACACCCCGAGGGCTGTGCCCCCCTCTGTCCACGCACTTCTGGGCACAGCCCCACCCGCTGCAGGCCTTTACACAAGCCCTTCCTGAGTCGGCACACTGCACGCCCCACACTCCCACGCACACTCCACGCACACCCATGTGCCCACGCCCAGCACACCCACTCATATCTGCCTGTCCTCCCTCTGGGCAGTAGCCCTCCTCCCCTGAGATCTCCTCAACCACTGCCTCTGGCACAGAGGCCATCCTGGGGCTGGTGCCAGGCTTGGGTCCCTCTGCTGCTGGCCCCCAACCCCACCTGCCACAGCTGCACCCGCTACGCAGTGAGAGAGCCGGCACTATCCAGCCTGTCTGGTCCACTGATCTGCTGTGTCTGGGCCTCGCTCTGGCCTCCCTCCACTCTGTGGGGTGGGGGTATTGCCCAGGCTTTCCAGACACCCCCACGGCCCGAGTGGGACCTGAGTGGCTCCCCAGGACTCTGAGGGTTGTGCAGCTGGGGAGAGGTCAGCCTGCAGCACAGCACTCCCGTCCACCCTCGCCCTGAGTGGCGTCCCAGCCTTGCCTGCTGCCCTCCCTCACTGTCCACCTCTTCTTCCCTCTTCCCAGCTTCTCCAGCTCCTGGCCTCATTCTGGGGTCCGCCTGGTCACAGAGAAGAGTCTGCCTCCCAGCAGCTGTGCCCACGCCAGAGGCCGAAGATGCTGCTGCATTCTGCGTGATCAGGGACCCAGGGCAGAGGGCATGGAGTCCATCGGCCCCCAGCCTGTCCCCGCTCACCCCAAGGGCATCTGATGGTCGCTGACCTTGTCACGGCAGACCCTGGTCACCGAGGCTGCTGATGCAGCCCTGCTGACCTGAGGCTCCGAGAATCTTCACAGACCCCGCAGGGCAGGGGCAGGACGAAGAAGACTCCAGGCCGTGGAGAGACACCAGGCCCTGAGGCCCTGGCCCTGGCCCAGGCTCTGGAGTCAGCTGGGAGGGCAATGGGGGACTGCCAACTCCTGCTGCCCTCTTGGTTAACTTTGAAGCTCCCCTTCTCTCGGCGGAGGACAGGCCAGAGGGGGCAGTTGGGGGACCGCCCTGGAAGAGGAGGCCGAGACTGCACTCCCATAGCTCAGCTCCTCCAAGGCCGGAAGGGCGCAGACCCAGGCTCTGCCTAGGAGCCCTGCTGCACGTGTCCTTCCGGGCCTTCCACTGCCCACTCAAAGCTCCTCCCGATCACTCACTGTAGGTGCCACCCAGCCAGGGCGGGGACAGGGAGCCCCAGCTCACATAGCAGGGTCCCGACACCACACACGAGGCACAGAGGGACAGCAGTTCCACCAGGGAGCCGAGGGCCTGGTAGCAAGGGAGAGGAGCCCCCAGGGCCTTCGAGAGGAGGAGGAGCAGGAGTCCCCAGGTGTCTGTGGAACCCTGTCACATCCTGAAAGAGGCGCCGGGAGACCTTCATGATTGACAGAGACTTCACCCTCCACAAGCCTGAGAGCCTGGATTTTCAGGCCATAGAGACTTCTGGAACAAGACCCCAGCTGAAGCCCACTGGGAGGCGCACTGGGCCCCAGCTGGTGGCCCAGGTGAGACACCGTGTCGAGGTCCCCCATTGCCTCTGTGGAGACTGTTACGTGGTTCTCGCAGTCATGGTGGTGGGCATGTCTAACCAGGTAACCGGCACAGAAGAGGCAAGACCTCAGCCAAGAGCTCAAAAAGCTCTGGATCCTGGGCAGCACTGAGATGGGGGGTGACCGACCAAGCAGGGTTTGACTTCACCCCCTCCCAATCCAGTTCTCAAGAGCACTTATTAAATGCCTACTGCGTGCCAGGGGTGGCTTTCTCCACTGGAGACTCAGCAGGGAAATAAGTCTGTATGTGCAGAGCTCATGGTCTAGATGGTTGGGAACAGGTCCTAGAAGGGGGATTCAGCAGGGGAAGGAGCAGAGAACCAAGAGTGGGGGCTGAAAGTGAAATAGGGAAGTCAGGAGGGCTCCCTGTGAGGGTGGTCAGGCACAGACCCAGATGACACAGGACAGCAAACCACGAGGGCACCAGGGAGCTGAGTGTCTGCCAGAAGAACCGTGCAAAGGCCCTGTGGTGGACCTCAGCTGGGTGAGTTTGCAAGGAAATGAAGGGAGGGTGGTGGCAGTGAGCAATGGTGGGAGGTGAGGCAGGTTGGGGACATCCACAGTGGCCTTCCAGGACCCAAGGCCCCTGCATGAAATGTGGAATTTTGCAGTCACCTGACGCTGAGGGGGACCGGCTTTCCACCTCCAAGACGCGAAACTGAGCAGGTCTCTCCCTCTGTCTTGTTTGGCCTTTGAGAATCCTCACTACTGAAGGCAGAAGAGCAACCACCACCTCAGAAGGCTGTCCTCTCTCCCCACCCTGGGGGAGGAAGGAGAGGGCCAGGAGCAGCCAGACCTGACCCAGGCAGGGAGCCGGGATGGGAGGAGGGCTAGATGTTATGCTTTCTTTTCTGTTCAAGCAGAAAAGTGTCTCATCTCCTTCTTTAATGAAGGACCACGAACCTTCATCCTCAGGGCCAAGACGATTCCTTGGAGTACAGAGAACCAAGTGCCGAGCACCTGACGGGAGCCGCTCAGGGGCTGAGACGCCCTGTGAGGCCCTGCAGGGAGGACGTCCCCTCCCTGCTGAGGCCCCCTCCTGGCCAAGCTCTCCTCGCCAGCAGACATGCAGGGGCCCTGAGGAGTCGCATCTCAAGCCCAGGCTTCACTCTTACCTCACCTCGGGGAGAGCACATCGGGCAGGTGAGTGTGCCCAGACCCAGCTCAGCCAGGCTCCCAGTGGGCACCTCGCAGCACAGCTGAGGCAGGAGGGCAAGCCCCAGCACAGGGCTGCCACGCAGCCACTCCGCCGTCAGTGCTGTGCCCCACTGAAAGGCGGTTTGGGAGAATTAGCCAGCAGCCTGGACCCCAACACAGTGTGCTTCCTGAGCCACAGGTGCCACCAGCCAGCGGAGGCTTGGATCTGCCAAGCCAGGGGAGGAAGTCAGGCCCAGGCCTCGGATGGCAGTAAAGAAGCAGAGCCCTTCCCGAGTTCTCCCCACCTCCATCCAGCAGTGCACGTGCCCCTGCAGGGCAAGCCAGCCAGGCCACCAGGCAGGAAGAGAAGCAGCACCCGCAGGCACTGGGCAGGAGAAGCAGGACGGAGTCCATACCCGGCAGCAGCATGACTGTCCAGGTGGAAAACACTGAGGAGTGCCTCCAAAGCCACCAGATCTAACCGATGAGTCTATCAGGTTCCCAGCCCCGGGGAAGGGCCCCAGGCGGGGCAGCTTCAACTGCAGGTTGCCATGCACAGTCCTGGGGGTGCAAGTCCAAGGTCGGGGCGTCAGCGGGAGCTGCTGTCCTGACTTCAGATGGCCGCCTTCTCCCCGTGTCCTCACAGAAGCCTCCCTCTATGCTCATCTCTGCCTACGTGTCCTCTAATTACAGGATAACAGTAATACTGGATTACCCACTGTAATGAGTTCAACTTAATCTAATCACCTCGCTAATGCCTGATCTCTTAACACACACATATGCTGGGATACTGGGGTAAAAGCTTCAGTGTATGAACTTGGGGTAGGGAGAACCCCCATTCAGCCCAGGACAGTCAACACACAGAACTCAGTTGCATTTATCTATGTCAGCAACCAACGCAAAGAGAAAAATTTTAAAATAGCACTAAAAGAACATCGGTGAAATAGTCAGGAATAAATCCAACAAAATATAGAGAGGGGAGTGAGTTGAGGGGAGGGTGTCTGGGGAGGGGATGACGGTGAAATGAGTCGGACATCATTACCCTACATGCCTATATGGGTCCAGGACCAGCGTGAGCCTATAGCATGTACAACCAGAAGAATGAGACACTTGCTCCATTTACGTACGATATGTCAAATTCATCCTCCTGTCTTGTATAACTAATTAGAACAACAAAAAAAGTAAACTATTCAAATCCTACATACTAAAAACAATTTTAAAATATTGCTGACAGAGACTAAATGAATAGATAAACAAATATACCATGTTCACAAATCAGAAAACTCAATACTATTAAGAGGTCAATATTCCCAAAATGATATATAGATGACAAGCAATGCCAAAGAAAATTCCAAAAGCCTTTTTTTTTTTTTTTTTTGTAGTAATTGGCAGGCATATCCTAAGCATATATGGAAAAACAAAGGATCGGAAACAGCAAAAAGAAAAAAAAAAAAGAAAAGAAAGAAAGAAAGAAAGAAAGAAAAATTGGAGGGAAAAATGAGCACCACATGACCTCAGTTCAAAACGTGATGCTCTGTAGTAGTCAGGACAGGAAGTGTCCATACAAAGATAGACACATGGATTAAAGGGAAAGAATAGAAATTCCAGGCAGATGCACACACATATGATCATTGCTTTTAGAAAAAAAGATGCAGTAAATTCAATGGGAAAAGATGATCTTTTGCAATTAAGGACATCAAGAACTGCTTGATGGACAGCTACCTGCATACAGAAAAAAAGGAAATCCCTACCTCACACCATTCACACACACACACACACACGCTAAGGAGGAAAGAGTTAAATATTTTAATAGACCACAGAAGTTTTAAAGAAAAATGAAGAAGTGCATATACTCTTTGAAGACAGAAAATGTGTGGAACCTAGAAGGTGCAAGGAAAAGGACTGACCATTGTTGCCCCTAAAACCGTTTTGTCTGTTCTGTGTGACCAGGGACACGATTTTTAAAAGTCAAAAGACTAGCGACAGACTGGGAGAAAATACTCACAACCCTGAAAATAAACAAGGATTATTGTTTAAAAAACAGGAGGGGAACTTAGAAGTCAACAAGGAGATGGTGACCAAAACAGAAAAATAAGCAGAGACCAGAAGCAGGTGACACGGGAGAGTTTAGGTAGGCATGCGTCGGAGGAATCCAGATTGCAGTAGGGAAGTAATACCCAACTGACAGAACGCAAGACAGTAAAAACACCACACAGGCCCCAGTCACCCCACAGGCACCCACACCTCACAAGGGTCCATTGGGAAGTCCATTTGCTGGGCAACTTGGCACAGTCCATAAAAATCATGAGGGATGGTAGCCTCTGATCACACAAGTTCACTTCTGGAAATCTATCCCTGCAGAAGCAGCCAAGTGTGTTCACAAAGACAGGAATATCATCTTCCTATTGCAGCTGTGATATATTTCCACGAGGTTAGTGATTGGAAAAAAAAAATTCCTCTCCCCTGCTGGGGAGATCAAGAGTCTAAAATCAGGTGCTGGCTGATAATTCCACCGGGCCCACCAAGTAATCCCGGACAGTCTCCCATCTCCAGTTCCTTCACTTAATCACATCTACACAATGCCTTTCACACCACCAGGAGACATAGTCAGGGGTCAGGGGGTGTACCTCTGGGCGCAGGGTGCTATTCTGACTAGTACACGGGTCATTCAGGGTGTTAGCTGCAGTCCTTGGCACAGGTGAAAAACTGATGACTCAGATGTCCATCAGTGAGGAATGACCCACAGCAGGACAGGTGCAGCCTTTACCCCTGGTGTCCGTGCAGCCACTGAGAGCTCGACTTTCCTATGGATGCCGACTTGAGAAGACCTGAGTCCCGCAGGTTAGCACAGCACACGCGTGGAGTGACCCCTTAGGTGTAAAGAGGCCATGGAGAACGTGATGTAGTGATGTGGTTCCCAGTGCTCGGCCTGCAGCAAATGGACAAGAGAGGAACTTCCAGGTTTCAAGAGACTTCTGTGCTCACTTTTACTTGAATAAAATTGGGCTTGGTTCACAGCTATGTGGTAATACACTGAGGGCCCTGCCTGCACCAGACTGTCCCAAGTCCTGTGAGTACCTGGGGTTAGAGAGGGTGAGGGGCAGGGCTGCCTTCCACCAGGTGTCCCTCATCCGTGAGCCCCAGTGCTCCCTCCAGGCACCCCTCACATTCTGAAGTGCTCTCTGTCCACCTGGGGGTCACCTGCAGCTTGGACAGCGGGTCATGGGTCTATCAGGGGCCCAGGTGCCATTGGATGCTACTGGGCAAACCTGCTGGGGGTAGGCAGGCTGCTGCCTGTTGCCTCACCTCTCTGGCTTTCCAGTTGTCCCCTCGTCCTCTCCGGTCCTTTAACATGCCCGCCCCTTCCTGGTGTGACCCATCCCGCGTGCTGTTCCCACCACACAGGAACCCCTTCCCCTTCATCGCCTGGCAAACTCCTATCCCCCCAGGAACTCGGATCAGGGGCTCTCCTCTACTCAGCCCTGTCCCCTCATGTGCCCAGGGGCGCGCTGTCCTGTTCTCTTTCAGCGTGTCCCCGGGTGAGCTGCCTACTCCCACCTCTCCTGGAGGGCGCGGCCCCGTGGTGGGGATGAGCGGGTCCCGCCAGGTCCCCCTCAGGTCCCCCTCAGCGTCCTTCCACTGGCAGACAGCCGGGCTCAGCAAGTGCTGCGGATCAGTGGCCTGAGCTCCCGGTGGTTCTGCCGGGGACCCGAGGCTGAGGGGGCTCTGGATGGCCTCCCTGGACGTGGCCTTAAGTGGCCTTCTCGCCCAGAGCCTGTCCCTCTCCCGCCCGGTTTGGACGCACACAGATGGGCGCCGGCGCCAACAGCAGGCAGCTGGTGCTGCCTAACCGGGAAGGGAAAGCTGTCCTCTTATCAGATCGCAGTGCGGGAAGCAGGTGGAGGAGGTATTTTGGGGCTTGGGTGGGCCCCCCAGAGCCTGTGAAATCGCACCTCGTAGGCAGCCACCTACTACACCTAAATATAATGCTGGTCTTGGGCTGCTGAGCAGCGCCTCCCAGCCAGCCGCCCCCCGCCTGGCAACGCAGGGCTCCAGGCAGGGACAGCTGCTGCGCTCTGCACAGGCCTCCCCAAAGCTCTCCGCTGCAAGCCGCTTGCTGCTACCCCACCCCAAGCCTGACCACGCCCAGGCCTTTATCCTAGGGGCACTGGCGGGATTCGAGGGCGCATTCATGAGGACGCTGCCCGGCCACACCCCTGGGGCTGTCAGGGGTCCTCTGTGGGGCACTCTTTCCCTCTTTTCCTCTTCACTTCATGGTTTCAAAGACGGTCAAGGTCATCTCGTCCAAGGTCCCTTACCAACCACAGGAGCACAGAGCTGGGAGTCTGAAGGTCCGGTGGCTGCAGCCCTTCCCTGGCCTCTGCCTCCTGCTTGCTGAAATGGGCAGGAATTCCTGCCCGGCAGAGGCTGTGGGGTGAACCCTGCCCTGCACACCCAGGCACCCCAGGAGCCCTGGCGGAAGAGCAGCTTCCTGAAGAATACGGAGCCACATCCTGCCACTCCTCTTAAATTTTGAAGCCTGGAAAAGTGGGGCTGAGTCTCTGCCGAGGGCCACAAAAATGGGTGCTCCCGTGTCCTAGGCAGCCCCCGTGTGAAGAGGCTGGGGTGCCACTCAGGTGCTCCACTGAAGAAGAGCCAAACCTGGGTTTGAAGCAGAGACCCTCCTGGGGCAGAGGGAAGGAGGGACTGGGCCGTGGGCCGGGGGGGGGGGGGGGGTCGTCCCTGGGTGGGGTTTTAGCCATGTACCTTAGAGTAGCAGGTTGCAATTCTCTTGGGAACCAGAGGTCCTGCTGGCAGAGAGAGGCAGCTTCCACAGCCCCAACCACCTCGTCTGCAGCATTTGAACTCCTTGACTGACAAGGATACCCTGTCATTGCAGCCAGGATACCGGCCAGGGCCGTGGGCTGCCCTGCCTCTAAAGTCTGAGCCAGCTCTGGGCCAGCCACCCCTGAGCTCCGGGTGAGAAGATGCTCAAGGATAAATCTCATTCCACTCCATTTCCCACTAAGCAAATAACCCATGACTGCACCAGGTCTGCTGCCGTCTGTGCCTCCGCCCAGGATGGGGCAACCTGGGTGCCAGGCCAGCCTCTACGCTGGCTGCTCCTGGTGCTGGGGGACGCCGACCATGAGTTTCATGTTGCAGAAGGAACCAAAGCGCCACGTGAGTTTGAGAGGCGTGATGTGCAGCGGGGGAGCCGCAGCCTTCAGTGAGTCCCTCTGGCCACCCAACCTCTGAGCCGAGGGTCCACGGCCCAGCTTCACAACCCAGACTGCGCTCCCTGCGCCCATAAGCCTTCCTCTTCAGGGTACACCATCCTTCCTCAACCTCCACAGGACCTCAAGGACAGTCTGGGAAACGGGAGCTGTGACTCCACCAGAGGGGTCAGGCCCTTGCCCTGTCCATCAGGGTCTCAGTCCATCAGGCTGGAAGCCTGCTCAGAGGTGCACCTCCTCCTGCATCTGAGGGTCTCGGGGGCATGACCCTCCACGTGCAGGCCGCAGCCGGGTTCTGACCATGCTTCCCTGCCCGGTCCACCGCAGCTTGTGGGTGGCAGAGTCTACACCATGAGCAGCACTCGTCCACCGTTGCTCCCTGCCCAGTGGTCTTGGCCCCGGCACCCCACCCAGCTCCTGCCCTTGGCTGTGCTCTGTCCTGAATGGGCTCTGGGGCAGTGGTGACTGGCCCCAACCACCTGCCCGGACCCCTGCCTGGGTGGCAGCTGGTGCTCAGGCCGGGCCGGCTCGTGCGGGCGGATGTGCTATTTCAGGCACGGTGACTCACCCGCACCAGGCGGTGCGTGGCTTTATTTCTTGGCGACGGGGCTTTTTTCCTTCTCCGTGATCTAGGAAGTTACTATAATTTGGCCACCGTGTCTGGAGTGAGGGGAAACACTATTTTGGTTTTAGAAAGAGGCATTTGCTCTTAGAACACAGGCTCCTGGCTTGGAGGCGCTTTCTGCTCCAGCCCTGGCATGGACCATGCCCTGCTCTCTCTGGCTGCCAATAGTGGACTGGCAGCAGCCTCCACGCCTGGCTCCATGCATCTCTGCCCCCCTGGTGGGTGCTGGACCACTAGCCCAGGCGTGGTAGAGGCCAGGCGCCACTCTGCTATCCCGGCACACAGCAGATTGCCATTCAGGGCTCTGCCCCCTGGGAACAGGAGGAGCGAGGGAGTCCCTCCTCTGCCCCTCTGGGGCCACACCTCTCTGGCCAAGGCAGACTTTGCCAGCCTGTGTCATGAGTACACACTGCTCCCATCTCTGAGCCTCAGTTTCAGGCCTGTGCCACTGGGTGGCCCTGGGGTGGTTGTGAGGCCAAAATGAGATGTAACTCCTTTGACATTGTTAGCCCCAGTGAGTGTCCATGTGAACCGTTGCCAGAGCACGCTCTCCGTGCAAACCCTCTACTACGCTAAACCACGGAACCATTTAGAGCAAATGCTGGCACAGGGACAGTGGGGTCAGGTCTGGAGTCAGCCTGGGGTCCCCTCACCAGCCATGGGAGAGACCACCTGCTCTAACCCTTTCACCTCCACCTCCTCATCTGCAATAGGCTCTGCAGCTGGATGTAAAGGTGTGAAGGGCTGACAGATCTGGCTCCATGAGAATGTTCTAGGCCAGACTCTAAGGGAAATGACTAAACAGACGACTCCATTTTGCTCTGAGACTCCATGTTATATAGGAAATAAGCTTCTCCCATGGGAACACCCACCTCTGTGCCCAGCATCAGTTACTTGGTGTGACATGTTTAATAATATACAATGGCAACTCCTATGTAGTAAAAATTGCTCTCCTTTGACCTCTACTGCTCTTAACCAATGTACCCTGTAAATGGTAATTGTGTGGATGTCAGCAAACATTCTTTAGTTTGTACCTAGGTAAGGGTCAGTTTGACCCACTTCCCCCTCTGTCGATGATCTCATGGTGTTAATGTGTAATTTTGAATCATAGCAACAGACACTTATGATTAATGTGATTTTTGGTGTAAGAACCCCTACAACCCTGTGGTCAGGGCTGTTCTCCCAATAGCCATTTTTGGGGCATTGTGTGAGACAGTCAGCCAGCCGGCTTAATAAAGACTCTCAAATTTGGACTTCTCAGTGGTGATCGGTCTGTTCTTAAGTTGCACCCCATAACAAAGGCTCAGGGTGGCCCAGGAACAGTGCCTGGGACACACAGGGAAAACAGATGTGCAGTGGTGCCTTCCTGCAGACTCTGCTGTGGATAACACAGTTCTTCCTCACAGATGAGGGAGCTGAGACTCAGAGACAGGGGACACTCCCTGATGTCACCCATGGGCAAGTAGGGGGCTGGACAGTAACCTCAAGTCATGAGCCATTGGAGGAGCTGGAGCAGCCGTCTCTGGGCCACCGTCCCTCTGCCCCGTGCTGTCTGGGGGTCTGGGGAGTTCCACTGGGGCAGCTCTGAGCCCTCTCCCACCATCGCTCCCGACCTTCCCACCACACAGGCTCCTTCCAGGCTGGCTCAAAGTATCCGAGGTTGACCAGGCTGTGCATCATCGACATGTCACTCCTCCGTCACCTGCTGCTCAGAGAGAGCTGTTGCCAAGTGGTCATTAAGGGTAAGTCCCTCTTGCCTGGACTCTCAGTTTCCTCTCCCGAAAAGTGGGGCTGACCGGCTCGTGCCCAAGGCCAGGAGGCCCCTGGGGCACAGAGCTGAGCTGGCCCTGCACCACCATCTCCGGCACCCAGCAGAGTAGATGCTCCCAGAAGCCCTGGGACTTGCTCAGAACCTGGCCCTCCGCTGGCCCGGTGAGCCCGCTTGAAAGCATTTGCTTCAAGGCACGCTTCTGCTCAGCCGTGTCCCCCACGCAGACTCTTCTCCCCTCCCAGCGGCCACCACATCACAGCGCCTGGAACAGAACAAAGGGAGCCTCTGTTCAGGGGAATAATAGAGGCTCCGGCCTGGCAAGCTTTGGAGTAGCGATGGCAAATTGGCCACCTCCCGAGAGCCCGTCCTGGGCCTGAGGCCAGGGCCACGCATCCCGGCTGGAGGGGGTGTCACAGCTCATCTGTCCCACCCTTGCCAGCCTCTGTGACTCCAGTCTGCAGTCCCTCAATCACTGCTGGGGACCAGGGTGGGCTCCCCATCTGACCGTGTCCTCAGTACCCAGGTTTGTCCCCTGGGAATACCAGACCACCCACAAAACGGGTTGATTAAAGTTCCCCTCTCACCGCTCTGGAGCCAGAAGTCTGAATGCAAGGTGTCTGCAGAGGGCTCCTGGGGAAGGTCGTCGCTCTTCAGCTTCCAGCAGCTGCAGGTGTTCCACGGCTTGTGGCTAAGTCACTCCATCCTCTGCCTCCACGTGATCTCTCCTGTCTCTGTGTCTCTTTTCATGAAGACAACCAGTCAGTGGATCCGGGACCCACCTTAATCAAGGTGACTTCATCTCAAAATCCTTCACTAATCACATCTGCAAAGACCGTTTCTAAGGAAGACCTCATTCCCAGGCTCTAAATGGACATGGACTTGGGGAACCCTGTGTTCCCTGACTGGGTTCACACCTCGAATCCTGCAGAACTGTCACGTAGCAGCCACTGATCAAACAGCCAGAATCAGTATCAGGGCCCAGATCTGGTGGGTCCATTTATCCCAACCCCCTCAACTTATGTCCAGGGAAACCAAGGAGAGGTAGAGCTGGCCCAGGCCCCAGGCCAGCTGATGACAGAGCCGGCTCCTCTGGGTCTGCAGACGAGGGGCGTAGCGTACAGCTCACTGTTGTCCACCGCAGGAGAAGGAGCAGCAAGTCCCCAGGGGCAATTAACCTTCCTAGGCAAATAAATGAACTGCCTTGGGCAAGATGGCCCCCAGCAGCGGTGAGAGCCCACAGCACTGGAGAGGTGTAGGAAGAAAGCTGAGTGGGTCGTGTGGGGGACACGGCACGTGTTCCAGGGGGAGTTGGGCAGCCTGGGACCACCAGGGCCAGGGCAGGTACCAGGCTGAGTCCTCTTGTTGTGGGGGATCCCAGGGTGTCCACAAGAGCCAAGAGGAGTCCCGCGTGCCCTGTGTCTGTTCAGGAGCAGACTCGGGATGCTCAGATCTTTAGGGCTCCTCTCAAGAGACCAAGAGGCCAAGCTGGAGGCAGCAGCTCTCCTCCCTCCTTCTGCTCTGCCCACCTTCCACAGACAAACAGCAAGGATGGGCCACTGGCCCCAGAGGAGGCCCTGGGAACCTGGGTTGGCCTGGCTGCACGCTCTCCATGGACAGCACGAGCTGAGAAGCACTAGCTATTGGCTGATAAAGACAGATGCAGAATCCGAGAGGCTGGGTGGTGAGAAGCCAGGAGAGGCTGTGCTGGCCCTCTGCAGGAGGAGGCGGGAGAGAGCAAGAGAGGAGGGAAAGAGGAGGAAGAGGAGAAGCAGGAGGAGGAGGAGCAGGAGATGGGAGCGGCCACAGAGCTTTCTCAGGGAAGCTGGAGACATGGTCTGCAGCTGGGCCTGGAGGCCCCCATGCCCCGCCCTGGAGCTTCTTCTTGGCCCCACTCGGGCAACAAGTAGACCAAAATTCCACCAGCGCACCTTGGCCTTGGCCCTCCCTGGTCTAAGAAGATCTGGCTGAGCCCCCACGTCCACCCCTCTCCTGAGCTTCACGCAGCCTTGGGCTGACAGCCAGTTTATTTTGTTTTCTGTTTTTGGAGCAGACTTAGCAGAAGGGAAGGAATATTAACAAGGACGGGCAGGGGTGGGCGGTGGAGGGAGGAACTGGCTTCTGGAGAAGAGGCTTGTGGTTCTAGGGCAGCAGGTAAGAAAGGGGCTCTGGGCTCGTCCGGGTCAACTGCCAAGGCTGACAGATGCCTCCCACGGGACACTGTGAGCTCCTGAGCTCCTGGCACTGAGGCGCCTCCTGGGTGCAGGGGCAGGTCAGGCGTCGTTGGACTGTGTGGCCCTGGGGCCAATACGAAGACCATGGGGGCTGCGGCCCCAGCTGGACAGAACCCGGGAGTCCCAATAGCAGGGCTGGCACACCAGGCTCTGAGACCTCGTCCCCACACCTCAGAAAGAGCCAGCGGGCCGTGTGGTCCTCTCCCAGAGCTCCCGGGACACCCGTCAAGATGGACTTGGCCGTGGAGGACCACTGGCCGGTGCAAGGGTGGGGCTGCATGTGTTTCTCTGCGAGGGCGGGTCCATCCTGGGATGTGAGAATCGACCCCGGGGGTCAGATGAGGAAGAAAGGAGGGAGAGGACCACAGAGTGGAGAAGTGTCGGCTCCTGCGTGCTGTCCCTGAAGCCCGGGACCGCAGCGAGTGAACACAGATGACCCGTGGGCCGGCCTGCTCTCAGCTCGTCCTGGCTCTGTTTGGAGCTGGCGTCCTGGAACTGTATCAAATGGAGCTCTTCGGTGTTTCTGATCTGGCTGTTTGGGACTTATCCCCCAGGCCCGAGATGCACATGGCCAGGCATTAGCACTTCAGATGTCTCCCAAGCCAAGCCCAGGGTTTGATGTCCCTTCCTTGGGGCCTGGAGGGACAGCAAAGGCTGGATGGGCACCAGGAGGCATGCGGGAGCCCTGGTGGGAGGGCCAGGCAGGGGCAGGCGCCACCCACATCCCAGGGCAGAGGACCCCATCTGATGCGGCCCGACTTGGTGGCGGCCACTCACGGCTCGTCACCACCAGCTCTGGAGGACAGCCTGATAGCAGATTCAGAAACTGAGGCAGAGAGAGGGGCCACCCATCCCCAAGGCTGTGTGCCAAAAGCAGCAGCAGGCAGCAGCCTGCAGCCCCTGGCACCCTCTACAAAGACACGGGCTCCTGCTCACGACCCGCCTTGCCAAGGGTGTCCACCACCGCGTCCCTCTCCTTGCCCCAAGGCTGCATGTGTCCAGCGTCCTTGTCAACATTGATGAGTGTTGAGCTCAGGGCTCTCGTTGCTGCTGAGCCTCAGGAAAGCCCACCTGCCCCTCCCTACTGCCCCCCAGCCTCGCTCAGCAGCCACCTCAGTGTCCACCTGAAGTGGACATCCAAAGCCACCTCACAGAGATTAGAAGCTCAGTCTGCAGAAGCAGCAGCAGCTCAGAAATGCCCAGGAGGCCCAGGGCACTTTGAGGGCCACTGTCCAGGCTGTGGAGGGACGGGAGATATTTACCAGTGCTGCCTGAGGATGCCAGTCGGTTTGTGCGAGCCCCTCATGATAGGGGCATAGGGGCATGTCCTGCCTGACCTCTGTCTCTCCGCAGGCCTGGGAACCACTCAACCAGCTGGGTCACTGTGGGCTTGGGAGGGGTGGGTAGAGGAAGGTGGGCTCCAGGGACTCCCACAGTCCCCAGGTTACTCTCAAGAGCCCACTTGACCGTCAGAGAGATCCAGGTCTGTGCAGGAGTTAAACGGGTAACGGCGGATTCTGACCAGGGACGGCTGCAGTGGGGAAGAGAGATGCCAAAATAGAGCTGGGCTCGACTTCCAGCGCAAGAGCCAGCTGGGCTTACTGCTGAGGAGAAGGTGGGGTACACGCAAGGAAAACCAGAGGAAGCTACACCACCCTCAGGTTCTTGCTGGATGGCCAGGGCAACCCCAAATGGCCTGGGGGCAGAGAGGCCCGAAGGGTCACCAGCTCTGGTAGGTGGCCAGAGACGGAGGAAGAGGCCCCTCTGAATGAATGCAGGAAGTTCTTGCTAAAATTGGGCCCTGAAGGACAGCACCACGGGTAGGACGCAGTTAGAAACGTGACTCAGAGAGGCCCGGCTAGAGTTTGATCTGGAAGGGTGTCTGTCACAGCCTCGCATAAAAGGTGGACTTGGGGGGTCTCACGGACTCCAAAAGGGCCACCCTGCCGGCTCAGGACCCCAAAGCTGAGTGCTTCAGTCGGGGAAGGCAGAGGCCAGCACATGGACCGTCCCAGCCACGAAGCTGAGCTCAGTCGTGTGGGGTCAGACTTCCCATCTCTTGTCTGCAGTCACAGGCGGAAGGGGGGCCTCATGGTTACAGGCGTGTCCCACAGGGTCCCGTGCTGGGAGGAGACGCATGCAGGTGTCCCTGGGGGTGCTCAGGGAAGGAAAGCCACACTCCCAGAGGCCTCTCTCTACAGAGAATTGACCTGTTCTCCCATCAGCACTGCCAACTCAAGACGCCACCGAGTCTCCCAGGCCCTGCGTAAAAGCCCTGGCTCTTCCTAACTTCCGTTCGTGGCACGTTCCTGGGCTGCCAGAGAGAGCAGCACAGGTCCCGGGTGTGTGGAGGTGATTTCCAGGGAGGCGGAGTCCTGCTGCTGCCTCCTCATGAAGTTCTGTTTGCAGGCCTGCACCCGAGTGTACACACACACATACACAGTGTACTCATGGGCAGGTGGACCTGTACACGCAACGTGGAGCACCTTCACACTGACACCCCCACATGTGCACGCTCACGTGTGGGTGCACTCATGTATGTGCACACAAACACACTCTTAACACATGTGATCACATTTACGACGCAGGCCTACACAGTGTGCCTATGTGCTTTGCTACATGCATGAACACACATGCACATGTACACGTACACACGCAATCTTCCCTGAAACCTAAGCCACCAGTCACTAGCTTTGGCCTGGGGGAGGTGAAGCCTGCTTCCCTTCTGCACTATTCCAAATAGAAAGCTCCAGAAGACCAGCCTTCCCAGAAGTCCAGGGAATGTTCTCGAGGGCTCTGTGCAGACTTGCAGCCTCGCCTTCTGCTGCTGGGCTGGTGCCTGGCAGAGCTGGGTTGTTTGATCCTGGGAACAACCATCTGGCCTTGGCGAGGAGAAGAGCTATTTGATCAATCTTTGATCAATCAGTGTGTCCAGCAGGCCGGCAAGGTCTTGATGAGGTCTGTCCAGGAGAGCCCCAGAGGCCCACAACCCTGTGATCAAAGGCGGCACTTTGTAGGCTGGCAGCCACACAAGCCAGGCCTGGCCTCCCTCTCAGAAATCCGCCTGCTCCTCACCTGTGCACAGAGGGCTCCCAGGTCCTAATCACCCCACAGGTGGTGAGTGGGGAAGACCTCGGGAAGGGCAATGGACAGAGTGACCCCAGCAATACACGCACTGCTATCCCCGAGACCTTTGGAAACACTTGTCATGGGCTTCCCAGCGAGCCTCACGTGCCTTCCAGGTTCCTGAGCCCAAGGGAGTCTGGGAAAGGGGTTCTGGAGCCCCCTTTGGGGAAGAGGGACTCCAGATGGGAACCTCCCACTCACTGAAAAGCGTGGGAGTCACGGCAGCAGGTGTCAGCCAAGGCCTTTCACAGTCACTGTCCCCATTGACAGGTTCAGAAGGCCACAGTGTGAACTCCTGCTCCCCACAGAAGTGACACAGAGTGGGGTCCAATCTCTGGAAGTGCCTGTGCCAAGTGTCACCTGCTCTGAGCCTGCTACAAGCCCTTGATCCTGGGTGACAGTCTTCTGCCCTCTGTGACCCATCATCACGAGACTATTAACGGGAGAGGAGGTTGTCCTATGCATGACATGACAAGCCATGACGGCAATGGCAGAGGCCACAGTCCTCAGCCGTTCCTACCCCACCCACTCCCCGCATCAGCCTGAGCTGGTGGGACCTTCCCCATAGTACAAGCCACTAATGCTCAGTCCCACACCGGCCCTGAGCTGCGCTGCAGGTAGCTCTTAGTCCTGGCATGCAGAGCTGCGATCCCTCTGCTCCCCTGGGTCCCCGAGAGCTGTCCTGGTTCCCAGCTCCTGAATCATCAACTCCTTAGCTGGCCAGCCGGATGAGCTCTTTGCATTGCTTCTCTAGAGGCATGCAGAGTCTGAGCTGGATGCCAAGCCCTGGGGTCAGCATTCCACCTGCAGATGGAAGAGCTTCAGGTGGAAGAACCCAGAGTCAGGGTGGCCGCAAGGTGACCCAGAGCCATTCCATTTCTCTCCCTTCCCACAGAGGAGCAGCCTGAGTATAGGGGTGCAGGCCACCTGCTGCTTCCTGTGTGAGCCGGCCAGCTGGCCATTCCGTGGTGGAAACCTAACATAATCAACCCGAGAGAGGCACAAATTCT
The DNA here is from genome assembly GCF_902686455.1 of Sciurus vulgaris. NCBI lineage: Eukaryota > Metazoa > Chordata > Mammalia > Rodentia > Sciuridae > Sciurus > Sciurus vulgaris. The sequence goes on along the minus strand of NC_136476.1, from coordinate 87,665,599 downwards.
CCTGGCTCAGGATTTCAGAAGTTTTAGGCCATGGTTGCCTGGCCCCACTGCTTTGGGCCTGTGTTGAGCAGCATGCCATGGAGAGGAGGTGTCCAAGGAGGCTGTTCTCCTCCAGGGATGAGAAGGGGAGGCAGAAGCTGGACGTAGTGGCCCATGCCTGTCATCCCAGCTCCTCAGGAGGTGGAGGCAGGAGACTTTCCAGTTTGAAGCAACTTAGCCAGACCCTTTCTCAAAATAAAATAATAAAGGACTGGGGTGTGGCTCTGGGATAGAGCTGACCTAGGCTGGCCTCGTGTGGACAGGTGCTGCGCACACCTTGCTCTGACCCCAGCTGCAATTCATCCCGGTTCTTCCAAAAATAAATACTTAAAAATAATAAATTGTTTTAAAAGAAAAGAGAGTGAGAGAGAGAGAGCGAGAGAGAGAGAGAAAGGGCTGGAAAGAGTGTGTTCCCCATATCCCATATCCCCTTCCCACCAGGTCCTGCCACCTCCCAGTGGCATGGCAGGCTGGCCACACGCCTTCAACGCACGGGCTGCAGAGATGTTCAAGATCGGAACTACGGCCCCTGGCACCGGCTCTCCCCATCGGAGGAGGCTGACGCCCAGCACCCAGCCCAGCTCTCTGTAAGAGCGTCAGTGCTTCTGGGTGACCAGGACCATGAGGACTGGCCTGTGTCCTCATGTCCGTGATGAAGGGAGTCCCTCCCTTGGGGATGCCACTCAACTGTCACCATCAGTGAGGTAGGATGGTGTTGGCGGAAGCTCAGCAGGTGGAGGGTCAAACCCAGGCCACAGCAGCTCCCTGGGGAGGACCAGTGGGTGCCTGCAGGAGACAGAGAACCAGCAGCCTCAGCCACGGGGCTGGCTGGCCACCTAGGACTGGCCCCTGGGCGGCTCAGTCAGCAGCAGAGGAGGAGGGGTCCCCCTGCCCCCTCGCTCCAGTCTCTAAAGACGGAAGCGGCAAGCCCACGCCTGGCCCTCACGCGGCTCTTCCCGCCTGCCCGGTGGGTTCCACACACCACCCACTGTGGCACCTGACTGTGTGACGGCCCAAAGACAAAGCAGTTTACGCCCATCTGGAATCCGATCATCTGGGAGCCATGCCCAGGGTCCTCTGGACACAGAGGGTCATGGAGTAAAGGAAGATGTATCCTGAACAGGAACACGTCGTCGAGGCTGAGCCGCTCCTGCTCTGCAGAACGTGGGAGGGGGCAGCATAGCCTGAGTTGGGAAGGGACACCTGTCCCCTGGGTCCACCAATGCCTTCCTTCCTCCAGGCACAGATGCCGGGCCTGGAGTGGGGATTTGGTTCCCACTGGGCCGCCACTGGCTGTGGACTTGCACCTCAGGTCCCCGAGGGTGACTGTGTCCTCACTCCCCTCGACCCTGCCCATCCCTCTTCCATGTGACCTGCAGCCACAGCTGTGTGGGCACCGGTTCCCACGCTGCTCAGCACCACCGCCTAGATCAACTGAATCCATCAAGGGCAGAAAGGGGTTATGAGAGGACCCTGGGTGGCCCACGGCGCTTCCAGAACGGTAAGAGAAGCGGGGGGAGGGGGTGTCTCCCGGGGGGCCATCCAGCAAGCCACCCTGCACACGCCCTGGCTTCTGTGCCTCCAGCTGCCCTGGGGGAGATCAGGCCTGCGCCTGCCCACGGCTTCACCTTGCTCCTCCGACACCCAAGGTGAAGGGGCGTCTGGAAGGCAGGCCACACACTACACCCAGGTGGAAGGGATCTTCATCATCATTTTTGTTACATTTTACAAGGAGAAGGCAGAGCGCAAAGTGGGAGGGACCACCAGGGTGCCAAGGAATGTGCAGAAGAAGCAGGTGCAAACCCTTTGCCAACCAATGCTGGGCCCCTGACCTGGACAGTCCAGCAGACCAGGGCTCCAGCCTGGGGCCAGAGCAAGGTGTGCGCAGCACTTGTCCACACAGGCTGCCCCCATCTTGGTCTCTGCTGCCCTGAGCTTCCATAGCAGAGGCAATGCCGCTCTGTGACTGGGTCTCAGCCCAGTGGAGGAAAGCAGGCAGGAGAAGCCGGACGGAGAAACCCCTCTCGGCCTCCAGGTTGTCGCCTCCGCAGGGCTTGCCCACTACCTGGGCTTGATCTTGAGCAAATGAGGCCCCTGGCCTGGGCAACAGCCCGTTCAGCTCTGAGGACTCAGAGTGGCCTGTCACCTCTCCTGCAGCCAACTCCTCACTGACCTGGGAAGACCAGAGAAAGCACAAAACTGTCCCCAGGATCAGACCACACCCCATGCGCTCTCGACGACTCCCACTTCCTCCTGGGTCTCTGTTCCTGTCCGGAGTCAGACCCCTCCGGAAGCCAAATCTGCTGCAGCTCAGGCCCAGCCCCTGGCTCCCCGCTTCCTGTCCTCCACTCCCATAAGCTCATGGCACCTTCAGAAACCAGAGGCCTGCGTCCCCTGCCGCACCCACCCAGGATGTCTCTGCTGTGCCCCTGAGCTGCCTGCCGGCTCGTGCCCTGTCCCCATTCCTCTCCTGTCCCCTCCCCTTCCCTCCTCTGTGTGCCTCCATGTCTCCCCACCTGCCTCCCCACTCTGCAGCTCCCTCCCTCCCCACAGGGCCTGCTCTGAGCCCCTCCTTCCTCTCAGACTCCCAGGTGGCCCCTGCACCCTTTGCCCCAGAGCCCTCTCAGAGCAGCAGGTGAGCTGCTGTCTGACCATGTCCCTCTGGCCTCCAGCTTTTGCTGTCGCTGTCAGGGGGACCATTTGTTAGTCCTCTTTGGAGCTTGGTGGCCATGGTCACAGGGCATGGGATGGATCCTCCCTGGGTGGCTGCCCACTGGGCTGGGCTGGGTTTGGACTCCCCTATGTCCTTGGGACAGGAAGTGTAAGGAGGGACTTGAGAACAGGAGGGGTAAGGAGTCCCCCACATGTAGGGAGAGGAGCCTGCTACAGGCATCTGGGCTCTGCATGTTGGGGACCCTCCAGGAACCTTGTAGAACTTTGTACCCAAACTGCCACATGGAGTGGCAGGGGAGCTGGGGTGCTTGTCAGCCACCACCCATCTCTCCTTGGTTGAAGGTTATTCTTCCTGGTCACTTTGTCCCCAGGTCCGGCTGCTCCTGGGGCCCTGAGCAGAGATGCAGGAGCCAGAGGCAAGCAGCGTGGACCTGGGCAGCCCTGGGGTGTTGAGGGCCCAGCACCATCCGCTGTCCTCCCTGCCTCTGTCCAGGAACCGCTTCCTGGGCACCACAGGCTCCTGCAGCCAGCCTTCCCCCAGGCTGGGGTGCTCCTGGCAGGAGCACAGATACCGTGTTTGCTGAGCCCAAAGTGGCCCCTCTGTCCTTGGCTGCTGCGAGCACCCCACATGGGCGTCCCCTCTGAGCACGCTCTCGCTCCCCCTGCCTCCACTCTGGCTGCTCTCTGGGCCCCCGCCTCCTCCTGCCCCGGGTACTTGAGCCATGAGGTCCTCCCTGGCTCCTTCCACCGCCCTGCCATGGAATGCACCCCTCAGCCCTAAGCTTCTTCTCTGTGTCCGACTCCCTGCCCTGACCTCCTGGAGGACTCCCACTTCCAGCCCGAAGCCCCCGCCTGGATGGCGAGTCCAAGCCCGAATCCCCTGTGGGCCCAAGAGCCGTCCTGACGCTGGCCCGTCCAGCCTCCCCGTGTGTCCTCAGGGGATGGCTCACCCACCCCTCAGGAGCACCTGCCAAGCTCTGAGCATCTCCTCCATTCCTCTCTGGCCCTCCCGGCCCCCCAGCCTGGCCATTTAGCCTCTGGGTCCATCCACTCCTCCCGTCCATGGCTCCTCCCCAGCCCAGCCCCTCCCCCTCTTACCTGCACAGGCTGCCTGGAACCCCTCAGCTCCTCCCCCTTGTCTCATCATGTCCATGACATTCAGCTGCTCAAAGGCATGTTCTCAGAGACTGTCCTGACAGCTGCCTCAAGGTCACTCTCTCCAGTTCACCTCTGCAAGACAGCGGTGACTGGCCAGTGGTCTTCCCATTTCTCGGTTATCAGCTGCCCCTTCCCTGACACAAAGGCCAGTGCATAGGTCCCCTATGAGCAGGGGTCTCCAATGTCCCATCCTTGCACACTGAAGCTGCACAACACAGACCAAGGGCAGACCCGAGGCTGGCTCTGGGTTTCCTGGCTCCAATCCACAGTACGGCCGCCAGGCGTGCTTGGAGCCCTACACAGTGGTAGGCCAGTGGGGCACAGGGGCAGCGTGGGAACCACGAGCCCCTGGGGGGAAGAGCCTTGGACCAGCCCGCGGCTCCCTCTGCCCCCACTAACCGAGTGCTGTTGTAGCCTCTGGGCACTGTGGGAAGCTTAGCCAGCTGCGTACGGGGAGGAGGGGCCGGGCAAAGACCCTCTCTGGTGAGCACTGCCCAGTGAGCCTGTGCCCCACTTCCTCACAAGAGTCCTTGACCCAGGACAGCCAGCTCCAGCACAGGGTCGCAGGCTTCCAGAGGACATCCTGAGGCCTGCAGGGCTCCCACCAGCTCCTGCTCACCCGGGGCGACTCTGAGCGTCTCTGTGAAGCTCATTCCCAGCGTCGGTGTGTGTCTGTGTGTCCAGCGTGTCTGCCTCCCCGTGTCCCCCAGTGCACAGGCAGAGGCAGCTCTGCTCCCTGGACCTTTTGCCCGACCAGATTGTTAAGCATTTGAGGAGACAAATGGGCCTCTTCTGGGAGTTGCCCAGGGGCCCTGGGCAGGAAGCCGGCCTCCCAGGGAGTCTAGAGGTCACTGGTTCAGTCCAGGTCACCGGCGAAGCCTTGAGACAGTCTTGCTGAATCCCGTTGCCCCTTAGATGAGCTCATTCCTGGCTGCTGCACACCGGGACTTCTCACCTGAGCAGCCCAAGCTGTGGACCATGTGAAGATGAGGAGGCGAGACAGAGGCGCACCCTGGGGACCCTGAAAGGCACCATGGAGCTATGCCACCCCTGGGACATTGCAGCTGAAGCCTGGGTCCTGGTGTGTTCCAGGCTTCCTGCAGAGGACGCTGTTGGGGGCTTGGTGCAGGGGTCTTTCTGGGTTGCCCGGACCCTGCTGCTGCGAACCTGGGGGCTCCCCAGACCTCAGGGAGGCTTCCCGAGAGCCGGCCCCATCCAAGAATGCCCTACTCCTGCTCCCTGCCTGGGAGCACCCAGAATGGCTGCCGCCATCCTCAGCCCAGTGAGTGGGGCACCTGGGAACAGGGCCAAGTTCTGTGGCGGCCTGGACATGGCTCCCTGGACACAGGAGGTGGACCTGAGTCGATAGATCATTGTCCTGAAAAGAGGAGAAACCAGGTGCATGAGCAGCCAGAGAAGCGCAGGAAGGAAGGGCATGGGGCTCAGGACGCTGCCTGAAGGTGCACACAGTGGCCTCCGGCCAGGAGGCCCTCAGAGCCAGCGGCAACCAGGGGGAGGCAGCAAAGCCTCCCAGAACCTCGGGAGGCAGAGGCTGTGACGCCTGGGCCTCAGACGCCGCTCCAGAGCCCAAGAAGCACATTCCTGTCGCCCTGCACTGCCCACTGTGTGGTCAGGTGCTGCAGGGGCCTGGGAAGTTGATTCCATGCCCTTCCCCGTGGCCGCCTTGCTAGGCTGTGGGGAATCAGGGGCAGCAGGCCACGGCTGGTGCTGGCCAGTGGGGCAGTTGCTGCCCCAGGTCTGCACTGCCTGGTTGGTGTGGCACAGCACCCACTGCAGGCCCTCCACAGGCCACCAGCGCAGGGCCGCTGCTGACCGTCCTCTTCTGGGCCATCGGCCCATCTTGGCACAGTGATGCCCACTTGGGCAAGCTGCCAGTCAGGGGCAGGAGCTGAGCCTCTTGCTGCTGGCCACCAGAGAAAGGTCCTTCCGTCCCTTCCTTCCATCCAGGTTTTCTAGAGAAGGCCGATAGGGTGTGAGCACGCACACCCCTGAAGCCAGGCTCCTCTGGCCTCTAAACACACACAAGCACCCCAAAGGGCTCGACAACTGTCTCATCAACCAACTGAAGACCAGGTAAGGTTCCAGGCCCCATCAGACAAGGCTTAGCTTGAGGAGACGGGCTGATGTGTGGACCTCGGTAGCCTCCAGCCTGCCTCCCCGTCAGCTCCCCAGCTGCTGAGACGCCCAGCCCCCCATAGAGCAGGTATTACACGGTTTTTCCTTGTCAGTGTCCCCTTCCCCACAGTCCAGGAGGCTGCTGGCCGTGGGAACAGGGAGTAGTCGAGTGCAGCTGTCCCGAGTCCCTGGCTCCCCCGACACACACGTGTACACACAAGCACATAGGCATGTACACATACGTGTATGCAAACACATATGCATACATATATGTGTGTGGGCTCAGATACACATGTGTGCATGTACTTGTGTACACGTGTGCACACGTGTGTGCACGCTGTTGTGTTCATATGCACAGACCTCCCAACCCCACAGTCTCACCAGCACACACCTGGAGTACAGGCAGCCCTGGGTCTGCAGAAAGGGCACTCGGCTGGAGAGGCCCCAGCATGAGTGCAAGAGGGAAGAGCCTCCTACTTGCCTGAGACAGGATTGTGGCCTGTCCTGCTGGAGTAGAGGCCCAGGGTTCACGCTCCTCGAGTCCCTATTGTCACCAGCAGAGGCTCAAGTATTTCCTTCTTCCAGAGCCACCTCCTTCCTCTCTGGTGCCTCTCCCAGTCCTGTCCATGGTCCCCTGCCTCCTCCTGGAAGCCTCCCCTGGTTGGAGTCCAGGCCATCCAGGGCTGGCTCAGCATCTCCCTCAGCTGACTGGCGCATTGGCCCCCTGGACTTGCATGCTTGGCCTCGGCCTGGCCTTCGTCCGTCTCAGCACCGGGAGCACAGCTTCTGTCTCCTGGCCTGTCCTATTCCCATTCCGCCCAGCACAGGAACTTGCATGCCGTCCGAACTTCATAAACGCTGCTGTGTGAACTGCTGATTGACAAGCCCGCCCCCGCTGCTCACAGCACAGTCGGAAGAACCGTTGAAGGGCGAGGGTCTGTGGCAGACCTGAGTCTGACACCCCCTTGCCAGGACCGGGCAGTCTGGTGCGGGCGTCCTGTGTGACCGTGCCTTGGCGCAGGCAGAGCCACCTGAGCAACAATGCCTTGGGCGGCCTCTACAAGTCTCCCGCCTTCTCCACTCCTCTCGGCAGCCAGCCACCTGTCACCTCGCCCGTGTCTGACCACAGGACCCCAGGGACCTACTTTATGTACAGAGGAGCTGAGGTCCTTGGATCACGTGCATGTTCTTGGCCTGGGTGGAGCATGACCTGAAACCCAGATCCCTGGCTCTGTCCCATGCCTTCCACACCCCACCGGGTGCTGCCATCAGGAATCAGAGGGACTGACATTTCACCTGTACATTTTGGCTCTGAAAGCACATTTCCATCTCCTGCCCCTGTGGTCTCCCAACCCTGTGAAATGGCATTTTATAACCCAGGAGGTTGCTGCTCGCCCAGGGCTACAAGGGGAGAAAGCATCTGAGCCTGGGGCTTAGGCCTCCAAGCTTCCAGATCACCCAGAGCCCAGCCCTGCCCAGGAGCCTCCCCCTTGAGACCCTGCCTGAGGAGGCCACAGGAATTATGCACGCCCTCCTGCAGGCTGAGAGTGCGGCGTCCAGGGACGTCCGGCCTGCCCAGGTTCTTCCTCCCACAGCCTGCCTCCCTGGCTCAGTACCCAGGGTCCACGGGGGCACCGCGATGGTTAATCAGACACCATTGGCAGGGTGCCCAGCTGAGCATCAGCGATGGTAACCGAGCAGGCAGATGTGACATAATCACAGCTCCAGTCTCACTCCAGAAATGGCCTTAACTTTGGGTGAGAGAACATAGACTCTGTGAAGGTGGAAGTACAGCTGACGGCGTGGGGTCTGGTGGCAGCCCACTCCCGTTACCCCTCTGGATCTTCCTCGCCTGGGCTGCGGCTCTGTGGCCAGGTGGACTGAGTGCCACCTGAGATTGAGCTTACTCTGAGCTGTAGCTTTTTGTCCGTGCAGGGCTCCAGGGACACAGGAAGAACCCCAGGGACGCAGGAGAAGCCCCTCTGGTTTCAGATCCCCTGGGTCCTAGTAGCAGACACAGAGGGGCCAGTGTCAGTGGAGACTTAACAAGAAAAACACAGCCTGGTCCTTAGTCTGTCTCCCACCGGCTCCTCCCTGACAGAAGCCACTTGCCACCTCCCCAAAATAAATATCTCACCTGCAGCAAGAGCCAGGCTGTTGCCAGCGCACAGCCCCACTCGAGAGCGGCCCAGCCGGTGTCCCGCACCCGCAGTAGGGAAGGAAGGATGGAGTCTTCTCAAATAAAGCAATGTTTGTTTTTAATTATTGAATTAACTACCCACATCTTTGCCCAACTCCCCTGTGCTCCAGGGGAAATTAGCACTAAAGTGAATTGTAAAGACGCAGAGTCTGCGTTTCTGGGGTGAACTTGCCTCGCAGGCTGGCCGCCTTCCCTAACGGCGGGGGTCTCGGGACTCTGTAGTCAGCACATGGGCTCAGTTCTGCCGCCGAGGTTGTAGGGCAGGGTCATCCTCACAGAGCTTCCAGGGATCAGAGTGATTTCTTGGGGTGCCCAAGGGGAGCCAGGCTCTGGCAGTCCTGCTGAAGCAGACTGGCCGTCTGGATGGCAGAGCCTCAAGATACACGAAACCCAAGTCACCTCCCCTGCTGAGGGGCGCTCTCCCATCCCAATTCCACCACACGCCTGGCGTCCAGCAGATTGACCTCACCCACACACTGTCTCCTTCCTTGCCTTGAACCCACTTGGGCAGGTTGAATTCACTAAGACTTTTCCCTCCACAGTGTCCGCCTGAGCTAGCCCAGTAGGGGCCAAGGTGGCCCACAGCAGGCACACCCCTTCCTCAGGGGCTGGTGCGAGCCAGCCTGCTTCTTGTTACCCCATGGTGTTTCCTAGGAGGGATGGGTGCTGTCCAGTGACATCCTGGCTGACGGGCCCCTGGCTGCCCAGCACTATCAGACCAGCAGACAGAGAAGACTTGGCAGGGAGAGTCCTTCATATGGGACAGCCAGCTCTGCCTCCAAGGCACAGGGGCCACAGGAGGGACTTCACTAGAACCAGCAGACAGCAGGAAAGAGCCAGGTCGGAGGACCAGAAGTCCTCTTCGTAGGCTCACAAGGGACACCCAAAAGTCCCAGGAAAGAGATAGGGGCAGATGCCTCAAATAGAGGCAGCAAAGACCTTGACGAACTCCAGGTGAGGATGAAGGTGAGGCACAGGCTAAGGACAGGTAGCTGATTATCAAAGACAAGGAAATGGGCAGGGAGCTCTTCCCAGCAGCCTTCAGGGAGGGGAAGGAGCCACTTCCAACACAAGCGAGCAACCCTCGACGTCTCTCCTCCTGCCTCTGGTCACTTTTGGTCACATAGGCATGAGAAGAAAGGAAACCTAAAATCTATAAAGGGGCAAGACAGCCCCATTCCCTGACGTGTGGCAGCTCCGTGGGTCCCCTGCTCTCCAGAGTCTCGCCTTGGTGTTTCTTGGGTGTTTAATCTTCAAACTGATCCTGGTTTTCTAGATTGGTGTCAGGGACACAGGGCAGGAGCTGGAGAGCTGGCTCAGAGGGCAAGCCTGGCCCTGAGGGTGACGGGGTGTGAGAAGGCCTGGCTCTGAGAAGGCGGGGGTGGTGCCGACATCCAGGAGGTGAACAGGGGAGCGCTTCCCACTGGCCGCCCTCCTGAGCCCCACGGCCGGGCCCCGCCTTCCTGGCCCCGTGACCTCAAGGGTGGCTTCCCAGCAGGAGCTCTGCACCTCCACCAACCATGTGTCTGTCCCACTGAAGACAGCCCTAAATCCCTGCCAACCTCTGTGTCCTTCACCCCTGTGCCTGGGTCAGGAACTGGACAGAGGATACGTACAGACCAGGGTTTCCCCCAGGGGCAAGGCCACCCCCAGGGTACTTGGCAGGTCAGGAGGTGTTCTTCCTTGATCAGGGCTGCCAGGAAACACCTTCAGGAGGCACAGGGTGGACTGACAGGGAGCTTCCAACCCCAAACACCAACAGCGCCACAGTCAAGAAGCCCTGCACTAGACCAGAGGAAGGACAGGCCCCACCCCAGACTCAGGCACCCACAGGAGGGTGGCACATGTCCTCAGACTGGGGACCAAGGGCTCCCTGCAATTCTGCTGGCTTCTGTGAGCCAGGTGCCCTGTGCAAGGCCACTCCTTCCTGGGCACCTTGCCTACTGTCTGTGGGAAGCAAGGCCCACCTGTAACTGCAGGCAGCTGGTCGACCTAGCCAACCAGCCAGGTGCCTTGTGGCTCAGCTCAAGGCCGCATGCCCTGTGGGACAGTGCCTGGAGACAGCATGCTATAGCCACATGAAGTCTTCTGCTGTCCTACCAGCACCCATCTACCCCACACACCAGGCACACGCACACACAGGTTCACACACGCACGGCACCCAAGGTGCGCTGTACACGTGCCTGCAGACACGCAAACAGAACACCCACAGCACACCTGCACATGTGTGCACACGTGTACTCGTGTGGACACCAGGTACAGTGTCCTGTGCTCCTGCACACACAGGCCATCCACACGTGCACACAGGCTCACACACATTGCACAGTGGCTACACGTGCCCAAGTGTGGAGCACCAGTGCAAGCGTCCATGCACCCCACACGTGCACACATGCTCACACACCCACGCGTAGCACACAGACATGCACAGCGCTCACGACCACCAGGCACCTGAGCACACCCGCTCCCTCCCATTGCCCCGAAGTCACTCCCTCCCCTTCGGCCTGCTGCCGGGTCCCTGCCGTTGCTGATGCTGCTGATTATGGTGTCCTGATGTAGCTCCGTGGCCACCCTTTGCCCGGCCATGGGCCCCCGGCTCTGCCAGGCTTTTCTTCCACATGCTGCACACCCTGCCGCCCAGGCCATCCTCCACGGTCCTCAACTGTAGCCTCTCATCCTGACCTTGTGCTCACATCCTGAGCTATGGTGGCGTCCACTGTCCTTCTAAGGCTGAGGCTTTACAAGAATGAATGCAGGTGACAAGCAAGTATTTACAGCCCAGACCCGGGGAGCCACCTGGGGACCCGCAGCTCTCCTCCTCCAGGGTGAGCCGCGTGCCACCCACTTCCAGAAAACCTCCCAAATGGATTTCGTTGATTTCTTGGTAGCAGTTTTGTTCAGACTCCGTTCTTATTATATTTGCTCTCTGGGGCATTTTTGCCCAAAGTGATCTCTTTATGATCACCCAATTTTAAGAGCCACTGGAATTCATATGGCCAGCCCCTCCACTGCCTAGCCAGCCCCAGAAAGAGCAGCTCCAGACTGAGGGAGGTCTCCAGACATCAGAGGTCACCCAGTACTGGCCTTCTTTCTAAGGCCTGCCAGGGTTCACTGCGGTCAGTGCCTCCTGAGCCTAACCACAGTCTCTCCTGCTGTAGGACCTGCCATTGTCTCTCTGTTGAGAAATACTCTGCTAGGCCGGCCTCCCTTGTCTGCTCATAGAGGGGTAAGCATGGCATCCAGAAGGACCAAGAGCAAGTTCACCTCCAGGATGTCAGAGTCCCACCTCCAAGAGACCAAGGCCTGGACTCTGAGCTCCAGAAGCTTCTCCAGGTTCTTTCGGTTCCCCTGCCCCCCACTCCTCAGTCTGGGCCATTGACATCCTGCAGGGCACTGCACTGTCCTCCCCTGCTGGGAACACTCACACCGCTCTCTGACTGTGGGCCTACATTTTCCTCCCAGATCTGAGCTCGGAAAAAAAAAATTCCAATATATGAATTATGTATTAAAAATTCAGGCAGAGCAATCATGGGCAATAAATAATTCCAAGCTACAGACACATTAGTTAGCTGTACAATTCACTTACAGGCCAAACCAACCGTCTTATTAGCAACAGGCCAAGCAGAAGCCTCCTGATGTGCAGCTCCGGGAGGCGCCGTGTCCCAGAGCCGCGGTCCTGTGGCCCGTGCAGTCACCCGCTTGGGCCGGGAGCTTCCGTTCCGAGGCAGGATGGATGCCTTTAAAAATGCTGCTCTGCTGAACGCTGAGAGCAGCTGGTCTAATGCTGCATTTCCTGGTTTGCAAAGGGACGGGCTCCTCGCAGCTCTGGAACATTCTTAATTAACATATAAAAATTCTATCGAAATTAGTGCCGAAGCCATTTGCAATTCTGCTGGACGTTCGTAAGTGCTTGGGGACGTTTCACTCCCTGGGCCGATGTGTTCTAGCCCCAGTGAACACCTCGGCAGGACATGGCGAGGGAAATGCCTGGAAAGGTAGTTGCTGAGCGAGGGTGGGCCAGGACCCGAGCCTTCTTAAACGATTCCAAATTAGCAGGCGTGTGGGCTCAGAGGCCCTCTCCCTGATCGGAGGAAGGCTGGGAAAGCGCGCCCGCCAGAGTCCCGCCGTCCCAGGCAGCCGCCGCAGTGGCAGAGCTTCACGGCCGCCTGGTACGGAGCGGCACGTCATCAGCACGTCTGGGTGTCCTGATTTCTTCGTGGTTCCTTGTGCTGGGCAGAGCTCTTGATGCGAATTATCCCGTTGAATCTCCAAACTCTTACATGAGGACTATCTTCCCCACCCCCTCTTTACCTAAACGATCCCAGACCCCATTCTGCTGAGGGGTGGGCAGAGCGGGCTTCGTCACCCCCTTACCAATGAGGAGCCTGAGTCTGTCCCAGGGCACTGTGGGTGGCAGAGCCAGGTGAGGCTTAGGTCCCAGCCCCTGGACCCCGAGGGGCGAGCAGTCTGCCAGCTGCTCTGGGCCACCAGCACTCGTCTCGTGGACGACGGGTGGCTGTGGACCCTCCTCAGGGCCAGACTCTGTCCTCTTTCCTGCGGAGAGTCCCTCCTTCCACTCCGAGGTAGGCTGCTGGGCCCTCAGGCGGTCACGAGGAACCCTGGGCAGCTGGGGCCTCCTGCGGCAGCACAAGGGACAAATCTGCTTCCTCTTCCTGCACCTTGGGCTCCATCAGCCCAGGGGGCCTGGAGTGTCACAGCCCTCATTGCAGGTCTGCCCTGCCGTGGGCAGCAGAGCGCTATCTCTCCTCACCCTGGGCAGTGGGCAGGGGCAGCAGCCGGCAGGGAGGCAGGGCCCACAGGCCCTCCAGCAGAGCGCATGCTGGGATCCAAGCTTGCCTCTGCATTTTAATGCCTTAAAAGCTTCGGCTTTCTCTCTGGGTCAATTTCCTTCCAACAAAATATTAAAATTAAGCTTTGAAAGCCTGCTGCCGTGGCCTGGGCCCCAGACCTGGCCAACAGAGCCTGGCTCTGCGTCACGCCAGCTTAAATATTTAAAGAGATGCTGGGTAGCCAAGAGCTCTCAGGAAGTGGGGGCTGGGAAGGGCGGCGGGTGCCGAGAAGGACCTCTGAAGCCTTGTGTGACGTGGGCAGGAGCATCTGGCAGGGACCGCCTGGGCCCCCGGGCGGTCCTGACAACAGCCCTGAGGACCAGCGGCAGCGACAGCATGACGCCACCTCTGCCAGCCACCTGCCAGGCCCCGAGGCGGCCATGGCAGAGGGGGAATCAGCACAGAGAGGCTGAGGGAGCAGCCTGGATGCCATCCGCACCGTCGGGGCACCTTGGGTTCTGCTCTGGCGTTTGCATCTTGGGCAATCCCTGCACGGCACCCTAGAAAGAACATGGCCCAGGCATCCCAAGGCATCCCATTTCCAGAGGGGAAACCGAGGCCCAGCTTCTCCCAGGTGGGAGTGGAGAAGAAGATCAAGTCGAGTGAGTCCGTCAATCCTCTTGTCCATTCTGCTGCTCATTTCATGGACGTGCAGAGCACAGGGGGACCCTGGGATTAGCACAAGTGAGTGAATGCGTTTCTGCTCTGGGCCGAGTACAGCACTGTACACAGGACCTTAAGGTAGGAGGGAGGTGGGACAGAAGAAACCAGAGATGGTGGAAAGGAGGCACACGGGAGGACCAGAGGATAGGATTCGAATTCAGAAGTTCTGCCTCCTTTTCCAAGCCTATTGCTCCTGAGCCTCTCTCCCTTCCAGGCCTCTTACTCCCCAATTCCTGTGAACTCTATAAATCTACTCTGCACCAGGAATCAACTCCTAGTGGGTTGATCAGGCCAAGAGAACCCGTCAGGGACAGTCCAGCCCTATCTATGGATCAGATGATGGCCATGCATCAACCTGAGGATGCTCGACTGGCCAGGCCGCCAGAACCTGTCTTGAGATCACCAGACTGATGTCACTCCCACGAAGCTGTATGCGCCCGCTCCTCCCCAGGTTCACCGAAGAGAAGAGCTGTGCACCCCAAAACGTGCCTCTCGCTCTGGAGCCCGCCTGCTTTCTCCTGGGATGTGGGTCTGCTTTCCTGAGTGACCCTCTCTCCGTGCCTCTGACTGGCGTGTACTGAAATTCTTTTCTGTCAAGTGAGCCAGGACCCCCACTGACCCTGAGTTGAGTTTCTCCTTCTCTCTGGCAGTTCCTGGGACCCTCCTTTGGAGACACCTCTCCTCCTGAGACAGGCAGACCCTGGATCCTGATCCCAGAGGGTGGAGCCCGACAGACAGCCCGTAGCCTGGTGAGGGCGGGTGCTGGGAGTGGACTTGGGCTGCTGCCCCACTGGAGCACAACAGGTCCTTCTCTGAGCCCAGGCTGAGTGAAGGATCGACCCTGTGGAGGACCAGACTCGTGTGCAGGAAGTGGCTCTGTGACATCACTGAACTTCTGGTTCCCACAAACATCCATCGAAGCCGCTGTACCTGGGGCTTCTGGCCCAGCCCAGGTCACCGTCCCTCATGTTGGCTGGGAACTGGAGGACTCCTCTCCTCCGAGCATGGCACGTGTGTCGGTTTCCCGGGGGAACTGGCACTGACCCCTGGTTAGAGCCAGCGCTGGCAGGAAGCCCCCTGTTCTTCTCTTTCTTCTGCCTGGGGCTGCACAGAGCTTGGCCTGGGAGAGGGACACCCTTGGGCCCAAACTCACCTCCACCCCTGAGTGGCCAGGAGAGCTCAGCCGGCCCTGGCCTCCCGGAGGCTTCCGCTTCCTGGTCTGCAGTGAGGTGACAGCAAGGTGCTGGTCCTCAGGTTGTCCTGAGGCAAAGAGAGGAGCCACATGAATTGGCCCTCAGGGTCCAGCACAGGGGAGAAGCCAAACAAATGGCATCTTCATTCCCTGGTTCCTTCAGCCCTGAAGAGCTCCGTGCCCTGGGCTCTGTCCTGGGCTGGGATGCTGCCCTCCAATACCTGCAGGCCCATGAAGGAAACAGCCAGAGGATGAAGGGACTTCAAGACTGGGAGACAGGAGCCAGCCTGGTCGTGCAGGAGCCCTGGGACACTGTCCAGGTGTGAGCTTCCCCTGCTGCCAGCCTCCCTGTGTGAGAAGCCAGCGCAGCGGGCAGCCCGCTCTGTCCTGGCAATGAAGACCTACAATGGCCCCACGGCCCTCCTCCAGCTTCCTGGACGACAAGGTAGCTCTTCCCTGGACTCGAGTCCCCTGCCCACAGCTCCTATCACAGATGCAGCAAACCTGCCTAAGCTCAGGGACTAGACAGGCACCTGAGTGACCTCACAGGCTGGAGGTCAAGTCTGAAGCAGGTCCCACTGGGCCTAACTCCGGTGTGGGCGAGGCATCCCTTGGCACTCTGGGGACCCTCTACCCCTGCCTCCCCAGTTCTACAGGTGCCACCTTGGAACCACAGGCAGCATCTTGGTCCCTGACGCTGACCTCTGCTCCACTGGGTGCCCCACCATGCCCAGCGGAGGTGGCACCTGCAGGCAAATCACAGCTGCAGGAACAGGGCCCAGGGAACTGCAGCAAGGGGCCTGGGGGAGCTCGGAATCTGCCCTGGCATCGAGGCCTTTGCCATCTCAGAGTTTGCTCCTGCAGGGCAAACACAACAGAAACACCAGCTCCAGGAGTAGGGCAGGCCCTCCTCAGAGGCCGAGCACAGCTGCCTGCAGCCTCCTACCCCCAACCACCGCCTGACCCTTCAGCCTCACCTCCACTCGGCCTCACCTCCACTCTGCCTCTCCCCGGGGAGCCAGGCCTGCAGTGGCAGTGGGGCAGTGTCTAAGCATTCAGAAGATTTGGTCCATGTGACCTGACAGTAGAATAACTGTCTCCAAGCCAGGCAAGCTGTGGGCAGCCCACAGGGTCCTCCAGACCGAGCAGGGGAGATGACCGCATCTCGTGGCTGCTGGGAGCCCTTCTGGCTGCGGAGCCCCGCGTCCTGTACATGTCTCTGGATGAGTGCCAGAGCCTCGCAGCCTTGGGACAGTGTTCCTGGGGCCAGCTGAGCTCCTTGGTCCACTCCGCTGCTGCCCGGGCATAGGCTCAAGCCCCAGCCACTGGGCACCAGCCTGACAATGCTCCACGGAGCACAAAGGCTCTCACAGCCCTGGTTACATCAAAGGTTTTCCAGTTGTGCTAGTGGCCTAAAAACGGCTCTCCACATTACTGGGGTGACGGCTTTCCCATCGCCGCGGTATCCGCTGCAAAATGCTGTCAAAAATCAATGCTTTAAATCCACTGAATTTCTTGGCTAGGATTCACAGAAAAGCACATTTTAGGTGGTGAGAAACTGCTTCCAACACGAGACAAATAATGATCGCATGTATTTCGACACCCCATGACTGTGGGTAAGTTCACCCCAGAGTCCATCCAGTCATACCTCTGGAATACCCACCACCAGCCAGGCAAGAGAGGGACCCAGAGGCCTGCTTCCTGCTCTGCACCAGACATCAGGGAAGCCAGGCCGGTCTCCTGGGAAAGTGGACGTCCACAGCCTCAGGAGGAAAGGGAGGGGACGGTTGTGGGATGCAGGAGTGTCCACAGTTGAGGTGGGGAGGTGCTTGTGGTGGCAATGGCTTGAGGACTTGCAGCCTGCTGTCACCCACTGGAGCTGGGCAAGGGGCTGGGGCAAAGGGCCTGCTTGCCTCCCAGATCAGGGAAGCTGCCGAGAGGGCTTAACACAGGCAGCTGGGCTGCTCCACATCCCTGGGCCCCTGGAGATTCCGACCTCTCTGCCCTGCTTCTCAGTTCCCTTCTGCCATTCCCTCAATGCTTAGAGTGCTGGACTCCCAACGGAAGACACTGGCTCCATGACCACAGATTTCCCCACTGCTCCCTTCTTGGTTTGCTTTACCAAATTGGATTTGGGCACCTGCTTTGGGGCCAGTGTCTAGCAAGCATCACCTGGAGTCACCGCCACATGTAACCCTGGAGTCAGAGGAGCTGGGAGTGCCAACCCACCAGGGTTTGGCACAAGCAGTCAGTTGACCGGGATCTCCATGCACAATGCAGCCACTGGGGACCGGGGTCCAGGGCTTCCCTGGAGAGGCAGCCCAAAGTGGCCTTGCATGACTGGCACATGGGATGTCTTCAAGAAGGCCATGGTCCAGGCTGTCGTGGTCTTGAGCATCTTCATTCCCTGGGGACGAGGACACACCAGTGGACAGGGACAGCTCGGGGACCCTGACAACACTGCTCAGGGTCAGTGCCAACAGGATGCCATTTCAGATGTAGAGATTGAGGCTCAGAGAGGTGGGGAGGCGAGGGGATGCTGAGGACAGATTGGGAATGACAGAAGCAGGGTTAGGGTTAGGGCAGCCGTCTACCAAAGCATCTGGGTGAGGAATGCGGCAAGGTGACAAAGCCGGAGTAGCCAGCCCAGCCTGCAGCTTCCCCTGGGCCAGAGCAGCCTGCAAGTCCACAACCAGCAAGGAGTGAGCGACTCAGAGCAGTTCCCGGGCCCAGGTCAGGCACAGTCAGAACCCATGATTCCCTTGAGGGACAGGTGCCAGTTTCTGCATCTCAGTACACAGAAGGCAGGGGTGAGCCAGAGATGCCCAGTGGGTGCCTGGCTCAACTGCAGACTCAGGACTCCGCCTTCCTGTGAGTCCATGGACATGTTCCTTGGCTATGCAGGCCAGCACTGTTGGATGCAACTTCTAGACTGAACCTTCTGGGCCCTTGGTGTCCATCTGATCTCCTGCTTAAACACCTGGACCCCTTCTGTCTAGCAGAACTTCCTGTGGGGATGGAAATGTTCTAGAATGCAGCAGCCCAGCAGCAGCCATGAGCCGCACCTGCTGTTGTCTTGATAGTGCTGCAGTGCACTGGGAGGCCGCCTTCTCATTGTGCCGAAATCTGGCGGATATAGACACAAGGAGTGAGCGGTAGCTCCCGCAGCCAGAGTGGACAGCCAGTTCTAGATTAGTCAGGTCAGAGTCACCCCTGTCTGCCCCAGGTGGCCTTGGGCAGCTAGAGCAGTGAGCCCGCTGTGAGGTCTCTGGAGCCCTGGTGGGCCTGGATCCAGGCGCTGAGCACAGGAGGGACTTGAGTGCCAAGGGCCCAGCACTGGGCCTCAGGAGACTGCTGGGCATGCTGGTGGGCTCAGCTTTTGGGGAACAGGATCATGATACAGGGCCAGTGTACGTGGAGGTCAAGGTGGGCCTCAGAGGGCTACACACCTTTGTCCTTGGGGAAGCCCCGTGCCACTGCATCCCTCGCAAACCGTGGGGCTGTGGGGACTGGCTTGTCCCACAGGAGGGAGGAGATGATTCCTGGCCCACCTGGGCTCTGGGGGCAGCCCTCCTCACCAGCTCTGGGCAGGGCAGCTGCTCTCTCCAGGAGGTAAATGACAGCCACGGCACTGAGGACGTCCAAACCTAGGCGCGCAGCCGCCTGCCCTCCAGAGTCCTCCTGAGCAGCACCTGGGCCAGGAGACTTCCAGGAGCAGGAAGCTGGAAACTGCTTTCCGAGCGGTGGCGGGGAGGAGAGGCGGTTGCCATGGAGATGGCATCTGGCCCAATCGCTTGAGTTTCAGAGGCGAACGAAGGGATAAGAGAAATGGGCAAACCCCCAAACGCAAGGCCTCACCCTTGAGCACGTGCGTGGGGCCGGCAGAGAGAGAAAGGAATGCAGCAACGCTCGCCAGACCCGCCAGTTAGGGTTTGTTTATGGCTCTTCCATCCAGCGCACCAGGCCTGGTTTGGACTATTTTGCTGCCAAAAGGAAGCATCAACTATTTGGCAGTGGGACAAACTGAAGGTCAAGGCCAAGCACAAGCTCCTCCCACCAAGTCCTCAGGGCCTGGAGAGGCGGCTCTCAGCACCCAGGGCTCTGGGACTGGAGTGGGAGGGAGGTGCCCGCACAGACGCCCACCTTCCTGGGGGCTGCTGGAGGGAACTTGGGAAGAGTTTGCACCCTTGGACTGAGCACCACAGGAGCACCCGAAAGATAAAGATGCACTTGTGTGTCCACGCGTGCACATGTGCACACGCACACACCTGAAGCACACACCTGTCCGTGAGCATCCAGAGCCAGGCTGTGCCTTGCCAAGGGTGTAGGCTGAGACACAGCCTCATGGAACTGCCAGGGTGGGGACAGAGAAGACAGTGCCTCTGACACTCAGGGTGAGTCCCGAGATGCAGTAGGCGGGGGCTGCATCTGCACCAAAGAGCAGCCTCTCTTCTTAGAGTCGAAGGGAGGCACTTGGGGGGCTTCCTGGAGGGGTGGTGTTGGAGCTGAGCTCTGGGGAGTGCCTCTGCCATGCAAAGAAGGAGCAGTGCCAGGCTCCTGTGCCCCAGCCCAGCCACGCTCAGCCTGGCCAGGGAGGGGCCTCAGGGACGGTCAGCAGGAGAGGGGACAGAGCCCCACCCACACAAGAGGTACAGCCCGTGGTGGCTCCAGTGTCAGCCTCCTCTTGCGCTTTCCCTGTGACATTTGTATTTTGTGTCCTCCCGCTTTGCTGAGGAGGAAACGCAGGGCCACAGGGGGCACCCTCGGGCTGCACGCACAGGCTCACTCTCCGGGCAGGGCCCTTATCCCCAGACCTGCCCCACACGGCCGGCCTTCCTCTCACTCTGCCTCATCCCTCTCCTCCGAGCTGTCTTCATCTGTTTGCTTTGGCCCTTTTCACCAGGACCGACTCCTTGACTTTGGGAGTGGCAAGAGACGTAACTGGGCAGGAGCATGTGACAGAGTCCCGACCCCAGAGCCGACCTCCTCTGCTCCCCCACACAACCTTGAGCCTGTCACTCACTGCCAGGTCCCCTCTTCTATCCAACAATCAGGAGTGTTGACAGGCACTCAAAAAGGACCCTGTAGCCCCTCGAGTCTCCCACCCAAGGGTCCCAGAGCAGAAGAAAGGCCAGCGAGGGCCAACAAGACCACAGGCAGCTGCAGGGCAGGAGGACATGTGGGTGCTCCTGATTGGAAGGGGCAGGGCCACCTGCCACAAGGGTCCGTGTCCTCAGCCTGTCCCTCTGCTGCTGTCCCTGGCAAGGAGTCCACCTGAGGGAGAAGCAGCAGTGGTCCTCCCCCACCTACCTAGTGGCCTGGAAGGCAGACTTGCCTTTTCCCAAGAGCATCCTGCAAGGCCTTTACCTGAGGGGCCTGTCCAGGTCGCCCTCATCCCTCAGTCTGTGTTTGGGGAAACCAAGGCCCAGACCTCCCTGAGCCACCCTAGGGAGTCCCCCTAACGACCCCTCCTTGAAGTGGCTTGGAATCAGTGGCCAGTGTGACAGGTGCAGCTTTCATTTCCTGGGCGTCCCTGAGTTTCCAACATCACATGTTCTCACAGACATGGCAGCTACAGACTGGGCAGCACAGATTGGGCAGCTATAGACATGGTGGCTACAGACTGGGCGGATACAGACATGGCGGCTACAGACTGGGCAGACAGCCATGAAGCGTCCTGCACTTCAGCAGCAAAAGAATCTCGAGCACATGCTCAACACCGACGGCCTGAGCACAGTCGCCCCACACAGGAGGAAGTGCCCGCAGATGTCAGAGGGAGGCGAGAAGAGACCTGGGCCTGTACACACCAACTTGAAGCCTATGATGGAAGCCCACCAAGCCACAGGTGCATGGGGAGCAGCAGGGTGCTGTGCCCAGTGCCACCGTGCCATGGTGCTGGAAAACAGTCTGTGGCCTTGGTCACGTCACAGCCGTGTATGACCCAGCAAGCCACTTCCAGGGATTTGCCCAGACAGAGACCATGTGCCACCAAGCAAGCACTGACCTTACCCACTGTGCCCAGAAATGGGTGGGGTCCCTAATGGGAGAAGGGCATCACAAACTGGGTGTGGGTGGCATCATGGAGGAACAACAAGGAGCCCAAGGGTGGTCCATTCCTGGGACCTCAAGAAAGAATGGCCCATACCTGCTCAGAGGCAAGACAAACGCTCTGCCCAGTGACTGTCGTGCAAGTGCCAGGCTGTCCCTGCCCAGCTGGCTTCCCCAGGCAGGACAGTGACTGGGGCCTCTGGACCATGATGCCTTTTCAAGTCCTGAGCTTGTGAGTCCAGAGCTGCGAGCTAACTCCCACCCGCGGCACAGCAGGGCACCCCTCGACTCTGCTGAATAAAGAGAAGTGAATGCAGACGCTCACCCGCTCCACTCTTGTTCTGGAACAGTGAAATGTCTATCCTCAGACTCACACAGCTGGGGCCGGCCCTGAAGACACTACATGAGGTGGCTTCTCTGGGTCTGGTTTTCTGGCTGTAAAATGGGCAGCTGGGGCAAGGTCATCTCCCAGCTGGCCCGCCAGGACTCCTCTGCCCTCAGCGTCACCAGCAGATCCAAGAGAGCACAAATAGGCTGACCTACTGCTGAGTGCAGGGCCCCACCTCAGCAGCAAAGGAGTCTCCTCCCGAACTATTTACCCGCCTCTGATTAGGGCTGATTTAATATACTCTGCTAGTAATCGGGAGTGACTATGCTTCGGACCAACGGCCTCATCAAAACCTTGTTGCTGTATTTAATCTGGAATTAAACTGTTTGCTGTTCGAGGTCTGGTGTGAGCACTTCATGAAAGATTGATTGTTTTCCTTTATGAGGCTGCGATGCTAATTGCTTGGCCTTGTTGTATGGGTGCTGCAGGAGGAAAAGACTTCTAAGGAAATAAGAGGACTTGCGGCCCCGGCCTGGCTGTGCTCGGCCCGGCTCTCTGCAGCGGGACAGGTGCCGAGGCTGGGGCTGTGTTTCCCCGGGCTCTTCCCCAGCTAGAGACCAAATCCGTGCTCAGGCCCAAGGAAGGGGACACATCTGTTTCACGTCACTGCCTGTTCACTCCCAGTCTACCCTCCCTCTGCCTTTCTGCAGAGTTGGGCTCCTTGAAGAGGAAGGTGACGTGGGACTGTTCAACAGGAGACTCTGGAGCAGGAGGAAACTCTCCTGTGGCTTCGAGGCCCAGCAGACAGGTGTGAGGACGTCAGTGGAGCCCGTGCCAGCCACAGACCTCAAACTCCACCCCTTGCAACCTTGCTGCCTTGACCTGGACGTACCCCTCTTCAAGAGATCTGAGACTCCCGGGGCTCCATAAACCATGACTTCTCTGAGGAGGTCCATCGCCCTCCCTGTTGGTCCTCCCTTGGGTCCCTGCTGAGCCCTGGGCCACATACAGAGCTTCCTTACATTCTATAGTAATTCCTGAATATCCTGCATCCTAGTTAATAAATCTTTAAACGCTCCTGTTTAACCCACTGTGTGGTTTGTGTTCCTAACTGGAGCCAGAGTGCTACAGAAACAACCAGCAAATATGAAGCAGTTAATACGTGCTCCATCTACAGGAGGTGGGGCAGGAACAGACACAGGCATCGATCAGCTGGACCCGGGAAAAGACTTCTTGGCCCCTACTATGTGCAAGTCATCACTTAAGGAATGTAAAGACAAGAAAAACAAAAAATGGTGCCCCTGGACAGGAGCACCAACCTTGTGAATTGACATTCAGGAAATGAGAAGGTACCCATCACCCAAGCTGGGACTCTGCCCAGCCCAGAGGGGCTCCTCAGAACCGTGCCTCCAGGTGGACCAGTCCCATGGCATGGACTCCACCTGGTCCCTAGGCCAGGACAGGCTGATAAAGAGAACCCCATTACCAACCTACGAACCTTGAATGATCAACTTACCTTCGTGGTCTTTGGCAGAGCTGCCCAAACCAGCTTGACTATAAAACGCTTCTAGGGAGCTGCAGTGTCCATGAGCAGCCCTCGGACCTCAATGCTGCTTGTGATACTTCCGAGTAGAAAATGAAGCATGTTCAGGGCCATGCACACCATCAAAGATCACAAGGGTTTTTGAAGAGGAAAAGCTCTTCCTCTCCTAGGGTAAGCATCTGGAGGCATGTGAATTAACTGACAAAAGACTGACTGGCAGCAGAAGAGAGGATACAAATGCACAGGAGTTCAGAAACAATAAGCAAAACTCAAAGACAGAGACCCTGGGTCTAGATACAATTTCAACAAAGGAAGGGAGACTTGGGCGTGGAGGGGTAGCGAACAGTGGGAGAGGGACTAGGGCAGAGGGAGGCTGGTTAGCCAAGTCTGCTTTGTGGGCTCACCTGGGTGCCCAGTCTGCAGCCCCAGACACAGTGAGGTTTATGTCCTGCTTCTAGGCAGAAAGAGGAGGGAAGAGAACTCATCCTGAGTCTGAGTCTCAATTGCCTTCCATTTAAAATAACACTCTCACCCAAGTGTCTTGGCTGGGTGGCACATCCTGATCCCTTCAGGGTCCAGGAGGGAGTTTGCCCTGAGGGCATCAATCAGAGCAGGCTGTGCAGCACGGCGCCCTCGTCAGATTTCCTAAGCTGAATCGACCAGACAGATTTGAGCTGCACATGTGTTCCTGGCTGGATTTGTCTGTAACAGCAGAAAAATGGGGACAAGAGAAAGGTCGAACCACAGGAGCCGCCAGCAAACCAGGCTGCAAGTCTGAGCTGAACTTCGCTGCTGCCGGGCAAATGTGGCAGCCAAGTCCTGGCAGGAGGGGACAGCACAGTGGCAGCCCGAGCCAGGCCCCTGATGGAGATGGATGGGCAGGAGAGACTGGGCGGCCACACCACACGGAGGCCTGGGGTGTGGTAGCTGGGCCGCCTTCTTGCCACATCTGAGCACCTGCCTCAGCAGGAGCTCGCTGATCTCTTTCTGGGCTGCAACACGGGAGTGACCGAGGCCCCCAGGATGGGACAGGCAGCTGGAGGGCCTGGGGCTCAGGCCCTTCCCACCCCCCACCTCTAACCTCGGAGACTGGAAATGCAAGTTTAAGCAGCTCGCCCACCCGTGCAGGGCCAGAAGCCCACAGGCTGAGGGGAGATGCCAGGTGGGCTAGGGGCCACCACACAGAGGAACGGCCCCAGGTCACGGTGTCCTCCTCTCTCAGGGAAGCCACAACCTGGTGCTAACTCTGCAGGTATTTCTGCGTGTTCCTCATTTCTGGGCTTGGACTGGTCTCATGCAGAGCAAGCCAAACTCTTACACAGCCTTCTAGAAATGTGCCTAGCCTTTGGGGCACGCTGCCTGTCCCTCACTGTGGAGAGGGGAAGAGGAGAGCCACACCCTCAGCGTCTATCCCAGGGTCACCCTGGACTTCCCTCCAGCACGTGGTATCCGTGAAGGCTGGCCATTCCTGACTTTGGGTATCAAAGGACACTGAGGCCCCACGGATGCAGAGCCAAGTCCATGGGTGGGAGGGACTTGCCAAGGCGAACGGGAGTCAGCAGCAGCCTGCAGCCAGCATGGCTTTGTCCCTCCCAGGCCTCTCTGTGGCTCCACAATGTGACTCAGACATCTTGGATTCATGGGAGGGGATGAGGTTCCACACAGGCTTGAGGATGAAGCCTACAGGCTGCAGAGCATAGGGAGGTGACAGGCCCGTGCCCTCCCTGCCCTGGGGGTGGCCTCAGATGGGGCCGGCGGCCTTCCCCATCCTGCCCACCCTTGCACCTGGCCCCAGTCCTGCATGTGGCTGACACCCAGTGACCCTGGATGCAGGAGCCAGTCCCTCTCTCTGGAGATGGGGGCTTCCCTCTGCCTCTCGGCTCAAGGACAGGTGGGCACGAGAGAGCATAGGAGTTGGAGTTGAAGGAGGGAGGGTCTAAGGGGGCAGTAGGGACCCAGGGTGTGTACATGATGAACTGGTGGACAGGAGACTGGACACAGGGGTTGGGCTGGGCTCTAATGACGGGGCAGTGACTAGGAGTTCGCATGGGAAATCAGGGGAAGACGGGGCTACTGTGGTTGCTCTGTGCAGACCCACTTCCGCCTTGTTCCAATCCACGGTGACAAGAACCTCCTCTTCCTGGAGCATGAGGAAGGGAAGGCTCCAGGAGGACGGGCCTCCGGGCCAGGGAGGAGGGGCATGCCCAAAGAGACGTCCCCTTGCCTGGGGGTGCTTCCACCTCCAGCCTGAACCCAGGGGAGGCTGGGGCCAGGGGAGGAGGCTCAACCTGGGGGTCCTCGCGGCAAGCAGGTTACAGGCACGCTCAGAAGCTGAGGTGTCCATGGAACATCAAGGAACATAAGACTTTCTTTTAGATGATACCTCACTTCCTAATTCTTCAGTAGCAAGCATGTAATATCGCTTGGTGGAAAACATTTAAAAACTCCTAGACACACACTCACTCTCTCTCACACACACACCCACGCAAATCCCAGGAAGTTCTCCTGGGCAGAGAGCAGAACTAGCAGGAAGTTCACCCTTCCCAAAAGGGTGGTGCCCCAGAGCACCCTAAGGTGTGGCTGCAGAACACTGGTTGCAGGGAGCCCCTGGCTGCAATCATGGACGGCCCTTCCGTCCCCCGGAGGCAGCTATGCTCAGGGCTCCTTTATCCCGAGGCGTGAGGCTCAGAGCTCCTGGGAGCAGCAGGTGGGCCTGGTCCCCGCCAGGTGTGGCCTCGCTGCAGGGCCCCTCCTCTGAAGAAGTTCCACTCCTGTGGCTCTCGGTGGGAGCTTGACATGCTGTCCCCTCCGAGGTCGTTCTGAGGATGATGAGGTGAGCCCAGGCAGGGCCACAAGCAGCCGCCAATCACCATAGACAAGCATGGTCATTGCTGCCGACTCAGTTCCGGTGTTTGGGTCCCTCCTTTACCTAAAATCCAGCTATTCCTACCCTTCGTGGAGACACACATGCCTGGGACTTGGGGTCCACCACTGTGTTTTAGCCCAAGAGAGCTGAACTGAGGTGACTTTCCCTGCCTCCCCTCACATACATTTACTCAAAGCCAATTGCTGATGACACTCTCACTACACGTTGTTTAAATCCCTGGACCTCAGGTAGCACGTGTGAGGTTGGGTGGGAGGTGGGAGATGTAGTAAGGGGATCCCTACTCACCTTCCCCCACGCAGTCCCTTCCTCACCCCACCCTGCACTCAGTCCTCCCAGTACTTCCCTGTGCCGGTTGTGTTCCCCACACATGTCACCCCCCCAGGCACACACATACACAAACAGCCTCAAACTCCACAAAGACAGTAAGCTGTCTCCTATACATCCTTGTGATGGGCGGGTGGATAGATGATGGATGGGTGATTGGTGGACAATATAGGTATATATCATGGATGGATGAACAGATGGAAGAAAGAAAGAAAGAATGGATGGATGATGGAGGATAGAGGGACAGATGGATGGATGATGGACGATAGATGGACAGGTGGATGGATGATGGATGGATAAACAGATGGAAGAAAGAATGAATGGATGGATGATAGATTGTGGATGGATGGATAATGGGTGAATGGATGGATGGTGTATGCAAGGTGAATGGAAGAAAGGATGGATGGAGGATGGATGGGAGGATAGGTGGCAGATGAATGGATGGGTAATGGTTAGTGGATTGCATGTGCTGATCGGTTTGTCTTAGACCTTCTCAAAAAGCAATTTGTCTACACGATGAAGAGATTTCAAGATTCCTTGTAATGATAACGGGGCTGCAGTTGGGGTACTCTGCACCTCTCCTACATGCAGTCCTTGGGTGTGCTCCGTTCTTGCCTTTGCCCATGGCAGCAGCAATGGGTGTCTCCCTCCAACATCTGCGTTATGTCCCTTGGAGTCAGAGAAACCCCAGGGAGCAACAGAAGATGCCTGGCCTGTAACCTTCAACAAAGGTGGTCCAGCCAGGCCAGGCGGAAATGCTTCAGGGAAGCTCACAGCCCTGCTCTGACACCTGGTAGGAAGGTCTCGAGGGCCATCCTGCAGTGGAACAGGGTCTGCTCCAGGGGAGCACACTGAAGGTGGCCTGCACACCCCTGAGCTACCTGCTCCCCACCAGCACAGCTGCTTCTTGGTGGAAGGGGGTGGAAACACTCCTGATGTGAGCGGAGATATCATCTCCTCCTTTACCAAGTCACCTGTGGGCTTTGTCAAGTCTTGGGACCATTTTCCCCCTAGAACTGGTCTCTGCTAGGAAGGCGGAGAGGGAGGCCTGAGGCCTTAGGTGCAGGTGTTCCTCGATTTTGGTTTTGGAGCCCCTCCAATATGCAGCAGCCTCTTTTCGGAGCAGCTGTGGGAGAGTGCCTTCCCACAGGCCATGAATCCCAGGCCCTCCTGGACGGGAGTGATTGAGGGCCGGAGAGAGAGGAGGCTAGAGAGCAGCCCAAGGGCGTTTGCAGGATGCAGCCCTCAGGGGCTTCACAGAGAGTGGTCTCCTCCAGGAACCACTCCAGGCACTGCCAGGAGAAAGTCAGCGCAGCCTGGAATCTTTACCAAGCGCTTGCCCCTGGCCAAGGAGGGCAGGCCTCCCTTCCCAAAAGTTCTTCAGGCCCCTCCTGCCCCTGGGCAGCTTAGCTCTCTTTACCTGCAGGGTCTGTGTCCAGGGAAAGGGAGGCCCAGAGGTCATAGGCCAGGAGGCCCACTGCACACGGCTCAGATTCCACTAGCCAGGCCAGTGAGAGGAGGAGGCTGTGTCCCAGGCAGGAGGGGAGCTTGGGCAGGTGGTGTTGTGGTGGGATCTTAAAGTCACACCAAGGCCCAAGTGCTCAAGGCCTTGTTGCCAGCCTGTGGTGCTACTGGGAGGACGAGGAGTCTCTGGGCTTGGGAGCTGGTAGAAGGAAGTTAGGTCATGGGGAGCACGCCCTTGCTGGGAGGCTGCGACCCCACCCCTCCCAGTTCCTTTGCTTCCTGGCTGCCGTGAGGCAACAGCTTTACTCTGCCAAGTACTCCCTGCCATGATGCTCTGCCTCCCCACAGCTTCCAGCAGCACTGGACTGAAATCTCTGAAACCACAATCCAAAATTAGCCTTTCTTTCTTTTAGGTTGATTTTCTCAGGCATTTTGTCAGAGTGAAGGGAAGCTAGCTAACACAGGTGCATGCAAAGGCATGAGGGACTCTCTGGGGATGAAAAGAAAGAAAGTGACTGAGGGTCTGCTTTCTAATGGGGGTCAGGGGTGAGGAGACTTCCAGAGGTCTGCAGTCACCCCTGCTGAAGGTCAAACCCCAGGATATCACAGGCTCCAAAGAACAACTGACACAGGCACCCTGGCCTCAACCCTCTCCACTGAAGAGGGCCCTGATTAAGTAGCCAATTAGAACAGGCTTGCAAGTTAGGGTTTCTGCACAGTCTGCCAACTGCCTTGGAAAGCCCTGCTGAGCACCTTCCCATGCCTGCCCTGCAGGGACTATCAGGGCCACCCTGATCCATGCAAACCAGTGCGTCCCAGGAAAACGCTGTTCCTTTGACCCCAGGCCAACTGCTCCTGCAGTGAGGGAGCAGCACCTTCTTAGAGCTGTGTAGGAGTGTCCCCAGATGTAGGGAACTTTGCCCTGAGAGGCGAAGAGAGGTAGAGAAGGGGTTGATTCCCACTCCAGAAAATCCTCTGGCC
This sequence comes from Sciurus vulgaris, assembly GCF_902686455.1. NCBI lineage: Eukaryota > Metazoa > Chordata > Mammalia > Rodentia > Sciuridae > Sciurus > Sciurus vulgaris. Next base: position 87,637,116 of record NC_136476.1, on the reverse strand, counting down.
AGAAGCTGGGGTGAATCTCAAAGTAAGACCAGAGTCATGGAGACCCAGGGTGGAGGCTGCCCTGCAACCCAGGGCAGGTCAGTAAGCAGGAACAAAGGCCCGCTCCCCATTCCTTGATGCTCCCTCTTGACCCAGCACAGAGTGGGCGCTTGAGGCAGCAGAATCCAGCAGCCACGCATCCTTCCCAGGCATCCTTCAGGAGGTGGATGGTGTCCATTGCCCCTTTGCCAGGGTCCCCCAGGGAAGGCAGGGGCCAGCTCTCTCCACTGGAGGGTCACTCACCTCTCTGGGCATTGGCAAGTGATTTGTGGGCAGACCAGACAAATGCACTGCTCCTCAGACCCACCAGGAGCCTGGACAAAGTGGGGACAGTTCAGGGCCTCTACCAGGAAGGGGGACAGGACCCCACTCCCTTGTTCCCCCTCACTTAGGCTTCACTATTCTCCCTCCCGCTCCCCTACTTGTGTCCTGGGGCTGCCGTGACAAAGGACCACAAAGCAGGAGGGGCCATCTCAAGCAGGAAGGACAGAAGTCTGAAAACAAGGTCTGGGCAGGGCCGGCTCCTTCTGAGTGCCAGGGAGAGGAGGCCTCTCTGTGGCTTGCAGGCGTCTTCATCGTGCGCTGCGTGTCTCTGCATCCACATTTCCCCTTTTTATAAGGACACCAGGGCCCTCCCCAGTGACCTCATCCTAACTAATCACATCTGCAAAGACCCTGCTCCTACATAATGCCACGTCCTGAGGCACCGTCTGAGGGCACCATGGATCTGTGGGACACACCAGCCCACAGCACACCCGTCCCCCCGCTCAGGTTGGCATGCGCTGGGACTCACCTGGCCCACTGGGTCGGCCACGCTGTCTGTTTGGAAACCTCCACCGGGAGGTCATTAGACAGGGCCCTGGGAGGCCAGCCCAGCAGCCCCGTGAAGGAAGGCTGAGCCCCTTCCAAGCCCAGCCCGCTGCTTCCAACCAGGACGGTTCCCTGCAAAAAAGCCTGCCTCTGTGGAGCCTGCGGAAGCTCCTGCCGTGGTCGCCTGCTCAGGGCTCGCCACGCCCATCCAGGGCTGCCTGGCCGCACAGGTCCGTCTGCTCCCACAGGCTCCTGCTGGTCCTAGCATGCCCGCGTGCGCCTCTCGGCACCCGTTACTCGAGTTCATACTGACAGCTTTGCCAGCTCAGCCCACTGGCGCTGGACGTGCCTCCCAGGGTCCTGCCATGTCCCTGCCACGCCTTGAGCTTGGCTTTGCTTTCTGGCACTGAGTCACCTCTGGGACCTATCACCAGCCATTGGACAGAGGGCCTGTGACCTAGGGGCGTCTCCCCGGCCAGCGTGCCCTCCCAGAACGGGAGGAGGGCGAGTTGCCTGCGCAGGTGGCACTCAGAGCCACAGGAGGCCAGTCGTGCGCTCCTTGCAGGGTGTGACCCTCCTGCAGCGTGGCTCCTCGCACTGCTCCTTCGCGCTGTCTTGGAAGACACAGAAAGCAGCTTCAATTCCAGCCCACACTGCTGGGAGGACAGACGCCCCGACTAGGGCTGACAGAGCTCCTTTTGCTTTTAAACCAAGGGTATTTGGTCAAAATGTCCTGCTTGAACGACTCCGCCAGCTCTTTCATCCCCCTGGCTCCCTGATGCTCTTCACTTGAAATTAACTAGACCTATTTGTTCTGCTGTTTCCATTTCGAGGAACCCCTCCTTTTTACAGTGTGTGGATGAAATGTTAACACTGTTACCAAGTGCTGCGCAGAGTCAGAACAGTACACAAAGGTGGAGTCCTAGGAGGTCCCAGCCCGCCTCCCACCCACCGGCCAGCCCCAGCCCCCCGCAGCCCTCCCCGAAGGCAAACAGCCTCACAGGTTCCCGGTTGTCCTTCTGGAATTTTCTCCTCCCACCCACTCCCCCTCCTCTTCCTCTTTTCTCTTTCCCTTTTTTCCTAAGGGAAGCGTTTCCTTCCCTGCTGCCCACCCTGCGCAGAGGCACACCTGCTCAGCAGGCTGACTCCCTGCCCTGCGGTGGGTGCTCAGAGCCCTCCCCCTGCTTTTCCCGGCTTCTGCAGCAGCCCCTGCATCCATAGGCAGACCCAGGTGCTGCAGGAGTGGCCTTGGGTGTTGCGCTTGAGTCTTGGGGGTGGGGCCTGGGCTGCTGCGCAGCAGGGTAGGCATGCCCTGCGTGAGACCCTGAGACACAGCCATCGCCCAGTCCCCTCCACAGGGCAGTGCCAGTCCTCACTCTGACGGCCACCCTCGCTGGCTAGGGACTGGCCTGGCGCCTGGTGCTGATGGAATCTCCTGAGTTCCAGTTTAGGTTTCACAGCACTCTTGCGCACAGCTCTTCATTGTCACCGTGTCCCTCCTAGAGGGTTCTGGCCTTGTCAGGAGCCTCCACACAGAAGAGGGATTTCACACCTATTTGGTGAGACAGGCCACATTCCCTCAGCCTGGAGGACTGTGCAAATGTGCCCTCAATCCCTCTTCCCCATTTCACAGACCAGGACATTGAGCCTGGGAAACCCAGCCTGTCCACCTCCCAGCTGGGGCTCTGCCAATGCCCACTGGGGCAGGGAGGCTTCCTGCTGGAGGGTTGGCAACCCGCCCGGCTGTGCCTGACCCCAGGGCCCACAGTTGATCAACGGTTCTGGAACAGCGGCGTGGCAGCGCCCACCCTGCTCTCCCTGCAGAGCCCCCGCACACTGTGATTAGAAGTACCCAGGAGTGAGCACCACCCAGACAGATGCTGACAGTCCCGTGCCCCAGAACCAAGTATGAGGAGCAGCAGGCTGTGCCTGGGCAGCCACCCCCACTCCCACTGGCCCTTCTGAGGTGGCATTGCTTGTTCTCACACGCACTTCAAGTCGTCACTGCACGCATGTCCACAAACAGCACACCACATGCCAGTGACTCCGTCCTCCGGGGCCTGCCCCTTGCTTGGTCTGCAGGGAGTGTCTGTGGACGGCTGTGGGTCTGGCCCACTTGCTTCCACTGCTGTCTGGTTTCCACTGTAGGAACCAAATGCTGCTTCTTCGTCCTCTTCCCAGATTGGGCAGGCCACATCTGGAATTTTATTACGGGCAGTGCAGCACTGGGTGGACATCGGGGAAGGCTCTGCCTGGGGAGAACTCCGCCCAAGAGCTCCCTGGGGAGGTGCCAGCAGCACACAGGCCACTCCAGGGACAGGTGCACCTTCAGCTGCACTGGTTCTGTGGCCACTCGGGGAGGTGGCCCCCACCTGCTCTGCACCCTCCTCAGGGGCTGCTATTGGCAGACTTGCAGCCACATGGCTGCTTTGATCCACGCTTGCATGGTTCAGGCAGGGCCGGCCATTTTTGCAGGTCTGACTTTCTTTGCAGGCCTCTTTGGATCACTTTGGCTTCCTCTCCTCAGCATCTCCAAGTTCCAGCAGAAGCTCAGTCTAACTGAACAATGGAGGCCAGCAAGCCCAAGGGGCAAGGGAGGGTGTGACAGGAGGGCCATCTTGGAAGAGGAGCCTAGTGGCCTGTGTCTACCCGACACGAGGAAGCTGCTTGCTGCTCCCCCATGGGCTGCCTTGGAGGAGCCCGGATGCAGGAAGACACAGGGAGACAGAGGGCGTCCATGACGGCTCAGCACTGGGGCTCAGGCTGAGGAGGACGCGGAGAGGGGCTGAGGGGATGGGGGCCCTCCAGCCCTCCTTTGCCAGAGAGGATAGCCAGGGCCGCCTGCCCACACCTCAGCCTCTCTGGGCCTCACTTCTGTCCTAGAGAGACACAGACAGACATTAGTTAAAGCAGGGAAAGATTTCAGTCAACTGCTAGAGCAGAGCGAGGAGCTGAGCACTCACGGATTGGTGCAGCGGCGACCTGGTGTTTTAAATGGAGAGGAGGTGGGAGGGATTCAGGCAAGGCGGAAGGGTGCCCACTGTGGTTCCCCAGGAGCCCGGTTGCTGGCAGTTACCCAAGTCAGGCTGTCTTCCCTGACCGTGGGTGACAGAGGTGGTCCTTCCTGATGGGCACATCTCTGAGCAGTGACCCTCTCCCATCCTTGAGTGAGATTCCCCCGAGGTGTAGGAGGTCTGGATTCCCAGGGGTAAGCCCTTGATAGCAAAGGTTCAAGAGAGAAGAGAGGAAGAAAGAAAGAAGCCAAGCAGAGCCATTCTAAATAATTCATGGTTCAAGAAGACATCAAAATAGAAATTAGAACATATTTGCACTGGCAGGTAATAAAAATATCATATGTCAAAACTTGAGAAATGCAGTTAAAACAATATGTACAAGATTTATAGTGCTGAACAATTATTTCAGAAAAGCTGAAAATGTGTGAACTAATCTTCTATCTAAAAATATGCAAGAGAACAACAGAATAAAACAAAGAAAGTAGCAGAAATTAAATAATAAATAAGAAAGGAAAACATACACCAGAGAGGACTGAAAAATCAAAAAGCAGTTCACGGGGGAAAGAAGGCAACCCTGGCAGTCTCTGAAACATTGGTCAAGAACAGAAGGAGATCGGGACAAACACGAGGTATTAGGTATGGAAACAGGTACACGTGCAACCTTGACCAGCAGCTCACGAGAGAACTTGGTATGAATAGGTAAACATTTCTTGCTAATGTATTTAAAAGCTTAAACCAAACTGACAAATTCCTGGGGCAAATGGTGTCCAAAAACAGGAATAAATAGAAAACCTAACTAGATCTTTCATCATGAGAGGAGCTAAAGTCATCATTTATTACCCCCTCCCCAGGAAAACTGGCCCCAGATGACTTTACCCATGAATTCTAATCAACCATTCAACAAATAATAATTGGAATCTTGAAAAATCTGTTCCAAAAAAATAGAAAGAGAGGACTCCCACCCTGATAAGAGCAGCACAAGAAAGAAAGAGCCAATCTCTCCTCCGACAGTTGAAGATCCTGAACAAGCTCAGAGCCAGCTGACTGGCACAGGAGAGGGACAGCACATGACATCTACTCCAGGAACGCAAGACTGGTGGGCACAAGAGCACCATGCCATCAACGACTCTGAAAGATCAAAGGAGACCACCAAGTCGCCATCTGCTGGCTTCACCCACATCACAGTTTGACGAAGTGAGACTCCCAACTTCCGCCCACAGCTGGCTCTCCAGCTGGCGCAGGACCACCACCCCAGGAGAGCAGCACACCTGGCCGAAGCACACACCTCCCGAAGGTGCGCGACAGGCCAGGACTGGGGGAGCGGAAGGGCGGCGCTGGCCGGCTGCCTGCCTCTCTCCTCCAGCCCTGTGGCCACCTGCACACGGCACAGCAAGAGAAAGACAGGCCGAGAAAGAAAAAATGGCCAAGAGGCTAAATGCTTAAGCAGGACTTTCGAAAGCCTCAGCAATGTGGGGGAAATGAAAGTGAGGTTCAGGGCCCACTAAGGAGGAGAATTCCTGGGGCCCATCAGAAGATGCCTAGGACAGAGGAGGAGCCAGAAATGAGTCCGGTCTCCAGACACAGAAACCCAGCCCCAGAGAAGCAGGGGTCCTCTGTGAATGAAGTCAATCCACACCTACTTTAAACATCCAAGAGAAGCATCAGAAAGGACTTCCCTCCAGTAGAATCCACATGTTCTTGGACAGAATGTTGAGTGCTGCATTCCATACCACCAGTCAATCTGAGAGACACACCAAGAGGGGAAATACAAGCAACAGAAGAGGCCAAGGTATGCCAGATACTAACTCACCCCAGTCAGGATGGCAATTATCACCAATACAAGTGTTGGCGAGGATGTGGGGAAAGGCAGACTCACACGTTGCTGGTGGGACTGCAGATTGGTGCAGCCACTCTGGAAAGCAGTATGGAGATTCCTCAGGAAACTTGAAATGGAACCACCATTTGACCCAGTCAGCCCACTTATAGGTTTATACCCAAAGGACTTAAAATCAGCATACTACAGTGATGCAGCCACATCAATATTTATAGTAGCTCAATTCACAATAGCTAAACTATGGAGCCAACCTAGATGCCCTTCATATCATGCTAAGCAAAATAAGCCAATCCCAAAAAAAAAAAAGTCAAATGTTTTCTCTGATATGCAGATGCTAATTCATAATGAGAGCAGTATTAGGGAAGAATAGAGTTACATTAGATTAGGTAGAGGGGAGTGAAGGGACAGGGAGGGGACATGGGGGTAGGAAGGACAGTAGAATGAATTGTACATTATTATCCCATGTGCACATATAACTACATGACCAGTTGTATTCTACATCATGTATAACCAGAAGAATGAGAAATTATACTCTATTATATATGATGTATCAAAGTGCATTCTACTGTAATGTATCCCTAATTGAAACAAATTTCAAAATCTTTAAAAGGAGCTAATACAATTGAGCCATCATAGAATTGGAATACAAATATAAGTACTCAAGTTGAAATTCTAGTACAGGAAAATAAAAATCAAACTTAAGAATCAAGCAAAATCAACACAGCCAGAGAAAGAATAAGTGACTTGGAAGACAGTTTTCAATAAGAAACATCCAGACTAAATAAGAGGTAGAAAAGAAGAAGAAAATATGCACAGGAACTGGAGAGGTACCCAGACACCCTGAAGAGGTAAAGGGCGTGTCTCGCGATGAAGGAGACTGAGAAGGGAGGAAAAGCAATATTTCCCAGACTTACAAAAGACATCGAGCCACCGACTCAGAAAAGGCTCTGAGCCCCAAAGAGAATGAATAGAAAGAAAATGCCGGCAGAGTCACCTCAGAGGCCGTCGCGGCCAACGGTTGCCTTTGAGCAGCTGTGGGTGAGGTGTGTGCTGGAGCCGGTGTGCTGCTCTCCCAGGTGGTCATCCTGCCACAGCTGGCCACCCAGCTACAGACCGAAGCCTGGGTGTTGAATTCTGTCACATTGCCTGTGATGTGCATGAGACATGAGCAGGTGGTAATTCGAGGCTGTCCTTTAAGGTGTTGATGTTGTCATGACACTGTTTTCTAGTGTTAGCCAGCCTTGCGTTCCTGCCTTCAAAGTGATCATGGCATCTGGAAAAATGGAGAAACCTCTTTGAGTGCTGAAAGAAAATAGCCACCAGTCAAGAATTTTATACCTAGCAAAATTATCTTTCAAAAATGGGTGGGGGTGATAAGACTGGGGACAAGCACCTTTTTGTTCAGCATGGTACAGGACATTCTAGCCAGCATAACCGAGGTGATCCTGCAATATGTGCAATCAGAAAAATGAGAGATTACACTCTATTTATGAATGATCTATCATAACGTATAAATGCATTCTACTATGGTGTATAACTAATTAGGACAAATACAATAAATTAAAAAAACTAAATAAAAAAAGAAAAGGCATAGAGGTAGAAAAAATATTTGCATATGACATGGTTGCCTATTAGAAAACCACAGTTACGTACACAGATCTCCTAGAACCCAGTTCAGCAAGGTCATATGATACCAAATCTACACACAAACCTCATTCCTTTCTCTATATTAAGAACAAACATGTGAAGACCTAAACCACAAACCCAACACCATTAACAGAGAAGTTGAGATGACTCAGCATAAATTTAACAAATTATGCACAAGACTAGTATGCCGCTGTGGTTCAGGTACGAGGTGTCCTCCACAGCGTGTGTGAGACAATGCAAGAAAGTTTAGAGGTGAAGTGATCAGATTTTGAGAGCTGTAACCCAATCAGTGTGTTGACCTCCTGGCCTGGATTAACTGGGTGCTCACTGAAGGCAGGCAGGCCGGGAGTGGCTAGAGGAGGCAGGTCACAGGGGAACATGCCTTTGGGGTTCATATTATGTATCTGGTCTGCAGAGCGCTCTCTCTCTCTCTCTCTCTCTCTCTCTCTCTCTCTCTCTCTCTCTCTCTGCTTCTTGGTTGTCATGCCTGAGCCCCTTCCCTCTGCCACACTCTTCTTCCATGATGTCCTGTCTCACCTCAGACCTAAAGCAATGGAGCCAGCTGTCTGTGGTCTGAGACCTCCGAAACCATGAGCCCCCAAATCGACCTTTTCTCCTTTAAAATTGTTCTTATCAGGTCTTTTGGACGCAGCAGTGAAAAAAGCCAACTGACTCATGCATAGACAATTATAAAACAACAACGAAAGAAAGGAAAGATCTAAATCAACGGAGGGACGTTGTGTGTCCGCGGATTAGCAGATGCCGCACCATGAAGACACCCCTTCTCCCCTGACTGACGGACAAGTTCAAGTCCACTGCTGTCAAAACCCAGCAAGGTTTCTGTAGATAGAGACAAGTTTCTCCTAAAACACACATGGAAGGCCAAAGACATAGAAAGAGCAACACAAAAATGAAACTGCAATCTACCACAAGGTAAAACAACCATGAAAAAGAAGAGAAAAGTCAACCTACCTGAAGTTCAAACCTGCTGTGTGGTCACAGTGACAAAGCCCAGTCGTGGCAGGGAGGAAGCAAGCAGATCCATGGAGTGGAAGAGCGTGCTCAGCTCACACCCCTCCAGCGCGGCCAGCGGCTGAGGAAAAGACAGAGGCAAAGGCATGGGGGAGGAACAGCACCACCCTGCAGGCCCCACTGCACTCACACGCAAAAACCCATCCCAATCAATCACAGACTTAAATGTTAAATGCAAAATTGCAAAAATTAGGGGGGAAGAAACAGGGAACGTCTTCAGGAACTAGGATGAGTATTTTTAGTGGATACCAAATCAGTGACCCTAAACAGGAAATTTGATAAACTGAATTGTATCTAAATCAGAACATCTGCTTTGTGAGCAGCATTTCACCCAGTTGATGATCCAGGTGTTGAGGGAGGTCCCTGGCGCATTGCAGGGTCTGAATGAATAAGTAATGTGTTGACGTAAGGAATAAAGAACAGTTTTAAGCATTGAATCTCACTGAGATCAAAGAAATGCTAAAAAAAAGTTAATACTCAAATATGCTTTTAAAATAAAGTTACTGACAACAAAATATAGAAAGGAATTTCTTGAACTTAAGGATGGCTATCTTCAAAAAGCCAATCAGAAAAATCACAATTAACTATAAGGCATTAAAATCTTTCTCTCTCAGTCCAAGACCTGGACAAAGGTGACTCCCTTTCACTGCCTCAGCATCCACAGGAATTCTGAGCTAGAGAAATATGCAATAGTTCTTAAAAGGAACAGGAAAAATATGCAGAAGATCTGATTGGTTTCTCACACCAAAAAAAAAAAAAATCCAAATAAGCATAAGATAAATGATTAGAATAAATGAGAAGATGCAGCACAGTTGTTGAATGCAAAATTAATATGCAAAAAATAATTGCTTTTCTTTACACACACAACAAAGTTAAATAAAGTAGAAAATGAAAATTTTAGAGACATAATTTGCAATAGGATCAAAAATATGTACCACCTAGAAAAAGGTTAGCAGGATACGTGCGGGACACTGACGAAGAAAACAATAAAAGACATGAAGCCCTGTGTGAGGAAAGCAGACAAGTACTCCACTCTCCTGGTGCTGTGGGTCAGAACCTCGAGACGGTGCTCTACCAGGTGCAAATGCCCATTCTCTCCCTGGCGACCTATAACTCCAATGATAAGGCCTGGCTTTAGCGGGGTGTTGAATTTGAAGATCTGTTTCTAAAATGCATTTGCAATGGTTGTGGCTGAGGACGGGGCAGATTCTCTGGAAGGAAGCAGCCCAGGAGCCGGAAGAGTCACTGCAGGTGCCCCCAACTCTCCTCAGCATCCCCAGAGGTCCTGTGCAGTACAGAAGGCCAGAGGAAGAAAGGAAAGGTAGAAAGATCTCAAAGGAAGAAATGTGATTGTCATTACTCACAAATGTGATTGTGCCTGTGGAAAATAAAGAAGAATTACAAACTGTTTGATTCAGCTGGATTGCTGGGAAAAGATCAACTGCAAAAATAAATTGTATTCCTGGATAGTAGCAACAAACACTTGGGAAATAAAATCTTTCAAATGCCCTTTAAATAGCACCAAATATCTAAGAATGAAAGGAATTGTGAACTGTGCAAGGCGTCTCCACTCAATACATAAAACATGCCTGGGAGGAATTTAGGAGCTGAATACACGGCAAGCCATTCAGGGTCCACGTGAGAGAGCCTCAATGTTGTAAAGACGTCAGTTCTCCCCAGATTGACCTGAATCAAAATCTCAACACGCTGGGCGCAAACTGACAAGCAGATTCTAAGCGCTGTACGGAAGGCCAAAGGAGAAAGAACGTCGGCGTCCTGAAGATGTGGAACAGAGCTGGCTCCTCCACTGTCGCGGGTCACAGTGTACCAGAAGCAGCAGTGAGTGACAGCCAGAGTCTGGGCACAGCAGCAGGCCCCCAGGCCATGGAGTAGGCTGAGCCCTGGAAACACAGACACGCACACGCACACACGCACGCACACATACACATACGTGTACACACGTTCATCAGACGGACAGCAGCAGTGCCCCTGCCATTCACTGGAGGAAAAGGAAAACCTTTTTCAACAAATGGTGCTGGACTGGTTGACTACCCCTGTGGGAAAGAACACACCGTACCCCTACCTCACATTCATACACAAAAGTAACTCACGCCCCCGGTTAACCTCAGCTTTAATAGGAACGAAAAGCCATGACCCTAAAATAAAAGCTTGAAAAATGGGACCTTGTTGAAATTAAGAACTTCTACTTATCCAAAGACATCATTATGGGAGCAGAAAGGCAAGAAACAGACGAGAATTTTGTGTAACACGGAACCAAGAAAGAACTTGAATCAAGAATTATAAAGAACCCTACAAACAAAAAGAAAAAGAAGATAAACCAATTTTTTCGAACGAGCAAAAGACCAAACGTTTCTTAAAAGAAGGTACACAAAGTCATTTAACCTATGAAAGTGTTCAATACAATAATCATCCAAGAAATACAAATTAAAACTACAGGGAGATCTTCCCACATACCTGTAGGAATGGCTAAAGTTAAGCAGATAATAGTAAGTGCTAAGGAGATTCTGGAGCAGCTTGAACTCTTATATTGAGGTGCTTATTCAACAGAAGTAAATGCAGAGGTCCAGCAAGAAACATGCGTACCAATCTCCAGAGTAGCTATACTCACAGCCCAAACCTGCCACAGCCCACTTGACCCTCAGCAGATGAACAGAGACTGTGACACATACTCAGAAATTGGGAAGCTACACAGTACTGAGAAATAAGACCAGAGGAATCTCGCAGATACATTGAATGAAAGAAAGCAGACAAAAGCATACGTGGTGTAAGATTCTATTGGCACAAAACTGAAACTCAGGCTAAAATTCAGTAAGTGACATGGAATGGACCCATTTTTCCAAAGACCTAATCTATCAGGACTCACACAAGAGAAATAGATCCTCTGAACAGGCCTATTTCTATTGACAAAATTGAGTCAACCTTCGAAATTGAGTCAATCATGAACTTTCTGAAGCAGAAGGCACCAGGCCCAGGTGCCTGCTGGCTCACTGGGGAATTCTACCAAATCTATAAGGAAGAAACGTCACCCACTCTCCCAGCCTCTTCCAGACAGCGGGAATGGATGGGGCTGTCCTGATTAATTCTGAGCCCAGCTGTGACGGTCAGTTTTGTGTGTCAAGTCGGCTGGGCCACAGGCATGCCCAGGGAACGCGTAACCTACTGCTTGGTATATCTGAGAGGGTGTTTCCTGGAGAGATCAGCATTGGAACCCCATCCACGGGGCCTTGTTTCAAGACTCCCAAACCGTAACAGTACTAAATCCTATGGAGGCAAGTTTCTTACCCTTGATAAAGTTTAACTCCTGAACTAGCCATAGTAAGAGATTAACATTAATAACTAAGATTAAAAAGACGATTGTAGTTATTGACTATAATGAAAGTTATGTAAATGAGGTCTCTCTCAAAATATTATACTCTGCTATACTCACCATCCTTCTCATGATGATGTGACATGACAGCATCCATGTGGTGAGAAGAGGTCATGAGTGACAGAGGCATAGTGGGCACAGTCACATAGTGTCAGGCTACTATGTAAAGGCTACTGGACCCAAGCACCGTGCTTACCACAATAGTGGATCTGATAGTCAAATGGCTGCTAAGTGACTAACAGGCAGGTAGCATATACAGAGTGGACACTCAGGATGAAGGGATGAGTCATGTCCCAGGCAGGATGGGGTGGAGGGGATGACACAAGAAGATTGCACAATTATACACTTATGAACTATTTATTGCTAGAATTTTCCATTTCACATTTCTAGGCTGTGGTTGACTGGGAATAACTGAAACATGTAAGGGGATGCTGTTGTGTATATTTTTCACCTTCTGGGTATTATGGTGCTTTAGCAGCTCAGGAAACTTTCCACCTGGGGAGAACCACACCCAGTCCGGAGCCCACCTCCCCTGCACTGTCCCAGAAAGCAATATTCCTCTGTCCTATCACTGCAGGGCCAAGTGCCAGGCAACTAGAGACCACCCTGCAGAACAAAGCCCACTCACAGCCCTAAATTTCTCACCTGCCACCTCGCCTTCCCATTAAAGATGGGCCTAACGTCCCCAAGCCCTGTTCCTGCTTCTGCCCACCCTGGTGTCTCTTCCCTGTGGCGTGGCATGACATGCCTGCTATCCCAGGAGCAGCTAGTGCCATAGGCTATTTCCTGAATGTGTCCTGTGACTGCAGCTGACTGACCTCCTCATAAGGAGAGACGTGGCTCTGCAGATGAGGCCCTGGCGTGGCCCTCTAGTAATGACTGCCCGGCACCTGCACATGCAAGCACTTGGCTTCACCCCAGCCCCATCATGGCTGTTCGAAGGCTGCTGTTCTTGGCCACGTCCCTGCTTGTTTGTGCCTCAGTTTCCCCACCTACACAGTGAGGTGTGGAATCTGCTGATCCCTGAGGACCAGGAGACCTCTCGGTTCTGAACTTCATGGTGTGGCATCGACACAGTGCTGGCATTTATGCAAAGAAAAAGCAGGGTACCTTCGTGTTTGTCACTTTCCAAAGCCTCGACACCCCTCACCCTTCTCCTCAGCTGTCCTGGTGCAGAGGAGGCAGGTGGGCGGCCCAGGCCCGACATGGCCAGGTGAGGAGGAGGAGGCCTCAGGCCCCGCAGGTGACATGAGCATCAGGAGACCCATAACCAGGCTGGAGCAAGGTGGGCCTTGAGTCAGGGTCAGCTTCCTGTGGCCTCGTCTGGGGCTTGCCCTGGGCTCAGCCCTTCCTGTGAAATTCCGCACCAAGGCTGCCCCTGCCCCTGCCCTGCCCTTCCCACCTGCCTGGACACTGTGAGGGCACCAGGTCTGTGTGAGAGCACCTGAGCTGCTGTTGGTGACAGGGGATCTGCAAGGACTGGGGACAGGAAACCCGTGTGTCTCCAGTCCCACGTGGGGCCTCCCCAGCCCTAGCACCTCTCCTGGAGCCTGGTGCCTCTCATCACCCTGAAACACACAATGCCAAATGTCACATTCCCAATGTTGAAATTCTGCAAGATCAAAATCCCAAGTCTAAAACCTGTGGATTCTGAAATCCTGAAAATCATAATCCCGAAAGACTAAAATCTGAAACGTCAAAGTCCACAAAGCCCAAGTCCCCCAAAACAGGGCTCCCAGGACCAGGCTGTCTGAGGGGAGGAACCGAGTCCTGGGGAAGGGCGTGGCCTCACCAGCCAGGCCCTCCTTCCAGCCAGAAGTCCAGGAGCTTCTCAGGGTTCAAGCACATCCTGCAGCGTTGGAGAAGCGGGGCTGCTGACTGGATTGAGGAGGGACTCCTTCGGCAACAGTGTTGCTGTTCCTCCCGGTCCTTCTGCCAGGCCAGGCGGGCAGTGAGGCTTGGAGTGGGCTTCCTGCACCCAGAGGCCTGGGGAGGACGGGGTCAGCCGCCGCTGCCCAGGGAGAGCAGAAGCTGCGTGTCCCCAGAACAGCCGGGTCCTGGGAAGAGCAGCTGCCACCAGCAGGGCTTGAGAATGCTCGGTTGGGGAAGCGGGGAAGAGGGGCCTCCCAAGCGCCCCCCCAAGCTCCCCCCAAGTGCCCAGTGCATCCCTGGGATGCACTTTTTCCGACACTGGCTTTTCCTGCTTCCCCCACCCCCACTTTTTAAAGTTTACTCCTACTACTTAAACTGCCAGCATTGTGTTTTTACAATTCACTGTGCTGTTTCGTCATGTCGTCCCCAGCGTGGGAAGCAGAGGCCCTGCGAGCACTCTGGGAGCGTCTGATTCACCTCTCGCTAGCCGAGCTCTGGGCAGTGGCCTGGTCGCCACGCTGGCTGTGTGCGAGAGCATCGTGCAGCCCAGAGGATCAGAGACTTCCTCAGCAGTGGGAGCCGTGCTGCTGCACCCTGCCTTCGGGAAGGCCAAGCGCTCCCGATCTGCTCCGGGCTGACCGTCCCTGCGGTGGTGACCCACTGTGGTTTTTGGAAGAGGCCCCAGTGGTCCTCCTTTTCCTGGACCAGTTGTTTGGACACTGAAATCAGCTTAAAAGATCTCATGTTCCTTCCCAGTGAGGTTCCCCTGGGTGGCGTGGACGTGACCTGGGTCCTGGGAAGCAGGAAGACCTGAGTCTCTAGCACCCCTGGTCTTCTGGTGTCTGTGTGACCCTGCAATGGGGATCAGTGTCATGCTGAATGGCCATGACCATCAGAGTTATGGGTCCCAAGTGGTCAACAGAAAGGCAACAAAATAAGTGGTCTTGCCAGGGCAGGTAGTTTAGGAGTGCAGCGCACCCAGGGGGCCTGACTCAGGAACTCAGCTACGAGATCCTGACCAGCCTCCCAGCCACCAGCGGGTCTGAGGGGGGCTCAGGGCCTGCCTGCTGGCCCCACTCACTACATGCTCCATGGCGCCTCTCAGGCTCGAAGGGACCAAGTCTGGGCTCCGAGGACCTGGAGAGCCTCGTCAGCTAGGTTGGGGAACCACCGTGGGGGCTCTTAACCCACTCAGATTTGGGGTCCCACCCTCAATCTCACCCCACCAGGAAAGAGACTTTTAACAAGTACCTCAGATAATTCCAGCGTTAGGGCAGCTTGGGAAAACTCACCTACACCAACCTTCTCCAGTCTGACCACACCCATCCACCCAGCCTAGGCCAGGCGGGGTTACCCGTGAGGCTTCATAAGTACAGGTGTGATCAGAGAAGGTACAAATAAGTGGAGCGTTAAGTGGCCTGGACTGGAAAGTCAAGGCGTGGACAGGGCCGGCTCTCCTCCAACTGCTCTGTAGGTTTGGTACAGTTCCTACCAAAAGCCTTGCAAGTTTTTTTGCAAACAGACAAAAAACAGCTTATTCCAGAATGTGTGTGGGAAAGAAAGGAACCTTAGAAGAAAAAGCTGTGAAGGATTGGACCTGGAATCTGCCATAAGCTAAGACAGTTTCGAAAAAAAAATAGAAGGGGAAGAATCGTTCACCCCATGGAAAGACCTTCTACATGGAAGTATTGCAGTTTTGGCAAAGCGACAGGCCTGCAGATGGATGCCACCACACAGAACCCAGAACAGGACCCCCAGGTACGCCCAGCTGACTTCTGACCAAGGCGCACATGAAATTCGGCATGGGCGGGATGATACTCACCTCACACAGTGCTGGCAAGAAGATCCCATGGGTTAAGCGAACCTCATGGAATTTCAAATGTAAATTATAAGGCTTTTAGAAAAAGTGTAGGCGGAATCTTCAGGACGAAGACAGAGCGTTTAGACTGGACAAAGCATGGTCCATAAAAGAGAAAAGTGATCGCCTCTCGTCAGTTTCTGTGCAAAAGAGCCCAATAAGAGAATGGAGAACAAGCTACAGAGGAAAATATCAGCAATCCCGTATTTGACAAAGGGCAAGGATCCTTAGTAGATGAAGAACTCTCAAAACCCCATGTAGGAAACAACTGAATTCCAAAATGGGCACGAGACATGAACAGACGTTTCATGAAAGAGATGCAGATGGCAACAGGTTCGTGACAAGGTGTCCAGCAGCATTGGCCTCTAGAGCGGTCCCGTGGACCTGGCAGAGAGCGGGCAGCAAACAGACCGCACCGGGCGCTGGCGAGGCTGCAGGACCTGGGCCTCTCGTGGGCACTGAGAGTGTGAAGGGCTGCAGCCACTCTGGAAAACAGGCTGGCAGCTCTCCAAAAAGCAACACCCACTTACGACGGCCTGACTTCCCGGCGACTGCACTCCCGGCTCTTGCCCCAGAGAAAGGAGAGCGTGTTTCTGGAAAACCCAACACAAACGTCTGTAGGAGCTTTATTGATAACAGCTCCAAACAGGGAACAACCTGGGTGCCCTTCCGCAGGTGAGCAGACCAACAGGCAAACCCGAAGACCTCAGCCTGAAGAGACAAACGACTGATGCATGCAGCAACTGGGCAAATCCCAAGGGCCGCTGCCGAGTGGGAAGGGCCAACTCCAAAAGAGGGCACGCCTGGGTTCACGGAGCTGGTGGGCAGAGCGGTTGGTGGCAGGGATTCAGGAGAGGGCAAGACGGGAGGGTGCAGGGAGCAGCTGAAGCCTGTCAGGACTGCATGAGGTCAGCGCCTTGGCTGCTGCATGGACCCCAGTTCGCCGTGTCTCCAGTGTGGACCTCTCCAGAGCTTCTTTCAGCTGCATGAAGAGACAAAATGTTCACTGCGTGTATATAAGACGTAATGGCGCCTGAGCTCCAACCAGCCCAGCAGTCAGGATCTCTCAGGTGGCCAGGGACTCCCAGGGGATTCTAGAGTCCAAAGTTGAGACCCAAGATACGTGGGGTCAGGGCCATTCTTTGTGGGTGACCCAGGCCAGGCCCAGGGTGGACGCTCAGTAGAGAGGTATGGCCACCCGGGGGAGGATGAGCCCGGCTTCTCAGAGCCCCACAGCTGGTCTCACAGAGGAGCCACTCTGTGGGGATTCTCCTGACAGCACTGACCCTAAGATCCCTGAGCATTCTGCCACAGGAGACCTCAGGATGACCCAGTGTCTAAGGAATGAGGGGTCTTCATTCCTTAGAATGAAGCTGTCACTCAGTGTTTCAACAAGAGGAACACCCCAGGAACAAGGCTGTGAGGTGCACTTAACACCAGGGTGTATTCTGCTAAGATCAAGAGCAGCTGGGCGCAGTAGCACAGGCCTGTAATCCCAGCAACTCAGGAGGCTGAGGCAGGAGGATCACAAGTTCAAAGCCAGCCTCAGCAAAAGCAAGGTGCTAAGCAACTCAGTGAGACACCTGGCTCTAAATAAAATACAAAACAGGACTGGGGATGCAGCTTGGTGGTCAAATGCAAGTTCGACTCCCAGTACCAAAAAAGGGGAAAAAAAAAAAAAAATCAAGAGAAGCCAGGCCTGGTGGCGCATGTCTGCAATCCCAGGACTTCAGGGACTGAGGCAGGAGGATCCTGAGTTTGAAGCCATCCTGAGCAACTTAGCAAGATCATCTCAAAAAATAAAAATGAGGGTGTGGCTCAGTGGTAGGGCACCCTGGGATCAATCCCAGCACCGAAGAGAAGAGGAGGAGGAAACGGAGGAAGAATCCAAACACAGATGCGGCTGTGGGGGCTCCTGCTCTGCCAGAGGGAGTCAGCCCTGGCCGAGGTGCCAGGCCGGCTCAAAGGAGAGGGGTTTGTGCAACTCTCCTGGCGCTTCGGCGGCAGGGACTGGTCTCTGGGTGCTCCTGCCTCCTCTTCACGAGCCTCCGGCCTCCTCACCTCCGGGCATCCCCGCCTCGGGTGTGGTTTACGATGCAACGAGGTGAGGGTCACCAGGGCACTTCAGTGACCCCCAGGCACGTGTGCCCGCACCCTGCAGTTGCTCCTCGTCGCCTGGGAAAGCCCTGACGTGCAGCCGGAACAGGCAGACCAGGGTCCTGCCTCGGTGCGTCTGACTCTGGGGACCTATCTCCAGCCGTCTGCTTCTTGGTGTTTCTGCTGCCCCTGGGTCTCGGCCGAGCTGGCTTCCCAGCCTCCCGCCTCCAGGAGGTGGGTCGAGCCCAGGGCCTCCAGGACCCCTGATCTGCTGTCCGCTAACCCCAGGACTAAGGGCATGAGACTCAGAGCCAGCCTGTCTGTCTCCCACCTGGGCTACTTCGCAGGTGAGTGCTGCCACTGAAGTCCGGGGGAAGAGGTAAAGCTGGGCAGGTAGGGAGATGCTCCCTGGGTGGTGACCTGGGCACGAGAGTACAAACGGCCTCAGATATTTGCTGAGAAACTTACAAAAACCTACCTGACTGGAGCCCATGCCTCTCCCAAGAGGGAAAAATGCCTGGTCCATATTTTGATTGGACTAAAGACTTCACGAGTATCTCGTGGACCCTGAGTGCCTTCCCCAGGACTGGCAGGGGGCTGATGTTCTCAACCCATAGATCCATTTGAACCCCTAGGCAGTAGCCACCAGGGGCAGCCCTCTCTGGGGACCCCTGCCTCCTGGGGAGCTCTGCTTTCTTCCTAGTACTCTAATAAAGCCCGTTACTTTGCTCTTACCAGTGTGTCCGTGAATTTTATTCTTCAAATTCTTAAGACAAAGGAACAACCTGACATTCATGCTGTGTCACAATACCATGGCCCTCCTGAGCATGAGCACAGTGTGGCCCCCATCCCGCTCCCCCCCTCCCCACCTGTGGGCAGCCCCAGGCAAATCCCGTGGCTTCTGGGCCTGCTAGTGTCTGGCTGCCCAGCCAGCCATGGGCTTGGGAGCTGCATGTTATGGACTACAGGCCCGGAGAGGGACCAGGCTGGAAGTGGCATGGCCCAGAGTAAACGCTCCAGAGGGGCTTGAAGAAAGAGGAAGAGGAGAAGGGCATGGAAGAGCAAAGGAGAAAGGGAGAACAAGAGAAACAGGGGAAGGGGCCCCGGGCGCCCTGATCAGCTCCCAGAGTTCACGGTGGCCCACAGGTGGCTCACGCGGTGGCTCTCGCCCAGCGCCTGGGCAGGGCCCGCCTCACCTACAGATGAGCAACTGCGGTTTGCATGCTTGCAGATGTGCCCAGGGCCACCCACCTGGCAGGGCCTGAGTCCTATCTGTCTGGTTCCTCGCTCCCAACCATTGACCCCACTGACTGTAGGAATTAATGGCAGGATAACTATATAGAGATATATAGAAAGAGAGAAGCCGGGTGGGTGGAGGGGGCCTTCCATAATATCTAGTCAACACTCAAGATAGGAGAAAATCTCTGCCCCTTACATCACAGACTGCAGTTAATCTCCTGGAAACCCAAAGGCACCCAGAGGGCAGTGGCCATGTGTAACTCAGGGTGGCCCTGGGCATTCCTGGACCCAGGGCTGCACTGGGAAGCCACCCTGAAGCTGCCCCTCCCAGAATTAGAGGCACCTGGAACGGCATGACTTCACTTAGTCCTTAGGTTGAGCAGGTGCCCGCTGACTGGGGACAGGAGAGTGACCCGCTGCACCCACACCTGGGGGCGCCCTGCAGCCTGTAGGCAGAAGGCTCCTTGGGGAGCGCCCGCCAGCCTCCAGCGCCCACGGAGCCTTCATGCCCAGCCCCACAGGCCCCAGCAGCCGTGGTACCTCACCAGGCAGGAGCCTCCTGCAGGAGGGGACTGGCGTGCGGGTGGGTGGATTTACGGGCTCGGTTTGACTTATTAATCAGCTGCGGGCCTGGTGGAGGCGGGTTTTGCAGAGCGGCGTGAGCCGCGTGTGTTCTGTCAGTTCAGCTGCTAATATAAATTTGCTGGGCTGTGACAGACACAGGGTTTTTCTGGCAAAGAGGAAAAATAAGTTCCTGGCCCGTCCTTTTCCTGGGTAAGGAGCTAAATGCTCTCCAGGGCCCGCCCGAGGCCCGAGGCAGTGCCCGCCTGGAGGAGCAGGCTCCAGGTCCAACTGAGTGGGAATCGTCTCCCTTCCTGTCCAGCGCCTGATGGTGGCCACCACTGCCCATCTGGGTGGGGGAGGAGTCTGCCCACCTGGGGCTGGGGATGGAGATGGAAGAAGGCAGGGCTTTGGGCCCGAGGGCCGGGGCATGTGGTGCTGCGGGCGGCCGCCCTGAGAGTGGGGGCACAGGCCGAGTTCAGACCTCAGGGAGGGCGGAATGTGGCCAGATGGGAGGAAGAGGCTGGCAGGTGGGAGCACAGCGGGCAGCAGAGGCAGGAGGGAGGTGTCCAAGGCCAAGGCCACGACCAAGGCTACAGGCTGGCAGGGCAGCTAGAGCCACAGAGGGAAAAGAGGAGCCCCACAGTGCTGCTGGGGTGTGCGGTGGTGGCCCCTTGGAGGGAGGCTGGCCGCTCCTCAGAGTCGGCTGCAGGCTGACCTCCCACACACCTGGCGCGTCCCTCTCCCGGGTGAGCATCCACGCTGCTCCGCACCAGAGATCCCGGCAGCCTCGCTGGCCACCGAAGAGCAGAACCGAGATCTACCAGCAGAGGGACGGGTCAGCCCGCGACACCCACTCAGCCACGGAGCAGCCTTCAGCCGTGGCAGGGACGAGGTGCCGACCCACCCCAGACCTGTGACCTTGCAAACGGCATGCTGGGTAAGGAGGCGGGCACAGAAGACCGACAGTGAGCGAGCCCACCATGGCGTCCGGAACAGGCGAATCGCAGGCCGAGAGCACATGGGTGCCGGGGGCAGGGAGGGAGCCACGGCTAAAGGGCACAGGCTTCTTTTCGGGATAATCATAACATCGTATAATTGAGGCTGCTGATCGACACACAGGCTGGCTGCACTGGAAACCCTGCATTGGCACCTTAAAGAACGGATTGTGGGGTGTGCAGATCACACCTCAATAGTCTTCACAAAACAATATTTACTGCGTTTAAGTGTGAACGGACGTTTGACTCCACCCTGGTTTATTTCTGTGGCGTGATCAGTCACCTCCACCCCTCCCGGGTCTGGTGGATGGGGCAGGTCTCCTGAGTTGGTTCCTGCTCTGCCCACCGTCGTCCCAGGCTGGCAGGTGAGTTGCTTCCCCCGAAAGCACCTGTCCTCGTCTGCCAGTGGAAGGGTCTGCACTGGTCCTTCCCCAGGCTGCCGACAGGTTGAAGGGCAATAGATGTAAGGAGGGGCTTGGAGTCCCCAAACCAGAAGCCCAGACCTGCCAGCCGCCCAGCCCACCAGAGCCCACACCTGGGGACAGGCTGCTGGGTCCCTAATGGCCCCAAGTTCTGGGGATGATGGGAGCAGGGAAATCTGGGTGGCCTGCAGCAGCCATTCCTGTGAGTCAGTGATCGACAAACACAGCCAGGGAGGCGGGCTGAGCACCCTGGGGCACTCTGCCCTCCTCTGCAGTCTCCCTGGGAACTGTGACCCCGAGGCAGAACAAAGCCTGCTGGGAGAATCTCGGTGGTGCTGGACCTCCCTGCCCTCTCTCCAGCCTTGCTCAGACACCCAAGGTGGTGACCAGGAGTGGTCAGCCATAGCCGCCTCGACTGCAGCAGTAGTAACAAGAACTGCGGCGGGCTGAGGACCTGGCTCCACCCCAGCCCACCTGCCCACCGCCTGGCCCACACCTGCAGCTGCCTGGGCCAGCCTGCTGGGTACCATCCTGGACGACACCCTCCACCATCCTCCCTGGGTCACTCACACAGCTGGTGCCCGCGCACAGTGCTCAGCTCAGCGTGCCCTAACCAGAGACCCAGCCACCAGGGATGAAAGTCCAGGGCAGGGGCAGGACTGCAGGACACCAGGCAGCACTGAGAGAAGCACGGAGCAGGCAGGCTTCCCAGAAGAACCTTCAGACCACCAATCCAAGACCTGGGAGGTGAGCAGAACTCAGGTGGGCAGAGAAGGGAAGGGGCAGGCAGTGTGGCCACACCTGGACAGAAATGTGTGCAGTTCCATGTGCCCGAGGGGCATGGAGGGTGCAGAGCAGAGGGGCTGTGGAAGGAAAGGACCACCAGGACCCAAGTGTCCAAGTGGTTTGGTCTCCATCTTGACGCTGAGGCAACAGCAGCAGATGCATATGTCCCCAGAGCAGGAGTGGTCACTGCGCCACCTTGGCAGGGCTGGACAGCCTGGAGTGGCTCACTGCAAGCTGTCCTGGTACCCTGAGTGGTGAATGAGGGTCACCTGGGAGGGGCTTCCTGCCAAGCCAGGAGCATCAGAGCCCTGACACAGTTCTGACTCCCATCTGGCCCCTCGTTTGCTGCCCCCTGCTGGGGCAGGGCATCGGGTGGGCCTGCTGGCCCCACCTCACTGGAGGAGCCGGAACTGGCCCTGGGTGTCTCTCGGTGGCCCCTCCGGCCCTGGGCGCCAGAGCTCATCAGAGTGCGTCAGGTGCTGAGCCCGGGAGCTCTCCTGCACGCCCAGCCCCAGCACACCCAGTCAGACAACGGGGTTTATGCTTGGTTTTCTTTCTGGTGCTTTCTGTCAGCACTGGTGATAGACAGCCACGTGCTAATGGATTTCTCAATCTGCTACCCATAAAAAGATTGCACTTGACTAGATTAATGCGTCGTCACAGTGTGCAACCTGGGTTGGAAACCACTGAGTAGACACCATGCACACAGGGCCAAGGAACCTGTGCTCAGGAGGCCCGAGGATGGGCACAGCTCCCCCCGGACCAAGCGGCAGGAGCCAGGGCTCAGAACCAGCCATGCCAGCACCAGGCCTTGTGCTGTGGACAAGGAAGTCCTCTGTGTCAGGGAGCGTGTCTTCCGTGTCTCTGTGCCTGACCCCCAGAGCTGTCCCTTCCGGAGGCTGTTGCTCACCTGCTTCTGCTCTCTGGCTGAGGGCTTGGAGAGAGATTTGGGCTGCAGGGGGTGAAAGGGAGGGGCTGGGAGGCCAGGGATTGGCCGAACCTTCAGCTCTGCTGCCTGGAGTTGGGGGAGGCATCGTTTCTCCACACCACGGGACACGTCACCTAGTCTGCGGCAGGAACAAGGGACCAGAATGCAGCCTGCCCTCCGCCTGAGGACCAAACCCCACCACACCAAGCCTGGCTGGCATGTGAAGAGCCAGGATGTGTGCACGCACCTGCGTGTGAGGAGACACACATGCACACACAGACCTCAATGAGCACAGACACACAGTCGTACACACGCACACACAGCACGCACAGAGGCGAGGGTGCACCACGCACATCCAGGTGCCAGCTGGCCACACCTCAGGACACCTGCAGGCTGGGAGAGCCTGGAGGGTCCCCATGGGGTCCTGAAGCCCCACACGGGGAGGAGCTGGCCTAGGTGGGGCACAGGCACAGGCCAGGTGCTCTGGGAGCCCGAAGGAGCCTTGATCCCAGGAGGAGAGAGCGGGGCTGGGCTGGGCCCTGAGGGGTTGGGCCTCAGGCCCACCACCTGGCCGCCCCTGCTGGGAAGAGTGCACAGAGGCAGCTTCCTCACTGGGAGGGTGGGAGCATGGGCTGGAACAACAGAGGTGACAGTGATGTCACCGGAGTGCCTGACTCGCGCCCAGCCCTGCTAAGCGCTTGCAGCGATATGGCGTTTTCATATTCACAGCAGAGCCGAGAGGCAGGCAGTCATTAGTACTACCCTCTTGCAGATGAAGAAACTGAGGCACAGAGAGGCTAAGGAGCTTTCCCAAGACCACACGGCCACTAAGTGATCGGGAGTTCAAGCTCAGGCCGTTGGAGCCAGAGCGTGTGAAAAATCACAGACGGGCTCTGCAAACCGTGCTGCCAGCCAGAGAGGAGGCTCCAGTCCCAGCCTCTGCCTCCCTCTGCCTCCGAGAGCCCCGGAAGTCCCCGCAGCACAGGCATTTCCAAGCCTCCCTCTGGCAGTGCTTCCCGCCTAACTGCCATGAAAAAGCCCAAATCACTGGCAGTTTGTTCTCGGCTGATGAAAGTGCCCAGAGCAAGGGCGGCTGAGGATGCAGGCGGAGGTCCAGCCCCGTGGGCGCTCTCCCCGGGCCCAGCCCCACCACCAATGCAGCAGAACACAGCCCCTCGGCCTCGCCGGCCAGCCCCGCTGCTGCCAGCAAGCCTGCCTGCCCGTGGGCTTCCGGCGTATCCTGGTGAATAATTCATCACTGGCTCATGAGCGAGGCGAGGAAATATGAAAATCCCTATGTGCGAGCCTGGCACGCTCTCGGGCCTGCGCGCTTCCATAAACAGATCCGCTGCTCGGATCCCGCCTGGGATAAGTCGCCTGCGGTGAACGGGGCAGGTCCGCTGGCCACACGGACCCACCTCCACCCGTGCGAGGCCCTGGGCAGGAGGGCTTTGCTCACGTTTCCACACGAAGGAATGCGGTCCAGTCCTAGAAATACAGTGTGCCAGCCGGGCTGGGCACCCCAGGGGGCAGTTTGCTTCCCGTGGCCTGGTCTGGAGAATTCTCCAGGCTGCAACGCAGGGGCAGGAGCTGTCCTTCCAGACCCCCCTGGAGAGACTTGAAGGGTAAAGATGAAGAGAAGACCCCCGACCGGGGCCAGGAGCCAAAGGATCTAGGCCACCTTGGCCTCTGAGGAATTTTCCGGTGACTGCCTTGTCCTATTGCCCATGACCACACAGCCCTGTGCCTAGCAGGACCCCCAGGAGGGAGGGGGCCTGCGTTCTGGTCCTGGCCCTGCCAGTGACCCACCCTTGACCTTAGACAGGTCGCGTCTGTCCTTCCTGGGGTCTCAGCTTTCCGCTCTGCTGACTTGTGCAGGCTCTACCACTGCGGAGGGAGACCTACACCTTGTGCCAACAGAGGCTGCAGGGCAGGCATGCGGGCAGGGTGCCAGGCCTGCCTGATGGGTAAGCTCTGCCCCTCCGGCCCTGTTCAGGCTGCTCCTGGCCCCTGGGTGCTGACCGGCCAGGGCAGACTGGTCCCCGGACAGTGTCCCCCTCTCAGCAGTTCCTGTCGGTCTCCAGGGCAGGACGGGAAAGGGAGGGCATCCCAGAGGGTGAGCTCAGGGTGTGGACACAGCACCAGGAAGAAGGGGACACAGGCCTTGCCCCAGATAGCTCAGGCCACCTTTCGACCAGCACTGGGCTCTCTGTGCCCAGTCACCTGTCTTGTCCTCCTGCAGGTGACAAACATCAGCTCCCTCCTGCAGAAGAGGAGACCGAGGCCCCAGTGCGGAGCTGGCTGGTTGTGCCATGGTGGCTTCAGGTCTCAGCCTGACCCTCAGTCTTGAGCTGGGCCCTCTTCCAGCTGTCTCACCAGCTGGCCTTGCCTGATAGAAGGTGGACAGTCACTGTCACCTGAGTCAAGATAAGACAGGCCCAGCCAAAGTCACAAGTAAACCCCAATCCCAATGGCCCCTTGCTCAGCAAAACCAGCTGCCATCCAGTGGCCCTCAGGTAGCCGCTTCCAACTGTGACTCAGACCCTCAGTCCTTGTCCACCCTGCGACCCTGTCCCCCACTCAGACCTTCCTGACAAGGGACAGGAGGAAACAGGGTGGCTCACACCTGGAGTGAGACCCAGCACCTCTGCCGACAGCCCACCTGGCCAGACCAGCCCCACCCACCCTCACTGCAAGGGAGTCGGGGAATGCCCAGGAGAGAGGGACAGAGAGGTGGACCGTCCAGTCCCAGGCTCACGCTGACTGTGATAGGAAGCCTATCATGCCGAAGACCTGCAGAGGTCACGCAAAGCCGCCTGCTGCTGCCAGAGCCAGCCACCGCCCTGAGCCCTCTGTGCCCAGCGCACCACCTAACATGACATGGTGTGAAAGGGGCGTCTTTATTTCTTTATCAAAATGAGAAAATCGAGGCCTGAGAAATGAAATGATTTGGCTGCTTAAAAATATGGATGGGTGAATGACTGACTGGGTGGATGGTGGTGGGAGGGTAAGTGGAGGAGTGGATGAAGGAAAGCATGTGCAGAAGGGTGATGTGAGCAGACAGAGGGAAGCCATGGATAACAGAGACAGCGATGGCAAAGAAGGGGCATTCTGGGTGGGTGGATGGGTGAGTGGATGGATGGATGAATGGATGGGTGGATGCATGGGTGAATATGCAGATGGATAGATGCATGGGTGGGTGGATGGGTGGATGGATGGATGGATGGGTGGATGGGTGGATGGATGGGTGAATAGGCAGATGGATGGATGCATGGGTGGGTGGATGGGTGGGTGGATGGATGGATGAATGGATGGGTGGATGCATGGGTGAATATGCAGATGGATAGATGCATGGGTGGGTGGATGGGTGGATGGATGGATGGATGGGTGGATGGGTGGATGGATGGGTGAATAGGCAGATGGATGGATGCATGGGTGGGTGGATGGGTGGATGGATGGATGGATGAATGGATGAGTGGATGGGTGGATGAGTGTGTGAGTGGGTGATGGATGGGTGGATGGATGGATGGGTGGATTCATGGGTGGATGGGTGGATGGATGGGTGGATGGGAGGATGGGTAGATGGGTGGGTGGATGGATGGATGGGTGGGTGGGGTGGTGGGTGAGTGAGTAGATAGGTGTGTGGGTGTGTGGTTGGGTGAGTGGGTGAATGGTGGGAGGGAGGGGTGAATGGCTGTGTTACCCATCAGGATCTGTACCCCAGGCCACAGGGAGAGAGGTAATGCCTAGTAGGTTGGGCTGGAGGCGCTGACCGTCATGCCAGTCTTGCTGGATGAAGGTTCCTGCCCTGATAAGGCATTAACAATGCTACTTTGTACAGCAGCCAAAGATTGGTTGTTTCAATAAAATACGAAGTATCTGTGCAGGTGTCATGCCTGACAGGGGCATGGGGTCAGTTCACCAGGCAAGGAAGCCACATCAGCAAGTGCCCGGGGCCAAAGCTCAGACACAGCCCGGCTGGCGGCAGTCAGGGCAGCAAGGTGGTTTCTGCAGACGCAGAAGTGCCTCTGTGCTTGGGGGTTGGCTGGCCAGCTGCCAGTCCTCCTGGTCTCCCCGTCAGGAAAGGCTTCTGGAAGATTTGACTAGCTGAACGTCACCAAGCTAAACTTCCACGAAAACACGGGTTGCTGGTGTGACCACAGGAACCAGGTGGGCCTGATTCCATGGTGCCCCCTGCATCGGGAACAATCCCTGGCCCAGGGCTGCTGCTAAATGGCTTCTGGCTGAATGAGTGAAGCCCCAGCTCCTATCTATGCTCCGCCTCCCGGTCACGCCTGGCTCAGGTGCCTCCCGCGGGGCACGGCGGTCATGGTTTGCAGGCGTCGCCCTTGTGCCCTCCGTTGCTCCTCTCTAGAGTGAGGACAGTGAAGAGTGGCATCTGGCAGGCCGGGCTGAGTGCTCAAGGTTGATGGATGCACAGAGCCCAGGCCCAGAGAAGGAGGTGCTGCCAAGTAGCAACACTGGGCATGTTATCCTTGCTGTGTGACCTGCGTCCAGAGCCGGAGTGGGCAGGTACACGTGCTTCCACCCCACCCCCCTCGTGTGGGTTGCCAGATCTGTTTAGCCAGCACCTCTCCTCCCAGCCTGCCGCAGCTAACAGGGAAAGAACTCCTCGCTTGCCAGAGAAACCCCCAGAACACGTGCCCCAGCCGACCGAGGTTCTGGTCCACTGTCCCCTGCCCATCTCTGCCTGCACGCCTGGGCCTGCCCGCTTCCAGTCACAGCGTGAAGCAGCACTGATGGAGGATTTAGAGACGCAGGGATGCAGGGTGCCGATGGGGACTCTGGGTGGGCATGCAGGACTTCACATCCCTCAAAGGGAGTGACTCTCTCCCCGAGCCCAAGGCACCTCCTGCCCCCATTTCACAGAGAACATAGCCCAGGACAGGGCAGTCAATAAAGAGGGGTGGAACGACCCCTTCCTGGTACTCCCCAGGGGGGGACAGACACCAACTCCAATTACCTAGGTAGCTGATCACCCAGCTAGGGGCAGAGGCTACAAGGGCCTCTGCTCTCCTCCAGCCCCCACCCACTGGCCCAGGCAGTGGGCAAACTAAGGCATCTCGCCAAACTTGGCAGTGTGCCCGCAAGACCGACGAGAGCAAAACCCACCCGGGCATGTCCCAGCTGGAGACCACCAGAACATGCAATCAGTGTTTAGGTTCTGAATTCCATTTAGATTTAACTGACCAGCCTCCTAATGGGAGGCTCAGGATTGAAAAGAAAAAACAGGAAAAGCCACGGAGCTGCCTGGAGCCCACGGGGGAAGAGGGGAGGGAACATCTGGAAGGGAGGATGCTCGTAATTCATATTTTAGCAGCCAGACTCCACTCCTCCACGCGCTCATGTTTAATTAAAAATGGTGGAACACCAGCATCCAGCCACAGAAGCATCTCCCTGCCTCCTGCCTCGGAAAATCCCAGCGAGTGCTGCGTGAGTGCAGTCCGGGCATGGGGTGGCCGCTGGCTTCATGTTCTAGGGGGGTGGGGGGAAAGGGAGAAGTCCCTGGCAGTTCTCTGGGCTGCAATCCAGGCTGCACTGCCAGACAGGGCCTGCAGGGACCCTGGGCCTCACGTCCTGTGGCACGCGCGTGAGGCGTGTGTGCGGTGCGCGTGCCGGTGGGGTTGGAGGGGCGTGTGCACTGTGTGCCTCTGCGGGTGGGGGTGGCGTGGACCTCCCGTGTGCTCCACTGCAGACCCCGGCAGAGACCCCTCCCCGCACAGGCACAGCTGGGCCAGCGCCAGCTGTCACTCCAGTGGGGCGGGCTGCCCAGCTGGGCGGCTTTGCCCTGAGAAGCCACCAAAAGGCAGGTAGGGACAGGTTCTCGGGTGCAGGATGGGCCTGGGGGAGCCCCAGGGGCCCGGGTGTGGACAGGGGCAGAGCTCCCTCCACTCCTGGCGCTCAGGGCAGCCTGGGAGCTGAGTCCTTCCGCCCACGTGCCACCTTCCGCCCAGCACGACTGCTCTGCCCCAGCGCCAGCCTCCACCCTCAAGCTGGGGCTGGCAGGAGCCTGGTCTGAGGCCGGCAGTGGCCCCCACCCGGCCAGCACAGCTGCTGGAGCAGATGCAGTGGACCACTGGGTCAGTGACCACTGAGTCCGGAGGGACTCTGGAGGAACTCCCAGCTCAGAGACTACCTGAGACTCCAGATGCATGTGGAAGCCAGGACCAAAGCGACCCCGGGAGTGGCTGGCGCTGCAGAGAGGGCTGTCCTCTGTGTGGCCACAGTGGACGCTGCAGCCTCCTCCCCTCCACCCTGGGCAGCATGAGCCAGGGGCCAGGAAGTCTGAGGGTCATGCTGGGCTGTAGCTGCACAGGGGTCAGGCCTGTTCTGGAGAGGCGGAGACACAGGTCAGAGACATCGGCCTTCTTGTGGTCACTACCCTCATCCCTGGGTCACCACTGTCACTGATGTTTTTATGCTCCGCTCCCCAGAGGAAGGAGCAGGAGGTGCTGGAGATACAGGCTCCAGAGATACCCTCGCCTGGCCTTGGGGGCCTGGGCCCTCCCTGCCCGCAAGAGTCAGCTCGCCAGCAGACGGCCATGTGGGCACTGGCCTTGCTGCCTCCCTACGCACATGCAAGAGGCCAGGGACGGACCCCGGGCGGCCATGGGTCAAAGGAGGCACATTGGAGCCATGCCCGGCATGCTGCCCCGGCCCAACGCTGTCTCCGCACCCTCTTGACAAGCCACGCACCTGCAAGAGTGGACACCGTGCGCCGAGGCTCCGGCCTCCCCGTCCACTCAGGAGCACATCCTGGGGCCCAGGGTGCCAGACCTGAACAGGTGGGCCCTCGGGGGGCTCGCGTGCCCCAGATCCTCGCTCAGCTGAGAGGCGGTGCCCAGAGTCCTGGTCCTCTAGAGGGCCACAGGCTTCTGGGGCTCCGTCCCGAATTCTGCAGGGTGACCTGGGCTTCGGCAAGAGGCAGAAGCAGAGGCCTCCGGGAGGAGGGGGTACCTGCTGTGCAGCCCGCGCAGCCAGAGGCCTCACTCATCCAAGGCCAGCACCCCACAGACCCACCAGTTCCCCCAGGGAGAGGAAAAGTGACCACAGACCCCAGCCTGGGGCAAAAGCGTGGCCAGCACCTCACGTCCACATCAGCACCTCGTGTCTCCGGAGCTCACAATTCTGGCAGCAAGGACTAGGGAATTCTCAAGGTCCTCTCCCAACCCAGACTTTCTCAGCTGGAACGCTGTGGTGCGCGATTCCAGGTGACACCACTGACATCATGCCTCAGCGGATGGCGCCCCCTGGAGGAATGCAGTGCACAACCTGCACAGCTGTACATGGAAGCCTTAGAGCCTGCTGCCTCTCAGCCCCTGCAGCCAACTTTGGCACTGCCCTAACTGCCAAAGATGCTATGTGTGACCAGCAAGTTCACAAACATTCACGAATACAGTGTACCTGCTGAAGTGCTGTTTATAAAAGTCAACATGGGAACCAACCGAATGTTCCCAGTAGCTGAGTGTCTATACGAACATGGTATGGTCCTGCAAGAGATGTGCAAGACACCACCAGCAAGCCCGCATTCCAACACAGCCACCAGACCAGCGGCTGGAGGTCATGGACTGTGCAGAGAAGAATGTTTGTAAAATACATATTTCTGTGAATAAAACACACAGAATCATGGTCTGGTGGTTTTGTGCCAAGTCTGTCATGAGAGTACCCATGGGCAGAGAGATCGGAGAAGGCTTCTACTTCATTCACCTGTTTTCCAGAATTTCTGCAATGAGTAGGCTTGCTTGGGTTTCCGTTTAAGATTTTCAAAGAAATCTTAAGACTCCCTGGGACATCTCTGGGCCCAGGCAGCCAGGAGGGCGGGCCCAAGGCCCCCAGCTTGCCAGAGCCTGGGCAGGGGGAGCCCTTCTCGTGTGCTTTCCACCTGACCTTGGAAGAGGTGGACAGTCTCACCTCCACTCCACCTTAAAGGGGACAGAAACCTAAAAGGACAGTGCCTCCCAAGGCCACCAGCTGGCAAGAGACCAGCCTGGACCAGGCTCTGGGACCCTGGATCCACGTGGGTTCCCAGCAGGCTTTGAAGCTAGGAGCAACCCCCAGGGAGAGAGAAATAAGGCATGGCGTGTGGGGCGCTCACTTGAGTCCCAAGCTGCCAGGGCACAGGAAATGCAGGCCACACCCCCTGGAACCCCTGAGGTGGCCAAGGCTGGGCCTGGATCTGCCTGGGTTGGGAACAGGATGGAACCGTCTCACTCACTGGCTTCCAGGGCCAGGGCCTGAGGGTGTCTGGCTGCAAGGACACACCCAAGAGGACACACCCCGGAAGCCCCTCTGCTCAGAAAACACAGGACTCAGAAGGGCAGCTTACAGAGAACGGGCCCTCTGCGGGGCTTCAGTCACCGGGCCTGCGGCCTCCCTGGTCTTCATCTCTGTCTCCCCCTCTTCCCTGACCTCCTCCCAGCCTGCGCCCTGTTTTCTCCTCCACCCCCTTTGCGTTCCCAGCAGTGACGAAGCAGGCCAGAGTGGCTGTGGGTGTGTTGAGAGGTGGGATTTTAACATCTATTAAAATTTCAATAGATGTCACAGAGTTGGGGATTCATTCTGCAGAAACCTTTGCTCCCTTTTAGTATTAAAAAATATCCCACGCAGCTGTCCCCTGTGGCTCTGGAATCCAAACACTGTGGATTCCAAAGATTAAAGGGGACCCGGCCCCCAGTGAGGCTCCTTCACCGTGGTGCTGGGAATGGGCGTCTAATTACACTTCCTGTTGGCAACTGGTGAATGAAATATTTAGACAGCCTGAGCCGAGTGTTCCAGGCCCAGCCCTGCCCGCAGCGGCACTGCCCCCAAACAGGAAGGCACGCAGACAAAAAAATTAAAAGAAAATAAATGCCAGATAAATGCAGAGGCGTTCTTTTAAAAATTCATGAACACCAACCTCTGGTGTAATTCGTTTTGGTTAACGGGTGAAGACACTTCCCTCACTTCCCGGAGAGATTACATCGAAGCGTGAGTTTTTGAGAAGTCTCATTGGGTGGTTTCCCAGGGTGCATGGTGTCTCAACCGTTTCCTGAATGGAAGTCCCCAGAGCCCCCTCAGAGCCTCACATGCACAGCGGCCAGTCAAGGTATGCAGTGTGGGTCTCGGACACAGGGGTCCCAGGCAACCTGGGCTCTGTGCAGCAAGGTAAGCCCCCAAAGTACCCATCTGTGACCTGGGGACACTCACCAAGAAGCTGGGAGCAGACCAGAGCCCCAGGGGGCCCACACAGTGTCGCGCACTCTGTACCTGGCACCTCGGGAGTGTCAACCCACGACCACCCCTGGGGCCTTGAGGACATCGGCGGCCCCTGGCCACAGGAGCTTTCTGCAAACCACGGCCAGCTGGCCGGGGGTCAGAACAGGAGTCTGTTCCCAGGAGAGGCCGATGTTCCCTGGAAACCACTCCGGGCGACGCTTTGCTCACGGGGCTCCTGGAGGCCAGGGCGGGGGTGCTCATGAAGCCTCATTTGGATGAAGGGGCTCCATTGCCATGGAAGGCTCTGGAAAGCAGCTGCTGGTGCGAAGGCAGGTAGAGCAGAGCCTGCACCTGAAGGAGCTGTGGACAGTGGTCCTTGTGCCCTGGAGCTGTGAGCATGCCGTCTGGGCTGCAGCCCCCGTCCCACCCCTGGAGAGACCCCACCGCACCTGCTGCAGAGCAGGAAAGGGACCTTGTCCTCAGGCAGCAGGGGTCTGGCTGGCAGTGAGGCTGGATCCTGCTCCCTCGTGGGCACCCCCAGGGAAGCGCCCACGCACCAGCCAGCCCATGCCCACATAGGGACCGCTGCTGGCTTGGCTCTGAGCAGTTCACTTGGTCCTGCCAGTCCCAGGACTGTGCTGGCCAGAGACTGACGCAGGTTTTGAACACAAGCCCACGCCTCTTCACCCAGAGGTCTGCACAGATACCCTGGCCACGGGTCCCAGGCGGGCAGGAGGGAGAACCAGCCTAGGCTTAGGGGCAGTCTGGTCCATGTCCTCCTCCCAGGTCCTCCCTGCGAGACAGCCAAGGCCAGCCTGAG
Organism: Sciurus vulgaris; assembly: GCF_902686455.1. Lineage (NCBI taxonomy): Eukaryota > Metazoa > Chordata > Mammalia > Rodentia > Sciuridae > Sciurus > Sciurus vulgaris. Next base: position 87,604,555 of record NC_136476.1, on the reverse strand, counting down.
CAGACCCTCTCCAGAGTGGCTACACCCTTCACTCCTCGGCCAGTGTTTCACCCAGAAGTGACTCGGGTGGCCCTGGGATGGTGAGCTCTTCCCAAGTCCAGGCGCCAGGGATCACGTCCCCCCGAGGAATGTTCTGCCAAGGGTCCAGTCACTGGGCATCCCATGTCTGGGACAGGACAAGCTGACCCCTAGACACACGTGCAGGCTCCCGGCCATAGGTCCCCACCTCAGGTTCTCCTACTCCTAGGAGCTGTGCCAGCTGACAGCCAGGGTTCCTGGGGTCCCTTCCTGGTACGGGGCTTTGGCCTGGAGGCCTGGGAAGCACGCCTGTCCCTCCCAGGCTTCCTTCTGCCCCAGCGTCCCCAGCAGCCAACACAGAGCCTCACAGGGCAGGCAGCAGTCAGTCGGGGAGATGAGTGACAAGACCCCCCAGGTGGCATGGACCCCCATGTTGCTGATGGAGCTTTGGCCTGAGTGGGGGCTGCTGGGAAGCACCAGGTACCGGCCCCTGGGCAGGATTGCCCAGGGCAGTGAGCCAGGGCTCCATGCAGCCCATGCAGAGCCCAGGGCACGTTTCTCTGGAGAGTCCCCCTCCCGCCCAGCTGCCACCTAGCACCCGGCACTCCAGAACAGGTGAAACCCTGCGGGCCTCCGACTCGTCCCAATGCAGTTTCCAGGAGCAAGTGACCACCACTCAGGTGTCACTACATGTCCCTGTACAGTCTACCTGGAGTCACTTTCACAGGGAGGATCCTTGCCTGAGGGGTCCTCGAGGTGGCCGCAGGGATAAGGGTCTGGGGCCTCTGAGTTGTCACAGAGAGCAAACCCAGCCTGGGAGTGGTTTCCGAGTGAGGCAGGGGCCAAGACGGGTGTTGGTCACTTCCGAGTCCAGCCTGTGCGACAGCTGGCCTGGGGTGGGCTGGACTGAGTGCCCCCCCGCCCACCCACCCCACAGACGCCCTCACCCAGGTGCATGCACACACAGGCACACGTGCAGGTTACACACTACTTGTGCAAACACACAGACATACACACACGTGTGCACATGCATGTGTACCCACATGCACATACAGAGCACACGGGCACACACACTGGCCCCACACAGGGGAGGGCCATTTCCTGGTCACTTGGTGCTTCTCCCACAGTGAATGAACAAAACCTTTCTCTGGGTCCCTTGCCCGGCAGTGGGAGGCTCCTCACCCTCTTGGGGGGCTCTGTCCCCAGCTTAGTGCACACACAGGCTTGGAGACCCCCTCGGCCTCCCTGGGACTCGGGACAGGCAGGACGCAAGCAGGAGACAGTGCCATCTAGCGGGCAGCAGGCACTGTGCACCGACTGGACAGACAGGCGGTCCTGGTCACGTTCCCCGCACCAGCTCTGCCTCCAGCGTGACTGTGCACAGCACACTGCTCCTGAGGCCAGGTAGCTGCAAAGCCCTGAGCCCAGCCATGTCTGCCCACGGGACCCCCCTCCCCCAAGACCAGGCCCTGAAGTCCAGGCCCTCCTCCTCTGCACAGTGACAGCCAGAGGTCCCGCCCCACCCCAGGAGAGGAGGCCCGTGCCCCCACCCTCCCAGGCCCTCACCTGTCCGTCAATGTAAGTCCCCCCTGCCAGAGGTGACTTCGGGGTCTCAGCTTCACACAGTCAGCAGGGCCCTGAGATATGGGGGCAAAGCCAGCCAGCATCACACCTCAGGGAGCCGCAAGAAAAGGGGTGGGTGGGCTGGTGGGGACCACTCTGGCGTGGGGTGGAGCCGGGGCGACAGGCCCACGTGGCGACAGGCCCACGTGGCGACACCAGCACAATAGGAGATAGCCGTCTGTCCAGAGCCTGCCTGGGCTCCCAGACACCATGGGCCTGATGCCCCATGAGGGCCCCGGGGTGACACCCTTTCAGGCTAAGAAAATGGGACCACTCTCTTTCCTCTTGAATCTCATCCTACTTGGACCTCATGGGACAGGACATCGTGTCACTTGCTTGGTTAGGAACAGGTGGATCAGAGGCTGGGACTTCTGCTCTGCAAAGCAGTGTCTCTGCCTGGTCCTGGGACAAAGGAAGAGCTGGACATGGACTCATCCAAGGACCCTCTGGAAGAAGTGGGCCCCTCAGGCCTGAGGGCCTGCACGTGTGTGTGACTCTGTGTGTATGTGGATGCACCCGTGTGTGCGTGCGTCCTGTGTGGGAACACCCGAGCAGCTCCAGTGGGCAGGGGCGTTCAGGCCTGTGGGGACCAAGGTGCCCCCCGACCCATCGCCCCAGCCCCAGCCCCAGCCTAGGCCCAGCCTGAGCCAGACGTATGCCTGAGACGAGTCCATGACCCACAAACACAGCTCCCCACCCAGCCAGCCTTCGTGCTGCAGGACCCCGGCAGGGACCCTGCCACAGTGGGACCTGGGGCCTGGGGCTGAGCCACCTGTGTGTGCAGGCCTGCCAGGAAGGACAGGGTTCCTCTCCTCCAAGAATGGCATCCGCACTCAGCCTCGCCTGCAGGGGACACCTCCTGCCCTCTGTCCAGCAACATGCCCACCAGCCTTCGAGCACCTGCAGTTTCTGTGGTAACAGAGGAAATCCCCATGCCCACAGCCACCTCTGCTTCCCCACGCTCCTTCCCCTCCTGCCAGCCATCAGCAGGCCGCAGGGGGCGCGAGGACACAGCTCTCTTGAGTGGCACTTCATGCACCGTGGGCAACAAGGATCGCCAGAGGAGGCCTGGCATGCAGAGCAACGCCCGTGCTCCTGCAGACGGGGCACGGCACTCCCGAGGTCACGGCCAGGCGGGCACCCAGGGAGCTGTGGGGAGCGGCACGTCAGCTGCCCTTCGCCGCTCACGTCAACAATGCTGGAGTTCAGCTGGCACTGTAGGCATGCCCTGCACGATCGTGTGAGTAAAATTGCAGCTCGACCAAAAATATAACAAAGTCGGGAGAATTGGCGGCACCCACTGTCCCTGTTCCTCACCTCCCACCAGCTCCGCAGCCCACTCCAATCTGGCGTCCAGACCCAAAGCTGTCCCACCCCCAGCAGCTCCCCTGGCTCCGCAGGACCCCCACAGCCCAAGACGGCTGCTGGCCGCCGCCCCCCAGAAGCAGCTCCTGTGTGGGCTTGGTGGCGCCCTGCTGTTCTGGCACCTCCTGCACCTTTCCTCCTGGCCACCACACCTGGCCACAGCCTGCCTTCACCTTCAGCAGAGGACAGGTGGCCCTGGACCATGACTCTGCTCCCCGAGGCCCCTCCCCACAAAGGCCCACCCAGTCCAGACTCCACCCTCCCTGCGGCCCCTCCTCCCGATGCCCCCAAGCCCAGCTGTGCCTCCTCCTCCCCGACTCCTAACCCCTCCAAGGGTCCCCCAGTCTCGTCACCACATAAACCTCATGGTGCCACTGTCCTGCTGGAAATCCTCTTCTCAGGACACACCTGTCCCCTGACCCCAACCAGCCCCAGCCCTGCTCCTGCCCTGCAGCCCTCTGGGTCCTGCATTCCCTGTTTGCCGTACCTGCTCCCCATCAGCTGGGTTCACCACGTCCCCTCTGCCTGGGACCTTCGCCAGAGCTGACCACCCCTCATGCTTGATCCCTCAGCCACAGGCGCCTCTCTGGAAGGGGCTCCTGGGACAGGGGTTTGCCATCTGCCCTGCAGTTGCCGTGCCTGGCCTGCCCATCTCTGCAGTCCTACCCTGGCCCTCTGAGATCCCCTTCACCAAGTGAGGCCCGGGTGGGGCCGGCCCTGCCCATGGAGATGCCCAAGCCTCTCAGCCCGCCATCGCTTGAGAAGGGGCGGGGAAAAGGTCAGGGACAAGCCATGTTCCAGGCAGATCCTCCATCGCTCTGAAGGAGTCAGGCCACACCACCAGGCCGTGCCTCCATTCAGCCCCCGCAGGAATTCCCCGATTCCTTGCAGGGTGGGGCCAGCAGGGGAGGGGCGGCTTTGTCCCACCTCAGGCCTGGCTTTCTTCCCTCTTGACCAAGACATCTGAGACCCCACTGCCAGAACTAGCAGCCTTGCCCAGGGACCTCACTGCTGGCACATCGCCCATCCTATTGTGTGTCCATCATAGCCCCCAATTGTCTTCTCCTTGATGAACTTACTTTTTAATCCCCTCCCCAACTCTGGAGTGCCTGCTCCATGCAGGCAGGTAGTTTGGGTGCTGCACCAAGTGGAGACTCAATAAATGTTTGTTGAACGACTAACAGAGACACTGGATGGCCACAGAGATCTTGGAGAATTAAAAATAAATCTCCCCCTGGGCTCGGTGAGACAGGGTCCTCCCCCCAGTCTTCACACCTTCCCTAACTGTGGCAGAGCTACTGAATTCCAGCATGAGACCACCCGCAATGATCCCAGCAGGCCCCGCACACTGGTCCCCGCTGGTCCTCATGAGTCCCAGCCCGAAGGCCTCTGACAACTCACGGCTGGGCAGCTGCTCCCAAAGGGACCCTCCCCTGACCCAGGAAAGGCACCAGGAGCTGCTGACAGCTCACAACTCTAAGGGCTGCTCAGTCCTCTTATCTGCAGTCCTGGAGTTGAAGCACCGCAGATGGGACACTGAGGTGACCCCAGTGAGGACAGCGTGCTGGTGTGCTGATGCCGGGCCTTCTGCCCCTCGCTCCTCCCTGGAGGCCTGCTTGCCAGGCAGCCTTTCTGTTGACTTCTGCCCGCCGCCCGGCAGAGCTCCCTCGGCGTGGAATAATTCCCCCCCCCAGGGTCTGCACTTCTGACCTCAGGAGGCTCTGACTAGGCTCCAACTCAGGGCAGACTCCATCTTTGCATCTGAGGTCAGAAACCTACAGATGGAGGCTCATGGAGACACGAGGGACCAGCAAAGACTGGGGCAGATAAAGAAAGCACTGTGCCCGGTGCACGGACAGCCTGGCTCCGGCCCCTGAAGCTCCCCGCACGGATCCTTGCAAGTCAGGAAGGAGAAGTCAGCCAAAGGAGGCTCGGCTCAGGCCCCAGCCCAGGCCTCCAGTGACTGCTCCTGCTCCAGGTCGGGCCCAATGCTTACCCAGTGCAGTTCTCTGTTCTCTGATGCAGAGTAAAAGCTGTAAAGCTGGGGTTTCAGGTAGAGCCGAAGGTCCACCCCCAGAGTGTCAGGACTTGACGCGTGCCATGTGCTCCCTGCCTTGGGGGTGCTGGGCTCCAGGAGCCCAAAAACTGTCTTGAAAGTGATTTTCCTAGGTGATCCCACTCAACCCAAAAGTCGCCTGTGCATCCCAGGCTCACTTTAAAGAAGAGCCACCTCAGGGAACAAGGGCACTTGCCTGAGTTGCAGGAGGGAGTTGGGCTGTGCTGGGCTCCGGGGGACCAGGCTGGGGGCGTTGTGGGCCTCAGCTGCTGTTCTCACAGTAGGAAGGGGTGTCAGGAGCAGACCACCCTTCCAACCCCCATCAACTCGGGGTTTGTGAGCAACTGTTCTTCCAGCTGTGGAGACCAGCTGCCCAGAACCACAGCGCACTGGAAGCTCTTTGCACCGTGGGTCTGCCCAGATGTCCACAAGAGACCATAAGAGGCCCAGCTAAAACCATCACCACCTCACAAGCCGAGGCAGAACCCATGTGGCCGGGTCAGGATGCTCAGGACTCAAGCTGAAGCCAGGGGCAGGACTCTGTGACTGAGATGGAGCTCATTCTGGGCCTGGGAGCCAGGCTCAGGGTGGAGGAGAACACGGTTCAGCCTGGAGGAAAATAAGGCTCAACCTGGAGGAGGACATGTCTCAACTGGAGGAGGGATCAGGGCTCAGCTGGAGGAGGGATCAGGGCTCAGCTGGAGGAGGGATCAGGGCTCAGCCTGGAGGAGGGATCAGGGCTCAGCCTGGAGGAGGGATCAGGGCTCAGCCTGGAGGAGGGATCAGGGCTCAGCTGGAGGAGGGACCAGGTTCAGCCTGGAGGAGGGATCAGGGCTCAGCTGGAGGAGGAATCAGGGCTCAGCCTGGAGGAGGGATCAGGGCTCAGCTGAAGGAGGAATCAGGGCTCAACCTGAAGGAGGGATAGAGTTCAGCCTGGAGGAGGGATCAGGGCTCAGCCTGGAGGAGGGATCAGGACTCAGCTGGAGGAGGGATCAGGGCTCAGCCTGGAGGAGGGATCAGGGCTCAGCCTGGAGGAGGGATCAGGGCTCAGCCTGGAGGAGGGATCAGGGCTCAACTGGAGGAGGGACCAGGTTCAGCCTGGAGGAGGGATCAGGGCTCAGCCTGGAGGAGGGATCAGGACTCAGCTGGAGGAGGGATCAGGGCTCAGCCTGGAGGAGGGATCAGGGCTCAGCCTGGAGGAGGGATCAGGGCTCAGCCTGGAGGAGGGATCAGGGCTCAGCTGGAGGAGGGACCAGGTTCAGCCTGGAGGAGGGATCAGGGCTCAGCTGGAGGAGGAATCAGGGCTCAGCCTGGAGGAGGGATCAGGGCTCAGCTGAAGGAGGAATCAGGGCTCAACCTGAAGGAGGGATAGAGTTCAGCCTGGAGGAGGGATCAGGGCTCAGCCTGGAGGAGGGATCAGGACTCAGCTGAAGGAGGAATCAGGGCTCAACCTGAAGGAGGGATACAGTTCAGCCTGGAAGAGAGAGAGGGCTCCGTCTGACATTAGGGCATTAAGGAAGAGTTTCTCCCTAACAGGGAGACAGAACCCTTCCTAAAGCAGCCAGGGCCGGGGCACCCACGTGACCCTCTGCTGTGCTGGGAGCAGCAGATATTTCCGACAGCTGCCCGATGCGATCCCCCTTAAAGCCATAAAGCAGAAACTGACTTTGAAATGGCCCTTTCTCCGCCTGTATCTTTGGACATAAATTTAAATAAAACGGCAATTTAAATGCCTGCGACACCAAGGAGGCGGCATGGGGCTGTCTCTGCGGGCTGCGTGGAGAGACAGAATGCAGCCCTAAGCCCATTGTGCTGGGCCACGCGGGTAAGGGTCGGCGCCGGGGCAACGGGGCGGGCCGCCAGCCCTTGGCAGATGGAGAGGACGCCCGCAGAGCTCTGCCTTCGCCTCTAAGCTCCTGGCTGGACTCAGTCCCCAGGAGGCCCAGGAGCCTGCACTGTCACCTTAGAGAGGGCCCGCAGCCACGTCACCCATCTCCAGGGCCGGGAAAGCAGGGAAGCAGCCTCTCTTACGCTGTGTGGGTGATGCCCGCCCCACAGACTCTTCCTGCCTTGACGGGGACCCACGGGGAGCTGTAGCAGCAAGTGACCTGACCTGACTCTGGCCGGAGCAGCAGAGCAGTTCTCAAACTAGCATGAGCCTCAGCATCGCAGGCGCTGGACCACACCCCAACTTTCCGAGTCAGAGAATGTGTGTTTCTAACAAGTTCCCAGGGGCTGCTATTGCTGCTGGTCTAGGGACCACATAGCAGGACCCGTGGGGCTGGAGAAAGCCGGCAGGGGCTGTGTCCCACAGGAGCAGTGGGAAGGAACAGGAGCAGGAAGGCAGGTCAGAGGGTCTCACTGAGGCCAAGTGGAGGCCACCACGGTCTACATGCTCTGGGACGGCAGTGTGCTCCAGTACTCAGGACCCATCCCAGAGACATCTTAATGTCACTCACCTCTCCCCACCTGGCATCAATCCTGGCGTGGGGCCAGGGCATCCCTAAGGACAGTTGCCCAGACTGCGGGCTCCTGCCCACACTCATGGAGAACATCAAGCCCCCTCCTTCCTGGGCCTGGGCACCCACTCCCACTGACCCCCAAGCCCCAACCAGCCCCGGTCCCGTCTCCAAGTGCACACCCAGAAGAGGAAAGCTGTCTGGCTGGCGGGTGAGCATCAGTGACTTTCACAGGTGGCCTTTGCCAAAATTTGCAGCCCAGCATGAAAGGCAGACATGCACAACTCAGTAACAGCGAAAAAGGAAATGTGTCATGGCGATGAGCTCTCGGGGCGTGCCCCAGCCCGCCAGCAGGTGGAGGGTGGAGAGGAGTGACAGCGTCATGACAGGTGTGGGTCAGGGGCCTGACAAACCAGAGGGGAGAGGCGTACCGAGCTTCAAGAGGCCAGCGGCAGGTTCACAGGAGTGCGCTCATGGGCGCAGGAGGAACGCTCTCTGGGACTAGTCAAGGGACATGTTGGCATTGATAAAAGGACTAGCAGCATCAAGAACCAGTCTGCAGCTCCTCAAGGGGCAGGGGCAGGAACCATCTGGAGGCTTGGCCAGGGATCAGGGTCAAGGTCATGCTCAGCCAGGTGCAGAGGTCAGTGCGCAGCCAACATGGGAGACTCTCCTACACAGGGGAGCCGGAAGAGCACAGGAAGAGTGTCCATGCAGAGGCAGAGCGAAGCTGGCACACATGAATGGGTATAGGGGTGTCACAGGGAGGGTGCCTAAGGTGCCAGATTTCTCAACCAGGGGTCCCCTGCATAAGGTCACAGAGACCGCTCCCGCCCTGACTTCCTGTTTCACCTGCCCAGCCCCCCATGAGTCACACTGGGTCTCCATCATCTTCTCCACCTGCCTGGAGGCAGCTTTCTGCTCTCCCTCCAGCTCCTGCCAGCCAAGTGGGGCACCAGCCCCTTGCCCTGCAGGACCCCATCTGCTGGGACCAGGACAGAGGGGGGCACCTTCGCTGGTGGCCAGGGTACTAGTGGGGGGAAGAGCGGCCTTGAAGGCCTGGGGACAGGAATGTGAGTCATGAATTGCCCTGTGATGCACAGGTGAGCCGGAGCTTCCTGACGTCAGAAAGGGAGCAGGGTGCAGAACCCACAGGGTCCCCGGCAAAGACACCACAACAGGCAAAAAGCAAGTACACACTGCGTGACAAACAGCTGAATAAATAATCAGATGCGGGGAGGCACATCTGCCTTGAGAAGAATTCTAATCGGTGAGCGTAGGAGTGAGGGGAACAAAACTTCACCTTTAGAGTGCCACAGAGACCACAGCTTGCTGGGGACGTCCTCGACGGCCACCAGTGGACACTCAAATGCATGAATGCAAGTTTGAGGGAGAACAGCACATTTGCATAGTCTCAAAGTATTTTGAGAGAAGAACAGTAACCTTCTAGGAGCAAAACGCAGCAGACGCCATCCAATCAGCCCCGAGATCGACGTCACCTAAGACCAGTCTGCATCACCCACCCATGTGGCTCGTGGGGCAGAGCCTGCCTCTCTGCAATTCATGGCCTCCATGAGGGAACCACGTGGTAAGCCCCAGTCACGAACAGCCCACAAGATGACTGACAGTGCTGTCCCCCAGGCAGAGGACAGAGGCAAGCAGACACAGCAACAAACAGCATCTGGAAGGTGTCCCAGATGGGATTCCAGAACAGGAGGGGACAACCATGGAAATTGGAGTGCCATAGAGTGTGTCGTGGACTGGACACCACCCTCCCTAGCCCTGGACACCCTGGCGACTGGGGTGCTGGGAAGGGTGAGGGATGGGCCTGTTCCCATTTATAGGGCACCCGCCTAGGGAGTCATGGGGGAAGAGCCCACCCTGATCCCCAGCCAGGCCCTATGGGGCAAGAAAGAGTCCCCATCAGAAAAGCCGAGGATACCAGCAGGCCTCTGGGACGTGTGCCTATTTGCAATAGGAAAATGCAGTGACGAAGGCCCTGGCAAATTGGCATTTGCTGAAGACCCTCCAGAGTCCCTCAGCAATGAGTGTCCTACTGGGGCAGGTCAGGACTTGAGCTCGGGAGAGCTGCCAGGAATAGTCTCTCAAGGAGCTGCTGTTCAGGATCCAGGTGCAGCACAACAGCCAATTATCACCTGTGGGTTTCCCTGGGGGCAGGAGTCCATGCTCCCCTCCCTGTAGGTTGTGGCCCTGCTGAAGCCACCTCTCCCAATATCTATGGCTTTGACCTCCACCACCCGTCCCTGGCTCTGCATATTGTGTCCCTACAAAGATGATGTCATTGGAGGGTAGATCAGACCTGTCAGGCAGTGCTGTACACTAGGCCAACTCATAGCCACTGGCAAGTCTCTGCGTCTGCCACTCCTGGCCAGGACAGCAAGTCATATGATACAGAATATGACAACTGATGGGTGAAAAACCTTTTTGCAAAAATTTAAAAATCACCCACCAAGTAATTCTACCATTTCCCTTGCTACCTAACCCTGTGTCAAAATTTCTACTTAGAAGTTTCTTCTTACGAAATTTCCAGTAGCACCCCAGCCATCTCCAGGGGATTCGGTCAAGGGGCAATAAAGAAAAGAGAACTCTGAAATACCATCTATGACCCTCATGCCCCTGTGCTTGGACCAGAGCGACCCTCTTATGGCTTCCCTGGACAGAGAAATTCCTGGAACTGTGTGCCTCCTGCCCCAGTCCTCTCCACCAAGAGCTGAACCCCTTAAGGAACAATCTCAGGGCCTGAGTCATTTCTACCCAATCAAGACCCCAGCAGGAGGCATCTGAGCTCTGCATCTGGCTTCACACTGTGAAGTAGATTAATAAACCATTATGATAAGCAGGCTGATTATTAGCATGAGAACGAGGCTCCAGAGCTAATTGCAGCCATCCAGCAAAATGTCAGCGCCTTCTTTGGCATGAAATATTAATTGTACCTGAGCCTGGCCAGAAGGCAGAGGTAGGATGGTGTCTTGTCCTGTGCAGCCGAGGGTCAGATGGGGCCCTGTGTGAAGCAGCCCATCCCGAGGGCAGCGGCCTTCCCGGAGAGGAATAGTGCTTGGTCATGGGTGGGACTCTCTCCTCCATCCATGTCGAGAGCAAGGTTCTTGAGTGTAGAGGGCTCAGCCCCTGCTTTTATGGGGTCTCAACTAAGGGCAGGCTGGTGGGCCTTCAGGATGCCTCCTGGTGAGTCTCAGCAGTGTTCCTCCAGGTGCTTGCCCCAGGGACCTTGAACCTGCATAAGGGGAAGCCACAGGCTCCACAGTCAAACTCCAAAAGTGGCCCTTGGCCACCTGACCTCTCCCTGACTCTCAATTGAGGCACATGTGCCCTGATGTGGCCCACGGTGTGCTTCAGCCAGCTGCCCTTGGGGCAGGCATGCTGAGAACAGCAGGGATAGGCTGCCCTGTGTTGCCCACCTGCACTGGCAGGCCAGAAGCCCCCTCGAGATCAGGAGACCGGCCCCCCGGGTTGAGAGTGAGCCGGTGAGGAGAATCTAGGTGAGGCAGGCATCGTGGGCTGGCATGCGCCAGGCCTTCCTCAGCCTCCCTTCCTGACTGGAAACAGGGTGACCCAGCAGGGTGGAAGGATTGGCAGGAACGTCCCACCCAGAGCTGGCAGTCAGAACCGAGTTTTCCGCTCTCAGGTTAACTTCTTTCGCAGAGCCCAGAGGGAGTGGCAGGGCTGGGCGCTGTAGACCCACCTGCAGGACAAGGGCAGCGAGGTCTCGGAATTGGCAGAGGCTGGCCAGAAGAAAGCCTCCCAAAGAGGCAGACGGAAGCTACCATGGGCCCAGGGAAGATGGAGGTCCAACTCCTCTGAACCTGCTGCACACAGGGTAGCCCCAAGGAGAGGAGGCAGGTCCTGAGGGCTCCTCTGTATGATCCCACCGACGGCCTCGTCCAGGAGTGTCCCCTATTACAAAGTACTCAGCCTTCTAACGTACATTAGATTTTGTGAGTTTCACCTCAATATTCTCAACACCAAGGAAAAAAAATTCTGCTCTATACCATGACATTTTTAAGTCAAGGCAAATTAAAATCCCTGCACCTCGAAGGTGTTTCAGATACTGCCATGACATCCCAGAGATCGCTTCCGTCCTCCCGCGGCCCCGTCTGACCCCAGCGGTGATGTTGTCCGTGTGCACTCCCATCCAGAGCCAATGCAGATGTCCCCAACAGAGACTGTCCCCCTGCCAGAGACCAATCTGACCTCAGCAGAAGGCTGAGGTGGCCACTCTCACCACAGTGTGGGAGTGGAGTGGTCTCTGAGGAGCCCTGTGTGGCAGCACTTATTAACGCCATCTCCACACAAGGCGGGAACGGACCTCGGAAAGAGCATGCCCAGGGAAAGAAGCCCCCAGGAAAGCACCCACTCTCCCACTGAGCAGGGAGGGTCCAGGCAGAAAAGAGGGTGGAAACAGGGTGCAGGGGTGGAGGGTGCGGGGGCTTTCTTCTTGGGGTGCTGGGAATGTTCTAAAGGCAAGTGTGGTGGGCACGTCTCTCAGTGGACACACCCAATGCCACCAAATTGCATGCTTCAAACTAGCGAGGTGTGTGGCAGGCGTGTGAATATTATATCTCAATAAAACTGCTTTTAATCACTGCACAATAATATATTTGTTCTGACATACACACGCATGTGCACACGCCCACCACTCTGCCCTTCTTTATCCAGGAAATTAACCCAAGGAAATGGTGAGACGTGCGCATGGATGTTCAAACGCCCTAAGACGCACGGCTGCAGGTGTCCCACAGAGGGGGCTTGCATAGCGGGCACAGCAGCAGCAGGGACTGTGCAGCAGGGACTTACCAAGACAGGTAGAGGTGCATTTGCCAATGTATCTCAGTGCTCATGAGAGACTGTGGGGTGAAATTAACAGGTTGCAAACAGAAAATGTGGGTATTACAAATGCCATGTGCCCTCTATCCATGGGGAACAGTCAGCACAAGGTAAAGGGGGCCCCTTCCTGATGCTGGGTGGGGACTTGGCCCCTCTTTCCTCCATCCTCAGGACTGTCTGGTTTTCCTGTTGGGGCCTGTGTTATTGATAAGCCATCCAGTTTCTTCATTTGGAGATGGAAGGAAGGACAAGGAGTCAAGGCAGAAGGATGGTTTTGCTCTGAGCAAACCAAGTCGGCAGCCCTGGGTGAGGACATTGGTACCCAGCCTCCCCAGCATAGGTGGACATGCCATTGGAGGCCCTGGGGGAGACCCAGTCTCTTGGGGTCTCCTTCATGTGAAAACCATAAATGATAAATCCCACCCAGAACCCTCAGATCCCAGAGGCCCTGAGGCTGGCCGGAGAGGCAGCTGTGGGCATGAGCGGTCAGTCCTGGCTCATTCCTGGGTCTCCCAGGGACGTGGCCTGCAGCCAGAGGCTGCCGCTGGGCTCACTCCCTTGGCCTGCACATTATTTCCTGCTAATCAGCGTCACTTGGCCCCAAGGGATGCTGGCCCCAAATGCCACCAGCTGCTCAGAGGAGCTGCTCCCCTGTTCCGGGGCACGCGTGGCTGGGTTTGGGAAGACAGGGCATAAGTGGAGCTGACAGCCCCATCTGTTTCCTCCTGAGCAGAGAGCAGCACTCTGAGCTGGCACAGATCCCTGCCAACGCTCGGGCCAGGCAAGGCAGGCGGCAGCACCCCACCCAGCCCACGCCCCAGACCCGCCTCCCCTCGATGGCCCTGCCAGGGTGCCGGATTCCTAGAATCAGAACCTGCCAGCCAGGCACCCGCTTGGGGGCAGGACGCACCACGTGGATGGGCACAGAGGGCCAGTGAGAAGTGAGTCGGAGTCACTGTGTCAACAGCTCTAGATGCTCTGATGGCTCTTTCACTTTAACTTCACGCCGGCCTCCCCTCCAGGAGGAGGCAGTTGAGGCTCAGGAAGGAGGTCGCCCACCCCACTCCAATGGGTCTGCACCCCGGAAGCTGTGCCCCCAGGCACCCCACAAAGGGTCCTGAATGCCCTTGACTTTACTCTTTGAGGGGTCTGGGACCCTGGGTGGGCTCAGACTGTGATGGGAGCAGGGTTCCTTCCCACTAGGGTGCAGAGGGACAGTCCCAAGAGAGTGGGCAGGTGTCCAGGTGGCAGAAGCGCCGTGTGACCGGTGGGGAGGGCTGGGCCTGCCTCCCAGGAGAGGAAGGATGGAGCTTCCCACCTGAGAGGGGCCACCCAGGCTGCTCTGCAGGAGGCAAATTCTGCAGGGAGAATTCAGTTCAGGTTCAGGGGAACCAAAGACTCACCTTGAGGGCCCAGGAAGGCAGGTGAGGGCAGAGGGCAGAGGGCAGAGGTTAGCACCAGTCTGCAGGGAGCTCGTGGCAGCTAAGCCTCAGCAGAACACGCAGACAGGGGAAGGGCATCTCTGAGACTGACCTCCCTGGTGCTGTCGGAACTGAGGAGAGGAACCTGGGCCTTTGCACTGCCACATGGCCAGAACGGGCTGCCACCTGGACCCACAGTGTCCCTGTGGCCAGGGCCGTGGGTGGTGGCTGTGGGTCCTGCCACTTCACTGCAGGGTCCAAGAAGGGTCAGAACTCAGCAAGGTCCAAGGTGGCCCTGTCCTGCTCAGAGTGCTGGGGTGGGGGAGAGCAAGGCAAGGCCCCCAGGGGCTCCCACCTGCCACAAAGCATGAGAAACCCCTCTGGTTCCACGGCCCTCCTGCCTCAGGACTGGCACCTCACGGGTCCCATGAGGGGCTTGAGGCCTCCCTTCAGACAGGTGCCTGTAGAGGAATGTGGATCAGGTGCAGCTGGAGGGGCCCCTCAGAGGGTCCCCGTAACAGGTCGCTAGGCCTCCTTGCCTCTGCAGGCTCACAGCGCCATGCAAGATGGCCCTTCCTGGCCAGGGTGTCACCTTTTAAAACACAGTGCCCTTTCTCTATTAAAGTTCAATGTGGGGAACCACCAGCTGTTGTATCCCCCCAAAAAGTAAAAAGCAAAATTGTCCCCCAGGCCCCTCACCAGAGAAGCGCCTGAGTCTCGCAGCCCCCCGCCCCCCCCCCCCCCCCCCCCCCCCCCCCCCCCCGCTCTCCAGGGTTGATGGCTGGAGGCGCTTGTCAAGGGCCTGTATGCCAGCCCTTGCTCTGCCCACCTCACTCACAGGGTGTCGTCTGTGGACGCGGAGGGGCACTGGGCCCTCCTTGGACAACTGCTGGGGTCAGAACCTCAGCGAAGCTGGCTGGGTGCAAGGCCTGTGTGCGTCAGGCCAGCCCTTCCCAGGGAGGAGACAAGTAGAGTGAGCCGCCCGGCAGAGCAGGTGCGAGCCCCAGCCGGGGATCGGGCCCGCCAGGCCTCCGTTTCCCCACCTGGGAAGTGGGGTTGGTGCAGCTGAGGGGCTTCTGCTAAGCGGGAAACTCCTGGGAGCCTTTGTGCGGCGGGAGGGAGGGAGAATCCCAGGAACGGGAGCTGCCCGGCTGCAGTAACTTCTTGCCTCAATCAATAGCTATTTCTCTGCTCCAAATTACTTTCTTTTCCCCCAGAAACCATCAGAGGCACCTGCTGCCGATCAGCTTTGGCACTTTAAAGAAATGCTATTGGAATTTCCGCACTCGGGAGGGCCGTCTGAGTCGGCTGTTTGCTCAGCCATCTCCGCAGTGCTGATGGAGAGGGGAACAGAGCTAATGGACGCAGAGCGGCCGGCTCTGGCCAGGCAGGACTGCCAGGGCAGGTGTGAGGCCTGGCCCCCAGAGCCGCCCTTGCAGGCGTGGAGACTGGACTGGCTTCAGCACGTCCTTCCCTCCCGTGGTGGACCCAACTCCACTGGCTGTACCGTGTGCCAGACCAGGCCCTGGGTTTGGGTCTGCAGCGACAAGCACCCTTCCGGGGGCACCGGAGGCCACTCAGAAGCAACCTGTGGAGAAGCTAAGAGGAAATAGGGGGCGAGGGCTCATGGGGGAGGCCATCAGCCACGGAGCACGGGGAGGCTATCCTCTAAGTGTGGGCAGGAGGCCCGCAGGCAGGACCTCCCGGTGAAGGGAGCATGTCCCACCTGTCCCCAGCTGCAGTGTCCCTCAAAAGATGCGCTCATGCCCTGACCCCATGTGAATTCGTGAACAGGAGTTTATCTGGGAGAGAAAGGCGTTTGCAGATGTATTGAGGTCTCCAGATGAGCTCTTCCCGGACAAGCTGGCGAGGCCTGCTCCTCACAGGAGGCCCAGGGAGAAGAGAAGAGGCCTGGAGAGACGAGGCTGGTTGGCTGGATCTCTGACCTCTGGCCTCGGACTGGAAGAGTGAACTCCGGATGCTTTAGGCTGTCCAGTGTGGTGCTTGGTTCCAGCAGCCCCGAGACCCTGCCACATCAGCCACGGGAAGATGGCAGACCAGCAGGGCAGGGACAGGCTCTGGCGAGAGGCTGGGGTGGGAGCCTTGGCTCTGCCACTTCCTGGCCATGTCTTTGGGCAAGTGATGTACATTCTCCAAGCCTGTTCCCACGCCTTACAGCAGGAGTGGCCCTAGGCATCCAGGAGGTCAGGGTGATGGCACGAGGTCGCATGTTGGCAGGGTGGTCGCCACCCCTCCTTCCCTTTCTACAGAACCATCACCCAGGCCCCACGGCGTCGCCTCTACCTAGCGCCACCCTGGACGTAGCGAGGACGTGTAGAGATGAGTTCTGGAGTACGTCCTTGCTGTCCACGTTGGCAGGAAGGGAAGCCTAGCCTTCCAATGGGACTCGTGGCTGGCCTGCCCTGCAGGAGTCCCTGAGCAGGCCACTTGAGGACGGTGGACAGGAGTTCCAAGAGGAGAAGCACCCCAGCCTCTGAGCCTGTGCCAGGCAGGGAGGGCGCAGTTGGGGGCTGGCCTGTTCGGGCTCTGCCACCTGCTGGGCTCCCAGGCGTCCCAGCCAGCGTCCACCAGGAAGGGCAAGCCAAGTCTCCACCGCTTGCTGTTCTGCTGTTTGAATGTTGGACTCACAACTACCAACTTTGGTCTCTGAGCCTGAAAAGACAGTGTTCAAGACGAGGCTTCCCGCGGATGTAGCAGCCACCCCATGGAGGCTGAGGCAGAAGCATCGCAAGTTCTAGGCCAGCCTCAAAAACTCAGCAAGACCCTCTCCCAAAATAAAAAAATAAAAAGGGCTGGGGACGAGGCTCGGAGGCTGGGTTCCACCCTGCACTCAAAAAGACAAGGCCGCGGGCCCAGTGGGGCTCCTCCCGCTGCCGCTGACTCTGTGGCGGGAGCCAAGCTTCTCTCACCACCACAGGGCGCTCCCTCAGAGGATCAGAGAGAAGAGGTAAGGGAGGCCCCCAGAGCTGGCCAGAGGGCCCTGCTGGTAGCAGAAAACCCTCCAGGTTCACGCTCGCCCGCACTGACACCCACAGTGGGCATCTTAGGTGGGCACCATTGCCATTCCCAATTCACAGGGGAGCAAACAGGCACAGAGAAGCCTGTGGCTGCAGCGAAGATGCCCAGCAGGCCGTCTGAGTCCACTCTGTGGACACTCATGGTCACTGCACAGCTGGATTTACATGGAAGCCCTACCAACACTGCATTCAGGGCCTAGCAGGCACCTGCCTCCCCGGTGCTGCTGGCTCCCTCACCTCCTGGCACATGAGGCTGCTGGGTGAGTTCTCAAGGGAAGAGTAAGTGGGTGATGGAAGGAAGGACTGATGGACAGTCAGTCACCCACAGGCAGGGCACGCGCCCCACAGCACGGCCAGGAGGCTCAGCCCTCGGTGGTCCTGACCGGCCTGGCCGCGCTTCCTGGGGCAGCTTTCTGGAGGATGCACACCGCCCGCAGCCTGCCGCGTCGGGACCGGAGTGCCATGTGACGGCAGTCATGTGCCCAGTGCCGACTCTTTCTTCCACAGGGCCGCACCTCCCCAGGGACCAAGATACGCTCCCTGGCTGCTGCTGCTGCCGTCCACCAAACGTAATTAAGAGGAGGACCTTGGTAATGGCCTTCTAACCGCCTGGGCTCTTGTGGGCAGCGGCTGCTCGTTTCTGCTAATTGGAGGGAACTGCAGCCAGGCACAGGGAGGCAGGGCTGCTCCCTCCCCTCCCCGGCCGGTGGCCCTGACGCTGCCCGCACTCCTGTGGGACTTCGGGAGAGATGAGGTGACTGGCCCCAAATGATCTGCATGTGGGACTCGGGTGGGCCGGTGAGGTGCCCTCTTTCACACCCAGCCAAGCACGGCTGTTCTCAGGGACAGCGTGGTGTACGCACAAGGGCCCACACCAGGCCAGGCCACGGCCCCGCTGAGCCTCAGGCTTCCTCTGTAAGGTGGGAACCCTCGCCGGCTTCCTTGGGAACCAGGAAAAGGGGCGGAGGCGCCAGCCAGCTCCTTCCTCTCCAGTGGCCGCTGGAGTTACGGAATACAGGGAGGAAGAGGAGCAGAGGAAGAGGAGGGAGGCCCCTGCTGCCGGGTCCACGGCTGGGACTAGGCTGAGCCTGGTGCCCACCTGCCCGGAGCACGTAGAGCCTGGATCCCCAGTCGCACTGACAGCCACACTGGTTGCCCCAAGTAACCGTGGCCTGTTTTACTTTGGGGGGTTTTTCTACCTGAAAAAAAAAAAATTTGAAATCAATTAAAAGGTGTAGGAGTTAAAGGACCCCAGCAGGCCTCAGGGCCTGGCCCAGGGCAGGTGCTGGAGGAAAGTGCCCTCTGGGTCCAGGCAGCGGGGGCGGCCGGCCCTGGGAGCGGGGTCCCCCGGGACCCTGGGAGCCTCCGGGGTGTGGGACTCCCACTCCCTCCAGCCCTGCAGCTCCGCCCAGCCTGGGATGAGGCCACCCTGGGACGTATGAAGGGACAGAACTCCACCACCCAGAATCTCACAGGCAGCGCAGAGGCCTCCCCACTCGGCTGGGCTGAGAGCCAGCTGAGTCCACGCTCTCAGGGGCTGGAGCCTGGCCCTTGCCTCCTGGCGTGGGTAAGACCCGCCAAGACACCTTGGCACACCTGGCCTCTCCCAACGCACCCCACCCAGCGAGCCCCACTTCGGCCTCCCCGTGGGAGACGACCTAGCAGGAGCCCGAGTCCAGCGCGTCCTGCGCATCCTACCACCCTCTCTCTCATGGAGGCAACCTCTGGGGCCCAAGGCGTGTTCTCAGGCCCGTGGTGAGCAAGAAGCCTGATCTGTCCAGGCACCTGTCCCAGTGGACATGGGCAGCAGCCCCTGGGCGCCCGCTGGCCCTTCCCAGGTGAACCTGAGAACACCCCTCCCCTCCTTCACCCGCACACAGCCTCCTGGGGGCCTGGGGCCTGGGCTGGCTTACTGCAGAGCTGGGTCGCCCCGCCGTTCTCGGGCTAAGCCCGCCCTCCACCAGGGCTGCAGCCTCAGCCCCCGGGTTATCTTGACAACGAAAGCCTTCCAAGTTCTTTTTATTTTTTAAAACAGCAAGGGCGGGGCGGGGGGGGTCCTTAGAAAAGGGAAGAGGATGGTCCTTGGACCTGGACGCCTCTGTGCTGAGAGCCGGCTGTCCTGGTCCAAGCCTCTTCAGGCCCCACCCTGGGCCTACTCGGGGGCAGCTGGGGATGCCAGCCGTGCTTCTGCCCCAAGTGCCCTGGCACAGGACACAGCCAGGATTCGTCTGCATCTGAGGCTGGCCAGTGACGACAACCCGAGGACTGACCACACACGCGGGCACAATGGCTACTCTCTCCAGGAGCTTCCACATTCTAAAGAGGGCCTGGACACCCATGGCAAGACCCTCCACCTTCACAAAAACTATTTCCAAAGGGACCAAGGACCCAAGTGTAAATGTGAACCATCAGACCCCTAGACCATGACCTAGCAGGAAATCCAGCCGACCTTGGCGATGACTCCTTGGCTACACCATCGAAGGCCCAATGCACATGAAAGAATTCCGTGTTGGGCTGCGTGACACTGCTGCTCTGGTGGACAGCTAAATAAACAAAAAGACAGGCCATGGGCCGGGAGAAAATATTTGCAGAACACATAGCTGATAAAAGACTGCTATCCTCTGTATAAACAAAGAACTCTTAAACTCAATAATAAGGAAACAAACAACCCAATTAAACAAGAGACAAAAGATCTGAAGACACCTCAGGAGAAGACACACAGATGGCAAATAAACATGAGAAGATGCTCCACATCCAATTTCATCAGGAAGCAGCACAATACAATCAGGACGAGCTGCAAACCTACTCACCCAGCGACCAGAACCCCAGACGCTGACGCCAGGGAGGACGTGGAAGAACAGGAACGCGCATTCCTTGTTGGTCAGAGTGCAAGGTGTTCAGCCACTTTGGAAGACAGCTTGGAGCCTCCTAGAAAACCAAACACACTCTTACCGTGGGATCCAGCAATCGTACTCCTTGGTATTTTCCCAGAGGAACTCAAAACTCAGATCCTCACGGAGACCTGCACACTAACAAGGAGAACAGCTTTGTCACCACCCAGACTGGGTAAATAAAATGTCCTTCCACAGCTAGATGGATAAACTCACGGATCATCCTCATAAACCATGGTCCATCCACACAGTGGATATTATTCAGCACTAAAAAGAAATGAACATCAAATTACAAAAAAGAAACAGGCTGGGCGGGGTGAGTTGGTGCACGCCTGTTTTCCAAATGAGGCTGAGGCAGGGGAATGGCTAGTTCATTAGTGGGCTGCCCTAGCCTGTTTTCTAGTGCTATAACAGAAGACCTGAGGCTGGGTAATTTGTAAAGAAAAGAGGTTTACTGACCTCACAGTTCTGGAGGCCCTAAGTCATGGCACAGCATAGGCTGCTGGTGAGGGCCTCATGGTAATGGCATCCCATGGCAAGTGTGTGCCAGGACAGCAAGCAAGGTGGAGAAGAGGCCAAACACCAAGGGTAACCTCACCTTGTCACACCCACTCTGGAGTGGCTGATCCCGTCCCTCAAGACCCAACTCCCTGCAGAGACCTAACCCAGTCTCTCAAGAGGAACGCTAGCCCACCCATGAGGAGAAGCCACCCCCTCTCAAATCCATTACACTGGGAATCAAATTTCAACCTGGGTTCTGGTGGGGACACACCACCTCCAAACCAGAGCATGGGCCAAGAACGTTCCCAATCAGGTGCCTCTGCCAGGGCTGCCAGAGAGCAGAGGCCAGGGGCACGCTGAGTCATGGTGCAGGCTCCAAGTCAGCGCTCCTATGTATGTTGTCCATCTGTGGTGCTGTGGCCAGTCCACCAACATCCAGCTCCTGGGGCCTGCCTGTGTCCACCTGCCCAGAGACCCTTCATTCACTCGGCCCTTTCTTTGTCTAGGAAGAAAGCCCAGGCAGACTGCTGCCAGTCCTGCACGCAGCAGCTCCCACCCTAATTGGTGCTGCTGGGATTAATAAGGCTTCCTGGGATCCTCATTATCAGGGAAATTGTCTCAGAAAAGCTGCCAGGGTATAGGGGCAGGGGCACCTCCCTCCAGGAAGTTAGCTCTGACCAGGAGGAACAGCCAGGGGAGCGTCCATTAATCAAGCAGCTCTGAGGGCCACGCCTGAGCTTCCCTTGGGTACCTGGGAGCATGGACACCAGGAAACGGTTCTGTCAACAGGGACAGAGGTGGCCTGCCTGCACACCAGCATGTATCTGGGACTTGAACATGTGTTTGCTGGTGGCTGCCATCTACGAAGGACACAGAGGCAGCTGGCTGCGCATCTGTGCATTCCAATCAACTGACTCAGCCGTCCACCCGTTCATTTGGCCATTCGTGCATGTTTCAAGTGTTTAATGGACATCTACGGAGAGCCGAGCGGTTTGCGATGAGCCCAAGCATTTACCAGCGAACACGCGCATCTGTAGATGGCAGGGGCTCACGTCCACCCTCGACCCTGTAGAAACTTTGGGGCTTGCAGAAGTGGCCCTGTTGGTGGGGTCGGGAACTCTGGATGGAGAGGCAGGAACCTGCCCCAAGCTGTATGCACAGGAGCTACGGCACTAATGCCAGCAGGCCAGGCTCCAGGTAGCTGTGGCCACTGGCATCTGTGGCCATGGTGGGCCTGCAGCAGGCCTCCAGGCCATCAGTGTTGGAACCGTGCAGGTCTCATGGCCTCACCGGTCATCCCTGGCTTGGCTCCGTCCCGTCCGGCAACACACGCACACAATGGACTACAAAGCCCGGCCCGAAACATCATTTGGAGAGGAAAATCAGAGTCACCGGCATCTAATAGCCATGTTAACAATGCTTCCCTTGGAAGTGAATTCAATCTGACGGCGCCCGGCCACGCTGTCCCCCTGCCATAGAGTTGTCTCTGGTTTCTGCGATATGGAGGAGACGGCTCGGAGAGGGAGGCGCACCTGGAGAAGGCACGGAGCAGCTCGGGGTGGTAGGCAGCGGTCCTTCACTTCAGAGGAGCCATGAAATTTTAAAGCCATCCTGAGGTCTGCCAGAAAGCAACCTTTTAAGTGGAGAGCAAGAAGCACTGGGGAGCGCTGGCCGGGCAGCAGGGCTGAGCGTCCTCTAACAGCTTCGCCAGGGGCGCACCTGGAGGGCCCTCCTGCCTGCAGTTCCCCACTGCCCCCAGGCCACTGCCCCTGAGGCAGGAAGGCACAATGTGAGCACCCCAAACTCAAGGCTCTTTCAAACCCAGACTTCCCAGGCTACCCCACCTCAGCCCCTGCCTTGGACCTCAGGGCCAAGGTGTGGCCAGTGCGCTCGGCAGAGGACTGCCTGGCCCCTCTGAGCTGGTTTTTGGAAGCCATTTCCACTAATGAGAACAGGGCAAAGCCTCATCATTGCAGACACCGCTAATTAGGGCTTGTGATCAGCCCGCCTGGGCCGCCAGAAGTTGACATTTGCTTTCTCTACAGACACTGCAAATTAACAGCCAGACGGGGTCCCCAGGACCTTTAAAAGTCAGAAGCAGCTCCAGCCACTGGCCATCAGCCGTCACAGGTGCCATCCTCTCCAGCATTCTCATCGTCGCCTGTCTCCATGGGGGCAGCCCAGAAGGTCACAGGAGTGCTAGTCCATGACAGAGGACAGACCCAAGGCTCGGGGGCCAGGCCTCTTCCTGGGTCACACCATGAGGACACCTCAGGGACATGACTGCGGTCACCAGGCTGAGCTGCCTCCTGGGTCCTGCCAACTCAGGGCACTGAGTGGAAAGGAGGGGCCACGCAGAAGCATTTGGAGAAGACTCCCCATCTTTGCCAACAGTATAAAAGGACAAACTGGCCAGTTCTAAGGTCCCTCTCTAGCCCTGCCTGACCCTGCCCTGCCTGTTGGTCCTGGAGGAACAGGGCCAAGAGCCCTTTTCCCTTATGAATTGAGGCCCCTGGGGGATAGAGAGGGGCAGCGAGGGCATCGGGGGACATCATGTAGCAAAGGCCTAGAGGGGTCCTTGTGGGGGGAGCTGTCCCGAGGTCCCCCAGCTGAGGTCCTGCTAGTCGCCTTGGAAGCCAGGCAGTGAGAGCACAGGAGGTCTAGAGCAGCCGGTGCTGGACACCTGGGCCCAGGCTGTGCCCACGGCTGTCAGGGGGAGCACCCACACAGGTCCCGGGAGGGTCACCCCTTGCCAGGATCCACCCACCCCGTATTTGAGGGACGGGTCCCCTGGATCCCATGCCTGTCTTGGAGCCGATGTTCCTGGGGTCCAGAGAAGGTCTGTCCCATCCCCCAGGGGCACACAGCTAAGGCCACCTAGGGGTGAAAGGGGACCTGGAGAAAATCACACTGCCCAGGCGGGCCCCTGTGGAGAAGCCAACGAGGCCCTGCTGTGGGGCCCAGCCTCCCAACCGCCTGCTCCCTCCCTCAAGTACACGTGTAGCTCCAAGGGAGCAGGATGGGTCGCCGTGAGATATGAGGGACATGGTGGAGCCCAGGAGGACGGAGCCTCGCCCTCCCGGCAGCCACCTTGTGCCCAGGCTTGGTCTGCTCCACCCTCAGCCCTCACTGGGCTGGGCACTGATTCTTATCAAGGTGGCCTCCTTGGGCACCTGGTGTGCTGCAGACCACGTCTAGGCCTGGTCTAGTGCCCAGAGGCATCCAGGGACCCCGAGTGAATTCCTAGCACTCCCAGGCAGTGTGGCCTAGGTGGGCAGCAGGGCCAGAGGAACAGGATTCCCTGGGACTGGGTTCCAAGAGAGTCCCTGGAAGGGAGGCAAGGAGGCAGGGGTGGGGGTGGAGGCTGGGGGCGGGGAGGAGGCGGAAGAGAAGGCTGCAGGAAGCCTCCCTCCTGGGCCTCAGGGCCCTCACCTATGCCTGGCTGTGCAGGAGGCCATGACAACCCACCCTAGCCCATGCCAGGCCCGGGCCTCGGATGAGCTCTGCAGGCTTCAGCAGAAGGCCAGGTGTAGGGAGCCAGCCAGAGTGGGAGTCCTCGTGGGTTCCACTGCCCCTCACCATCCCCACCTGCTCGACCCGCGGGGCAGCCCACACACCCTTTGGCCTCCACAGGCAAGGCCTCTCCCCAGGCCTGCTCCCTCCGACCCCATCTCTCTCTGTCCCTCTGCCTCTCTCTCCCTCTCCAGCTGTCCCCTCTGCTTGCCCCTGCTTGAGCTGAGATGCTCGTTCAGATTCCAGCCCGCCCCTGCCCAGGACTCGGGCTCCGTGGTGCCCGTGCCTTTAGGAAGCCGATGCTGGGGACTTGTGTGACTGACGCCTCTGAATCTGGACAGGCCTCTGGTCCCGAGTTCATCTCCGGTTGCTAAGAGACCTGCAGCCTGTGGACCCCACCCCATCCCAAGGGAGACTCATGGAGCAGAGGCCAGGGCTGGCATCGCTGGGGGCAGCAGTGTCCTTGTCACCAACTGTGTCCACTGGGAGAGAGCAGGGCTGACTGAGCTTCCTCCAGAGGGACGTGCAGGTTGTGCCATCCCCGGGGCTCCAGGCACTAGGCCCGGCCCTCGGGCCTCCTGCTCCGTCTCCCCCGTCAGCTGCGGGCAGAGAGCAGGGCCACCCCTGCCTCCCCTGCTCCCCGCATCCTGCCTTGTGTTGGCCCTTCAGACACCAGCTAGGGGCTCCCTGGCCTCCCCAGGTCGCCACACACCTTTGCCTGGTGCGGCCGGACCCTCGGACACCAGGGTCCTCATGGCCCTCACACCCAAGGACAGGGGACCTTCCTGCTCCAGGAACCACCAGCGCTTGCTGCTTCCATTTTTCTCATTTCAATAATTCTTGCAGTCCATGTTGTGTAAATAAAATTATTCTTCCCCAAAACCATTAGCGGTGCCCGACATTAATTCCCCTGCAATCTGCGCAATTAGCCACGCGCAGCACAGGGCATCGAAGGATCCGTTTGCTAATCACCGCGCCGACGAGCCACGCGCCTAATTAAATCTCCTTCCTGTTTATCCACTTACGGGATCCTCTGCAAAGACGCGAGGCGACGGGAAAGCCTTGCCATAAATCATCTTCCAGTCACTTCTGCAGGCTGCAGATCCACTGGGTGTGTTTGCGTTTCATTCCCACTGCCGGGGTCCCTGCCCCAGGCCCGCAGGGGCAGGAAGGCCCCGGGAGAAGTGCCAGGCGGTGGGTGTGGGAGGGGTGGAGGGGCCAGGCCCCCGCAGCAATGACCCCCACCCCTCCTCAGCTTCCAGCATCTTCCCTCCTAGCTGCACCTCTCCTGCTGGCCTCGAGGGGCCTAGGGTCACCTGACCCTCCCTGGGGACTCCTACCATCCAGCCCTATTCACAGGGGCCACAGAGGCTGCGAGGGGAAGGGAGGCTTTTGCTGTCACTCTGGCCCAGGGAGGCTGCTGGCAGAGAGCAGCCACACTCTTGGCACCTCCTGGCCTTGGTGACCTCAGGAAGCACACGACCTCCCCAATTCCTCTCCTTGGTTCTCGAAGGAGCTGACTGCCACCTGGGATGCTGGGCAGGGTGCCTGTCACAGTGGCTGGCATCCAGGGGTGCTCACTGAGGAGCACAAACAGGGAGTGGGGAGGTTTCAGAGGGCCAAGGGTGCAACCCCAGAGTAGGAGAGGCGGCAGCGGCTGCCGTCAGCTCCAGGGCCTCTGTGGAGCCTGGGACTCCTCCCACAGCTGCCAGGGAGGGGAGTCCAAAAGCCCCCTGCCCCGTCCCCTGACCACATGGCACGGGGCCCTTGCCATCTGCCACAGACGAGCAACCCTGGAAAAAGAAGTGGGCCGCTTACCCAAGGCCATGGCCACTGGCCAACAGAGGCCATACCCCACCGGGGGCAGAAGGCAGGTGACCGGGGGCAGAAGGCAGGTGACCAAGGCCAAGCTGGGGGTGCGAGTCCCCTGGGGTGACGGGAAAGTGCTGGCGTTAGGCGCAGTGCTGCCTGCTCTGTGAAGAGCCCTGACGAGCAGCTTGGCGGGTGGATGTCTGGTGCATGAATCGGGTCTCAAGAGAGCATAAAATGAAACCCAATCTGGGGCCACCACACCCCACGTTCCTGCTGAGGCGCCTCTTCCTCGTGCAGGGGCCATAGCACGGCCCCGGCAGCAGGGGCGTTCCCAGAGTGGCAGACGGACAGCGTGGGAAACCATTCTCCGTGGGTGCCAATTCCCAGAAGGTTGGGCACAGGAGCTGCACAGGTTCCAGGATGTCCCCGCCCAGCAGGGCCCAGCTGCCCCTGGGTCAGCTGATCTGTTTCCTTAAGTCCCTTGGAGCAGATGCTGCAGGCCAGTGCCCTCTGAGTGGGCTCTGCCCGCCCCCGGCAGTGCCTGTGTCCCGAGACCCTCACACTCCAGGTCCACAGCCCTCCGGGAAGCTGCAGGGCTGCACATTTGGGAGACCGGGGGGCTCCTTAAGATGGGGTCGCAGGTCCCTCCACAGGCTCTAGTGGTCAGCTAAAGAACGGCCCCAAGGACCTCATCCAGATCCCTGGAGGCTGCAAACATGACCTCCTGTGGAAAGCACATGTCGGCTGTGAAGCAGTTTGATCAGCCTTGATTGTCCCGTGGCCCTGCGTCAGCACCAGGGTCCTTGAAGGATCGCCACCAAGGAAGAGAAGATTGTGTGCAAATGAGCAGAGAATAAAGGGACAGCTGGAGCCACCGGGAGCTGGGAGAGGCAGGAAAGACCCTCCCCTGGGCCTATGGAAGAATCACAGACTGCCTGGCTCCTTGGGTTTGGACTTGGGGTCCCCAGAACCTGGAGAGGACAAATTCCACAGTGGAAATGTGGTGCAGGGGCTTGGGACGCTGGGATACCTGCTGACTCAGGCTCCGAATTGTGGCAAGACCCCTGGCCACCCAGACGTGAGTCCAGGTTTGGGGAACACCAGTCCAAAGGCTGCCTGGAGCACCTTCCCTGTGCAGTTCAGCCCTCCAGTCTGGAGTGCATGTCCTGCTCAGCAGAGGGCTCAGGTCCCCAGAACAGGGCCGAGGTGGAGCCTGGGGGCTGGAGCTATTTCTGTGCCTTGATTTGGGGTCGGGGACATCAATCACCAAGGCCACAATCGCTCTCCACAGCATATATCACCCGGGCACCCTGCCAAGCCCATCTCCACCATCTCCTCCTGTTAATATCGCTGCCATTAGCCCAGCGTAGCAAATCCGTCACAACCAGCCCCTCCTGGCCTGTATTTCTTACTTTTAATTATGATCAAATGTGGATATTGAGTAGTTTGATGCATGTTAGATGTCTGCAGGGATTTCTTGTTAATAATGCAATTGCAGAGCTCTAATGGCTCATAACCAGGGCCGTTACTGCAGCATGTATTCAGTGTGTCTCCAAAGTTGGACGTTTCTCCAAGAGGGGGGTGTGAGGGTGCTGGAAGGATGGAGATCACACAGTGAATAATTATGGAGGCTGTCTTCTCAGATCTCTTGCTGACATGCGGAGCCTCAACTAGCACTTCCCAGCTGTGGGGACCAGTGCAGGTGGCCAGAGGGGAACTTGGTGGCATCTTGTACCAGGTTGTCAAATGACCTGCAAGACAGCTGCAAATTATCCCCACCGCTGAGAGACCCCCATGGCCAGGGAGAACTGGCCAAGCACACTCACCTGTAAATGTACTTTCCTTGGAATGTGACAGGTGAGGAGACAGGGGGTCTGGGCCAAATGGACCTGTACTGACAATCGAACTTTTTGCATTAGTCTATTTTCTGTTACTGTAATGAAATACCTGAGGCTTCATCCTTTTTTAAAGAAAAAAATGTTTATTCCGGTTCATGGTTTTGGAGGTGTACAGGGAGTGCATGTGTGTTAATTGACTATCTCCCTCTTCTAAAGCCACCAGAATTAACTGACATGGCCCCTCCTGATGACCTAATGCAGCCTAGTCCCTTTCGAGACCCACTGCTAAACACCTTAGAAGGTGGTCTCCACCCTCTCCATGCCTGATATGGGGACACAGATCAACAGATGGACCTTTGGAGTCACATGGAACCAGATCCAAACCATCACACTAGCATTGTCCCCTTAAAACATGACATCTGGAGACAGTGAGGGGTCTAGCTCCACAAGTCACCCACCAGTGTCTGCAGCCCTTATTTCAAGGCCAGTGGGGCTTGTCCAACTAGCTCAGAGAGGTTCCTGGGGACACTGGAGGCAGAAGTGGCTGTGAGCCTGGAGGACTGTGGGGGTGGGGAAGGTCAAGGTCAAAGCCACCTGGATCAAGCTCCTCTGGCTGCTGCAGTGCTGTGTGGCACGAGGCAAGCTACCGCCCTCTCTGTCTCAGTCCCTGCAAAGTGGGGCATGCAGATCAAATTGCAGCCAGAGGACTCAGAGTACCCTGAAGTGGGGGGAGTCAGAGCAGGGGACCTTGCTGCGGGGAGGGGGTTTACCTGTCCTGGCAGGGAAGGTGCAGTTTAACCCTTCCCTCCCCCACTGGGCCGTGGGCAGTCCCTCCCACCTGGCTCTCTTCCCTCCCAGGCTCACTGGGCTGCTGATTCCAAGGGCCCCACCTGGGAGACGTCGCTGCCCCCCACCTTCCCTGTCGGAGGGTTGCCCCTTCCCCGGGCGCCTGTGCCCACTCTCCACCCATGTTCGTTCACTGAATGGGAAGCCACTGGGCACCCGCTGTGAGCCAGGCTCTGGCTGACCAGTGGGGACACCTCTGGGCAGAGGATCTGTTACCAGCCAGCAGTCTGTCTCCAGATGCCCTGCTTCCTTGCTGGGAGGCTGACCCCAAGAGGCAGACCAGTCCAGCTTCAGAACCTGCTGGTCAGTGTCCCCTCTCCCACCCACTACTAAAGTTCAGGTAAACACAGGGTGTCCTCCAGGAGGGGGTGCAGGACAGAGAAAGGACCCATGGGAAAGCTGGGCACCCACATGAAGCTGAGGCTGCCTGGTGGGGATCCCTGGTTGTGCCGCACCCCATGGTCACAGGGAGCCTGGGCAGGGGGCCATCAGGAACTCTGAGTCATCTTCCAGCTTTTCTCTACCCCTGAACTCATTCTGAGATAACAGGTTATTTCAAAGTGATTTCAACGTTTCCCACTAAACGCCTCAACGTCAACGTTCATCAAAAGTCCCTTCGATGCCTCTGCTGCACCAGCTTGAGGGTCAGCTCTCCGGGGCTGGGCAGAGCCTCTCTGCTCCAGGTGAAGCTTGCCTAGCTGTTCTCAGGGCTCTGCAGGAAGACAGGCCAGTGGCTCACGGCCTCTGACCCTCCCCAAGCCAGGCGCTCACCTCCCATGGGTCTGACTGAGGAAGAGACAGAGAGCTTCCACCATGTGGGGCTCACAGGAAGGGCTCCAAAAGCAGTTGGATTTGCCCTTTTCATTATTTCACAGACTCCTGGACGGAGGCCATAGACAGCCTCGACCCTCTCAAGAGCTCCCGTCTGGGGACAGCCAGCAGGAGGATCAGATGACCCGCAGTCTACCAGCCTCCTTCGCACACTCCAGGGGCCCCAGTCAGCCTCCCGCTGAGCTGAAGAGATAGCCAGGATTTCCTCCCGAAGCAGAGGCTTGGACCAAGTTTGCACAGAGCACACTGTTGGGCAGGAGCCAAGCCTCCCCACAGGCCCCGTGAGACCTCCACCCCCTGGGCAATCATGGCCTCAGAATGTCCCCTCTGCTAAATGGCCACCCCTTGGTCCCCTCTCAGGCCCTGGATGTGGCTTCCTGGGAATGGGGTGGTTGTGGGTGGGGCTGCTCTCTGCACTGACCTGGTCACCTACTGACCATGCTCCACTCTTGTCCTGCCTGGAGAAGTCTCTGTGCTTCCCACAGATGACAGCAACAGCAGCTCCCCAGGCCTCCTGCAGCCGTCCATGGCCTGAGGCGCGGGTGGCCTGGCCTGTGGCCTCTTCGCCGTGTCAGGACCTCCAGTTCACACCCAACCCTCTGGGCACAATCCAAGCCCTTATGCCCAGGGTGTCTGAGTTCTGGCTACCGTGTCCTGGGGCGGGGGCTGCTGTCCCTGTCGACTTACAGTCACCACCAGCAAGAGAGCAGCAAGAGGTTCCACGGAGGTCACCTGCCTCTGTGGGCATCTCTCCAGCCTGTGTGCCAGCAGCTCCACTGCCACTGATGACCATGGGCAGCTACCCTAGCAAGACACTGGCCCCTCTTTCCTATTGGTCTCTGGAACAAGAAGCCCTGAAGGCCCTGGTGGCAGCTGTGTCCCCTAGCAAGGGTGCACCCCTTGGGGACCAGGGCTCCCACCCTCAAGAGCCCAGCGGGATATGGACAGGAAGTGCAAAGTCCCCAGGGATCACTGGGATGATGTGGATGGGGCCATCCCCACTCCACCCCTGGCTCCAAGCCCTCAGTTCCTTCCACTAGGGACGCAGCACCACACAAACCCCTTCCTTGGGGCTGTGCTGGATGGTGGCCCTCGAAAGCTGCTGCTGGCATCAAGGCACTGTGAGGAAGCAGCCACGTGCGAGAGGAAACAGCAGGTACCCTGGAGGGTGGAGCCCACCAGGACTGATGTTGGGGGGGTCCCATGGCAAGGGGCAAACGCTTGGAGCACCCCAGTAGGGGTCCAAACTCTGCAGACAGGAAAGGCCAACCCGGACCTGGCACTTGAGTGTGCTCCTGTGGGAACCGAACTGTCCCTCCAGGGGACAGCTGATGTGGTCACTGAGGAGGCCAGCAGCACCAGGGCTTTTCTGGCAGGGCCTCCCCACTCCAGAGCTGGTGCCGGCTGGACCTTGGGCTACCCAGATTGCAGCAGCCAAGCCCTTATACACTCGGCTTGTCCCCAGCCAGGCACCCCCATGTGGAGGCCTCTTGGAAGGGAATTGCCCTCCTCCAGAGCATGTGTCTCACCAAGGCCTCACCTGACACCCCGCGAGCTCACCTGACCCAGGCGGCATAGTGTCAGCACATCACCAATCAGCACGATACTCGGTATCAGAGGGCCCGACATCATCAGCCTATTATAAAGGGCAGAGCATTTAATGTAGGCCAAGGAAATGGTGCAAATCCTCATCGCCTGATCACGTGACTGAGAGCCCAGATGTCTGCGGCCTCAGGTGGGTGGCTGGAAGGCTGGGCTCCATGGAACTGCGGGGTTTCTGCACTTGACTTGGTTACATGGGCTTTCTCTGGCTCTCTCCCTGCTTCCTGTGCTTGGGGCTCGTTGGGACTCCTGGTTCTGGGTTTGTGAGTTTTATCTGGTTTGGACATTTATCAGCCACTATCACTACGGGTGTAGCTCAGCCTCCTCCTCCCCACCCAGCACGTGGCCTGGGCACCCCAGCTCCAGCCAGGGCTCGCCGACGCCAGTTCAGCTGTCTTTTCTGTTTCACTGGTGGTCTCCTAAGCTGTCCCCAAGTTCATTAACCTCTCTTGTGCAGTGTTCAACACACACACACACACACTCACGCCTGTGTGCTTTTCACCCCAGAGGTTGCTGTGCCGTCCTGGAAGTCGGATTGGGTCTCCCTCAGCATTTCCACACCTCCGGTGAACCCAGCCACTCTTCCTGCAGCTTTCCCAGCGTGCAGAAGCAGTGACCATACACCTCAGTACCGCCTGCTGACCGTGTCGTCTGCGGTGACTCTGCTGGCTTTTCTCCATGTGGGTCGAAGTTCCCTGCCTTTTTTTTATTGAGTACCCAACATGATCAGGTCTGCTTTGTTGGATGCCACTCAGGCTCTTAAGCTGTGTTATTCGGGGCCAGAACTGTGCTTCATCTGGGCTAAGGATTCCCCAGCAGCAAGGTGGGACCTGAGCACCCACCCAGCCCTGGGAGTCGTGGGGTCCTCAGTGTGGCGGGGGGATGAACACCGTTCCCAGTCAGTTGTCAGCTCCAAGTGCTGTCCCCACTCCCTTGCACCCCACCGCACCCCTGCACAGCTCTTCACTGGGGCACAGCCCTGTGGACCCCTGCCCTCAGGCGGTGTGTCTGCCAGGCTCCCTGGGTACCCCTGGAGAGCCCCGGCCTGGAGCCTCCTGGCAGTGAGTGGTCACAGCTCATCAGTTTCCCCTCTGGGGTCACATCTGCTGCCTGAAGACCAGGGTGCCCCACACTGTGGCCTCTGGCTGTACCTGGATTTGGGGGTTGAGGGATCACCTAGGTGGCTCTGAACCTGAGAGTGGGACACGGAACCACCAGAGCCAGCCCAGCCCACGTCCGGTGACAGTATCACCCCTCAACTTTCCCCTCATGGCCACTTATGTTTCAAGGAGAGCGAGGGTGACGTGGAGGGGGTCTTGTGCACACTGGGTCTGGCCCTTCAGCCCTGGCCTCTCTCCCCATCAGTAGGGAGGCCAGCCCCTCCTCCTGGTGCTCCTGAGAGAGTGGACAGGCAAGCTAGGGCTCTTCACTAGTGGACCTCAGCCCTACAATTCTCCCAGGAGCTGAAAGTCCATCCTGTGCCCCAGCTGCCCTACCAGGCCAGCAGCCCACAGGGCCCCAGGTGCCCCTCTGAGGAGGGAGGGAGAATCTGCCCAGGTGGGGCAGAGAGAAGCTGCAGGATGCAGCGCCTGCTCTTGGGATTTCCCGGGCCCTCCTCAGCACCAGAGTACACCGACCCCTCCAGTGCCTGTGGCCCTGGGGCACTGTTGTGGCTTTTTCTGGACAGAAGGCCTGGCCACTTCTCCCTGCTTCTGGCTCTCTCCATTTCCTAGGTGTCCCTGAGCCCAGGAGAGAAAAGCCAAGCCAGGCCACCAATCTGCAACACATGAGTCTCCTTAGTAAAAAATTTACTGTGAGCCCATGAAATGTTTAAGCACTGTATTTTACTACTAAAAAGTGAGGCAGAAGCCAGCACCTTTGGAGCAAGGATTTCCCAGGCATTTTATAGATCAAAGCAATAGAATAAAATAAATATGGCCAGTGACAGCTGGGAGGGGTAGGGAGCTGTGTCCAGGAAGCACCACTGTGGAGAAGGGGGAGGGGGCACTGGCTGGGGGAGGGCAGGCTGGGAGGCGACAGGCCTGGGCAGTTGCTCAGCCAGGGCTGTAACAACGGTCCTGCTGGCAGGCAGACTATTCACAACTCCAATTCCCAGAGGAAGAAACTGAGGTCCCCAGAGCCCCAGTGGTGTCTCAGAGTGTGGTTCCCAGCCATGGAGAAGGGCCTGAGGCGGTGCCAACACAAACCCACACCTGCTTCAGCACAGATGACCTCGTCCTGGCCCAGCTGGCCCGCTGGCCTCTCCAGCAGGGAATCACTCACGGGAACCGCTCTGTGTCCAAATTCCTTGCACTTGGATTTCCAGAGAAGTGTGGAAAACACGAATCCCAAAATTGGCATGATGTGGCCCTCTTCCTCCAGGAAGAGATCCCAGTGAGAAGCTCAGGACCCTCCTCCGAAAATCCCAGGTCCTGGCAGGGCCAGACTCAGTGGCGTGCAGGTCCCAGCCCAGCCTGCGCTCTGCTCTTCTGGACTCTTGGAATGGAGGGCCTGGGCTCTCCCCGTGCAGCACGGCCCGCGAATATCTAGCAGGTCCTGGTCCCACGAGAAGAAAGGCCTTTGGGAGCCCCTGACCCACCGTCCCAGATGGAGAGTCTCCAGAAGGCTCTCTTGCCCCTACTGCAGGGGCGGGACGAGAAGCAGGGGCGGAAGTGGGTGGTGGCCCTGGAGGGCACAGAGGGGTGAGAGGAGAAGCACCAGAGAGCCCAAGGGGCCCGGAGGGTCTATGTGGGAGGCGGAAATGCTGAGAGTGGTCCAGGCTGCAGCTTCCACATGGGCCAGATTTGGCACCAGGTCCTCCACATTGGCCCTGCCTCGGGGACCCCTCGTGTCCTCCCCAGTCCCTGCCCTAAATGTGTTGGACGGTAAGGGTGGTGCTGGAAACTGATCCCCCAGCCCAAAGAACCTCTGGTCTTTGCACACACATGGGGGTGTGGCATACCCGGTGGGCACCTGGCATGGTGCTGGGTACGGGGACATGGAGAGGGAGGAGGTGGGAGTGGGGGTTCTCCAGGCAGCTGGGCCTGGCTGTGCCCTGAAGCTCGGGCAGGTAAGGGGTGTCAGGGCCCAGCATGACCGGGGCGAAAGGCACACAGCATGCCTGGGTGGGCGGGATGGGGCCCTGGGGAGGGGAAGGGGCACCCAGAGGCAAAGCCCATAACTCTGGGTCTCAAATGCTGGCCTGGGCCAGCAAACGATCCAGCACCCTCGGAAGCTTCAGGCTGGTGAGGGTGAGACCAGATGGCAGGAGGCTCCGCTGGGGGTGAAATGGGGGAGTGGAGCCCAGAGTGGTCTGCAGGCGTCAGGACCGGCGGCAGGGGGAAGGGCAGGCAGAAGCTGCAGATCTGGTTCGCATCGGACCCGACTGGCTGGCCTGTGAACACAACACCTGACTGTCAGTGCCTCAGTCACAGATGGTGTACAACTGTGAGGGTCCCTGACCCTCTCAGGGCCCCACCCAGTTCTGAGCCCCGGGGAAGCCTCCGGGCCTGATAGCACCCCGCCCAGCCCCCGCCCTTCCTGCACATCCAGGGAATGCCCACCCCCGCCCCCAGTCACCCGCAAAGCCCACACCAGCCTCTGTTCCTCCAGGGAGCTCCCCAAAGGCCTCAGGTTGGCAGTGCCCCCCATGCAACAGGGGGCTGGTTGGCAGGTGACCGCCCCCTTTCTGAGCCTTCTTCAAGCAACCCACATGCTCCAGGGTCCTGGTACTCAGACTCTACCAGGTTCAAGCTCAAGGTCCACAGCCCAACAACCATAATTAGTAAAGAAATTTCGGTCTTTAAAAACTGGATCAGCTCAATCATGAGCAGAGAAGCTTCCCAAGGCCTTCGATTTTTCTGTATTTCCCCTACAGTCCACAGGTGCCCAGAGTCCTGTGTCCTCTGAACCCCTCAAATCCACACCCCAGAGCCCAGAGTTCCCACTGCTCTCCCCCTGAACTCCCTAATGGCCCAGGATTGCTGTCCATTGGTCACTCTGTACACCCCGGATCAAATGAGAAGACACACCCCACACTAGAGTTCATCTCTCCTCCCTTTCCCCTACTGTGTCCTCTTTGTCCCTTGTCACCTGGAAACCAGGCCACCAAGCCCAAAACACCCACCAATCAGAAGGTAAAGCTCATGGACATGCTGGGAGGGACTGGACCATGCTGGGAGAGATGGCTGCATGCCTGTGCTAGGAAACCTGCCCACGTTGGAGAACACGGGCTTTCCCTTTGTCCCCCAGTGTCCCCCAGCCCGGACCTCGCTCTGCTGAGTCAGCCCTTAGAGAAGGGAGGTTCTGACCTGGAACAGCCCGGCCGCCAGGCGCCAGAAGCAGAGGCAGCACAAGAACAGGAGAAGCCTGGCTGGGCAGGAGTGTCCCATAGCAAGGACGCGTGCCCCTACCACCTGTGAGCCAGGACGCCGAGAGGGCGTGCTTCTGTCTCTGCTGCTACGCGGCAGCTCTCCACAGGGGCCATTCTGCCCACCAGGGACACTTGGCAATATCTGGGCACACTTCCATTGTCACAACTGAGGGGTGCTCCTGGCATGGGGTGGCAGTAACCGGAGATGATGCTCACCCACTACGATGCATAGGACAGTCTTCCACGGCAACGGATGGTCCATCCCCAAATGGCCATTGTGCTTCAGGGAGGGACTTGCCCAGACTCATGGGCAGCCAAGGGCAGCACCGATGGCCTTCCAGGGGTGTGTTGGGGATGACTGGAGATCCTCCCAGCAACCGAAGGGACCGAAGTCCTCCCGGTGGGGCCGGCCTGACTCGGACCTCAGGAGCCCACACAGGAAGGTCTGCCAATGGGCAATCGGGTCCGGCTCCCCCCGCAGCCTGCTGCTCCCGCCGCACCTGTTGGTGCCACCTCCGGTGCCTCTGGGCCCCACACGTTTGCCCAAGCTGCACCTGCTGGCCGAAGCCACAGCCAGCCCTTCCTCTGGGCTCATCCACACCCTCCCCGGTTGCTCCGGACCCCACGTCAGCCCTGCCCTCCTGGGCTCTGTGCGTGGCCCGCACTGCAACTCTTCCCACTTCCCCCAGGCAGCAGCCGCGGCCTTGCCACCTCCCAGGCCAGCAGGGAGGACTGGGAGCAGAAGCCCTGGCGCACCGCAAGTTGCCGAGCCCTGGGAGGAGCACCCTCCCATCCCGTGAGCTCGCCAGCGCCTTCTCCACCAGGACACAGGAGCCCAGGGCCACGTGTGCATCTGGCAACGTGCGGGAGCCAGGCAGCCCACGGGCTCCGGCACATTCGGGAAGGGAAGGAACCAGGCAGATGGCTCGTGGGCAGACTGGTGGCACCACCCCCGTGTGGGCGGCCGACGCAGACTTCTGGTATTGTCTCCTCCACGCCATATCAGGAGATGCCATGGGGAGAGCTGGGGTGGCCCAGGAGGCGTCTTCTGCATCTCGGCCGCGCGTTGTCCTCAGGAAGCCCCGCCCGCTCCCGCTCTCCAGCACCCTGGCCGCCCGCCCCCACCCTTCCCTGAGCTGTAGGCACAGCCACTCTACCTGTCTGTTGCCCCAGAAGACCGTGGCTCTGGGATGGTAGACACTGACTACCCTTCCCCTTTTGACCTCTCCCTGCCTACCCCAGTCCTGGACTGACACGTTCAAATTCTCCAAGAAAAGCATTGTAGACTGTAGATGAAGGGATGGATGGATGCATGCATGGGTAGAGGGGCAGATGCATGGCTGCTTGGTAGATGGGGAGTAATGGGTGAGTGGATGGATGGATGGATGGATGGATGGATGGATGGATGGATGGATGATGGATGGGTGGATGGATGGATGAGTGGATGGATGATGGATGGGTGGATGGATGGATGGATGATGGATGGGTGGATGGATGGATGGATGAGTGGATGAGTGGATGAATGGATGGATGATGGATGGATGCATGCATGGGTAGAGGGGCAGATGCATGGCTGCTTGGTAGATGGGGAGTAATGGGTGAGTGGATGGATGGATGGATGGATGGATGGATGGATGGATGGATGGATGGAGGATGGATGGGTGGATGGATGGATGGATGGAGGATGGATGGGTGGATGGATGGATGGATGAGTGGATGAGTGGATGAATGGATGGACGAGCACATGGGTGGGTGGATGGGTGGATAGGTGGATGTGTGGGTGGATGAAGCACGGTGGACAGGGAGATGGGTGTATGGCTAGAGGGACATGCTCAGCACCTAAGCACAGGGGTCATGTATGATAGAGGAGAGCAGGAGGTGAGCAGGGCAGGGCCTGGACTTGGAGCCAAGGCTGGAGGCCTGAGGACAGTCGGCCTGGATAAGCAGGACCATTTGCCAAGCCAGCCAAGAGCCAGGAGTAATTAAGCCTGTGTGCACCTCCCTGGAGTCCAGCAGCCTTGTCTTCATTAGGGTACTAACCAGGGACATCTCATCAGAAATAGAAAGTGAGGTTGGAGCTGCTTCCAGCCCTGGCAAGCTGCCTCCCTGCCAAGTACCTCCCAGCCTCACCACGGCCCAGTGGCCCTGGCCACAGAGTCTTCAAGAGTGAGAAACCCTGGAGCCCAGGGAGTTGGGTCCCTGCCCTGGCCATACCATGACCCTCTGGGCCCCACTTCTCTCCTCCTTCTCCAGGGAAAACTTCCAGATGCAAACTCCAGAGATTTTCAGAAGGGCCCAGCCCAGGACTACTCAGAACCAGCCTCGGTGGCTCAGCCAGTCCCCCGGCCCAGCCTCCAGTTTTTCCTTCCTGGCATCCAGAAGGAGCTGGTGCATCCTCACACACCACACACGTCCCCTCTGTGTGTCCCACACAAAGCTGCACATGAGTTTCCACCTCCTCGATTTCCAGATGGAGAAATTGAGGCTGGTGAGGGGAGGGAACTGCGGAGGCTGCAGCCCAGGGTGCTGACACAGCTGCAGGTGACAGTCCTCCACCAGTGCGGGGCTTTGCTGTCACCTGCTGAGGTCCCCCACACGCCTCGGAGGCGCTTCAATGTCCTGCAAATCTCAGAGCTTGAGCGCTTCCGGCATCTAGGAGCAGCAAGGGCTGGGGGCCTGGCGGCACCGACAGCCCTCCCCAGAATCTCCGTGGCGTCTGGACACACAGCCCCCTGACGCCCTGGGGAGGTAGGAGTGGCCACCTTATTTTACCAGTGAGGGAGCCCAGAAAGGCCTCTGCTTGTGTCGGGAGTGGCACTCAGGAGAGTCCTTGAGCACACAGGCCAGCACGCAGACCGGAAGGACCGTGGGGCCTGTCTCAGCTCTGCGACCCTGGGCAACTCTCTTTCCCTCCCCAGGCCCTGTCACCAACTTCTCTGAGGGGAGGAAAGGGGACAAGCCCCCTCGGAGAGACCCCAGCTAGAGAATTTGGTTCCAGCTGCCCTGCAGCTCCCCAAAGCCGGTCCACGTCTGGAACTCTCTGAGCTCCAGACAGGAGGCATCTAGAGGGGCAGACCCCCAGAACCCTCATCGTGTAAGAAAGTAGAACAGGGGTCAGTTTACCGGACGGGATGGTACGCTGAGCCAGCTAGGGAGTCCTTTGTTTGGTGACCCAGTTTCTCAAGGGGGATATTTGTGTCAAATTGGGAGAAATTAAAATGCAATTGCCATGCTTTCGGAAGGAGTCCAGCCCAGCAGGGAAGCTGAGACGGGTCCACTCCAGCATGCCCGGCGCCAAGCTGACTGGCAGCGAGCAGCTCACTTCTGGCCCAGGGACAGAGTGGCAGGCACACCTCCAGGCCTGTGCCCTCAGCCCGGCTGGGTGGGGGACCTTCTCCAGCCCACGTGGATACTCATCCTTGTTCTGCCCATAACTCGGCTGATCCCTGCTGTACCAAGCACCCTGCCTCACCTGGCACCTCACCTGGGTGGCCTCCTCCCATCCTGGTGGAAGTGACAACCCCAGGAGGACCCAGCCTAGATCACATGTTGACATGTGCACAGTGGCCCCAGGTGGTACCTGGGGTCATGGAAATAATGACAACACTGCTCACATTTGGGACTGCAGTGTGCAGGCCCTGGGTTAACCCTTCATATGGATTGGTCACAAACAGATGCTGGCATCAGTGGCACACAGTGGGGACACTGAGGTGTGGTGGGGCAGACCACACCAGGAGCCGGAGCAGCTTTTCATTCAGTCAGTCAACAACTGTGCTTGTACACCAAAGATGAGCCACACCCTGGGCTTGGGGTGATGGACAAGGCGGAGTCCTCACCCTCCCAGGATGCATCACAGGGGCGGGCCACGTAGGAAGTGCACAGAAATCTCCATGGCTACAGCAAGACCACAGAGTGGGACCCAGAACTGGCAGCGCAGGTGGGTCAGGGTGGAAGCCTGTTTGGGGGCCAGAAAGTATCATTGAGCTGAGACCCAGAGGCCAGAGGAGGTGGGAAGATTGCTCCAGAGTGCCCCAAGGCCACCAGGCGCTGGAGCAGGGCAGGAGCAGAGGCACCGATGCCAGCAGAGCCCCGGCCGCCACGCAGCAAAGGCTGGGGGCTTGGGGCAGCTGGCAGTGGAGAAAGGAGGCGCTTGTGGTCCTCAGAGGGACACAGCCTTGGCTGGGGGTCAAGGACCAGGAGAAGAGGCAGCTGTGCCCGGGCACACTTGGAGGGGTGCTGGTTGTGAGGCCCAGTGCCCCGGCCACCACTCAGCTCCTCTGCCACCCGAGGGACTGGCAGGGGTACCCGCCGTCCCCACCGCAGTCTGTCTCTCCTTCTCTGTTCCTGTCCGTCTCTCTCTGCCTCCCTCCCTCCCTCTCTCCTCTACTCAGCCCTGGGCCTCGCAGCCTCTTCAGGAGGCCTGGTTCTGCAGCAGGAGCTGAGTGGCCCCAGGGCTTCAGGGACCCCCTCCCCAGGCCTCCCCGTGCCTGGGCTGCCCCAGCGTCTCGGGAGGACCCCACCACCCCTCCCACCCTGTACTTGCTCGTCTCCCCGCCTCACAGTCCAGCGTCTCCTGCATCAAGCACTGTGGGCCATTCCTGTGAGCACAGAGCCCAGGGCCACGGGTGGGGGCAGAGGCCAGGACACAGGCAGAGCCTAGGCCGGCCAGGGTCCCCAGGCTGCCTACCCTCGCTGCACATCCACCGTCACCCTGCTCACACCCCTGCCCATCTCCAGCTGCCCCCACCCACAGCCCTCCAGGAGCAGGCCCGCCTCATCCCCTGCAGGCCCAGGTCTGTGCAGCCCTGAGGACACAGAGACTCCAGGAGCAGGCCCGCCTCACCCTCCTCCCTGCCCTCCCAGGCCGCCGGATTCCATCAGTGGGCTCGCAGCACCCCCTGGTGGACACTTTCAAGATTGCCATCACCCTCTGTCCTGGGCAGCATAGTCCAGTGGAGGCAGGTGTCAAGGCAGGAGGGAAGGGGGCTAAAAGGGCAAGCCAGGTGCAGCTTTTGTGGGGAAAGGAGGTGTCGAGGGAGATGCCCATGTTGGAGACAGCCTCAAGACTCCAGCAAGGAGCAGCCACGACTGAAGTGTTCGAGCCTGGCGTCACCTTCTCTCTTGTTCAGCCTACATTTGGCAGTGGACTCTGTACAGAGAACCCAAGGAGGGTGGCAAGCTCCGCTAGGGAGGCTCTCCCATGGAGCACCCAGTGGTCCGACTGGGAGGGGTCTTAAGGGCCCCTGTAGGAGGATGCTTCCTCCCAAGCCAGGGCCCTAGGGCAGAGAAATAACCTGGCTGGGTGGTCTTCAGGGACTAGGAGAGGGAGAGTGGCCAGGGCCGCAGGAGCCAGCCAGGCGGATCAGGAGGGACCATGCTGGGAGACCTGAGCCCCACAGGTGCAGAGTTCTGACCAGAGGGCAGTGTGGTCAGATTGACCAGTCAGGGCAGGCCCAGGGAGAGTCCATCTGGCTGGAGTTGGGGAGGACCTGGGCAGTGGGGATGGGGAGAGGCAGAGGCCTCCCAAGGCAGGGTCCTCAGCCCTGTTACTCTGCCAGGCTGGGGCAGGGAGCTACAGGGCCTCCCAGCCAGGAGGGGCTCCAGGAGGAGACCGGAGTGGAGTTTCAGCCAAGCCCTGAGTGGAGCCAGAGGCCACGTGGTAGCTCTTCAGGAGACAAGATGGCAGGTGTGGGAGGGGCCACAGAGAGCAGTGGGCCAGGCAGAGCCACGAAGCCAGCAGGGTGGCCTCAACTTGCCGATGCCTGTAGTGGAGCCAGAGGCAACGTGGGTGGTCCGCCCAGATTGGAGATGGCCCTCGGCACCCTCCCAGCCAGCAGCGTGGCAGTGAAGCGGTGCACAGTGAGCACAGGCTGAGCACCCTGGCCCCACAGGGAGATGGCGGGGAGGGGGCACTAACCACAAGCAGGGCTCAGACAGCCGGCTGGCCGCAGGAAGCCGCAGGTACAGGGAGGGGGAGCCCAAAGCAAGGTGCCCTGCCCACCTAGCTGGGGGCTTGGGGCAACGGCTCTGGGGGACGGGGACAGGGTCCTCGCTGGGGTTGCCTGGGAAGGGGCGGAGCAGGATCCTGGCAGGAGCCAGTCCACAGGGACCGGCCTGATGGGACACAGGGAAGCCCCAGGCTTTCCTGGGAAACTGTCAGGGGAAGCACAGTCGCTGCCCAGACACGGCGTTCAGACAGCGGCTGCCGCAGACCTGGTTCCTCCTGAGGGCCAGCTGCCTGCGGCCCCAGGACTGAGCTTGGTGTCTCGCTCCCTGTCCCTCTCAGTGAGGCAGGATGCACAGTCTGCTGCCCTGTGACCACAATAACGTGGTCACTTCGTACTCTGGCTGAGACCA
This sequence comes from Sciurus vulgaris, assembly GCF_902686455.1. Classification (NCBI taxonomy): domain Eukaryota; kingdom Metazoa; phylum Chordata; class Mammalia; order Rodentia; family Sciuridae; genus Sciurus; species Sciurus vulgaris. The sequence goes on along the minus strand of NC_136476.1, from coordinate 87,563,152 downwards.
GAGTACGAGGCGCAGGGGGCAGCCCTCCTCGCCGTCCCCAGCAGCCAGAGGGCCGAGGTTCCAGGAGAAAGCCCACCCGCAGAGAAGGGTGGCACCCGGGCTGCCTGGAAGACACGGGAGGAAACAAGCTGCGGGCACTGGCCAGCTGCCCCAGCAGGCCAAGGTAGCCCCAGGGCAGCTCCAGCCTCAGAGTCAGACCCCGGAGGGCACAGGTCCTGCAGCAGGCTCGGTGCTGAGCCCCAGGGACGGCCCTGCAGACAAGGAAGCTGATCCGGCCCTGGCCAGGGCGGGCCCCAGCCTCCTCTCTCAACGTGACACTGTTGTCACAGGTCCAGCCCTGGCCGGAGGAAGGACGAGAAGATGTGTGCGGTGACGGCAGCAAGGCGGCCGGACGGCACACGCGGAAGTCGAGGCTGCAGAACCCAGTCTCCAGCTCCCCGGCACGGCCTGCCTGGCCACCGCACCTCAGGCTTTGCTGGACACCAGCTTGGCCCTCGGTCTTCATGCAGTGGGGTCCTTCTGGCCGCCATGGTCCTCTCTCCTGCCGTTCCCTCTGCAGCACTTCCCTGGGTTCCCCGGCGTGTGGCCACGCTCCTGAGCTAGGTGGCAAGCTCTGTGGCACAGGGCTCCCGTCTGCCTTGTCCTCCCCAGTGTCCTGGAGCCAAAATGGGACTCTGTCGCATAAACAGTCCATCAGTCAGTCAGTCAGTCAGTGTCGATGCCTCTGGAAAGGGGCACCCGAGATGCTCCTGCCAGGGGAGCCCCTGGTTGCACATGGTGACTGGTGGGCTCTTAGAAGTGCCCCAAGCCAACCACTCACACCTGAGTGAGAATAAGTGAGTTCCTGACTCTGTTTTGCTTTTTTTTACTTTATTTGTTTTTATGTGGTGCTGAGGATCGAACCCAATGCCTCACGCCTGCTAGGCAAGCGCTCTGCCACTGAGCCACAGCCCAGCCCTGCGTGTCGCTTCTAATGGAAACAGAACCAGGACACTCCTGGCTCCCAGGGCAGCTGTACTCCCTGGAAGAACGCGGGCCTACCCTCACGGCCCGCCGCCCACGGCCCGCCCGCCTCCACCCTCACACCAGCAGCCGCTGGGCCCGGGTCAGATGCAGGGACACCACCACCAATGACCCACCTCCACAGGTCTGCGCTCCCACCTCCCAGACAGGCCGGGCTGTTGGCTGCGAGGCCTCCTGCGGATCAGACACAAGGCCAGGCAGATGCTGCTGCCCCAGGAGACCCTCACCTCAGGTGGCCGGGGTGGGCGGGGCCTTCTGCCCGGGGCCCTGATAGGTGCTGCCCGGGGCCCTCGCTGTGCTCCTCCTGGAGCCACGTATCCTGCGACACTAGCTGGTCACTCCCCAGCAGGCTGTGGACGGGTCAGCGTGCACTTGGACAGCTGAGACCTGCCCTGCTCTGGGTGACTCGCGTATGAGGAGAACATGAACGCTCCAGGTCCCCAGCCAAGAACAAAACGCCGACTCCGGCCCCCGCCCCGCCTGCCTCCCACCGCCCCAGGCCAGCGCTGGCCGGAATCGATCGCTTACTGGATTCCTTTGACGTTCACGAGCAGTCCATCACCCAGAGCTGGGTACCGGAGCCACGCTGTTTCCTTTGAGTCTTTCCAGCCTCACCTGCTCTGTGTCGTGAGGGGGCTGCCGTCGTGGCCTGGTCAGAAGACCATCCTGTTCACCACTGTGAACACAGCACCGCCTGCCCACCTCCCCCAGGTGTGATTTGGGACACCTCTGGCTTTGGTATACACTTGGCCCCTGGGACGCTTCTTCAGCTCTACCGCAGCTTCAGCCCTGCATCATGAGTCCATGCACAGGGATGACCGTGTGAGGACCAGCAAGAGGGTGGCCATCTGCTAGCCAAGGCAGGAGGCTCAGAAGGATCCACCGCTCAGAAGGACTCAACCTTGACTTCAGCCTCCGGATTGCGAGGCAACGATGCCTCTGTTCAAGCAGCCTGGCCTGTTCCACCGCAGCAGCCTGAACGGACTCGGGACCCTCGGAACGAAACCTCTGGCTGTCCCCCAAGGTGCCCAGGTGCCCTGAGCAGCAGCCGCAAAGCTCAGGCATTTCCCCACAGCTGCAAAGCTCTGGAAATGCACCACAGGCCAAGAAAGACGGCTCGGCTTCCCTGCCCCATGGAGTGGCACGTCACCAGGGCCCCTGCAGTGGGCTGCTGCTGGCCACCAAGTGTGAGCCAGGGCTGGAGAGGTCATGGCCCGGCAGGTGCACTTGGGCCTAGCCCACTCGGGACGAGTCGTAGGTTTCCAGTCTCATGGCTCAGTCACCCCACGGAGCTCTGGGCCCAGGGCCCCCGAGGCAGGCTCACCATATCACTGCAGCCAGTGCTCCTTCAACCTGAAGCCCCGCTGCCCCGCCCAGTTTAAATTGCCCTTCTGTTGCCAGCTCCTCCGGAGTCGCTCCTCCCAGGCTGGGTGCCACGTTCTCCTCCCCAGCCCCAGCACCCATACAAACCAGTCCCAGTGACCACCCGCTGCTCCTTGCTGGGGCCTTCTGCTAGACTGGGAGCCCAGCAGGGACAGGGCAGTCTCCAGCTCCTTGCAAGTCCAAACCCAGTGTCTACCCGTCCTGGTGAGGGGCCACCACCTGGATTCAGCTCCAACAGGCCCAGTCAGAGCAGCCTGAAAGCTCGGTGGGCCAGCAGCCCCAGGGTTGGCCAGTGTGCTGCAACCGGGCTCCACCTGGAGAAGGGGGCGCTGACTGGGGGCAGAGTTCAAGGCGGGAACTCCAGGGTCTGCTCTGATTGCCAGGGAACGGTGCAGGCGGGTTTCTTCCCCACAGCACAGAGGAAGGCTCACTCTGGAAAGGGGCTGGCTGTGCAGGAGGCAGAGCAGGGGTCAGGGAAACAGGTTGACCCCAAGCCAGCTGAGCCCCAGGCGCCCCCCCCCCCCCCCCCCCCCCCCGGGAAGCACACTGGTGTTAAGCCATTTCCTGGAGCACACAGCTGCACCAGGTGGCCAGGTGCGACTCTGCAAGCCTGCAGCTCTGTGGGGGCTGCCGGCAGAACCACAGAACCAAGCCCCCCAGCAGAACCCCAGTCCCCACACGTAACAAGGCAAAGGGATCAGGGGTCGAACCCTGAGAATGTATTCACCAGTCCAAAACATCCAGAGCGCCTTTTCCCCAGGCAACCAACGAAAAGTAGTAACTTGTTTGTCTCGAAGCCTTCGAATTCCAGCGTGGATTCTACACCTGAGGAAAACATCCTGCTTCAAAACAGCCCCAGTGGCTACTGCGGGAGGCAGCAGAGGACAGACCTGCACAGTGCCTGCTTTCTCAAAATAGGAGGAGCCCATGGAGAAGGCTGCCCACCCTGAGCAAGGAAGGAGCCAGCCCTTCTGCCCTTCTCGCGGTTCCAGGGAAGCACGCAGCTGCCCCCTGCTGGACGCTCTCTTTCCTGCACCCTGCCCATCCATGGGGGAACCTGGCACCCAGCAGGCAGCGTGGGCATGTCCTCAAAGGCCCGCTCTGGGCTGCCCCGGCTGGGCTGACCAGGACCTCTCCAGGCACGGATTACCAGAAACCGAGGGACAACAGCAAGGTGACCACTCAGAGCAGACGGTAAGTGAAAGGTAGCCAGCAACCTGCCTTCAAGAAAAAATAGGCAAAGCCCCCGTTTTAAACTCAATTACTGCACAGAGATCCGCGGTGAGCAAAAGGTAAAATGTTAAGTAAAGACAAATTCTGACCCTCACCCGGCTGTGAGGTGGGATCCTTCTCAACGGGGAAACAGGCGATCCAGCCTGGATTCTTTCAACTGCCCATGGTTGCTTCCGGAAGGTGAGAGCATTACTAGGTGTGTCAGTCAGCCCAGCTGCTGTGACAGAATGCCCCAGACTAGGTGCTTAAACAGCAGAATTTACTTTCCTCAGGCGAGGGCTGCCTTTCTCAGGTGTCTGGAGAGGGCACTCTGTCCTCCCTTCCTCTGTGTTTGAGGACACTGCCTCTCAGCTTAGGGCACACCCTCAGGACCTGTTAGCCTTAATCACCCTGAGAACTCCAAACGGTCACCTTGAACGCAGGAGCACGGCTCAGTCCATAGCCAGGGTCCCAGAGGTGTGCAGCACACACGGCCCCCTGCTGCCCTGCCTTCCATGACTCTCAGCTGGTGGGGGCTTGCAGAGTGGCAGCTGGAGAGGACCCTGGTTCCCCAGACCTACCCAGGAGCTTCCCAGCGCCCTCCCGCTCACCAAGACAGAGGTTCAGGAAACCCCCAGGCCCGACGTCCTCCCTACTTTGTGATCCCCCAGGTGGCCACAGCTCACACCAAGCTTCTCTGCCTCTCTTCAGCAGCCAGACCCCACGTCCACCCCACGTGGCCACCTCCCCACCATGAGGTCCAGCTGGATTCAGTGCCATCGGTCCCGCCCCACAGAGTGCTCCTTTGCCCCCACAAGGAGGCTCACACCCCAACAAGCAAACACCCTACTCGCTGCATTGCTGGAAGCTTCCCTGGCCAGGCCTCTGACGATGCTGCCCCTAGTAGCCTCCCCTCCTAATGACATGTGCCCATGTGTGAAGCTACCTCCTGTTTCCAGACCGCAGGGACCTATGGAATATTCTGGAAGGATGATGGGGAGCCTTCTATTCTCCAAATGGTGACAGGAAGATAGTGCTTCCTGGGGTGGGAGAGAAAAAAACTGATGACCCAGCAGGGCACCTGGTCCATGGCAGGGCAGAGTTCCGAGCGCCTGGTCCTTCCTTCTCTAGAGATGGGCGTGCCTGCCCTCTGCAGATCTGCGGAATGTCACCTGCCACCCCAAGGCCGGTGCCCACGGGCATCCCTGGGGAGGGTGCCTCAAGCCACCCAGTGAGGGAGGAGACAGGAGCATGTCCTCCATCTCCTTCCTTAGGAGCTCCTCCTCTTGTCCCCTGCCGCATCTACCTCCTACCGCTCTGACACTGGACACGGTCCTGCTGCAGCGGAGGACCCGACACTGGATGCGGCCCTGCTGGAGTGGAGGGTCCTACACCAGACACAACTGTGCTGGAGTGGAGGACCTGACACTGGACATGGCTCTGCCGGAGCAGAGGATCTCCTGGACACGGTTCTATTGAAAGATCAGCCTCCCTCTTGGGGCCACAGGCGTGGCATGTCTCCATGTGTAGTTGCTTTTTAATATTAATAATCAATATAACATCAGAAACTTATTGGAAAAACACTGGGAAGGTTTTACTGTATTAGGACACAAAATAGTGCACAATAAAAATTTAGTAGAAATACATAGATAAAATGTATAAAAATAAACAATTGTAGCTATGCTAGAGTTAAAAGGAGCCTGTGATTGCTTTAGTATAATAAGTTCTAAATACAGATGGATAAAGAGGCATTCCTCTGAGCTTGGATGCGGTGTTTAGCCTTTGTCACTTTCCTAGTTTTAATAATTGATTCTAGAGATACTTTACATAATAAAAATATTTCGGTTAGTCATAAATACCATTTGTGTTTTCCTATGTTTAGTCTAATTCTTTGAGAATCAAAATAAGATTGTAGTCCGCCATTATATGAAATAGAATAGACTAAATATTAACTATAAGTTGATTTCTTTGCCCTTTGTTAATAGTAAAAGCTTTTCGCTGTTAAACACTGGAGTTGGTGGTGGGGGTGATTGCTCGGAGAGTCCAGTGACGTGTTTGTTCTGGAGGTTGAAGGCTGGCAGATCGTGGTGCCCTTGGTTTGGCTGGGGCTGTTATGGTCTGACTGGGAAATAAGGTTGCTTTGGTCTGGGCTGTGACACAGAGGGAAGGTGTACTTTGAGAAGAAGCATAGATCGTACTTTTGAAGGTTTTTCTTATTTTAAACTAACCATAAATGATATAATCATTACTAAAGAAATCATTACGTATAAAATAATTACGTATAAAAAGGCTGGTGGAAACATAAAGAGAGAGACAGCCTCAGAACACTCGGTGTCTCTGTGTGCTGTTTCTCCACCGCGCCGACACCTCCCATCCACCTAGGACCCCTGACTGCTGCTAGGCCTGGATCCCGGCTGTCCCTGAAACTCTGGGGCCTTGCAGTGGCTCTGGGCCTGGTGCAGCCCTGTGCTCCACGGCAGCCTGAGGCCCAGTGCCTGGCCCCTGGAAGCAGACGGTCCACCCACCCTCGCTTCTCAGCAGGCAGCAGAACCAGAAGGTAAGATGGGCAAGGGGCTGTGCAAGGCAGGGATCCCAAGGAGCCCCCACGTGTGCACACCTGTCTACGTGGGCACCCGTGCACCTGTGTCATGACTCCCATGCTAATCCCCCTTGCTGGTCCTCCTTCCCCTCCGGCTGCCTCGGCCTGGCTCCCAGCGACAGCGAGGAAGTCACGACCTTCACCCACAGCCTGGCGTCCGGCTCCTGGGGTTGTTTCTGGCTTTGGCTCTGTTTTGCTTTGGGTTTTCAGTGCTGGGGACTGCAGCCAGGGCCTCGCACAGGCCAGGCAAGCGCCACACCGAGCGACACCCCAGACCCCTAACCATTTCTTTCTCAGGACACCTGAGAGGAAGGCAGAGAGATTTTTAAAAGACATAGACTGGAGGGAGATATTTGCAATGGGAGGGGAAGTCCCTACTTCAAAGAGCATCTGGAACGACCCCTGAGGCTGCGCAGTGTCTCCCGAGGCTGTGAGGCCTGGGAGACAGCGTTGGCTATTTCTGGTTGCATTTATCCTTTCTCCGCCAGGGAGGGACGCCGAGGGGCTGCAGCCCTGTACCCGCTTCCTCCGGCTGGGTGCTGGCGTCCCCAGGCCTCTGAGTCACCCTGGCTGAGTGCGAGGTGAGCCCGACCTTGCTGTCCTCCAGCCTGAAGGGCAGGGGCTGCGACGGGCGGGTGCCGGCTCCCTCCTCCTCCTCCTGCAGCCAGCTCTTCGCTCCTTATTTATTCTGCAAGTAGCTATTGATCGTCCTCATGTGCCAGACGCGTGCATCCTCGTGCATCCTCGGGAGGCTCGCCTGGCTCGCCTCCAGGTCGGAACGTTTCGACCCATTAACTCTCTGGTTGCCTGAATCGATGGGGAGGGCAGAACGGCTCGGGGTCAGTCCGAGCTGCAGGAGGTTCTCCCAGGCAGCCTGTCCTTGAGGGAGGGGGCTCTTCTCTTGATAATAAATATATTTTTACACACAGATACCAAGCCTCCCGTGTTACTTCCTGTCAAATCCCCAGCCTGCTTCTCTTTTCCTGAAGGCCCATCTGACGCAGGGCTCTCTGCACCGTGCGGCTGGCCTTGGCGCTGGAGCGCTTGCCGTGGGAAGTGTCCTGGGCGCCCACGAGATGCCAGCGGCCCCACCCCAGGGTGGCAACTGCAGACGTCACCAGCCATCGTCACACCTCAGCTCCAGTTGAGAACTTGACTTGGCAACCGCTTTAGATTTGGGGTCTTTTGGGGGCCGGTTGGAAGAATTGAGGCGGGTCTTCTGGCGTGGGGCAGGTCCTTGTAAATCACCCCACCGAGCACGCTCTTGGGAGGAGCGTGCAGGGTGGGACGCGGGGGCAAACTCTCAACAAGTCTCCAGACTTGCTCCCCGAGCACTCCAGCCCTGGTTCTCCGCACTGTGGAAGTGCCCCTCCAGGTCCCGCCACTGAGCTTCCCACCTGCCCTCAAGGGCCCTTCCAAGCACGGCTGAAGGAACTCTCCAAGGGAAGCTTTGCACACCGCCTGCATCCAGGGCACAGCAGGACAAGGCTGGAAGGCAGGAGAAGCGGGGGACTGCCTCTGGGAGACGCTGGCGCTCTGCACTGTGGTCCCCGCCTCAGGAGCTCTGGTCCCGGTGGTCCCCCAACCGGCTCCACCCTGATGGATCCCTCCAGGCAGCGTTTGCAGGGCAAGGGCCTCGGGGACAAGGACGCTCTGCTGGGAAGACTCAGCTCTGCTCTTCCTAGAGGAAATCTGGTGGACCCACTCCTGCTGGCTGCTTCCACAGGAAGGGTCTGTGCAGACTGCTGAGCTCAGGAAGGCGTCGCAGATGTCCCAACTGGCCCTGAGGGCACCTGAGGAGCAACAAGGTCCACACTGGAGGTGCTGCCAGCACCTGGAACAGCTCAGGCTGCACAACAAGCCACAGCACAGAGTTGACACATCCATCCCAGTCCCTGTGCACTTGAGTGTGAGTGCACACGTGTGAGTGTGTGAGCATGTGTGTGAGCATGTGTGTGAGCATACAAGTGTGAGTGCATGTATGTGTGAGCATTGTGAGAATCTGTGTAAGCACGTGTGTGTGAGCATGAGTGTGTGCAAGCATGTGTGTGAGCACATGTGTGAATGTGTGTGAGCACGTGTGTGCATGTATGTGAGCATTGTGAGAATCTGTGTAAGCACGTGTGTGAGCATGTGTGTGTGAGTGTGTGTGTATGTGTGAGCACGTGTGTGAACATGTGTGAGCACATGAGTGTGTGCTATGTATGCGTGAGCATGTGTGAGTGCGTGTGTACCATGGGTGTGTGAGCATGAGTGTGAACACGTGTGAGCGTGTGTGTGTGTTGCAAGGACACATAGGCAGTGGTCAGCTACTCTCTTAGCAAATGTGAGTAAACAACGTGGAATCCTAAGGCGCGGCCCTCATCGTACCTTGATCTCAGAAATCATTCAACTTACCCCCAAAAGTCAGTCCTTGGGAAACTTGTCAGAATCCAGATGGAGTCCCCGTAAGGCTGGGGTGGCTGGGGGTGGAGCGCGTGCCTAGCACCAGGTGCCCTGGGTTCAATCCCTGTCCCACAGGAGAAAAGAAGGAGAGAGGGGGAGGGAGGGAGGAAAAGGGAAGGGGAGAGGAGGGGAGGGAGGAGAAGGGAGAGAAGGGGAGGGGAGGGGAGGGGAGGGGAGGGGAGGGAGGGGAGGGAGGAGAAGGGAGAGGAGGGGAGGGAGGGGAGGGGAGGGAAGAAAAGGGAAGGGGAGAGGAGGGGAGGGAGGAGAAGGGAGAGGAGGGGAGGGAGGAGAAGGGAGAGGAGGGGAGGGAGGGGAGGGGAGAGGAGGGGAGGGAGGAGAAGGGAGAGGAGGGGAGGGAGGAGAAGGGAGAGGAGGAGAGGGGAGGGGAGGGAGGAGAAGGGAGAGGAGGGGAGGGAGGGGAGGGGAGGGAAGAAAAGGGAAGGGGAGAGGAGGGGAGGGAGGAGAAGGGAGAGGAGGGGAGGGAGGGGAGGGGAGGGGAAGAAAGCGAGTGAGCCAAGATGGTGTGAGGGAGGTCGGACGGCCTGGTGATGGGAACTGTCGTGGTGGTTTCTGGGGGCTGTGGCCCTGCACAGAGTGCACGTCCATGAGGACACCCATCCAGCCACCACCTGTGCAACCTGGGCTGTGGCCACCCTCGTCATCAGTTCCCATGACCAAAGACGATGGCACCACGCAGCTTGCAGAACACGCCTCACCTTGCCTCTGAAGACTTCCCGGTGCTCAGTCTTCTGCTCCCACCTTGGCAGCCATTCCTGAGAAGGCTCACTGCCTTTGGAGGGTCTGGGTGTCGCTGGGGTTACAGCGGACCCCCTGACTGACATCGCCCCAGCTCCCACCCCAAGCGGAGCTCCTTGAAAGGTAAGACGCCATAATAGGAAGTCCTAAGACCAAGAGACCCCTGTAATTTCTTTAATGAGAGATGGTTATTAACTTCAGTGAAAAAACTAAAGCTGTCAGCCGGGCACGGTGGCCACACCTATAATCCCAGCGGCTCGGGAGGCTGAGACAGGAGGACCGCAGGTTCAAATCCAGCCTCAGCAATGGTGAGGCACTAAGAACTCAGTGAGACCTGTCTCTAAATAGAATATTCAAAAAGGGCTGAGGCTGGGGCTCAGTGGCTAAGTGTCCCAGAGTGCAATCCCCAGTACCAAAAAAAGACAAATACAGATGGCAACTCTCAGGTACCATTTGTTAAAAATACTGACTTCTCCATCCAAGTGCCTTGGTACATTTATTAAAAATGTATTATATGAGGATCTCAAGTTCAAGACCAGCCTGGGCAACTTAGCAAGACCCTCTCAAAATAAAAAGTAAAGGGCTGGGCTGGGCTGGGGCTCCATGGTAGAGCACCCTGGGTTCAATCCCAAGAACCAGAAATAAATAAATAAGACTCAAAATAAAATACCACTGTTCAGAGTTCCAAAAGGAGGTCACTGTGCTTTTCAAAAACCTTAAATTCTACAAAGAAGCATGAGTTTGGGCCTTCTGGTGTGAACACAGCTGTCGACCCAGAAATCATTTGGAAACAACTAGGGGAATTTTTTTGAACTCCACTTTCAACATTGGGAGATAAGTAAAACCTCAAGAGCTCGGAAAATACACGGGGGCCGGAGGGCAGCTCAGGGACCAGCGCCCGCGGCAGGGCCGGGGCGTCCACGGGGTGCGTCCCCAGCAGACGGGGACTGGACTCACCTGAAGCAAAACCAGTCACTGCAGCACACGGGGGTGGGGGGCAGGCGAGAAGTGAGCCACCCGCAGAGGATGGCCACCTGCCCAGTCCACTCAGACACAGAGGTGTGACACCACGTGCCGCCCACAGACCTGCCGAGTTTGCAGGACGCTGTCTTGGCCACCTCGGTGGCGAGCCTGGGACCGTGAAGGCCACATCGCCCTTCCACACAGCAGCTTCCCGGGAGTGGCCGGTGGGGAGAACGGGCACAGAGAGGCTGCCAGGAGCATGCAGCAGCACCCAGACTTTAACTAAACGAAGAATACCACCAGGGGATGGCAGCAACGCAGCAGGGGAACGCTGAGAGCGTACATTTTACCGTGAGTGTCCACGACTCTTGCGAAGAAGCATTTGACTGTCCTATGAAGGCCGCCAAGCAGAAATGCAAAACTTCAGAGGGAAGACGGGGCAGGGAGACAATATGAGCTGGCGAAACTCAGGGAATGGAAGGAAAAAGAAATCCCACAGAAATAGTGTGGCAAAGAGAAGATGCTGAAGAACGTACAGGAAGGCACGCAGCAGACAGGAACTGGGGGTCAGACAGGAACAGAGGCGTTCACCACGAGGGTGTGCAAGGCACAGAGGACTAGAGCGTGCACTGGGGCGCCCCGGGAGGGAGAAACCAAGGCAGCGGCCCCCAAAGGTTCCCATGCTTGGTCCCTGTGGTCACGTGGAGAGGTGGGGGAACTTTTAGGCAGGGCCTGCTGGGCGGTGGTGAGGTCCCTGGAATGCCACCCTCAGAAGGGGCAATGCAGTTGTAGAGGGACCTGCCAGTTCCACAGGAGTGAGTGGCTACAGAAAGACCAAACCTAGCCCCTGGGTCTTCCTGCTTTCTGTCTCCCCAGGCCATCTCTTTCTTCCTCTCACATGTGCTCCTTTCCTGATGCCATCTGCCATGAGGGGATGTGATAGTAGGCCCTCACCAGAGCTGCACAGTGCCAGGGTCAGGCACTTGAATAACCAGAGCTGTTAGCTAGATAAACCTCTTTTCTCTATAAATGACCCATCCCCAGGTATTCTGTAATAGCAATATAAAACAAATTAACTTGAGATACATTTTAAAGATCTACTGCGGTTAGAAGGTTGTGACTTCTCACAAGAAACCATGGAAGCCAGAATACAATGAAGTACTGAAAGAAAAGAATAACCAATCCAGAGTTATTGACTGGGTTAGGAAGAAGGGGCTACATATGGACTCTGCAGGACATGCACCTAAGACCTAAGGGTAGTGAAAGACGGAGAGTGAAAAACAAGGAAAGCCAGCATAAAAACACTAACCAAGGGAAAGCAGGTGTTGCAATCTCCATACTAGAAAAATAAACTTGGAAGCAGAAAACCTTACTAAAGACAAAGAGGAATATCTCACACTGTTAAGACCATCAGGTTTTCAGGAACATGCAAGGATTCTAAACTTTTATGTGCCTAACAAAATAGCACCAAAATAAACAAAGCAAGTGTTTCAAATAAAAAATATACATAGGCAAACCCACAACCATAGTGGGATATTTTCTTATTCCCTCTCTCAGTAATTAACAAGCAGACAGAAAATAAGTACCGATATGGAATACGTGAACAAGCGGTCAACAAAATTGACTGAAACGATGTCCCTGCTTACCCAGGACACTTGAAACAACAGCCACACACTGAATCATAAAGGAAGCCTCAAAGATTTCAAAGGTCGACACCACGAGAGGGACATCTCTGACTGGGAAACCCAGCGGTTCTTTTCCACAGTGGCCCCCACACTCCTCTGTGGAGCCTTCTGGGACCAGCCAGGCCCGTGAAGAGATGATCTGGAGCCAGACCCAGCCCTAGAACGCAGGAGCAGATGCCAGGTGGCGTCTCGGCTGGGTTAGAAAGGGGGCCCTGCTTCCAGCAGCTCTGCTGCCTCAACATCCAGCTCCAGGTCTCAGAACTCCGCCCGAGAGCGAGCCGGGAGCCCACAGGCTCGGGAGGTGAGTGCTGAGAGCCAGCTTGGTCCCAGCTGACAGGCCGCCTCCCCGGTGGCAAGGGGTGGCCCCGCCTCCAGCAACAGCCCTCCATCCCCAAATGCGGTTCCCAAGCAAAGTGGCACCACGGTGGCCGGGTTGCTGCTGTTGTCATTGCTGTTCACCATAAGACAATAGGTGGCCAGGCACAGTGGCACACACCTGCAACCCCAGCCACCCGGGAGGCCGAGGCAGGAGGATGGGAGATCTGTGGGTGGACAGGGCAGTGCGTTCTGGGGTGCTGGGATTAAGCTGGAATAGGTTATGGTTGCACAATTGTAAGTTGACTTTAAAAAAATTGGGTCATATACTCATAATGGGTGAATTTTGTGGTATATGAATTATACCTCAATAAAGCTGTGAGAGAGAGACATCAGCACAGATCCAATAAACACACACAAGATACTGAAGTGATGTTATGCGCAACTCTATGCTGAGAGGTTTGGAAGCAGATTATATGGACAAATTACAACTTACCAAGCTGGGGGCAGATATAGATCCTAGATATTCCCATAACTGCCAAAGAAAATCCAGTAATATACACAAGGAATAACATAAGACAAATGTGTTCCAGGATTTCCAATCCATTGGCATTTGAAAACTTATCAGTCTCCCTCACAACCATAGCCAGCGATGAAAAATCATTTGAACATCTTAATAGTGAAAAAACTATACTCGATGCAATTCAACATCTATTCATGATAAAAGCTTGTAACAAACTTGGAATAAAATGCAACTAGAGACAAATAAAATATATGTTTCTAGGAAATAACACAGAAAAGATTCCACTGGAGAATAGGAACAAGACACAGAGTCCTGCTATCAGCATTTCTAATAACAGTGCTCTGCCTAGGAAGGAAAGGAAAGGAAAACAGTAAGGCATACAAGAAAAGAAAGAAGGTCAACATTCCTTACACCTATGTGCATAGAAAATCCAAAGTAATCTTAAGATTATTTAAATTTAGTGAGTAAATAAAGAATAATACATGAGTTTAGTACTATTGCTCTGAATCCACTTGAAAAACAAATATTGCATAGTACTTCAAATACCAATATCAAACAGGAACAGAAAAAATTTAAATGATAGAGTTTTCACTCCCAGAATGGAAGAGTTCAGCTCTTCATAAACCAACACTTCCGTTGATAACAACTATGAACTCTAGAAACATACATAAAAGTCTTTTTTTTTAAACTGGAAGCTCTGGGAATGAGTGACACCAAGTGCTGGTGAGAACGTGAGGCCCCTGGAACTGGGGGGAGTTCCAGGGCAACCACTTTGGAAGCAGCTGGGTAGTTCCTTAAGTTAAATATTAACTTAAGCCTGAGCATGTGGCTCCAATAAGCTTGAGGTCCTAACCAGTAGAATAAGGCACCAAAAAAGAAATAAAAGAAACACTGTTTGGAATGAAAGGAAGAAAACTTTCTGTTGGTAGAAAACATGATTGCTACCTAGAAAATTACAAAGTCTTTGAAAGAACTTCTAGAATGAATAAGTGAGTTTAACTGGCAAACACAGAGGATAGAGGGCCAATACACAAAAACCTATTCAATTTCTTTTTCTAACAAGGAACAACTGAAATTTGAATATTAAAAAAGAAGTACAACAGCACCAAAAACCATGAATTTGTGGAGTGTAAACCGGGTGAAATGCACTAAAACAACAAAGTATTGATATGAAAAATCAAAGAAGACCTAAATAAACAGAAAGATATCCTATGTTCATGGATTGGAAGATTCAATGTTGTTAAGATGTCATTTCTCTCAAATTAATGTACACATTTAATGCAATTGTAAATGATAATTTAGCAAGTCTTTTTGAGGAAATCAACAAGTTGATTTTAAGATATTTAAGAAAAAGCAAATATTTGGAATCATGAAACTTTTTTAAAAAAAGGATGACAAAGTTGGAGGATCTGCACTACCTATTTCAAGACTTACATGTAGTAAATACAGAGATGTGGTATTGGGAAAAGGATAGATCTACCCACAAGTGGTACAAATCCAGAAATAGACCCACACATTTCATATAATAAAATTTTAATAAATGTACCAAGGCACTTAGATGGAGAAGTTAATATTTTTAACAAATGGTACCTGAGAGTTAGTCATCTGTATATCTATATTTGTCCTTTTTTTTTTGAACCCTCAGGTGCTTAACCACTGAGGTACATCCCCAGCCCTTTTTAAATAATTTATATAGAGACAGGGTCTCGCTGAGTTATTTAGGGCCTTGCTAAGTTGCTGAGCCTGGCTTTGAACCTGCGATCCTCCTGCCTCAGCCTCCCAAGCCGCAGTATTACAGGCATGAGCCACCACACCTGGCTGCATTTGTCCTTTTTTGACAGTGTTAGAAGAGCAGACATTTACTGCCAGAAATGTTCTAAAACCAGATCACTCTGCTCTAACAGAATACCTGAAACTGGGTAATTTATAATGAACAGAAATCCATTTTCTCACAGTTCTGAGCTCCAACTCTAAAGTCAAAGTGCTGCCATCCGGCAAGGGCCTTCTTGCTGTGTCATCCCTTGGAGGAAGGCAGAAGGGCAAGAGGAAGAGAGACAGAGGGACCAAATTTCTTTTCATAGAGAGCTCACCTGTGAGAAAACAAGCCCCTTCCAACAGTACTGGCACGGACCATTCACAAGAGTAGCACCACCCACGCAGACCATAGTATCATTCATGCGCCAAACAAGCATTCTCGGTGAACTTGAACCCCTACCTTGAACCAGATGCAGGTTAACTTGAAATGTATCATACCCTTCAACCGAAACTACAAAACTTATTAAAGAAAATAAAGGAAAAAGCCCAAATGGCCTTGGATTAGGCAGATTTTTAGGTATGACATCAAAAGTGTGAGTCATAAAAGTCCTACAGAATGTATTCATCAAAAATAAGACACATCTGCTCTGCTAGCAAACCTGCCGAGGATGTGAGGAGGCGAGCCACAGGCTGGGAGAGGTCCACAGGACAGGAGGCCAAGAAGAGACTTGTGTCCAGAACACACAGAATTCCACAGTAAGAAAGCGGTCACACACACACACACATACACAACACACGCGCACATGTATATATATTTCTACTTTTAAAACTGGGCAAAAGATAAGAATGGACACTTCACCAAAAAAGGAGAGGGATGACAAAGAGGCACACAAAAGATCCTTGTTATCACTTGTCATTAGGGAAACGCACATCAGAACGACGGGGACTCTGACTGGCCCACACGGACTGTAGAGGGGAAGGTGGAAGGTAAAACTGTGAAATCTTAAAGGATAACACAAGAAAAAAACTCACAACCTTGGAGTGACAAAGCAAAAACGTTGAAAATATAACCACATTAAAAGTAAGCAGGAGGGCTGGGGAGAGAGCTCAGTTGGTAGAGTGCTTGCCTGTCAAGCACAAGGCCTTGGGTTCGATCCCCAGCACTGCAAAAAAAAAAAAAGAAAAAAAGAAAAAAAATATGCTGGGGCTGAGGCTCAGTGGCGGAGCGCTCGCCTAGCACTGTGAGGCATGGGTTCGATCCTCAGCACCACAGAAAAATAAATAAAGAAAATAAAGTTATTATTTTTAAAAAGTCCTTTAAAGAAAGGTAAGCAGTTCTTAAGTGCTACTTGATTCACATAACACACCACGCTAACAAATAAAGGGGGAAAATCACACAATCATCTTAATCCACGCAGAAAAAGCATTCGACTAAATCCAACATCTTCCAGGATAGGAACACTCAAGAAAGAGGAGGAAACATGCCAACGTAATAAAAGCTGTAGATGAAAACCTCGCAGCAAACATCACACTAAAAGGTGGAAGACTGAAATCGTGCCTCCGAGGTCAGGAATACAGTGAGGATGGCTACTTTGACCACTTTCCTCAACACTTCTGCAGGTTCTAGCCAGAGAAATCGGGCAAGAGAAAGAAATAAAAGTCCTCCGAATTGGAAAAGAAGAAGTAAAACTCTGTTTACAAGATGATATCATCTGGTATGTAGGAAACCCTAAGTATCACACACGCACGCGCGCTCGCACGCGCACCCTTACAACTAAAGATGAGTTCAGCCAAGAAGCGGGCCAAAGGCAATGGATAAAAATCAGCTGCATGCCTGGAAGTAACAGGGAACACACTGAAAAGTAAATACGAAACAATTCCATTTACAAGGACATTAAGAAGAGTAAAATAGGAAGTAACTGAGCCAGGATCGTGCAAGACTTGTACAATAAAAGCTGTAAAACATGGAAGAAATGAAGGACAACACAAATAAATGGAAAAGCATCTTGTGCCAATGGATGACAAGATTTAGTGTTGGTCTGAGGTCAATGCTGTCCTAACTGAACTAGATTCGATGCAATTTTCATCAAAATTTCAACAACTGTTTTACAGAAAGAGAAAAAAAAACATTCTAAAATTCATACGGAATCTCAAGGGACCCCAAATAGTCAAAACAATCTTGAAAAAGAAGGACAAAGCTATAGGACTCATACCTCATGATCTCAAAACTTACTACAAAGCTGTTGGAATCAAGAGTGTGGTCTGGGCAAACAGACAGACACAGCCCAGTGCAATAGATGAAAGAAACCCAGAAGCTACACAAGGCCCTGAGAAATGCCCAGATGATTTTTTAACAAGTATGCCAAGACCATTTGTGTTGGTCAGTCTCTGTCACTATGACAAAATGCCTGAAAAAAACAACTTGTATGAGGAAAGGTTTATTTTGGCTTGTGGTTTCAAAGGTTTCAGTCCATGCTTAACTGACTCCATAGCTTTGGACCTGAGGTGACACAGGACATCATGGTGGAAAGGCATGGTGGAGGAAAGCTGCTCACTTCATGGCAACCAGGAAGCAGAAAGAGAGAGAGGTAGCCAGGGACAAGATAATAGTCCCCAAAGGACACCCCCAAAGACCTGCTCCCTCCAACTAGGTTGTACCTCCTACAATTCCCACCACCTCCCAACAGTCAGTCAGCTACCATCCCTCTGTGGGCTAATCCATGGAAGAGGTCAGAGCCCTCCTGATCCATCCCTTCCCAAGATCTCCCAAGACATGAGCCTTTGGGGAACCTTCTACTTACAAGCCACAGTGCTATTCAGTGGGCAAAGGACAGTCCTTCCAACGAGGTGTGCAGGGAAAGCTGGACATCCACATGCAAAAGAGTGAAGTAGGACCTTACTAACACCACAGAGAAGGATTAACTCAACATGGTCAGGGACCTAAAACTGTAGGACTTGAGAAGAGAGAAAACGCTTCAGAACACTGGATTTAGTGATGGTTCCTAGGGTGTGACATCACAGGCACAGACCACAAAAGACAAAAATGGGTAAATTGGACTTCATGAAAATCGAAAAAATTTTATGCATCAAAAGACTGCAGTCCAAGGGGTCGGGACCACCCTGGAAAGCCCAGAGCTTGGAGTTGCTGAAAATCACAGAGGGGAGGAAGGAGGGCCCGCTGGGTTGGAAGGTCTGCCAGGCTCCATGGGGAGGGTCTCAAAGGTCCTGCTTAGGGTGACTGGGATGGGGGACCCAAGGGCACGGAAAAGAAAATTCCACGGGGAGTTTCTGGTGGGTTTGGTGATGGGGGTGGGCCGGTGACAGGGGAGAGGAACAAGTGACCCTGGCGGCAGGGCAGAGGGTACCACCCACAGGCTGAGGACCAGGGGCCTGCGGGGAGAGGGAGGAGGGAGCCAGCTGAGGGGCCCCTGAGGGCAAAGAGGCCAGAAGCAGACCGAGGAGACAGCAGGGGTCCAGCCCTGGGGACTGGAGGGTCCGCAGTCTCCACTCAGGTGGCTGGAGCCTGTCTGGACATTGAGGAGCGTGAGCAGCACCCTGGCTGAAGCGTGTTGGTGGTCCTCCACCATGCCCACATCATCCCCACTGCCGTGGGTGGCCTGGAGTACCGTCCCTTCCTGCCTGTGGGAAGCTGAAGCCGTTCCGGTGGTGCCTTGGCCATCCAGAGGCCAGGCCATGACTGGAGCTCAAGTGGCTGGCTTGGGACCAGGGCCAGCCCTGGGTCATCCTCGCATGGTGTCTGAAGAGCACAGCCCTGACCTGGCCACACGACTTCTGTTCCAGCCTCCAGGGAATACAAATATTGCTTCTTGGAGCTTTCGAAATTTCCTTCTAGACTTTGGGTCTTCCAAATTCTCCACAGTAAGCCCACAGAACTTTTATGAGTTGGGAAAGACAATACAAGTGTTTTAATAAACTAGAGACTATACCTTTCCTCCTGGATGGATGCCTGCTCTGGAGCCTGGCCCTGTGACCCCATCAGATGCCCCTCGGGCACTCAAGCTGGCTGTCCAGCTGCATTTAAGTGAAGCAATTATAAAAAGTGACCCAGAGATCATCGAAGAGAACAGGGTGCCATAGAAAATGTGGGGTTTAAAGAAAACACCCCAGGACCAGTTTGCTGGAGTGAGCCATGCAGGCAGCTCCCAGGAACCCAAGGCATTTTTAGTTCATGCTGCAGGAAGCCAGGTGCAGGTTTTGCAGTGTGGAAACCCTCAGCCGCCATCCCCTCAAACTCAGACTGGTCTTTGGGGAAGGGAAGAGGCACGGAGATTTAAAGGAGGCTGAGAGCCACATGAAGATGTTTCACAGAGCAGCAAGGAGGTGAGCACTAGTCTCTTCAAGGAGCCAAAGAGATCCTGGCCTCTCCAACCACACTTGCTGGCTGTCCAGAGTGGGCCCTGAGCACCTCTGCAGGATGGGAGAAACCCCAGGAGAAGGCAGGAGCCCCAACCATGAAAGCAGGCTGCAGCTGGGGTGCACGTGTCCACACTGCCAGGACACGGGTCTTCTCCCATGATCCACGTCCTTCCAGACCACAGGGCACCCGCCTGAGAGTCCGCCCTGAAGGTGCTGGACCATGGGCTGGGAGGGGAGGCTGCACCTGGAAGGTGTCTGTCACCTAAGGAGTGGAAAGGGACGTGGGTCAATGAATTGGTACAGGAGCAGGTACAGGGTGGGGGCTCTGTCCATGGTACTGCAGAGAAGCTGGCTCCTCCCTGGTGCTTCGGATTGCAGAAATGGGATTCGCAGCCCAGATTCTGTCCTCCGTGTAGGAAGGGTACTGACTGGGCCCCCTTCCCTGGGTTTGCTGCTCCTTCATGCCCAAGCCCCAGACCCGAGGTCTCAACCATACACCAAGGCCCAAGGAAGTTTGTCCCCCGCTCTCCTGGGACATCACGTATCCTTGAACAGGGTGTGTGTGAAGCTCTGCTCCCCACCCTACCTACAGAGGCACCTGCAGGCCAGGGGTTGCTGTGGGGACAAAGTTCTTTGGGCCTCTTAGCCCGGGCTGGACCCGTGCCCCAGCCTCATCTCACTTCCCCAGTACCCTGCCCAGGTGCCCTGCTGACCCCTCCAGGCTCCCGTCTACTTCAGGGACCAATGCCATCCTTGCCTGCATGGCTCACAGCAGGCACCCAGTTGACGTCCCCAAGGCTGCTGGTGAGGCCCTCTGCAGCCCTCTGTGGGCTGGGGCACTCCAAGGCTGGACCCCAATCCACCTGTGGAGGGCTGGCCTGGCTGGCCAAGCTGGGGGCCCACACTGTGCTGGCCAGAGCCTGGAGGCAGGGTGCCCTCTGTGCTGGGGCCCAGGGGAGTGACTTTAGAGTGTCCTAGAGATTGTAAACTCTGGTTCCCTCTGCACCACCTCCCCATGTCCCGGAAGAGCCTCAGGGAAGGGGACCCAAACGTTTTTCTCAGAATTTTGGTCCCAGCTCCTGTCCCAGCCCTGGGGGTGGAGGGCACAGGTGGGGTGGTGCATGGGGTCTGCTTCCTCCTGTACTGGTGGGACCAACTCTCCACCGACCTAAATCCCAAATCAGAGCCCACAGTGGGCTTGCTTTCTGCCCTGTGGCCCGAGATCCCCATGGGAATCAAAGGGACACTTCTTAGAGATCTACTAAGGTGGTTAGACACAGAGTCAAACCTCAGCAGTTCAGAAGCAAGGCCCTGGTCTTTGCAACGGTACACTGTGTGCACCCCATGGCCATGAGCGTTTCCACTGGCCCGATCTCAGCCCTGAACTACCTGCCCCCAGCTCCAACCAACCGCAGGCCAGCTCTGCACCATTAGGGTTCTCTGGGTTCCTCACTCCTGTGTGAACAGAATCACGGCTCACACCCCTGCATCTGGCTCCTTCCCTTGCACAACCCACATCCTGCACGTCAGGTGTCCATGGTCTTTCGGGCTGTGTGTCCTGCCACACAGGAGTGCCGTCATCTTCGGCCCATGCAGCGAGGGCACACAGTGGTTTTCTCAGGCTGGGGCTGTAGCGTAAAGCCGCCGTGAGACGGGGTGGAAGGCCTTGTGCATACCTGCCATTTTAACTCACCTCGGACGGACACCTAGGAGAGGAACTGCCGAGTCACATGCCATGAGGGTGAGGATGGGAGGTGTCCCCCAGAAGCTCCTACTAATGCAGGAACATTCAGAGGTGGATTGTGAGAGTTAGCACCTAATTGGTCCATCCGAGTTTGGAAGGGCTGACTGGGTGCTGACTGTGGGCAGGTGGGACCGGGCTGGACGAGGTGGGTCACTGGGGTGTGCCCTGGAAGGTGCATCTCCCCTGTGGCCCCTTCCTCTCTGTCTCTCTTGCTTCCTGGCCGCCATGAGCTGATCAGCTTCCTGTGCTGGGCCCCTCCCCATGCTGTGCTGCCTCTCCTCGGGCCCAGACAATGAGTTGGCCCTCTAGGGACAGGGACCTCTGAAACTGTGAGCCCCAAATGAACTTTTCCTCCTTAAGTTGTTCCTGTTGGTCCCAGCGATGCAAAGCTGACTAACCCATGTGACGGAAGTATATTTGGCTTAGTAAGAAACTGCCTGGACGTTCCCCTGCATCCTGTACTTCCACCAGTGGGCGTGAGGTGCCGGCCGCTGAACCTCTTCACTTGCCCTTTACATGTCAGCTTTCCGGGCGTGCGTGTGATGTCACCTGTGTGTGACATACAGGGATCCCTTTAAAACCTAAATCTCAAAACTCTCCCAGATTCCTCAGGTCCGGTCTTGACTACTGGAACAACCCCTAGATGCTGACAGCAGCTGATTAACCCCTACCATGGAGTGGCCGTCCAGGGGCATCGCCTGCGTACACACACTGCTAACCGTGGTAGACAACACAGGGTCTTCCTCATGGAGAGGGCTAGCGGGCCCAGAAAGGACTGAGCTGGGAAAACCTCCACTGGTCAGTCACCAGAGTCACACCGTCTCCAGGCAAGACTCTCAAACTAAGTGGCCAAAGGACGACAATGACACTTATCCCCAAGCAGCCTCCCCCACCAGGGCGGTTATTCACTACAGAGGGAGAAGAGGACTCACAGTGGTGAGTTTAACCAAGTGACGGGCATTCCCACCCTGCACCGCGCCACTGACCACGGGCAGGCAGGAGGGGTCCTGCCAACAGCACGCAGGCTCAAGGGCACATCAGACTCCAGGACTCTGGCCCTGACCTCGTCACAATTGCCAAGGTCATTAAAGACAGACTGAGTCATGGAACCGAACCAAGGCAGGCTACTGAGAGTGGAATCAGCACAATGGTGGTCTCTGATGGGCCCCGGCCCAGAAGAGAGCTTCTCCTCTGAGGGAAAGGGCATTGCTGGGCTATGCTGCCTGGAGAAGTTGGAGGAAGCTGTGCGTGGAAGGCACCGCACTCCTGCAGGAGGGGTGTGCTCAGGAGACACCAGTCACCGAGCGCTAAGAAGGCGTGCCAGCTCGCTAACTCTGCAGCTGGCCTTGGCCAGGGTACAAGGGAAGCATGCGCCCCGTGTGGCAACCCTTCTGCATGCTGACATCACTTTTGAAGTGAAGCATTTATAAAACCCTCCAACGGCGCCCACACCTCCTGGCTAAAAGGAAGGGAGGCCCGCCTAAGGTGGGCCCTGCCTCCTGCTCTGCCTGCCGCCTGCCCACACCGCGCTTGCTCCTGCGTTCCAGGCACCTGGCCTCCTTTCCGTGCCTGCCACAACAACTCCCTGCCCCGGTGCCCACTCCAGTCTGAATGGCCGTGCCCAGCGTTGCTGCATTAAGCAGTGCTAAGAGGCGGGCCCTCCAGGGCCCCCTACGCAGGGATCAGTGCCCTCCCACCCAGGGCGGGGGGCGCTTTGCCTTGCTGCCGAGTGGCAGGGGAAAGGGCTGTCTTGCTGGCAGAGCTGCCCTCGCCAGTCACCCACCTGTGGTTCCCTAATCTTCGCCTCTCCAGCCCCCAGACAGTGAGCGATGAGTTTCCCTGCCGGTCAGTCAGTCTGAGCGGCTTGCTTCAGCCTCGAGTGAACCAGGCCAGGGCCTCTGACTTGCTGCTCTGGCGGGGAAGTCCGGCCCCTGTACGTATGAGAGGCTGGTTCCCAAATGCCGTTCTGGTCCTTATTCTGACATCACCCTCTGTGAGGGTTTGGACATGGCCTGTCCCCCAAGAGTCCAGGTACTGAAAGCTGGACCCTGATGTAGCAGAGGGCACTGGAGGGACCTTTAAGAGGTGAGCCCAGGGAAGGACCTTAGGTCGTGGGGGGCATGCCCAAGGAAGGGGTGAAGGCCGTCTGATTTTGGATGTCCAATCTCCAAAACCGCGAGCTGAATAAACCTCTTTTTCATAAGCATCGTGCGTCAGGCACTTCCTCCTAGTGATGAAAGCTAGCCAGGACGCCCTTTCAAAGCCGAGCACACCCCTCCTGTCTGACCTCCGCTCCGCCCCACATTTCTTCCTGGCACTTCTCAGAGCCCACAACTCACAACATACCCCGCAGATGGTTTTTCTGTTCCTTTTTATTCCTTTCCTCTTCCCATCCACAGTGTGCCTCCGCTTTCCCTTCTGGGACCCTGTCACACCTGCCGTCATCTGACTGGGACCATCTCCAGTGCCCTGTTACTTCCCAGCCTCCTCCTCAGCAGGGCCACCATTTGCCCATATGGAACCTTTACATGAATGTGTAAGCAACCTACACAACTGTACGTGGCCATCTTGGCCCCTCAATTCATAGCACATGGCAACTTGGAAGAACTGCTGGGCGCTCAGTGTGGAATAGTGTCTGGGCAAAAGAGTCATGGAAGTCCAGCACTGGGGCACACCCCCTGGCCTCCCCCCAGGACTCCAGCAGGTTCTGTCTGGAAAGTCCCCCACAGGTTCTGGCAGAAGCAGGGATAGAAAATCCTAGGGAAACAGCAGTTCCTTCTCCATAACCAAGGCCTCCTGTCCAGGGAAATCCTCCCAGAGTCTGCTCCGTTGGGCAAGGGCATCCTCTCTGTCCAGCCCCCTCTAGCTTTCCTGTCCCCCTAAGAGGAGAAACCAAACTAAAAGAGTCCACAGGGCCAGACGGGATGGAAGGGTCCCCTCAGGGAGCAGGGGGCAAGGGACACGGGAGAGTGTCACCCCTGCAGGGACACTTGAGAAGGTCACAGCCTGAGACCCACGAAAAGCCTAGCATTCCATCAGAAGGCAGCAGAAGAGCCCATGGCCCCAGGTGCCCTCCACCTCCAGCTGCGGTGTCCTCACAGAGCCCACCCTACAGAGCTCAGGAGGGGCTCTCGAGGAGGAGGAGGTGGGGAAGCCCAAGGCCGGCAGGGAGCGCAAACCAAGGATGGCAGAAAATCAGAAGCCTCTAACGTCAGAGCCCCAGCTGACAGGGAACGGCCCAGCTCCCAGCCAGGTGAGCACCAGCCTGTCCAGAACGAAACTCAACGGAGCAGGTCAAAGATCTACTTGGCCTGGACAATGGACGTGGGGACTATGAATGAGTGGAGAGTCAGGGACAATCACCTAAGAGGCCCCTTTAAACAACTCAATCCTCCCTCAAAGTTGTGCTTTTGTTTGAGATAAGGCCCTCCAGAGAAACTCAGGAAGACCTGCCCAAAAGCCTGTCACTGACCCGGTCTTCCAGGTGGCCTGGAGTCCACCCATGTGGGTGGCTATAACACGGAAGTCCCCATGGATCTGATGCTCAGGTGGACGCCACCTCGGCCGATGAGGAGTCCCTCCCAGGTGAGCCTGCGTGCGTTTCCCCCATAGAGCCCGCGCTGGCAGCACCCCGCTCTGTCCCTGTGCTCTCCCCACACTTCCCTTGGACAGGCTTGCTGGCTGGGTGGACCCCACTGTGCTCATTTACACCTGTCGCAGAGCAGAAAGGCAAAGGTGCTCCCCAGGCACGGCAGGCAGCTTGCCCTGAGGCAGGTGCACAAGGGCCGGTCCCCTGCTCGCAGAGGTCGGTGGGGCTGGCTCATCACGCTGGCCCAGGCTAACTGCAGCCCTTCCCACTGGTCACTGTGCCATCTTCTGCTGTTGAAGTTTCACCTGGACCATGTGGCCATTGACAGGAGTGTCTCCAGGCTGTTGGGCCTGGCTCTGGTCCGGGTGCAGCCCAGTCTGAAACGTGTCCTCCGAGGAAAAGCCTGTTTCCCCAGTTCCTGCTCCCTGCTCCCAAGAAGTCTACTTCCCACCAACGCCCACAAGCCAGGGGAGACACCATCTGCAGAGAGCAAACATCAGGATCAGACTGGGATGTGGCTGAGGCCTCTGGGGCCCCTCCCCAATAAGCGCAGCCCACAGCCCCATCTCAGCTCTGCTTTGAGGGGCCCCGTCTAAGGGCGGAGGTACATGCTAAAATGACTAGCCGAAGGGAAAGTGACCAGCTGACTCGGGGGAGGGAGAGAAAAGAGGTGCACACCTGTGGACCCAAAACCCTGACTGAGAGCGAGTCCCGCGAGCCTCGTCTGTGCAGAGGAAGACCCTGGAGCACGGGGAGTGGCCAGTGGGAAGCAGTGGACAGAGGGCGAAGGTGTCAGGTGGACTTGGAGGTGGGGTGGGCCACCAGACTGAGGTCCACTGGGCCGGCCAAACCATGTTGGGGGCAGCAGACTGCATTTTGAGCTGAATGGATGAATGAGGAAGGAGGAAAGTACCTTCCAGCCACCACTCAGGTCAAGAAACAACTCTGATCCCCTCCAGAAGCCCCTCTGCACCCATCCCAACCACAGCCCTGTCCCTGGCCCCCTCGACAGCCCCACAACCCTGTCCTTGTGTTGCGTTTGTCACACCTGACCAGCCGCGCCCACTTCCTTATCTGATGTCCTTAAACCTCATCCCCTCTGCCTACAGGGATCTGACAAAGGCTGGTGGGGCTGCTGGCTGCCCCCAGTGGGGCTCCTCGAGGTGAGAGTGGGCCAGGGCTCCACTGCAGCGGGCCCTGTCCCCTCTGCTCCTCCCCCGGGGGGCTGCAGCATGGAGGCGTTCGGACGCTGCCATTCCTCTTCCCCGCATCAGCTGGACTGCTTCAGATGCGAGACTCTCCTAGGGTCAGGACAGATGCTGACCTGTGCCTGCCCGTCTCCAAGATCATGAGCTGGCTCTGTCCGTCTCCGCCAGGTGACTGACTGATCTGCTTCTGACGTTGCTTTTTAACACCAGGGTGAACTGAAGGACTCCCCGGGCTTCACTGCACAGCAGTCGCTGACTGTCCAGGCCAGCTGTCCCACCTCTAGCACGTGAGGACCTCCTCCAAGTTTCACTCCGTGGTTTTCCTTTCCTTCTTTTCTGAGCGGCCAGCAGGAGGGCATCCGCAGCCTGTCTCTCTGCTGAAGGGATGCCGGTGAAGCTGAGATTCCAAGCTGGCTGCTTCCAGGTCCATGCGGTGAGATGGGAGGGTGAGCCGGCCGAGCTGGCTCCGGGCGTGGGCAGCCAGCTCCAGGATGGGGGTCTTCTCAGGCTTCACACCTGTCCCCAGATCAAGGTCTCGGGCTCCATGTCGTTCTGCCCACTCGAGGTCTCCAGTGAAACACCTGAACCAGCGAGCAGGAGAACCAGCAAGTGCTGCCAGCACACAGACGTACAATGGCGTGCTCACCGCGCACTGTTACGTTTCCATGACTTCTGTCAAGATGGGTGCGTCCTGGGCGTGGGGTGGGGCCCTTGGAGTAACACTGCCATCACCTGGTCCAGCTCAGGTCTCTGGTCCCCCGAGACAGCAGCCCAAGAAGCTCCTGTGTCTTGGCCGTGGCCTTGGACTCCCCTGAGCAGTTGCAGCCCCGCCACCTTGAGGACAGGGCTCTGCACCTGTTGTCGGGGTCAACTCACTGCCTCTCCTCCAGCGGCTTTCCTCTCGCAATCTGTGACCGAAGGCCAGCATGGGGCCTCTACACTCCAGGCCCACTCCTCCTCCCAACCCAAGGACCCGGGTCTCAGTGGGCTCTGGAGAAACCCCCAGGAGTACTGGAGACTGGGCGGTGGCTCCTTCCACTCTGAGTTCACTCTTCTCCCTTGACCTGGCCACACCCTGACTTGGATGCTCCCCCTGAACTGCGTCTCAAAGACCTCAGCCCCATCTCCCAGGCGGCTCTGGGCTCCCTCCTTCTGCCACCATGGATTTCCTGTCCTCGTTGCCCTTTCTCCTCTGACCTGAAGTCCGGACCCGCTCTGGGCGTCCTGAGAAGATGCAGCAAGCTCCCGGCAGGGAGAACTCTCTCCTCCAGGTCCTGAGGGCAGGATTCCAAAGCTCAGGCAGACGTGGGGAAGTTCAGAGCAGGTATCGGCTGTGACCCGTACTTTCTCTCTGTGTCATCTTTCAACGTCTGGTTTCCGCTTTGAGATTCCAGGGCTGAGTGGGTGGCCGTCAGAGCAGGGCGAGCATGGAGGTGGTCACGGCGAGGCTGGCCAGGGCCCTGGGCCTCAGGGCATGGGGTCCGCGGTGCTCATCTCCAAGAGCAGGGCTTCTGGAGAGCTTCCCAGGTGACGGAGGCCACAGACACTGAGGGTGACCTATGGTCCCCAGGGACCTGCCAAACCCCTCCCTCCATCCTCCCCAGACATCTGTCTGTGGCTGTCAACTCGTTTCCCTGAACGTCACTGGAAGCTGAGCCACAAAAAGCAAAGCCTCTGCTGCTTCTGTGCACTCCGGGGAACGTGGCTCTTCTGCTGCCTGTGAGTGGACTGCATGTGTCCACAAAGGGCCGTCTCTGTCCCAGCCACCTGGCTATCCATATAAAGCCTCTGCCATGCTGGTGGCCTGGAGCAGTGTCCCCCTCTCTGGTTTCCAGGACTTCACCAGCTTGCTGGCTGACCCCTTCACTTTCCAGCAGTGTGGCTGAACCTCCCCGGTCTCCCCAGCAAGGGCAGTGAGTCCAGAGCACAGCTGGGAGGACCCATGGCTACTGCCACACAGATTGAGCAGACAGTGCCTCCGGCGGGTGAGTTTTGACCCTGAAGTTCCCACACACGCCACCTGCCTGACCTCCACCCTCCATCAAGGCTCTGGGGCAGGTTGGCCAAGTGGACAACCACACAGTACCACCTGGTTTGAAGAGCGAGCACACTCCTTGGCCACATCTTCAAAACCTCAATGTGAAAGGCAAAGTGAAACCCTGGCCACCTCCCCAGGCATGGGCCCAGGGTCTCTGGTCCTGGCATCTCTGCGCTGACCAGCAAGCTCCCTCAGGAAGGTTGCTCCCCCTCACAGCACCACCGTCAGTGCAGAGACCCCTGGCATAGCAAGTGAGGCCAAGGGGACACACCCTAGGATCTGCCCCAGCAGAGCCACACAGAAGTCCCCAGGCTGCCTCCCACCACAGCCCTGGGTGCTGACAAGTGGACGCAGCCATCACCTCCTGCACATCCACCAGCTCCTGCTGGGGAGAGGCAGCCAGACGGGTTTCCTGGGCCCGTGTGAGGGCAGTGGCGTAGCAGCAAGTGCCACAGAGGCAAACCTTCTGGAGCAGGTGGCCAGGGCCGTGTGTGGCTCTCCTGAGCTGTGGTTGGAGTATGTTCCCCAAAAGTTCCTGTGCTAAACGTGGTCCTCCCATGCCTACAGTGATGGTATGTGGGGTGGGACCTGGGGGTAAACAGGTAATGAGGTCATGCAGGTGGAACCCCCTCGATGACACTGGTGGCTTTATGAGGAGAGACCTGAGCTGGCACAAACTGTGACACCCTCCACCAGGTTAGCATGCAGCAAGAAGTCAGCCATACTCTGGGACTCCCAGAATGCAGAACCATGAGTTGAATAAACATCTTTTCTTTATCAATTACATGGTCTCAGGTATTTTGTTATAGCAATGGAAGATGAACTAAGACATCCATCAACTCCTCTCAGTCAGAGCTGGTCCAGTGGAAAATGTGGCCACCTCATGTACCCCTAATTTACTCCAATGGCCCCAAACTGCTGTATGAAGAAACAATAAACCTTTACCAAGCTTGGAGGACATGTCTTACCATCCTGTCTTTCAGGATATCAGAAGTAGATTTTTATACCAAAAAAAGTAAAATGTTCCACACTACCTCCTAAAAATTCAGACACTACACAGCCAATTCTTGCTTCTTTCTGTCATACGATACCTGAAATAGACGGATCTCCGTGGGTCTGGAGAGCAGTTCTGAGACTCGACAAGAACGTGCTGAGCTTTCTTATCTTCGCTCAGTGCCACATTCATCCGCCGCGACCTGGAAACTTGCACGTGGCAAGCTGAGCCTGCGCCAGCTTCCTCATCACATCTGCCGTCATTTTAATGCTGCCGTCAAAACTCTATTCCGGGTTTTCATATCCAAGTCTCACAATCTTAGAATTTCTGACACATTTTCTGCAGCCGCTCCCAATAAGCATGGTTTGAATAAAACGTCTGAGAGAATTAACAAGCTAACCAACTCAGCCTAAAATAGGGAGCGCACTGGCTCCCGGCAGGGCTTTCCAGAGGATTCCAGAGGCTGGATCTACGGAAGAACGCAGAAGCCTGGAAGGCTCGTGGTGGACACAGGGCAGCTAGCTGCCCAGGGATCAGGGTGGAGGTCCCGGATGGTCCCTGGTGGCCGCAAACGCAGTCTGCCTCTGGCACACAGCTGCAATGCTGTGGAGCTTCCTGGCCGGGGTCCCCACTCTGGGGCAGCCCACGTTCAGCGGTCTCTGCAGCGGGTGCAGGGGCCCAGCTGCTTGCCTCATTTGGGGCAATTACTGTTGGGAGGTGTCTCCAACAGCTGCTGTTGATGCAGGAATGTCCAGAGATGAACTGAGGGACGGAGAGCTGAGACCTCACCAGCCTGCCCTCCTTTCAAGGGACTGACCGGCTGCTGAGGGTGGGCAGGTGGGGCGTGCTGGAGGAGATGGGCAGTGGGGGTGTGCCCGGGAAGGGGGCATCTGCCCTGCAGCCCCTTTCCCTCTCTCTCTCTGCTTCCTGACTGCCACAAGCTGAGCAGCTTCTCTCTGCTGGGCCCTGCCACCACCACGTGCAGCCCAGAGCCAGGGAGTTAGCTGTCTGTGGACGAGGCCCTCCGAAACCGTGGGCTGAAAGTGCACTTCTCCTCTACGTTGTATTGCAGTAGCAGTAAAGAAAAGCTGACGGATACTCCCTCAGAGGACTGCCCCGGATCCGGGTCCTGGGGTCAGCTGAGGCTTCCGTGGCACCTGCAGGACAGCCAGCTGCCCTCTCTGCCAGTCCTGCCCCAGGGATGCGTACAGCCAAGTCCTTCACAACCTTACCTGCTCACCGTGCGGGGCTCCTATCCCAGATGTGTGAGACACACCACTTCCTTGGCCTTTGTCACTTCTGCCTATTTCCTCTGCCTTTGAGGAAGGGGCTACCCTGGTCTGTCCTTGCCTCCCCCACCCCACGAACTCCGAGGACCTCGCCTAGGTTCCACAGGCACTCCCCGAGGAGAGTAAGTCCCACAAAACTGTCTCATAAGAAGGGCCGTTGCCCCATTTTCTGTAAAAATCAATGAGAAAATCATTCTTTTCTCAAATCCCAACTTGGCAAGCATCCTTCTCTCTCCTGAATGAGCCCAGAGCATCCTGATTTTCCCTATGTGGTGCATGCGGAGCCCGCCTGGGTGATTCTGTCTCCGGAAGCTGATTCTCCACATTAGCTTAACATGCTAATTATAACAGATCATGGGAAAGTCAAGCAGTCCTGCAATTGTAAGTCACACATCAGGTGAAATTCTTGCCAGGAAAATTCTAAGAACCTAACACTGGAGAAATAAAACCAAAGTCATTGCTGAGGTAAAAGGTCTTAAAGATTGTTTTGCAGAAACAGAATTTCCAGAGACCAAGTCCAGTGGTCCAAGGAATCCCTCAACCTGAGTGGAATAGTCTGTCTCCCTCTCTGTGAGCTCAGCGGGGATGAGGGCACTGTCACCTGTGATGGGTCCACTGCCCCAGGTCAAGTGAGCCCCCACAGGGGAGGTGAGCACCCACAAAGGAGGTGAGCACCCACAGGGGAGGTGAGCACCCACAGGGGAGGTAAGCACCCACAGGGGAGGTGAGCACCCACACGGGAGGTGAGCACCCACAGAGGAGGTGAGCACCCACAGGGGAGGTGAGCACCCACGGTCAGGTGAGCACCCACAGAGGAGGTGAGCACCCACAGGGGAGGTGAGCACCCACACAGGAGGTGAGCACCCACACAGGAGGTGAGCACCCACGGTCAGGTGAGCACCCACAGGTCAGGTGAGCACCCACAGGGGAGGTGAGCACCCATAGGGGAGGTGAGCACCCATGGTCAGGTGAGCACCCACAGGGGAGGTGAGCACCACAGGGGAGGTGAGCATCCACAGGGGAGGTAAGCACCCATGGTCAGGTGAGCACCCACAGGGGAGGTGAGCACCCACAGGGGAGGTGAGCACCCACAGGGGAGGTAAGCACCCATGGTCAGGTGAGCACCCACAGGGGAGGTGAGCACCCACAGAGGAGGTGAGCACCCACGGTCAGGTGAGCACCCACAGGTCAGGTGAGCACCCACAGGGGAGGTGAGCACCCATAGGGGAGGTGAGCACCCACGGTCAGGTGAGCACCCACAGTCAGGTGAGCACCCACAAAGGAGGTGAGCACCCACAGCGGAGGTGAGCACCCACAGCGGAGGTGAGCACCCATGGTCAGGTGAGCACCCACAGGGGAGGTGAGCACCCACAGGGGAGGTGAGTGCCACAGGACAGGCGAGCCATAGATGACTGCATCTGCATGTATACACACTCACGCGCTTCCATTAAAAATAAGCTCATTTATGTTTCTATAAGGGCAACGTATATGAATTCAAAAACTCAAACAGCATAAAAGAAACGTGTCCCCTCCCCCTAGCCCACCAAGAAGGGTCTCACTGCAAACACGGCACCACCAGGCAGAGGCACCCCCACCTTGCTCCCCCACCCCACTGGGGATCTGACCCAGGAGTGATCCACCAACGAGCCATGTCCCCAGACCTTTTTATTTTTTGTTTTGAGACAGAGTCTTGCTAAGTTGCTGAGGCTGGCCTCGAACTTGCCATCCTCTGACTCAGCTTCCAGAGCCCTAGGATTACAGCGTGGCCTCTGCACCTGGCCCCCACTGCGGTGTTCTGAAACGCTCCTGGGTGGAGCTTCCCTGGTCTGCTGCAGGCCTCTCCCACCAGTCCCTGCCTCCACGGAGCAGAGGCTCAGCAGTGCAGGGGGTGGCCCAGGGCTACACTTCCCCTCCAAGAGTCTCCGAAGTCCTTTGTAGACGGATGCCCGGACAAACCACTTGAGCGGGACTTCAAGGCGGAGTCCTTGAAGGCTGCGGCTCCAGTGTGAGGTGGTGTGACACTGAGCAGACAGGCAGGGTGGCCTCCCAGAGCAGGCTGCAGTTTGTTCTCCACCGGGGGTCTGGAGGCCGCACCCCTGGGTCGGGGAGTTCACTCAGAGGTGGGGCCACGCGCCTTCCCTCAGGGTGCACTTCAATCCCGAGAGCGCCACTGCCTCTGTAGAGACTCCCAGAGCGGAGCTTGTCCCACCAGGGCCCTGGCTGGCCTCCACGTGTACAGTGACGGTGGGAAGGCCCAACAGACTCTGTTCCCTCTACAGAGGGCCACGCAGGGCCCCCAGGGGTGCACTGGCCCACACAGGCCACTGAGCCTGCCCAGAGGACTCCGTGTGGGGTGCCCACCCCCGCCCATGGGGATCCTCAGAGCTGCACTGGCAGCCTGGAGAGTCAGCCTCAGGCCGAGCGGAGATGCCGGCGTCCCCTCTTTCCCCGGTGGCAGAAGAGGACTGCAAAGCAGTGGGAAGGTGCCTCTGGGTGGTCCTCAGAGACACGCGGCCTGTACAGCCAGGAGCCCGGCCAGAGGGAAAATGGGTGTCCCCCGTGTCAAAGCCAGCACCTCACCACAGGGGCTCTTCTCCTTCTGAAAGTTAATAAAAAAAATGTCACCAACCAGAAGCTTCAGGAAGGAAAAAAGAAAGTGCCCTCTCCCCTGAGAAACGGCTTCTTCCAGGCCATGCTCCAGGGTGGGGACCCCTCAGAGGCCCGCGTCTTACTTAGAAACCTGGCCATGAAACCAGCCCAAGCTTCTGAGATCTCGGCGGAGTAAAGGTCATCCTAGATCTTACCCCCGAGCCGGAAAGCATCCAAGAGAGTCAGACAGACAGCTACAGGAAAGCTAAAAGTGTGTGCAAACAAAAACAGCAATCCAAGTCAGAAGATGGCAACCTGCGGCCCACCAAAGCAGGGCCCGGGGGCCACGGCGGAGGTGGCCTCAACGCTGAAGGCCCAAAGCTCTCGGAGCCAACAGGTAATGGATAGGGTCCAACAGGAGTTAAAAACGGGCTGAGCATACACAGGCAATTTTCCAAATGGCCAAATAATAAAATGAAAAGATAGTCAATGTCTCCAGCAGTTAAGAGGAATTAAAATCAAAGTGACAAAAAGCTTTGTTCTACCTGTCAGACTTCCAGAGACGAAGACCGTTCAGAGCTGGCACAAAGCTAGGAAAATGTCACCACCGAGGTTGGATGGCAAGTTAGAGCAGAGCTCCAGAGGGCATTTTGGCAAAAGGCCCCATGGCCTCTGCCCCAGCAGACTGTCATCTAGGAAGCTGTTCTAGGGACCCAGAGCTATTCCAAGGACATCAGAGCTGTTCGTCACTCACTGGGTTACAGGCGGCTTAGAGCTGAGCGAGGTGGTGCACAGCTGTAATCCCAGCCACACAGGAGGCAGAGGCAAGAGTGTCACTCGCTGGAGGCCACACTCAGGAACTCAACGAGGCCCTAAGCAACTGAGCGAGACCCTGTCTCAAAATAAAAATTAAAAAGGGCTGGGGATGTTACTGAGTGGTAAAGCACCCCTGGGTTCAATCCCCAGTACTGTTTAGAAACATGCCAAAATATTAACAGTCCATATCTTGGGGGTGGTGATTTTATTAATTATTCCCCCCAGGTTTAGTAATAAGTATTAACTTATGAGAAAAAAAAAAACAACTTGTTTCTTGTAAACAATTTACTGAGACATTAAAATATTTTAAGGGGTTTCCTGACCCCAAAATTTGACCCCAACTCCCCTTCTCATTCTCTGGGGTTTTGACCCTATCCAATCTCTATACTTCCGGGTCAGGAAAGGAACCCCTAGTACCTCAGATCCTCCAGGAGTGGATACTAGGGACCCAGGGCAGGTCTGGCTCTTCCCTGCCAGTACCAGAGGCTCCTGAGGCACCCCCAAGCCTGGACAGGTATCTCCAGGCCATTTAATAAGGCAAACAAAACTGGCAGGGGACTTTCAAGTCTCATGGCCAGTGAACAGCAGACACACAAGACGGGACCTCAATCCAGAGCCAGTTCTAGAAGACAGCACCCCATCTCTTTCCTCCCCTGTACCAGGCCAGGCGGGCACGTGGGAGGCCACCCTCAGGACTTCCCCCACTCTTTCCCCGCCATGACCCTGGAGGTTACTTGTCCAGTTGCGGCAGAGGGGTGTGGGCTGAGGCTAGGGGAGCTAAGGTGTGTGGCAGCAAGCGCAGGCACAGAAACGTTCAGCAAAGGGGAGCCAAAGTCAGCAGGAGGCCCGGGCAGCACAGGCAGCGTGGGGGGCCGGGGTCGGGGGTGGGGGGCAGCAGAAGGCTTCCAGCACAGGGAGGCCAGGCTCAACCCCCAGCTCTGTGCAAACCTGCTCAGGGAACCAAGGCATCTCTGGCAGCCCAAGGAAGTGGAGGGCCGGGCTGGGCCGCTGCCAGGCACCCAGGGGCACTCCACACCCGGTAGCGTCTAGCAACGCGGCAGCTTAGGACAGTACTTAGACAGTAAAGTGGCCTCCACGCGCTTTCCCACGGCCACACCCCTCGCCGCGGTGGACTTCCCAGAGCGGACCTTCAACACACACCAGGCCCAGGCCCTGGACCCGGCGGAGGGCGCGACGGCCGGGTCCCCGCGCTGAGCTCGGACTCCGGCGAGGGCCGGGGACAGGCACCTCGGGCCCACCACCAGTCCACCCCGCGGCGCGCGCCCACGCGGCCGAGCCCCCGCAGGGGCGGTGCGGGCGCGGGCGGCCCCGGCGCGGCGCGGCGGCAGGTGGGCGCGCTCTCGCGGGCGGGGGTCCGGCCGGGCCGCGCGCCTCCCCCGGAACTCGGCCGTGCCATTCCCATGATGCCCAGCCACCGGGCACGGCTTCCGGAGCGCGGCCGCCGCCGCCGCCGCCGCGGGTAGGTGGCGGGGAGGGGGCGGCTGGGGGGGTCGCCCCGCCCCCCGCGCCGGCCCCGCCCCTCCCGCGCTTCCCACGGCGCGCCCGGGCGAGGGGCGGCGGCGCGCGGGGCGGCGCGGGCCGCCGGACGCCCCGCGGCCCCTCCCGGCGCCGGGCCGAGGGCGGAGCGCGCCTCCCGGCCGGCCGCCTTCCCGGGGCGCGAGGCGCGGCGGGCGGCCGGCGAGGTGAGGCGAGGCGAGCGCGGGGTCGGGCGGGGCGGCGCCGTGCAGGCCGCGGCGGGCGGCGGGGCTCGGGGGCGTGGGTGCCGCGGCGGGCGGGCTCGGGGGCCGGGCCTGCCCGGGCGAGGGTCGCGGCCCCCGGAGGCAGCGCCCGCGCTCGCCTGCCCCTGCGCGCGCCCCGCGTCCCTCGAGAGCCGGCGGGCGCTGGCCGGGCCCAGGTGAGTCAGGCGCAGGTGAGGCCCGCGGCGCTCCGGGACCGAGACGGAGAGGGCCTGTCCGGCCCTCAGGGCAGCGTTCACGCCCTGCGCCAGGCGGGGCTTCCGGGAGGGGGCCGAGCTCCCCGGCCGCAGGCTCCGAGCCTCAGAGCCCGGAACGCAGCCTTGCGGGGCGCAGACCTGCGGGGAGGCCTGACGCTCCCGGGGGAGGTTCCGCGCCTACCAGGCTGAGGACCAGGCTGCTGCTCCGCCTCCGGGGCAGCGAGACGAGCCCCTCCCCGCCCCGAGCTATGAGTAGTGGGCGCACAGGGCTAAAGGCGCAGGGCAGGAGCAGCTAGGGGCTCCCTTGCCTGCGGACCCTTTGCACTGGGATCACTGCAGTTTTGCTGGGGGCGGGGCGGCGGTTAAATCTCGGCTTCTGGCCGGCTAGAACAGAATCCGAGCCCCGCCCCTTTCAGGTTGGTGGAGAGGACCCTCCTGCCGCGGCCCCCTTCTTACTTGCTCCTCCTCCCTGGCATGCAGACTCTGGCTTCCCCGAGCCCCGGGCAAAGCCCCACCAGGTAGGTAAGAACACAAGCTGAACCCGGTTTTGTTGAAGAACTGGATGGGGGCATTTCTGGAGAGTAGAGGACAGAGTTAGATGGCCAGGGCTTGAGTGTGGCTTTGTTCTCTCCAGGGCGTGGGTGTCTCGACCAAGAGGATGTCCAGATGCCCTCCACTGGCTCTTAAATCTTAAATCTGACACCAGGTAGCTTTGGCCTGCAGGTGCTGGTGTCCCTACATGTTACCAGAAGCTGGGTCCTGGTCCCTGATGCCAGTCCAATAATGAGGACACAGTTTGGAGAAAAGGGAAAAAGGTTTATTGCTTTGCTAGCAAAGGAGAAACGTGGGGGACTCCTGCCCCAGAGGCTGTGATTCTGTGATCATCAGGAACAGGGGGCTTTTAAAGAGGTGACTCAGAGGCTACATTCCAAGAGTTCTCTGTCTGGAGTTGTAATTCACTTGTTAATTTGGGAGATAGTTCTTTCTGAGATCTTCTGATACCATCCCCAAAGTCTGGATTACTTCATTCCTGTGGTGGATGTGTACTCAGGGACAGATAACTCTGCCTAGGATGGGGAAAAACAGTAATCCTGTTTCTCCTGAAATTAGGAAGGAGCAGGGAGAGAGGAAGAGAAAGAAACATGTCCATTTTAAAAATAACTTGCTGTGGCAGAGCAACAAGGGTTATATTCCAAGCCTAAAGTGGACCACTGTTACATACAGTCACCTAGAGACTAGTTTCCAGGGCCTTTGGGTGCATGGCGCAATTGGACCAAGCCATTTTTCACCTTGCCTTGGCAGGAATTCTTGAGAGTTACTCCTCTCCTGGATGGTTATTTTAAACCCAGGCTGTCTCTGGAGCCTCTCTTGGCTTTTTAACCTCCTTCTAGGACTAGGTAGTTGGAAAACTTTTCCTTGGGCGTCCAGGATATGTCTGCACCACTTATATGCTCTAAACTGGTTGCTAGAGATGGGCCTTACCCCTGGTGTGGAAGTCACTGCGACTAGGCTCCCACCTTCCCTGGGCCCCTTTGTTAAGGTAGTATTGCTGTTCAAGGTGTTGATGTTCTTGGTTTAGACTCTTCATAGCCCAGGTTTCATTTCTATGGTTTTGCCCTGGCAGTTTGAATAATATCCACAGCAGGGTGGGCACCCTAGCCAGTGAAAGAGCCCAGCCCTGCCCTTTGTCCCCTGCCACTCCTGGCGCCTGTGGGGACCTCTCCAGAAGGCAGCATTTCAGGGGAAGTAGTGCTATAGTGGATACCAGAACTGGAGAGCTGTCAGCTAGCTCATGTACCCTCCAGTGGCTCAGCATCAGACCCGGGAGTGTTGTAAATTAGCTGTGATTAATGCATTTAGTCTCTTGGTAAGTTCTTCCAGAATTTAATTCTGAGCCCTTAAGTTAATGATAAGTCTTTCCAGAAAAATATTTATGAACTGTAGCTGCAGTCTCTGAATCAGCTGTCTCCGATTCTCTTTAATTCTGCTGGTGGAACGTGTGTAAGCAGCTGGCAGAAGCACCTCTCTGTGCACCGAGTGATGAAGACAGCCTGGAAGCCTTTGAACAGGAGCCTGGACTCAAAGAGAATCTCAAGTAATTGCAATAAATTCTTATATTTGAGTTTCACTTTTTGAGCACAGATTGGTAATAGCAAGTGAGTTGATTCTGAATTTGTCATACCCTCTAGCTAATTGCGGTTCCCCGTTTGTGCCCGTCTTTGGTAAGGTGGCTGGCCCTACCTCTCTTGAGAAAGGCGTGTGGCATGTAAACGACCAGATCACATGCTTGTCAGTTAATGTTCCCAGTTAAACAGAGAAAGCTGGGGAAGCAAAGGGAAGGTGCAGGCAGGCCCAGCAGCTCCTGAGGCCTGGGGATGCTGACAGCTGCTGGCACCCTTCCAGCTTGGGGAGGGGTCAGAATTATCAGCCCTACCGTCATTGGCCCCCCAGTTTATGTCACGCTCTGCGGTGGCAGTCCCTGGACCTTTTGTGCAGAGGACAACTGGTAGCCAGTCTTTAGAGTGTTCCCAGGACCATCCCAGCCGAGACCCCTAGACCGGGGAATGACCACAGGGCTGGAAAGGGCACGAACGTGTTTGTGGCAGCCAGCGTGCTCGGTAGCTGGAACCGTGGTTTCAGGCCTCGAGACCGTCTGGCAGATACGTCGGCACCGTCTCACAGAGTCTTGGCAGAAGTGACTGAAGATGCTTGGGGAAGGAAGGGTCTGGGAGCCGCTCACGTCCGCACCTTTGTTGCAGGAGCGTGGTGGTTCTGCCGAGAATGCTCTTCCCAGGAAATCGTCCTCCCCGGGATCCGTCACTGTCATTCGTTTTAATGCACAGGGACTTGGTCACACTGGCACCTCCTGACCGTCTTCTGAGGTAAGTAAGGCCTCTGTCCCCCTCTTGCAGACCAGGTGAAGGCCCCAAGGGGGAGGAAGTATGAGCCCAGCCCAGTGCCAGGGATCTGGAGGCCCCTTCTTAGGGGTCTTGGCAGCAGGCCTGGCCCAGGGGGTGGGAGTGCCTCCTTTTACAGTGGGGGAAACCAAGCCCCAGGCAGCGCGAGGCCGCAAGGCCCGGGGTAGCTGGTGCCTGGACATTGAGCCCTGTGCTTTTTTCCTCCCAGCATGTGAACCCAGCAGGAGAACACAGCATTGCCTCCCTGTGCCCCGCCTGCCTGCTAGGATGTTCCTCATGAATGCCCCTCCAGTGGTCGCTCTCCAGTCCAAATGGGAGGCCTTTGGCCCGCCGGGGAGCTTTAGGTTTCCCGGGTGCTTCTCCGAGTCGAAAGAGGCCGTTGCCAGAGCTTCAGTGAGTGCCAGGGTGCAGATGCTCATCAGCACGCTGCAGCATGGGGAGGCCACCTTGGGCACGCATGATGAGCGGGCCACACAGAGAAGCCAGAGGGCCGAGAGGTGCCGGGAGGCCAGGCTGGCTGCCAACCCTGCCCTGCGCAGCGAGCAGCCTGCCTTTGCTGCCTGTGGCCTTGCTGCCCATCACCACCCGCCAGGTGGGGAGAAAGCTGCCGACCTTGGCCCCCTGGAGCAGGATTCCGACAGTGACGATTCTGTGGACCGGGACATCGAGGAGGCCATCCAGGAGTACCTGAAGGCCAAGAGCGGTGCTGCACAGCCCACGTCCAGCGGGGCCCACCCCGGCGGGGCCGCAGGCGGCATCAGATGCAAACCAGAGCTGCACAGCGGCACCCCACCCGCCCTGTGTCCCCCAGAACTCACCCTGGGGTCAGGCAGAGTTCCTGGCAGCCCTGGGGAAGCAGGCGGGGTCCGGGGCTCAGCCTCCCCAGGGAGCGTGAGCAGCGAGGACTCCTTTGAGCAGAGCATCCAGGCAGAGATAGAACAGTTTCTGAGCGAGAAAAGACAACATGAAAACCAAAAATGCGACGGGTCTGTGGATAAGAAAACAGACCCAAACGAAAATTCAGCCCGATCAGCGCTGAGATTCGACCAGGAGCCACCTGTCAGGGCGCCGCCCCGCCACAGTCTGATGGGCGCCTGTAAGGAATTTGTCTTCCGCAGACCCCCCAGGTCAGCAAGGGCGAGCACGGCACCCGGCAACCTCAGGCCTAAAGTGGCCACCGAGCCCGAGCACCTGGGCAGCTCCAGGCTGGCCGCCCCCAAGCCCCAGGCAGCACAGAGCCGAGGTGGGGGCAAGAGGAGCTGCGGAGCTGGGAGGAAGGGCAGGCGCGGCAGGAGCTCGGCCCTCCAGCAAGAGGCGTCCGACTCCAGCAGCGATGACGGCATCGAGGAGGCCATCCAGCTGTACCAGCTGGAGAAGACCAGGAAGGAGGCCAGCGGGGACCCACCACCAAGGGCCCAGCTCGGTGAGGAGAAGGGCCCAGACCTTCCCCCCAGCAGCACAGGCGGCTCCCTGAAAAGTGCCTTTCCCGAAACCCCCAGGAGAGCACCAAGCAGGAGGAAGCCCGTGGCCCCCAGGGCCACAGACCCCAGCCCAGGGGGCCTGGACTCTGACCACCTCTCCAAGCCACCGAAGGATGCCAGAGCTGCCGTGCCCCCTGCAAGCACCACCACCAGGAGTGAGCCTGTGGAACGGGCCTCGTGCCGGGCAGACACGTCGGCTGAGCTGATGTGCGCTGAAGCGATCCTGGACATTTCCAAGACCATCCTGCCAGCACCCGTGGAGGGCAGCGACGGGCCCGCGTCTGTGAGCCCACTCTTCTGTTCCCCAAATGTGCCTTCACGCTCTGAAGGGGACAGCAGCTCCGTGGACAGTGACGACAGCATAGAGCAGGAGATCCGGACGTTTTTAGCCCTGAAGGCACAGTCGGGGAGCCTGCTGGCCAGAGCTGAAAGCTGCCCGCAGCCCACCCCAGGCCCACTCTCCCCACTGGGCTCTAGCAGCCAGACCGGTGTCCCCAAAGCCCCTCTCTCTAAAACCGCAGACCTGCCTCTGGGCTGCAGAAGGAAACGGAGAGGGGGCGGGAATGCTGCGAGGTCGTCCACACCCAAGAAAATGAGGGAGGCGAAAGAAGGTACCCAGGATGGCGACGGCAGCCAGGGGCAAGCTCAGCCTGGCCGCAGCGGGCAGGACCCTCCCGGCCAGGGAAAAGCCGGTGAGACCCCGGGAAGGGAGTGCCAGGCCAGGGGCGGTTCTGTGTCGCAAGGCCTTGGGGGACAAGGGAAGGCAGAAGAAGGAAGGAGTGTGGGCGAGGGAGAGAGCTCTGGGGACAAGAGCAGCTCACTGGACAGTGATGAGGACCTCGACACGGCCATCAAGGACCTGCTGAGATCCAAGCGGAAGCTCAAGAAGCGGTGCAGGGATCCCTGGACAGCCTGCAGGAAGAAGGTCAGGTTCAGCACCCCTGAGACACAGCTGGTGCACAAACTGGGAGCCTGGAAGGACAGAGGCCCCCGGGTGCTGAGGAGCTGCCTGTCCACGTCCAGAAGGGACAGCAGGGCGTGCCTGGGGAGACGACCGTCGGGTACCTTCAGTAGTACCACGGAGGGGAGAAAGCTGGGGGGCGAGGATGCAGCCCCAGCTTTGCAGTCGAGGAGGAGAGCCCCCGAAGGGGCTCCGTTCTCCCAGGAAACAGGTGCCCGTGATCATGCGTGCTCTGCCCCCTGCTCCCTGTCTGAGGACAGTTCAGTGGACAGTGATGACAGCATTGAACTGGAGATCAGGAAGTTTTTGGCAGAAAAGGCCAAGGAGTCCGTGAGCAGTTCAGCAGTTCAAGGAGGGGGCCCAGCCCAGCCAGAGGAGCTGTGCAGGAAGGAGCCGGGCCCCGCCCAGCAGCCCGGCGTGTGCACACGGAGCCAGAGGGCCAGGGGCGGCCCTCCGCCGGCTGAAGGACTAAGGGGCACAGAGAGGGCCGGGGGGCAGTGTGCAGCCAGCCTCTTCATCCCGGGCGGGAAGGGCACACCCCGCATGGAGCACACTTCCCGCCTCCCTGCTGCTGCGGGCAGGTGTGAGCCTGTGGTGCCCAGGGGTGCCAGTGGGAACTCCTCTGCCAGGGGGTGTCCGGTGAGTAGGAGGAATGTCTACGTCCACAAAGACCAGAGCCCGCCTGGCGCTGAGCCCGCTGCCACCGAGAGTACTTTTGGTCAGCTGCCCAGCTGTGCCAAAGCAGGAGCTGAGACCGGAAGCTCAGTGGGGACCTTTCACGTTAACTATGGGAGCCGGAGCTTGCTGACCCCCAGCTCAGGACCCCAGGCTGAACTTGCCCTCCCCTGGAGTGACCTTGCCCACCAGAGCAGGCTGCCCAGCCCATGGGCACTGACTTCAGAAGGTCGAAGTTCAGCATGGACAGGGGGCCTCGGGGGTGAGAAAGAGAAGGGGACGCAGGGGCAGGCCAGGGTCCCGCACAGCCTCACCTCGGACCCCAGGAAGAACCTGCCCTTTGCAGGCTTCTCTCCCCTGCTCTCCACCCAGCTGTTCCACTTTGGAAAGAGTGTCTCCTGGGGAGGCCAGCAGGCCGGCCTGTTCAGTCCCCAGCTGGGCCTGCCTCTGCAGGGCCCGTCCTTCTCGGCCTTCAGAGAGACCCAGGTCGGTCCCAGCCCTGTGTTTGGAAGCCCGCACTTGCT
The DNA here is from genome assembly GCF_902686455.1 of Sciurus vulgaris. Classification (NCBI taxonomy): domain Eukaryota; kingdom Metazoa; phylum Chordata; class Mammalia; order Rodentia; family Sciuridae; genus Sciurus; species Sciurus vulgaris. The sequence goes on along the minus strand of NC_136476.1, from coordinate 87,521,336 downwards.
CATGAAGAAGGATGGTGGGCACTGGCCAAGCAGGAAGGCCCAGGCAGGGCTCGGATTGCAGGACAAGAGGAACTCAGGCTCAGAGGAAGACGTCCTGGACCTGAGGTATCGCCGCAGGGTGGTGGACGGGGACGACCAGGACCAGGAGATGCTGGGCAGCGACGCCAGTGAATGCAGCGACAGCTCTGTGGAAGACGGTGGCCCCGTGGTGAAGGGCAGAGTCCTCAAGCTGTGACATGCAGCCCGGCCTCGCCCCGTGGAGAGCCCGTGCCTGTGTGCGTGCACACCCGTGTGCACAGGTGACGCTTGGCTAAGGAGAGCGGAAACCAGAGTCCCCTGTACATAGCCCTGTACATATGTACACTAACAATGAAGCGATGCTTTTATTTAACAGATGTGTCCTGGTAAATATGATTTTTTTAGCTTTTTGTAAATTATTTAAAGTGCTGTAAAAAATATTTTTGGAAAACATCATCTTTTGATTTTGAAGGGCGTTCCTAACTGCAGCTTTCTGTGGTCCGCACGGGAGCCGTAGGTGAGCATGCATTTTGTATCTTACCGTCACAGCGAGGGGCTTCCTGGCCAGGACACTGGCCAGTTGCTGGTTCAGATGTTCAAGTCTGGGGAGGCAGTGGCCCGCCTCCCTCCCTGGGAAGCACTAACTCCCACAGTCTGTCAGAAGTGCTTTTAATAAGGGGCACGCCGGTCCCGATTGGCAGAGCAATTCTTCTGAAAACTGCAGTCACAGCCCTGGATTAGTAAAACGTTTCAAAGCACAGTGGCCAGCACCGGAACTGAGCGGCCAGTCCCCGCCTCGTGAGACCCCGTGAGGTGGCGGTGCACTCTGCAGCGTGGCCCTTCAGTATCCAGTCTCCTGCAGTCACTAGGGGATTCCAGCACCTGAGTAAACCTCTTTGTAGCAGAGCTTCTATTGTCCTCTTTTGGTCATGGTTCTGAGAGATCACACCACATATGCGTTTTGACTGTCCTCCTCTTGATTGTGCACATGAGGGAATAAGCACAGCAGTGACGTAGTTTGGTCCCCAAACACCCTGGCCAGAGCTCAGTGCTGGGACGAGCCTTGCGTACCTCCATACCTGCCATCTAGGAGCCGAAGCCCAGTCGGGTCTGACGGATGGCAGAGCCAGTGCTGTCGATGGCCTCCTGCCCTGCCTCCCCGGGCTGTGGCTGTGGCCGCTGGTCCTCTGGGTCAAGGCCAAGTGATGCTGCCTCGGGTTCCTCAACTTATGCCCTGTGGCACCAAGGTACCTGTGGCCACTGTGGGGATGGGCCGTGCTGGCACTGTGATCGCCTTCCAGTCACCCCAAGTCCTGCAACTCGGGTTCAGCTGCGAGGCAGTCTGCCATGTAGCCAGATGCTGATGTCGCTTCTAACGTGGATGCGAGTCTTCTACACCTCATGCCCCCACGGGTCTCCATAGGAACCGGCTTCCCTGCCCAAGTGCAGATCCCGCCCCCAGGGAGCGTCTGGCGGGCAAAGCTGCGGTCCTGAGTATCCCCATGTGTGTGTGATGGCTTCCTTGTGGTGTCTTTGTTCACTTAAGTGCTTATGAGAAAAACAGCTCCGTGTAGTCCCTGTTCTGACTTTTATTTAATTTTTTAAAGAGTGCTTTTAATTCTTGGAAACAAAAATCATCTTGTTTTGTACATAAGAACTTTTTTTTATGAATAAATCAAGCATCACCAACAAATCAGCCTCTGTGGTTGTGTGGTTTGTCCTCCACGGAGTCTGAGCAGAGTCTGGCTCCGCAACCCCAGGGCTGCAGCACTGCAGCACTGCATTCAGAGCCCCACTCCCCTCTGCCCCATGGCCTGCCTGGGGGCGGCCACTCTCCAAGCTCTCCCTGACCAGGACCCAGCTCCCGGTACAGCGCAGCCTGGAGCTGCTGCCACCCTGGGGGGACAGTACCCCTAAGGCCCTGCCATCAGTTCTGGTCGGCATGTTCCACATGCACACGGGGTATACACAGGTACGTGTGTTCAGGTACGTGCGTGTCCATGAGATACAGGTTGCATTTCCTCTGTTGACAGGCCAAGCACATGGGCACAGCCCCAGCAGGCCGTGCATGTGCTGGGAAACACGCTTCAGAACCAGGTCCTCGGGGATCACTTCTGGGTTCAGGTTTGGAGTTGCCGTGTTTCTCTTTCTGGGCCTCCTACTCAGCTGCTCCCTGATGCCTCTGGGGTCAGGCTTTGTGGCCACTGGAGAGGGTGGCTTGTCTAAATGCTGATAGATGGCCCTCCTGATGAGGGTGCAGTAGGTGAGCTGTGCGGGCTGCCTCTGGCTCTTCACGTGGGCTCCAGGGGGCATCCCCCAGCCTTGTTCTTGAGATGGAGGAAATTGCCTTCTAACGTCCTCTCCACTTTCAGCAGTCACTGAGACCTTTCAGAATCAGGTGGCTTGTTTTCACCCACTGGACATAAACCTCTAGAACTGTGAGCCAAATAAACCTCTATTCTTTATAAGTCTTCCAGTGCTGGGCATTTTGTTAAAGCAACAGAAAACAGGCTGAGATAACATGTTAGACTTGAATTATATGGGGTTTTAGTCTTTCAGACACTAGGATCATGTACGGAGCCTAACTTTGCATTCGCCCAGCAGCTGTTAAAGAAGTCACACTTACTGGGCACAGCCAGTGAGGCATTTCCGTGCCCAGCTGAGATGCCAGAGGCGAATCCGTGAGACTGGCAGGTGAGCTCAGCACCTGCTGCCACCCATCACTTGCAGACCGGTAATCCCCGCCCAGGCCCCTACGTTCCCCTTGGCCTGTGATCGGGTTCGGTCGAGTGCAGTGGTTCCCCAGGTGCCTGCTTTCCTGGGACGGCTGTGCTCTGGCAGCAGGCGGGTACTACCAAGGGCATCACCTCACCTGGACTTGCCAGCCTGCTCCTCTGAATCGCCAAGGAGCAGGGTGTCACCTCACCTTCCATCGCTGCCGGCAAGTTTAGAAACCTGGCCCATGAGGCCAGGCATTTTCTGCCTTTTTACCTAAATGGTGGCCAAACTCAGAAGGGTTATTGGCACTTAGGCATTTTTTAGGACTATAAAACCTATTTTCAGTTTGATACTTAAGTGTGGGATTTCCAGCTCAGACCCTGGCTTCAGGCACTGCTTTCTATCTTTTCTATTAGCCACATTGATTTCCTCTGGAAACCATTTTCATTCCAAATTGGACATTCAGAATGCTGCCAAATGTTCCCTTTTGTGTATTGATAATGATAAGTTCACACTGAAAAAATAACCAGCCATAAAGTTTAATTTCTTCCCTAACTTATAAAGGAGTAGGGTCCCTGTGGGCAAAAATTTCTGTAAAAAGCTATTATTGATGGCATGTAACAATTTCTTCCTTTTAGATTCAGTGTTTTCCAAAACATTGAACACATGAGCACAACTCACTATCGTGAAGGAGGTAAAACTATGTCTGAAAGATCTGTCAGAGAAAAAAAAAAAAGTCTTTTTGTCGCGGACCTTGCAGCTCATGGCAGACTGCTAGGGGAGTACAGAGGGGTAAAAGTGTAGCTATTTCCTCCACCTAGGGAAAACTGGTCACTCCCCACTGCCTTTACTTTTCATTGAGATTCTGAAATTAATATAGACAACCCCATTGTCCACAGAGACTGAAGGTGGCCCAGCCTGGTCCACTGCTGCCCCCTGCCTTCCCCGATTCATGGCTATAGGATATAAAATAGAAAAACACACCACAGCCTATGCACATGTTTTTATTCCAGAAAGGAAAATATTTTCAGGGAAAGCAGTGAAATCTGCATCTCACAGCCAGGCAAACTGTCAGGGATCAGGACCATGATGCTCCAGAAGGCGGCAGCTGGATCAGAAGACTCAGGCAGGGGCATTCGGCCCCCTCAGTCACAGATGGACGGCTTACTGACATTGTAACTGGGGTGGAAGTTGAGCCGGTCACAGTGGGTGACGTAGTTGTCAGGGCCTGTCACCAGGCTCTTCTCCATGCAGACATTGAAAGAACTGTCCTGGAACACTCCACAAGCTAAGATCTGTCTGGAAAATTTAGTCGAACATGGATAAAATACCTTCTGGAAGAGAGAAGAGAACATGAGGATCAATGCTGCCCAGTCCTCCTCTAGAACAGGCAGGCAGGCAATTCTGGAAGAAGAAGAATCTAAGAAACTGCCATCTCCACTCCTCAGAAGCAAAGAGACCAGGGTGGGCCCTGAGCACCCCGATTTATGCCTGATGTCTAGAGGCAAGTGTTAACTGTGATTTCTTTCACTACCACAGAAGGAAGATGATGATATGCGGACCTCTGCGGGAGGTATTTCCACACCTGTGTGGATAAAGTGAGCATTAAAAGGCCTGGAGTGACCCTCAGGTCAGCTTTTCCCAACTGCTGTGCTGCACAAGTTACAGGACCTCTCTAAATCTCAGTGTTCTGTGGAATAAAATAATACCTGTGTCAGTAGGTGGACTGGTTAGTTTTGTGATGTACTAACAAAACACCTGAGACAACTTGTAAAGAGAAAAGGTTTACTTCTCACATTTCTGGAATTCCAGTCCAAGATGAGGCAGACACACTGCTTTGGGCCTCTGATAGAGGTGCCAGATATTAATGGTGGGGAGCAGGGTGGAACAAACAGTTCACATCAGGAGCCAGGAAGCAGCAGAGAGGATCAGCCTGTGCCTTTCAAAGGCACAGCTCCTGTGACCTCAAGATCTCCTGCAGGGCCCACCTCCTCAAGGTAATGCTGTTTCCAACAGTGCATCCTGGGGACCAACACTTCAACACATGGATTCTGCAAACTGCAGATTCTCACAAACTGCAGCAGTGGTTTCAGTCTTAACTGAATTAAAACCATCTGTAGAGCTTTAAATAGTCCGACGCCCGCACCCCACCAGTCCAGGGCCCTGGGGGTGGGGGTGGGGGCCGCCTCACCAAGGCAAAGGAGCACTGAGCACCGTGAGGCCACTGTTAGCACAAACGACACACGTGATGAAGGCAGGAAGCAAACCTCGGATCAGCACGCTTTTCTTTATTCAGTAGTCAGCAAGGGAGTCAATTGGTGGAAACCTGGTGTGGCTCATTTTCAGGGCACAAAATAGCAGCGGGCTGAAGCAAGGGTCTGGGTTATATAGGCCTTGTTTAGGGTGGGACAGAAGGGTAACTCCTGGAGTTCATGGTATTGGGGTCAGCTGACCCATTAGGGTGGGGGTCGGGTGCCAGTCAGGTGCAGTTCCTTTTGCATTCCTTCCCTCTGGCTGAGGCCTCGGATTTTAAATGACAAAAGCTTTAATTTTACCCCAGACAAAGGCAAGGCACAGGAAGAGCTGCAGAGAGGGAAAATGTCCTTGGACTTATTCCCCATGTCCTTAAGCCATCACACGAGCAGGTGCCCAAGCAGGGGCCCAGAGGCAGGAATGGCCCCAGCAGGGCAGCACCATTAGGTGGCCCTGAGACTCCTCTACTAGGTGTTATACCCTAGGTAGGTGACCCCTCCTTAACTGTCCTTGTGTCAAAAATCACTTAATGTTTTGACTCCTTGGCAGGCAGAAGGGCAAGAAGCTTCCATATTTTTTTTTTTTTAAAGACTTTAAAAGAGAAGACTTAGATATACAGAAAAATTGAGCTGAAGTGCAGGGAGTTGCCAAACTCCCTCCCCCAGGGCAAACAGTTCCCCCTCCTTATGGGTTGGACATGAGGTGTCCTCCAAAAAGCTCAGGTTAGGCAATGCTGGAATGTTCAGAGGTGAAGGATGGAATTATAACCGCTGTAACCCAACCTCCCTGGACTCAGAATTTGGATGGATGCCGGGTAGAAACTACAGGCAAGTGGGGTGGGTGACAGGAAGTAGGTCCCTGGGTGTGCCCTCAGGAACTGTATTCTCTCCCTGGCTCCTCTCTGCCTCCTGGCTGCCATGAGTGACCAACTTTCCTCTGGCGCACCCTCTGCCACGATTTTCCATCTCACCTCTGGCCCAGAGCTATGGAGTCGGCCAACCATGGACTGAGCCTCTGAAACCAGGAGCTAAAATAAACTTTTGCTTCTCTAAGTTGTTCTGGTAGAATGTGTTGGTCACAGCAAAGCACAGCTAACTAGCACACCCTGTGGACATCTTGCCTCCCGCTGTGCTGCCTCTGTTACAAAGGAGCCAATATTGATACTTTGTTCCAAACCAATGTCCACAGTGCACCTCAGGGCTGCCTCTCCATGTTCCTTCTGTGGGTTCTGACAAATGTATCCACATTAGCCTCACACAGAATGAATTCCTTCTCTGCAGTTGAGAAAGATGAAAAGCATTTTCATTTCTGCTCCCACAATAAGGTAAACATCAGCTGCTCACCGAGTCCAGCATCCACGTTTGGTCAAGAAGGTGAAAACCAACTCCAGACAGAGCACGTGGATAAGAAACAGGAAAACCTCCCTCAAAACTTGTCTCTCTGATCCCAGGGGGCTTCATAACCCATGGCCTGGTGACCCAGTGGATTCAGAACTCCCACAATTTACAAGAAGAGCATTTTCCCCCCAGTGGCATTTTTAAAAAGCTGAAACATCTGGACCCATCTGAGTATGTCTCTTGTTCATCGAAATGCCTGAGCCCCAGGGCAAAGTCAGAGTCCTTGATTCTGGGAGAGTGACTCCATAGTGTCCCAGAAAAGTTTTTGGCAAATGATGTTCTCACAAGAGCTCTATTATTCATGTACCACAACCAAAGACGCAACTATCAGGTCCTCTAACATGATGGGTATGGGGGCCCCCATGACATTCTCACCCCAAAATGGGTGGCCCATGACTGGGGATGCAGGGGTGGTACACAGGCCTGTCTGACTGCCCTGGGGTGTGAATTCAGCCCACAGAGGCACAGATCCTGTACCTGCCCATGTGCCCAGCTCCTGCAACCTCAGCTCTTGGCCAGTGCTGCCTCTTGGTCATGAGTGAGGGTTTCACACAAAATTTAAAACCAGAGAGCGAGGGGTTCTTCAGTGACCTGCCTGGGATGGCTGTGTGACCTGTGAAGGCTGCAGGCATGGCTGCATTACAGGGACAAAGGCGACAGAGAAGCAAGCCCACGGAGAAGCAAGCCCATGTGCACGCTTCCCATTCTTGAAAATATTTTCCTTTTGAATGCATTCACTCACCTCTTTCTACTCTGCCCTCTTCCAACACAGTTTAAGGTGCTTCTGCCCTTTGAAATGTTGAAACTTGGGGTTCCCCCACCTCCAACTCTCCCACAAATAAAATGCTGCCTTTTCAAGGGTTTGTCCTCTTATAGACACATCCCCCAAAGGCACTCACTTCCCACCTACCGGCATCTCGTGCACAGTGGGTGCTCTGCTCCCGTAAGCCTGGTTACTGGTCCTGTACAGGGAGACCACCTCCTTGGTCCTGCAGAGAAGATACGGTCGCCCTTGATCATTCTAAGTCTGCCCAAGCCACAGCACTACAGGATTTGCCTGATGGAGCTTTGTTGGCAATGCCCCCAAGGATAGCAATGTGCCCAGCCCAGTGACACAGCATAAAAAGGGACCCCCATCACACACAGGGCTGAAGCCCTGGTAGGCCTGCCTCTCTGTCCTCCACTGGCCACGGTCCCTGCTCCACCCAGCTCCTCAAGAGTGCTCAGACTGCCGGTCCTCAACCCCGGCAGGCCTTGGCACCAGCTATTACTGGACGGGCAGGTTAGCTACCCTGCTGGGAGCTGCATTTCAGCTTCAGACGCTGCCTCCCAGGCCCTCCTCTGCCTCTGGTCCCACCCTGGGAAGCCCTTGCTCTACCAGGTGCGGATGAAGGAAATGTGCCGGGGAGTGCCACCCTACCTACTGTAGGCAGTTCCACTGAGCAGGCTGTGGGTTCCCACAGCTGTGCTCCACACTAGAGCCTGGGAGAGTTGTCTCTCTAGGTGGCAGTGGTCTCTACCAAGAATGTGGACACAGGAAAATGTGGGGGCAGAGGGTGCCTGCACCTCCCCTGCAGCAATTCAGTTTCCAGTTATGTCCTAGAGCCGCAGGGCCCTGGCCAAGTCCCCACCGCCCGCACTCACATCTTAACAGCTTCAGGATGGGAGGAGAGGAGACTCACACTGGTCACAAGACCATGAAGCTGGGACCAGAATGAGTTTTGTTACTTTGGCAGGGTCTCCCCAATCCCCATCGCCCTGACTTTGTGTGTGGGAAGCTGGGGGGAGCTCACTGCTAGTAATGAGAGCGAGGCTCAGGCTGACCTCAGGCTCCTTTTCACTTCCGTAGCCAGGAACTTGGGGGTCTTAATTGGGGGGATTCTCTTATCCAGGACTACCTGAGCCCAGAGCCAGCTGGTGCGACCTGTCCTGTGTGCCTGTGCTGTGGACCCAGACCACCCCTGCTCCCTTACCTGTAGCCGCGAAACCACCCCGGGTTATTGAACCTGACCGGCAGGTGCTCGCTCACGCTGTAGTAGTCGCTGGTCTTCTCCAGAGGGGTCGCGGCCTCCGGCTCCACGGCCTCGGGCTCCACGGCCCCTGCGCAGTCTTGGGGGTTTTCTTCCGACATTTGGCCTCTAGCAGAAAACCGGCTTTGGGCAGGAGAAAACAAAGCGGCGGACGCAGCGTCCTGTTGCTAGGCGACCGCGGTCACCTGATCCGGGACAGTCAGGTTCTTAAAAGCGCCGCGGGAAGAGCCAAGGCCCCTCGGCAGGCAAGTCTAGAACCTTCCCCTGGCGAATGACAAAGGACCAGACAGATCCAGGACGGTGAGAAATTCTATTCGGACTGTCCTGCGGAGAAGCCCCAAACCTTCTGCACCCTGCGGGGGCTGCGGGTGTCTTTCTGAGACTCTCCGGTAGACCCGGATTGTGCCAAAATGCAGCCGGAAGCCGACTGGAGAGAATGAAATCACCGGCCCTGGGACTTGACCTGCAAACTGACGGGGTTTCAGTGCTAAACGCCCACATGGCAAGCAACAATTTGGTGCTTACTGTACACACCAGGGGTGCTCCTTGACCCGTCTAATGCCGCGCCCGATACCTAAACTTAGACCCAAGACTTTGCTAAGTTCACAGACTCACACACTGTTTAAACATTAAACCCGATCTTTTAGAACAAGAGGTTTCTCTGGACTTGGAGCTGAGGTCGAGGGTCCCCACCGCCCAAGGGGTTCCACGCACTTTCACTTTTTTTTTTTTGAGCGGGGAGTACTGGGGATGAACCCCGGGCTCGTGCATGCTAGGCAAGTGCTCTTGCACTGAGCTGCACCCCAGTCCTCTGCCCTGCACTTTTGCAGGGAGGGGTCGAGCGGCGCGGTCAGGGGCCGGTTCCCGCAGTCTGGTGCGGAGGCGGGAGGGCGCGCGAACCCCCACGCCGGCCCCCGCCGGGCGCGAGCCCGCGCAGACTCCTCCGGGACTGGAGGCGGGCGGGTCCTCCGGGCCTGCAGGTGGCGCTGCTGCCCCGCGGCGAGGGAGGGGTGCCGCGCGTCCGTCCGCCCGCCCGTCCGTCCACGAGCCTGCCGCCATGGCGCCCGCGCTGCCCCGGCTGCTCCTCGCGGGTGAGCGGCCACGCCCGGCAGGGACGGGGCTTCGGGGCGCGGGAGGGCGCGGCGGGCGCGGCACCAGTAGGCTCTCTCTCCGCAGGTGCGCGGCCCGGCAGGCGCTGGCCCGGATGGCTGCAGACGCACGGCTCCGGCAGGACGCTCGCGGGCGCTCCGGCCCCTGCGGCCAGCGAGCCCGAGGACAGCGGTAACGGGCCCCGGCGGGCGGGGAGGCGCGGCGCCGCGCGGTCAGCCCCGGCCCGCGCTGGGTCCCGCCGCTCCTGCAGCCACGCGCAGGCCAGTGCCTTCCCCGATGGGGAGAGCCGCCGTCCAGGGCCTGTGCCAGCGCCTGCGCTGAGCACTGAGGCGCGGAGCCCGGGGCTGCTCACGTGGCCCCAGGGACCCCTGAGCCCCAGGCCGTCCACCTTGCCGGGCTCTCGGAGGGGAATTTCTGGCGAGGCATCTGAGTCCTTCTGCCAGGCCTGGTGGCTGGGAGGGCCATAGAGACCCCAGCAGCCATTTGAGCCCTCTCCCTTAATGCTGTGCTTTCCAAGGACACCACGGGATTGTATGGTAGTGACCCGGTTTATCCACCAGCAGAGTCACCATCAGAACCTGGGTCCAGCCTTGTTTCCTGTGGAGGCCAGTGTGGCTTCCTGGGGTCTTTCCTGGGGCTTCCTGTATCTTGGGTTGTTGGGCTTCTCCCCTCTCTAGCCCTGTGGCCTCCACTCAAGGAGATTTGATTGCTGGGTGGACCAGGGTGGGAGACCACAGCTTCCTCTTGCTACTCTAGAGGCCCATCGCAAGATTCTGGAGGAGCCCCTCAGACACTCCGACTTCTTCAACGTCAAGGAGCTGTTTTCTGTGAAAAGCCTCTTTGATGCCCGTGTACACCTGGGACACAAAGCTGGCTGTCGGCACAGGTAGCTGCAGCCCCTGGCCAGGATGCCCCAGGGGTGATTTCCAGGAGGGCCCAGGGCCTTCCGGACCTGGGCTGGTACTGGTGGGATCCCCAAGTCCCACAAGGGCAATTAAACTCGCCTCTGTGTCTTGGCAGGAGCCCACAAACTTGGGTCAGGCCTGCTGGTTGGTGAAGGCTCAGAGGCAGGCAAGGGAGAGCAAGGGCCTCCAAGGCTGTGGAGATGAGCAGTAACTGGTCAGATGTTTGACGTTAGAACATTCAAACCCTCTCTTGGGTCAGTCCTACCTGGCTCCCCGTAGGAAGAGAGAGAGGGTGGAATAGTCACTCAGCAAGGCTCATGAGAGGCCTGCAGCCTCCTCAGCCCTGTGTCCCTACCTGTCACTCATTGGACAGAGGCCTGCACAGGAAGTAGATGCAATTTGTGCCTCCCAGCCCAGGTGCCCCGACAGGACCACAGGGTTGACCTGTGACCCTCGGTGCTGTCTCTGGCAGGTTTATGGAGCCCTATATCTTCGGGAGCCGCCTGGACCAGGACATCATCGACCTGGAACAGACAGCCTCGCATCTGCAGCTGGCCTTGAATTTCACTGCCCACGTAGCCTACCGCAAGGGCATCATCCTGTTTGTGAGCCGCAACCGGCAGTTCACACACCTAATCGAGAACACAGCCCGAGACTGCGGCGAGTATGCCCACGCCCGCTACTTCAAGGGTGGCCTGCTGACCAACGCCCCGCTCCTCTTCGGCCCCACAGTCCGCCTACCCGACCTCATCATCTTCCTACACACGCTCAACAACGTCTTCGAGCCCCACGTGGCTGTGAGGGACGCAGCCAAGATGAACATCCCCACGGTCGGCATCGTGGACACCAACTGCAACCCCTGCCTCATCACCTACCCCGTTCCTGCCAACGATGACTCCCCACCGTCTGTCCAGCTCTTCTGCAGGCTCTTCCGGACAGTCATTAACAGGGCCAAGGAGAAACGGCGACAGATGGAGGCCCTGCAACGATTGCAAAGTGCCAAGGGGGCTGAGGGCCATGGGGCAGCTGACCCTCCTCCCAGAGTGGATGCAAATCGTCCCCTGTGATGTGCCACGATCCTCGTCTCAGGTCACTCATGAGACGTGTTCTGAGCTGGAAGTCCCTTGTGGTCTCAGTCCTAGGCTCTTGTTAGTGACAGCACTCAGTAGCCCTGACCACCCCAGGGCTGAGCCTAAGGCTTGGCTGCATCTTTGTGGGGCAGACATACAGGGCAAGCTGCATGTCACCAGTGACATAGTTAGGACCTGAAGCGGGATGCCTTGACTGCTGGAAAACGGGATTCTCCCTGGTCCAGAGAAGTACTGGCTTCCACCTCGATGCTGGGTGTCAGGAGGGTTCGGACACCAGCTCAGTTCTCAACCCAGGTGGGCTGCTTTCCCCGCAGCCTGGCTTAAGGAGCCATTTTGTCCTGTGATGTGGCACGAACTCCTGGGGAGCTCTGGTTAGGTCGGGCTGAGCAAAGCAGCTGGCAGAACTCCAGCAAAAGTAAACTTACATTTGAGCAGAATGTGACTTGGAGCTCTCAGTTCATTGCACAGTGTCTGCTGGACCTAGGGTGTGGTGGGGGCCAGCTGTGTGTGTGGGGAGCGCTGCTAGGGTCTGCAAAGGTGCCAGCTGCCACTTAAAGGTGTGCTCTTCAGGGTTGGGGCTCATGAGGAGCCTACAGGCCAGGGAGGCAGCACAGTGGCCTTTGCCCCCATGGCTGGGTGTGGTGCAGCCTTGAGCTAAGACTGCAGGGCATTTGCAACTCTTGCCCTTATAAGCACAGCTGTGGCCTGGTAGTATGCTTCAGGCTTCCTCTCAGGGCCCCTCCTCGGCTTCTCAGGATTTTTGCACCTGAACACCCTGGGGAGCCCTCTGTCTTGAGGGCAGTAAGACAGTAGGTCCAGTGGGATCAATGGACAGGGTGGCCTTTAGGTGGCTCAAGGCCTGAGCAACAGTGGCAGCCAGACAGACCTGCAGGAGCAGCTCAGGGAGCATGGGGCTGCAAGCCGGGGCAGTACAGGGGATTTCTAGGGCGCTGCAGGCTCCAGATTTGAGAGTAGCTGGGGACTGAACTCACTGGAGCTCAGTAGCCAGCATGACTCACTCGAACCCCAGCCTGCAGGTAGCTGAGTGTCGGCAGGTCCCTTGGAGCTGTCCAGGCATCCCCTTGGTGTGCCGTGAGACCTCCCCGAACTGGGCCCCCTGTCCCCTGGACCTGGGGAAGGCTGACCAGGAACCAAGACCTGGAAGTAGCAAAGGCTCCCTCTGGGGAGGGAGGGAGGGCATTGGCAGGCTTCTGTGGCCCTCGCCCAGGTTGGACCCACACGGCTGGAGACCGTGGGCTCAGCTCTCTGGCCTGGCATTGTGGAGCCACATGGAGCAGGGCAGGCCAGGGCAGGGGAGACCAGCCAGAGGCTGCAAGGATGGGGGCTCCCCATGGCCCCCTCCCCAGCCTTACCTCCCTGTGGGAGCCATGCTGATGGATGCCTGGTCCCTGCCATCCTCAGCCTGTAGGGTCCCCTGAACCCCGCTGGACACAGGCTGATGAGGACTGGAAGGAGTTTGTATTGGGAGCTGCTGTGCTCCCAGCTCTGGGGATGCTGGGAACAGGGCAGGGTGGCCCCAGCAGAAGGGGTCACTGAGCGGACAAGTGGCACCACTGAACCCAACCCCTTGAGGTGGGTGTTGGGAAGGATAAGCACAGGCCGAGGGGTGGGGGCTGCTCCAGGAAGAACAGGCCAGGAGGGCCCCAGGGCTGCACTCGGGCGATGGGGCACCAGCCTGGGGGTACAGAGGGCCTGTGGGAGAGAAGGGTGAAGGGCTGAGGGGACAGTGACCTCCCAGTCCTCTCTCCCAGAGCCTCGCCCGTCCAGCTGACGTTGTTGGGGGAGGAGCTGAAGCCTCCAGACCCAGGGCCTGGCAGAGTTCTTAGGCAAGCGGGGGTTGTCAGGGGTCACGTAACCTTGCCAGCCTGAGAGGACCAGACACGGATGGGGTACTATAGAGGTAAGGAGGGGGACTTGGGACAGAGGAGGCTGCGCTGATTGGGAGGCCAGGTGGGCTGGGGTCAGGCTGAGAAGCCTTCAGGGCAGGGCCCTGGGCCTTGCTTGGCATCCACAGTGATGCCCGCCCTTCCTGGGAACATTCCTCACTGACCTGGAGATGCTGGGCACTGTCAGGAATAACTACACATGAGTGGGTCTGGGACTGCACTAGTTGTCACTGGCTGTGTGACTGTACCCCCACCACCGTCACAGCCACACGGTTGTCAGTCTCTGTACCCAGATTCAGGCTAGTTAAGACCTCCTCAGAGGCTGGGCTGGTAGGATCTGCCTCCCAGCTCTTTCTGTGTCATTAGGATCCTGTGTGACTGGACCTTGGTACTTTTCTGTCGGCTGCGACACTGTGGGATCTTGGCCCCTGGGGTCTGTGCACAGGGCACCTCATAATATCTCAGCTTGATTCCCTGGAGCGAGGTGAGAGAGGAGGGGTGGAAAAGGAACCTGAGAAATGACTTGTGCTGGCCCCCAACTAGAACCACCTGCCAGCAGGTCCCTCCTCAGGTGGCCTCTCCTGCTGCCTGGTCCCAGGATATTCAACATAATTCGAGAAGCAAGGAAGATCCAGGACAAGGGCACTGCAGGTGAAGGGGCCAGCGCAGGAAGCACATGTGGATATTGTCTGTGCCCCCCACTCAGGGCCAGGGCTGGGACACCCTGCAAGCCCACCCCAAAGTGAAGCTGCATGGTGTGGGTACGCCTCTGGGTTTCCTGGGTCCCTCCTTCATTCCTTCAGGCACTCGCTCACCACCCATGCATCCAGCCAGCCAGCCGGCCGTTCGCCCGCTCATGCACTCACACGTTCAGCAAATGTCCTGTGGCCCCTGCAGTGCCCTCAGTGGGGCTCTCGGTCATGCTCACCCGCCATGAATGTCACACAGAGCTCAGTCCTCTGTGTGACGTGGGTGAGTGCGGCCTGGGCCCAGCAGGGATGACGGCACCAGGAATTCCTCATTTCAGTAACTGAGAGCTCACACTTCAACGCAACAGCAAAGATGGACCACAGAGATCAACCCAGTCGCTATGAGAATCCCAGTGGATTTCGGATTCTCTTGCAGGCTTTGACAAGAGGATCGTAACGTTCACGTTGGTCCAACAGTGGGCAGTAGCACTGTGGTCAAGGACACGGAAGCTGAGACCCTCAGGCTGTGCTACAGGGAATGGAGGTGGAGTGGGAACCGCTCTGGTGGCCCCCAAGTGCAGCACCGCAGAGTCACCACGCGACCCGCCAGCAAGTCCATGCCTGGGCGGGTCTCCAAGATGGCAGCAAGCGTGTGTCCACATGACACTGTGCTTCAGTGTTCACAGCAGGGTATTCACATTGGCCCCAAAGTGGAAATCCCCCAGGTGTCTGTCAACTGAGACGAGATGACAACGGATGGTCTCTCCACATGATGGAATTTTAGAGCCACAAAAAGGAATGGAGTTTGTGGCCCGTGCTCAACTCGGACCAGCCTGGGGACCCTGTGGGCACGGAAAGAAGCCAGTCACAAAGCCACGCACCACGTGATCCCACGGACACGCAATGTGCAGAACAGGAATCTACAGGGCTGGAAAGTGGATGGGGGTTCCAGCTGGGGTGGGACTGGGAACCAAGCGCTGATGCGCTCGAGGGACCTTGGGGTAGTGTTCTGAAGCTGGGTTGTGCTGACGGGGCTCAGCCCCGCAAAGGGACTGAACCCACAGACTGACACACTGAACGTGGACACGCATTGTGGGATGTCATCCCATGTGAACAGAACTGCTCAGGGAGCGATTCTGCCTCTAAGAGAGGCAAAGAGAAGAGAGAACTTAAAAACAGCCCAGGACAAAGGCAGCCTTGTCTGAAGAACAGCCGCGGCTGGGCTGGAGCGGGGTTCAAGCTCGAGTGCCACGCTGGGCACAGCTCAGCTCTGGTGCTGGGACACCGTCCCCTCCGGGCATCGTCTGCCCGTCCCCAAACAAACACCGGGAAGGAGGGAGACGGTCGCTGGGGCGGGCAGCAGGGTGCTGGGTGTCGAGCTGCCCCTGGAAGTTCCTGAGTCTGCCTGGACCCCTGTCTGGCAGCCTGCTGGGGGCTCTGAGCCAGCTCCCAGCCCACTTCCTCACAGAGGCCCAGCCAGCGGGAGCCAGCGTGACAGACACGCATGTGGGCTCTGCATGGGTCCAGGGAGCCGTGTGGCTGCCTGACCCCACTTCCCCCAAGAAGAGCCCAGCCAGCGGGAGCCAGCGTGACAGACACGCATGTGGCTCGCCACGGGTACGAGAGCCGTGCAGCTGTCTGAGTCCACTTCCTGAGAGGGGCCAAGCTGGCCAAAGCCAGCGTGACGCAGATTCCGAGGCTGGGCTTTCACGGGTCCAGAGCGCCACACAATTGTCTGGGGGCAGGGACTCACGCAGGGTGAGATAAGCACGCTTTGTCCCTGGGGTTTTAAAGGTCAGTTGCTGCAGTTTTCAGGACACATCCTGTTGCCCTTCCAGGTCCCTTGTTCCTCGTGGCTGGAAATTGGCAGTGGCGCTCCCTCTGAGGGGGGCTGGTGGCCCCTCCAAGCCCCCACGTCCCCCCGGCTCCTCGCTGCCCAGCGACACCACATCACTCTGTCCCTTGTCCACAGCAGAGCTGCCCCCAGCACCACGCAGGGCTCTGGCTTGCCCCAAATCACCCTGGCCTTGCAGCGGCTCCCAGGCTGGAGTCCAGGGGTTGGGCAGCTTGTGTGTTGTCAGGTGGGACTGGGACTTCCCGTCTCTCTTGGGGGGTCCTCCGCGTGGGCTCTTCCCAACGGAGCTGCTACTGTGCTTCTCGAAGGCGTTGTGCCTGACTATTTCACTTACCTGTCCCACTCTGAGCTACCAAAAGTGGATCATTCCTCTCTGGGGACCAGCCTTCTGGCCCGAGGGTGTGGAGGAGCCCGTGCGGAGTCCCACGGGGGCCTGGACGTGAGGCTGGCAAAGCTTCCCCAGCGGTCACTTCCACATGCAGCAACCTGGCAGCCGGCATGGGAGGACACGGTCCAGGCTGCCCGCGGGCACGTTCCTGATGGGTGACCTTCACACGCGTCAGCCGTGCACAAAGCACCCCATGTTCAGGTAAGCAGGGCCATGGAGGAAACGGAGCAGAGAGCGTGTGAGTGCAAACCCAGCCTCGCCCTGGACGCAGCCCCTTCTGCAAACAAGTGTCCAGGCCTCCAGAGCCCTGGAGCGCTCACGGCCAAGTGCAGATCCCCTGCTCAGCTCCTGCGACTCGCTGGCCAAGTCCAGCCGGCCTTTGCCAGCCCAGGCCTGGATGGACGAGGAGCCCGGGAGGTGGGGACCCCAGACCTGAGCGGCCCCTGGCTGTCACTCCTCAGGAGAGGTGCCAGGACCAGTGAGGGGGACATGCACAGACAGTGTGACAGGTCCTGGCCCAAGCGGCCCCTGTGGCCTGGACAGTGAGGCCCTTCCTGGCCCTGGCAAGTGACTGTGCTGGGCTTTGGAGGTGGCAGGGGTGGGGGAGAGACGTGCAGGGCCAGGCAGGCCAAACTGCACAAACTCAAGCAGCTCCTGGAGCCCGCTGGGGTCACTCAGGAAACAGGACCTCAGTGGGGACAAGGATGCCGACTGGACGGAGGAGCTGGGAACTCGATGGACCTCGGGAAAGGAGCCCCAAGTTGGCTGAGGGGCTGCTGCTGCTCAACCCAGCTCTGCGTGGCCCCTGGCTTGGCTCACCTGGGAGGTGGCGGGATGGACGTGGCAAGGCCCCAGAGTCACCCGAGACCCCTGGTCGCACTCGGAGCAGGTACGTCTACTGTCACCGCACCCAGGCAAGGCCCTGCTGGAGGGAGGGAAGGAAACATCCAGACTGTGGAGAGTCCGCAGGGGACACCTGTGTGTGGTGGTCTCCTGCTGCAGTGTCTGAACTGCCAGCATGCGTGCCCGGCGCCCAAATGTCACGCCAAGAAGCCCCAGACCAGGGCTTGGGTGGCACCGAGAAGAAAGTTCTGATTCCAAGACCACAGCAGGCTGGGCTTTCTCCGCCCGCAAGCCCCGCGGTGAGGCAGCCGAGTTTCCTGGAGCCGAGGAGCTGCTGAGGGTTCGCGTGAGCCTCCGCCCAGTGGCCCTGGCGGCCTGCTCGCGGGCCCTGGGAGGCCCTGGCCTTCCTGGAGCTGCAGGGGGCAGAGGCCCCGACGGTCCCCAGGGAGGGGTCCCACATGCAGGGGTGAGGAGCAGCCACTGTGGGAGGGGACGCTCTCTGCCCACAGCCCCAACCCAGAGGTCTGCCCTGCCTCCCCCCACCGTCCCCTGTCACCCTCCGCAGCTTTGGGTCCTCAGCTTTTAAACATCATTTAAAAATCACGAAAGTAGCACTGGAACGGGAACGACTCCCACACTAGAACACACAGCTCGCAGGTCTGTCCTGAGTGTCGCAGACACCCGCATGTCCCGGCCCCGGCCTAACACTAAATGCCAGGGAAGTTCTCTTCTCGGCCTTTCCCGCACCCCTTCCTTCCTCTTCCTGGGGAGCTGATGTCACCGTTTCCCGGAGGTAGAGTAGAAAGAGGGTTCAGACTCTCTCCTTCCCTGACACAAAGCTCATCTCTCACCACGGTCTCGGGACGCAGAACACCGGCTTCCCACGTGGGCCCTTGCTTGGATCCTTCAGGATTTGGTCCCATAAATAAGAACTGTGATCACTTCTGCTCTGCGGTCACCATCTAGCAAGCCCGCAGTTGTTCAGTGCGTTCAGACGAGGTGCGAGATCACTGCAGGACTTCCCTTTTGACTGACGGGCGTGAGGCCTGCCTTCGGCTCGCAATCCTCCATCGGCGAACCCCACACTGGGCGGGCTCCATGCCGGTGCAGTGGCCTCTCCTTCCTGCCCAGCTGCTCACCTCGCGGCCTGCTGCGGTCTGCGGTCCCGCATCCTTGGGTCACGAGACCAAGTGAACCGGAAAGAGACCCGCAGGCATGAGCCCGAGGGCCCAGAAGACACTTGCGTGTCCCCTTCCACCTCCACCCCCACGGCCCGCCCACTCCGCGGGAAGGGACCGCGGTGGCCCGGCTACAAAACCGCATGACCGCAAAGCCCGACCGCGGGGCAGCGGGAAGATTTTAGGTCGGCGGGCTGGGCAGCCTGTGGGCCCAGGGGCGTCCTGCCGGTCCTCTAGTGAGCTGGGCGGCGACGAGGACCCTGGGCGCCTGGGCCCACCAACACTGCCCAGACTTGGTGGCCCGCCTCGTCCCTGGGTGGGACCTGGAGCGCTTTCTGCGCTCTGAGAAGAGGGAGCTTCGCGACCTGGGGACCGACCCTGGCGTCACGGAGAATCTCTTCCACCTTCCGTTTTACAGGCGGTAACCGTGCTTTTCACATTCTGAGCCTTTAATCTGCCTGGAGTTGCCATGCGGCGGGCAGGGAGCGGGGCTCACCCTGCCGCGGGTACGAGGTTCCCTTTCCCCGTGTTGCCCCACGTGTTTCCGGCAGGAGCGCGGCCTCCTCGGCCGGTTCTCTCTGCCTCTCTTCCTGGGCTCTCCTGCGGGCTCAGCTCCAGGACGGACCAACCCTCTGGATGACAGTGGCTGGCCACGCCCTGGCAGGCCTTCTCTGAGCTCCGCTGGGATCCGCAGCTCCTCTGTAAGCCCTGAGTGCTCTTGGGTCGCCCTGCGGGTGGAAGGCGGTGCTTCCTTCACTGAGAACGAATCCATTGCTGGTTTGTGTGTGTGCGTGTGTATGAGTGTGCATGTGCATGAGTGTGTGTGTATGAGTGTGTGTGAGTGTGCATGCATAAGAGTGTGTGTATGAGTGTGTATGAGTGTGTGTGCACATGTGTGTATGAATGTGCATGAGTGTGTGTAAGTTCATGTGTGTGTGCATATGTATGAGTGTGTGTGTATGAATGTGTGTGCATTATGAGTGTGTGTATGAGTGAGTGTGCATGTATGAGTGTGCATGTATATGAGTGAGTGTGAGTGTGCATGTGTATGAGTGTGCACGTGTGTATGAGTATGTGTGTATATGAGTATGTGTGTATGAGTCTGCATGTGTGTGTGCGTGCATGTGTATGACTGTGCATGTATATGAGTGTGTATATATGAGTATGCGTGTGTGTGTGAGTGTGTGTGTGTGAGTCTGTGTATGAGTCCGTGTGTGTATGAGTGTGTGTGTATGAGTGTGTATATAAACGTGTGTGTGTGCTAGTGTGTATGAGTGTGTGTATGAGTACGTGTGTATGAGTGTGTGTGCCAGTATGTGTATGAGCATGCGCGTGTGCATGTGTGTGTATAAGTGTGTGTATACGAGTACGTGTGTAAGAGTGTGTGTGTATGTGTATGAATGTGGGAGTGAGTGTGTGTGTATGAGTGTGTGTGCATGTGTGTATGAGCATGTGTGTGTATGAGTGTGTGTATATGAGTACGTGTGTATGTGTGTGTGTGTGTGTGTGTGTATGCACACCCTGCTTGTTTCAGTCTGACCCACAGATGCTGAGCCGGGAGCGGTCCTTGTGCACACTGCGCTCAGCTTCTGTAAACACACACAATTCGTGTCCGCACGGCAGGGCCTCTGTTTTATTTTTCTTCACAGTTGTGGATTGAACCCAGGGGTGCTCTACCCCTGAGCGACATCACCAGCCCCTTTGCAGTTTTTATTTTGAGACAGGGTCTGGCTAAGTTGCCCAGGCTGGTCTTGAACTTGAGATGCCCCTGCCTCAGCCTCCCTAGTAGCTGGGACTACAAGCCTGTGCCACTGCGCCCGGCTAGGGTTCCTCCTTTTGCAAGATGAATCTGAGGCGAAGTGACCTGTCCTGGGATGCAGGAAGGTCATTAAGACCAGAGCCCAGGGCTCTCTGAGTCCCACCCATGTCCTCTGTGGCAATATGCAGGTCAGCCAGGCCAGTGCCCAAGAGGGGTGTCCCGAGGGTCTGCTGCCACCACACACACGCTCGGGGCTCTGCACAGGGGGCTGCACCCCTCACCCAGACCCAGTTCCTGCCAGGTGAAATCTGCCAGGGGCTCCCTGCAGGGCCGTCCTGATGGTGCTCTGGGGAATTGACACACTGTTACTCAGCGGCTTCCAACCATAATGACATTATCTGCTCCACTGCAGAACCGGCCACACTCAATGGCCAGGAAAGGACTGGAGGGTCCTCCGTGCCAAGTTCCCCAGGGGCCCTGCCCCGGGCAGTATAAAGGGTGGCGAGTGAGGAAGCAGCACAGCCTCTCCAGCCCAGAGAGCGACCTGCCAGCAGCCTCGAGCACAGACCCCTTCACAGCCATGAAGAGCCTGCTCCTGACCCTGGGCCTCGGCCTCATGGCTGCCCTGCGGGCCCAGACGCTCCCTGTCTGGGATGAGGAGACCCAGGATGTGAGGCTCAGACGGGCAGGGTGCTGCGGGGCAGGGAGGGCCCAGAGGCCGGTTGCAAACCCCATCCCTCCCCTGCAGGAGACCCTCATTTAGGGTCAGGCCTTGAGCCCCGGCCCCAAGGGAACGGCACACAGAGCAGAGGGGTCTGGGCCAGGTGGGCCGGGGCCGCAGAGGGCTGGGTGGAAGCAGGTGCGCACACTTCACTTTCCCTGGGACTGAGCGCCTGTGGTCCTGGCCGGGCCGGGGCGCTGGGGTCCCGCTCTCCAGTGGGTCTGGTGGGAGTGGAGGGTGAGTTCGGGTGGGCTGGTGTTGCAGATGCTCCAGGTCTCTGGTCCTTGGAGCAGTAGAGTCTGGGGGCAGCAGAGGAGGGGCAGGGAGGCCTGGGGTGGGCCTGAGCCTTGATGGACAGGTGCCCTCTCCAGGCATCAGGCACATGGTACATGAAGGCCGCGGCAGCCGACGAGGAGATTCCCTGGAAGAAGCTGGAGTCTGTGTCAGTGACCCCCATGACCATCAAGACCCTGGCAGGGGGCCACCTGGAAGTCAGCTTCACTGTCCAGTGAGTGTCTGCTGGCTGCACGGCCCTCCCTGTTCCCACAGAGGACAGCTGAGGGCCCTTCTCACCCTGTGGCCCTCAGTACCTGGAGTCTGGTGGGCAAGTGTGTCTGGGAGGCTCCTCCCAGGCAGCCTGGGATCCCTCTGGCAGCCAGTGAGGGGACTGGAGGACAGAGTTCTGGTCACTCTGGGCCTAAAGGGCCCTTCGTGGGACACAGAGGGCCCAGCTGGTGCCTGGACCCGAGACGTGGAGAGGCCTGCAGCTCTGGACCCGTCCGGGACCCCCTGCCAGGCCATGCCCTGGCTGCTCTGAGCAGGGCAGCCGTGCCCACGGAGCTTCTGTCTTCCAGGATGGGAGGTCAGTGTCGGGAGATAAGCACCGTGCTGGAGAAGACAGACGAGCCGGGCAAATACACAGCCCGTGAGTCCTGGGCCCGTTCAGGGCAGCTCTGGTCACCCGTGGGCACAGGGGCCGTCCGGCACCTCCTCAGGGTGGCCTGAGGCTCTCCTTCCTGGCACTGCTACATACCCACCCTCCACGCCCACCAAACAGTTTGCCTTAGAGACTCAGACACCTGACACCAAGTGCCCCTGAGGTTGGGGTCAGGTCCGGGGGTTCTGGCCGGGCCTCCCGCTTCAGCACAGCTGAGCCGAGGCTTCGGTGAGAAGCAGGGTTGTACTTGGCTGGGGTGGGGTGGGACTGAGCTGCCCCAGCTCTAGCCTCTGCACATCTCAGGCCCAAACCTCCCTGTGACTCTCTGACTTAGAAGTGCCCATGTCTCAGATGTGTGGGGTTCCTGGGAAGTGGCCCAAGGCCCTGGGCCAGGCCTGGTGGGGAACCTGGGTCAGGGAGCCCGGGCAGCTGGAAGGGAGCAACCTGAGGGGTCTTCTGGGCTGGCAGCCTGCCCGTCCTGGGTCTTCACTGGAGGGTCAAGACGTATCCCCACCTGGTCCACTGTCCCTCTGCAGATGGGGGCAAGCATGTGGTGCACATCCTGAAGTCCCAGGTGGACGGCCACTACATCCTGTCCATTGAGGGGGAGATGCACGGGCAGCAGATCCGAATGGCAAAGCTCGTGGGTGAGTCTCCGTGCCTGGTGGCTCCAGCCTTGGCCCCTCCCACTTTCTCCCTTTGCCTCCGGCCCCTCCCCTAGGAGAAGCCACCAGGATCAAGGGTACCGGGTCCTTATGGTGGGTTTTCCTGGAGGAAGCCCTCTTCCCACCTCAGAGCTCAGGATTGGGATGGCCCCAGGTCCCTGCATGGAAGGCAGAAGGAGAGGTGCTGAGGCCCAGGGCCACCGATGTCATGAACGTCATGGGATGAGTCGAGGACTCCCTGGGGCAAACCTGGCAGCGTCATCCATGGGCACCTGTGGGTGTCCAGCAGGGGTCAGGGAGGGTATGTGGAAGGGAAGCCTGAGTGGGAAGTCCAGCTCGGAGCAGACACTGGTGTCAGGACACAGAGCAGTGGGAGGCTGCCGTGCCTGAGCCTGGGCAGGCAAGGCCTGGAGGCCCCAGGCTGTCCCACCCAGGTGCATGAGGGCACAGAGCAGTGGGAGGCTGGCGTGCCTGAGCCTGGGCTGGCTCGCTCCTCCAGGGCAGGGTTGGTCCTGCTGCTCCCTGTCTTGTCCTGTCCAGGGGAGGCTGGGTGGGCTTCAGGGAGATGGCTCTGGGCCTCCCTGGTCGGCTGTGCTGGGTGCACTGTGGCTGCTCACAGCCCGGGTCCTCCTCTCCTAGCTGGGCTCTGCCCCAGCCCCAACCTCCATGGAAAGGTCTCCCTCCCCAGCACTGTGCTAGTCAGTCTTCCAGGCTGGGTGGAGATGCCAGCCACTCCCAGTTCTGTGCCCCACACCCCTGTCTCCCCTTGGCCTCACTATAGGCAGAGACCCCGAAGTCAACCCAGAGGCCCTGAAGGACTTTGAGAAGGTCGCAGCAGCCAGAGGCCTCAACACGCAGAGCATCTTCATCCCCAAGCAAAGGGGTAGGAAGCAGGCGCCTGCGGAGCTCTCCCGGCCCCCCAGGGAGAGCCAGCCGGTCTCTTTACAGGAGCGAGCTGCCTGGAATCCTGGCTTTGTCCTCTGTGGGGTGTGGGAAGTGCTGGCCGAGGGCCGGCCCGGGTCCTGCGGATTTCCAGGCTCTTCTGACTCCCGTTTCTCTTTCTTCCACAGAAGCCTGCTCTCCAGGGAGCGACTAGGGTAAGCGATCAGTTTCAGGGGTCGACGGGTGGCACTTCCAGGGACACCCACCCCTGCTCTTAGGTGGCAGAGAGCCCCCTGGCCCGGCAGGTGGGCTCTGCACCTGGAGCGGCCTGCCCTGGGCATTGTCTGCGGGCTCCTCTGGGATGTCATTCCCGGAGTGAGGCTCTGCCGTGGTGAACGCTCCTGGGGTCGGGTTGCTGGTGGAGACAGTGCCCTTCTCCCCGAGTCCCCCAGAATGCCTGCCAGAAGGCGGGAAGTCCCTCAGCCCCTCTCTGGCCCCTCAGGGGTCATGACGATGACGACTCATGTGCCCCATGAGTTGTTTGAAGACGTGGCAGCCGTGCCCGGGGGGCTTCAGCACTCCTGGGTCCCTCCTGCTCTGTGATGTAGGGGAGCTGACAGGTCAGAGAGTTGCCCAAGCTCACCTCCAGGTGTGGGCGGAGCCGGAGGCCACACAGAGTCATTGTCCTTCCCTTGCCCTCCACTGGCCTGGGGTCACCTGTCCTTTTTTCCCACACAGGCATGGAGCTTTCTGGGCAACCTCTTCCTTGCTCTGACCTCCTGGATGGAGCGGAAGATCCCAGCATGCCCCACCACTGCAGTCTCCCTTGGCCTCCCCTCTGGGCTACCTGACCCTCCCCTCCTGTCCAGGGCAGGGATACCAAGCTCAGAGGCAGCCCCAGGAGGCCCCACCAGGACCTCTGGCCTGCAGGACATGGAGGGAGGCCCACCTGGGCCCGGCTGGCTCCCTGCACTGCCCTTCCTCCCCACCTCCCGTCCTTCCTGAACCTCCATAAAGAGCCTCAGCAGCCCCTGGCGACTCTGCCTGTCTGTGCATTTCCTGTGTTGTGGGTGTTCCTAGGCTCCTCGAGGATCTGCTGGGAGTGGGGCGTGGGGAACAGGAGGGGGGCGGGCGGGCCCAGCCTCGTCCTGGTTCTGTGGTTGGTACACAAGGGCCAGGTGCAGGGTGGCCACCGGGTGTGACCGGGGTCCTGCGGTGCTTTCTGAAGGTCCGCTGCCCACCCTGCGTTTGGAGCTGGTGCAGTGGGCCAGGGGTCCTGGCACCTACAGAAAGCAATGCCACAGACGAGGTGGACAGCTCCTCGAAGCTCTAGTCTTTCAGCAGAGAAGCAGGCTTGCAGCTTCAAATGGTTCTCTTGGAGAAAAGCAAATGCTTAAACCAATGCCTCAAGCTTCCCCTATGAGAGAAAAGAGCAAGCTGCCCCAATTGGCACCACCAATGGGACAAGACGGAGGCGTTGACCATGGGTGGGCAGTGCCAGTCACACCTGCGATGTTCACTCCAACATTCTGCCTCTGAGTCTTTTGGATTCTGTGCAGCTACAGATTTATTGCCCCTCGGTTCCAGAAGCACCACCCTTTATTGCCCGACATTCCACATGGAGCTGGGCCCTGCCAGCTTCTCTCTACAGCTGGTGCGGTCAGGCCTTGTCAGCAGAGGGCGCTGGGGGGTCTCTGGGAGAAGGCTTCCCTGTGGAGTCCAGGGTCTTTCTCCTCCTCCTTTGTGCTGCAGGCCTCCAGGGCTTGGCTGGGGTCAAGATGCCCAGTGGAGCTCACCCCCAGTGCTGGCCGCATCATGGGGTGGCTTTCCGGAGAGTTCCTAGGGTACCCTGCCCTCTAACCCTAACCTCAGCAAACCTTTCCGCCATGCCAGAGCCAAGCCTCACCCTCCCCAGGGCAATGGACACCTTATTTCTGTACTCCTCAGGGATCTCCTGGGCTTCAGTAGCCAGTTACAGTTAGAAGTTCTCCATGTTGAACTTCACCTGTTCAAACGCAGCCTGTCTCCTGACCCCACGGTGTTCTCCAAGCCTTTTGCTTTCTGGGTTCTAGTGCTGGACACTGGTATGGGGCACAACTTAAGAACAGACTGATCACCACTGAGACGTCCAAACTGAGAGTCTTTATTAGCCAGCTGGCTGACTCTCACACAATGCCCTGAAAATCACTGTTGGGAGAACAACCCCGACCATAGGGTCGCAGGGGTTTTTATCCCATAAATCAGTACATCAATCACAAGTGTCTGTTGCTATGATTTAAAATTACAAACTAACATCATGGGATCTGAATCGTTAGCAGAGGGGGAAGTAGGTCAAAATGACCTTACGTAGGTACACACTAAAGAACAGTTACTAACATCTAAACAATCACTGTTGACATCACCGCTAACATGGTACATTGTTTAGGAAACTAGGAATCAAAAAGAGAACAATTTTTCATTATACAAGAATTGCCATTTCGTCATTTTGTATGGCCAAACAAGTCATGCAAAGCAACTGTTGAGGGGCACAGAGGCGGGGTTCCCATGGGAGAAGCATTTCCTACGTAGCATGGAGTCTTGGGGTAAGATGGAGTCTGTTTAGTCATCGCGCACATTGCCTGGCCTATAACACTTCCATGGAGTCACATATGTCAACCCATCATACACATGGGGGCCTTGCTCACCCTGGGGACTGCCACTTTCAGCATCAGCCAGTTCCTAGGGTCAGCCAGCGGCGTGCCTGAGAGCCTTTTCTGAGCAGACCTCAGGCCCATGGCCACACCCCACCCACCTCCTGGCGGAGCTCCTGCACCCCAGGCCACATGGCTCAGCCCCATTCACCCCAGACCACAGGGCAGCCTGTGCAGCAAGCCACGAGGTCACCCAAACCCACCAGCCCTCGACCCGCTGGCCCTGCCCGTCCACCCTCCGCGTGGAAGACAGCGACGCTCTCACCCACATTTCCAGCTGCTCTTCTGCCTCCTGACGGGCCCTGCTGCTTCCCGAGGGGCGGTGGGCGTGGGGCCTGCATCCTGCTTCCAGGGACCTGTGAGCACAGGAAACGTCCAGGGGACAGCCGTTCTCTCTGTCTGACCTGATGAGCAGACCCCCCAGCTTGCTTTCTCTCCGCCATGCTGGACACAGTCTGCATGGGAACCTGTGGACGAGCTGCCGCTGCTCCAGGCTGGGCCTGCGCTCTCTGAAGCTCCCCAGGCTCAAGCCGCCTTGGGGAACACAGGCTTTCTGCGTGCGCAGTCACAGCTGGACGCTGCTGGAAACCAGCACAGTGTATCCAGTAACTCCCGACAGCAGAGCCCCGATTCCATTGGCACAGAGGTGACCAGGTAATTAAAGGGCCAGTGAAGGAGGAGGACAGAGGGCGGGTCAGTATGGACACCATCAGGGGCCAGGCTGCGCCTGCTGGTGAATGTCCACCTTAGGACTCTGTCTTCCTGTGGAGACAGGCAGACGGAGTCCCTGGCCTCCTGGTGGTCGCAGTTCAAAGGAGAGGCCTGGAGAGACCCTTCTGAGCTGGAGGCTGGTCACCGTTCTAGGCCCTTTGCAGTACCTGCTCTAAGAAAGGAGGCCGGGGTCGGCCAGAGAAGCCGTGACCTCTTTGTGGGCTGAGGCTCTCAGGAGGCTCTGAGGGCTGGGGTCCCCCTGGCTGTGGCCTCACGCTTCACGGCTGCGCCTCTGTTGGTCAGGCAGGAGCCCTCCAAGGCTCCTAAGCGCACAGGAGGCAGGGCAGGGCGGGCGTCTCCCTGCCCCACGCCCACCAGAGGTCGCCTTTCCCCACGGCCCTGTCCACCCACTCAGGCCGCAGATCAGTCGGGTCCTTTGTCTTCTAGCTCCTCAGTACATGAGAGCGGAAAGGCCGTCCCCTCTCTTGCCAGCCACGGTGCCCGGGTGACGTTGCCTGAACTTGCAGAGGGCAGGGGCATCTCGCCAAAGGAAAATGGGAGGAGGGAGGTGCAGGGCACCAAGTGGCCTCCAGGGGTTAGCTGAGCTTGCTCACGGGGACAGAGCTGTGGGAAGCCAGGCTTTGGGACAGCAACCAACTTGTGGCTGCAGCAGAGACAATGAGGACCAGGGTGGAGACACTGCCTCTGACTGCCCTGGGGATTTCAGGGAAGAAGTGTCAAGCTGTGCACTCCAGCGAACACCCGAAACCAGAGGCTGTACCTTGTCCCTAAAGCAGTGGGTGGTCCTGTAGCCACAGGGCAGCAGAGGCTGGAAACCAGACCCCTGATTCAGTAGCGTGGGCTGCAGAATTGCTCGGTGAGTGGCGTTCAGTCCTGGCCCAGGCTCTTGTGACAGCGGGGTCAATACGGACTTAGGCAAGGTCAGGTGACAGTGAAGGCCATGTACACACCTTTGCCTAAAAGTTTAGCTTTGGCTCAGACAGGTTCATGCACAGTGTCCCTGCAGCTCCTGGAGAGGCCCTTCACCCAAGCTCGGCCTCCCTGCTCGGTGGCCTCCGCCCCTGACGTGTGGTGGGCGTTTCCCTGGCTGCTGGCCGGCCGCTCCATGTCTCAGGGCCCCTCCTCCTCATGCGCCCTCCCAGAGGGCAGTGTCCTGAGTTCTGGTCATCACTGCTGCCCCACGTCCCATCTTGTCTCCTCCACTAGGCTAGGCGGCCTCGCCGCAGGCCCCCTCTGCGTGGTGTTGGAAACCCCCAGGCTCACAGCTGCAGCGACAACTCCCCAGCCCCGCCCCCTCCCTCGGGGATCTCAGCCCGCACCACCTGTGCCCAACGCAATCCTTCCGCAGGTCCCAGCCGGGCTCCTGTGCGTGCAGCAGACGCGCACGTCCACGCCCTGTCACTCCTGGATGCCCAGGTAGATGTCATCGCACTGTCATTCTGGCAGTTTCTTTCCAGCGGGTCTCTTTGCTCTTATAGTCCCCCCATGTCCCTAAATCTGCCCTCACTGCAGCCACTGGAGGGACCAATTAAGAGTCAAGCCACATCCCGATTCTGCCAAGGCCCCCCAGGGTCTTCCGTGTCCCTCAGTGAGAGCTAAGTCCTTGCGAGGGTCGACGCTCAGCCCATCAGTCCTGCCTCTCCCTCACCTGCTCTCTGGCCAGTCTACCCCGTGTCCTCGGCTTCAGCTGCTCTGCCCTCCAGGCTGCTCCTGGCACATGCCCGGCACCCCCTCCCTTGGCCTGCACTGGACGCTTCCCCCTCTGGAGTCACCTGACTCCTTCCTGGCTCATTCCTGCACTGGCCTCAGTTCTGTGTGCAAATGTCACCTGGTGAGGCCAGCACGTACCCTTCCATTTAGAACACAGACGCCCCTTGTCCCCATCGCCTGTCTGGCTCGTCCATGTGCTTCTCCCCATAGCACTCCCCTCCCCTTAAAGTGACATATAATTACAGGAGCCACAGTCAACCAGGAGCCAGGCCTGACAGTAGGCAGAACAGGGTGGTTTGCACAATGGACAATTAACAAGGAGGAGTCCAGTGAAGTGTGAAGGACAGCACTGGCCACAGGACAGTGGAGGAAGAAATCAGCGGGTGGGGTCCCTCCACGCGGCTGCTTGGACCTCTGGGGATGGGGCGTCTGCAGCCCAGGGGTGGGGGACCTCTGCCGGGTGGCCTGGGGTCAGTGTGGTCATGGTCAGTGCAGAGGTGAGCAGGTAGGCCGAGGCAGGATGGCCAGGCAGGCAGGAAGCCGCCCTCCCTCCCAGGCGCAGGCGCTCTGGCTGTGAGGCCTCCAGCATGGGCTGCACTCTACTTGGGGGTCCCTCCGAACCTCAGTAGGAAGCCGTCCACGGGGCCCACTGAGGCCAGTGGGAGGGAGGGCCCCGCGAGGCCCCTGCTTGGGCCACTGCCTGTCCCACAGCAGGAGGGAGAAATGAGAGAAATGGAAGCGTCTGGAAGCAGAAGGAGGCCCATCCTCCCAGCCTGCAGTCAGAGGAGCCAGCGTGGTGCCAGGTGCACAAGAGAAGGCCGGCTGGGTCCAGCTCCACCATGCCCTGCAGGCGATGCAGGGTGTGCCCTCAGCGGGAGACGAGGCATTGGAGGCTGGCACCTCCGTCCCTCCTCTGCTCTGTGTTTCTGTCCCAGGACCTGGACTTGGGCTGCAGAGCTGCCTTGGCTCCTTTTCTTCACTGAATCATGGCCTGTGCCCAGAGGAGTGCTTAGCTTATAGAAAGCATGGGAAAAAACATTGAGCACTGTGAGTCAGTGCTCCATTGCTGTGACAGAATACCTGAGAAAAACAACATAACGGAGCAAAGATTTATTTGCGCTCAGTTTCAGAGGTGTCTGTCCATGGTGGGTTGGCTGCATTGCTTTAGGCCCTAGATGAGGAGAGCATCAAGGCAGAAGGGAAGCGCACAGGAAGGAAAGCTGCTTACCTCATGGCAGACGGGAAGGAGAGGGGAAGAGGGAGGGAAGGAGAAAGGGGCAAAACAAGACACAGTACCCAAGGGCTTGCCCCTAAGGACCTTCTCCTCAACTAGGTTCCAGTCCTACAGTTTCCCACTAATGCTATCAGAGCCTCATGACCCTCCCAAGGCCCCACCTGTGAACCCCGCCACACTGGGACAAGGCTGTCAATGCAGGGGCCTTTGCTGGACATTTCAGATCCAACTCGAACAACCACAACAGATTCGTTTTCTTCCTTTGAAGCCCTGCACATGATATCCATCTCATGGAGATGAGTGTTTGTTGGACCATTGCTATTTTGATGGCTATTGGAGGTATTTCTACGATTTGTGAATAAAGCCAAGTTGTCATGGGTCACATCTGCTCATGTGCAGGGGGGACTGAACTGTTAGAGAGTGCTTCTGAGCAGAGCTGCTGAGTCACACTTAAATGCATATGAAACCACTTTCATGCTCATTGTGGTTTTTTAAATTAAACTTTTTACTTTAAGATAACTGTGGATTCACACGCAGCTGATATGTATATGGACCATGGCTGGTTGAATGTCCAGTTTTAAATTCCATTAAAATCCTCCCCACCTTGTTTTTTGTTCCCCCACATCATGGAGAAGTTGCCTGTCTGTTTTCATGGTTTCATGCCATGAAGCAGCCAGGAAAGCAACCTCCTCTGTGCCACCCTTGTGAGAACTCTATAATAGTATTTTAAACCTTAGTGTCCATTGCTACTATGTAGACATGGAGTTCAATTTTGTATCTTTATCTTGCTTCCTGCAACTTTGCTGAACTCATGTGTTAGTTCTAGGAGGATTCAGTTTTGTTGATTTTTACATTCCTTGGCATTTTCTACATAGACATATTATCTGCACTTAGAGATAGTTTAATTTCTTCCTTTCTAGATTTGTATGTTTTTTCTTGCTTTTTTAAAAAGCTTTATTGAACTGCCTGGAACTTTCTGCACTATATTAAATGCAAGAGGTGAAAGTGACTATTCCTGCCTTGTCCTGATATTAAAGAGAAAGCATTTCATCTTTCACCATCAGGAATAAGATTAGCTATAGGTTTTGTAGATGCTTTTTATCAAGTTGAGGAGGTTTCCCTCTATCCTTACTTTTCCAAGAGTTGTTATTCTCAATGACTGTATTTGAATTTTATCAAATGCTTTTCCTGAATTCATTGATATGACTATGTAATTTTTCTTCTCAACTTGTTAGTTAATACAGTTGATTTAAAAAAATAGACCCGGCTTTCTATTCCAGGAGAACAAACTCCTTTTGGTCTTGATATATAATTGTATACATTATATATCATTAAATTATATATGTAATTAGATAAAAGATATAAAGTATATATTAAATAGTATGTAGTAAGCTATTTGTAATATGATTATTCATAATTTAATGACATAACTTATATATTAGCTATATATAATCATATATAAAGCTATATTATATAATTTATAATTATTTATAATTGTAATTATTACATACTACTAACAATTATATAATCATTATCACATATAATATAGCTTTTATATAATTATATATAATTAAGTTATATATAATTTGCTGATATTTCATTAAAAATTTTTGTCTCTATATTCACAAGAAATATTGTCCTGTAACTTTCTTTTTTGGGTTGTCCATTTGGTTTTGGTTGGAAAGCCTCTCTCCTCCCCTCTTCTCCTACTTTCTAGAAGAGATTAGTGTAGAGTTGTTATTTCTTTTTTAAATGCTTGCAAAAGGTCTCTGGTAAAACCTTGTGAACACAGAGAACCCTTTTTGGAAGTTTGTTGTTGTCTTTGTTCGTTTGTTCATCTGTGTTTTGCAGTACTGGGGGTTGGACACAGGGACGCTTGCCACTAAGCTAAATCTCCAACTACATCCTCAACACCTCCTGCCTTGTTTTTCCTTTTTCTTTTCTTTTATTTCTGAGATAGGGCCTCACTAAGTTGCCAAGGCTGGCCTCAACTTGTGATCCTCTTCCCTCAACCTCCCGTCACCGGGATTACAAACCTGCACTACCAGTGCACTTGACTTGGAAGTTTTTTTAATTAAAATTTTAACCTCCTTCATAGTTAGGACTATTAAAGTTATCTCTTTTATATCAGGCTTGCATTTTTTTAGAAACTGTTTTATTTCACCTATATTTTCAAACTAATGTGTATGGGTTTGCTTACCATATCCACTTTTTATCCATTGGTATCTGTAGGGTCTGTAGTGATGACCCCATTTTATTTCAGATGTTGTTTACCTGGGTGTTCTCTCTCTCTCTCTCTCTCTCTCTCTCTCTCTCTCTCTCTCTCTCCCCTCTCTCATCAGTATTTCTAGAAAGTTCTCAATTTAATTAATCTTTTGAAAGAATCAGTCATTTGTTTTATTGTTTTTCTCTATTTAACTGATTGCTGCTTCTTATTTCTTTGTCTTTTTCTTTTTTCTTTTTTTTTTTTTTTTTTCCTCTATTCATTTTGGGTTTATTTTCCTTTTCTTCTTCTGGATTCTTGAAGTAGGAGCTGATGTGGTTGATTTTTTTCTTCTTTGTCTTTTCGGATGTATAACATGAGTGCTCTGAATTCTGTTCTCAGCCCTGACGTGGCTGATTTGTGTATCACAGATCTTCAC
Source organism: Sciurus vulgaris (assembly GCF_902686455.1). Lineage (NCBI taxonomy): Eukaryota > Metazoa > Chordata > Mammalia > Rodentia > Sciuridae > Sciurus > Sciurus vulgaris. The sequence continues at coordinate 87,488,982 of NC_136476.1, read as the reverse complement.
TTGTTGTACTATCATTTTCATTCAGCCCAATGTCTTTGACCCATGGATTGTTTAGAATTGTGTCTAGTTTCCAAGTGTGTGGAAAAGATTCCCCATTATTATGCTGGTGTTGATTTCTAGTTTGATTCCATGCATGTGGTCAGGGACCACGTGCTAGATGACTTTGATTCTGTTAAATGTGCTGAGGTGCCGGGCACCGTGGCCACACCTGTAATCCCAGTGGCTCAGGAGGCTGAGACAGGAGGATCACAAGTTCAAAGCCAGACTCAGCAATAGTGAGGCGCTAAGTAACTCAGTGAGACCCTGTCTCTAAATAAAACAAAACAAGGCTGGGGATGTGGCTCAGTGGTGGAGTGCCCCGAGTGCAATCCCCAGTATCGAAAAAACAAAACAAAAAGAAAGCGCTGAGTTCATTTCATGATTTCGGATCTGGTCCATTGCTGCTGCCTGCAGCAATGAGACTGCGGGAAGGAATTGGAGGCAGACTGGGAACGAACTACTTCTTTATCTTTTTCTGTGCTGTTTCCTTGCTTGCTCGCTTGCTCCCTAGTTTATAGAGGAAGAGAGGCTTGCTTGCTTTTAGAGGTGCTACGCTTTCAGAGAGGCTACGCTTTCAGAGGTCTGCTGCTTCTTAGAGGTGCATCCCAGAGGTGCATCCTTCTTCCAGGTGAAGAGAATGTCTTATATACACTAAGGCAGCCAATCAGCTTAGGATTAAGTAGCACGATTGGAGCACGACCACGGTTCCACTTAAGAAAGAATGAGGAGCACGTGTTGACCATGAGCGCTGAAGAGACATCAACCAATCAGGCAAAAGGTCATGAGAGATCACGCCATGTTAACACTAATTGTGCGCCACCTCTTGGCCCAATGCCAGCCGCCATCTTAGAGCTGCTCAGACATGTCTCCACAGTCCATCTTAGTACATGTCTAGTGCGGCTCTGTGTAGAGGGGTCTGCGGATGTCAGTTGGATGATGGTCGATGTGGCCGTTGAGCTCCTTAATGTTCCTGTTTTCTGCCTGCTTGATCCATCCACCGGTTCTTGAGAGGGCAACATTGACATTTCCAACCACAGCTGTGATTTCCTCTACTTCTCCTTTCAGTTCCCTAAGTCGTACTTCACGTGCTCTGAAGCTCTGCTGTTCCATGCATCCAACTTTTGGATTGCTGGGTTTTTTTCATGGGACTCTGTACGATTGATTATGTGATCTCTCTCTGGCTCTGCTAGTTTTCATTATTCTAAAGTCTATTTTATCTACTATTAAACCAATACTTCTGCTTCTTTGATTAATGTTCACATGTTGAGTCTCTTTACCCAATTCTATTTCCAACCTGCTCTGTGATTAAACTTGAAGTAAGTTTCTGGCAAACGGCATATATTTTATTACAGTTTTAATCCATGCTGCCAGTCACTGTTTTCTAATTAGTCGATCGGAATGCTTAGGCCTTCACATTTCATGTGATTGTTAATGTGTGAGGGCTCGTCTTGTGATTCTAGGGCTGCTTTAACAAGGACCACAACCTAGGTGGTTTAAAACACAGACATTATGCTCTCACGGTTCAAGAGGCCAGAGGCCTGAGATGGAGAGAGAAATGGAAGGTGGGAAATGCAAGGACAGGTGTGTTGCCCAGGAAGTTCCACTGTGGTGAATTGTGGCTCAGTGCTCCTGAGGGTCCTCCGAGAATCAGGGGAACCAGATCACCGTGTCCCACTGGCAGGGCAGAGAACGTGCTGTCTAGTCACTGAGTAACGACGCCTTTGCTGAGCGTGCTACCTCCCTGCACATCTGGGTTTCACCGTGTGTCAGGGGAACACAGAAGATGAGATGCAGGCAATCGAGGTGGACACTGTGAAACTGTCAGCGTGTCCAGGACTGTCCACAGCATTCGGGCTGAGAGGGTTGGTCATAGGAACCTGAGCCAAGCCCACCCCTGGCCCTGCGCTGACCACTCATGCTATACCTCAAGCCCGACTGTAACGGAGGCTTCAGGCTGGTGGAGGCACCGGCTCTAAACTAATTGAGATAGTGGAACAAACTCCAGTCCCCGTGGCCGGACTGATCGCCAGGCTTACTGGACATTCACCTCAACGCCCTCCTGTCCCTCTAGATGCATCTTGATCCCAGCTGACGAGCCCCCTGGCTCTTGATCCATGAGCCTTGTCTTGGACTCCCTGTCGTTCTGCAGCTTATCCTTTCCTCAGTAGAAGGAGGTGAGATGGTCGGTTCCCCAGAGGACTTGGCCTTAGGTCTACTGTGGGTGGATGGAGGGAGGAGGCAGCATGGCCATCAAAATCTCATCCCCAAAGGTTGAGTAGAGCCCAGACGCTGGCCACTTCAGTGAGGCACCTAGGAATCAGCAGCCCTGAAAAGCTGTGACCACCCTGGGGTTCACAGGCCAGGCTAGTGAGGGATGTCACAGACATGGTGGGAGCTGGGAGTGGCAGCCCGACAGGATGTGACAGCCAAGGGCACGCAGGCAGCAGAAAAATGCCTCAGCCACGGAGAATGGGGCACAGCCCTCCCCTGCCCTGCGGACTCCCGGTGCTGCCTCCGTGCGTGACCCCACCCCCTGCCCTACTCTCCTGGCAGCACCTACCCCGAGCTGACCTCCACCTCCTGCCCCACCTGCTGTCCGTGACCATTGAACTCAGCCAGCAGCTCAGAAGAGTGGGGTTGGAGAACCCAGTAGAGTTCAGCTTGCCGGGACATGGGGCACGGTGGGTGACTGGTGGGAGGCCCATGGAGGGTTCCAATGGCATGAAGCTCAGGATGGGAGGCGATGACCCTGTGCAGTCAGTCATCTCTGCATGCTGATGACCCTGTGCTGTCAGTCATCTGTGCATGGTGATGACCCTGTGCTGTCAGTCATCTGTGCGTGGTGATGACCCTGTGCTGTCAGTCATCTGTGCGTGGTGATGACCCTGTGCTGTCAGTCATCTCTGCGTGGTGATGACCCTGTGCTGTCAGTCATCTGTGCATGTTGTCCTCTGGTGTCCACCATGAGTTGACCCCAACCTCCTGCCATCCCATCTCATGACAGTATTTATCATCAATAAACCTTGACCTTCTGCCTTTTGTCGTGTCTAGCATGGGTTGACCTCTGTCCTACCTTTTGTCCACCATAGGATGACCCAAACTTCCTGCCCGCCACTGTCCACAACCAGTTGAATGTACCCTTCTGTAAGAAGAACCCTCTGGAAGAGAACACAGTAGAATCCAGCCCCCGGGACACGGCAGGCGACTGCAGGAGGCCCCGGGAGCTCCAGTGGCACTAGCACAGGATGTGTAGCGGCTGCCCTGTGCTGTCAATCATCTGAGCATGTCCTTCCCTGACTTTTCAAAGACTGAAAATACATGCCCACGTCACACGTTGATCCAAGAGTCACACACAAGGTGTCGAGGGTGTGGTCGAAAGAACAAGGGACAGAGAACCTCCCCCCCTCCCCCGTCTGGGGTGGCCAGCTGCTCACTGGTCTCTGGTCCTAAAGGGCACGGGCCCCGCCCTCCCCAGCCCTGGGAGGACAGGCTTCCTGCTCAGCAGCACCTTCTGAGCTGGGGTCAATCCTGGCTCATGCCAGCACCTCAGGACATCCCAGGGGTTATTAGAGAGTGCTTATTAGTATTGTTTAGCCAGTACCCGGGCCAGAGGGGCACAAAGATGCCATTGTGGGTCCAGCACCTGATTCCAGAGCTGAGGCCAGCTGGGACCTGGGACAGGTACCCAGGCCTAGGAATGGTGGGGTCTGGAGGGGAAAGTGAAGCTCTAGCTCCAGGGTGGGGGACAAGCTGGGCAGAGGCAGCAGAGCAGCATCCAGGGGGGCTCAGGACAAACTCTGAGCAAGGTGGGCACCTGGCCTCCTTGTGCCTCTCCCAAGATTAATCCAGAGGGAACCAGGCTGTCCTGGGGGCCTGGGGTGGTCGAAGGTGACAGGGAGGGGAGAGCCTTTGGGAGCCGGGGGCTCTGAGGACTGAGGTGGAGGGGACGCTGCAGGGTGGGCTCCCCCAGGCCGTGAGGGCAGCTGGCCCTGAAGCCCACTCCAGGGCGAGGCAGCGAGGATCCAACCTCCAGGGAGCCTCGCTGTGCCAGGGAGCAGGGTGCCCATGTCCTGTCAGGGGTCCTCAGACGACCAGAGCAATAGCGGCGAGCGTCCCCTTGTTGGAGCAGAGTCCATGAGCCTCGCAGAGGGCGAACCACCCAGGAGACACGTCTTCATGACCCTGACACGGGCCGGGCTCCTCGTGTGCCCTGAGAAAGCAGTGACCACAGAGCCAAGCCCCTGTCCTGGGGACTCCGGCTGCCACACAGGAGGTGGGCGAGGGACAGAGGGGGGATGAACCAGAGGGTAAGAAGTGCCTGGAGACAGTAGAGCTGGCCTCCTGGCAGAGAATGAGAGGGGTCAGGAGGCCAGGTCACTCCCTAGGGTGGCCTGGAGCCCCTCCGAGGAGGTGAGGGCTAAGCTGACCCTGGTCATGCAATGGCGTCCACGCTCCCGGGCAGCTGCAGGGTGGGGCATCCCTGGCAGGGAAGGGCAAGGAGTGGGGCTCCCGGGTGGGGAGAGCTGGGGCTCTGGGGGCTGGCGGGACAGCCTCGGCTCTGGAGCGCAGCCCTGTCAGCAGCAGGTGGGACGCCAGTCCCTGGGGAAGACAGGGCCCTCCCTCCCTGGTCCCTGGCTTACCCGGGCCCCCAGCCCACACCCTGCGCTCCGTCCCCTCCAGGCTGGCTGGGCCGGGAGCAGCACCTTGGGTGGGGCAGGCATTGAATGGCCTGTGTGTCTTTCCTCTCCAGGTGGCACCAAATTGTTAGTCATGGGATCCCAACAAATCCGACCTTCCCCTCCCTGATGGGTGAGGATTTGGCCCTGACAGACAGGCGAGTGCGTGTGGTCTGTGCCACGTACGCACAGGACACTGGCCATGGGGTACATATAGGGCGTCCTGTGAGGAGCCACACAGCCGCGTCCTGACGCCCCAGGTGACCTGCCTTGGCCCTGAGCGAAACCTGGAGATGAAGATGCTGTTCCTGAGCATCGTGCTGCTGGGCCTGGTGGCTGCCCTGCAGGCCCAGGACCCCCTGTCCTTCCTCTCAGAGGAGCTAAATGTGAGGCTGGGGGGCCAGTGGGCAGGGATTGGGGAAATGCCCTGACCCTGTCAGTGGGCAGCAGCTGGGAGCCTGTTGCAGTGGTCACTGCGCCCCTGCCCTGGGGCTGTCAGAGATGGGATTCCCTGTGCTGGCAGGAGACAGGGCCCTTCTTGGGGACAGGGCTGACTCAGGGAGAAGGGTCAGGTCAGGGTCCTGCTGAAGTGACCGGGACCTGAGTTCCTCTAAGGGCAGGGCCCTCGGGAGTGAGGCTCATCCGTTGCCAGGTCCTGGTCCGTGAATAGAACGGATAATGGGGGGCAGAGCCCTCCAACTCTGTGGGTCCAGGAGCCCCAAGTGCTTGTCTTGCCTACTGAGCGCAGGGAGCAGACCTGTGGAGGCCAGCCTGTCTGGGGGGGCTCAGCCGTGCTCTGGGTTCCCCTGAGCAGCAGGTGCCTGTACAGGGGATGATGGGGAGAATCTGGGGGGCTGTGGTGTGCTCATGGCTTGACCTTCCCAGATCACAGGGACCTGGTACACAAAAGCCGTGGTGGTCAACACGACCCAGATACCAGGGTGGAAGAGACCCAGGAAGGTGGCCCCCACGACAGTGACGGCCCTGGAAGATGGGACCTGGGAGGCCAAGACCACCCTCCTGTGAGTGCAGCCCACTGCAGGGCCCTCGATCCCCTTGTTCCACCCTTCCCCTTCCACGTTTTGGGGGTCGTCAACAGTAAGGCCCCTGACTCTGATGGGACCGAGTCCAGGAAGCATCCTAAGGCTCAGGCAGGGCTGGGATGGGATGCTCAGTGTCACCTGGTCAGGGCTGGCCCACCAGGGGAGCCGAGGTTGGCTCAGGAGCCGGTCCTGAGAGCAACTGCCCGTGAACCTCCTGTTTTCCAGGATTAATGGTCGGTGCCTAGAGAAGAAAATTACACTGCAGAAAACAGAGGAGCCGGGCAGATACAGAGCCTGTGAGTCCTCCTGCCCAGAAGCCCCCAGGTGGCAGGGTCCCTGACCACCTCCAAGGAGGGGCTGCCTCTCCTTCCGAGGGGCCTTGTGCCTCTGACCCCAGACACCAGGTGTCACACGCTGTCCCCAGCAGGGACTGACTGGGCAGTGGCTCCCTCTGGGTGGCCCTAGCTCTTGACCTTTAGGAAACTGAGGACTGGAAATCCTGGACATGGGGCAGGGCAGCTGCCCAGGCCAGGGCCAAGCTCCACCCTCCGGTCCTCCAGCCTCCAGCATCTGGACTCCACAGCTGGCTGGCACCTTCCGTGGCTGGGGCAGCGGGGCTCCCAGGTGACAGGTGACAGTTGAGGCTCTTCCTCAACGTGGTCTCCAGGGTATTTAAAATAGGTGTGAGGACACTAAAGAGCTGCTTCCTCTGTCCAGCCTCAGTCCACCACAAGGGGTTCGTATTGGTAGAGGAGCTGCCTGAGCAGGAGCACTACATCTTCTACTGCCAAGACCAGGGCCCGGGGAAAACGCCTGGCGCTGCCAAGCTCATGGGTGAGCGTCCCCGGGAGAGCCCGTCTCCTGCCCACGGTCCCCCTCCCAAAGCTGGAGGACACAGCCACACCCTGGAACCAGGCACTACAGCCCTTGGGCTGGCCTTGCATGCCGGGCACTGTGTGCTGCCCGTGCAGACTGAGCTCTGAAGTGGGAAGGGGTGGGCTGGGGGACCGTCAGGGACAGGGGCAGGCGAGGCCCTCAGCTTCCTGACCACTCACAGGGGCTGCAGCCACTACAGCTGCCACGTGCCCCGGCCCAGTGTTTAGGCCTCAGGAGAGTCAGCATGAGGGGGAGTGTCCTGCAAAGAGTTTCATGGGCCTCTCCAGGGTCAGGGGACAGCCCTGTGCCTCTAGGACGTGGGGTGCTTCCAAGTCAGGGGCCTGCCTCTGAGGCCTGTCCACTCAGGGCAAGGCCCTGGATGCCTTTGGTGGCCCTGTCCTCACAGCCTGTGTGCCCAGCACCCCTCAGCTCACCTGGTCCCTCCCCCAGGGAGGACCCCGGAGGAAAATCTGGAGGCCCTGGAAGAATTTAGGAAATTCACACAGCGCAAGGGACTGTTGGCCAAGGACATCTTCACACCTGAGCTGACAGGTGAGGGCTGGGCTCTGTCTGTGTCCCTGCAGTGCATCCTCTGTGACCCCCACGTCCCTGCACCTCCAATTCATCTCCATGTCCCTGCGTGCCTCTCTGTATCCCCATGAGCCCAGCCCCTCACAGGGACACGGGGGCCCTGCTGGTCTTGGTCATGGGAGGTTGGAGCTGTGGGCGGGACGGGTTCTGCACCCTGTCCTGGCGCCTCCTCACCCTGGGTTTTTCTGTTTTTGCAGAAACCTGTGTTCCCGAGCAAGAGTAGGGTAAGTGAGCTCCGGGAGGATGCTGGGAAAGCCCAGAGTCCTGGGCTCCATCTTCTCTGCCTCCTCCCATCCACCCAAGCAGGGGAGTCCCCGCCTGGCCAGGCAGGGGTGATCCCTCAGGTATTGGACTGAGCACAGTCCCAGGACGCTTGGCAAGTCCTTTCTTCTACCGGCAAGGGTCAGTCCCATCGTCTCCCACACCCTGGCTCCCTGATCCACTCTCCACTCGGCTGTCCACCAAAGACCTGGACGATCATGGAAACCTGGGCTGGCTCTTGGCCAGGGGCTGCCCATCAGGTCTCCCCACAGCCTGGGGAAGGAAGGACTTGGACCTGAAATCTGCGCAGCCTGCAGCCCTGCCCCTGCTCCTCCCATGGAGGTCCCCTCCTCAGCTCCTCCTCTTGTCCAGGAGCCACGTGGGTCTGCACCCCCTGAAACCACCCTGCCACTGACAGAGCCTACGCCTGCCCGGAATGCCCTTCCTGCTGGACCACTCTCCTTCTGGACCGCCCTCCTCCTGGGCCACGCTCCTCCTGGACCAGCCTCCCATGCAGCCGTTGTTCCCATCCCTCCTGACTCCAAATAAAGACCTTCAGCACCACTCAGGGCTTGGCGTGTCTGAAGGGGCCTGGAGGTGGCTCCCTCTGGCTCTGCTAGGAGGGAGCCATGGGGAACTGGGGAGAGGTTGGGCCCGGCAAGGGTCAGACCCCAAGGCCCACAGCATCTGATGGGCCTTAGGGCCAGTGCTGTCCTGAGGTCCCCTCACAGGCCAGTGCCCAAGTGTCCTGGGAAGATGCTGGGCCCCGGGCAGGAGCATCTGGGAAGTCCCTGGGTGGGCAGGACTGGGGAGACATCGTGTCAGGGCTGCAGATGGAGCTAGGTCTCTGGCTCCTGCATTAACATGGGCCTCAAGGGATCCTGCAGGGTGGGACTTGAGCAGCCTCAGCTCAGGGCAGGTGAGGAGGGAAGGTGTCAGCACCTCCCTCGTCACCCCTCAGGCAGACAGAGCCAGGCACAGCCTCCCCTGGTCTGCTCCCTCACCCTGCCCTCCTGTGGTTGTCCAGGGCCTGGTCTGTGTGAGAGTATTTCACAGATATCAGGATGAAAGGATTCTCAATCATCTAGCAAAGGGGAAGCACAAAGACAGGAATTTGAACACAGGAAGCATTGAACTCAGTGCAGAAATCATTTGCAATGCAACTTTCCCTTGTGGGGTCAGTTTTCCCAGGCGCCCTGGCATGAACTTCACCCGTGTGACTGTCACCTCCACAGTCAGAACACAGCAACATTGTCACTCCAGGCCTTCCCTGAGGTTCCTATGGCCAGGTCACTCCCCGACCCTGACGGGTGCCCAGCTCCTCCCCTGGGGATGTCCCAGGAACAGGGTGGCAGTGTAGGAGCCTCCTGGACTGACTCTGCCCACTGGGTGGGACCTGGAGGTGCTCCCCGGGGGGCTCTCTCCTGCACTCAGCCCCTTGTCCCCAGGCCCTGGGGGAGGGGGACACTGTTCTGGGCTTGGTAGAGAGGTCTCAGGGCTCTGTCCTCCTGGGTGTTTCCACCAGGGCACTGGCCCCTTCTCTAGACACTGGGGCCAGTGAAGGACAGCCTTGTGGGTTCTTGGCCAGGCTGGACCTGGGGCTGGCCTGGGCCAGGGCTGCATTTCCACCCGGCCTCCTGCAGGCAGCGTGAGGGGGCGTGGCGTCCCCTCTGTGTCAGTGTGAGCTTGGACCTGTTAAGCCATCGCCCTGGCTCCCTGCCTGCTTCCCTTTCCCAGAGGCCTGCCGTCTGGTGGGTGTCCGTAGTCCCCAATGAAGCCACACTCAGGGACCGTCACTGTCCGGGGCACTGGAGGCACTGGAGGCTGCTGTCCCCTGGGATGTTGCTGGGCTGAGTCAGCTCAGGTGTGAGGCGGAAGCAGGCCCCTCCCGGGTGGCTGCCCAGGGCTCTGGCCCACCCTGCTGATCTCTGTGGACCAGGGCTGCCCTCTCCTGGGAGCCCCACGTTCTCATCATCTCCTGGACCCTCCCTCGCTGTTGGCCCCTGGGCTGAGCCAGTCATTGAGAGTCTCATCCGCTGGGCCAGAGGTGGCTCCCCAGCCACCTGAGCAGAGCGTCAGGATGCAATGGGGCCGCAATTCCAGAGCCAGCCCAGGCTGCTGCGTTCTGTGAGCCCCTGGACCCCCCTCAGCTCTGCCAGGGCAGGGCTGGTGTCTGCTCTGGGCCCCATACCTGTGTCATACCAGGCATGCTCCAGGGCCTGTGGGAGGATGTCCACATCTAGCCTCTCCCTTAAAGAGCCGCATGGGCCACTGCCTGTCCAGCCCATTGGGAACAAATACGCTCTGGGTCCTGTCCTGCAGATCACCCAGGTCCTGCTGGACTTGAGTGACAGGTCCAGTCCTTGCCAGGACTGCATCCCCCAGGGGACAGTCATCAACTGGCCCACGGTTGGGCTTGTGAACCCCAGGAGGACAGTGTTTTGTCACTAGGTTTGGCCTCGGTGGAGACCTCTGCGAGGCTTCAGGCGAGGAGGCTGTTGTTACCCTGCACCAGGCACGTGGCCACTGGCTGAGGCCCAGGAGCTGGGGCTCAAGGCTCTCTGACACCAACCCAGACGACTCAGTCTAGGTCCCAAGGCCCACAGTCCTGGCTTGGTGTGTGCAGTCACTGGGGCTTCGCTAGACACACACGTGTCCTCCTCTGAAATTCTGCCCATCTCCAATAGTTGCTGAGCCTGGTCCTCAGCCCTGACTACTTCTGGGGACAGAGATGAGGCTCTACTTGAAGGCCACATTGCCTGTCTCTGTGGGCTAGGTTGCGACCACAGAACCCCCCTGGCCATGAACCGCTCTTGGTAGCTGGCCAGGTAGACAGAATCCATTCTCGCCATCTGCGTTGGGCTGGGGGTTGTCTTCTACTGACTCCTTCAGTTTCCTTTGTTTTTCCATTTTTCTTGTATGCTCCACTTCCTTGCTTAGTGACTTTTCCTTGGTGTATAGAAGAGCTTCTGAGCTTCTTCTCTGGCCTCTATCCTGCTCCTTGCTGGGCTCATCAGGTCTCAGAGTCTTGGTGGAATCTTCAGGGTCCTGTTCCTCTAGGGTCTATCATCTGCCTCCTCCTTTCCTGTTTTTACCCTGTTTATTTCCCTCTCTTCCCTGATGGTTCTGGCTAAACTTTCGTGGACTGTATTGAGCGAGGGTGGTGAGCGGACATCCCTGTCTCAGTCCTGATTTGACAGGAGATGCCTACCTATTTTCCCCCGTTGATCTGATGTTGGCCACGGGTTTGTCCTCTCTGGTCCTCATTAGGCTGATGCATGATCCTTCTGCATCTTCAGGATTCATGATTCTTCAGGACTTTTATGAAGAAGAACTGTTGACTTTTGTCAAGATGTTTTTCTGCATCTCTGAAGGTCGCCGTGTGGTGTTGCCCTTGATCCTGTTTACGTGCTCTTCCGTTCATCCACCGGCGAATGCTGCACCTCCTTGCACCCCTGCATTGACACCCACTTGGTCGTGGTGGATGACCTTTTGGATGTGCTGTCGGGTCTGATTTGTGAATATTTTATCCAGGATTCTGGCACCTCTGTTCACCAAGCGTAGTGGTCTACTCTTTCCTTTCTTGTTATGTCCCTACCAGGTTTTGGTAGCAGGGCAATACTGGCTTCAGAGGATGTGTTAGGAAGGGTTCCTTCCCGTGCATTTTATAAAATCCTCTGGGGGACCTTGATGTTACTTCTTTAATGTCATGAAATTAAGTAGTGAAGCCAGAAGGTCCTGTCCTGTGTTTCTTTGTTGGAAGACTTTGTATTATTGCCTCAGTGTCATTGGGTACTGTCAGGGTTTTTGTTTGTTTGTTTGTTTTTTTGTTGTAAGTTTGTTTGTTTGTTTGTTTGTTTTGTTTTGTTTTGGACCTGCAGAATGAAACCCGGGTGCTTAGCCACTGAGCAGTATCCTCAGCCCTTTTGTTCTTTATTCTGAGACATTGTGCCTTGTCCCTAAGTTGCTTAGGGTTTCCCTACATTCCTGAGGCTGACTTCATACCTGTGATCATCCTGCCTCAGCCTTGTAGTCTATTTAGGTTCTTCATATCCTCTTGGATCAATATTGGGAGGTCCTACATGTCTGGATTATTTGTCCGTTTCTCCTAGGTTTTCCATTTCATGGAATATAAGTTTTCAAAGTATTCCTTAATGATTCTCAGGATTTTGGTGGTATCTCTGTAATATCTCCCTTCTCACCTCTATTGTATATATATATAAAATCTATATGCTTAGATTGGCTAAGGAGTTGACAATTTCATTTACCTTTCCAAAGAAGTAACTCTTTGTTTTATTTTTAATGTTTCATTTTGACTTCCTCTGGATTGTTCTTATAGTCTCTATTTCATTTAGTTCTGTTCTGACATTTATTATTTCCTTCCTTCTCCTGCTATTGCTCTTATTTTCTAGGACCTTGAGATGAACTCTGGTTTGTTGTCCCTCGGCTTATTCCTGTCCTTGCAGCGTGAAGATGACAGACTTCCGCTCTTCTCTCCAGCTTGCATTTGGAGCTATTAACGTGCAGCTCACACTGGTGCAGACCGTCCACCGGTTCTGACGTGCTGCATTTCACTTTCATTCCACCGAGCATACTTTAAAACCTACCTCAAGACTTCCTCTTGACCCCAGGACCGTCTAGAATTCTGTAGTTCAGTTTCCAATGCTCTGGAGAATGACTTCCCGTTACCTTTCTGGTGTTGACTTGTGGTTTGTGACCATGTGCAGGGGACACGTCCCAGGTGATTTCCATTCTTTAAAGTGTGGAGGTCACTGTGTGCTCTGGCATGTGGGCTCCCTTGGCACAGGTCCCAGGCTGTCTGGAAGCGGTGTGTGTGGGGGGCTGCTTGTTGGTGTTGCACACGTGCCCGGGACCTCATGCTGCTTGGTGCTGGGGCTAAGTTCCCCGGTGTCCTGCTGGGTTCTGTCTGTCTGATCTCTCAGTTGCTGAGAGGTGGTGTTCACGTCTCCAACCAGCACACATTCAGGGCTCCTATGCCTTCTCTGTGCAACGGCCCGGAACCTTATAATGTTCTCTCCATCTGTTAATTTTTCATGATTCTGAAGTGTCTTTTATCTGATCTTGAGTATCTGCTTTAATTCGTCAATGTTTACATATTATACCTTTGCCCATGATTTTACTCTCACCTGCCTCTAGGGTAACTTTTGAAGTAAGCTTCACAAGTAAACTATGTAGACAGCATAGTTTATCCATTTTCAATCCTGTCTACCAGTCAGTCTTTTAATGGGGATATTTTGTCCGTTTACATTTAATATAATTATTACCTTGTCAGGGATTGCATTAGTTCTCTAGGGCTTCTGCAACAAAACACACAAACTGGGTTTCTTAATGCACAGAAACTTCTCTCACTGCTGTGGAGGCCAGGAGCCTATGAGCAAGTGAGATGTGGAAATGAGAAAACAGAGAACAAGGAGGTGAAGCCGTCCACTAAAGAGGTTGCTGTGGTGGGAAGCTTTGGCTCAGACCCCCTGAGGGCCCTCCAGGAAATAAAGCGGAATCATGTCCAGTCTTCCCACAGGAAAGGAGGCGCACAAGGCGTCTATGGAAATAGCTACCGCCCCGCTAACTGAGCACGGCAACTGCTCTGCACATCTGCTTCAACAGCGTGTGTCAGGGGCGTCTCAGAAGAAGCGACGCCACAGGGCCTCGAGCTGGGAGGCCGAGTCTCTCAGTGCCCAGGGACTGTGTGCATCCATGGCAGGTGGGCTGAGAGGGTTGGCCATCAACACTTTCGCCCACAGCCCACCCTGGCACTGCACTGACCCCTTTATGCTATAACCCAATGCCATTCAGCAGCTGAGACTTCAGGGTCCTGGGGCCACAGCTCTAAAGTAGGCAGTTAGTGAGACAAGCCCCAGTCCCCACCGTCCTTTGGTCTTTCAGCCGTACTGATGTTTTCCTGAGTCCGCCTCCGTCCCCTCTAGATGCACCTCAGTTCCAGCAGCTCGCCCTCTGGCCTGGTGCTTTTCATGGTGTCAGCAAAATCTTTTTATGACAAAACGTTGGGTGAGGTCCAGACGCTGGCCACTTCAGTGAGGCACCTAGGATTTGGCAGCTCTGGGAAGCTGTGACCACCCTGGGGTTCAAAGGCCAGGCTAGTGAGGGATGTCACAGACGTGGTGGGAGCTGGGAGTGGCAGCCTGACAGGATGTGACAGCCGAGGGCACGCAGGAAGCAGAGAAATGCCTCAGTCACGGAGAACAGAGCACAGGCCCTCCCCACGTCTTCATGACCCTGACACGGGCCAGGCTCCTCGTGCACCCTGAGAAAGCAGTGACCCACGGAGTCAAACCCCTGTCCTGGGGACTCCGGCTGCCACACAGGAGGTGGGCGAGGGACAGAGAGGGGGGATGAACCAGAGGGTAAGAAGTGCCTGGAGACAGTAGAGCTGGCCTCCTGGCAGAGAATGAGAGGGGTCAGGAGGCCAGGTCACTCCCTAGTGTGGCCTGGAGTCCCTCCGAGGAGGTGAGGGCTAAGCTGACCTTGGTCATGCAGTGGCGTCCACACTCCCGGGCAGCTGCAGGGTGGGGCATCCCTAGGAGGACGGGCAAGTAGTGGGGTTCCTGGATAGGGAGAGCTAGGGTTCTTGACCTCTGGAGCCTCAGAGCTGCCCGACACCCACAGTGTTACAGGGAGCTGTTGCAAACACGTCAGGAAACGCCCCCAAGCCAAAGCGCAAGCAAGTGACCTGCTCTGTGGCTTAAAGCAATAAGCCTGGGGTGGGAGTGGGAGGCAGGAGCCTGTCTTCCTCCTTTCCAGGTGGCCTCTTAACATGGACACCCAAGGCCTGGAGATGCTGGGCCACACGGTGTCCCCTGATGCTGCTGGTCCACCAGTCCTGGGGACAGAGGGCCTGGGCAGAGTCCCTGGACTCAGGCATCGCCACCCCTGGGGCACATTGTTTTACCTCTGTTGCTTCATCTGAGAAATGAGGCCACGAGTGTGCCCACTGCACAGGTCGCTGTGGGGACTCACAGGCACGCTCGCAGGCACACACACACACACACACACACACACACACACACACACACACACACATGGGCTGTATCAGGCTCCACCATGGGACCTGGGTCCTCTATTCCAGCAGATTCAACCCTCGCCTGACTCCCGGCTTATATTTGGCCACAGTACCCTTTAGATAATCAATCCAAAATGTCCACATACGCCCTGGCCCCAGACTCGCTGTATCAGTCCCCACCATGGGATCTGGGTCCTCCAATCTAGCAGATTCACCCCTGGGAACCCTTTGCCTGACCTCCAGCTTAAAGCCATCAAAATGCCTTTGTGTAATGGCACACAGCTTCCGTGAGCGAGCGGGCAGATGGAAAGGGATTCCTTATCTTCAAGTCTCTTCTTTTTGCACGTCTCTGCTCTTCCTGCAAACTCCTTCTTTTCCCCCTCTTAATCCCTCCTTCTCCAACATCGACTCAGCTGTTTCTGCTTCCATTCCCTGGCCCAGCCCACCTAGTCCTCCTGCCATGAGGTCCTGCATATGTTGGTGTGGAGGGAGTAACCAGCCCAACCATCAGTGGCATGTCCCAGTAAGGAGTATGATAGAGCAGCCACATTCCCCACAAGTAGTGGGAGATAATGTTTAACAACGTTTTGCATCCAAACCTGAATTGATTACTAACCAGGAAAAAGGGTTAAAATGCCCTAGGTATCAAGTTTCTACTAGAACCTGTTAGCTGCTTTCAGATCTCAGTCAAGGCTTACATTGAAACGTAAATGGAGGAAGGCTCAGTGGGAGACCAGTCTCAAACCCAAGAAAAGGAAAAAAGTGTCCATTTTAAATTTCTCCTGGGCTGCAACATAGATCACTTTATCTCTCCTCATCTTTTCTCTCTGCCCTTCTCCTTCTCATTCTCTCATGCTATAATTAATGCCATTATCATATTTCTTCTGGGACTTTTGTTTTTCTTAAATGCTGTATTTTTGAGCTCACAATTTTGATTCTACATACCTAGGTTAATGATTTTTGATCAGTTCTTTTTATCCAACTCTAGAGCTATTTTTGAACATCTGTTACATTGCAACTGAGGTAAACATTACAAGGCTTTTACTTTTGTATTAAATATAAGCGTGCATAAAAATTAAAATTTAAAAAAATGAATCCAAATACTTTTAATCCATGTGATTTAAAAAGGTTCGATTTAAATTGGGTGAACTAATAGAAGTAAAATGTCTTTAAAATTAACTCACAAGTCTCTAGGTGGTCATACTAATAAAATGTTAATGTTTATAAAATGTCTAAGATCAATTTTTCTAGGACTTTTCTTCAACAGGAAAGATATGGCAAATACTGTTGGTACACTTGTCTGATATCTTGGTTTTTTTACAATAAGAGAGTGAATTAGAGTTGGCATGTATGGGATTACTCAAATGTGTTTGTTAGAGACATCTGATTAATTTACAAAGTTATTCCATGGAGTAACATACTTAAAAACATTATTCTTTGTATATTAAATGTGTTCATATTAAATGCATTCATATTTTCCAGGTGTACAAGCCTTTAAAGCAGAAAATTTATCAAGCTGCTATTCTCCAAATTAAACTTGTCTGTAATGGTAAACCTATCATTTAATGTTCTATATAGGACCTGTCATCAATAGGGTATATGTAAAATTTGTTAACTGTATTTCTAAAAGTTATCAAAAGCCTGATGTGTTTAAAGGTTAAACATGAAAGCATTGTGCCACTTTGCCAGATAAAAGGACAGTTAAAAGCTCTCTCAGCTTTTCTTTAATTCATGTTTTAGATATAGTGTTAAATTGTGTTAACTAATGTTCATATAGACTCAGGAGTCAATATATGTAAATTTCTTAAAATGACATTTAAGAAAGGGTGTAATGCGCAGTAGCAAAAATGGGACAACAGTGACTGAGATTGGGGTCTCTGACCTCATGACTTTGAACAGTGGACTTCCTTGAGAGCGACACAGAGCTCCTAACATTGCACTTTGCAGCTCTGAAAAAAGTTACGTTAATGTCCTAGTCTCTGTAAACAAAGAATAATGCTTACATACATATATAAAGTTTGCTGACATAACTCTTCAGATCTGCATTTCCATCAGAGAACAGAGTTCCGTCTGATCTCAGCTTCATCTTCAAAATCTGTTTATAAACTTTTATTTTCTAACATTCCTTTGCCCCTCACTGAACTTGAGAATTTGGCCATGCTGGTCATGGCAAAAGAGGAAAAAATTAGCTTCAGGAAAAGCCCCACCTTACCTGAGATAAGGCTCTGCCTCACAACCCTGCTGCACGTTAGAATGGCTCCAAAGTAAGCCAGACTTTGACTCATTTAAAGTTATGTTCAAAAGTGTGATGCTTGTTGTAAAGATTACTGTGATCTCAAACGGGATATAATGAATAACTCAGCCAAAATTCAAGATAGCTATTACACAAATTGAATGTTTTACTGTTGGTGATTCCATTTTGTATTTTCCTAGTAAACTCTAATTGTTGCCTCATATTTTGCAGAAGTACACCATAGATTAACTTGAAAAGCCATCACCTATGGGACAGATAATGTAGACCACAATTAGATAAAAGGGGGTAAATAACTGTAAAGTCATAGACATTGAAGTTAAAGCCCAGTACTCTTACTTTATGACTGGTGAGACTGGCTTGCTTGATGGTTAAGATCAAACTTAGAGATTGAGATTAAATACAGAGGTCAAGAAAAGTCCAAATTTGGGTCTTGCCCTCAAAGTCAGCCTGAACCCAGGGAACAAGAGGACTTCTGTAAGGAGCTTTGCAACTCTGGGTGGGTCACACAACCTCCTGATCAAGGAGATTGATGAGGTCACTAGAGAATGAAAAGCCACCCAGTGCACCTGCTGCAGAGGAGGGTCATGGAAAAAGGGAGACAACATCCCTTGATGCTTCCAAAGGAAGCCACCTCATTGAGGAGACCCTGCCTAACCAATGGCACTAATGGAGCTAAGAAGCTGCTCTTAAGCTTCTTAAGAGAACTATGAGTGACCCCTGTGGGAACTCAGCTGACTTTAACAGGAATAGGTCACTTTGACCAGCTTGATCTTAAACCCCTAGCAAAACAGTTAAAATGAAAATACAGACATTCTTGGCATTTAAAGAAATAATAGTTAAATGTAACTTAAGATGTACACTTGTGTTAGCCCACTAGAATAAGACTAAAAGCTACAAAAGAGAGATTCTTAGGCAAATGTACCTGATAACTATCAAGAGAAACTGCCAGAGTCAGAAGTTTTAGTCGGTTTAAAGACACAGGTAGGCTCAATCAATGTTTGCTAGTATCTCTACTAAATGTTGTGTTTACATTCCTGATAACCTAGACAATGTTAAAGTTCCCAAATAAAGGCCTTGTCCTCTCCAGCCTTTGCTAGGCCTTGTTATGGGAACAACCCAGTTCTTCCCCCCCGATAAGGAATTACTGACTTCTGTCTTCTTTATGATATGCATTGGCATGTTCCAGATTCTGCAACATTTATGTTGTATTAATCTCATTTCAGTACTCATGTCTTTTTGTTCTTCTCTCATAGAAGCACCCATCCCCAGGTGCCTTTACAACCTGCTCTTCCCCAACCAGACTTTTACCATGGACCCCTCGATTAACCTGATTTCTAAAAAGGAAACTCCAAACTGCTGGCCCCACGCTGCCCGCTTCCAGCTCAAAGAAGTCAGAGCAGTTATCAGCCCCCTTACCCTACAGCAGTCAAGAAGTTCCTAAAATTAGAGGGGTGAATGAAGCCAGGATTGGGGACAGGCAGTTAGTGTAGAAATAGGGGATCAGTCAAATCGAGGAAATGAAGTCCATGAAAACCATCTGCCTCTGGAAGTCTGGAAGTTGAAGACTGCCCCTGGGAGAATGGACTTTTTACATCTCACCAGTCACTTAGGCAGGAAGGAGAGAGAAGGCTTCGGAAAGAGCTGGAGAACAAAAGATTTTCTTATAAAAACAGAAACCAGGGAATGTAATGCACAAGGCTGCTCTCCCGGCACTTTCCGTTGCAGCCATTTCCCCGCCTCCCAACTACTGTCAGTCTGAACATCCTAGCTAGTGATTGGTTCATCAGTCAGCTTGCAAGTATCCTTCTCCGTTATTGCTCCCGTTAGCCCGGCGGAATTCAACTGCTTCGCGGTAGCTACCCCGCCATCTTTTCTCTTGCTTTTCTCTCCCCCTGACTCACTTTCTTTCTCCTCCTTGCTTTTCACACTCTCTGTAGTGTGTGCCCTTTCTCTTTCCTTTTCTTTTCCTCTCATTTTCTCTCTTACCCTGCAGAGAGACACTCTGTTTTCTTAATAAACTCCCTTATGTGAAGAAAAAAAAAAATACAAGCAACAATAAATGTTGGTGAGAATGTGGGGAAAAAGGTACATTCACACATTTCTTATGGGAGTGCAGATTGGTGCAACATTATGGAAAGCAGTGTGGAGATGAAGAACACTTGGAATGGAACCACCATTTGACCCACTTATCCCACTCCCTGGTTTATACCCAAGGACTTAAAATCAGCACACTACAGTGATGCAGCCACATCAATCTTTATAGCAGCTCAATTCACTGTAGCTAAAATATGGAGCCAACCTAGATGCCCTTCAACAGATGAATGGATAAAGAAAATGTGGTATATATATATACATATATAAATAAGGAATATTACTCAGCTTTAAAGAAGAATGAAACTCTGGCATTAGTTGATAAATGAATGGAGTTAGAGAATATCATGCTAAGTGAAATAAGCCAAACCCCCAAAACCAAAGGCCAAATGTTTTCTCTGATATGTGGGTGCTAATTCTCAATAAGTGGGGGTGGGTTAGGGAAGAAGAGAGTTACTTTAGATTAGGTAGAGGGGAGTGAAGGGAGGGGAAGGGTGTGGGGGTAGAAGTGATAATAGAGTGAAACAGACATGATTACCTCATGTACATGTATGACTGCATGACAGATGCGATGCTACCATATGTATAATCAGAAAAATGAGAAATTACACTCCATTTACATATGATCTATCAAAATGTATAAACACATTCTACTTCATGTACAACTCATTACAACAAATTTTAAAATTAATTATAAAAAGCGGCTGCCAAGAAAGGACAAAAATAACAGGAGGGAGCACAGTTAAGACATCTTAAGTAAAGTTCCACATGGCTTTGGCTTATTAAAATATTTTACACTATTTTTTTTAAAAAGAAGACTTGAAAGCATCTGAAAAACATGCAAACTGTTTGAACTCCCTGCACTCAGACAGTTTGCCAGAATCCCGCAGCTCGGCCAAGGGACGGGAAGAGCCCGTCTCCCCAGATCCAGCAGAGTGGGGCCGTCCTCCCAGTTCTCTTTCCCTAGATGGCCACCCTGCGTCTGGGCGACAGTCACCAACGGGCATCACTGTCTGCGAGCGAGGGTCCCTGGAGTTTCTGTCTGTCGGGGAGAGCCAGCTGGAGTTAGTCCAGACACTTGGCATGTGCAGGTCCAGACCCTGGGAACTTGGGTGTCCATCTCTCCTCTGAGCCAGTCTCTCCTGTGTTAACAGCATCTTCCAGCCTTCCAGTATCTCAGGGACTGTAGGACACACGCCCACGTCTGTGCTTTGGGTCTCCACTGTGGGCAAGCTCAGGCGCTGCCCTCCTTTCCTGCTACCGGGCCTCCTCCTAAACTTGCCACACAGCAGTCCCGTGGGTCCTCCTGATGGCTTGGGAAGCACAGGTGCACGTGGCTTCTTGAGGTCCTTGCAGTGACAAGGAGGGCTCAGGCTGGGCTTGGACTCCTACACTGAGGTCACAGCCCCAACTCCTGAGGTGTGTCCCCAGCGTCCTCTCTCGGGGATGTCCCACGAGTAGGGTCACAGGGTTGGAGCCTCCTGGGACTGGCCAAGCAACCACAGGAAACTTACACCAGCACTCTGAAGGGCATAACGGGAAGGTGACATCGTGGGGGAAGTGAACAATGACGTCCCACAGTACCTGGGGAGGAAGCCTCAATGACTAAGCTGAGCTCTCAGTAATGAATCAGGGCTCCTGCAGGATAATACAGGGAAACTGTCCAAGGCAGAGGACAGTAGGTGCCAGGGTGGCCAGTGGGCACAGGCAGGACCCAGCTGGGCTAAAAGCCTGCCCTTCTCCAGCGTCATCACCTGTGGGCAGACCTCCAGAGAGGCCGGGAGGACAGGCAAAGCCGCGCTCTGTGGCGTGGCACCAGGTGGGCTCGAGGACCTCCCACTCTGTTGATGTCCAACTCCACGTGGACAGAGGTGGCACCCGGGAACAGCAGGCCCGCGGGTCCCCTGAGGGCTGAACAAAGTGTTATTCAGAACAGGGACATCCCCCTTGCCAGCTGGCCGTGGATCCTGGCTTGGAAGGGACTGGTGGGTCCTCTGTGCCAACTGCCCTGGGGACCCTGCTCCAAGTGGTATAAAAGGAGCAAAGTGAGGGGCCAGCCAGCACAGCCTCTCCCAGCCCTGCAAGTGACCTGTCAGGTGGCCACAACGCAGACAGCAGGAATGAGGATCCTGCTTCTGTCTGTCAGCCTCAGCCTGGTTGCTGCCGTGCAGGTCCAGGACCCCCCGACCTCGGCCTCTGAGGAGCAAGACGTGAGGCCGCACTGGGTCAGGGCAGGCTGGACTGTGGGGGAGCGCGGAGGCTGAGCCCCTTCCCCTCAGGGAGATAGGTCCAGTGTAGGGCTGTGGCCCTGCCCCTGCCCACAGGCACTGGCCAGAGAGAGCAGGAAGTTGTGGAGTCAAAGGACCTTCATCTTCTGTTCTGGTCCCTGGTCAGGCATGTCGGGTGGGGCTGAGAGAATGTGCTACAAAAACAGCCCTGGGGCCATCACATGAGTCTCCCATGTGCAGGAATGAGGTGGGCAGCTCCGTGCAGGGGCACAGGGCCGGCATGGGTGGCACAGGGATGGTAGGAAGGGGACAGAACTGCAGCCAAGGAAATGTGTCTTCCAGATTTTGGGGAAATGGTATGTGAAAGCCACTGCAGGGAAGATGGGGTTCCAAGTGGAGAAGTTGCCCCCCATAATGTTCTCAGCACTGGATGGCGGCAACACGCAGGCCTCCCTCCTGCATATGTGAGTGCCCGCGGCTCCTTCGTAGCCCCTCAGCCTGTCTCTTGCCAGGCCAGCCGTCTCACTGCGTGGGGGCCCCGAAATACCCACTGTCCCTGGAGGGGAAGGCAAAGCTGGGGTGGGGGGTCTTGCGTTGCTGAGGTCGGGGTGGGGAGGACCCGTGTATCTCCCTAAGCACCTTCTGATGTCCAGGGCCCGTGGCCAGTGCCTGGAGGTGAAAATCATCCTGGAGAAGATGGATGTGCCCGGCCAGTACCACTTCTGTGAGTCCACGGCACAGGGAGGGGCGGCAGGCGAATGACCAGAGCAGAAGCTTCCTGGGACACCCAACTCAGTGTGGCCCTGTGCCCAGGAGGGACTGTCTCGGGACATGGTCCCTGGATGTGGGGGGCCTCAAGCCAGGCTGGAGCACCTGGGGAGGGGTAACTGGACCCCGGGAGGTGTGTCAGTCCAGGTGGAACCCGCGCCGGTGATGGACCTCAGCAGGGATTCTGGCCCCCTTTCTCCAGGGCCTGTAACCACCGGGGCCACAGGCTACCTGCATGTGGAGCACTCGTCTGTGAAGGACCACTGCCTGATCTACTGTGAAGGATGGTTCGAGGGTGAAAGTTTCAAAATCGCCAAGCTCATGGGTACGTTTCCCGCAGCCCGGGCCTGGCTCAGTCCATGGCTCCAGCCCAGGCCACAGCCTCTGCTCCCTGTCTGTAGGTTCTACACCTCAGAAAGGTACAGCCTGTGGGTCTCCCCCGGTAGAACAGGAGCCCAGGCCGGCTTTGGTGCGCAGGCACAGAGTGCAGCCAACTGGCAAGAACCAGCCCTGAGTCACCTCCAAGGAACCAGAAAGTGGGCGGGGACTGTCCAGGACAGCGACAGGGATCACCCTCAGTGACACCAGCTGCCAGGTGCTGCTTCTTGAGGTCCTGTCCGTGGGGTGAGCATGCAGGAGTAGTGTCTAGACAGAGACCTTCATAGAACGGGGACCCTCCAGAGTCAGGGGACAGTCCTGTGCTTCTGGGACAGGGGTCCTTCCAGGTCAGGGGTCTGACCCCGCAGGCCTGCTCAGGAGCTACCCGAGGCCCCAGGGGCAGACAGCGGCTCAGGGTGTCCCCACCCAGAGCTTCTTGTCTATTCTCAGGCTCAGCTTCCCCTCCCACCCTCAGCTGCCCCAAGGGAAAGGTCAAATGCCAGAGGGTGGCCCTGTCCTGGGGGTGTCAGCTCCCTGCAGGCCTGTGCAGCCATCTCTCCTGGCTCACCTGGTCCCCTCCTCACAGGGAGGAGCCCTGAGGAAAACCTGGAGGCCCTGAAAGAATTTAAGAAATTCGTACAGCATCAGGGACTCTGGGAGGAGGACATCATCAAAACCAAGCAAACAGGTGAGAGGAGGCTCTGCCCCCAACCCCTCCCTGTCCACCCTGGGAACGCCCTAACTCACTGCGTCCTTCACGTCTATTGGTGTGTCCCGCCTCCTCCCAGGGACACCAGGGCCTAGCTTGGATCTTGGTCGTGGCGGGTGGGAGCTGTGGGCATGAAGGGTCCTGCACCCCTGTTCGGGCACCTTCTCACACTGGGTTTTTCTTTCTTACAGAGAGTTGCACCCCTGAGCAGCACTAGGTAAACGCCACATCAAGGCTCAATGGCATCTAGACCGCTGGGGTGACTGGGTCTCTGTCAGTCCTGAGCACCATTCCTGGGCTTGGGGCCTTCTGTCCTATAATATCTGTGGGGTCATCTGTTTGAGCAACTCAGGGGCAATGGCAGGTGAAGCTGCCAGGCTACAGCCTGTCCAGCAGGACCAAGTCCATCTTGGCCTTCCCCAGGTGCCCAGGGGACCCACACACCCCTGGGTTCACGTGTGTCCTGTCCCCTGGGCCTATGAACCTCCTGCGTGAAGTGAGGCCCATTAGCCTTGGAGCCAGGAGTCCAGGGTCCTGCCTGTGTCCCCAGGACCCTGCGAGCAGAGGCAGACGTGGGGACTTGGTGGCCCCAAATCCCAGGCACACCTTGCACAGGCACTCCACACGGAAAGAGCTCTGGGAGACACCAGCACACCAGCCTGTTCCACTGCAGAGTCCCTGGGACCCGCACCCCAAACGGCAGCCCTTGAAGCCCAGCTCCTCCCACACTGTGGCCCTCTAGCCTCATTTCTCTCCTCACAGACCCTCCCTCCTCTCCAGGGCAGGGACACCAAGCTCAGAGGCAGCCCCAGGAGGCCCCACCAGGACCTCTGGCCTGCAGGACATGGAGGGAGGCCCACCTGGGCCTGGCTGGCTCCCTGCACTGCCCTTCATCCCCACCTCCCGTCCTTCCTGAATCTCCATAAAGATCCTCAGCAGCCCCTGGCGACTCTGCCTGTCTGTGGGGCGGGGAGGGCTCCCTGTGAGTAGGGAAACAGGGAGGGACGAGGATGGATGGACAGGGCGCCCAGACTGGCCTGGTTCTCGTGGAGGGCGCCAAAGGGCCTGAGTGACTGGCTGAAGACATGGAGCTGGCTCTGCCCAAGGGTCCCATGGGGGCTTTCCACACTGTGCCGCCATGAAGCCCGGGTCCTGGGGGTGACGGGAGGGTTGTACGCACGACAGGGCGGAGCTCCATGACCAGGGGTGGGGACCAGCAGAACTTGAGTGCAGGAGGGGGCCCTGGGCTCCAGTCTCCCGACCTCCTGGAGACAGTGGCAGGAGTGAGCCTGGGGAAGTTCCCTTAGGGCATGGGCTCCAGTCAGGGCCCTGGGGTCGCACATAGTGCGAGCAGGACACTGGGAGCCTCCCCCAACACGGGCAGTGGGGTCACCTCCAACACCTCTCTGCAGCCCTGGCTGGAAACAGGGGCTTCCCCGGGAGACCAGCCCCAGGAGAGGCCTTGCTCCATCCCCTGACGCCATGAGCACAGTTCCCAGGCTCGCTGGGCTTTGCTGAGTGGCCTGACAAGGAGCCCACGGGGCCACAGTCCCCTTTCCCCTCTACGGATGAACCAGCCCCGTCCCTCTGACCGGGGCTCCCTCTGCAGAATCTTCCAAGGTCCCAGACCCATGGTGGGGCTGCCCAACATCCTGGGTCCTCTCCTGGACACAAGAGGCCCAAATCCAGACCGATGGGGCCTGGGCAGTCTGTTGCCTCCCTGAGAGGCCCCTGGGCGTGGCTAGGGAGGGAGGCCCCTGCGTGTCATGCACCCCCGGTCTGGCAGGGGTGTGGATGCCAGGTCATCAGGACCCTGGCTTTCTTCAGTGACCACGGCTTCTTCCCCCTAATGCCGGCCACAGCTGAGGCCATCAAGGGGGTGCCTGGAGGGGTGAGCAGTGGCCGCCTCTCAGCCTGAGGAACCTGCTCTGGAGTCCCAGGCCCAGCACACCTCGTCTACCCAGGCTGCCCTGCCCCTAAGCAGAAGGCCTCTGAGTGCCTCTGTCCCCACAGAGCTTCCCAGAGAAGGGGCTGTGATGGGCTGACAGATCTGGCTCCATGAGAATGTTCTCGGCTAGACTATAAGGGAAATGACTACACAGACTCCGTGTTGCTCTGAGACTCCATGTTATGTAGGAAATAAGCTTCTCCCATGGGAACAACCCGCCTCTGTGCCCATCAGCAGTTACTTGGTGTGACATGTTTAATAATATACAATGGCAACTCCTATGTAGTAAGAATTGCTCTCTTTTGATCCTATTGCTCCTAAACAATGTACCATGTGAACAGTGATTGTGTGGATGTTAGCAACCATTCTTTAGTGTGTACCTAGGTAAGGGTCATTCTGACCCACTTCCCCCTCTGTCGATGATCTCATGATGTTAATGTGTAATTTCGGATCATAGCAACAGACACTTATGATTGATGTGATTTTTGGTAGAAGAACCCCTACAACCCTGTGGTTGGGGCTGTTCTCCCAATAGCCATTTTTTGGGGCATTGTGTGAGACAGTCAGCCGGCCGGTTTAATAAAGACTCTCAAATTTGGACTTCTCAGTGGTGAGCCGTCTGTTCTTAAGTTGTGCCCCATAACAGGGCTACCCTGGCTAAAGGCAGGGTCCATGTTCTTCCTGGAGGAGGGACCTGAGAGGAGGCATGCATGGACATCGGAGGAGCTGGCGAGGGCAAGTGCAGGATGAGTTTCCTGGTCGTGGGACCCTCAGGCATCCCTTGCTGAGACACCCTTCCAGGGCCTAGGGTCTCGTGAGGTGCAAGGCACAGACACCCAGTGGCACTATCGGAGATGTGAGGCAGCACTGCTGGCCACGTGTCTGTCCAACAGGGAGGGCAGGTGCTGGCAGGGCCTCACAGGTGGCTTACACCCAAACACGGAGTCCTAGTGAGCGGGAGCCTGGGGCAGTGGACTTAGCATACAAGCTGGGCTGGGTTTCTCAAACTTCCTGTGAGCTGGCTAATTTGCTTAACTGAGGGACTCCAAGGCCTAGGTGCTAGTCCTTATTGTCATGTGCCCAGTGCCAGGGCAATTAGGGCTTGTGTGTATGGCCCAGAGTTGGAGAGAAGAGGAGGGCAGGCAGGGGTGGGGTGCGGACGAATTATTTGCTCAGGAAGAGGAACCAGTGGCCTCCAGTCAGGTCCTCAAAAGTGGGTCAAGACACGGCTTTAAACGATTCCACTCCACACGGGCTCTGCCTCCTCTTGGTACTCAGGAGGCGTCGGAGATTCTTCCTTGCAGCTCATTCCAATGCACAGTGTCATAGCCCATCAGCCAGGCTCCAGGGTCACCAGCAGCTGTTAGACGGTAGCCACGAAGGCCGATGTGCCAGTCTCAGGTGCCGGAGTCTCTCTGCATGCAGAGAATGCCGCCAAGAGCCCACGAGGGCACCTGCTGCTCAGAAAGTGCTGTGTGCCCCAGGGACCTACGAGGGGGGCCATCAAGCCACCCCTGCAGAGCCCTGCCTGGTGACAGCATGGGTGTCCAGTGTCTGCATGCTGTCGGGCCAGTTGCTTCCCTTAAGCGTGGTCCTATGTTCCATGTGCTCGTGAGTTCAGTACTTTTGAGTTGCACTCTGAGCACTGGGGATGATGTGACAACCCTGGGTTTTGTTAAGTTCCTCTGAAGAGTGTTGATTTTTTTTTTTTTAAGCAGGACGTTCCTTTGACTGTACTCCAGCCTGAAACTCTGCCTACCCCACCGTGGAGGGTAGGACTCAGTTCCCATTTTGGTCAGTTCTTTCTGCCTTAGCTGGGCTGCTTGGCATCCCCCGTGCACCCACGTTTTAGGGGTTGTCCTGATAATTGGGCAGTTTATGCACCGGACTTGGGGCCCTCTCCTCTTCCCAGCAGCTGTACTTCCCTTGGGCTCGGAGCTCTGTTTCTTGAAGCCAGCAGACGGCGGGCTTCCCATCAGAGCCCTGTCTGCGGCACAGGGAGCACGGGAGCCTGCCTTCCGGATGAAAGCAGGCAGGGCAGGAGCGCGCCGGGGCCAGCACCTCCGTCCAAGCACTGAGGCACCCGAAGGCTTCTGCCTTGGGTTGCTCCCCAGGGCCTTGGGACTGTCTTCACATCTGGTCCTGAGTCACTCATGGCTCCAGGAGGGTGACTTGGTTGCATGGGAGCCGCCTATCTATGATAGGGAGGGGACTCGTCACCCTTTAGTAGCTGAAATGCAGTTTATGATCCCAACAGAAGAGGCATGCTCGACACGAGGACTGGCTGGATCACCAACGTCTCCCACTCTGTCCCTAGGACCACCTGACACAGCTTTCTTGACTAGAAAAAGGTTCCATCATGTATCTAGATCACAATAAGGAAAAGAGGAATGTGACGTCTAAGGTGGGCGTTCCTTAGATCCTGCATGTAGCACTCAGGTGGCTCTGCCCCGCTGTGGCCCAGAGTTGGTGGAGGGCCCTTCCCAGGGACACTACTGACCTGCAGTTCTGTTCACCAGGGTGATCTGGGGGTGCTCCCGCACCCAGGGACAACCTTTAGGCAAGGAGTTACGGGGAGCGGTCAGACCTCCCATTGGCACAGGGAGAACACGGCTAGGGACACGTGGGACCCACGTGTGACTCTACCCTCCCTAACTTCCACTGCTCGACCTCATGGGATGTAGTTCTTGCCAAAAACTTGTTGAATAAACCATTGAACTATTTTTTCCTGTGAAATGTGCCACTTTATTTTCTCACCAGGCTTCTAATTTGTCCACACCCTTATCAGCCCTTGTTATTATGACTTCGGATTCTAGCCATCCTGGGGGTAAGAACCGGTATCTCGTGTGGCTTTGATCTGCCACCTCGGGAGTTGGCAATGACATTGAGCATCCTTCCATGTGCCTTTTGGTCATGATCTCTTTAGGAAATGTGTTCAAATCCAATGTCATTTTCACTGGGCAGTTTGTATTTTCAGAGTTCAGTTGTAAGAGTATCTTAGGTATCGTGGCCGCTGGGCCCTTCACAGATACAGACACAGTAGATATTTTCTCACTCTGCACCCAGCTCTTGTGCTCCCTTCACGAGTCTTTGATCTCAAAAGGTTTAATCTGGATGAAGTACGCCTTGTCTCTCTTCCTTTGGTTCCCTGCTCTGTGTGTGTCATACGGAAACACACCTGGTCAAAGCCAAGGTCACTGAGGCTTCCACGTCCTCTGAGAGTTCTATAGTGTTAGCCCCACATTTGGGTCTTGGATCTGTTTTGACTAAATTTTTGCTCATGGCCTGAGGTCCAACTTCCCTCTTCTGCTGGTGGACGCCAGTTGTCCCAGAGCCACGTCTTGGCACCTGCTCTTGCCCACTGATGGTCTTGGTCCTGCTCTGCTTCTTGGTTCTGTGTTGCTGGGTGTGAATGTCCCTTCAGCTCCTGGAGATGCTCATCATTGCTAGACGGGCGTCCTCCCTGGCCTGTGGGCTCCGCCCCTGACGTGTGGCGGGCATTTCCCTGGCCGCTCGCGGGGCCCTCTGCATGTTTCAGGGCCCTCCTCCTCATGAGCTCCCTCTCTGGGAGTTTGGCCCAGAGGTTCTGGTCATCGCTGCTGCCCCCACTAGGCGTCACGGAAGAGTTGGCGCCGAAGCTCCAACCTTGGTTCTTGTGTCCCAAGGAAAGAAAATTTAAAAATCAGACATGAAAAACCAAGCAAGAGAACTTTATTATATGTGAAAGTGAAGTAAGGCTTAGTGATGGCGCAGGTGGGCCCTGGGAGGGCGTCTGGACCAGACCCCACAGGGCTCTGCTTTCAGGTCACAATGTTCACTCCCCGTGGGACCAGAGCATGGCAGTGGATCAACCATGGACTGACCCTCTGAAACCATGAGCCACAGAAGCCTTCTCCTCTAAGGTGCTCCTGGTCACAGTGACACGAAAGCCGATGGGAAAAGGGTTCCTTTGGGGTTTATGGTACACACCACAGCCTCTCCCCAAGCACTCCTGTGCCACTAACACAGGACAGAGTCTACAGTAATAACCTTGCCCAAGTCCCCTTCGGGCCCTGCTGTTGTTGGTGTCGCTCTCTCTACACTGACTGATATAGCCCGTCTTCAGGGGCTTGAGGGTCTCGTGGAGGAGGAAAGCGTTGGCCCCAAAGAGCTGCTGCCAGTAGTTGCGCCTGCCTCTAGTTCCTCTCTTTCTCTTTTTGCTGTTCCCTTAAACTTCCCTCCTGGTCTTGGTTACAAAGGATCTAGGAGGCAAACAGGGGACGATCATCAAGGGAAGTTCCAGGGCCTGATGCCAATTTCTGTAATTTCGTTCTAATATCTGGAGCAGATTGCATACTGAATGTATTTTTAAAATAAGTTGCCCTTCAAGAGAGATAGAATCTAGGGGGCTGTATTTTATTAAGGCTTCTATTAATCTTTCTAGAGAAGCCCTGGGATCTTCTTTCAACTCCTGATCAATAGTGGCAAATGTCATGGAAGTAACAGGTTTCCTCCTGCTGTTCTTAAGTGCTACAATGAGACAGGCAATCCTGCCAGCCCTGTGCCACCTGATGGTTGATGCATCACAGTTCCTTTGAGGGTCCTAGGAGGGGACAATCAAGGGCCCTAGGGTATAAAGAGTCAGCAACATGTACATCATTCCCAAGAGTCCTAGGAGGATCAGTCACCCAGTCTCTGTCTCCAAGAGACTGACCCAAAATGATTACTGTTACATCTCCCGGGTCCGATCAGAGGCCTGGGATAAAGGTTGGAATCCCTTTGTATATTTATAGGTGTCATCAGAAAACTTTCCCAAACCCTATTTGGTTTGTTTTAGATATTGCATAGATCTAAATTGTACCCCGACTGGTCCAAATTCTCCTGTCTCTTGTGATGGGCGTAACCTGGTCATGGGCTCAGTGGGGAGAGGCTTGTGAAGAGGCAGGCAGGATGGCAGGGAGCGGAGCCATAGGTAACGGGGTGCAGAGGAGCAGCAGGGAATTAGATTGACAGATCAGACCGGGAAGCACACTGAGGAGGGGAGGAAGGGGTGGCACGGGTCCCCTGGGCCAGCGATGTCTTGACTCATCATTGCTAGAAAGGTGTCATGAGGCCTCACGTAGCACTCAAGGATTTTGGATCCCTTGGGAGAAAGCAAGCCTGTACATAGGGACCTCTGACCATTCGCCTTCCTTTCTGCAGAAGGAATCTAACTGGGAGGCAGGATTATACTTAAGGTTCCCATTGATGAGCCATTTTCTTTGTCCCCATGGGAAATGTCAAAAGAATATCCATCTCTCCTCACTCAGGATCTGTGGGTCGAAAGGCCCCAGGTTCTCAGGATGCTCCCAAGTGGGGTGGTAGCCAACAGAGACGGTGGATTCCCATCTGTAAAACATGAAGCCAGAGTCTGTCCACGCCCCAGCAGCACTGAGGTCCAGAGAGATGGACGTCTGAGGGGGGTCCCTCCCATGCATTCCATTCTAAACCCAGAGCCAGGAGGCGGCCCTGCCTGGCTCCTGGGAACGAGACCTGGCATGCCTGTCCAAGTTCCCCAAGTAATACCTTCTCTGCTGAACCCTCAGTCACTCAAGCCGGTAACCTAATTTAAGAAACACCTGGAATAACTTTATGCCAGCAACTGATAGAACGTGGGACTTGACCCTTGAGCCTTTAGTGTGGAATTTCAAGGGCAGCGCAGGCCTGATGCTGAAGAGTGGAGGAAGCAGAGGTTTCGGTGTCACCGTGTTGGAAACACAGCAAGTCTGAAAATGACAAAGGGATGAACGGGGTAAGAAAAGAACAAGGCATGGAAGAGCACCATGGCAACTTCCGTGCCCTGCAGACAATGGGTACATCTCTGAAAGGCGGTGTCTGGCGCCCCCTGCTGAAGAGAGTCGGGAGCACACCACAGGGCCACAGGGCCCTCCAGGCTCAGAGCGGCCTTGACCATGGCTGACGTCAGTCCTTCTTGGCCTCACGGGTCAGGGCCAGCATTACTGGGGCCCAACCTCCAAAATCAATTGTTTCAAAGATTCTGACTAATTTCCCAATTACTCATGGTGCACCCAGAAGTAAACGCCCTGTCACTTCCTGCTTCACTGACAGCTGTCAGGGTCTGTCAATCTGGCCTAGGTGTGGCAGTGTCTCTCCAAGTGGTCATTCCAAGTGCCCACCTGAAGTGGCCCTTTAAATTACAAGTCATGCCCGATTCTGCCAAGGCCCCCCGGGTCTCCTGTGTCCCTCAGTGAGAGCTAAGTCCTTGTGAGGGTCCACGCTCAGCCTGTCTGTCCTGCCTCTCCCTCACCTGCTCTCTGGCCAGTCTACCCCGTGTCCTCAGCTCCAGCTGCTCTGCCCTCCAGGCTGCTCCTGGCACATGCCCGGCACCCCCTCCCCTGGCCTGCACTGGACGCTTCCCCCTCTGGAGTCACCTGACTCCTTCCTGGCTCATTCCTGCACTGGCCTCAGTTCTGTGTGCAAATGTCACCGGGTGAGGCCAGCACGTACCCTTCCATTTAGAACACAGACGCCCCTTGTCCCCATCGCCTGTCTGGCTCGTCCATGTGCTTCTCCCCATAGTACTCCCCTCCCCTTAAAGTGACATATAATTACAGGAGCCACAGTCAACCAGGAGCCAGGCCTGGCAGTAGGCAGAACAGGGTGGTTTGCACAATGGACAATTAACAAGGAGGAGTCCAGTGAAGTGTGAAGGACAGCACTGGCCACAGGACAGTGGAGGAAGAAATCGGCGGGTGGGGTCCCTCCACGCGGCTGCTTGGACCTCTGGGGATGGGGCGTCTGCAGCCAAGGGGTGGGGGACCTCTGCCGGGTGGCCTGGGGTCAGCGTGGTCATGGTCAGTGCAGAGGTGAGCAGGTAGGCCGAGGCAGGATGGCCAGGCAGGCAGGAAGCCGCCCTCCCTCCCAGGGGCAGGCACTCTGGCTGCAAGGCCTCCAGCATGGGCTGCACTCCACTCGGGGGTCCCCCCGAACCTCAGTAGGAAGCCGTCCATGGGGCCCACTGAGGCCAGTGGGAGGGAGGGCCCCGCGAGGCCCCTGCTTGGGCCACTGCCTG
Source organism: Sciurus vulgaris (assembly GCF_902686455.1). Classification (NCBI taxonomy): domain Eukaryota; kingdom Metazoa; phylum Chordata; class Mammalia; order Rodentia; family Sciuridae; genus Sciurus; species Sciurus vulgaris. The sequence goes on along the minus strand of NC_136476.1, from coordinate 87,457,030 downwards.
TCCCACAGCAGGAGGGAGAAATGAGAGAAATGGAAGCGTCTGGAAGCAGAAGGAGGCCCATCCTCCCAGCCTGCAGTCAGAGGAGCCAGCGTGGTGCCAGGTGCACAAGAGAAGGCCGGCTGGGTCCAGCTCCACCATGCCCTGCAGGCGATGCAGGGTGTGCCTGCAGCGGGAGGCGAGGCATTGGAGGCTGGCACCTCCGTCCCTCCTCTGCTCTGTGTTTCTGTCCCAGGACCTGGACTTGGGCTGCAGAGCTGCCTTGGCTCCTCTCCTTCGCTGAGTCACGCCCTGGCCCTGCACAGAGCGTCCACAGGCGCGGGTCGTGGAGAGGCGGGTCCGACCTTCCTGCCCCGTTTAGCGCATCGCTCGTGGGGATGCCATGGTTACTGTGATGCCCTCGGGGGTGTGTCCACGACTTGGAATTGAAACGGAGTCCTCACGGGTCACATCTGCTCTGTTCCCGGCACTCTCCCTGCTGGAAGGGCGCACCGGAGTGCAGCTGCTGAGTCCTGACCACAGGCGGTGTCAGCGCACGTCCGTGCTCACGTGATGCTGAAGGACGCCTTGGGCTTAGGGAATCGAGGATGCGCACGCAGCTGTCAGACACGACACAGAGAAGACCCTCGTGCTCTGGAGGTGCCAGTCCCTGGTCTCCTGACCCCGTGGTCAGCAGGCTGCCCCTGCTGTGCGTCACAGTGGAGCGAGTGGCAGAAGAGGCCAAAGGCCAGGAAGCGGAGAGGGAGCAAAAGGGGCTGGGGTCCCAGGTTCCCCTTCACGGGCACCACCAGTGACCTGCCTGCCTTCCCCGCCCACCTCCCACATGTGGCTCAGGCCAACCTCAAACTCAAAGTCCTCCTGCCTCAGCCTCCCAGACCCTGGGCGGATGGCACGTGCATCTGCACCTGGCTTCTGAGAAAGCTGTTCCCGACTGGGGGGAAATCGCACCTCTTTATGTGCCGCCTCTAGTGCACGACTACGCTCCTCTGCATGGGTGCGGTCGTTGGCTCATTTTGTGGTCGCTGTGTGGTTTGTAGGACACTATTCTGCATTGGTTTGCCTCATGACACCAGGTGCTTGATCTTTCTAAGTGACTGTCGATGCCAGTGTGTGTCTCACTGTTTTTAGGGAGCACTGGGGACTGAGCCCAGGGCTGCTCTCCCACTGAGCCACACCCCAGCCCTTATTATTTGGAGTCAGGGCCTCCCTGAGGCTGGCCTGGAACTTGAGATCCTCCTCGCTCAGCCTCTGGGGCGCTGGGGTCACACCTGGCTACTGTTGAGTTTTAACTTTACACGTGGAGGCTGGAACGTAGGCACAGCACTGCGGTTTGTGTAGTTCAACCTGCTTAGCTGACCTTCAGTTCTAGGAGTGAGGGGTTCTATATTGCTTGACTTTACAGAAACAAACATGGAATCTGAACAGTTTTCTTTCTTCGCTTCCCCTCGGATGTATTTTCTTCTCCACCCTTATTGCCCTGCTAAAAGCTTGTGCACCCTGGTGGATACACGTGGTGACAGCGAGCACCCTTGTGTCATGCTGCATGTTGGAGAAAACGTCAGGCTTCCACCTTTGGGAATCATGCCGACTCTCGGGGTTCAAGAGGCGCTTTACAGGTTGAGGAATCTCACCTCTATGACTGTCCTTCTTACAGTCGTTGGGCTAAGTAGGTGTTGGATAGTCTGTTGCCATTTCTGCATTTGTTTCAGTCGGCTTTTCCGTGGTGGCCGGGACCACGAGACGTGACAAGAACAGGGTTAGGCGGGGAGAAGCTTATTTGGGGTCAGAGGTCTGGTCCATGGTGGGCCGGCTCCACGCTCTGGGCCTGAGAGGAGGCAGACATGGCAGAAGGCGTGGCAGAGGAAGGCAGCTCCGGACACGGAAGCAGGGAGCAGAGGCTGAGCTCTCCTCTCCACTGACAGAAGAAGTAGCCCGCAGGATCGCCCCCAGGCCAGCCCCTCCGCCACACCCCACCTGACTACAGTGGCCTGCCAGGCTCCCCACAGGGGTTAGTGCCGGCTTAGCGCAGGCTCACCACCCACCTGGACGCTCTCCCGCACTGGCTCCCCCGTGAGCTTGTGGGGACCTCCCAGCGGAGCCCGAATAGCAGTGCCTGACAGGAACACGGGGCGCCTCGGCCTCGCCTGGTAAAGTGGTGTGTGATTGAACGGCTTCCACCCTGAAGTGCACTCCCTTCCTCATGGTCCATGACTATGGTCACACAGGTGTCTGCAGCCACACGTGCTGACACTGGCCGAGGCTCCCTGTGCGGGGCTGTTGCTCGGCAGCTTTCTCCTTCGCCTTGTCTGCTGGTTGGGCTGGGGGGAGTCCCGTCCCCGTGTTTTCTGAACGAGGTCGTACACAGCACTATGTCTCCCTTAAGGGCCTGGAAGACCTCCCAGCCGGCCGTTGCACGTGGAGAGTTCTGCCGGATCTTCCCTATGTGCAGGCTGGCTGCCCCACGCTCACGGGGCCTTACAGGGCCCTGCTTGGTGGTGGGCCTGGGTCTTGGCACTGGTGCCTGTCACCCTGCTGCCAGGGGTCTGACAGCTCTGCCTTGTGCTCACTCGTCATCGACCTCTGAGCCTGCAGGGGTGGGAGGTCACCGCGTTGCTCAGAGGCTGTGATCTGCTCTTCCTTCTTCAGGGTCTTGTCAGCCTTTAGACGTCTCCCGGCTTGACTGGTGTTTGCAGACTCTCAGCCTAGGCGCTCCTTTCTCTCTACTGGCTGTTCGCTCTGCAGTTTGACTCTTTCTCCACCTCAGCTTTCTTCCTTTTCTCTTGCTCTGGTTTGTTTTCGCTGGGCTTATTCCTGTCCTTGCAGCGTGAAGATGACAGACTTCCGCTCTTCTCTCCAGCTTGCATTTGGAGCTACAAACGTGCCGCTCACACTGGTGCAGACCGTCCACCGGTTCTGACGTGCTGCATTTCACTTTCATTCCACCGAGCATACTTTAAAACCTACCTCAACACTTCCTCTTGACCCCAGGATCGTCTAGCACTGTGTACTTCAGTTTCCAATGCTCCGGAGAACGACTTCCCGTTACCTTTCTCGTGTTGACTTGTGCTTTGTGACCATGTGCAGGGGACACGTCCCAGGTGATTTCCATTCTTTAAAGTGTGGAGGTCACTGTGTGCTCTGGCATGTGGGCTCCCTTGGCACAGGTCCCAGGCTGTCTGGAAGCGGTGTGTGTGTGGGGCTGCTTGTGAGTGTTGCGCACGTGCCCAGGACCTCATGCTGCTTGGTGCTGGGGCTGAGTTCCCCAGTGTCCTGCTGGGTTCTGTCCGGCTGATCTCTCAGTTGCTGAGAGGTGGTGTTCACGTCTCCAACCAGCACACATTCAGGGCTCCTATGCCTTCTCTGTGCAACGGCCCGGAACCTTATAACGTTCTCTCCATCTGTTAATTTTTCATGATTCTGAAGTCTGTTTTATCTGATCTTGAGTATCTGCTTTAATTCGTTAATGTTTACATATTATACCTTTGCCCATGATTTTACTCTCACCTGCCTCTGGGGTAACTTTTGAAGTAGGCTTCTTGTAGACAGCATAGTTTATCAGTTTTCAATCCTGTCTACCAGTCAGTCTTTTAATGGGGATATTTTGTCCGTTTACATTTAATATAATTATTACCTTGTCAGGGATTGCATTACTTCTCTAGGGCTTCTGCAACAGAACACACAAACTGGGTTTCTTAATGCACAAAAACTTCTCTCACTGCTGTGGAGGCCAGGAGCCTATGAGCAAGTGAGATGTGGAAATGAGAAAACAGAGAACAAGGAGGTGAAGCCGTCCACTAAAGAGGTTGCTGTGGTGGGAAGCTTTGGCTCAGACCCCCTGAGGGCCCTCCAGGAAATAAAGCGGAATCATGTCCAGTCTTCCCACAGGAAAGGAGGCGCACAAGGCGTCTATGGAAATAGCTACCGCCCTGCTAACTGAGCACGGCAACTGCTCTGCACATCTGCTTCAACAGCGTGTGTCAGGGGTGTCTCAGAAGAAGCGAAGCCACAGGGCCTCGAGCTGGGAGGCCGAGTCTCTCAGTGCCCAGGGACTGTGTGCGTCCACTGCAGGTGGGCTGAGAGGGTTGGCCATCAACACTTTCGCCCACAGCCCATCCTGGCACTGCACTGACCCATTCATGCGATGACCCAAAGCCATTCAGCACCTGAGGCTTCAGGGTCCTGGGGCCACAGTTCTAAAGTAGGCGGTTAGTGAGACAACCCCAGTCCCCACCGTCCATTGGTCTTTCAGCCGTACTGATGTTTTCCTGAGTCCTCCTCCGTCCCCTCTAGATGCGCCTCAGTTCCAGCAGCTCGCCCTCTGGCCTGGTGCTTTTCATGGTGTCAGCAAAATCTTCTTATGACAAAACGTTGGGTGAGGTCCAGACGCTGGCCACTTCAGTGAGGCACCTAGGATTTGGCAGCTCTGGGAAGCTGTGACCACCCTGGGGTTCAAAGGCCAGGCTAGTGAGGGATGTCACAGACGTGGTGGGAGCTGGGAGTGGCAGCCGGACAGGATGTGACAGCCGAGGGCACACAGGCAGCAGAGAAATGGCTCAGTCACGGAGAATGGGGCACAGGCCCTCCCCTGCCCTGCTGACTCCCGGTGCTGCCTCCGTGGGTAACCCCACCCCCTGCCCTACTCTCCTGGCAGCACCTACCTGAGCTGACCTCCACCTCCTGCCCCACCTGCTGTCCGTGACCATTGAACTCAGCCAGCAGCTCAGAAGAGTGGGGTTGGAGAACTCGGTAGAGTTCAGCTTGCGGGGACATGGGGCACGGTGGGTGACTGGTGGGAGGCCCATGGAGGGTTCCAATGGCATGAAGCCCAGGATGGGAGGTGATGACGTGTTCTGCCAATCATCTGTGCATGGTGTAGACCCTGTTCTGTCAATCATCTGTGCAGCGTAATGACCCTGTGCTGTCAGTCATCTGTGCATGTCGAAGACCCTGTGCTGTCAATCATCTGCACATGTTGTCCTCTGGATGGTGTCCACCATGAGTTGACCCCAATCTCATGCTACCCCATCTCATGACAGTATTTATCATCAATAAACCTTGATCTCCTGCCTTATCTCCTGTCTGGCATGGGTCGACCCATACCGTCTGTCCACCATAGGATGACCTCAAGTTTCTGCCCGCCACTGTCCACAACCAGTTGAATGTAACCGTGTGTAAGAAGAACCCTCTGGAAGAGAACGCAGTAGAATCCAGCCCCTGGGACATGGCAGGTGACTGCAGGAGGCCCCTGGGAGTTGCAGTGGCACTAGCACAGGATTTGTAGTGGCAGCCCTATGCTGTCAATCATCCGAGCACGTTCTTCCCTGAGTTTTCAAAGACAGAAAATACATGCCCATGTCACACGTAGATCCAAGGGTCACACACAAGGTGTCGAGGGTGTGGTCGAAAGAACAAGGGACAGAGAACCTCCCCCCCTCCCCCGTCTGGGGTGGCCAGCTGCTCACTGGTCTCTGGTCCTAAAGGGCACGGGCCCGGCCCTCCCCAACCCTGGGAGGACAGGCTTCCTGCTCAGCAGCACCTTCTGAGCTGGGGTCAATCCTGCCTCATGCCAGCACTCAGGACACCCCAGGGGTTATTGAGAGTGCTTATTAGTATTGTTTAGCCAGTACCCGGGCCAGAGGGGCACAAAGATGCCATTGTGGGTCCAGCACCTGATTCCAGAGCTGAGGCCAGCTGGGACCTGGGACAGGTACCCAGGCCTAGGAATGGTGGGGTCTGGAGGGAAAGGTGAAGCTCTAGCTCCAGGGTGGGGGACAGCTGGGTGGAGGCAGCAGAGCAGCATCCAGGGGGGCTCAGGACAAACTCTGAGCAAGGTGGGCACCTGGCCTCCTTGTGCCTCTCCCAAGATTAATCCAGAGGGAACCAGGCTGTCCTGGGGGCCTGGGGAGGTCGAAGGTGACGGGGAGGGGAGAGCCTTTGGGAGCCGGGGGCTCTGAGGACTAAGGTGGAGGGGACGCTGCAGGGTGGGCTCCCCCAGGCCGTGAGGGCAGCTGGCCCTGAAGCCCACTCCAGGGCGAGGCAGCGAGGATCCAACCTCCAGGGAGCCTCGCTGTGCCAGGGAGCAGGGTGCCCATATCCTATCAGGGGTCCTCAGACATCCAGAGCAATAGCGGTGAGCGTCCCCTTGTTGGAGCAGAGCCCATGAGCCTCGCAGAGGGCGAACCACCCAGGAGACACGTCTTCATGACCCTGACACGGGCTGGAGCTCCTCCTGCGCCCTGAGAAAGCAGTGACCCACAGAGCCAAGCCCCTGTCCTGGGGACTCCGGCTGCCACACAGGACGTGGGCAAGGGACACTGAGGAGGGACGAACCAGAGGGTAAGAAGTGCCTGGAGACAGTAGAGCTGGCCTCCTGGCAGAGAATGAGAGGGGTCAGGAGGCCAGGTCACTCCCTAGTGTGGCCTGGAGTCCCTCCGAGGAGGTGAGGGCTAAACTGACCATGGTCATGTAATGGCGTCCACGCTCCTGGGCAGCTGCAGGGTGGGGCATCCCTGGCAGGGAAGGGCAAGGAGTGGGGCTCCCGGGTGGGGAGAGCTGGGGCTCTGGGGGCTGGCGGGACAGCCTCGGCTTGGAGCGCAGCCCTGTCAGCAGCAGGTGGGACGCCAGTCCCTGGGGAAGACAGGGCCCTCCCTCCCTGGTCCCTGGCTTACCCGGGCCCCCAGCCCACACCCTGCGCTCCGTCCCCTCCAGGCTGGCTGGACCGGGAGCAGCACCTCGGGTGGGGCAAGCATTGAATGGCCTGTGTGTCTTTCCTCTCCAGGTGGCACCAAATTGTTAGTCATGGGATCCCAACAAATCCGACCTTCCCCTCCCTGATGGGTGAGGATTTGGCCCTGACAGACAGGCGGGTGCGTGTGGTCTGTGCCACGTACACACAGGACACTGGCCATGGGGTACATATAGGGCGTCCTGTGAGGAGCCACACAGCCGCGTCCTGACGCCCCAGGTGACCTGCCTTGGCCCTGAGCGAAACCTGGAGATGAAGACGCTGTTCCTGAGCATCGTGCTGCTGGGCCTGGTGGCTGCCCTGCAGGCCCAGGACCCCCTGTCCTTCCCCTCAGAGGAGCTAAACGTGAGGCTGGGTGGGCCGGTGGGCAGGGATGGGGGAAATGCCCTGACCCTGTCAGTGGGCAGCAGCTGGGAGCCTGTTGCAGTGGTCACTGAAGGCCAGCTGACCCTGCGCCCCTGCCCTGGGGCTGTCAGAGATGGGATTCCCTGTGCTGGCCAGAGACAGGGCCCTTCCTGGGGACAGGGCTGGCTCAGGGAGAAGGGTCAGGTCAGGGTCCTGCTGAAGTGACCAGGACCTGAGTTCCTCTGAGAACAGGGCCCTCAGGAGTGAGGCTCATCCTGGTCCCTGAATAGAACGGCTCCTGGGGGCAGAGCCCTCCACCTCTGTGGGTCCAGGAGCCCCGAGTGCTTGTCTTGCCTACTAGCACCGGGAGCAGACCTGCAGAGGCCAGCCTGTCTGGGGGCTAGCTGGGCTCTGGGTGTCCCCTGGGCAGCAGGTGCCTGTGCAGGGGATGATGGGGACAATCTGGGGGCTGAGGTGTGCTCATGGCTTGACCTCCCCAGATCACAGGGACCTGGTACACAAAAGCCGTGGTGTTCAACATGACCCAGGTACCAGGGTGGAAGAGGCCCAGTAAGGTGGTCCCCATGAGGGTGACGGCCCTGGAAGATGGGACCTGGGAGGCCAAGACCACCCTCCTGTGAGTGCAGCCCACTGCAGGGCCCTCCAGCCCCTTGTCCTCCCCTCCCCCTTCCACATTTTGGGTGCAATCAACAGTAAGTCCCCTGACTTTGATGGGACCGAGTCCAGGTAGCATCCTAAGGCTCATGCAGGGCTGGGGTGGGATGCTCAGTGTCACCTGGTCAGGGCTGGCCCACCAGGGGAGCCAAGGTTGGCTCAGGAGCCGGTCCTGAGAGCAGCTGCCCGTGAACCTCCTGATTTCCAGGATTAATGGTCGGTGCCTAGAGAAGAAAATTACACTGCAGAAAACAGAGGAGCCGGGCAGATACAGAGCCTGTGAGTCCTCCTGCCCGGAAGCTCCCGGGTGGCGGGGTCCCTGACCACCTCCAAGGAGGGGCTGCCTCTCCTTCCCAGGGGCCTTGTGCCTCTAACCCCAGACACCTGGTGTCACACGCTGTCCCCAGCAGGGACTGACTGGGCAGTGGCTCCCTCTGGGTGGCCCTAGCTCTTGACCTTTGGGAAAATGAGGACTGGAGATCCTGGACATGGGGCAGGGCAGCTGCCCAGGCCAGGGCCAAGCTCCACCCTCCGGTCCTTCAGCCTTCAGCATCTGGACTCCACAGCTGGCTGGCACCTTCCCTGGCTGGGGCAGTGGGGCTCCCAGGTGACAGTTGAGGCTCTTCCTCAACGTGGTCTCCAGGGTATTTAAAATAGGTGTGAGGACACTAAAGAGCTGCTTCCTCTGTCCAGCCTCAGTCCACCACAAGGGGTTCGTATTGGTAGAGGAGCTGCCTGAGCAGGAGCACTACATCTTCTACTGCCAAGACCAGGGCCCGGGGAAAACGCCCCACATGGCGAAGCTCATGGGTGAGCAGCCCCGGGAGAGCCCATCTCCTGCCCATGTCCCCCTCCCAAAGCTGGAGGACACAGCCACACCCTGGAACCAGGCACTACAGCCCTTGGGCTGGCCTTGCATGCCGGGCACTGTGTGCTGCCCGTGCAGACTGAGCTCTGAAGTGGGAAGGGGTGGGCTGGGGGGACCGTCAGGGACAGGGGCAGGCGAGGCCCTCAGCTTCCTGACCACTCACAGGGGCTGCAGCCACTATGGCTGCCACGTGCCCCGGCCCAGTGTTTAGGCCTCAGGAGAGTCAGCTTGAGGGGGAGTGTCCTGCAAAGAGCTACATGGGCCCCTCCAGGGTCAGGGGACAGCCCTGTGCCTCTAGGACGTGGGGTGCTTCCAGGTCAGGGGCCTGCCTCTGAGGCCTGTCCACTCCAGGGCAAAGCCCTGGATGCCATCGGTGGCCCTGTCCTCACAGCCTGTGTGCCTAGCACCCCTCAGCTCACCTGGTCCCTCCCCCAGGGAGGACCCCGGAGGAAAACCTGGAGGCCCTGGAAGAATTTAGGAAATTCACACAGCGCAAGGGACTGTTGGCCAAGGACATCTTCACACCTGAGCTGACAGGTGAGGGCTGGGCTCTGTCTGTGTCCCTGCAGTGCATCCTCTGTGACCCCCACGTCCCTGCACCTCCAATTCATCTCCATGTCCCTGCGTGCCTCTCTGTATCCCCATGTGCCCAGCCCCTCCCAGGGACACGGGGGCCCTGCTGGTCTTGGTCATGGGAGGTTGGAGCTGTGGGCGGGACGGGTTCTGCACCCTGTCCTGGCGCCTCCTCACCCTGGGTTTTCCTGTTTTTGCAGAAACCTGTGTTCCCGAGCAAGAGTAGGGTAAGTGAGCTCCGGGAGGATGCTGGGAAAGCCCAGAGTCCTGGGCTCCATCTTCTCTGCCTCCTCCCATCCACCCAAGCAGGGGAGTCCCCGCCTGGCCAGGCAGGGGTGATCCCTCAGGTATTGGACTGAGCACAGTCCCAGGACGCTTGGCAAGTCCTTTCTTCTACCAGCAAGGGTCAGTCCCATCGTCTCCCACACCCTGGCTCCCTGATCTACTCTCCACTCGGCCGTCCACCAAAGACCTGGACGGTCATGGAAGCCTGGGCTGGCTCTTGGCCAGGGGCTGCCCATCAGGTCTCCCCACAGCCTGGGGAAGGAAGGACTTGGACCTGAAATCTGCGCAGCCTGCAGCCCTGCCCCTGCCTCTCCCATGGAGGGGCCCCTCCTCAGCTCCTCCTCTTGTCCAGGAGCCACCTGGGTCTGCACCCCCTGAGCCCACCCTGCCACTGACAGAGCCTGAGCCTGCCTGGAACGCCCTTCCTCTGGACCACCCTCCTCCTGGACCGCCCTCCTCCTGGACCACCCTCCTCCTGGACCGCCCTCCTCCTGGACCACCCTCCTCCTGGACCTCCCTCCCATGCAGCCGTGGTCCCCATCCCTCCTGACTCCAAATAAAGATCTTCAGCACCACTCAGGGCTTGGCGTGTCTGAAGGGGCCTGGCGGTGGCTCCCTCTGGCTCTGCTAGGAGGGAGCCATGGGGAGCTGGGGAGAGGTTGGGCCCGGCAGGGGTCAGACCCCAAGGCCCACAGCATCTGATGGGCCTGTAAGGCCAGTGCTGTCCTGAGGTCCCCTCATGGGCCAGTGCCCGAGTGTCCTTGGAAGATGCTAGGCCCCGTGCAGGAGCATCTGGGAAGTCCCTGGGTGGGCAGGACTGGGGAGACATCATGTCAGGGCTGCAGATGGAGCACAGGTCCCTGGCTCCTGCATCAACATGGGCCTCAGGGATCCTGCAGGGTGGGACTTGAGCAGCCTTAGCTCAGGGCAGGTGAGGAGGGAAGGTGTCAGCACCTCCCTCGTCACCCCTCAGGCAGACAGAGCCAGGCACAGCCTCCCCTGGTCTGCTCCTTCACCCTGCCCTCCCATGGTTGTCCAGGGCCTGGTCTGTGTGAGAGTATTTCACAGATATCAGGATGAAAGGATTCTCAATCATCTAGCAAAGGGGAAGCACAAAGACAGGAATTTGAACACAGGAAGCATTGAACTCAGTGCAGAAATCATTTGCAATGCAACTTTCCCTTGTGGGGTCAGTTTTTCCAGGCGCCCTGGCATGAACTTCACCCGTGTGACTCTGTCCCCTCCACAGTCAGGACACAGTAGCGTTGTCCCTGCAGGCCTTCCCTGAGGCTTCAGGCGAGGAGGCTGTTGTTACCCTGCACCAGGCACGTGGCCACCGGCTGAGGCCCAGGAGCTGGGGCTCAAGGCTCTCTGGCACCAACCCGGACGACTCAGTCCAGGTCCCAGGGCCCACGGTCCTGCCTTGGTGTGTGCAGACACTGGGGCTTCGCTAGACACAGATGTGTCCTCCTCTGAAATTCTGCCCGTCTCCAATAGTTGCTGAGCCTGGTCCTCAGCCCTGACTACTTCTGGGGACAGAGATGAGGCTCTACTTGAAGGCCACTTTGCCTGTCTCTGTGGGCTCAGGCTGCGGCCACAGAACACCCCTGGCCATGAACCGCTCTTGGTAGCTGGCCAGGTAGATGGAATCCATTCTCGCCATCTGCGTTGGGCTGGGGGTTGTCTTCTACTGACTCCTTCAGTTTCCTTTGTTTTTCCATTTTTCTTGTATGCTCCACTTCCTTGCTTAGTGACTTTTCCTTGGTGTATAGAAGAGCTTCTGAGCTTCTTCTCTGGCCTCTATCCTGCTCCTTGCTGGGCTCATCAGGTCTCAGAGTCTTGGTGGAATCTTCAGGGTCCTGTTCCTCTAGGGTCTATCATCTGCCTCCTCCTTTCCTGTTTTTACCCTGTTTATTTCCCTCTCTTCCCTGATGGTGCTGGCTAAACTTTCGTGGACTGTATTGAGCGAGGGTGGTGAGCGGACATCTGTGTCTCAGTCCTGATTTGACAGGAGATGCCTACCTATCTTCCCCCGTTGATCTGATGTTGGCCACGGGTTTGTTCTCTCTGGTCCTCATTAGGCTGATGCATGATCCTTCTGCATCCATTTCTTCAGGACTTTCATGAAGAAGGACTGTTGACTTTTGTCAAGATGTTTTTCTAGGGGCTGGGGAGATAGCTCAGTTGGTTGAGAGCTTGCCTTACAAGCACAAAGCCCTGGATTCGATCCCCAGCACCGCAAAAAAAAAAAAAAAAAAAAAAAGATGTTTTTCTGCATCTCTGAAGGTCACTGTGTGGTGTTGCCCTTCATCCTGTTTACGTGCTCTTCCGTTCATCCACGTGCGAATGCTGCACCTCCTTGCACCCCTGCATTGACGCCCACTTGGTCGTGGTGGATGACCTTTTGGATGTGCTGTCGGGTCCGATTTGTGAATATTTTATCCAGGATTCTGGCACCTCTGTTCACCAAGCGTAGTGGTCTACTCTTTCCTTTCTTGTTATGTCCCTACCAGGTTTTGGTAGCAGGGCAATACTGGCTTCAGAGGATGTGTTAGGAAGGGTTCCTTCCCGTGCATTTTATGAAATCCTCTGAGGAACTTTGGTGTTACTCTTTAAATGTCATGAAATTAAGTAGTGAAGCCCGAAGGTCCTGTCCTGTGTTTTTCTTTGTTGGGAGACTTTTTATTACTGCTTTAGTCTCATTACGTACAGTCAGGGGTTTTGTTTGTTTGTTTTATAGTTGTTGTAAGTTTTTTTTGTGTGTTTTGTTTTGTTTTGGAACTGGTTATTTAAACCCGGTTGCTTAGCCACTGAGCAGTCTCTCCAGCCCTTCTGTTGCTTATTCTGTCAGAGGTTCCCTAACCTCTAGAGGGTCTCCCTAAGCTTCTGATGCTGTCTTCATATTGTGATCATCCTGCCTCAGCCTTGTAGTGTGTTTAGGTTCTTTATATCCTCTTGGATCAATATTGGTAGGTCCTACATGTCTGGATTATTTGTCCATTTCTTCTAGGTTTTACAATTCATTGGAATATAAGTTTTCAAAGTATTCCTTAATGATTCTCGGGATTTTGGTGATATCTCTGTAATATCTCCTTTCTCACCTCTATTTCGTATATATAAAATCTATATGCTTACATTGACTAAGGAGTTGACAATTTTTTTGACCTTTTCAAGAAAGCTACTCTTCGTTTCATTTTTATCGTTTCATTTTGACTTCCTCTTTATTGTTCTTTTTTTTGTAATAGCATATATTTTTAATGCCATTTTAATGTGTGCATTACAGGAAAAAAAAAAAAAAAAAAAAAAAAAAAGCAAAGAACAAAGTCATCCAGTCACAAGCAGCTTAGTTGGACGCATCCCTCCAGGTCGTGCATATACGTACACAATATCCCATTTTGTGATTGAGATTGCTTTTCCACACATCGTGTATATTCGCCAATTCAAAATCCCAAAGCTACATGAGTATTTTTGATAACCAAGAATACACTATACCAACTCAATCTGTTATCCTTTCTTGGGGACAAAAATTTCACTGAAGACATAAATGGCAACAGGCCTCTAGGATAGACATATTGGCAGAGTTACAACTAAAATAATGCATTCCCTTAATGCTCAATTTAAAATGAGACAAAGCAACAGGATACACCAAGCTTGTTTCATTACCAGATTTCTACTAAAGTATTAGCAAGAATGCATGTTCCCAGTGAATTAAAGTATTCCTATAGTACAGCCAGAAGATGCACACACGAGTGGCTCACATGGAAATGTCAATCCTGGAGCACTTGCTCCCGTCTTTCCCTGTGTGTGCCCTGTGCCCCTCTGGTGCCAGCCTAACGAGCAAGTCCTGATACACACTGCCCAGAGACAAAGCAATTCCATGTCCCAGATGCATCTTTTCTAGCAATTATAACAAAAAGTTATTTACAAATTGGCTAATTCACTAGCTCTACTTTTTATGATTCACTATTACCCTCAGGACATCTAGAAAGTTTAGATGTGAAATAAAGTATGAACTTTGTGCACAATAAACACAAGGACTTTACCAAAATGCATATAGATCTATGGTTATAATCTAAACCTGCCTTCCAGATACGGAGCTACTAGCCCTTCCTCCTCTCCCTCAGCACCATTCCAGTGACTAAACTCAGGACTACCCCTCGCTCCAAGAGGTGGATTAACAAGGGTCACTCCCAGAAGACAGTTCTTCCTAAAAACTAACAAGGATATTTATATAGGGATTATTTTGCTACTTCTAACAAACTTTGGGCATTAGGACTTATCCTTTAATACCCAGCAATTCTAACTGCACATATAACAATGGCTAGACAATCGGAACTAATCTAAGGGCACAGAGTGCTTCTCTATGCATACTTTCTCATTCCCCCACCCACCACCCAGCGAATCTCCCACGTATTCACCAAGACATCAAGTTCAACAATTCCATTCTCCTACATGGCAACCATTCCTATGTAGTAACAAAAAATACTTAAAAGGCATTACTTTAGTCCTCAACTTTTACCATGTGCTGTGCACCTTTAAACATCTAGAAACACTAGATGTTTCCAACAAGGACCTAAGTTTTAAACTATACATACAGTAGCACTGAATAAACTGCAACTTACTGAACAAAGGCTACACTCTGAAGCAAAACCCCCTTTTTTTAAAGGCTAGAATTTGAAAGTGTCTTCCAAACAAGAACATTCTGGCCTAAAACCCTTCCCCTTTTAGTCTCTTATCAACCCAGGGGTCAGATATATGCATCTGTCATGCTGAGAGATGACTAACAATTTCACTTCCTAAGTGGTTTTAAGAACAGTCTTTCCTATGAATTTAACATGAAGCGTACTCAATGTGTTAGTTTACTAACTCTACTTGTCATACACTGGCAACCTCTTTAACATCTAGATAGACTAGATGTAAATTAGGACTTGTGTCCTCTATATACACTATTTACATAGCAAACCAAAACTCAGATAGAAGAGACAATGGTCAATCTTGCTTCACAGAAAATACGTTGGTATAAAGCCCTTTGCATTTTCTTTTCCTTCTTCCTCCCTGAACAGCACAAATACAATGTGTACTGCTCAGAGAACTGTTTTGATCATTCCATTTCTAAAAGACAGTTATTTCATTATGGATGTTAACAAAAAGATGTCTACAAAATGTTTTATTTACTACCTCTACTTTTAACCCAGTAAACAAGTACAGACAGTATTCTGTTCAGAGGTGGCTTAACAATTCCAAACAGTATTTCCCATCACTTTTTAAAAGCTATTTACAAAGTTTTAATCCTACCACTTCTACTTTTAAATATATCAAGCACTTCTAAATATATAGAAGGACTAGATATTCCATATAAGAACCTGTCCACTATGCACACAGCACTGGTAAATAAAATTGCACACGTAGCAATGGTTGGAATCTGAGGTATTTTCTAATATGACCATTTTGTCCTTGAACCTTTCTAGTCCAGTGGACAATTACAGGCATATGTAATGCTTGGAGATGGCTGAACAAATTCATATTCAAAAGTCATTTACAGAGGACAAGCTTCCCTATGAATTTCAACACAAAGTGTACAAAATGTGCCAATTTTACTAACTACTTGGTCATACACTAGCAACCTCTTTAACATCTAGAGACTAGATGTTGCAAAACTGGGACTCATTTGCCCATTATATACACTATATACACAGCAAAACAAAATGCACGAAACAAAGAAAATTGATGTCTGAAAATCTCCCAAGTATGAACACACTAACATATTACCTTTTGCAATTGCTTCCCTCCCACCTCCTCCACATCACTGAACAAGTGCAGACTGTAAGGAATTTCCATGGAACCACGCTGGACACGGGAAATCACATAAGGGAATTTATTAAGCCAACAGTGTCTCCCTGCAGGGTGAGAGAGAAAATGAGAGGAAAAGAAAGGGCGTGTGCTAGAGAGGGTGGAAAGCCAGGAGGAGAGAGAAAAGTGTGTAGGACAGACAGAAGAAAGGGAAAAGATGGCGGGGAAGCTACAGTAAGACAGTTGAATTCTGCCGGGCTAACGGGGGACCAATATCGGAGAAGGACACTTGCGAGCTGACTGATGAACCAATAGCTAGGATGTTCACAGATTGACAAGTGGTTGGGAGGCAGGCAAAATGGCTGCACCTGGTGGGCGGGGGAGCAGCTTTATGCATTACACAGGACTATACTGCTCACAGAGGTGGTTTAACAGTTCCATTCCCCAAAAGACTATTTCATATGAATTTTAGAAAAAGATATTTACAAAGTGATATTTTACTATCTCTACATTTAACATACATCAGGCACTTCTAAACATCTAGCCAGACTAGATGTTTCAAGTAAGGACTCAGTTTGTCCACTATGTACATGACAGTCTTGAATAAACTGAACACATGTAACAATAGTTGTAATTTTAAAATATCTTCAAAATATGAGCATTCTGGCCTGTCACCGACCCAGTGGGCTATAATGCTCAAAATTTTCAGAAGACAATCCTTCCTAGGAATTTTAACACAAAACATACAAAATTTGTTGACTAATTTTACTTTTGTCATACACTGCCAACCTCTTTAACATCTAGATAGACTAGATGCAGATTGGGATTCATTTGTCCTTTAAATACACTATATACACAGCAAAGTAAAACAAAACCCATAGACATAAGGTACAAGTCTTAGCTCACGGTAGGCACACCCAAGGACCAGCACACAACTGTGTACAACTCAAAAGGGGGTTTGGCTACTGCCCCCCCAAAATAATTTCATAAGAATTTTAACAAAAAGAAATGTACAAAACGTGTTGTATGTTACCACTTCTACTTTTAACATATATCAGGCACTTTAGAACATCTAGAAAGCCTAGATATTTCCAAAAAGTACTTAGCATTTTCAACTATCTACACAGTAATGAGGAATAAAATGCACACACAAAACAATGGTTACAATAGGAAAATGTCTTTTACATAAAACCAGCCTGCACAGGACCTCCTCCTCCTCACGGTCAAAGTCTCTCCACGTCCTCTAACCCCCTTAACAAACGTGCACAAGTGCAGCCCCAGAGAAGGGCTAAGAATCCATTGCAAAGTCACTTGCCGGAGACATTTCCGATTTTTAAAAACAAAAGGCCATTTGCAAGACGGTATTTCTAACCATCAGACCTGGGCAACGTCTTCCCACTGGGCTGTCCGGAGCAGCCCGCGCTGGAACAGGTCGGGGGCGAGCTGCGAGCAGCCTTTTCACATGAGGTGCACAGGCCTTCTGCACAGCCGGGGCGTCTCCCCAGCGGGGCGGCCACGCACGTGACCACCGCTTCTCCCGGGGAGAAGCACACCAACCGCCGCGGCCGCTGACGGGTCCCCGCTTCGTCTTGGGGGCTCCGCTCACCTTCGAGGACGGTTAGGGCCTTTGTCCGCCTGCCCGACCAGGCGCGGGCTCAGGAGCCGCCCGCGCGTCGCGGAGGGCCCTGTCTGCGCCGCTCCTCTGTCCAATGTGTGGCCGAGCTTTCGGCGTCCCGCTCCTCCCAGGGCCCTCGAAGCCCCTGCCGGCCTCGCGGCGGCCGGGCGGCCGCCATTCTTCTCGCCCCGCCACGCCCGCCGCCACCCAAAGGCGCCCCGAGCGCAGCGTGGTTTCGGCCGGGACAACAGGACTGGGCCCCGAGACCCGGCCGCCCGCGGGGTCCGGGGCGGGATCCGACAGGTCGCCGCCGCCATCAGGCCATCCAGCCAGGGGAAGGGGCTGGCAGGTCCTTCACAGGCAGGGCCAGCCAGTGGGCGGTCGCAGCGGGAGCTCTGGGAGTCTGCAGGGAAGAGGCCGCCGCCTGTCCCCGCGCCCCAGCTCACCGCCGGCCTGAGGCCGGAGGGCCCCGGAGGGCCCGGAGAGCAGGCTGCACTCGGATTCTCACCACGCTCTGGGCCGGAACTCTGGATTGTTCTTATAGTCTTGTTTCATTTAGTTCTGTTCTGACATTTATTATTTCCTTCCTTCTCCTGCTATTGCTCTTATTTTCTAGGACCTTGAGATGAACTGGTTTGTTTTGGCTCGGCTTATTCCTGTCCTTGCAGCGTGAAGATGACAGACTTCCGCTCTTCTCTCCAGCTTGCATTTGGAGCTACAAACGTGCCGCTCACACTGGTGCAGACCGTCCACCGGTTCTGACGTGCTGCATTTCACTTTCATTCCACCAAGCATACTTTAAAACCTACCTCAACACTTCCTCTTGACCCCAGGATCGTCTAGAACTGTGTACTTCAGTTTCCAATGCTCTGGAGAACGACTTCCCGTTACCTTTCTGGTGTTGACTTGTGGTTTGTGACCATGTGCAGGGGACACGTCCCAGGTGATTTCCATTCTTTAAAGTGTGGAGGTCACTGTGTGCTCTGGCATGTGGGCTCCCTTGGCACAGGTCCCAGGCTGTCTGGAAGCGGTGTGTGTGTGGGGCTGCTTGTGAGTGTTGCGCACGTGCCCGGGACCTCATGCTGCTTGGTGCTGGGGCTGAGTTCCCCGGTGTCCTGCCTGGTTCTGTCCGGCTGATCTCTCAGTTGCTGAGAGGTGGTGTTCACGTCTCCAACCAGCACACATTCAGGGCTTCTATGCCTTCTCTGTGCAACGGCCCGGAACCTTATATCGTCCTCTCCATCTGTTAATTTTTCATGATTCTGAAGTCTGTCTTATCTGATCTTGAGTATCTGCTGTAATTCGTTAATGTTTACATATTATACCTTTGCCCATGATTTTACTCTCACCTGCCTCTGGGGTAACTTTTGAAGTAGGCTTCTTGTAGACAGCATAGTTTATCAGTTTTCAATCCTGTCTACCAGTCAGTCTTTTAATGGGGATATTTTGTCCATTTACATTTAATATAATTATTACCTTGTCAGGGATTGCATTACTTCTCTAGGGCTTCTGCAACAAAACACACAAACTGGGTTTCTTAATGCACAGAAACTTCTCTCACTGCTGTGGAGGCCAGGAGCCTATGAGCAAGTGAGATGTGGAAATGAGAAAACAGAGAACAAGGAGGTGAAGCCGTCCACTAAAGAGGTTGCTGTGGTGGGAAGCTTTGGCTCAGACCCCCTGAGGGCCCTCCAGGAAATAAAGCGGAATCATGTCCAGTCTTCCCACAGGAAAGGAGGCGCACAAGGCGTCTATGGGAATAGCTACCGCCCCGCTAACTGAGCACGGCAACTGCTCTGCACATCTGCTTCAACAGCGTGTGTCAGGGGCATCTCAGAAGAAGCGAAGCCACAGGGCCTCGAGCTGGGAGGCCGAGTCTCTCAGTGCCCAGGGACTGTGTGCGTCCACTGCAGGTGGGCTGAGAGGGTTGGCCATCAACACTTTCGCCCAGAGCCCACCCTGGCACTGCACTGACCCATTCATGCGATGACCCAAAGCCATTCAGCAGCGGAGGCTTCAGGGTCCTGGGGCCACAGCTCTAAAGTAGGCGGTTAGTGAGACAAGCCCCAGTCCCCACCGTCCATTGGTCTTTCAGCCGTACTGATGTTTTCCTGAGTCCTCCTCCATCCCCTGTGGATGCGCCTCAGTTCCAGCAGCTCGCCCTCTGGCCTGGTGCTTTTCATGGTGTCAGCAAAATCTTCTTATGACAAAATGTTGGGTGAGGTCCAGACGCTGGCCACTTCAGTGAGGCACCTAGGATTTGGCAGCCCTGGGAAGCTGTGACCACCCT
This sequence comes from Sciurus vulgaris, assembly GCF_902686455.1. NCBI lineage: Eukaryota > Metazoa > Chordata > Mammalia > Rodentia > Sciuridae > Sciurus > Sciurus vulgaris. The sequence continues at coordinate 87,437,847 of NC_136476.1, read as the reverse complement.
GGGGTTCAAAGGCCAGGCTAGTGAGGGATGTCACAGACATGGTGGGAGCTGGGCGTGGCAGCCTGACAGGATGTGACAGCCGAGGGCACGCAGGAAACAGAGAAATGCCTCAGTCACGGAGAACAGAGCACAGGCCCTCCCCCTGCCCTGCTGACTCCCGGTGCTGCCTCCGTGGGTGACCCCACCCCCTGCCCTACTCTCCTGGCAGCACCTACCTGAGCTGACCTCCACCTCCTATCCCACCTGCTGTCCATGACCATTGAACTCAGCCAGCAGCTCAGAAGAGTGGGGTTGGAGAACTTGGTAGAGTTCAGCTTGCTGGGACATGGGGCATGGTGCGTGACTGGCAGGAGGCCCATGGAGGGTTCCAATGGCATGAAGCTCAGGATGGGAGGTGATGACCCTGTGCAGTCAGTCATCTGTGCATGCTGATGACCTTGTGGTGTCAGTCAACTGTGCATGGTGATGATCCTGTGTTGTCAATCACCTGTGCATGATGATGACCCTGTGCTGTCAATCATCTGCACATGTTGTCCTCTGGATGGTGTCCACCATGAGTTGACCCCAATCTCCTGCCATCCCATCTCATGACAGTATTTATCATCAATAAACCTTGATCTCCTGCCTTATCTCCTGTCTGGCATGGGTCGACCCATACCGTCTGTCCACCATAGGATGACCCCAACTTCCTGCCCGCCACTGTCCACAACCAGTTGAATGTACCCTTGTGTAAGAAGAACCCTCTGGAAGAGAACACAGTAGAATCCAGCCCCCGGGACACGGCAGGCGACTGCAGGAGGCCCCTGGGAGCTCCAGTGGCACTAGCACAGGATTTGTAGCGGCAGCCCTGTTCTGTCAATCATCCGAGCATGTCCTTCCTTGACTTTTCAAAGACTGAAAATACATGCCCATGTCACACATAGATCCAAGAGTCACACACAAGGTGTCAAGGGTGTGGTCGAAAGAACAAGGGACAGAGAACCTCCCCCCCTCCCCCGTCTGGGGTGGCCAGCTGCTCACTGGTCTCTGGTCCTAAAGGGCACGGGCCCGGCCCTCCCCAACCCTGGGAGGACAGGCTTCCTGCTCAGCAGCACCTTCTGAGCTGGGGTCAATCCTGCCTCATGCCAGCACTCAGGACACCCCAGGGATTATTGAGAGTGCTTATTAGTATTGTTTAACGAGTACCCGGGCCAGAGGGGCACAAAGATGCCATTGTGGGTCCAGCACCTGATTCCAGAGCTGAGGCCAGCTGGGACCTGGGACAGGTACCCAGGCCTAGGAATGGTGGGGTCTGGAGGGAAAGGTGAAGCTCTAGCTCCAGGGTGGGGGACAGCTGGGTGGAGGCAGCAGAGCAGCATCCAGGGGGGCTCAGGACAAACTCTGAGCAAGGTGGGCACCTGGCCTCCTTGTGCCTCTCCCAAGATTAATCCAGAGGGAACCAGGCTGTCCTGGGGGCCTGGGGAGGTCGAAGGTGACGGGGAGGGGAGAGCCTTTGGGAGCCGGGGGCTCTGAGGACTAAGGTGGAGGGGACGCTGCAGGGTGGGCTCCCCCAGGCCGTGAGGGCAGCTGGCCCTGAAGCCCACTCCAGGGCGAGGCAGCGAGGATCCAACCTCCAGGGAGCCTCGCTGTGCCAGGGAGCAGGGTGCCCATATCCTATCAGGGGTCCTCAGACATCCAGAGCAATAGCGGTGAGCGTCCCCTTGTTGGAGCAGAGCCCATGAGCCTCGCAGAGGGCGAACCACCCAGGAGACACGTCTTCATGACCCTGACACGGGCTGGAGCTCCTCCTGCGCCCTGAGAAAGCAGTGACCCACAGAGCCAAGCCCCTGTCCTGGGGACTCCGGCTGCCACACAGGACGTGGGCAAGGGACACTGAGGAGGGACGAACCAGAGGGTAAGAAGTGCCTGGAGACAGTAGAGCTGGCCTCCTGGCAGAGAATGAGAGGGGTCAGGAGGCCAGGTCACTCCCTAGTGTGGCCTGGAGTCCCTCCGAGGAGGTGAGGGCTAAACTGACCATGGTCATGTAATGGCGTCCACGCTCCTGGGCAGCTGCAGGGTGGGGCATCCCTGGCAGGGAAGGGCAAGGAGTGGGGCTCCCGGGTGGGGAGAGCTGGGGCTCTGGGGGCTGGCGGGACAGCCTCGGCTTGGAGCGCAGCCCTGTCAGCAGCAGGTGGGACGCCAGTCCCTGGGGAAGACAGGGCCCTCCCTCCCTGGTCCCTGGCTTACCCGGGCCCCCAGCCCACACCCTGCGCTCCGTCCCCTCCAGGCTGGCTGGACCGGGAGCAGCACCTCGGGTGGGGCAAGCATTGAATGGCCTGTGTGTCTTTCCTCTCCAGGTGGCACCAAATTGTTAGTCATGGGATCCCAACAAATCCGACCTTCCCCTCCCTGATGGGTGAGGATTTGGCCCTGACAGACAGGCGGGTGCGTGTGGTCTGTGCCACGTACACACAGGACACTGGCCATGGGGTACATATAGGGCGTCCTGTGAGGAGCCACACAGCCGCGTCCTGACGCCCCAGGTGACCTGCCTTGGCCCTGAGCGAAACCTGGAGATGAAGACGCTGTTCCTGAGCATCGTGCTGCTGGGCCTGGTGGCTGCCCTGCAGGCCCAGGACCCCCTGTCCTTCCCCTCAGAGGAGCTAAACGTGAGGCTGGGTGGGCCGGTGGGCAGGGATGGGGGAAATGCCCTGACCCTGTCAGTGGGCAGCAGCTGGGAGCCTGTTGCAGTGGTCACTGAAGGCCAGCTGACCCTGCGCCCCTGCCCTGGGGCTGTCAGAGATGGGATTCCCTGTGCTGGCCAGAGACAGGGCCCTTCCTGGGGACAGGGCTGGCTCAGGGAGAAGGGTCAGGTCAGGGTCCTGCTGAAGTGACCAGGACCTGAGTTCCTCTGAGAACAGGGCCCTCAGGAGTGAGGCTCATCCTGGTCCCTGAATAGAACGGCTCCTGGGGGCAGAGCCCTCCACCTCTGTGGGTCCAGGAGCCCCGAGTGCTTGTCTTGCCTACTAGCACCGGGAGCAGACCTGCAGAGGCCAGCCTGTCTGGGGGCTAGCTGGGCTCTGGGTGTCCCCTGGGCAGCAGGTGCCTGTGCAGGGGATGATGGGGACAATCTGGGGGCTGAGGTGTGCTCATGGCTTGACCTCCCCAGATCACAGGGACCTGGTACACAAAAGCCGTGGTGTTCAACATGACCCAGGTACCAGGGTGGAAGAGGCCCAGTAAGGTGGTCCCCATGAGGGTGACGGCCCTGGAAGATGGGACCTGGGAGGCCAAGACCACCCTCCTGTGAGTGCAGCCCACTGCAGGGCCCTCCAGCCCCTTGTCCTCCCCTCCCCCTTCCACATTTTGGGTGCAATCAACAGTAAGTCCCCTGACTTTGATGGGACCGAGTCCAGGTAGCATCCTAAGGCTCATGCAGGGCTGGGGTGGGATGCTCAGTGTCACCTGGTCAGGGCTGGCCCACCAGGGGAGCCAAGGTTGGCTCAGGAGCCGGTCCTGAGAGCAGCTGCCCGTGAACCTCCTGATTTCCAGGATTAATGGTCGGTGCCTAGAGAAGAAAATTACACTGCAGAAAACAGAGGAGCCGGGCAGATACAGAGCCTGTGAGTCCTCCTGCCCGGAAGCTCCCGGGTGGCGGGGTCCCTGACCACCTCCAAGGAGGGGCTGCCTCTCCTTCCCAGGGGCCTTGTGCCTCTAACCCCAGACACCTGGTGTCACACGCTGTCCCCAGCAGGGACTGACTGGGCAGTGGCTCCCTCTGGGTGGCCCTAGCTCTTGACCTTTGGGAAAATGAGGACTGGAGATCCTGGACATGGGGCAGGGCAGCTGCCCAGGCCAGGGCCAAGCTCCACCCTCCGGTCCTTCAGCCTTCAGCATCTGGACTCCACAGCTGGCTGGCACCTTCCCTGGCTGGGGCAGTGGGGCTCCCAGGTGACAGTTGAGGCTCTTCCTCAACGTGGTCTCCAGGGTATTTAAAATAGGTGTGAGGACACTAAAGAGCTGCTTCCTCTGTCCAGCCTCAGTCCACCACAAGGGGTTCGTATTGGTAGAGGAGCTGCCTGAGCAGGAGCACTACATCTTCTACTGCCAAGACCAGGGCCCGGGGAAAACGCCCCACATGGCGAAGCTCATGGGTGAGCAGCCCCGGGAGAGCCCATCTCCTGCCCATGTCCCCCTCCCAAAGCTGGAGGACACAGCCACACCCTGGAACCAGGCACTACAGCCCTTGGGCTGGCCTTGCATGCCGGGCACTGTGTGCTGCCCGTGCAGACTGAGCTCTGAAGTGGGAAGGGGTGGGCTGGGGGGACCGTCAGGGACAGGGGCAGGCGAGGCCCTCAGCTTCCTGACCACTCACAGGGGCTGCAGCCACTATGGCTGCCACGTGCCCCGGCCCAGTGTTTAGGCCTCAGGAGAGTCAGCTTGAGGGGGAGTGTCCTGCAAAGAGCTACATGGGCCCCTCCAGGGTCAGGGGACAGCCCTGTGCCTCTAGGACGTGGGGTGCTTCCAGGTCAGGGGCCTGCCTCTGAGGCCTGTCCACTCCAGGGCAAAGCCCTGGATGCCATCGGTGGCCCTGTCCTCACAGCCTGTGTGCCCAGCACCCCTCAGCTCACCTGGTCCCTCCCCCAGGGAGGACCCCGGAGGAAAACCTGGAGGCCCTGGAAGAATTTAGGAAATTCACACAGCGCAAGGGACTGTTGGCCAAGGACATCTTCACACCTGAGCTGACAGGTGAGGGCTGGGCTCTGTCTGTGTCCCTGCAGTGCATCCTCTGTGACCCCCACGTCCCTGCACCTCCAATTCATCTCCATGTCCCTGCGTGCCTCTCTGTGTCCCCATGTGCCCAGCCCCTCCCAGGGACACGGGGGCCCTGCTGGTCTTGGTCATGGGAGGTTGGAGCTGTGGGCGGGACGGGTTCTGCACCCTGTCCTGGCGCCTCCTCACCCTGGGTTTTCCTGTTTTTGCAGAAACCTGTGTTCCCGAGCAAGAGTAGGGTAAGTGAGCTCCGGGAGGATGCTGGGAAAGCCCAGAGTCCTGGGCTCCATCTTCTCTGCCTCCTCCCATCCACCCAAGCAGGGGAGTCCCCGCCTGGCCAGGCAGGGGTGATCCCTCAGGTATTGGACTGAGCACAGTCCCAGGACGCTTGGCAAGTCCTTTCTTCTACCAGCAAGGGTCAGTCCCATCGTCTCCCACACCCTGGCTCCCTGATCTACTCTCCACTCGGCCGTCCACCAAAGACCTGGACGGTCATGGAAGCCTGGGCTGGCTCTTGGCCAGGGGCTGCCCATCAGGTCTCCCCACAGCCTGGGGAAGGAAGGACTTGGACCTGAAATCTGCGCAGCCTGCAGCCCTGCCCCTGCCTCTCCCATGGAGGGGCCCCTCCTCAGCTCCTCCTCTTGTCCAGGAGCCACCTGGGTCTGCACCCCCTGAGCCCACCCTGCCACTGACAGAGCCTGAGCCTGCCTGGAACGCCCTTCCTCTGGACCACCCTCCTCCTGGACCGCCCTCCTCCTGGACCACCCTCCTCCTGGACCGCCCTCCTCCTGGACCACCCTCCTCCTGGACCTCCCTCCCATGCAGCCGTGGTCCCCATCCCTCCTGACTCCAAATAAAGATCTTCAGCACCACTCAGGGCTTGGCGTGTCTGAAGGGGCCTGGCGGTGGCTCCCTCTGGCTCTGCTAGGAGGGAGCCATGGGGAGCTGGGGAGAGGTTGGGCCCGGCAGGGGTCAGACCCCAAGGCCCACAGCATCTGATGGGCCTGTAAGGCCAGTGCTGTCCTGAGGTCCCCTCATGGGCCAGTGCCCGAGTGTCCTTGGAAGATGCTAGGCCCCGTGCAGGAGCATCTGGGAAGTCCCTGGGTGGGCAGGACTGGGGAGACATCATGTCAGGGCTGCAGATGGAGCACAGGTCCCTGGCTCCTGCATCAACATGGGCCTCAGGGATCCTGCAGGGTGGGACTTGAGCAGCCTTAGCTCAGGGCAGGTGAGGAGGGAAGGTGTCAGCACCTCCCTCGTCACCCCTCAGGCAGACAGAGCCAGGCACAGCCTCCCCTGGTCTGCTCCTTCACCCTGCCCTCCCATGGTTGTCCAGGGCCTGGTCTGTGTGAGAGTATTTCACAGATATCAGGATGAAAGGATTCTCAATCATCTAGCAAAGGGGAAGCACAAAGACAGGAATTTGAACACAGGAAGCATTGAACTCAGTGCAGAAATCATTTGCAATGCAACTTTCCCTTGTGGGGTCAGTTTTTCCAGGCGCCCTGGCATGAACTTCACCCGTGTGACTCTGTCCCCTCCACAGTCAGGACACAGTAGCGTTGTCCCTGCAGGCCTTCCCTGAGGCTTCAGGCGAGGAGGCTGTTGTTACCCTGCACCAGGCACGTGGCCACCGGCTGAGGCCCAGGAGCTGGGGCTCAAGGCTCTCTGGCACCAACCCGGACGACTCAGTCCAGGTCCCAGGGCCCACGGTCCTGCCTTGGTGTGTGCAGACACTGGGGCTTCGCTAGACACAGATGTGTCCTCCTCTGAAATTCTGCCCGTCTCCAATAGTTGCTGAGCCTGGTCCTCAGCCCTGACTACTTCTGGGGACAGAGATGAGGCTCTACTTGAAGGCCACTTTGCCTGTCTCTGTGGGCTCAGGCTGCGGCCACAGAACACCCCTGGCCATGAACCGCTCTTGGTAGCTGGCCAGGTAGATGGAATCCATTCTCGCCATCTGCGTTGGGCTGGGGGTTGTCTTCTACTGACTCCTTCAGTTTCCTTTGTTTTTCCATTTTTCTTGTATGCTCCACTTCCTTGCTTAGTGACTTTTCCTTGGTGTATAGAAGAGCTTCTGAGCTTCTTCTCTGGCCTCTATCCTGCTCCTTGCTGGGCTCATCAGGTCTCAGAGTCTTGGTGGAATCTTCAGGGTCCTGTTCCTCTAGGGTCTATCATCTGCCTCCTCCTTTCCTGTTTTTACCCTGTTTATTTCCCTCTCTTCCCTGATGGTGCTGGCTAAACTTTCGTGGACTGTATTGAGCGAGGGTGGTGAGCGGACATCTGTGTCTCAGTCCTGATTTGACAGGAGATGCCTACCTATCTTCCCCCGTTGATCTGATGTTGGCCACGGGTTTGTTCTCTCTGGTCCTCATTAGGCTGATGCATGATCCTTCTGCATCCATTTCTTCAGGACTTTCATGAAGAAGGACTGTTGACTTTTGTCAAGATGTTTTTCTAGGGGCTGGGGAGATAGCTCAGTTGGTTGAGAGCTTGCCTTACAAGCACAAAGCCCTGGATTCGATCCCCAGCACCGCAAAAAAAAAAAAAAAAAAAAAAAAGATGTTTTTCTGCATCTCTGAAGGTCACTGTGTGGTGTTGCCCTTCATCCTGTTTACGTGCTCTTCCGTTCATCCACGTGCGAATGCTGCACCTCCTTGCACCCCTGCATTGACGCCCACTTGGTCGTGGTGGATGACCTTTTGGATGTGCTGTCGGGTCCGATTTGTGAATATTTTATCCAGGATTCTGGCACCTCTGTTCACCAAGCGTAGTGGTCTACTCTTTCCTTTCTTGTTATGTCCCTACCAGGTTTTGGTAGCAGGGCAATACTGGCTTCAGAGGATGTGTTAGGAAGGGTTCCTTCCCGTGCATTTTATGAAATCCTCTGAGGAACTTTGGTGTTACTCTTTAAATGTCATGAAATTAAGTAGTGAAGCCCGAAGGTCCTGTCCTGTGTTTTTCTTTGTTGGGAGACTTTTTATTACTGCTTTAGTCTCATTACGTACAGTCAGGGGTTTTGTTTGTTTGTTTTATAGTTGTTGTAAGTTTTTTTTGTGTGTTTTGTTTTGTTTTGGAACTGGTTATTTAAACCCGGTTGCTTAGCCACTGAGCAGTCTCTCCAGCCCTTCTGTTGCTTATTCTGTCAGAGGTTCCCTAACCTCTAGAGGGTCTCCCTAAGCTTCTGATGCTGTCTTCATATTGTGATCATCCTGCCTCAGCCTTGTAGTGTGTTTAGGTTCTTTATATCCTCTTGGATCAATATTGGTAGGTCCTACATGTCTGGATTATTTGTCCATTTCTTCTAGGTTTTACAATTCATTGGAATATAAGTTTTCAAAGTATTCCTTAATGATTCTCGGGATTTTGGTGATATCTCTGTAATATCTCCTTTCTCACCTCTATTTCGTATATATAAAATCTATATGCTTACATTGACTAAGGAGTTGACAATTTTTTTGACCTTTTCAAGAAAGCTACTCTTCGTTTCATTTTTATCGTTTCATTTTGACTTCCTCTTTATTGTTCTTTTTTTTGTAATAGCATATATTTTTAATGCCATTTTAATGTGTGCATTACAGGAAAAAAAAAAAAAAAAAAAAAAAAAAGCAAAGAACAAAGTCATCCAGTCACAAGCAGCTTAGTTGGACGCATCCCTCCAGGTCGTGCATATACGTACACAATATCCCATTTTGTGATTGAGATTGCTTTTCCACACATCGTGTATATTCGCCAATTCAAAATCCCAAAGCTACATGAGTATTTTTGATAACCAAGAATACACTATACCAACTCAATCTGTTATCCTTTCTTGGGGACAAAAATTTCACTGAAGACATAAATGGCAACAGGCCTCTAGGATAGACATATTGGCAGAGTTACAACTAAAATAATGCATTCCCTTAATGCTCAATTTAAAATGAGACAAAGCAACAGGATACACCAAGCTTGTTTCATTACCAGATTTCTACTAAAGTATTAGCAAGAATGCATGTTCCCAGTGAATTAAAGTATTCCTATAGTACAGCCAGAAGATGCACACACGAGTGGCTCACATGGAAATGTCAATCCTGGAGCACTTGCTCCCGTCTTTCCCTGTGTGTGCCCTGTGCCCCTCTGGTGCCAGCCTAACGAGCAAGTCCTGATACACACTGCCCAGAGACAAAGCAATTCCATGTCCCAGATGCATCTTTTCTAGCAATTATAACAAAAAGTTATTTACAAATTGGCTAATTCACTAGCTCTACTTTTTATGATTCACTATTACCCTCAGGACATCTAGAAAGTTTAGATGTGAAATAAAGTATGAACTTTGTGCACAATAAACACAAGGACTTTACCAAAATGCATATAGATCTATGGTTATAATCTAAACCTGCCTTCCAGATACGGAGCTACTAGCCCTTCCTCCTCTCCCTCAGCACCATTCCAGTGACTAAACTCAGGACTACCCCTCGCTCCAAGAGGTGGATTAACAAGGGTCACTCCCAGAAGACAGTTCTTCCTAAAAACTAACAAGGATATTTATATAGGGATTATTTTGCTACTTCTAACAAACTTTGGGCATTAGGACTTATCCTTTAATACCCAGCAATTCTAACTGCACATATAACAATGGCTAGACAATCGGAACTAATCTAAGGGCACAGAGTGCTTCTCTATGCATACTTTCTCATTCCCCCACCCACCACCCAGCGAATCTCCCACGTATTCACCAAGACATCAAGTTCAACAATTCCATTCTCCTACATGGCAACCATTCCTATGTAGTAACAAAAAATACTTAAAAGGCATTACTTTAGTCCTCAACTTTTACCATGTGCTGTGCACCTTTAAACATCTAGAAACACTAGATGTTTCCAACAAGGACCTAAGTTTTAAACTATACATACAGTAGCACTGAATAAACTGCAACTTACTGAACAAAGGCTACACTCTGAAGCAAAACCCCCTTTTTTTAAAGGCTAGAATTTGAAAGTGTCTTCCAAACAAGAACATTCTGGCCTAAAACCCTTCCCCTTTTAGTCTCTTATCAACCCAGGGGTCAGATATATGCATCTGTCATGCTGAGAGATGACTAACAATTTCACTTCCTAAGTGGTTTTAAGAACAGTCTTTCCTATGAATTTAACATGAAGCGTACTCAATGTGTTAGTTTACTAACTCTACTTGTCATACACTGGCAACCTCTTTAACATCTAGATAGACTAGATGTAAATTAGGACTTGTGTCCTCTATATACACTATTTACATAGCAAACCAAAACTCAGATAGAAGAGACAATGGTCAATCTTGCTTCACAGAAAATACGTTGGTATAAAGCCCTTTGCATTTTCTTTTCCTTCTTCCTCCCTGAACAGCACAAATACAATGTGTACTGCTCAGAGAACTGTTTTGATCATTCCATTTCTAAAAGACAGTTATTTCATTATGGATGTTAACAAAAAGATGTCTACAAAATGTTTTATTTACTACCTCTACTTTTAACCCAGTAAACAAGTACAGACAGTATTCTGTTCAGAGGTGGCTTAACAATTCCAAACAGTATTTCCCATCACTTTTTAAAAGCTATTTACAAAGTTTTAATCCTACCACTTCTACTTTTAAATATATCAAGCACTTCTAAATATATAGAAGGACTAGATATTCCATATAAGAACCTGTCCACTATGCACACAGCACTGGTAAATAAAATTGCACACGTAGCAATGGTTGGAATCTGAGGTATTTTCTAATATGACCATTTTGTCCTTGAACCTTTCTAGTCCAGTGGACAATTACAGGCATATGTAATGCTTGGAGATGGCTGAACAAATTCATATTCAAAAGTCATTTACAGAGGACAAGCTTCCCTATGAATTTCAACACAAAGTGTACAAAATGTGCCAATTTTACTAACTACTTGGTCATACACTAGCAACCTCTTTAACATCTAGAGACTAGATGTTGCAAAACTGGGACTCATTTGCCCATTATATACACTATATACACAGCAAAACAAAATGCACGAAACAAAGAAAATTGATGTCTGAAAATCTCCCAAGTATGAACACACTAACATATTACCTTTTGCAATTGCTTCCCTCCCACCTCCTCCACATCACTGAACAAGTGCAGACTGTAAGGAATTTCCATGGAACCACGCTGGACACGGGAAATCACATAAGGGAATTTATTAAGCCAACAGTGTCTCCCTGCAGGGTGAGAGAGAAAATGAGAGGAAAAGAAAGGGCGTGTGCTAGAGAGGGTGGAAAGCCAGGAGGAGAGAGAAAAGTGTGTAGGACAGACAGAAGAAAGGGAAAAGATGGCGGGGAAGCTACAGTAAGACAGTTGAATTCTGCCGGGCTAACGGGGGACCAATATCGGAGAAGGACACTTGCGAGCTGACTGATGAACCAATAGCTAGGATGTTCACAGATTGACAAGTGGTTGGGAGGCAGGCAAAATGGCTGCACCTGGTGGGCGGGGGAGCAGCTTTATGCATTACACAGGACTATACTGCTCACAGAGGTGGTTTAACAGTTCCATTCCCCAAAAGACTATTTCATATGAATTTTAGAAAAAGATATTTACAAAGTGATATTTTACTATCTCTACATTTAACATACATCAGGCACTTCTAAACATCTAGCCAGACTAGATGTTTCAAGTAAGGACTCAGTTTGTCCACTATGTACATGACAGTCTTGAATAAACTGAACACATGTAACAATAGTTGTAATTTTAAAATATCTTCAAAATATGAGCATTCTGGCCTGTCACCGACCCAGTGGGCTATAATGCTCAAAATTTTCAGAAGACAATCCTTCCTAGGAATTTTAACACAAAACATACAAAATTTGTTGACTAATTTTACTTTTGTCATACACTGCCAACCTCTTTAACATCTAGATAGACTAGATGCAGATTGGGATTCATTTGTCCTTTAAATACACTATATACACAGCAAAGTAAAACAAAACCCATAGACATAAGGTACAAGTCTTAGCTCACGGTAGGCACACCCAAGGACCAGCACACAACTGTGTACAACTCAAAAGGGGGTTTGGCTACTGCCCCCCCAAAATAATTTCATAAGAATTTTAACAAAAAGAAATGTACAAAACGTGTTGTATGTTACCACTTCTACTTTTAACATATATCAGGCACTTTAGAACATCTAGAAAGCCTAGATATTTCCAAAAAGTACTTAGCATTTTCAACTATCTACACAGTAATGAGGAATAAAATGCACACACAAAACAATGGTTACAATAGGAAAATGTCTTTTACATAAAACCAGCCTGCACAGGACCTCCTCCTCCTCACGGTCAAAGTCTCTCCACGTCCTCTAACCCCCTTAACAAACGTGCACAAGTGCAGCCCCAGAGAAGGGCTAAGAATCCATTGCAAAGTCACTTGCCGGAGACATTTCCGATTTTTAAAAACAAAAGGCCATTTGCAAGACGGTATTTCTAACCATCAGACCTGGGCAACGTCTTCCCACTGGGCTGTCCGGAGCAGCCCGCGCTGGAACAGGTCGGGGGCGAGCTGCGAGCAGCCTTTTCACATGAGGTGCACAGGCCTTCTGCACAGCCGGGGCGTCTCCCCAGCGGGGCGGCCACGCACGTGACCACCGCTTCTCCCGGGGAGAAGCACACCAACCGCCGCGGCCGCTGACGGGTCCCCGCTTCGTCTTGGGGGCTCCGCTCACCTTCGAGGACGGTTAGGGCCTTTGTCCGCCTGCCCGACCAGGCGCGGGCTCAGGAGCCGCCCGCGCGTCGCGGAGGGCCCTGTCTGCGCCGCTCCTCTGTCCAATGTGTGGCCGAGCTTTCGGCGTCCCGCTCCTCCCAGGGCCCTCGAAGCCCCTGCCGGCCTCGCGGCGGCCGGGCGGCCGCCATTCTTCTCGCCCCGCCACGCCCGCCGCCACCCAAAGGCGCCCCGAGCGCAGCGTGGTTTCGGCCGGGACAACAGGACTGGGCCCCGAGACCCGGCCGCCCGCGGGGTCCGGGGCGGGATCCGACAGGTCGCCGCCGCCATCAGGCCATCCAGCCAGGGGAAGGGGCTGGCAGGTCCTTCACAGGCAGGGCCAGCCAGTGGGCGGTCGCAGCGGGAGCTCTGGGAGTCTGCAGGGAAGAGGCCGCCGCCTGTCCCCGCGCCCCAGCTCACCGCCGGCCTGAGGCCGGAGGGCCCCGGAGGGCCCGGAGAGCAGGCTGCACTCGGATTCTCACCACGCTCTGGGCCGGAACTCTGGATTGTTCTTATAGTCTTGTTTCATTTAGTTCTGTTCTGACATTTATTATTTCCTTCCTTCTCCTGCTATTGCTCTTATTTTCTAGGACCTTGAGATGAACTGGTTTGTTTTGGCTCGGCTTATTCCTGTCCTTGCAGCGTGAAGATGACAGACTTCCGCTCTTCTCTCCAGCTTGCATTTGGAGCTACAAACGTGCCGCTCACACTGGTGCAGACCGTCCACCGGTTCTGACGTGCTGCATTTCACTTTCATTCCACCAAGCATACTTTAAAACCTACCTCAACACTTCCTCTTGACCCCAGGATCGTCTAGAACTGTGTACTTCAGTTTCCAATGCTCTGGAGAACGACTTCCCGTTACCTTTCTGGTGTTGACTTGTGGTTTGTGACCATGTGCAGGGGACACGTCCCAGGTGATTTCCATTCTTTAAAGTGTGGAGGTCACTGTGTGCTCTGGCATGTGGGCTCCCTTGGCACAGGTCCCAGGCTGTCTGGAAGCGGTGTGTGTGTGGGGCTGCTTGTGAGTGTTGCGCACGTGCCCGGGACCTCATGCTGCTTGGTGCTGGGGCTGAGTTCCCCGGTGTCCTGCCTGGTTCTGTCCGGCTGATCTCTCAGTTGCTGAGAGGTGGTGTTCACGTCTCCAACCAGCACACATTCAGGGCTTCTATGCCTTCTCTGTGCAACGGCCCGGAACCTTATATCGTCCTCTCCATCTGTTAATTTTTCATGATTCTGAAGTCTGTCTTATCTGATCTTGAGTATCTGCTGTAATTCGTTAATGTTTACATATTATACCTTTGCCCATGATTTTACTCTCACCTGCCTCTGGGGTAACTTTTGAAGTAGGCTTCTTGTAGACAGCATAGTTTATCAGTTTTCAATCCTGTCTACCAGTCAGTCTTTTAATGGGGATATTTTGTCCATTTACATTTAATATAATTATTACCTTGTCAGGGATTGCATTACTTCTCTAGGGCTTCTGCAACAAAACACACAAACTGGGTTTCTTAATGCACAGAAACTTCTCTCACTGCTGTGGAGGCCAGGAGCCTATGAGCAAGTGAGATGTGGAAATGAGAAAACAGAGAACAAGGAGGTGAAGCCGTCCACTAAAGAGGTTGCTGTGGTGGGAAGCTTTGGCTCAGACCCCCTGAGGGCCCTCCAGGAAATAAAGCGGAATCATGTCCAGTCTTCCCACAGGAAAGGAGGCGCACAAGGCGTCTATGGGAATAGCTACCGCCCCGCTAACTGAGCACGGCAACTGCTCTGCACATCTGCTTCAACAGCGTGTGTCAGGGGCATCTCAGAAGAAGCGAAGCCACAGGGCCTCGAGCTGGGAGGCCGAGTCTCTCAGTGCCCAGGGACTGTGTGCGTCCACTGCAGGTGGGCTGAGAGGGTTGGCCATCAACACTTTCGCCCAGAGCCCACCCTGGCACTGCACTGACCCATTCATGCGATGACCCAAAGCCATTCAGCAGCGGAGGCTTCAGGGTCCTGGGGCCACAGCTCTAAAGTAGGCGGTTAGTGAGACAAGCCCCAGTCCCCACCGTCCATTGGTCTTTCAGCCGTACTGATGTTTTCCTGAGTCCTCCTCCATCCCCTGTGGATGCGCCTCAGTTCCAGCAGCTCGCCCTCTGGCCTGGTGCTTTTCATGGTGTCAGCAAAATCTTCTTATGACAAAATGTTGGGTGAGGTCCAGACGCTGGCCACTTCAGTGAGGCACCTAGGATTTGGCAGCCCTGGGAAGCTGTGACCACCCTGGGGTTCAAAGGCCAGGCTAGTGAGGGATGTCACAGACATGGTGGGAGCTGGGCGTGGCAGCCTGACAGGATGTGACAGCCGAGGGCACGCAGGAAACAGAGAAATGCCTCAGTCACGGAGAACAGAGCACAGGCCCTCCCCCTGCCCTGCTGACTCCCGGTGCTGCCTCCGTGGGTGACCCCACCCCCTGCCCTACTCTCCTGGCAGCACCTACCTGAGCTGACCTCCACCTCCTATCCCACCTGCTGTCCATGACCATTGAACTCAGCCAGCAGCTCAGAAGAGTGGGGTTGGAGAACTTGGTAGAGTTCAGCTTGCTGGGACATGGGGCATGGTGCGTGACTGGCAGGAGGCCCATGGAGGGTTCCAATGGCATGAAGCTCAGGATGGGAGGTGATGACCCTGTGCAGTCAGTCATCTGTGCATGCTGATGACCTTGTGGTGTCAGTCAACTGTGCATGGTGATGATCCTGTGTTGTCAATCACCTGTGCATGATGATGACCCTGTGCTGTCAATCATCTGCACATGTTGTCCTCTGGATGGTGTCCACCATGAGTTGACCCCAATCTCCTGCCATCCCATCTCATGACAGTATTTATCATCAATAAACCTTGATCTCCTGCCTTATCTCCTGTCTGGCATGGGTCGACCCATACCGTCTGTCCACCATAGGATGACCCCAACTTCCTGCCCGCCACTGTCCACAACCAGTTGAATGTACCCTTGTGTAAGAAGAACCCTCTGGAAGAGAACACAGTAGAATCCAGCCCCCGGGACACGGCAGGCGACTGCAGGAGGCCCCTGGGAGCTCCAGTGGCACTAGCACAGGATTTGTAGCGGCAGCCCTGTTCTGTCAATCATCCGAGCATGTCCTTCCTTGACTTTTCAAAGACTGAAAATACATGCCCATGTCACACATAGATCCAAGAGTCACACACAAGGTGTCAAGGGTGTGGTCGAAAGAACAAGGGACAGAGAACCTCCCCCCCTCCCCCGTCTGGGGTGGCCAGCTGCTCACTGGTCTCTGGTCCTAAAGGGCACGGGCCCGGCCCTCCCCAACCCTGGGAGGACAGGCTTCCTGCTCAGCAGCACCTTCTGAGCTGGGGTCAATCCTGCCACATGCCAGCACTCAGGACACCCCAGGGGTTATTAGAGAGTGCTTATTAGTATTGTTTAACGAGTACCCGGGCCAGAGGGGCACAAAGATGCCATTGTGGGTCCAGCACCTGATTCCAGAGCTGAGGCCAGCTGGGACCTGGGACAGGTACCCAGGCCTAGGAATGGTGGGATCTGGAGGGGAAGGTGAAGCTCTAGCTCCAGGGTGGGGGACAGCTGGGCGGAGGCAGCAGAGCAGCATCCAGGGGGGCTCAGGACAAACTCTGAGCAAGGTGGGCACCTGGCCTCCTTGTGCCTCTCCCAAGATTAATCCAGAGGGAACCAGGCTGTCCTGGGGGCCTGGGGTGGTCGAAGGTGACAGGGAGGGGAGAGCCTTCGGGAGCCGGGGGCTCTGAGGACTGAGGTGGAGGGGACGCTGCAGGGTGGGCTCCCCCAGGCCGTGAGGGCAGCTGGCCCTGAAGCCCACTCCAGGGCGAGGCAGCGAGGATCCAACCTCCAGGGAGCCTCGCTGTGCCAGGGAGCAGGGTGCCCATGTCCTCTCAGGGGTCCTCAGACGACCAGAGCAATAGCGGCGAGCGTCCCCTTGTTGGAGCAGAGCCCATGAGCCTCGCAGAGGGCGAACCACCCAGGAGACACGTCTTCATGACCCTGACACGGGCCAGGCTCCTCGTGTGCCCTGAGAAAGCAGTGACCACAGAGCCAAGCCCCTGTCCTGGGGACTCCGGCTGCCACACAGCAGGTGGGTGAGGGACAGAGGGGGGGGATGAACCAGAGGGTAAGAAGTGCCTGGAGACAGTAGAGCTGGCCTCCTGGGAGAATGAGAGGGGTCAGGAGGCCAGGTCACTCCCTAGGGTGTCCTGGGGTCCCACCGAGGAGGTGAGGGCAAAGGTGACCCTGGTCATGCAATGGCGTCCACGTTCCTGGGCAGCTGCAGGGTGGGGCATCCCTGGCAGGGAAGGGCAAGGAGTGGGGCTCCCGGGTGGGGAGAGCTGGCGCTCTGGGGGCTGGCGGGACAGCCTCGGCTCTGGAGCGCAGCCCTGTCAGCAGCAGGTGGGACGCCAGTCCCTGGGGAAGACAGGGCCCTCCCTCCCTGGTCCCTGCGTGACCCGGGCTCCCAGCCCCACACCCCGCGCTCCATCCCCTCCAGGCTGGCTGGACTGGGAGCAGCACCTTGGGTGGGGCAGGCATTGAATGGCCTGTGTGTCTTTCCTCTCCAGGTGGCACCAAATTGTTATTTATGGGATCCCAACAAATCTGACCTTCCCCTCCCTGATGGGCGAGGATTTGGCCCTGACAGACAGGCGGGTGCGTGTGGTCTGTGCCACGTACGCACAGGACACTGGCCATGGGGTACATACAGGGCGTCCTGTGAGGAGCCACACAGCCGCGTCCTGACGCCCCAGGTGACCTGCCTTGGCCCTGAGCGAAACCTGGAGATGAAGACGCTGTTCCTGAGCATCGTGCTGCTGGGCCTGGTGGCTGCCCTGCAGGCCCAGGACCCCCTGTCCTTCCCCTGAGAGGAGCTAAACGTGAGGCTGGGTGGGCAGAGTCTGAGTTGTCACATGATGGGGTCTGTGCCCCCTCCCAGCCTGGGCTCTTCTCATCCCTGGGTTTCTCTCATTTTCTATGTACAACTGTAGCCCTTCATGTGATTATGGATGTGACTCTCTGGGAAAATGCCAAATAAACCAAAAACAAACAAACCCCCCCCCCCCCCCCCCAATAAACCAGAGTCCTGGATTCCAGAGTTGAGGGTCCTTCTCTTTTCCCCTCTGGACACACCTGGGCCCAGCAGTTGCCCAGCACCTCAGGAGTCTGTTGGGAGTGTAACTCCCAGGACACTTGGGAGTCCTTCCTCTACCACATTGCTCAGCTCTGATCCTCCTTCGTGCTTGTTTCCACCTAGTCTAATTCCAAACCTGGCACCCACCGTGGATGCCCCGGGACCCGGCTGGTCATGGAGGGGCTGCGATTTCTCTGAGAGCCATATCTACACAGCAGCCCCGACAGCAGCCTAGGTAAGGAAGATCTGTGCCTGCCTCCCCACCCATGCTCCCCCTGGAGGGGCCTGGTCTCTGTTCCTCTTCCTGCATAGCAGCCACAGCGTCTGCACCTCTAAAACCACCCTCCCTCCTGCACACTGCTTCTTGCTTGGGCCACCCTCCTGCTGCGACCCTTTGTCCCCATACCTGATCCCACCAGATTCCAAACAGAGAACTTCAGCAGCAACTCTGGGCTTGGTCATGTCTAAAGGGGTCTGGCCATGGCCTGTCAGGACGGAGAGCCCTGGGGAAGTTGAGGAGATGAGGCAGGGGTCAGACCCCAGGCACGCAGTGTCTGATGGGCCTATAGGGCCGGGTGTTGTCCCTGTGTGACTTGGGAAGGTGCTAGCCTGGGCAGGAACATTTGGGGCGCCACTGGGGATGCCAGCGCTGGGGAGACATCTGTCAGGGCTGCAGAGGGACACGGGCCCCTGGCAGCGCTCCTGTCTCAATGGGGCTTCCCAGATCCTGCAGGGGTCTAACTTTAAGCAGCAAGAACTCAGAGGTAAGGAAGTGGCAGCATCTCCCTTGTTGCCTCTCAAGAAGGAAAACTCTCCATGTCCCCGCCGCCCTGGCTCTCCTGGGTCTGGGCTGACCCTGGCCTCCAGTGAGGTGGGCACAGCGATGGAGCAGAGACAGCGTCACACCTCAAAGGCCAACGTGACCCCAGCTGCAGGGTCTGTCCTCCCCTGGGGGCTGCTCCACATCCAAGGACAGAACACCTCCAGCCTGCAGGCACCAGGCCCTGCACACACAGGTGCCTAATGTGTGCATGCGTGCCTGAATGAGTGACCCAAGACCTCTTCCTGTCTCAGGCTTCTCATCTGTAAGACAACAGCACCCTCCTCAAGGGCTCTTGGGAGGGTACACGATGCCTTCGCCTATCTATTCAGCAGATGTGGGGGTCCCTGTGTGCAGGCACTGCTCTGCAGCCTGGGAATTCAGCCCTGAGCAGGCACAGCCCCTGTCCCTCTGGACTGACTCCAGGGAATGCAGGTGAGAGGCGGGTCCTGAGCTCCGCTGGGAGCAGCTGCTTGGATGGGCAGGTCACGCACAAGGCCAAGTCCAGCAGCTCAGGGCCAGCCCAGGCGGGGCCTGTGGAGGAGGGCACGTGGGTTGCTTGTTCTGAATGGCCACACCACCACAGCCCCCGTTTGCTCATTCACTCCACCTGGTCCTCATTTCTCTCATCTGTAAGGTAGGCATCCAAGGAAATCCATCCCGCACCTGCATAAAGAATTAGGCCTCGATCCTCAGAGACAGATAAAGAAGAACTCTCCCTTGTTTACCGCCTACAGATAAATCCAATGGGTCAGGACTTGATTTTACCCAGGACACCGGCAATGTTCCCCTTGGAGACGGTCAAGGTTCCCCCACTGGTCAGTGTTGAGTTGGGCTGACAGATCTATGCCTGATCCTCCATGGTCTTAATGTCCTCTGCATGGACTGTTACTGGTCATGTGACTTCTCATGGAATCACAAAAGCCAACAGGACATCTATGGCACAGGGCAGCAGGGGTCAGCCTGGCCAGCAACAGGGTCCAGCCAGGAATCTTTCCAGCCAGTCCATGAGAGTCTTCCTCCTCTACTACCTGTTTCTTGCCTCCTTCCACCCCTAGATCATGAGCCACTGAGTGGATGGTCACCATTCATCTGATCAGATTCTTGCTGCCAAGCACTCACTCTTTCCAACCTTTGGCTCTTCTGAAGAAGGCTCTCAGGAGGAGCCTGTCTCGTGTCGAGTGGAGAGGCTCTTCCAGGGGCTGAGGTCTCTGGCTTGGATTGCTGAATTGAAGGGTGAAGGCATTTGCTGTAGTGATACATGTGGCCACACTGCCTCACTGGAAGGCAACCTGCACTCCACCAGCAATAAGTGCTGTTTTCATTAAGCCTCAGAATGTATTTCCAAAGCTTGGGATTTGGCAATTTTGTCATACTGTGACTGAGAATAGGGATATGGACATATGTTTAAGACTGTTTAATTTTCTTATCCTTTGTGAAGTGTCTTATACTTTCTTTTCCCCTCCATTTTCTACTGTGTGGCTGGTCTTTTTCTTATCAGTTTCTAAGAACTCTTTATATATTGCAGACCTAAACCCTTTGACTGAGATGTGAGCTGCAGGTATGTATTTTCAGCTTATCATTTTTTTGCTTTTGAGTTACAGGGCTTCCCCCAACCCTGGGTATTATTAAGATGTGAGTTCTCCCCAAATTGATAAATAGATTCAATACAATCCTAACAAAACACCACAGCAGATGTCACTATATGACAACTAATGACTTCATTCCAAAGTTCACGTAGAAATACATAGAACCAAAATAGAATCAGAAGAAGCTCAGAGAACACTCCTGGATATTCAGACTCATGATAAAGCTACTGTAATCAAGGGAGTGGGATTTTGGTGGGCAATTAGACGCACGAAACCATTGAAATAAGTGGATCTAATACAGATCACTCACAGACATTTCTGAGTCATGTGAGCATCATGAGGATAGGTCTACACAGGAAAGTCAACCAATGTCCACATCATGTCCTCAGAATAAAGGACAAAAAACTCACAGTAAAGTCAAGAGACGCAGAAAAAGTCACTTGGCAAGATTCAACAATCCCTAATGATCAAAACACAAACACTGAACACAGTAGGAGCAGAAGGAAGCTACATTGACACAATGAAGATCACTTGTGAAAAGCCACGTCCAACATCGTACTCAACGGAGAGAGGTTAAAGGCATTTCCTCTGACATCGGGAACAAGGCATCTGCTTAGCATAGTAGGAACTTATAGTCAGATCAATTTGGCAAAAAAAAGAAACCAAAGCCATCCAAATTGAAAAGTAATAGTACAATTACCTTGGTCCATAGATGACATAATCTAAATGTAGCAAATCCTCAAGATTTCAATCCTTAAGATCCTTAACAATCCGAAAAAAAAAAAATAGAAATAAAAGTAATCTTAGCAAAGTAGCAGAATAAAAACTAAAAATTATAATATCATTATTTGTCTATACATTAACTATCAATAATTTGAAAAAAATTATAAAAGTAATTCTAATCAACAATGGCATCATAAAGGATAAAATACTTAGGAATAAACCCATCCCAGAGGTGAAGGAAGTATACACTCAAACACTGCTGAAATAAATTAGACACAGATGATTGGAAAGACATCCCATGTTCATGGATTGAAACAGCTAAATGTTTTTAAGTTGTCCACATTACTCAAAGGATCCAGAGTCAATGCAATCAAAATCTCAAGGACATCTTTTGCAAAAATTGGCAAGTTCAGTGTCTTCCTCTGTAAAACAGTAGACTGTGGTCCCTCTCCATAGTTATTTGGAGGATTTAGCCCTTGCTGGCACACAGCAAGAACTCACGTATGATTGTTCTTATGGTCAATTTTACTGTTCTCTGCTCTATGGCTTAGGAGAAGGAAAGAGAAGGAAGAGGGAAGAAAAGGTTAAGGGTCTAGTTGTAAGACAAACTTCAGGTCAGGGTTTAGGGGAACAGGTCAAACCCACCTGAGATGCAGGAGGCAGAGTCCAGAAGCCTGGGGTTCCAACTGCCATCCCTCTCTTAGCCTTCTGTCCAATGCATAAACATGAAAGGGGAACTAATCAGGTCAACTCTAGCTGGTTAGTCCTTAACACTAGAGTTAGGAGGGCAACAGGAAGTTTACCCAAAATGCAAAAGCAAATTTCGAAGTTTGACTCAAACTCAGACAAATGTCAAGAAATTTGGGAGTCATGGGAAGTAGATTCTCAGAGGTGGGTTGATGAGTCATTTTAAAATTTCTATTGTACATTTTAAACTTTCTAAGTATTTATAATAATTATGTGAATCTCAGCTCCTATGAGAAGGATGTCCTTGGACAGGCGCCTTAGTCCACATGGGGCCCAATACCTCCTGTGCAATGAGGAAGACTTAATCCTGATTGGGCTCAATGCACCCACACAATGGGGGCAATGACGGTGCCTGTGATCATACCTCTGGCCACAGAATGATCTCAAATGGTAGACCGTGGGCTCCCCTCGCATCCTGCCGTGGTTGAGCCTCCACCTCCATACGAAAGTTGTCCTGGGGATTGTTCACTGCAAGGGGACAAGATGCCTGCCAGGGAAGGATTCGGAAAGGAGCTGGACACCCCACTTTCCCAGGAAGCCCCCAGTTGAAACTTTCCCGCTGTGTCTTTGCTTGAGTGTGTGTGTATGTGCCTGTGTGTGTGCATGTGTGTGTGTGGCATGTCTGTGGTGGAGGCCAGCTCCAGAACGATCCTCCTGCTATTTAGTTTTTACTCCGTGGGAGAGTGACTCCACACCCACCAGTCTTCAGAACCTCCCGTCGCCCAGGCCCCTGTCCTGCTTGCTGCTCCTCACCTTAGGGTACACGCACCCTGTGGGGTCCTGCAGGAGCTCCAAGTCCATTGTGTGGAAGGCCTTCAGGATGCTCCTGAGTGGGGCAGACATTCTCTTATGTCACCCTTGCATTGCCACTGACCTCGCCCAACACCTAAAGGGATAGGGATGTCTGTGGTTATGGAATTTGCCTGGTGGGCGCTGCCCCCTAGGGGCCAGGAAGCCTTCACTGCAGGAGGACTGGTCGCCTGTGGCAGGTGGGGGTCAGAGCTGCACAGAGCAGGACAGCACATAGGAACTTGGCTACCGTTTGGCAGAGTGAGCTGATGTCGCCGGACCTCCAGCAAAGGCAGGAGCTGGGACTGGGAAATTCTTCTCCCTGGGTGTGGTTGGCAGCATAAAATACTGCCCACGTGCTGGATCACCCCTGAGGATGTGCAGGCACCTGGCAGAGGAGGGTAAGGCTGCAGAGGGAGCTGAGGCTGCCGGGGGCTCCCCTGTGCTGATGGAGTGTCCCTCACCATCCAGGTGTGCAGGCATCGCAGGGCCAGAGTCAGAGCAGAAGGGACTGCTAAGCGGAGAGGGTTGGGAGCCACCCAGACACTGGGCTATGACCACGGAGGGCCAGCTGAGGAAGGTGGTGGCCCCAGAGCTGGGAAGCAGAGGGTGGATGCACCAGGAGCCTCGGGGGATCCGGCACTGTGTGGGGACAGAGCAGCAGGGCCTGAGATGGTGCACAGTGTGAGCGGAAGCCACAAGCTCTCAGGAAGGTGCCACTGCCCACCTGGGCCAGGGCAGCAGACCCAGGTCAGTCTGTCTGTGCAGAGAGGGCAGGATGTGGCGCTGAGGGTCCTTGTCTGCCCTGCAGGACGGCAGGGATGGCTCTCTCCACAGGGAGTTTGAACCCTGCCTTCAGCCCCAGTGGGTCTGGGTCTGAGGGGGAGAGTGTGTGTGTGTGTGACTCTGTGTGTCTATGTGTGCCTATATGTCTCTGTGCCTGAGTGCTGGTGTGTCTGTGTCTCTGTGTGTCTGGGTGTGTCTGATTGTGCGTGTGGATGTGCAGGCAGCACTGGGGCTCAGCTCTGTTGTCTGATGATGAGATGAAAGAGGCCGGGGCTTCTGTCTCCTGGTGGGAGGGGTGAACTGTGTGTGTATGAGGGCGTTGGTGTAATGTAATACAAAGCTGCTCCTCGCCCTTTCCCTTTGCATCACAACCTAGCTTGTCAGTCTGAAAGCTGCAGCCATTTCCCCGCCTCCCAACTACTGTCAGTCTAGTCTGTGGACATCCTAGCTAGCTGTTGGTTCATCAGTCAGCTTGCAAGTATCTGGTTCTCCGTTACTGGTTAGCCCGGTGGAATTCAACTGCTTAGGGGAAGCACCCCGCCATCTTTTCTCTTGCTTTCTCTCTCCTACTCACTTTCTTTCTCTCTCCTCCTCGCTTTTCCACTCTCTCTAGCGCACGCCCTTTCTCTTTCCCTCTCATTTTCTTCTTACCCTGCAGGGAGACACTCTGTTTGCTTAATAAACTCCCTTATGTGATTTCCCGTGTCCTGCATGGTTTTCGTGGGTTTCTTACAGTTGGTATCTGTGAGAGTTGTGTGAACGTGTGGGTCCATATCGGTGTGTGTGGTGTATGTGGTGTGTGTGTGTGTGTGTGTGTGTGTGTGTGTGTGTTCTGATCTCCTGGGGAGGCCATAGCGAATTCAGCAAGGCTAGCGGAGGTTCACACTAACAGAGGTGGGCTGGGCGTGGCTCCAGGTGACGCTGGCCCCCGCACAGGAGGCTGGTTCCCATGCCAGCACTGCGAATACCCATGGCGGTGGATCTCTCAAGCTCTGAGGCCAAGGGATCATCAGAGCTGAGACGGTGAGCCCTGAGCCAGTGACAGTGACGGCCGTGGCCCCAGACCTCCCAGGGTGGGGCTGGGGTGTCCTGGTGCGGCGCAGGCTGTAGCCCAGTTGCCCAGATTCCCCTCCCGGGGAGGGGCGAGGCGTGGGGTCAGCTCCGTGAATTCCATTTCCGCTTCAATGAGCTGCGATGCTTTTCTGGTATTTGGAGTCACCAATAATGATGGTCCAGAGGCTCATGAAGAGAGGACGAAGCTGCGGAGCTGCGCCAGAACTCGGGAAGAACCCGCCCTGCTCACCTGGGCTGGATCAGAGAGAGACCAGGAAGTCACCCAGGCACAGCTCAGGAGGACCTGGCCACCCAGGAGGGAGACAGAGAAGAGAAAACCCACAGCAGGTGCACTGGAGCCAGCAATCTCCAGAGACCCCCACGTACTGAGAACAGGGTCTCGGAGCAGTGGAGGGGCCACAGGGTCACAGCAGCCCCATTCCCAGAAGGGTGGAGCCCCAGCGTCTGCCCATGAGGAGCTGGTCGACAAAACCTGGGCCATCCAGTAGACAAGTGTCCAGCCATAGAGGGAGCGAGGCTGTGACCCAGGCAGCAGCTCGGCTGGACCTGGAGACACCTGTTCCTTGTGGCACACTGTGACTCCGTTAGGGCAGATGTCCAGAAGGGCCAGTCCACAGGGCAGAGACAGCCCACAGCTGCCCACCTGGGTGGGGGCTCTGGCAGTGTCTGCTCATGGGTGATGGCTTTATTTGGACTGAGAACTGCAGGGAACTGGACAGAGGTGGTGGCTGCACAGCAGGTACAAGGCCACTAGGTCATGTAGGTTTTACCCAGTAAGTTATTAAGACAGAGTCCACCTGCGGAAACCCAGGGTGAGACCCGCAAGTGTGCGGCTGCTGAGAGGACGAGGGGACTTTGCCAGCGTGGGGTGGAGCCCAGGTCGGCATCTGGCTGCCGAGAGAGGTGGGTCAGGTGGCTCACGCTCACTAGATGGGACAGTAGGAAGGAGAGACTTCGGGGCTGAGCAGGAGAGGCTCACAGGCCAGGGCGAAGGAGGGTGGAGGCTGGTGCGGCAGGGCAGGGGCGGGCTGCGGCTCTCCGAAGGGCAAGAGGGAGGGGACCAAGGCTCCTGGACCTGGTCTGGAGGGCAGGTGAGATGCCAGTGTCCCTTGAGAGTAAAGCAGGCCTCTGTGGGCTGGGGACCCCTCCAGGCTGATCCGGGTGAGGCTGGGAATCCCTGCAGGGCCGGCTGGGCCCTGGTCATTTCCATCCTTCCAGTTGTGAATCGTCATCAGATCTGAAGCCCGCTTTGGGGACACCCGGGTGACTCCAGGCTACAGAGGATTCTCCAAGCCCTTCCAAACACAGGTGGGAGGCAGGGCGTGCACACTGGCAGCACTGTCTGCCTGAGCCCGTGGTGAGCAGGAAGGAAGGCGACAGGGCCCCAGGACAGGTCTGCAGGAGTCTGTGGGACCACAGGCAGAGGCAAGGAGGGCAGCCCCCACCCACCAGCTGCAGTCGGGGAGGAGCTGAGCCCGACCACTGACCGCCCTTCTGAGTGTCACCTGGGCACCTGAGGCCCCGCCTGTGCACTGGACAGGGGACTGTGGTGTCCAAGGATTGCAACTCAGAGCCCCTTGGACACTGCCTCCCTGAGAGAAGTCTACGATCTCCTGGGCCCTTGGGGTCCTGCCCTGTGTGAGCAGCAGTTTGGGGGTTCTGCTAGATGCCTCTGGCACTTGCCCCCTCTTGCACATGGCCACCTCCCCAGTCAGCCCTGTGTCCAGTGCCCATGCAGGAGTGCTCAGTACTGGGTCCAGGTCCTGCCCAGGACCAGGGCAATGTCCATGCATGCCCCTCTCAGTTCCCTCCTCCAGGAAGGACGTGGACACTGCCTTTGGCCAGGGTAGCCCCTTCTCTGGGAAGCTCTGTGGGGACAGAGGCACTCAGAGGCCTTCTGCTTAGGGGCAGGGCAGCCTGGGTAGACGAGGTGTGCTGGGCCTGGGACTCCAGAGCAGGTTCCTCAGGCTGAGAGGCGGCCACTGCTCACCCCTCCAGGCACCCCCCTTGATGGCCTCAGCTGTGGCCGGCATTAGGGGGAAGAAGCCGTGGTCACTGAAGAAAGCCAGGGTCCTGATGACCTGGCATCCACACCCCTGCCAGACCGGGGCTGCATGACACGCAGGGGCCTCCCTCCCTAGCCACGCCCAGGGGCCTCTCAGGGAGGCAACAGACTGCCCAGGCCCCATCGGTCTGGATTTGGGCCTCTTGTGTCCAGGAGAGGACCCAGGATGTTGGGCAGCCCCACCATGGGTCTGGGACCTTGGAAGATTCTGCAGAGGGAGCCCCGGTCAGAGGGACGGGGCTGGTTCATCCATAGAGGGGAAAAGGGACTGTGGCCCCGTGGGCTCCTTGTCAGGCCACTCAGCAAAGCCCAGCGAGCCTGGGAACTGTGCTCATGGCGTCAGGGGATGGAGCAAGGCCTCTCCTGGGGCTGGTCTCCCGGGGAAGCCCCTGTTTCCGGCCAGGGCTGCAGAGAGGTGTTGGAGGTGACCCCACTGCCCGTGTTGGGGGAGGCTCCCAGTGTCCTGCTCGCACTATGTGTGACCCCAGGGCCCTGACTGGAGCCCATGCCCTAAGGGAACTTCCTCAGGCTCACTCCTGCCACTGTCTCCAGGAGGTCGGGAGACTGGAGCCCAGGGCCCCCTCCTGCACTCAAGTTCTGCTGGTCCCCACCCCTGGTCACGGAGCTCCGCCCTGTCGTGCGTACAACCCTCCCGTCACCCCCAGGACCCGGGCTTCATGGCGGCACAGTGTGGAAAGCCCCCATGGGACCCTTGGGCAGAGCCAGCTCCATGTCTTCAGCCAGTCACTCAGGCCCTTTGGCGCCCTCCACAAGAACCAGGCCAGTCTGGGCGCCCTGTCCGTCCATCCTCGTCCCTCCCTGTTTCCCTACCCACAGGGAGCCCTCCCCGCCCCACAGACAGGCAGAGTCGCCAGGGACTGCTGAGGATCTTTATGGAGATTCAGGAAGGACGGGAGGTGGGGACGAAGGGCAGTGCAGGGAGCCAGCCGGGCCCAGGTGGGCCTCCCTCCATGTCCTGCAGGCCAGAGGTCCTGGTGGGGCCTCCTGGGGCTGCCTCTGAGCTTGGCGTCCCTGCCCTGGACAGGAGGGGAGGGTCAGGGAGCCCAGAGGGGAGGCCGAGGGAGGCTGCAGTGGTGGGGCATGCTGGGATCTTCAGCTCCATCCAGGAGGTCACAGCAGGGAAGAGGTTGCCCAGAAAGCTCCATGCCTGTGTGGGAAGAAGGGAAAGGTGACCCCAGGCCAGTGGAGGGCAAGGGAAGGACAGGGACGCTGTGTGGACTCCGGCTCCGCCCACACCTGGGCAGGTGAGCTTGGGCAAGTCTCTGACCTGTCAGCTCCCCTACATCACAGAGCAGGAGGGACCCAGGAGTGCTGAAGCCCCCCGGGCACGGCTGCCACGTCTTCAAACAACTCATGGGGCACATGAGTTGTCATCGCCATGACCCCTGAGGGGCCAGCGAGGGGCTGAGGGACTTCCCGCCTTCTGGCAGGCATGCTAGGGGATTCGGGGAGAGGGGCACGGCCTCCACCAGCAACCCAACCCCAGGAGCGTTCACCATGGCAGAGCCTCACTCCGGGAATGACATCCCAGAGGAGCCCGCAGACAATGCCCAGGGCAGGCTGCTCCAGGTGCAGAGCCCACCTGCCGGGCCAGGGGGCTCTCTGCCACCTAAGAGCAGGGGTGGGTGTCCCTGGAAGTGCCACCCGTCGACCCCTGAAACTGATCGCTTACCCTAGTCGCTCCCTGGAGAGCAGGCTTCTGTGGAAGAAAGAGAAACGGGAGTCAGAAGAGCCTGGGAATCCGCAGGACCCCGGGCCGGCCCTCGGCCAGCACTTCCCACACCCCACAGAGGACGAAGCCAGGATTCCAGGCAGCTCGCTCCTGTAAAGAGACCGGCTGGCTCTCCCTGGGGGGCCGGGAGAGCTCCGCAGGCGCCTGCTTCCTACCCCTTTGCTTGGGGATGAAGATGCTCTGCGTGTTGAGGCCTCTGGCTGCTGCGACCTTCTCAAAGTCCTTCAGGGCCTCTGGGTTGACTTCGGGGTCTCTGCCTGTAGTGAGGCCAAGGGGAGACAGGGGTGTGGGGCGCAGAACTGGGAGTGGCTGGCATCTCCACCCAGCCTGGAAGACTGACTAGCACAGTGCTGGGGAGGGAGACCTTTCCATGGAGGCTGGGGCTGGGGCAGAGCCCAGCTAGAAGAGGAGGACCCAGGCTGTGAGCAGCCACAGTGCACCCAGCACAGCCGACCAGGGAGGCCCAGAGCCATCTCCCTGAAGCCCACCCAGCCTCCCCTGGACAGGACAGGACAGGGAGCAGCAGGACCAACCCTGCCCTGGAGGAGCGAGCCAGCCCAGGCTCAGGCACGCCAGCCTCCCACTGCTCTGGGTCCTGACACCAGTGTCTGCTCCGAGCTGGACTTCCCACGCAGGCTCCCCTTCCACATACCCTCCCTGACCCCTGCTGGACACCAACAGGTACCCATGGATGATGCTGCCAGGTTTGCCCCAGGGAGTCCTCGACTCATCCCGTGACGTTCATGACATCGGTGGCCCTGGGCCTCAGCACCTCTCCTTCCTGCCTTCCATGCAGGGACCTGGGACCATCCCAATCCTGAGCTCTGAGGTGGGAAGAGGGCTTCCTCCAGGAAAACCCACCATAAGGACCGGTACCCTTGATCCTGGTGGCTTCTCCTAGGGGAGGGGCCGGAGGCAAAGGGAGAAAGGGGGAGGGGCCAAGGCTGGAGCCACCAGGCACGGAGACTCACCCACGAGCTTTGCCATTCGGATCTGCTGCCCGTGCATCTCCCCCTCAATGGACAGGATGTAGTGGCCGTCCACTTGGGACTTCAGGATGTGCACCACACGCTTGCCCCCATCTGCAGAGGGACAGTGGACCAGGTGGGGATACACCCTGACCCTCCAGTGAAGACCCAGGACGGGCAGGCTGCCAGCCCAGAAGACCCCTCAGGTTGCTCCCCTCCAGCTGCCCGGGCTCCCTGACCCGGGTTCCCCACCAGGCCTGGCCCAGGGCCTTGGGCCACTTCCCAGGAACCCCACACATCTGAGACATGGGCACTTCCAAGTCAGAGAGTCACAGGGAGGTTTGGGCCTGAGATGTGCAGAGGCTGGAGCTGGGGCAGCTCAGTCCCACCCCACCCCAGCCAAGTACAACCCTTCTTCTCACCGAAGCCTCGGCTCAGCTGTGCTGAAGCGGGAGGCCCGGCCAGAGCCCCCGGACCTGACCCCAACCTCGGGGGCACTTGGCGTCAGGTGTCTGAGTCTCTAAGGCAACTGTCTGGTGGGCGTGAAGGGTGGGTATGTAGCAGTGCCAGGAAGGAAAGCCTCAGGCCACCCTGAGGAGGTGCCGGCCGGCCCCTGTGCCCACGGGTGACCAGAGCTGCCCTGAACGGGCCCAGGACTCACGGGCTGTGTATTTGCCCGGCTCGTCTGTCTTCTCCAGCACGGTGCTTATCTCCCGACACTGACCTCCCATCCTGGAAGACAGAAGCTCCGTGGGCACGGCTGCCCTGCTCAGAGCAGCCAGGGCATGGCCTGGCAGGGGGTCCCGGACGGGCCCAGAGCTGCAGGCCTCTCCACGTCTCGGGTCCAGGCACCAGCTGGGCCCTTTGTGTCCCACGAAGGGCCCTTTAGGCCCAGAGTGACCAGAACTCTGTCCTCCAGTCCCCTCACTGGCTGCCAGAGGGATCCCAGGCTGCCTGGGAGGAGCCTCCCAGACACACTTGCCCACCAGACTCCAGGTACTGAGGGCCACAGGGTGAGAAGGGCCCTCAGCTGTCCTCTGTGGGAACAGGGAGGGCCGTGCAGCCAGCAGACACTCACTGGACAGTGAAGCTGACTTCCAGGTGGCCCCCTGCCAGGGTCTTGATGGTCATGGGGGTCACTGACACAGACTCCAGCTTCTTCCAGGGAATCTCCTCGTCGGCTGCCGCGGCCTTCATGTACCATGTGCCTGATGCCTGGAGAGGGCACCTGTCCATCAAGGCTCAGGCCCACCCCAGGCCTCCCTGCACCTCCTCTGCTGCCCCCAGACTCTACTGCTCCAAGGACCAGAGACCTGGAGCATCTGCAACACCAGCCCACCCGAACTCACCCTCCACTCCCACCAGACCCACTGGAGAGCGGGACCCCAGCGCCCCGGCCCGGCCAGGACCACAGGCGCTCAGTCCCAGGGAAAGTGAAGTGTGCGCACCTGCTTCCACCCAACCCTCTGCGGCCCCGGCCCACCTGGCCCAGACCCCTCTGGGGCCGGGGCTCAAGGCCTGACCCTAAATGAGGGTCTCCTGTAGGGGGAGGGATGGGGTCTGCAACCGGCCTCTGGGCCCTCCCTGCCCCGCAGCACCCTGCCCGTCTGAGCCTCACATCCTGGGTCTCCTCATCCCAGACAGGGAGCGTCTGGGCCCGCAGGGCAGCCATGAGGCCGAGGCCCAGGGTCAGGAGCAGGCTCTTCATGGCTGTGAAGGGGTCTGTGCTCGAGGCTGCTGGCAGGTCGCTCTCTGGGCTGGAGAGGCTGTGCTGCTTCCTCACTCGCCACCCTTTATACTGCCCGGGGCAGGGCCCCTGGGGAACTTGGCACGGAGGACCCTCCAGTCCTTCCTGGCCATTGAGCGTGGCCGGTTCTGCAGTGGAGCAGATAATGTCATTATGGTTGGAAGCCGCTGAGTAACAGTGTGTCAATTCCCCAGAGCACCATCAGAACGGCCCTGCAGGGAGCCCCTGGCAGATTTCACCCGGCAGGAACTGGGTCTGGGTGAGGGGTGCAGCCCCCTGTGCAGAGCCCCGAGCGTGTGTGTGGTGGCAGCAGACCCTCGGGACACCCCTCTTGGGCACTGGCCTGGCTGACCTACATATTGCCACAGAGGACATGGGTGGGACTCAGAGAGCCCTGGGCTCTGGTCTTAATGACCTTCCTGCATCCCAGGACAGGTCACTTCGCCTCAGATTCATCTTGCAAAAGGAGGAACCCTAGCCGGGCGCAGTGGCACAGGCTTGTATCCCAGCTACTAGGGAGGCTGAGGCAGGGGGCATCTCAAGTTCAAGACCAGCCTGGGCAACTTAGCCAGACCCTGTCTCAAAATAAAAACTGCAAAGGGGCTGGTGATGTCGCTCAGGGGTAGAGCACCCCTGGGTTCAATCCACAACTGTGAAGAAAAATAAAACAGGGGCCCTGCCATGTGGACACGAATCGTGTGTGTTTACAGAAAGCTGAGCGCAGTGTGCACAAGGACCACTCCCGGCTCAGCATCCGTGGGTCAGACTGAAACAAGCAGATGTGCATACACACACACACTCATACACAGGTACTCATATACACACACTCATACACACACATGCAGCATACACCACTCACACACACACACACACACACACACACTCACACATACACACACTCATACACACACTCCCACATTCATACACATACACACACACGTATATACACACTGGCACACACACACATACACTCATGCGCACATACTCATACACACACACTCATACACACACTAGCATGCACACTTGCATACACACACTCATACACACACACACTCACAGACACCCTCACACACACCCATACACTCACTCACACACACACACACACTCCCACACACATTAATATACACATACACTCATACACACACACACTCATACACACTCACATTCATACACACATACACACACTCAGACACACACCCATGTACTCACTCATACACACACTCACACACACTCATACACACACCCATACACACATCGGTGCATACATTCATACACACGTACACATGTACTCATACACCCACGGACACTCACACACACTCACACACACACACACACTCATACACCACTCCCACATTCATACACATACTCACACACTCAAGACACACCACCAGCTCATAAACATACACACACACATGCACACACACCCAATGATGGGAAAGAAACAGGCTGGGAAAGGGGCTGAGGTCGTGGCCCACTCACTCCCAAGCCTTGAGGTCAGCGGTGGCTGGGGTGGGCTTCTTGATCCCAGCAAGGAGTCCAGGAGGCCAGGAAGCCCTTCCTGCCACATCCAGGGGCCCCAACTTGTGGCTACTTAACGTGGAGCCACAGCCTAGGCAGGGGAGAGGATGCAGGGAGCCTGCACAGCAGGAGCTGGAGGAGCACCTGACCTACCCCTGCCGCACCTGCGATGCTCTCTGTGCCCACGTCGGAGTCTGTGCTGCCTCGGGTTCACGCAGCGCTGGACCAGCTGGCCTAGATGCCAAGTCCTTGTTTTGGTTCCCAGTTTACAGGATGAACCTCCTCCTGGGAGAGGGTTCCGCATGGTCTGTTTCAAATTTCACACCTCTTAGCTTAAAGCTGTCACTACCTGCCCCTGTTGCTTGTGTTCCCAACCCTGTGCCTGAAAAGGGAATTGCCCAGGTCCTCTCCCTAACGTATGTGCTCCCGGCCCTCCGTGTGCGACATGTGTGTCCGTGTGCACCCATGTGTGTGGCCTCAGGATGCCCTGAGGTTCCCCGGATTTGAAAGTAACGAAAACTTCATCTCCCTTTTGTGTCTCTCCTGATCATTGATGTAAAGATTCTAAATTAAAAGTGTCCCAGCAGAACCAAGACCTGGGACTTGGGATGAGAGGCAGAGAAGAGCAAAGCGACCGTGAGAGGTAAAAAGCACAGAAGCAGCCACCCCACCTTACATGAACGAGCAAGCCCACGTCCCGAAGAGCAAGAAATAGCACACCAAGAAGTGCAGGTTAAAAAGGAACACTGGGCTGGGGGCGGTGGCACACGCCTGTAATCCCAGCAGCTCAGGAGGCTGAGGCAGGGTGTTCGCAAGTTCAAAGCCAGCCTCAGCAAAAGCGAGGAGTTAAGCAACTCAGTGAGACCCCTGTCTCTAAATAAAATGCAAAATAGGGCTGGGGATGTGGCTCAGTGGCTTAGTGCCCCTGGGTTCAATCCCTGGTACAAAAAAAAAAAAAAAGAACAACTGGTATAGGAATTTATTCCCAATGTTGACAAACACGTTGCTATTGCGATAGTATGAGGAAGATGCCTGAAGATTAAAAAGAACATGAAACTGTAAAATGAGAACTGACCCCCTGCCAGAATTTTTAAAAACACAAGGAATATGAAATAGAGATAATTCAAAATCTTCATGGGTGCATATAAAATAAATAAAAACCCAATAAAAGGGATAAATCCTAGACAGTAGAAAAGAAACTACATATATTGGAGATAGGACACAGAAATCAATAAAACAAAAATAGAGCAGAATCAAGTCAGTCTCCAGCCTCCACCTAGTAATAAAATGCTACCAAGAAGATGTGCCCGAGGACAGCAGCTCTCCAAACAAAAAGAAATCCACCCACTCCATTATTATCCACATGCTTGGTGCTTGCCATTCTAACCTGGCGCAATGAGATCCCTCAGCGTGAGCTGCCTTGCCTTTCCCTGACTGCTAAGTGTCTTGAACACTTTCCCATGTATTTGTGGGCCACTGGTCTTTCTTCTTTTGAGAAGTGTTCAGTGGAGTTCGTTTGCCCATTTATTGAAGCAGAAAGTTAAGGGTCACACATTTTCTCTCATATGCGGAAGCTAGAGAGAAATAAGGAATAAAAAAGAGGAATCTCATAAAAATAAAAGGAGAACCATAGAGGAAGGGGAGGGGGAGGGAGCAGAGTGAGAAAAGGAGGAACCACAGGAGGAGACCAGCCGGATTGTGTGACATGCACGTACAAAGACCTCGCGAAGGATCCCGCCTGTGTGTGATTCGAATCCATCAGTTAATACAGAAATGGAAAGGGAACATAAAGGAGGTCAGGGCTGGCAGAGGGAAGGGAGGGGAGTGCTGGGGAAGAAGACGGAGCAAAACACAAACAGACACAAAGGAGAAAACATCTGAAGAAAGGTACAACAGAATGTTTAAAAACAGTTCTCTCTTTTCAAAAGTGCATTTGGAGAGATCACAGACACCGTCTTCCTTAACAAAGGGATCAATTTACGAAGGGTAAAATCATTGAAGGAGTTAGGAATTTTCCTTTATTAATTGAACATTCAAAATTCCATGTAAACTCTTATCTCTGTATATACTAACTTCTTTATTATGTCTTGAATTTATACTTCTACCATCAATTATTGAATGATAAACACTCCCTGCGAGTCTGATGAAAGTTACTGGAAGTCAAAACGCTGATCCTGTTCCTTTGTGAACCTATGGGCTTGCTTGCCTGTGGGGGGGCACGGGGCTTCTGTTTTCTGTGTGGTCCAACCTCAGTCTTTCAGTGCTTTTTTACTACGTCAGTTGTGTGGCCCTAGACTCTCTCTAGCTGTGTTCTATCTTTTATTTTTAAAAACTCAAAAACTACGTTTAAAATGTACATATTCCAAAAATAAGGGACCTCTCAGACTTTGGGAGAACTGAGAGCCACCCCGCGCTGGCCTTCCTCAGGGAGGGATTTCAACTTGACTTGCTGTGGCTGTCACGGGGGCACAGGTCCAGCCACAGCGGAGGACCTGGACTCAGGAAAGCCAGGCAGCTACATCCAACTAACTCTCTTTTCTAAAAATTTCTAAAATTTTATTTGTTCTAATGAGTTGTACATGACAGTAGAATGCATTTATACATTTTGGTAGATCATTCATAAATGGAGGGCAATCTCTCATTTTTCTGATGGTACGTGTTGCAGGATCACATCCGTCATGCAGTCATACATATACATGAGCTAATCATGTCTGTTTCACTCTTCTGTCATTCCTACCCCATACCTTTCCCCTCCTTCACTTCCCTCTACCTAACACAAAGTAACTTTTTTTCTTTCCTATCCCTGCCCCCTTATTGTGAATTAGCATCCCCATATCAGAGAAAACATTTGGTCTTTGGTTTTGGGGGTTTGGCTTATTTCACTTAATATGATATTCTCTAACTCCATCCATTTATCAACTAATGCCAGAGTTTCATTCTCCTTTAAAGGTGAGTAATATTCCATTGTGTGTGTTTGTGTTTATATATATATATATATATATGCGCCACATATTCTTTATCCATTCATCTGTTGAAGGGCATCTAGGTTGGCTCCATATTTAGCTATTGTGAATTGAGCTGCTATAAACATTGATGTGACTGTGTCACTGTAGTATGCTGATTTTAAGTCCTTGGGTATAACCAAGGAGTGGAATAAGTGGGTCAAATGGTGGGTCCATTCCAAGTGTTCTTAGGAATCTTCACACTGCTTTCTATAATGGTTGTACCAATTTGCATTCCCACCAGCAATGTATGAGTGTGCCTTTTCCCCCACATCCTCACCAACTTTTATTGTTGCTTGTAATTCTTGATGATTTGTTGAGAGTGGTGACAGAGGATGGGACAGCAGTGACTGAGACTGATGCCTCTGATGCCCTTGTGGCTTTGGCATGCCTGGTGCCTGGGAATGTTTCTGTGCAAGGGCACAGGATGCTTAGCTGCTGTGGCAGTGCCCAGCATGAGGAGGCTCTGTGCAAGAGTCCTATCAGCTCTGACCTTGACCTCAGGCACACACTCCCGGGAAGGAAGGAATTCTTACTAGACAACCACAATGTTTCGCCAGCTCCCTTCTCCGGTTCCTGCCCACTTTACAGCAACTTTAAACAAAGGGCTTTCTTGAGAGCTACACAGAGCTCCTCACGCTGCACTTTGCATCTGTGGATTGCAACTGTGGAAAAGCTACATAGATGTCCTAGTTTTTTGTAACTTTCCTGAATACAAAGAATAATGGTTACACAGTCTTTAACCTGATAATGAGACATACGTAAATAAACACCGCTGGTGTGACTCCTTAGATCTGCATCTCCATCAGAGGACAGGTTCCACCTGATCCCAGCTTACTCTTCAAGATCTGTGCCTGTGAATCTTTGTATTCCAATTCCCCTCTGCCCCTCGCCAGACACAAGAGTTTGGTCGCACTGGTCATGACAATATTTGCCGTTCTGACTGGAGTGAGATGAAATCTTAGAGTAGTTTTGATTTGCATTTCTCTAATTGCTAGAGATGTTGAACA
This sequence comes from Sciurus vulgaris, assembly GCF_902686455.1. Taxonomy (NCBI): domain Eukaryota; kingdom Metazoa; phylum Chordata; class Mammalia; order Rodentia; family Sciuridae; genus Sciurus; species Sciurus vulgaris. The sequence continues at coordinate 87,401,611 of NC_136476.1, read as the reverse complement.
TTTTTTCATGTACTTATTGATTGATTGTATATCTTCTTCTATGAAGCATCTACTCAGTTCCTTAGCACATTTATTGATGGGGTTATTGGGGGGGGGGGGGTTGGTGTTTAATTTTTTGAGTTTTTTATATATCCTAAAGATTAATGCTTTATCTGAGGTACATGTGGTAAAGATTTTCTCCCAACCCGTAGGCTCTCTCTTCACATTTTTGATTGTTTCTTTTGCTGAAAAGAAGCTTTTTAGTTTGAGTCCATCCTATTTATTGATTTTTTATTTCACTTCTTGCATTTTAGGGCTCTTGTTAAGGAAGTCAGGTCCTAGGCCAACATGGTGAAGATTTGGGCCTTCTTTTTCTTCATAGGGGTCTCTATTCTAGTGCCTAAGTCTTTTTTTTTTTTTTCAAATAAAGTTTTTATTTTAAAATATTTTCAGTTGTATATGGACACAATGTCTTTATTTATTTACTTCCATGTGGTGCTGAGGATTAAACCCAGTGCCTCGCATGTGTGTGGCAAGCATTATACCACTGAGCTACAGCCCCAGCCCGTGCCTAAGTCTCCGATCCACAGTAAGTTGAGTTTTGTGCAGGGTGGGAGATAAGGGTTTAATTTCATTTTGTTACATGTGGTTTTCCAGTTTTCCCAGCACCATTTGTTGAATAAGCTGTCTTTTCTCCATTGTATGTTTTTGGTACCTTTGTCTAGTATGAGATAACTATATTTATATGGGTTTGTCTCTGTGTCTTCTATTCTTCTTTTCTGTACCATTGGCCTACATGTCTGTTTTGGTGCCAATACCATGCTGTTTTATTATGATAGCTCTGTAGTATAGCTTAAGGTCTGGTATTGTGGATGCCTCCTGCTTCACTTTTCTTGCTAAGGATTGCCTTGGCTATTCTGGGTCTCTTACTTTTCCAAATGAATTTCATGATTCCTTTTTCTAGTTTTATGAAGAACATCACTGGAATTTTAATAGGAATTGCATTAAATTTGTATAACGCTTTTGGTAGTTTGGCCATTTTGACAATATTAATTCTGTCTATCCAGGAGCATGGGAGCTCTTTACATCTTCTAAGGTCTTCAATTTCTTTCTTTAGTGTTCTGTAGTTTTCCTTGTAGAGATCTTTCACCTCTTTTGTTAGATTGATTTCCAAGTTTTTTTGTTTTTTTTTTTGAGGCAATTGTGAATAGGGTAGTTTTCTTTATTTCTCTTTCAGTGGATTCATTACTGATGCATAGGAATGTGTTTAATTTGTGGGTATAGATTTTATATCCTGCTACTTTGCTGAATTCATTTATGAATTCTAGAAGAATTTTGGTGGAATTTTTTGAAACTTCCAAATATAGAATCATATCATTGGCAAATAGTGATAGTTTGAGTTTTTCCTTTACCTATTTGTATATCTTTAATTTTTTTCTTCTGCTTAATTGCTCTGGCTAGAGTTCCAAGGACAATGCGGAATAAAAGTGGTGAAAGAGGGCATCCTTGTCTTGTTCCAGTTTTTAAAGGGAATGCTTTCAATTTTCTCCATTCAGAATGATGTTGGCTTTGAGTTTAGCATATATGGCTTTTACAATGTTGCGCTATGTTCTGACCATCCCTAGTTTTTTCTAGTGTTTTGAACATGAAGGAGTGCTGTTTTTTTGTCAGGTGCTTTCTGCATCTATTGAGATGATCATATGATTCTTGTTTTTAAGTCTATTGATGTGATGAATTATGTTTATCAACAAACTCTGACCATTAAAGCATAAATGGCTCACACTTTTAAAACTTGGAGGTGAGGAAAGTTCCATTGTAATAAATATTTACAGAGCTGCTGTTCAAAAACAAAATCATAGTTACTTGCATTTAGAGTTCACATGCATTTAAAAAATGCCTTTGACTACAGAAGAAGAGAGATCTGTGGGGAAATGGACCAAGGCCGGCACAATACATAAATTTTACAATCAAATATAGAAGCCTGTTAGGTTGAACCTCGTTCAAGGTAACGCATCAAAGTGGTGAAATGGAGCTAGCACAGACACAACTAACACATTTATTTTCATATCAAATTTGAACTCATGATTGTGTCTTGCTCAGACACAAAGCCCTGGTCCCGTGGCTTCTTAGTGTGACATTTGGGCGCCGGGCACGCATGCTGGCAGTTCAGATACTGCAGCAGGAGACCACCCACGCACAGGCGTCCCCCATGGACTCTCCACAGTCTGGATGTTTCCTTCCCTCCCTCCAGCAGGGCCTTGCCTGGGTGTGGCAACAGTAGATGTGCCTGCTCCGTGTGTGACCAGGGACCTCCGGTGACTCTGGGGCCTTGCCACGTCTGTCCCGCCACCTCCCAGTTGAGCCAAGCCAGGGACCAAGTGGAGCTAGGTTGAGCGCAGCAGCCCCTCAGCCAACTTGGGGCTCCTTTCCCGAGGTCCATCGAGGTTCCCAGCTCCTCCGTCCAGTCGGCATCCTTGCCCCCCTGAGGTCCTGTTTCCTGAGTGACCCCAGCGGGCTCCAGGAGCTGCTTGAGTTTGTGCAGTTTGGCCTGCCTGGCCCTGCACTCTCCCCCACCCCTGCCACCTCCAAAGCCCAGCACAGTCACTTGCCAGGGCCAGGAAGGGCCTCACTGTCCAGGCCACAGGGGCCTCTTGGGCCAGGACCTGTCACACTGTCTGTGCATGTCCCCCTCACTGGTCCTGGCACCTCTCCCGAGGAGTGACAGCCAGGGGCTGCTCAGGTCTGGGGTCCGCACTTCCCGGGCTCCTCGTCCGTCCAGGCCTGGGCTGGCAAAGGCCGGCTGGACTTGGCCAGCGAGTCGCAGGAGCTGAGCAGGGGATCTGCACTTGGCCGTGAGCGCTCCAGGGCTCTGGAGGTCTGGACACTTGTTTGCAGAAGGGGCTGCGTCCAGGGCAACGCTGGGTTTGCACTCACACACTCTCTGCTCCGTTTCCTCCAAGGCCCTGCTTACCTGAACACGGGGTGCTTTGTGCACGGCTGACGCGTGTGAAGGTCACCCATCAGGAACGTGCTCGCGGGCAGCCTGGACCGTGTCCTCCCATGCCGGCTGCCAGGTTGCTGCATGTGGAAGTGACCGCTGGGGAAGCTTTGCCAGCCTCACGTCCAGGCCCCCGTGGGACTCCGCACGGGCTCCTCCACACCCTCGGGCCAGAAGGCTGGTCCCCAGAGAGGAATGATCCACTTTTGGGCCCTCGAAGCCCTGCCGGCTCGCGGCGGCCGGGCGGCCGCCATTCTTCTCGCCCCGCCACGCCCGCCGCCACCCAAAGGCGCCCCGAGCGCAGCGTGGTTTCGGCCGGGACAACAGGACTGGGCCCCGAGACCCGGCCGCCCGCGGGGTCCGGGGCGGGATCCGACAGGTCGCCGCCGCCATCAGGCCATCCAGCCAGGGGAAGGGGCTGGCAGGTCCTTCACAGGCAGGGCCAGCCAGTGGGCGGTCGCAGCGGGAGCTCTGGGAGTCTGCAGGGAAGAGGCCGCCGCCTGTCCCCGCGCCCCAGCTCACCGCCGGCCTGAGGCCGGAGGGCCCCGGAGGGCCCGGAGAGCAGGCTGCACTCGGATTCTCACCACGCTCTGGGCCGGAACTCTGGATTGTTCTTATAGTCTTCTTGTTCATTTAGTTCTGTTCTGACATTTATTATTTCCTTCCTTCTCCTGCTATTGCTCTTATTTTCTAGGACCTTGAGATGAACTGGTTGTTTTGGCTCGGCTTATTCCTGTCCTTGCAGCGTGAAGATGACAGACTTCCGCTCTTCTCTCCAGCTTGCATTTGGAGCTACAAACGTGCCGCTCACACTGGTGCAGACCGTCCACCGGTTCTGACGTGCTGCATTTCACTTTCATTCCACCAAGCATACTTTAAAACCTACCTCAACACTTCCTCTTGACCCCAGGATCGTCTAGAACTGTGTACTTCAGTTTCCAATGCTCTGGAGAACGACTTCCCGTTACCTTTCTGGTGTTGACTTGTGGTTTGTGACCATGTGCAGGGGACACGTCCCAGGTGATTTCCATTCTTTAAAGTGTGGAGGTCACTGTGTGCTCTGGCATGTGGGCTCCCTTGGCACAGGTCCCAGGCTGTCTGGAAGCGGTGTGTGTGGGGCTGCTTGTGAGTGTTGCGCACGTGCCCGGGACCTCATGCTGCTTGGTGCTGGGGCTGAGTTCCCCGGTGTCCTGCCTGGTTCTGTCCGGCTGATCTCTCAGTTGCTGAGAGGTGGTGTTCACGTCTCCAACCAGCACACATTCAGGGCTTCTATGCCTTCTCTGTGCAACGGCCCGGAACCTTATATCGTCCTCTCCATCTGTTAATTTTTCATGATTCTGAAGTCTGTCTTATCTGATCTTGAGTATCTGCTGTAATTCGTTAATGTTTACATATTATACCTTTGCCCATGATTTTACTCTCACCTGCCTCTGGGGTAACTTTTGAAGTAGGCTTCTTGTAGACAGCATAGTTTATCAGTTTCAATCCTGTCTACCAGTCAGTCTTTTAATGGGGATATTTTGTCCATTTACATTTAATATAATTATTACCTTGTCAGGGATTGCATTACTTCTCTAGGGCTTCTGCAACAAAACACACAAACTGGGTTTCTTAATGCACAGAACTTCTCTCACTGCTGTGGAGGCCAGGAGCCTATGAGCAAGTGAGATGTGGAAATGAGAAAACAGAGAACAAGGAGGTGAAGCCGTCCACTAAAGAGGTTGCTGTGGTGGGAAGCTTTGGCTCAGACCCCCTGAGGGCCCTCCAGGAAATAAAGCGGAATCATGTCCAGTCTTCCACAGGAAAGGAGGCGCACAAGGCGTCTATGGGAATAGCTACCGCCCCGCTAACTGAGCACGGCAACTGCTCTGCACATCTGCTTCAACAGCGTGTGTCAGGGGCATCTCAGAAGAAGCGAAGCCACAGGGCCTCGAGCTGGGAGGCCGAGTCTCTCAGTGCCCAGGGACTGTGTGCGTCCACTGCAGGTGGGGCTGAGAGGGTTGGCCATCAACACTTTCGCCCAGAGCCCACCCTGGCACTGCACTGACCCATTCATGCGATGACCCAAAGCCATTCAGCAGCGGAGGCTTCAGGGTCCTGGGGCCACAGCTCTAAAGTAGGCGGTAGTGAGACAAGCCCCAGTCCCCACCGTCCATTGGTCTTTCAGCCGTACTGATGTTTTCCTGAGTCCTCCTCCATCCCCTGTGGATGCGCCTCAGTTCCAGCAGCTCGCCCTCTGGCCTGGTGCTTTTCATGGTGTCAGCAAAATCTTCTTATGACAAAATGTTGGGTGAGGTCCAGACGCTGGCCACTTCAGTGAGGCACCTAGGATTTGGCAGCCCCTGGGAAGCTGTGACCACCCTGGGGTTCAAAGGCCAGGCTAGTGAGGGATGTCACAGACATGGTGGGAGCTGGGCGTGGCAGCCTGACAGGATGTGACAGCCGAGGCACGCAGGAAACAGAGAAATGCCTCAGTCACGGAGAACAGAGCACAGGCCCTCCCCCTGCCCTGCTGACTCCCGGTGCTGCCTCCGTGGGTGACCCCACCCCCCTGCCCTACTCTCCTGGCAGCACCTACCTGAGCTGACCTCCACCTCCTATCCCACCTGCTGTCCATGACCATTGAACTCAGCCAGCAGCTCAGAAGAGTGGGGTTGGAGAACTTGGTAGAGTTCAGCTTGCTGGGACATGGGGCATGGTGCGTGACTGGCAGGAGGCCCATGGAGGGTTCCAATGGCATGAAGCTCAGGATGGGAGGTGATGACCCTGTGCAGTCAGTCATCTGTGCATGCTGATGACCTTGTGGTGTCAGTCAACTGTGCATGGTGATGATCCTGTGTTGTCAATCACCTGTGCATGATGATGACCCTGTGCTGTCAATCATCTGCACATGTTGTCCCTCTGGATGGTGTCCACCATGAGTTGACCCCAATCTCCTGCCATCCCATCTCATGACAGTATTTATCATCAATAAACCTTGATCTCCTGCCTTATCTCCTGTCTGGCATGGGTCGACCCATACCGTCTGTCCACCATAGGATGACCCCAACTTCCTGCCCGCCACTGTCCACAACCAGTTGAATGTACCCTTGTGTAAGAAGAACCCTCTGGAAGAGAACACAGTAGAATCCAGCCCCCGGGACACGGCAGGCGACTGCAGGAGGCCCCTGGGAGCTCCAGTGGCACTAGCACAGGATTTGTAGCGGCAGCCCTGTTCTGTCAATCATCCGAGCATGTCCTTCCTTGACTTTTCAAAGACTGAAAATACATGCCCATGTCACACATAGATCCAAGAGTCACACACAAGGTGTCAAGGGTGTGGTCGAAAGAACAAGGACAGAGAACCTCCCCCCCTCCCCCGTCTGGGGTGGCCAGCTGCTCACTGGTCTCTGGTCCTAAAGGGCACGGGCCCGGCCCTCCCCAACCCTGGGAGGACAGGCTTCCTGCTCAGCAGCACCTTCTGAGCTGGGGTCAATCCTGCCACATGCCAGCACTCAGGACACCCCAGGGGTTATTAGAGAGTGCTTATTAGTATTGTTTAACGAGTACCCGGGCCAGAGGGGCACAAAGATGCCATTGTGGGTCCAGCACCTGATTCCAGAGCTGAGGCCAGCTGGGACCTGGGACAGGTACCCAGGCCTAGGAATGGTGGGATCTGGAGGGGAAGGTGAAGCTCTAGCTCCAGGGTGGGGGACAGCTGGGCGGAGGCAGCAGAGCAGCATCCAGGGGGGCTCAGGACAAACTCTGAGCAAGGTGGGCACCTGGCCTCCTTGTGCCTCTCCCAAGATTAATCCAGAGGGAACCAGGCTGTCCTGGGGGCCTGGGGTGGTCGAAGGTGACAGGGAGGGGAGAGCCTTCGGGAGCCGGGGGCTCTGAGGACTGAGGTGGAGGGGACGCTGCAGGGTGGGCTCCCCCAGGCCGTGAGGGCAGCTGGCCCTGAAGCCCACTCCAGGGCGAGGCAGCGAGGATCCAACCTCCAGGGAGCCTCGCTGTGCCAGGGAGCAGGGTGCCCATGTCCTCTCAGGGGTCCTCAGACGACCAGAGCAATAGCGGCGAGCGTCCCCTTGTTGGAGCAGAGCCCATGAGCCTCGCAGAGGGCGAACCACCCAGGAGACACGTCTTCATGACCCTGACACGGGCCAGGCTCCTCGTGTGCCCTGAGAAAGCAGTGACCACAGAGCCAAGCCCCTGTCCTGGGACTCCGGCTGCCACACAGCAGGTGGGTGAGGGACAGAGGGGGGGGATGAACCAGAGGGTAAGAAGTGCCTGGAGACAGTAGAGCTGGCCTCCTGGGAGAATGAGAGGGGTCAGGAGGCCAGGTCACTCCCTAGGGTGTCCTGGGGTCCCACCGAGGAGGTGAGGGCAAAGGTGACCCTGGTCATGCAATGGCGTCCACGTTCCTGGGCAGCTGCAGGGTGGGGCATCCCTGGCAGGGAAGGGCAAGGAGTGGGGCTCCCGGGTGGGGAGAGCTGGCGCTCTGGGGGCTGGCGGGACAGCCTCGGCTCTGGAGCGCAGCCCTGTCAGCAGCAGGTGGGACGCCAGTCCCTGGGGAAGACAGGGCCCTCCCTCCCTGGTCCCTGCGTGACCCGGGCTCCCAGCCCCACACCCCGCGCTCCATCCCCTCCAGGCTGGCTGGACTGGGAGCAGCACCTTGGGTGGGGCAGGCATTGAATGGCCTGTGTGTCTTTCCTCTCCAGGTGGCACCAAATTGTTATTTATGGGATCCCAACAAATCTGACCTTCCCCTCCCTGATGGGCGAGGATTTGGCCCTGACAGACAGGCGGGTGCGTGTGGTCTGTGCCACGTACGCACAGGACACTGGCCATGGGGTACATACAGGGCGTCCTGTGAGGAGCCACACAGCCGCGTCCTGACGCCCCAGGTGACCTGCCTTGGCCCTGAGCGAAACCTGGAGATGAAGACGCTGTTCCTGAGCATCGTGCTGCTGGGCCTGGTGGCTGCCCTGCAGGCCCAGGACCCCCTGTCCTTCCCCTGAGAGGAGCTAAACGTGAGGCTGGGTGGGCAGAGTCTGAGTTGTCACATGATGGGGTCTGTGCCCCCTCCCAGCCTGGGCTCTTCTCATCCCTGGGTTTCTCTCATTTTCTATGTACAACTGTAGCCCTTCATGTGATTATGGATGTGACTCTCTGGGAAAATGCCAAATAAACCAAAAACAAACAAACCCCCCCCCCCCCCCCCCCAATAAACCAGAGTCCTGGATTCCAGAGTTGAGGGTCCTTCTCTTTTCCCCTCTGGACACACCTGGGCCCAGCAGTTGCCCAGCACCTCAGGAGTCTGTTGGGAGTGTAACTCCCAGGACACTTGGGAGTCCTTCCTCTACCACATTGCTCAGCTCTGATCCTCCTTCGTGCTTGTTTCCACCTAGTCTAATTCCAAACCTGGCACCCACCGTGGATGCCCCGGGACCCGGCTGGTCATGGAGGGGCTGCGATTTCTCTGAGAGCCATATCTACACAGCAGCCCCGACAGCAGCCTAGGTAAGGAAGATCTGTGCCTGCCTCCCCACCCATGCTCCCCCTGGAGGGGCCTGGTCTCTGTTCCTCTTCCTGCATAGCAGCCACAGCGTCTGCACCTCTAAAACCACCCTCCCTCCTGCACACTGCTTCTTGCTTGGGCCACCCTCCTGCTGCGACCCTTTGTCCCCATACCTGATCCCACCAGATTCCAAACAGAGAACTTCAGCAGCAACTCTGGGCTTGGTCATGTCTAAAGGGGTCTGGCCATGGCCTGTCAGGACGGAGAGCCCTGGGGAAGTTGAGGAGATGAGGCAGGGGTCAGACCCCAGGCCGCAGTGTCTGATGGGCCTATAGGGCCGGGTGTTGTCCCTGTGTGACTTGGGAAGGTGCTAGCCTGGGCAGGAACATTTGGGGCGCCACTGGGGATGCCAGCGCTGGGGAGACATCTGTCAGGGCTGCAGAGGGACACGGGCCCCTGGCAGCGCTCCTGTCTCAATGGGGCTTCCCAGATCCTGCAGGGGTCTAACTTTAAGCAGCAAGAACTCAGAGGTAAGGAAGTTGGCAGCATCTCCCTTGTTGCCTCTCAAGAAGGAAAACTCTCCATGTCCCCGCCGCCCTGGCTCTCCTGGGTCTGGGCTGACCCTGGCCTCCAGTGAGGTGGGCACAGCGATGGAGCAGAGACAGCGTCACACCTCAAAGGCCAACGTGACCCCAGCTGCAGGGTCTGTCCTCCCCTGGGGGCTGCTCCACATCCAAGGACAGAACACCTCCAGCCTGCAGGCACCAGGCCCTGCACACACAGGTGCCTAATGTGTGCATGCGTGCCTGAATGAGTGACCCAAGACCTCTTCCTGTCTCAGGCTTCTCATCTGTAAGACAACAGCACCCTCCTCAAGGGCTCTTGGGAGGGTACACGATGCCTTCGCCTATCTATTCAGCAGATGTGGGGGTCCCTGTGTGCAGGCACTGCTCTGCAGCCTGGGAATTCAGCCCTGAGCAGGCACAGCCCCTGTCCCTCTGGACTGACTCCAGGGAATGCAGGTGAGAGGCGGGTCCTGAGCTCCGCTGGGAGCAGCTGCTTGGATGGGCAGGTCACGCACAAGGCCAAGTCCAGCAGCTCAGGGCCAGCCCAGGCGGGGCCTGTGGAGGAGGGCACGTGGGTTGCTTGTTCTGAATGGCCACACCACCACAGCCCCCGTTTGCTCATTCACTCCACCTGGTCCTCATTTCTCTCATCTGTAAGGTAGGCATCCAAGGAAATCCATCCCGCACCTGCATAAAGAATTAGGCCTCGATCCTCAGAGACAGATAAAGAAGAACTCTCCCTTGTTTACCGCCTACAGATAAATCCAATGGGTCAGGACTTGATTTTACCCAGGACACCGGCAATGTTCCCCTTGGAGACGGTCAAGGTTCCCCCACTGGTCAGTGTTGAGTTGGGCTGACAGATCTATGCCTGATCCTCCATGGTCTTAATGTCCTCTGCATGGACTGTTACTGGTCATGTGACTTCTCATGGAATCACAAAAAGCCAACAGGACATCTATGGCACAGGGCAGCAGGGGTCAGCCTGGCCAGCAACAGGGTCCAGCCAGGAATCTTTCCAGCCAGTCCATGAGAGTCTTCCCTCCTCTACTACCTGTTTCTTGCCTCCTTCCACCCCTAGATCATGAGCCACTGAGTGGATGGTCACCATTCATCTGATCAGATTCTTGCTGCCAAGCACTCACTCTTTCCAACCTTTGGCTCTTCTGAAGAAGGCTCTCAGGAGGAGCCTGTCTCGTGTCGAGTGGAGAGGCTCTTCCAGGGGCTGAGGTCTCTGGCTTGGATTGCTGAATTGAAGGGTGAAGGCATTTGCTGTAGTGATACATGTGGCCACACTGCCTCACTGGAAGGCAACCTGCACTCCACCAGCAATAAGTGCTGTTTTCATTAAGCCTCAGAATGTATTTCCAAAGCTTGGGATTTGGCAATTTTGTCATACTGTGACTGAGAATAGGGATATGGACATATGTTTAAGACTGTTTAATTTTCTTATCCTTTGTGAAGTGTCTTATACTTTCTTTTCCCTCCATTTTCTACTGTGTGGCTGGTCTTTTTCTTATCAGTTTCTAAGAACTCTTTATATATTGCAGACCTAAACCCTTTGACTGAGATGTGAGCTGCAGGTATGTATTTTCAGCTTATCATTTTTTTGCTTTTGAGTTACAGGGCTTCCCCCAACCCTGGGTATTATTAAGATGTGAGTTCTCCCCAAATTGATAAATAGATTCAATACAATCCTAACAAAACACCACAGCAGATGTCACTATATGACAACTAATGACTTCATTCCAAAGTTCACGTAGAAATACATAGAACCAAAATAGAATCAGAAGAAGCTCAGAGAACACTCCTGGATATTCAGACTCATGATAAAGCTACTGTAATCAAGGGAGTGGGATTTTGGTGGGCAATTAGACGCACGAAACCATTGAAATAAGTGGATCTAATACAGATCACTCACAGACATTTCTGAGTCATGTGAGCATCATGAGGATAGGTCTACACAGGAAAGTCAACCAATGTCCACATCATGTCCTCAGAATAAAGGACAAAAAACTCACAGTAAAGTCAAGAGACGCAGAAAAAGTCACTTGGCAAGATTCAACAATCCCTAATGATCAAAACACAAACACTGAACACAGTAGGAGCAGAAGGAAGCTACATTGACACAATGAAGATCACTTGTGAAAAGCCACGTCCAACATCGTACTCAACGGAGAGAGGTTAAAGGCATTTCCTCTGACATCGGGAACAAGGCATCTGCTTAGCATAGTAGGAACTTATAGTCAGATCAATTTGGCAAAAAAAAGAAACCAAAGCCATCCAAATTGAAAAGTAATAGTACAATTACCTTGGTCCATAGATGACATAATCTAAATGTAGCAAATCCTCAAGATTTCAATCCTTAAGATCCTTAACAATCCGAAAAAAAAAAAATAGAAATAAAAGTAATCTTAGCAAAGTAGCAGAATAAAAACTAAAAATTATAATATCATTATTTGTCTATACATTAACTATCAATAATTTGAAAAAAATTATAAAAGTAATTCTAATCAACAATGGCATCATAAAGGATAAAATACTTAGGAATAAACCCATCCCAGAGGTGAAGGAAGTATACACTCAAACACTGCTGAAATAAATTAGACACAGATGATTGGAAAGACATCCCATGTTCATGGATTGAAACAGCTAAATGTTTTTAAGTTGTCCACATTACTCAAAGGATCCAGAGTCAATGCAATCAAAATCTCAAGGACATCTTTTGCAAAAATTGGCAAGTTCAGTGTCTTCCTCTGTAAAACAGTAGACTGTGGTCCCTCTCCATAGTTATTTGGAGGATTTAGCCCTTGCTGGCACACAGCAAGAACTCACGTATGATTGTTCTTATGGTCAATTTTACTGTTCTCTGCTCTATGGCTTAGGAGAAGGAAAGAGAAGGAAGAGGGAAGAAAAGGTTAAGGGTCTAGTTGTAAGACAAACTTCAGGTCAGGGTTTAGGGGAACAGGTCAAACCCACCTGAGATGCAGGAGGCAGAGTCCAGAAGCCTGGGGTTCCAACTGCCATCCCTCTCTTAGCCTTCTGTCCAATGCATAAACATGAAAGGGGAACTAATCAGGTCAACTCTAGCTGGTTAGTCCTTAACACTAGAGTTAGGAGGGCAACAGGAAGTTTACCCAAAATGCAAAAGCAAATTTCGAAGTTTGACTCAAACTCAGACAAATGTCAAGAAATTTGGGAGTCATGGGAAGTAGATTCTCAGAGGTGGGTTGATGAGTCATTTTAAAATTTCTATTGTACATTTTAAACTTTCTAAGTATTTATAATAATTATGTGAATCTCAGCTCCTATGAGAAGGATGTCCTTGGACAGGCGCCTTAGTCCACATGGGGCCCAATACCTCCTGTGCAATGAGGAAGACTTAATCCTGATTGGGCTCAATGCACCCACACAATGGGGGCAATGACGGTGCCTGTGATCATACCTCTGGCCACAGAATGATCTCAAATGGTAGACCGTGGGCTCCCCTCGCATCCTGCCGTGGTTGAGCCTCCACCTCCATACGAAAGTTGTCCTGGGGATTGTTCACTGCAAGGGGACAAGATGCCTGCCAGGGAAGGATTCGGAAAGGAGCTGGACACCCCACTTTCCCAGGAAGCCCCCAGTTGAAACTTTCCCGCTGTGTCTTTGCTTGAGTGTGTGTGTATGTGCCTGTGTGTGTGCATGTGTGTGTGTGGCATGTCTGTGGTGGAGGCCAGCTCCAGAACGATCCTCCTGCTATTTAGTTTTTACTCCGTGGGAGAGTGACTCCACACCCACCAGTCTTCAGAACCTCCCGTCGCCCAGGCCCCTGTCCTGCTTGCTGCTCCTCACCTTAGGGTACACGCACCCTGTGGGGTCCTGCAGGAGCTCCAAGTCCATTGTGTGGAAGGCCTTCAGGATGCTCCTGAGTGGGGCAGACATTCTCTTATGTCACCCTTGCATTGCCACTGACCTCGCCCAACACCTAAAGGGATAGGGATGTCTGTGGTTATGGAATTTGCCTGGTGGGCGCTGCCCCCTAGGGGCCAGGAAGCCTTCACTGCAGGAGGACTGGTCGCCTGTGGCAGGTGGGGGTCAGAGCTGCACAGAGCAGGACAGCACATAGGAACTTGGCTACCGTTTGGCAGAGTGAGCTGATGTCGCCGGACCTCCAGCAAAGGCAGGAGCTGGGACTGGGAAATTCTTCTCCCTGGGTGTGGTTGGCAGCATAAAATACTGCCCACGTGCTGGATCACCCCTGAGGATGTGCAGGCACCTGGCAGAGGAGGGTAAGGCTGCAGAGGGAGCTGAGGCTGCCGGGGGCTCCCCTGTGCTGATGGAGTGTCCCTCACCATCCAGGTGTGCAGGCAATCGCAGGGCCAGAGTCAGAGCAGAAGGGACTGCTAAGCGGAGAGGGTTGGGAGCCACCCAGACACTGGGCTATGACCACGGAGGGCCAGCTGAGGAAGGTGGTGGCCCCAGAGCTGGGAAGCAGAGGGTGGATGCACCAGGAGCCTCGGGGATCCGGCACTGTGTGGGGACAGAGCAGCAGGGCCTGAGATGGTGCACAGTGTGAGCGGAAGCCACAAGCTCTCAGGAAGGTGCCACTGCCCCCCTGGGCCAGGGCAGCAGACCCAGGTCAGTCTGTCTGTGCAGAGAGGGCAGGATGGTGGCGCTGAGGGTCCTTGTCTGCCCTGCAGGACGGCAGGGATGGCTCTCTCCACAGGGAGTTTGAACCCTGCCTTCAGCCCCAGTGGGTCTGGGTCTGAGGGGGAGAGTGTGTGTGTGTGTGACTCTGTGTGTCTAATGTGTGCCTATATGTCTCTGTGCCTGAGTGCTGGTGTGTCTGTGTCTCTGTGTGTCTGGGTGTGTCTGATTGTGCGTGTGGATGTGCAGGCAGCACTGGGGCTCAGCTCTGTTGTCTGATGATGAGATGAAAGAGGCCGGGGCTTCTGTCTCCTGGTGGGAGGGGTGAACTGTGTGTGTATGAGGGCGTTGGTGTAATGTAATACAAAGCTGCTCCTCGCCCTTTCCCTTTGCATCACAACCTAGCTTGTCAGTCTGAAGCTGCAGCCATTTCCCCCGCCTCCCAACTACTGTCAGTCTAGTCTGTGGACATCCTAGCTAGCTGTTGGTTCATCAGTCAGCTTGCAAGGATCTGGTTCTCCGTTACTGGTTAGCCGGTGGAATTCAACTGCTTAGGGGAAGCACCCCGCCATCTTTTCTCTTGCTTTCTCTCTCCTACTCACTTTCTTTCTCTCTCCTCCTCGCTTTTCCACTCTCTCTAGCGCACGCCCTTTCTCTTTCCCTCTCATTTTCTTCTTACCCTGCAGGGAGACACTCTGTTTGCTTAATAAACTCCCTTATGTGATTTCCCGTGTCCTGCATGGTTTTCGTGGGTTTCTTACAGTTGGTATCTGTGAGAGTTGTGTGAACGTGTGGGTCCATATCGGTGTGTGTGGTGTATGTGGTGTGTGTGTGTGTGTGTGTGTGTGTGTGTGTGTGTTCTGATCTCCTGGGGAGGCCATAGCGAATTCAGCAAGGCTAGCGGAGGTTCACACTAACAGAGGTGGGCTGGGCGTGGCTCCAGGTGACGCTGGCCCCCGCACAGGAGGCTGGTTCCCATGCCAGCACTGCGAATACCCATGGCGGTGGATCTCTCAAGCTCTGAGGCCAAGGGATCATCAGAGCTGAGACGGTGAGGCCCTGAGCCAGTGACAGTGACGGCCGTGGCCCCAGACCTCCCAGGGTGGGGCTGGGGTGTCCTGGTGCGGCGCAGGCTGTAGCCCAGTTGCCCAGATTCCCCTCCCGGGGAGGGGCGAGGCGTGGGGTCAGCTCCGTGAATTCCATTTCCGCTTCAATGAGCTGCGATGCTTTTCTGGTATTTGGAAGTCACCAATAATGATGGTCCAGAGGCTCATGAAGAGAGGACGAAGCTGCGGAGCTGCGCCAGAACTCGGGAAGAACCCGCCCTGCTCACCTGGGCTGGATCAGAGAGAGACCAGGAAGTCACCCAGGCACAGCTCAGGAGGACCTGGCCACCCAGGAGGGAGACAGAGAAGAGAAAACCCACAGCAGGTGCACTGGAGCCAGCAATCTCCAGAGACCCCCACGTACTGAGAACAGGGTCTCGGAGCAGTGGAGGGGCCACAGGGTCACAGCAGCCCCATTCCCAGAAGGGTGGAAGCCCCAGCGTCTGCCCATGAGGAGCTGGTCGACAAAACCTGGGCCATCCAGTAGACAAGTGTCCAGCCATAGAGGGAGCGAGGCTGTGACCCAGGCAGCAGCTCGGCTGGACCTGGAGACACCTGTTCCTTGTGGCACACTGTGACTCCGTTAGGGCAGATGTCCAGAAGGGCCAGTCCACAGGGCAGAGACAGCCCACAGCTGCCCACCTGGGTGGGGGCTCTGGCAGTGTCTGCTCATGGGTGATGGCTTTATTTGGACTGAGAACTGCAGGGAACTGGACAGAGGTGGTGGCTGCACAGCAGGTACAAGGCCACTAGGTCATGTAGGTTTTACCCAGTAAGTTATTAAGACAGAGTCCACCTGCGGAAACCCAGGGTGAGACCCGCAAGTGTGCGGCTGCTGAGAGGACGAGGGGACTTTGCCAGCGTGGGGTGGAGCCCAGGTCGGCATCTGGCTGCCGAGAGAGGTGGGTCAGGTGGCTCACGCTCACTAGATGGGACAGTAGGAAGGAGAGACTTCGGGGCTGAGCAGGAGAGGCTCACAGGCCAGGGCGAAGGAGGGTGGAGGCTGGTGCGGCAGGGCAGGGGCGGGCTGCGGCTCTCCGAAGGGCAAGAGGGAGGGGACCAAGGCTCCTGGACCTGGTCTGGAGGGCAGGTGAGATGCCAGTGTCCCTTGAGAGTAAAGCAGGCCTCTGTGGGCTGGGGACCCCTCCAGGCTGATCCGGGTGAGGCTGGGAATCCCTGCAGGGCCGGCTGGGCCCTGGTCATTTCCATCCTTCCAGTTGTGAATCGTCATCAGATCTGAAGCCCGCTTTGGGGACACCCGGGTGACTCCAGGCTACAGAGGATTCTCCAAGCCCTTCCAAACACAGGTGGGAGGCAGGGCGTGCACACTGGCAGCACTGTCTGCCTGAGCCGTGGTGAGCAGGAAGGAAGGCGACAGGGCCCCAGGACAGGTCTGCAGGAGTCTGTGGGACCACAGGCAGAGGCAAGGAGGGCAGCCCCCACCCACCAGCTGCAGTCGGGGAGGAGCTGAGCCCGACCACTGACCGCCCTTCTGAGTGTCACCTGGGCACCTGAGGCCCCGCCTGTGCACTGGACAGGGGACTGTGGTGTCCAAGGATTGCAACTCAGAGCCCCTTGGACACTGCCTCCCTGAGAGAAGTCTACGATCTCCTGGGCCCTTGGGGTCCCTGCCCTGTGTGAGCAGCAGTTTGGGGGTTCTGCTAGATGCCTCTGGCACTTGCCCCCTCTTGCACATGGCCACCTCCCCAGTCAGCCTGTGTCCAGTGCCCATGCAGGAGTGCTCAGTACTGGGTCCAGGTCCTGCCCAGGACCAGGGCAATGTCCATGCATGCCCCTCTCAGTTCCCTCCTCCAGGAAGGACGTGGACACTGCCTTTGGCCAGGGTAGCCCCTTCTCTGGGAAGCTCTGTGGGGACAGAGGCACTCAGAGGCCTTCTGCTTAGGGGCAGGGCAGCCTGGGTAGACGAGGTGTGCTGGGCCTGGGACTCCAGAGCAGGTTCCTCAGGCTGAGAGGCGGCCACTGCTCACCCCTCCAGGCACCCCCCTTGATGGCCTCAGCTGTGGCCGGCATTAGGGGGAAGAAGCCGTGGTCACTGAAGAAAGCCAGGGTCCTGATGACCTGGCATCCACACCCCTGCCAGACCGGGGCTGCATGACACGCAGGGGCCTCCCTCCCTAGCCACGCCCAGGGGCCTCTCAGGGAGGCAACAGACTGCCCAGGCCCCATCGGTCTGGATTTGGGCCTCTTGTGTCCAGGAGAGGACCCAGGATGTTGGGCAGCCCCACCATGGGTCTGGGACCTTGGAAGATTCTGCAGAGGGAGCCCCGGTCAGAGGGACGGGGCTGGTTCATCCATAGAGGGGAAAAGGGACTGTGGCCCCGTGGGCTCCTTGTCAGGCCACTCAGCAAAGCCCAGCGAGCCTGGGAACTGTGCTCATGGCGTCAGGGGATGGAGCAAGGCCTCTCCTGGGGCTGGTCTCCCGGGGAAGCCCCTGTTTCCGGCCAGGGCTGCAGAGAGGTGTTGGAGGTGACCCCACTGCCCGTGTTGGGGGAGGCTCCCAGTGTCCTGCTCGCACTATGTGTGACCCCAGGGCCCTGACTGGAGCCCATGCCCTAAGGGAACTTCCTCAGGCTCACTCCTGCCACTGTCTCCAGGAGGTCGGGAGACTGGAGCCCAGGGCCCCCTCCTGCACTCAAGTTCTGCTGGTCCCCACCCCTGGTCACGGAGCTCCGCCCTGTCGTGCGTACAACCCTCCCGTCACCCCCAGGACCCGGGCTTCATGGCGGCACAGTGTGGAAAGCCCCCATGGGACCCTTGGGCAGAGCCAGCTCCATGTCTTCAGCCAGTCACTCAGGCCCTTTGGCGCCCTCCACAAGAACCAGGCCAGTCTGGGCGCCCTGTCCGTCCATCCTCGTCCCTCCCTGTTTCCCTACCCACAGGGAGCCCTCCCCGCCCCACAGACAGGCAGAGTCGCCAGGGACTGCTGAGGATCTTTATGGAGATTCAGGAAGGACGGGAGGTGGGGACGAAGGGCAGTGCAGGGAGCCAGCCGGGCCCAGGTGGGCCTCCCTCCATGTCCTGCAGGCCAGAGGTCCTGGTGGGGCCTCCTGGGGCTGCCTCTGAGCTTGGCGTCCCTGCCCTGGACAGGAGGGGAGGGTCAGGGAGCCCAGAGGGGAGGCCGAGGGAGGCTGCAGTGGTGGGGCATGCTGGGATCTTCAGCTCCATCCAGGAGGTCACAGCAGGGAAGAGGTTGCCCAGAAAGCTCCATGCCTGTGTGGGAAGAAGGGAAAGGTGACCCCAGGCCAGTGGAGGGCAAGGGAAGGACAGGGACGCTGTGTGGACCTCCGGCTCCGCCCACACCTGGGCAGGTGAGCTTGGGCAAGTCTCTGACCTGTCAGCTCCCCTACATCACAGAGCAGGAGGGACCCAGGAGTGCTGAAGCCCCCCGGGCACGGCTGCCACGTCTTCAAACAACTCATGGGGCACATGAGTTGTCATCGCCATGACCCCTGAGGGGCCAGCGAGGGCTGAGGGACTTCCCGCCTTCTGGCAGGCATGCTAGGGGATTCGGGGAGAGGGGCACGGCCTCCACCAGCAACCCAACCCCAGGAGCGTTCACCATGGCAGAGCCTCACTCCGGGAATGACATCCCAGAGGAGCCCGCAGACAATGCCCAGGGCAGGCTGCTCCAGGTGCAGAGCCCACCTGCCGGGCCAGGGGGCTCTCTGCCACCTAAGAGCAGGGTGGGTGTCCCTGGAAGTGCCACCCGTCGACCCCTGAAACTGATCGCTTACCCTAGTCGCTCCCTGGAGAGCAGGCTTCTGTGGAAGAAAGAGAAACGGGAGTCAGAAGAGCCTGGGAATCCGCAGGACCCCGGGCCGGCCCTCGGCCAGCACTTCCCACACCCCACAGAGGACGAAGCCAGGATTCCAGGCAGCTCGCTCCTGTAAAGAGACCGGCTGGCTCTCCCTGGGGGGCCGGGAGAGCTCCGCAGGCGCCTGCTTCCTACCCCTTTGCTTGGGGATGAAGATGCTCTGCGTGTTGAGGCCTCTGGCTGCTGCGACCTTCTCAAAGTCCTTCAGGGCCTCTGGGTTGACTTCGGGGTCTCTGCCTGTAGTGAGGCCAAGGGGAGACAGGGGTGTGGGGCGCAGAACTGGGAGTGGCTGGCATCTCCACCCAGCCTGGAAGACTGACTAGCACAGTGCTGGGGAGGGAGACCTTTCCATGGAGGCTGGGGCTGGGGCAGAGCCCAGCTAGAAGAGGAGGACCCAGGCTGTGAGCAGCCACAGTGCACCCAGCACAGCCGACCAGGGAGGCCCAGAGCCATCTCCCTGAAGCCCACCCAGCCTCCCCTGGACAGGACAGGACAGGGAGCAGCAGGACCAACCCTGCCCTGGAGGAGCGAGCCAGCCCAGGCTCAGGCACGCCAGCCTCCCACTGCTCTGGGTCCTGACACCAGTGTCTGCTCCGAGCTGGACTTCCCACGCAGGCTCCCCTTCCACATACCCTCCCTGACCCCTGCTGGACACCAACAGGTACCCATGGATGATGCTGCCAGGTTTGCCCCAGGGAGTCCTCGACTCATCCCGTGACGTTCATGACATCGGTGGCCCTGGGCCTCAGC
This sequence comes from Sciurus vulgaris, assembly GCF_902686455.1. Lineage (NCBI taxonomy): Eukaryota > Metazoa > Chordata > Mammalia > Rodentia > Sciuridae > Sciurus > Sciurus vulgaris. The sequence continues at coordinate 87,382,251 of NC_136476.1, read as the reverse complement.
ACCTCTCCTTCCTGCCTTCCATGCAGGGACCTGGGACCATCCCAATCCTGAGCTCTGAGGTGGGAAGAGGGCTTCCTCCAGGAAAACCCACCATAAGGACCGGTACCCTTGATCCTGGTGGCTTCTCCTAGGGGAGGGGCCGGAGGCAAAGGGAGAAAGGGGGAGGGGCCAAGGCTGGAGCCACCAGGCACGGAGACTCACCCACGAGCTTTGCCATTCGGATCTGCTGCCCGTGCATCTCCCCCTCAATGGACAGGATGTAGTGGCCGTCCACTTGGGACTTCAGGATGTGCACCACACGCTTGCCCCCATCTGCAGAGGGACAGTGGACCAGGTGGGGATACACCCTGACCCTCCAGTGAAGACCCAGGACGGGCAGGCTGCCAGCCCAGAAGACCCCTCAGGTTGCTCCCCTCCAGCTGCCCGGGCTCCCTGACCCGGGTTCCCCACCAGGCCTGGCCCAGGGCCTTGGGCCACTTCCCAGGAACCCCACACATCTGAGACATGGGCACTTCCAAGTCAGAGAGTCACAGGGAGGTTTGGGCCTGAGATGTGCAGAGGCTGGAGCTGGGGCAGCTCAGTCCCACCCCACCCCAGCCAAGTACAACCCTTCTTCTCACCGAAGCCTCGGCTCAGCTGTGCTGAAGCGGGAGGCCCGGCCAGAGCCCCCGGACCTGACCCCAACCTCGGGGGCACTTGGCGTCAGGTGTCTGAGTCTCTAAGGCAAACTGTCTGGTGGGCGTGAAGGGTGGGTATGTAGCAGTGCCAGGAAGGAAAGCCTCAGGCCACCCTGAGGAGGTGCCGGCCGGCCCCTGTGCCCACGGGTGACCAGAGCTGCCCTGAACGGGCCCAGGACTCACGGGCTGTGTATTTGCCCGGCTCGTCTGTCTTCTCCAGCACGGTGCTTATCTCCCGACACTGACCTCCCATCCTGGAAGACAGAAGCTCCGTGGGCACGGCTGCCCTGCTCAGAGCAGCCAGGGCATGGCCTGGCAGGGGGTCCCGGACGGGCCCAGAGCTGCAGGCCTCTCCACGTCTCGGGTCCAGGCACCAGCTGGGCCCTCTGTGTCCCACGAAGGGCCCTTTAGGCCCAGAGTGACCAGAACTCTGTCCTCCAGTCCCCTCACTGGCTGCCAGAGGGATCCCAGGCTGCCTGGGAGGAGCCTCCCAGACACACTTGCCCACCAGACTCCAGGTACTGAGGGCCACAGGGTGAGAAGGGCCCTCAGCTGTCCTCTGTGGGAACAGGGAGGGCCGTGCAGCCAGCAGACACTCACTGGACAGTGAAGCTGACTTCCAGGTGGCCCCCTGCCAGGGTCTTGATGGTCATGGGGGTCACTGACACAGACTCCAGCTTCTTCCAGGGAATCTCCTCGTCGGCTGCCGCGGCCTTCATGTACCATGTGCCTGATGCCTGGAGAGGGCACCTGTCCATCAAGGCTCAGGCCCACCCCAGGCCTCCCTGCACCTCCTCTGCTGCCCCCAGACTCTACTGCTCCAAGGACCAGAGACCTGGAGCATCTGCAACACCAGCCCACCCGAACTCACCCTCCACTCCCACCAGACCCACTGGAGAGCGGGACCCCAGCGCCCCGGCCCGGCCAGGACCACAGGCGCTCAGTCCCAGGGAAAGTGAAGTGTGCGCACCTGCTTCCACCCAACCCTCTGCGGCCCCGGCCCACCTGGCCCAGACCCCTCTGGGGCCGGGGCTCAAGGCCTGACCCTAAATGAGGGTCTCCTGTAGGGGGAGGGATGGGGTCTGCAACCGGCCTCTGGGCCCTCCCTGCCCCGCAGCACCCTGCCCGTCTGAGCCTCACATCCTGGGTCTCCTCATCCCAGACAGGGAGCGTCTGGGCCCGCAGGGCAGCCATGAGGCCGAGGCCCAGGGTCAGGAGCAGGCTCTTCATGGCTGTGAAGGGGTCTGTGCTCGAGGCTGCTGGCAGGTCGCTCTCTGGGCTGGAGAGGCTGTGCTGCTTCCTCACTCGCCACCCTTTATACTGCCCGGGGCAGGGCCCCTGGGGAACTTGGCACGGAGGACCCTCCAGTCCTTTCCTGGCCATTGAGCGTGGCCGGTTCTGCAGTGGAGCAGATAATGTCATTATGGTTGGAAGCCGCTGAGTAACAGTGTGTCAATTCCCCAGAGCACCATCAGAACGGCCCTGCAGGGAGCCCCTGGCAGATTTCACCCGGCAGGAACTGGGTCTGGGTGAGGGGTGCAGCCCCCTGTGCAGAGCCCCGAGCGTGTGTGTGGTGGCAGCAGACCCTCGGGACACCCCTCTTGGGCACTGGCCTGGCTGACCTACATATTGCCACAGAGGACATGGGTGGGACTCAGAGAGCCCTGGGCTCTGGTCTTAATGACCTTCCTGCATCCCAGGACAGGTCACTTCGCCTCAGATTCATCTTGCAAAAGGAGGAACCCTAGCCGGGCGCAGTGGCACAGGCTTGTAATCCCAGCTACTAGGGAGGCTGAGGCAGGGGCATCTCAAGTTCAAGACCAGCCTGGGCAACTTAGCCAGACCCTGTCTCAAAATAAAAACTGCAAAGGGGCTGGTGATGTCGCTCAGGGGTAGAGCACCCCTGGGTTCAATCCACAACTGTGAAGAAAAATAAAACAGGGGCCCTGCCATGTGGACACGAATCGTGTGTGTTTACAGAAGCTGAGCGCAGTGTGCACAAGGACCACTCCCGGCTCAGCATCCGTGGGTCAGACTGAAACAAGCAGGATGTGCATACACACACACACTCATACACAGGTACTCATATACACACACTCATACACACACATGCTCATACACACACTCACACACACTCACACACACACACACACTCACACATACACACACTCATACACACACTCCCACATTCATACACATACACACACACGTATATACACACTGGCACACACACACATACACTCATGCGCACATACTCATACACACACACTCATACACACACTAGCATGCACACTTGCATACACACACTCATACACACACACACTCACAGACACCCTCACACACACCCATACACTCACTCACACACACACACACACTCCCACACACATTAATATACACATACACTCATACACACACACACTCATACACACTCACATTCATACACACATACACACACTCAGACACACACCCATGTACTCACTCATACACACACTCACACACACTCATACACACACCCATACACACATCGGTGCATACATTCATACACACGTACACATGTACTCATACACCCACGGACACTCACACACACTCACACACACACTCACACTCATACACACACTCCCACATTCATACACATACTCACACACTCAAACACACACACACTCATAAACATACACACACACATGCACACACACCCAATGATGGGAAAGAAACAGGCTGGGAAAGGGGCTGAGGTCGTGGCCCACTCACTCCAAGCCTTGAGGTCAGCGGTGGCTGGGGTGGGCTTCTTGATCCCAGCAAGGAGTCCAGGAGGCCAGGAAGCCCTTCCTGCCACATCCAGGGGCCCCAACTTGTGGCTACTTAACGTGGAGCCACAGCCTAGGCAGGGGAGAGGATGCAGGGAGCCTGCACAGCAGGAGCTGGAGGAGCACCTGACCTACCCCTGCCGCACCTGCGATGCTCTCTGTGCCCACGTCGGAGTCTGTGCTGCCTCGGGTTCACGCAGCGCTGGACCAGCTGGCCTAGATGCCAAGTCCTTGTTTTGTTCCCAGTTTACAGGATGAACCTCCTCCTGGGAGAGGGTTCCGCATGGTCTGTTTCAAATTTCACACCTCTTAGCTTAAAGCTGTCACTACCTGCCCCTGTTGCTTGTGTTCCCAACCCTGTGCCTGAAAAGGGAATTGCCCCAGGTCCTCTCCCTAACGTATGTGCTCCCGGCCCTCCGTGTGCGACATGTGTGTCCGTGTGCACCCATGTGTGTGGCCTCAGGATGCCCTGAGGTTCCCCGGATTTGAAAGTAACGAAAACTTCATCTCCCTTTTGTGTCTCTCCTGATCATTGATGTAAAGATTCTAAATTAAAAGTGTCCCAGCAGAACCAAGACCTGGGACTTGGGATGAGAGGCAGAGAAGAGCAAAGCGACCGTGAGAGGTAAAAAGCACAGAAGCAGCCACCCCACCTTACATGAACGAGCAAGCCCACGTCCCGAAGAGCAAGAAATAGCACACCAAGAAGTGCAGGTTAAAAAGGAACAACTGGGCTGGGGGCGGTGGCACACGCCTGTAATCCCAGCAGCTCAGGAGGCTGAGGCAGGGTGTTCGCAAGTTCAAAGCCAGCCTCAGCAAAAGCGAGGAGTTAAGCAACTCAGTGAGACCCTGTCTCTAAATAAAATGCAAAATAGGGCTGGGGATGTGGCTCAGTGGCTGAGTGCCCCTGGGTTCAATCCCTGGTACAAAAAAAAAAAAAAAGAACAACTGGTATAGGAATTTATTCCCAATGTTTGACAAACACGTTGCTATTGCGATAGTATGAGGAAGATGCCTGAAGATTAAAAAGAACATGAAACTGTAAAATGAGAACTGACCCCCCTGCCAGAATTTTTAAAACACAAGGAAATATGAAATAGAGATAATTCAAAATCTTCATGGTGCATATAAAATAAATAAAAACCCAATAAAAGGGATAAATCCTAGACAGTAGAAAAGAAACTACATATATTGGAGATAGGACACAGAAATCAATAAAAACAAAAATAGAGCAGAATCAAGTCAGTCTCCAGCCTCCACCTAGTAATAAAATGCTACCAAGAAGATGTGCCCGAGGACAGCAGCTCTCCAAACAAAAAGAAATCCACCCACTCCATTATTATCCACATGCTTGGTGCTTGCCATTCTAACCTGGCGCAATGAGATCCCCTCAGCGTGAGCTGCCTTGCCTTTCCCTGACTGCTAAGTGTCTTGAACACTTTCCCATGTATTTGTGGGCCACTGGTCTTTCTTCTTTTGAGAAGTGTTCAGTGGAGTTCGTTTGCCCATTTATTGAAGCAGAAAGTTAAGGGTCACACATTTTCTCTCATATGCGGAAGCTAGAGAGAAATAAGGAATAAAAAAGAGGAATCTCATAAAAATAAAAAGGAGAACCATAGAGGAAGGGGAGGGGGAGGGAGCAGAGTGAGAAAAGGGAGGAACCACAGGAGGAGACCAGCCGGATTGTGTGACATGCACGTACAAAGACCTCGCGAAGGATCCCGCCTGTGTGTGATTCGAATCCATCAGTTAATACAGAAATGGAAAGGGAACATAAAGGAGGTCAGGGCTGGCAGAGGGAAGGGAGGGGAGTGCTGGGGAAGAAGACGGAGCAAAACACAAACAGACACAAAGGAGAAAACATCTGAAGAAAGGTACAACAGAATGTTAAAAACAGTTCTCTCTTTTCAAAAGTGCATTTGGAGAGATCACACCGTCTTCCTTAACAAAGGGATCAATTTACGAAGGGTAAAATCATTGAAGGAGTTAGGAATTTTCCTTTATTAATTGAACATTCAAAATTCCATGTAAACTCTTATCTCTGTATATACTACTTCTTTATTATGTCTTGAATTTATACTTCTACCATCAAATTATTGAATGATAAACCACTCCCTGCGAGTCTGATGAAAGTTACTGGAAGTCAAAACGCTGATCCTGTTCCTTTGTGAACCTATGGGCTTGCTTGCCTGTGGGGGGCACGGGGCTTCTGTTTTCTGTGTGGTCCAACCTCAGTCTTTCAGTGCTTTTTTACTACGTCAGTTGTGTGGCCCTAGACTCTCTCTAGCTGTGTTCTATCTTTTATTTTTAAAAACTCAAAAACTACGTTTAAAATGTACATATTCCAAAAATAAGGACCTCTCAGACTTTGGGAGAACTGAGAGCCACCCCGCGCTGGCCTTCCTCAGGGAGGGATTTCAACTTGACTTGCTGTGGCTGTCACGGGGGCACAGGTCCAGCCACAGCGGAGGACCTGGACTCAGGAAGCCAGGCAGCTACATCAACTAACTCTCTTTTCTAAAAATTTCTAAAATTTTATTTGTTCTAATGAGTTGTACATGACAGTAGAATGCATTTATACATTTTGGTAGATCATTCATAAATGGAGGGCAATCTCTCATTTTTCTGATGGTACGTGTTGCAGGATCACATCCGTCATGCAGTCATACATATACATGAGCTAATCATGTCTGTTTCACTCTTCTGTCATTCCTACCCCATACCTTTCCCCTCCTTCACTTCCCTCTACCTAACACAAAGTAACTTTTTTCTTTCCTATCCCTGCCCCCTTATTGTGAATTAGCATCCCCATATCAGAGAAAACATTTGGTCTTTGGTTTTGGGGGTTTGGCTTATTTCACTTAATATGATATTCTCTAACTCCATCCATTTATCAACTAATGCCAGAGTTTCATTCTCCTTTAAAGGTGAGTAATATTCCATTGTGTGTGTTTGTGTTTATATATATATATATATATGCGCCACATATTCTTTATCCATTCATCTGTTGAAGGGCATCTAGGTTGGCTCCATATTTAGCTATTGTGAATTGAGCTGCTATAAACATTGATGTGACTGTGTCACTGTAGTATGCTGATTTTAAGTCCTTGGGTATAAACCAAGGAGTGGAATAAGTGGGTCAAATGGTGGGTCCATTCCAAGTGTTCTTAGGAATCTTCACACTGCTTTCTATAATGGTTGTACCAATTTGCATTCCCACCAGCAATGTATGAGTGTGCCTTTTCCCCCACATCCTCACCAACTTTTATTGTTGCTTGTATTCTTGATGATTTGTTGAGAGTGGTGACAGAGGATGGGACAGCAGTGACTGAGACTGATGCCTCTGATGCCCTTGTGGCTTTGGCATGCCTGGTGCCTGGGAATGTTTCTGTGCAAGGGCACAGGATGCTTAGCTGCTGTGGCAGTGCCCAGCATGAGGAGGCTCTGTGCAAGAGTCCTATCAGCTCTGACCTTGACCTCAGGCACACACTCCCGGGAAGGAAGGAATTCTTACTAGACAACCACAATGTTTCGCCAGCTCCCTTCTCCGGTTCCTGCCCACTTTACAGCAACTTTAAACAAAGGGCTTTCTTGAGAGCTACACAGAGCTCCTCACGCTGCACTTTGCATCTGTGGATTGCAACTGTGGAAAAGCTACATAGATGTCCTAGTTTTTGTAACTTTCCTGAATACAAAGAATAATGGTTACACAGTCTTTAACCTGATAATGAGACATACGTAAATAAACACCGCTGGTGTGACTCCTTAGATCTGCATCTCCATCAGAGGACAGGTTCCACCTGATCCCAGCTTACTCTTCAAGATCTGTGCCTGTGAATCTTTGTATTCCAATTCCCCTCTGCCCCTCGCCAGACACAAGAGTTTGGTCGCACTGGTCATGACAATATTTGCCGTTCTGACTGGAGTGAGATGAAATCTTAGAGTAGTTTTGATTTGCATTTCTCTAATTGCTAGAGATGTTGAACATTTTTTCATGTACTTATTGATTGATTGTATATCTTCTTCTATGAAGCATCTACTCAGTTCCTTAGCACATTTATTGATGGGGTTATTGGGGGGGGGGGGTTGGTGTTTAATTTTTTGAGTTTTTTATATATCCTAAAGATTAATGCTTTATCTGAGGTACATGTGGTAAAGATTTTCTCCCAACCCGTAGGCTCTCTCTTCACATTTTTGATTGTTTCTTTTGCTGAAAAGAAGCTTTTTAGTTTGAGTCCATCCTATTTATTGATTTTTTATTTCACTTCTTGCATTTTAGGGCTCTTGTTAAGGAAGTCAGGTCCTAGGCCAACATGGTGAAGATTTGGGCCTTCTTTTTCTTCATAGGGTCTCTATTCTAGTGCCTAAGTCTTTTTTTTTTTTTTTCAAATAAAGTTTTTATTTTAAAATATTTTTCAGTTGTATATGGACACAATGTCTTTATTTATTTACTTCCATGTGGTGCTGAGGATTAAACCCAGTGCCTCGCATGTGTGTGGCAAGCATTATACCACTGAGCTACAGCCCCAGCCCGTGCCTAAGTCTCCGATCCACAGTAAGTTGAGTTTTGTGCAGGGTGGGAGATAAGGGTTTAATTTCATTTTGTTACATGTGGTTTTCCAGTTTTCCCAGCACCATTTGTTGAATAAGCTGTCTTTTCTCCATTGTATGTTTTTGGTACCTTTGTCTAGTATGAGATAACTATATTTATATGGGTTTGTCTCTGTGTCTTCTATTCTTCTTTTCTGTACCATTGGCCTACATGTCTGTTTTGGTGCCAATACCATGCTGTTTTTATTATGATAGCTCTGTAGTATAGCTTAAGGTCTGGTATTGTGATGCCTCCTGCTTCACTTTTCTTGCTAAGGATTGCCTTGGCTATTCTGGGTCTCTTACTTTTCCAAATGAATTTCATGATTCCTTTTTCTAGTTTTATGAAGAACATCACTGGAATTTTAATAGGAATTGCATTAAATTTGTATAACGCTTTTGGTAGTTTGGCCATTTTGACAATATTAATTCTGTCTATCCAGGAGCATGGGAGCTCTTTACATCTTCTAAGGTCTTCAATTTCTTTCTTTAGTGTTCTGTAGTTTTCCTTGTAGAGATCTTTCACCTCTTTTGTTAGATTGATTTCCAAGTTTTTTTGTTTTTTTTTTTTTGAGGCAATTGTGAATAGGGTAGTTTTCTTTATTTCTCTTTCAGTGGATTCATTACTGATGCATAGGAATGTGTTTAATTTGTGGGTATAGATTTTATATCCTGCTACTTTGCTGAATTCATTTATGAATTCTAGAAGAATTTTGGTGGAATTTTTTGAAACTTCCAAATATAGAATCATATCATTGGCAAATAGTGATAGTTTGAGTTTTTCTTTACCTATTTGTATATCTTTAATTTTTTTCTTCTGCTTAATTGCTCTGGCTAGAGTTCCAAGGACAATGCGGAATAAAAGTGGTGAAAGAGGGCATCCTTGTCTTGTTCCAGTTTTTAAAGGGAATGCTTTCAATTTTTCTCCATTCAGAATGATGTTGGCTTTGAGTTTAGCATATATGGCTTTTACAATGTTGCGCTATGTTCTGACCATCCCTAGTTTTTCTAGTGTTTTGAACATGAAGGAGTGCTGTTTTTTTGTCAGGTGCTTTTCTGCATCTATTGAGATGATCATATGATTCTTGTTTTTAAGTCTATTGATGTGATGAATTATGTTTATCAACAAACTCTTGACCATTAAAGCATAAATGGCTCACACTTTAAAACTTGGAGGTGAGGAAAGTTCCATTGTAATAAATATTTACAAGAGCTGCTGTGCAAAAAACAAAATCATAGTTACTTGCATTTAGAGTTCACATGCATTTAAAAATGCACTTTGACTACAGAAGAAGAGAGATCTGTGGGGAAATGGACTCAAGCAGGCACAATACATAAATTTTACAATCAAATATAGAAGCCTGTTAGGTTGAACCTCGTTCAAGGTAACGCATCAAAGTGGTGAAATGGAGCTAGCACAGACACAACTAAACACATTTATTTTCATATCAAATTTGAACTCATGATTGTGTCTTGCTCAGACACAAAGCCCTGGTCCCGTGGCTTCTTAGTGTGACATTTGGGCGCCGGGCACGCATGCTGGCAGTTCAGATACTGCAGCAGGAGACCACCACGCACAGGCGTCCCCCATGGACTCTCCACAGTCTGGATGTTTCCTTCCCTCCCTCCAGCAGGGCCTTGCCTGGGTGTGGCAACAGTAGATGTGCCTGCTCCGTGTGTGACCAGGGACCTCCGGTGACTCTGGGGCCTTGCCACGTCTGTCCCGCCACCTCCCAGTTGAGCCAAGCCAGGGACCAAGTGGAGCTAGGTTGAGCAGCAGCAGCCCCTCAGCCAACTTGGGGCTCCTTTCCCGAGGTCCATCGAGGTTCCCAGCTCCTCCGTCCAGTCGGCATCCTTGCCCCCCTGAGGTCCTGTTTCCTGAGTGACCCCAGCGGGCTCCAGGAGCTGCTTGAGTTTGTGCAGTTTGGCCTGCCTGGCCCTGCACGTCTCTCCCCCACCCCTGCCACCTCCAAAGCCCAGCACAGTCACTTGCCAGGGCCAGGAAGGGCCTCACTGTCCAGGCCACAGGGGCCTCTTGGGCCAGGACCTGTCACACTGTCTGTGCATGTCCCCCTCACTGGTCCTGGCACCTCTCCCGAGGAGTGACAGCCAGGGGCTGCTCAGGTCTGGGGTCCGCACTTCCCGGGCTCCTCGTCCGTCCAGGCCTGGGCTGGCAAAGGCCGGCTGGACTTGGCCAGCGAGTCGCAGGAGCTGAGCAGGGGATCTGCACTTGGCCGTGAGCGCTCCAGGGCTCTGGAGGTCTGGACACTTGTTTGCAGAAGGGGCTGCGTCCAGGGCAACGCTGGGTTTGCACTCACACACTCTCTGCTCCGTTTCCTCCAAGGCCCTGCTTACCTGAACACGGGGTGCTTTGTGCACGGCTGACGCGTGTGAAGGTCACCCATCAGGAACGTGCTCGCGGGCAGCCTGGACCGTGTCCTCCCATGCCGGCTGCCAGGTTGCTGCATGTGGAAGTGACCGCTGGGGAAGCTTTGCCAGCCTCACGTCCAGGCCCCCGTGGGACTCCGCACGGGCTCCTCCACACCCTCGGGCCAGAAGGCTGGTCCCCAGAGAGGAATGATCCACTTTTGGTCAGCCCAGAGTGGGACAGGTAAGTGAAATAGTCAGGCACAACGCCTTTGAGAAGCACAGTAGCAGCTCCGTTGGGAAGAGCCCACGCGGAGGACCCCCCAAGAGAGACGGGAAGTCCCAGTCCCGCCTGACAACGCACAAGCTGCCCAACCCCTGGACTCCAGCCTGGGAGCCGCTGCAAGGCCAGGGTGATTTGGGGCAAGCCAGAGCCCTGCGTGGTGCTGGGGGCAGCTCTGCTGTGGACAAGGGACAGAGTGATGCGGTGTCGCTGGGCAGCGAGGAGCCGGGGGGATGTGGGGGCTTGGAGGGGCCACCAGCCCCCCTCAAAGGGAGCGCCACTGCCAATTTCCAGCCACGAGGAACAAGGGACCTGGAAGGGCAACAGGATGTGTCCTGAAAACTGCAGCAACTGACCTTTAAAACCCCAGGGACAAAGCGTGCTTATCTCACCCTGCGTGAGTCCCTGCCCCCAGACAATTGTGTGGCGCTCTGGACCCGTGAAAGCCCAGCCTCGGAATCTGCGTCACGCTGGCTTTGGCCAGCTTGGCCCCTCTCAGGAAGTGGACTCAGACAGCTGCACGGCTCTCGTACCCGTGGCGAGCCACATGCGTGTCTGTCACGCTGGCTCCCGCTGGCTGGGCTCTTCTTGGGGGAAGTGGGGTCAGGCAGCCACACGGCTCCCTGGACCCATGCAGAGCCCACATGCGTGTCTGTCACGCTGGCTCCCGCTGGCTGGGCCTCTGTGAGGAAGTGGGCTGGGAGCTGGCTCAGAGCCCCCAGCAGGCTGCCAGACAGGGGTCCAGGCAGACTCAGGAACTTCCAGGGGCAGCTCGACACCCACCACCCTGCTGCCCGCCCCAGCGACCGTCTCCCTCCTTCCCGGTGTTTGTTTGGGGACGGGCAGACGATGCCCGGAGGGGACGGTGTCCCAGCACCAGAGCTGAGCTGTGCCCAGCGTGGCACTCGAGCTTGAACCCCGCTCCAGCCCAGCCGCGGCTGTTCTTCAGACAAGGCTGCCTTTGTCCTGGGCTGTTTTTAAGTTCTCTCTTCTCTTTGCCTCTCTTAGAGGCAGAATCGCTCCCTGAGCAGTTCTGTTCACATGGGATGACATCCCACAATGCATGTCCACGTTCAGTGTGTCAGTCTGTGGGTTCAGTCCCTTTGCGGGGCTGAGCCCCGTCAGCACAACCCAGCTTCAGAACACTACCCCAAGGTCCCTCGAGCACATCAGCGCTTGGTTCCCAGTCCCACCCCAGCTGGAACCCCCATCCACTTTCCAGCCCTGTAGATTCCTGTTCTGCACATTGCGTGTCCGTGGGATCACGTGGTGCGTGGCTTTGTGACTGGCTTCTTTCCGTGCCCACGGGGTCCCCAGGCTGGTCCGAGTTGAGCACGGGCCACAAACTCCATTCCTTTTTGTGGCTCTAAAATTCCATCATGTGGAGAGACCATCCATTGTCATCTCGTCTCAGTTGACAGACACCTGGGGGATTTCCACTTTGGGGCCAATGTGAATACCCTGCTGTGAACACTGAAGCACAGTGTCATGTGGACACACGCTTGCTGCCATCTTGGAGACCCGCCCAGGCATGGACTTGCTGGCGGGTCGTGTGGTGACTCTGCGGTGCTGCACTTGGGGGCCACCAGAGCGGTTCCCACTCCACCTCCATTCCCTGTAGCACAGCCTGAGGGTCTCAGCTTCCGTGTCCTTGACCACAATGCTACTGCCCACTGTTGGACCAACGTGAACGTTACGATCCTCTTGTCAAAGCCTGCAAGAGAATCCGAAATCCACTGGGATTCTCATAGCGACTGGGTTGATCTCTGTGGTCCATCTTTGCTGTTGTGTTGAAGTGTGAGCTCTCAGTTACTGAAATGAGGAATTCCTGGTGCTGTCATTCCTGCTGGGCCCAGGTCACACCCATTCATGTCACACTGTGAACTGAGCTCCATGAGGTAACCCTGTACGTAAGGAAGACATGGAAATGACCTGTGAACATTTGGTGAATGAGTGAAGGAACAAGAGAATGAATGAGTAATGGAATGAATGTAACTGAGCGGCAAGGAACCACATGACATGAGCCCCTCCTTAGTGTGGGGGTCTCAGGGTGCCCAGCACAGGCCCTACAGAAAGGTCGCACAGCACATCCACCTCTCCTTCCCCGACTGACCACTTCACCTGTACGGCGCTATCATGCTTTACTCCTCAAAATGTCATCATCTTCTCATCTCTCCTAGAATACTGCTGAACATTGAGAGAGAAGCAAGATGGCAGAACAGAATTGTCTTTTGTGGGATTTCTCAAGTAAATAGAGTCAGGGAAACCACATTCTGGTGCGAGGGAGGGAGAAAGCACTCAGAACCAGTAGAGAAGTGACAATAAGTCTAAGCGGCATGGGACTCAGAAGGGTAGCGCCCAGAGATTCGTGACCAGCCCTGGTGACGGCTGCAGACTGGCCGTCCCTATTGCAGGAAGAATCCGAGGTTCATGCAAGTCCAGGTCAGGAATTTGTCTGAGAGCGTCTCCTCCCGAGCAAGGTGGCTTTAGGGAAGAAAGTCAATGCCCGGCTCCGCAAACTGAGTGCTGTGGCCAGGAGTCATCTCTCTCTCTCTCGCTCTCTCTCTCTCTCTCTCTCTCTTTTAATATTTTGGGTTTTTTTAGTTGTAGGTGGACATAATATCTTTATTTTATTTTTTTATGTGGTGCTGAGGATTGAACCCAGGCCTGACACATGCTAGGCAAGCGCTCCACCTCTGAGCTACAGCCCAGCCCCAGGAGCCATCTTGAGAGGGGTCCTATTCTAGCCACCAGACTGCTCTGGGGAGGAGAAAACTCAGAGAAGTCACAAGTCAGGGTCCCTGTGAACACCTTCCTCAGTGAGTGGGGGGAGATGGCTACAAAAGACATTTGTGGCTGAGAGAAGAGGTGGACATGAGCCTGCTGAAGAGTTTGAGCTGGCGGGGGGCTGTGACAGAGGAGGGGACACAGCAGAGAGTTGAGGATACTAGTCTGTGGTTTTTCACTGATCATGACTATATTTCTAAGTCTGGTATATTTTTATGTTGTGAGTATTACTGGTGTTTGTTTTCCTCCTTTTGGAGCAGGGGATCCAGTCCAGCACCTCACACAGGTGGGGTGGATGTTCTGCCACTGAGCTACACCCACAGAACAGTTGAGAGAAGTTGCATTCTACGACAGTGATATTTTCTAGTCCTGTTCAAACCTTGGCAGAGATTTCAACCTTAAGAACGAGGGAGAGAAAAGCCTGCAACTGATAACCAGGCCCCAAGTGGATATGTTTAGGGAGGGTTCAAATTCCTGCTCTGGACACTCACCCCATAGCAAGAGCAGAGGGAAAGAACCCAATGATCGTGGGCCCTGCATCTGCAAGGGACCTCAGCATAGGTGACCCCCAAGCCCTTGCAGACAGCACATTGTTGACAAGACCGAAGGAGTAACCACAGAGAATGTACCCCATATACTCTGCTGTCTGCTACACACCTGCCTGAACTACTGGAGGGATCCTAGCCCTGTGGGACTTACAGAGAGAGCAGGTCCCTCAGGGTTGACAGAATACATGCTGTATCAAAATCCACCAATCACAGAAAGAAAAACTATAATGTTAAGTCCATTTGGAATTAAATCCAACACTATACAGCAAACAGATAGCCCAGGGCACACCATATAGAGAAGGCTATTCCTTAAGAATGGCCCCACATAAAGTGGAAGAGACACTCATCCCAACAGATGCACAAATCTAAACCTGTAAACACAAGAAATATGAGAAAAGCAAAATAACACAGTTCTTTCAAAGGTTTATAACTCTCTAGTAAATGGCTCCAAAGATATTGAAATGGAAGAACCACAAAGAATTCAAAATGATGAAGTTTAACATATCAGTGAATTAAAATTAGATACAAATAATTAACTGAATGAATTAAGAAAGACAGTGCAGAATATGACAGAGAAATTCTGTAGAGAGTTAGAGATTCTGAAAAAGAACCAAACAAATCTTGCAAATGAAAAACTCAGTAAGTCAAATATTAAAAATTCTATGGAAATCCTCACCAATAGACCAAATAAAGCAGAAGAAAGTATATCAGGGCTTAAAAACAAGGTTGGTAAATTACTTCATGTGAACAGTAATAAAGGAAAAATAAGGAATGAACAAAACATGAGACCTGGAGGACATAATAAAAGACAAAACTTACAAATATTTGATATACATGAAGGAGCAGAGGTACTGGCTAAAGGAATAGAAAATCCATTCAGTAAAATAACAGCAGAAAGTTTCCAAAAATCTCAGAAAAGATATGGACATCCAGGTACAAGAGGTACAAATAGACATGACCAGAAAAGAAATTCTCCATGACATAATTAAGCTGCCAAACAGAACAAAGAAAGAATATTGAAAACTGAAGAGGAGCAGCTAGTCTTTTTACAAAAGCAAACCCATCAGAATAACAGATTTCTTAGAAGAAACTCTGAAGGCCAGCAGAGCATGAAATTATGTATTTCAAGCCCTGAAAGAAAATAACTGACAGATTCTTTGTTCTTCACAATCAAAGAAGAAATAAAGATGAGCATAAAGGAATTCCTGACTGCTAAACTAGCATTTCAGAAAACAATTAAAGGAATTCTACACACAGAAGAGGAAGCAAGATAAACACAATCACAAGAACGTGGGAAAGAATAAATCTCAAATGGTGGTTCCATTCCAAGTGTTCTTAGGAATCTCCACACTGCTTTCCATAGTGGTTGAATCAATTTGCATTCCCATTAGCAATGTATGAGTGTAACTTTTTTCCCCACATCCTCGCCAGCCTTGATTGTTGCTTGTATTCTTGATAATTGCTATTCTGATTGGAGTGAGATGAAATCTTAGGGTAGTTTTTATTTGCATTTCTCTAATTGCTAGATATGTTGAACATTTTTTCATATATTTGTTAAGTGATCGTATTCTTCTGTGAAGGATCTGTTCAGTTCCATAGCCCATTTATGGATTGAGTTATTTTTAAGTTATTTACTTTTTGGTGTTAAGCTTTTTGAGTTCTTTCTTTCTTTCTTTCTTTCTTTCTTTTTATTGTAAACAAATGGGATACATGTTGTTTCTGTTTGTACATGGAATAACAGCATACCATTTGCATATTCATAAATTTACATACAGTACTGATGTTTGATTCATTCTGTTATTTTTTTCCTTCCCCCACCCCTCCCACCTCTCTTTTCCCTCTATAAAATCCCTCCTTCTTCCATTCTTGCCCCCCTCCCATCCCCCATTACGTGTCATCATCCGCTTATCAGTGAGATCACTTTTTGAGTTCTTTATATGTCCTAGAGATCAACACTTTATCTGAGGTGCAAATGATGGCATATTACTCAGTTTTAAAGAAGAATGAAATTATGGCATTTGCTGGTAAATGGATGACATTGGATAACATCATGCTAAGCTAAATAAGTCAAACCCAAAAAATCAAAGACAAAATGTTCTCTGATATGTGAATGCTAGTTCAAAATAAGGCAGGGGGGCTGCTAGGGAAGAATAGATTAGGTAGAGAGGAGTGAAAGGGTATGAGGGTAGAAAGGAAAGTAGAGTGAAACAGACATTATTACCTCACGTACATATATGACTGCATGACGGATGTGATCCTACAACACGTACGATCAGAAAAATGAGAAATTATACTCCATTTTTATGTGATTAATCAAAATGCATGAATGCATTCTACTGTCATGTATAACTAATTAGAACAAATAAATTAATTAAAAATAAAAATAAAAATAAAAAATAATAAATCTCACTATAAGAACCAATGAGCAAAAGAGAACTAGGAAAGAATCAAACATTATTGATTCAGTAAGCCATCAAATCTTTGAGATGCATAAGGTAGAAAGAAATGAGCATGGATTATATGAAACAATTAGAAGAAAATCCACAAAAATGATGAAACTTTCCAATTACATTATACAAACTGGGTGATTAGATTATAAAAAGACCCAACAATCTGCAAGGAACTTGCTGGAAAAGATATACACAGACCGAAAGTGAAAAAATGGAAAATGATATCTCAAGCAAAAGGCATCTGAAAACAAGCAGGAGTAGCAATATTCAGCTAATAC
Organism: Sciurus vulgaris; assembly: GCF_902686455.1. Lineage (NCBI taxonomy): Eukaryota > Metazoa > Chordata > Mammalia > Rodentia > Sciuridae > Sciurus > Sciurus vulgaris. Next base: position 87,365,467 of record NC_136476.1, on the reverse strand, counting down.
AATGGAATTCAAGTCAAAATTAGTAAAAAGAGACAAAAATGTACACTACATATTGGTTGTAACAAACCATCAAGAAGTTATAGCAACTATAGATATATATGCACCAAATTTTAGAGCACCCAATTTTATAAAATAAACACTATTGGACACAAAGGGAGAAGTAGGCCCCACTGATTAAAGTGAGTGATTTCAATACCCTACTCTCACCAACAGGTAAGCAGTTCAGAAAAAAAAATCAACAAGGAAACATTGGAGTTAAAGTACACTAAAGATCCACTGGATCTAACAGGCATCTAAAGAATATATCATAATAGTTGAAGAATATACATTCTTCTAAGCAGATCATGGAACATTATCAAAAGCAGATCATATTTTAAGCCACAAAGCAAGTCTTAACAAACAAAAAATTTCTTGACTTCTATGCGATCATAGTGGAATGAAACTAGAAATCAACAAGAAAAACTACAGAATCTATACAAACACATTAAGACTTTTTAAACAAGTTATAAAAGAAATCAGAGAGGAAATTTAAAAACTTCTAGAATCAAATTAAAATGGAAAATCAATCTACCAAAATCTATGTGATACAGCAAAATCAGTATAAAAAGAGAAGTTTAAAGCTTTGTATATCTACATTAAAAAATGAAGCAATATCACATAAATAACCCAATGTTTTATTCCAAGGTCTTAGAAAAACAAGAACAAAGTAAATACAAAATCAGTAGAAGGAAAGAAATAATAAAGATCAGAACTGAACTAAATGAAATAGAGACAAAAAGAATAATACAAAGGATCAATGAAACAAAGAGTTGTTTCTCTGAAGGAATAAACAAGATTGTCAAACCCTTAACCAATCTAAACAAAAGAAAAAAGACTAAAATAAATAAAATTAGAGATGAAAAGGGGGATATTATAGAGATACCACCAAAATCTAGATAATCATTAGAGAATACTTTGAAAACTTATATTCCAATGAAATGGAAAACCTAGAAAAAATGGACAAATTTTAGGCATGTAGGACCTCCCAATATTGCCCCAAGAGGATATAAAAACATAAACAGATTAGGAGGCTTAGGCAGGAGGATGGAAAGTTTTAGGCCAGCCTCAGAAACTTAATGAGATGCTAAGCAACATAGGGAGACACTGCCTCAAAATAAACAGCAAAAGGGCTAGGGATAGTGCTCAGTGGTTAAGTACCCTGGGTTCAATCCCCAGTACCAAAATAAACAAACGAACAAAAAACCCGAGCAAATCAATGCCAAGCAATGAGACTGAGGCAGTAATAAAAAGTTTCCCAACAAAGAAAAACACAGGACAGCACCTTCTGGCTTCACTACTTAATTTCATGACATTTAAAAAGTAACACCAAAGTTCCCCAGAGGATTTTATAAAATGCACGGGAAGGAACCCTTCCTAACACATCCTCTGAAGCCAGTATTGCCCTGCTACCAAAACCTGGTAGGGACATAACAAGAAAGGAAAGAGTAGACCACTACGCTTGGTGAACAGAGGTGCCAGAATCCTGGATAAAATATTCACAAATCAGACCCGACAGCACATCCAAAAGGTCATCCACCACGACCAAGTGGGCGTCAATGCAGGGGTGCAAGGAGGTGCAGCATTTGCCAGTGGATGAACGGAAGAGCGCGTAAACAGGATCAAGGGCAACACCACACGGCGACCTTCAGAGATGCACAAAAATATCTTGACAAAAGTCAACAGTCCTTCTTCATAAAAGTCCTGAAGAAATGGATGCAGAAGGATCATGCATCAGCCTAATGAGGACCAGAGAGGACAAACCCGTGGCCAACATCAGATCAACGGGGGAAAATAGGTAGGCATCTCCTGTCAAATCAGGACTGAGACAGGGATGTCCGCTCACCACCCTCGCTCAATACAGTCCACGAAAGTTTAGCCAGAACCATCAGGGAAGAGAGGGAAATAAACAGGGTAAAAACAGGAAAGGAGGAGGCAGATGATAGACCCTAGAGGAACAGGACCCTGAAGATTCCACCAAGACTCTGAGACCTGATGAGCCCAGCAAGGAGCAGGAGAGAGGCCAGAGAAGAAGCTCAGAAGCTCTTCTATACACCAAGGAAAAGTCACTAAGCAAGGAAGTGGAGCATACAAGAAAAATGGAAAAACAAAGGAAACTGAAGGAGTCAGTAGAAGACAACCCCCAGCCCAACGCAGATGGCGAGAATGGATTCCATCAACCTGGCCAGCTACCAAGAGCGGTTCATGGCCAGGGGTGTTCTGTGGCCACAGCCTGAGCCCACAGAGACAGGCAAAGTGGCCTTCAAGTAGAGCCATATCTCTGTCCCCAGAAGTAGTCAGGGCTGAGGACCAGGCTCAGCAACTATTGGAGATGGGCAGAATTTCAGAGGAGGACACGTTTGTGTCTAGCGAAGCCCCAGTGACTACACACACCAAGCCAGGACTGTGGGCCCTGGGACCTGGACTGAGTGGTCTGGGTAGGTGTCAGAGAGCCTTGAGCCCCAGCTCCTGGGCCTCAGCCGGTGGCCACGTGCCTGGTGCAGGGTAACAACAGCCTCCTCGCCTGAAGCCTCGCAGAGGTCTCCACCGAGGCCAAACCTAGTGACAAAACACTGTCCTCCTGGGGTTCACAAGCCCACCCATGGACCAGTTGGTGACTATCCCCTGGGGGACGCTGTCTGGCAAGGACTGGACCTGTCCACTCAAGTCCAGCAGAACCTGGGTGATCTGCAGGACAGCACCCAGAGCATATTTGTTCCCAATGGGCTGGACAGGCAGTGGCCCATGCGGCTCTTTAAGGGAGAGGCTAGATGTGGACGTCCTCCCACATTGCCCTGGAGCCTGCCTGGTATGACACAGGCGTGGGGCCCAGAGCAGACACCAGCCCTGCCCTGGCAGAGCTGAGGGGGGTCCAGGGGTTCACAGAACGCAGCAGCCTGGGCTGGCTCTGGAATTGCGGCCCCATTGCATCCTGACGCCCTGCTCAGGTGGCTGGGGAGCCACCTCTGGCCCAGCGGATGAGACCCACAATGACTGGCTCAGCCCAGGGGCCAACAGCGAGGGAGGGTCCAGGAGATGATGAGAACGTGGGGCTCCCAGGAGAGGGCAGCCCTGGTCCACAGAGATCAGCAGGGTGGGCCAGAGCCCTGGGCAGCCGCCTGAGAAGGGCCTACTCCGCCCCACACCTGAGCTGACTCAGCCCAGCAACACCCCAGGGGACAGCACCCTCCAGCGCCCCGGGCAGTGACCGTCCCTGAGTGTGGCTTCATTGGGGACTACGGACACCCACCAGACGGCAGGCCTCTGGGAAAGGGAAGCAGGCAGAGAGCCAGGGCGGTGGCTTAACAGGTCCAAGCTCACACTGACACAGAGAGGACACCACGCCCCCTCACGCTGCCTGCAGGAGGCCGGGTGGAATTGCAGCCCTGGCCCAGGCCAGCCCAGGTCCAGCCTGGCCAAGAACCCACAAGGCTGTCTAGAGAAGGGGCCAGTGCCCTGGTGAAAACACCCAGGAGGACAGAGCCCTGAGACCTCTCTACCAAGCCCAGAACAGTGTCCCCCTCCCCCAGGGCCTGGGGACAAGGGGCTGAGTGCAGGAGAGAGCCCCCCGGGGAGCACCTCCAGGTCCCACCCAGTGGGCAGAGCCAGTCCAGGAGGCTCCTACACTGCCACCCTGTTCCTGGGACATCCCCAGGGGAGGAGTTGGGCACCCGTCAGGGTCGGGGAGTGACCTGGCCATAGGAACCTCAGGGAAGGCCTGGAGTGACAATGTTGCTGTGTTCTGACTGTGGAGGTGACAGTCACACGGGTGAAGTTCATGCCAGGGCGCCTGGGAAAACTGACCCCACAAGGGAAAGTTGCATTGCAAATGATTTCTGCACTGAGTTCAATGCTTCCTGTGTTCAAATTCCTGTCTTTGTGCTTCCCCTTTGCTAGATGATTGAGAATCCTTTCATCCTGATATCTGTGAAATACTCTCACACAGACCAGGCCCTGGACAACCACAGGAGGGCAGGGTGAGGGAGCAGACCAGGGGAGGCTGTGCCTGGCTCTGTCTGCCTGAGGGGTGACGAGGGAGGTGCTGACACCTTCCCTCCTCACCTGCCCTGAGCTGAGGCTGCTCAAGTCCCACCCTGCAGGATTCCTGAGGCCCATGTTGATGCAGGAGCCAGGGACCTGTGCTCCATCTGCAGCCCTGACATGATGTCTCCCCAGTCCTGCCCACCCAGGGACTTCCCAGATGCTCCTGCACAGGGCCCAGCATCTTCCCAGGACACTTGGGCACTGGCCCATGAGGGGACCTCAGGACAGCACTGGCCCTACAGGCCCATCAGATGCTGTGGGCCTTGGGGTCTGACCCCTGCCGGGCCCAACCTCTCCCCAGCTCCCCATGGCTCCCTCCTAGCAGAGCCAGAGGGAGCCACCGCCAGGCCCCTTCAGACACGCCAAGCCCTGAGTGGTGCTGAAGATCTTTATTTGGAGTCAGGAGGGATGGGGACCACGGCTGCATGGGAGGGCGGTCCAGGAGGAGGATGGTCCAGCAGGAAGGGCGTTCTGGGCAGGTGCAGGCTCTGTCAGTGGCAGGGTGGGCTCAGGGTGTGCAGACCCAGGTGGCTCCTGGACAAGAGGAGGAGCTGAGGAGGGGCCCTCCATGGGAGGAGCAGGGGCAGGGCTGCAGGCTGCGCAGATTTCAGGTCCAAGTCCTTCCTTCCCCAGGCTGTGGGGAGACCTGATGGGCAGCCCCTGGCCAAGAGCCAGCCCAGGCTTCCATGACCGTCCAGGTCTTTGGTGGACGGCCGAGTGGAGAGTAGATCAGGGAGCCAGGGTGTGGGAGACGATGGGACTGACCCTTGCTGGTAGAAGAAAGGACTTGCCAAGCGTCCTGGGACTGTGCTCAGTCCAATACCTGAGGGATCACCCCTGCCTGGCCAGGCGGGGTCTCCCCTGCTTGGGTGGATGGGAGGAGGCAGAGAAGATGGAGCCCAGGACTCTGGGCTTTCCCAGCATCCTCCCGGAGCTCACTTACCCTACTCTTGCTCGGGAACACAGGTTTCTGAAAAAACAGGAAAACCCAGGGTGAGGAGGCACCAGGACAGGGTGCAGAACCCGTCCCGCCCACAGCTCCAACCTCCCATGACCAAGACCAGCAGGGCCCCCGTGTCCCTGGGAGGGGCTGGGCACATGGGGACACAGAGAGGCACACAGGGACATGGAGATGAATTGGAGGTGCAGGGACGTGGGGGTCACAGAGGATGCACTGCAGGGACACAGACAGAGCCCAGCCCTCACCTGTCAGCTCAGGTGTGAAGATGTCCTTGGCCAACAGTCCCTTGCGCTGTGTGAATTTCCTAAATTCTTCCAGGGCCTCCAGGTTTTCCTCCGGGGTCCTCCCTGGGGGAGGGACCAGGTGAGCTGAGGGGTGCTGGGCACACAGGCTGTGAGGACAGGGCCATCGATGGCATCCAGGGCCTTGCCCTGGAGTGGACAGGCCTCAGAGGCAGGCCCCTGACCTGGAAGCACCCCACGTCCTAGAGGCACAGGGCTGTCCCCTGACCCTGGAGGGGCCCATGAAGCTCTTTGCAGGACACTCCCCCTCAAGCTGACTCTCCTGAGGCCTAAACACTGAGCCGGGGCACATGGCAGCCGTAGTGTCTGCAGCCCCTGTGAGTGGTCAGGAAGCTGAGGGCCTTGCCTGCCCCTGTCCCTGTCGGTCCCCCCAGCCCTCCCCTTCCCACTTCAGAGCTCAGTCTGCACGGGCAGCACACAGTGCCCAGCACGCAAGGCCAGCCCAGGGGCAGTAGTACCTGGTTCCAGGGTGTGGCTGTGTCCTCCAGCTTTGGGAGGGGGACCGTGGGCAGGAGACGGGGCTCTCCTGAGGACACTCACCCATGAGCTTCGCCACGCGGGGCGTTTTCCCCGGGCCCTGGTCTTGGCAGTAGAAGATGTAGTGCTCCTGCTCAGGCAGCTCCTCTACCAATACGAACCCCTTGTGGTGGACTGAGGCTGGACAGAGGAAGCAGCTCTTTAGTGTCCTCACACCTATTTTAAATACCCTGGAGACCACGTTGAGGAAGAGCCTCAACTGTCACTTGTCACCCGGGAGCCCCGCTGCTCCAGCCAGGGAAGGTGCCAGCCAGCTGTGGAGTCCAGATGCTGGAGGCTGGAGGACCTGGAGGGTGGAGCTTGGCCCTGGCCTGGGCAGCTGCCCTGCCCCATGTCCAGGATCTCCAGTCCTCATTTTCCCAAAGGTCAAGAGCTAGGGCCACCCAGAGGGAGCCACTGCCCAGTCAGTCCCTGCTGCGGACAGCGTGTGACACCAGGTGTCTGGGGTTAGAGGCACAAGGCCCCTGGGAAGGAGAGGCAGCCCCTCCTTGGAGGTGGTCAGGGACCCCGCCACCCGGGAGCTTCCGGGCAGGAGGACTCACAGGCTCTGTATCTGCCCGGCTCCTCTGTTTTCTGCAGTGTAATTTTCTTCTCTAGGCACCGACCATTAATCCTGGAAATCAGGAGGTTCACGGGCAGCTGCTCTCAGGACCGGCTCCTGAGCCAAGCTCAGCTCCCCTGCTGGGCCAGCCCTGACCAGGTGACACTGAGCATCCCACCCCAGCCCTGCCAGAGCCTTAGGATGCGGCCTGGACTCGGTCCCATCAAAGTCAGGGGACTTACTGTTGATTGCACCCAAAACGTGGAAGGGGGAGGGGAGGACAAGGGGCTGGAGGGCCCTGCAGTGGGCTGCACTCACAGGAGGGTGGTCTTGGCCTCCCAGGTCCCATCTTCCAGGGCCGTCACCCTCATGGGGATCACCTTCCTGGGCCTCTTCCACCCTGGTACCTGGGTCATGTTGACCACCACGGCTTTTGTGTACCAGGTCCCTGTGATCTGGGGAGGTCAAGCCATGAGCACACCATGGCCCCCCAGACTCTGCATGACCCCCCGCCCAGGTACCTACTGCCCAGGGGACCCCCAGAGCCCGGCTGAGCCCCCAGACAGGCTGGCCTCCACAGGTCTGCTCCCGGCGCTCAGTAGGAAGACATGCACTCGGGGCTCCTGGACCCACAGAGGTGGAAGGCTCTGCCCCCAGTAGCCATTTTATTCAGGGACCAGGATCTGGCAACGGATGAGCCTCACTCCCGAGGGCCCTGTCCTTACAGGAACTCAGGTCCCGGTCACTTCAGCAGGACTCTAACCTGACCCTTCTCCCTGAGCCAGCCCTGTCCCCAAGAAGGGCCCTGTCTCTTGCCAGCACAGGGAATCCCATCTCTGACAGCCCCAGGGCAGGGGCGCAGGGTCAGCTGGCCTTCAGTGACCACTGCAACAGGCTCCCAGCTGCTGCCCACTGACAGGGTCAGGGCATTTCCCCCATCCCTGCCCACCGGCCCACCCAGCCTCACGTTTAGCTCCTCTGAGGGGAAGGACAGGGGGTCCTGGGCCTGCAGGGCAGCCACCAGGCCCAGCAGCACGATGCTCAGGAACAGCGTCTTCATCTCCAGGTTTCGCTCAGGGCCAAGGCAGGTCACCTGGGACGTCAGGACGCGGCTGTGTGGCTCCTCACAGGACGCCCTATATGTACCCCATGGCCAGTGTCCTGTGTGTACGTGGCACAGACCACACGCACCCGCCTGTCTGTCAGGGCCAAATCCTCACCCATCAGGGAGGGAAAGGTCGGATTTGTTGGGATCCCAAGATTAACAATTTGGTGCCACCTGGAGAGGAAAGACACACAGGCCATTCAATGCCTGCCCCACCCGAGGTGCTGCTCCCGGTCCAGCCAGCCTGGAGGGGCCGGAGCGCAGGGTGTGGGCTGGGGGCCCGGGTAAGCCAGGGACCAGGGAGGGAGGGCCCTGTCTTCCCCAGGGACTGGCGTCCCACCTGCTGCTGACAGGGCTGCGCTCCAGAGCCGAGGCTGTCCCGCCAGCCCCCAGAGCCCCAGCTCTCCCCACCCGGGAGCCCCACTCCTTGCCCTTCCCTGCCAGGGATGCCCCACCCTGCAGCTGCCCAGGAACGTGGACGCCATTGCATGACCAGGGTCAGCTTAGCCCTCACCTCCTCGGAGGGGCTCCAGGCCACCCTAGGGAGTGACCTGGCCTCCTGACCCCTCTCATTCTCCCAGGAGGCCAGCTCTACTGTCTCCAGGCACTTCTTACCCTCTGGTTCGTCCCCCCTCTCTGTCCCTCGCCCACCTCCTGTGTGGCAGCCGGAGTCCCCAGGACAGGGGCTTGGCTCTGTGGTCACTGCTTTCTCAGGGCACACGAGGAGCCCGGCCCGTGTCAGGGTCATGAAGACGTGTCTCCCGCGTGGTTTGCCCTCTGCGAGGCTCATGGACTCTTCTCCAACAAGGGGACGCTCGCCGCTATTGCTCTGGTCGTCTGAGGACCCCTGAGAGGACATGGGCACCCTGCTCCCTGGCACAGCGAGGCTCCCTGGAGGTTGGATCCTCGCTGCCTCGCCCTGGAGTGGGCTTCAGGGCCAGCTGCCCTCACGGCCTGGGGGAGCCCACCCTGCAGCGTCCCCTCCACCTCAGTCCTCAGAGCCCCCGGCTCCTGAAGGCTCTCCCCTCCCTGTCACCTTCTACCACCCCAGGCCCCCAGGACAGCCTGGTTCCCTCTGGATTAATCTTGGGAGAGGCACAAGGAGGCCAGGTGCCCACCTTGCTCAGTATTTGTCCTGAGCCCCTCTGGATGCTGCTCTGCTGCCTCTGCCCAGCTTGTCCCCCACCCTGGAGCTAGAGCTTCACCTTCCCCTCCAGACCCCACCATTCCTAGGCCTGGGTACCTGTCCCAGGTCCCAGCTGGCCTCAACTCTGGAATCAGGTGCTGGACCCACAATGGCATCTTTGTGCCCCTCTGGCCCGGGTACTGGCTAAACAATACTAATAAGCACTCTCTAATAACCCCTGGGGTGTCCTGAGTGTTGGCATGAGCCAGGATTGACCCCAGCTCAGAAGGTGCTGCTGAGCAGGAAGCCTGTCCTCCCAGGGCTGGGGAGGGCGGGGCCCGTGCCCTTTAGGACCAGAGACCAGTGAGCAGCTGGCCACCCCAGACCGGGGTGAGGGGGGGGGGTTTCTCTGTCCCTTGTTCTTTCGACCACACCCTCGACACCTTGTGTGTGACTCTTGGATCAACGTGTGACGTGGGCTTGTATTTTCAGTCTTTGAAAAGTCAGGGAAGGACATGCTCAGATGATTGACAGCACAGGGCAGCCGCTACAAATCCTGTGCTAGTGCCACTGGAGCTCCCATGGGCCTCCTGCCGAGGCCTGCCGTGTCCCGGGGGCTGGATTCTACTGCATTCTCTTCCAGAGCGTTCTTCTTACACACAGTTACATTCAACTGGTTGTGGACAGTGGCAGGCAGGAAGTTGAGGTCATCCTTTGGTGGACAGAAGGTAGGACAGAGCATTGGGGTCAACCCATGCCAGACAGGAGATAAGGCAGGAGATCAAGGTTTATTGATGATAAATACTGTCATGAGATGGGATGGCAGGAGGTTGGGATCAACTCATGGTGGACACCAGAGGACAACATGCACAGATGACTGACAGCACAGGGTCATCACCATGCACAGATGATTCACAGCACAGGGTCTTTGACATGCACAGATGACTGACTGCACAGGGTCATTACGCTGCACAGATGATTGACAGAACAGGGTCTACACCATGCACAGATGATTGGCAGAACACGTCAACACCTCCCATCCTGGGCTTCATGCCATTGGAACCCTCCATGGGCCTCCCACCAGTCACCCACCGTGCCCCATCTCCCAGCAAGCTGAACTCTACCGAGTTCTCCAACCCCACTGTTCTGAGCTGCTGGCTGAGTTCAATGGTCACAGACAGCAGGTGGGGCAGGAGGTGGAGGTCAGCTCAGGGTAGGTGCTGCCAGGAGAGTAGGGCAGGGGGTGGGGTCATGCACGGAGGCAGAACCGGGAGTCAGCAGGGCAGGGGAGGGCTGTGCTCCGTTCTCCGTGGCTGAGGCATTTCTCTGCTGCCTGTGTGCCCTCGGCTGTCACATCCTGTTGGGCTGCCACTCCCAGCTCCCACCACGTCTGTGACATCCCTCACTAGCCTGGCCTTTGAACCCCAGGGTGGTCACAGCTTCCCAGGGCTGCCAAATCCTAGGTGCCTCACTGAAGTGGCCAGCGTCTGGACCTCACCCAACATTTTGTCATAAGAAGATTTTGCTGACACCATGAAAAGCACCAGGCCAGAGGGCGAGCTGCTGGAACTGAGGCGCATCTAGAGGGGACGGAGGAGGACTCAGGAAAACATCAGTATGGCTGAAAGACCAAAGGACGGTGGGGACTGGGGCTTGTCTCACTAACCGCCTATTTTAGAGCTGTGGCCCCAGGACCCTGAAGCCTCAGGTGCTGAATGGCTTTGGGTCATCGCATGAATGGGTCAGTGCAGTGCCAGGGTGGGCTGTGGGCGAAAGTGTTGATGGCCAACCCTCTCAGCCCACCTGCAGTGGACGCACACAGTCCCTGGGCACTGAGAGACTCGGCCTCCCAGCTCGAGGCCCTGTGGCTTCGCTTCTTCTGAGATGCCCCTGACACACGCTGTTGAAGCAGATGTGCAGAGCAGTTGCCGTGCTCAGTTAGCGGGGCGGTAGCTATTTCCATAGACGCCTTGTGTGCCTCCTTTCCTGTGGGAAGACTGGACATGATTCCGCTTTATTTCCTGGAGGGCCCTCAGGGGGTCTGAGCCAAAGCTTCCCACCACAGCAACCTCTTTAGTGGACGGCTTCACCTCCTTGTTCTCTGTTTTCTCATTTCCACATCTCACTTGCTCATAGGCTCCTGGCCTCCACAGCAGTGAGAGAAGTTTCTGTGCATTAAGAAACCCAGTTTGTGTGTTCTGTTGCAGAAGCCCTAGAGAAGTAATGCAATCCCTGACAAGGTAATAATTATATTAAATGTAAACGGACAAAATATCCCCATTAAAAGACTGACTGGTAGACAGGATTGAAAACTGATAAACTATGCTGTCTACAAGAAGCCTACTTCAAAAGTTACCCCAGAGGCAGGTGAGAGTAAAATCATGGGCAAAGGTATAATATGTAAACATTAACGAATTAAAGCAGATACTCAAGATCAGATAAAACAGACTTCAGAATCATGAAAAATTAACAGATGGAGAGGACGATATAAGGTTCCGGGCCGTTGCACAGAGAAGGCATAGAAGCCCTGAATGTGTGCTGGTTGGAGACGTGAACACAACCTCTCAGCAACTGAGAGATCAGCTGGACAGAACCCAGGAGGACACCGGGGAACTCAGCCCCAGCACCAAGCAGCATGAGGTCCCCGGCACATGCGCAACACTCACAAGCAGCCCCACACACACACCGCTTCCAGACAGCCTGGGACCTGTGCCAAGGGAGCCCACATGCCAGAGCACACAGTGACCTCCACACTTTAAAGAATGGAAATCACCTGGGACGTGTCCCCTGCACATGGTCACAAAGCACAAGTCAACACCAGAAAGGTAACGGGAAGTCGTTCTCCAGAGCATTGGAAACTGAAGTACAGAATTCTAGACGATCCTGGGGTCAAGAGGAAGTCTTGAGGTAGGTTTTAAAGTATGCTCAGTGGAATGAAAGTGAAATGCAGCACGTCAGAACCGGTGGACAGTCTGCACCAGTGTGAACTGCACGTTTGTAGCTCCAAATGCAAGCTGGAGAGAAGAGCGGAAGTCTGTCATCTTCACGCTGCAAGGACAGGAATAAGCCCAGCGAAAACAAACCAGAGCAAGAGAAAAGGAAGAAAGCTGAGGTGGAGAAAGAGTCAAACTGCAGAGCGAACAGCCAGTAGAGAGAAAGGAGCGCCTAGGCTGAGAGTCTGCAAACACCAGTCAAGCCGGGAGACGTCTAAAGGCTGACAAGACCCTGAAGAAGGAAGAGCAGATCACAGCCTCTGAGCAACGCGGTGACCTCCCACCCCTGCAGGCTCAGAGGTCGATGACGAGTGAGCACAAGGCAGAGCTGTCAGACCCCTGGCAGCAGGGTGACAGGCACCAGTGCCAAGACCCAGGCCCACCACCAAGCAGGGCCCTGTAAGGCCCCGTGAGCGTGGGGCAGCCAGCCTGCACATAGGGAAGATCCGGCAGAACTCTCCACGTGCAACGGCCGGCTGGGAGGTCTTCCAGGCCCTTAAGGGAGACATAGTGCTGTGTACGACCTCGTTCAGAAAACACGGGGACGGGACTCCCCCCAGCCCAACCAGCAGACAAGGCGAAGGAGAAAGCTGCCGAGCAACAGCCCCGCACAGGGAGCCTCGGCCAGTGTCAGCACGTGTGGCTGCAGACACCTGTGTGACCATAGTCATGGACCATGAGGAAGGGAGTGCACTTCAGGGTGGAAGCCGTTCAATCACACACCACTTTACCAGGCGAGGCCGAGGCGCCCCGTGTTCCTGTCAGGCACTGCTATTCGGGCTCCGCTGGGAGGTCCCCACAAGCTCACGGGGGAGCCAGTGCGGGAGAGCGTCCAGGTGGGTGGTGAGCCTGCGCTAAGCCGGCACTAACCCCTGTGGGGAGCCTGGCAGGCCACTGTAGTCAGGTGGGGTGTGGCGGAGGGGCTGGCCTGGGGGCGATCCTGCGGGCTACTTCTTCTGTCAGTGGAGAGGAGAGCTCAGCCTCTGCTCCCTGCTTCCGTGTCCGGAGCTGCCTTCCTCTGCCACGCCTTCTGCCATGTCTGCCTCCTCTCAGGCCCAGAGCGTGGAGCCGGCCCACCATGGACCAGACCTCTGACCCCAAATAAGCTTCTCCCCGCCTAACCCTGTTCTTGTCACGTCTCGTGGTCCCGGCCACCACGGAAAAGCCGACTGAAACAAATGCAGAAATGGCAACAGACTATCCAACACCTACTTAGCCCAACGACTGTAAGAAGGACAGTCATAGAGGTGAGATTCCTCAACCTGTAAAGCGCCTCTTGAACCCCGAGAGTCGGCATGATTCCCAAAGGTGGAAGCCTGACGTCTTCTCCAACATGCAGCATGACACAAGGGTGCTCGCTGTCACCACGTGTATCCACCAGGGTGCACAAGCTTTTAGCAGGGCAATAAGGGTGGAGAAGAAAATACATCCGAGGGGAAGCGAAGAAAGAAAACTGTTCAGATTCCATGTTTGTTTCTGTAAAGTCAAGCAATATAGAACCCCTCACTCCTAGAACTGAAGGTCCGCTAAGCAGGTTGAACTACACAAACCGCAGTGCTGTGCCTACGTTCCAGCCTCCACGTGTAAAGTTAAAACTCAACAGTAGCCAGGTGTGACCCCAGCGCCCCAGAGGCTGAGCGAGGAGGATCTCAAGTTCCAGGCCAGCCTCAGGGAGGCCCTGACTCCAAATAATAAGGGCTGGGGTGTGGCTCAGTGGGAGAGCAGCCCTGGGCTCAGTCCCCAGTGCTCCCTAAAAACAGTGAGACACACACTGGCATCGACAGTCACTTAGAAAGATCAAGCACCTGGTGTCATGAGGCAAACCAATGCAGAATAGTGTCCTACAAACCACACAGCGACCACAAAATGAGCCAACGACCGCACCCATGCAGAGGAGCGTAGTCGTGCACTAGAGGCGGCACATAAAGAGGTGCGATTTCCCCCCAGTCGGGAACAGCTTTCTCAGAAGCCAGGTGCAGATGCACGTGCCATCCGCCCAGCCTCTGGGAGGCTGAGGCAGGAGGACTTTGAGTTTGAGGTTGGCCTGAGCCACATGTGGGAGGTGGGCGGGGAAGGCAGGCAGGTCACTGGTGGTGCCGTGAAGGGGAACCTGGGACCCCAGCCCCTTTTGCTCCCTCTCCGCTTCCTGGCCTTTGGCCTCTTCTGCCACTCGCTCCACTGTGACGCACAGCAGGGGCAGCCTGCTGACCACGGGGTCAGGAGACCAGGGACTGGCACCTCCAGAGCACGAGGGTCTTCTCTGTGTCGTGTCTGACAGCTGCGTGCGCATCCTCGATTCCCTAAGCCCAAGGCGTCCTTCAGCATCACGTGAGCACGGACGTGCGCTGACACCGCCTGTGGTCAGGACTCAGCAGCTGCACTCCGGTGCGCCCTTCCAGCAGGGACAGTGCCGGGAACAGAGCAGATGTGACCCGTGAGGACTCCGTTTCAATTCCAAGTCGTGGACACACCCCCGAGGGCATCACAGTAACCATGGCATCCCCACGAGCGATGCGCTAAACGGGGCAGGAAGGTCGGACCCGCCTCTCCACGACCCGCGCCTGTGGACGCTCTGTGCAGGGCCAGGGCGTGACTCAGCGAAGGAGAGGAGCCAAGGCAGCTCTGCGGCCCAAGTCCAGGTCCTGGGACAGAAACACAGAGCAGAGGAGGGACGGAGGTGCCAGCCTCCAATGCCTCGTCTCCCGCTGAGGGCACACCCTGCATCGCCTGCAGGGCATGGTGGAGCTGGACCCAGCCGGCCTTCTCTTGTGCACCTGGCACCACGCTGGCTCCTCTGACTGCAGGCTGGGAGGATGGGCCTCCTTCTGCTTCCAGACGCTTCCATTTCTCTCATTTCTCCCTCCTGCTGTGGGACAGGCAGTGGCCCAAGCAGGGGCCTCGCGGGGCCCTCCCTCCCACTGGCCTCAGTGGGCCCCGTGGACGGCTTCCTACTGAGGTTTGGGGGGACCCCCGAGTGGAGTGCAGCCCATGCTGGAGGCCTTGCAGCCAGAGTGCCTGCCCCTGGGAGGGAGGGCGGCTTCCTGCCTGCCTGGCCATCCTGCCTCGGCCTACCTGCTCACCTCTGCACTGACCATGACCACGCTGACCCCAGGCCACCCGGCAGAGGTCCCCCACCCCTTGGCTGCAGACGCCCCATCCCCAGAGGTCCAAGCAGCCGCGTGGAGGTACCCCACCCGCTGATTTCTTCCTCCACTGTCCTGTGGCCAGTGCTGTCCTTCACACTTCACTGGACTCCTCCTTGTTAATTGTCCATTGTGCAAACCACCCTGTTCTGCCTACTGCCAGGCCTGGCTCCTGGTTGATCGTGGCTCCTGTAATTATATGTCACTTTAAGGGGAGGGGAGTGCTATGGGGAGAAGCACATGGACGAGCCAGACAGGCGATGGGGACAAGGGGCGTCTGTGTTCTAAATGGAAGGGTACGTGCTGGCCTCACCAGGTGACATTTGCACACAGAACTGAGGCCAGTGCAGGAATGAGCCAGGAAGGAGTCAGGTGACTCCAGAGGGGGAAGCGTCCAGTGCAGGCCAGGGGAGGGGGTGCCGGGCATGTGCCAGGAGCAGCCTGGAGGGCAGAGCAGCTGGAGCTGAGGACACGGGGTAGACTGGCCAGAGAGCAGGTGAGGGAGAGGCAGGACGGACAGGCTGAGCGTGGACCCTCACAAGGACTTAGCTCTCACTGAGGGACACAGGAGACCCGGGGGGCCTTGGCAGAGTCGGGCATGACTTGTAATTTTAAAGGGTCACTTCAGGTGGGCACTTGGAATGACCACTTGGAGAGACACTGCCACACCTAGGCCAGATTGACAGGCCCCAACATCTGTCAGTGAAGCAGGAAGTGACAGGGCATGGACATCTGGGTCCACCATGAGTAATTGGAAAATTAGTCAGAACCTTTGAAACGATTGATTTTGGAGCTTGGGCCCCAGTAATGCTGGCCCTGACCTGTGAGGCCAAGAAGGACTGACGTCAGCCATGGTCAAGGCCGCTCTGAGCCTGGAGGGAATTCCAGCTCCTCGCAGAGAGGACTCGGGCAAGGCGGCCGCCCTGAGGTAGGAGTGGAAGGTGGGTCGTGGGCAGCACGATGACCAGAACCTGCCCAGGTGGAGGGCCCAGGAGGAGGACGAGCCCCTGCCTTCTGCAGAGGGTCCTGTGAGCAGCGAGGCAGGGAAGTGCCGGCCACCGCGAGGACAGGGCTCCCCAGATGCCGCCAACTCTGCTGGGAGACCACGGTCTCTCCTGAGAGCGGTCTTCGCAGGCGCCTTGCTTCACTTGCAGAGTAGCCCAGCCGCTGGCCGCTTTCCCGTGCGGCTCTCCACTCTCCTCAGAACAGCAGAACCAAGGTCGCAGTTTCAGCGCCCGTGTCCTGTCCTCCAACCTGGTGCCGGGCCTCTACCTGCCCCCGTCCACCTCCCAGCTTTGGTGCATGTTGTCTGCTTGGCCTGGGACACTCCGCCTTGGCCTTGGGCTCCTCCGTGTCTGCTTCCCTCTACCAAAACTCCCTGTGGGCCTCGCCCGTGCTCTGCCTGATGTCCTCTTGTCACCTCTGTTCAGCTTCCCCCGGCGTCCATCCCCACAGTGACACCTCTCTTTCCTGGCTGGCAGGCAGGCTTGCCTCTCCTGCTTGGTGGCTTCTCCATGAGCAGGGCCCCTGCAGAGGCAGCCAGAGCATCTCCTGGGCTGTGGCTGTGGCTCTGTGGTGTGCTCCCGACTCTCTTCAGCAGGGGGCGCCAGACACCGCCTTTCAGAGGTGTACCCAGGGTCTGCAGGGCGCGGAAGTCGCCATGGTGCTCTTCTATGCCTTGTTCTTTTCTTACAGTGTTCATCCCATTGTCTTTTTCAGACTTGCTGTGTTTCCAACACGGTGACACCAAAACCTCTGCTCCCTCCACTCTTCAGCATCAGGCCTGCGCTGCCCTTGAAATTCCACACTAAAGGCTCAAGGGTCACGTCCCACGTTCTATCAGTTGCTGGCATAAAGTTATTCCAGGTGTTTCTTAAATTAGGTTACCGGCTTGAGTGACTGAGGGTTCAGCAGAGAAGGTATTACTTGGGGAACTTGGACAGGCATGCCAGGTCTTGTTCCCAGGAGCCAGGCAGGGCCGCCTCCTGGCTCTGGGTTTAGAATGGAATGCATGGGAGGGACCCCCCTCAGATGTCCATCTCTCTGGACCTCAGTGCTGCTGGGGCGTGGACAGACTCTGGCTTCATGTTTTACAGATGGGAATCCACCGTCTCTGTTGGCTACCACCCCACTTGGGAGCATCCTGAGAACTTGGGGCCTTTCCACCCACAGATCCTGAGTGAGGAGAGATGAATGTTCTTTTGACATTTCCCATGGGGACAAAGAAAATGGCTCATCAATGGGAACCTTAAGTATAATCCTGCCTCCCAGTTAGATTCCTTCTGCAGAAAGGAAGGCGAATGGTCAGAGGTCCCTATGTACAGGCTTGCTTTCTCCCAAGGGATACAAAAGCCTTGAGTGCTACATGAGGCCTCATGACGCCTTTCTAGCAATGATGAGTCAAGACATCGCTGGCCCAGGGGACCCGCGCCACCCCTTCCTCCCCTCCTCAGTGTGCTTCTCGGTCTGATCTGTCAATCTAATTCCCTGCTGCTCCTCCACACCCCATTCCGCTCCCTGCTGTCCTGCCTGCCTCTTCACAAGCCTCTCCCCACTGAGCCCATGACCAGGTTACGCCCATCACAAGAGACAGGAGAATTTGGACCAGTCGGGGTACAATTTAGATCTATGCAATATCTAAAACAAACCAAATAGGGTTTGGGAAAGTTTTCTGATGACCCCTATAAATATACAAAGGGATTCCAACCTTTATCCCAGGCCTCTGATTGGACCCGGGAGATGTAACAGTAATCATTTTGGGCCAGTCAGAATATAAACAGGCAGTTTTTCTATGCATCCACCTTTAAAAGAGTGAGGTTGGCCATGAGCAAAAATTTACTCAAAATGGATCCAAGACCCAAATGTGGGAGTTAACACCTAAAGCTGTTAGGGACGTGGAAACCTAGTGACCTTGGCTTGACCAGGCATGCTTACATACGACACCCGCAGAGCAGGGGAGTGCTCCCCGGTGTTGAGAGCTGACTGTGGAGTGACCCTCGGCCTTGGGTGTGATGCGTGAGTTTAGGGCAATCATCCCACTCAGGAGCAGAAGACCAGCGAGGAGGATAAGGTCATGAAAGCAGGTTCATTGCAAGACCCAGGGAAAGCCAGAGAAACGAGGCACACCTCCAGAGGTCGCAGGCAGATCATAGGGACCAACCTGCCCCAGGTGATTCAGCAGTGGGCTCTCGTTTAGGTGGGTGGGTGTAGAGTGGTCTTGCTCCTGGGCCGGGCACTCGAGTAGCTACTGGCCGTTGCGGGCAAGCCCTATGCCTGCACTGTGCGAGAATTGAGGGCACATGCCTGGTGCAGGGTCACTTTGCTCTTCCTGTCCAAACACTACAGGCAGTAGGTCATGTAATGGTCAACTGACCCTCAGAGTAGCTGTGGACACATGCACAGCCTTGGGCCACGACGTGTGCCCTTCATCTAGAGAGGAGTGTGCAGGCCCCCATGTGGAAGGTGGGGGCAAGCAGCGGTGCCCCTTGGTGGACCTGAGTCTGGTTCTTCCACAGCCCACCCGCAAGGGGAGCGGATGATGTCCTCACAGCACTGCATGATGGGTATCGAGTCCTCTGGGTCAGCGGCTCGTCAGGCCCTTTTCCAGCGTCCCACTCTCGTCTCCGTCCGTCTCATTCCTGCCGTCCTCTCGCTAACTACCCAAGGAAAACACAACATGGACTTCCTCCAAATTTAGGACTTTGGTCCATCGAAGGATCTGCACGGGAAAGGAAATGGCAAGACACAGAATGTGAGAATGTGTTCACGGATCCCGTATCTGAGCAGCGTCTGTGACAATGACATAGGCAGTGCTCTCATACCTCAGGTTCTTAGAACAAGAGCCCAGTGAGAAATGGACAACTGCTTTGAATAGATGTTTCTCCAGAAAAGATTTTAAATGACCAAACAGGTCATGAAAAGATGCTGCACATCTTCAGTCATTAGGGAAATACAAATCAAAGCCACTTGAAATACCCATTCCCACCCACTCAGATGGCTAGAATCAAGTCAGAGGATAACAAGGGCTGGCCACAGGGGCGCGTGGAGAAGTGACAGCCTCGCATACTCAGTGGGAATAGAAAATGGTGCAGTTGCTCAGGAAAAGAGAACAGTTGGCATTCACCCAGCAGGGAACAGAATTACCACGTGACCAGCAGTTCCAGCCTGGGTCCACACCCAAGGGAAATAGAAGGTATGTTCACACAAACACTCGCACATGAATGTCCACGGTGATACCCCAAAGGTACAAGGGGCCTTGATGTCCACAATGGAAGACTTGGTGGACAAAGTGTGCTACCTCATCCGCACAATGGAACAGTGTTCAGTCATGGAAAGGAACAGAGTTGCGGTTCCTGCGACAACACAGGTGAACTTCCAACATGGCCAAGGGAGAGGAGCCAGTCTCAAGGACCACATCTGTGTGATTGCAGGTGCGTGGAACGTCCTGACCCACAAATCCCTGGAGACAGAAGGCAGCTGAGGGGCTGCCAGGGCCAGGGTGGAAGGGGTGGTGACCGGGTGAGCTGCCCAGACCCAGACAGCGCTGCAGTTTCCCAGCCTAGGGAACACACTGGAAAGCAGAGGATGATACGTTTTGAAGGGCCACCCTTACAGCATGCCAATGACCTCTGTGTTTCCATGGCCTCCTCAGAGAGGCCTCCAGACCTCTGTGGAAAGACGCTGCCCCTCCCAGGACCCCCTGCTGGACTCTGTAGGACCCATCTCTCCTGGGGCTCTCCTGCTCCTTTACCCCACTGCTTGTCAATCTCCCCTGTGTGGTAGGTAGGGTGCATGATGGCCCCAAAGCTGTCCTTCCTCATCCCCAGCGCCTTGAATGCAAGACCAAAAGAGACTTCAGTCGTGATTCAGTTAAGTGTCTTGAGATGAGCCATTATCCTGGATTATCTAGGTGCGTCCCATGGAGCCACGGGGATCCTCGTGAGGGGGGCAGGGGAGGGAGGGAGAGGGAGGGAGGGAGGGATTATGTAAGGACAGAAGGACAGGGCAGAAGGAGAGCAGATGCTGCACTGCTGGCTTGGGAGGTAGAGGAGGAGCCATGAGCCCAGTGGAAGCTAGAAACAGCAGGAAACATTCTCCCCTGCCAGCTCCGCTCGAGCCCTTGACTTCAGCCCATGAACCAGTGAAAAGAACCTGTCTCATCAAAAACTTAACGTTGAGGGCTGGGGTGTAGCTCAGTGGTAGTGCACTTGCCTAGCATGTGTGAGGCACTGGGTTCCATCCTCAGCACCACATAAATAAATAAATAGTAAAAAAAAAAAACAACAACAAGCTAAACATTCAGCTTGGTTTGCACCTTTATTGGTCAGGCAGGAGCCCTCCAAGGCTCCCAGTGCACAGGAGGCAAGGCAGGGCAGGGCAGGCGTCTACCCTGCCCCACGCCCACCAGAGGTCACCTTTCCCCACGGCCCTGTCCACCCACTCAGGCCGCAGAGCAGTCGGGTCCTTTGTCTTCTAGCTCCTCAGTACGTGAGAGTGGAAAGGCCGTCCCCTCTCTTGCCAGCCACAGTGCCTGGGTGACGTTGCCTGAACTTGCAGAGGGCAGGGGCATCTCGCCAATGGAAAATGGGAGGAGGGAGGTGCAGGGCACCAAGTGGCCTCCAGGGGTTAGCTGAGCTTGCTCACGGGGACAGAGCTGTGGGAAGCCAGGCTTTGGGACAGCAACCAACATGTGGCCGCAGCAGAGACAATGACCGTGAGGATCAGGGTGGAGACACTGCCTCTGACTTTGGCTTAGATATGATGTGTCCCCCAAAAGCTCATGTGTGAGACTGCAAGAGTGTTTAGAGGTGAAATGACTGGGTTGTGAGAACCTTAATCAGTGTGTTAATCCCCTGATAGGGATTGACTAGGTGGTGTCTGTAGGCAGGTGGAGTTTGACTGGAAGAGGTGGGTTCCTGGGGTATGCCTTTGAAATTTATATTTGTCCTTGGTAAGAGGAGAAGTCTCTCTCTGCTTCCTGGTGTGATGTCCTGCCTCACCTCAGACCCTGGGGAGTGGAGTCGGCCATCTATGAATTGAGACTTCTGAAACCATGAGACCCAAATAAACTCTTCTTCCTCTAAAATTGTTCTTGACGCATCTTTTGGTCATAGCAGCAAAAGGCTGGCTAAAACATGACTGTACTGGGGTTTCAGAAAGGAAATGTCAAGTTTGAGCTCAGGTAAAATTTAGAAAGAGGAGAGAGAGAAAAAAAACTGTAAAGCATTAATTAAAAAAATATGGGAGGCAGGCAGAAAGACTATACCATGTCCTTAAAGTTGTATGTGACTCTTGTAGCCACAGGACAGCAATGGCTGAAGATCAGACCCCATGTTTAATAGTGGGGGCTACAGAATTACTTGGTGACTTGTATTCAAAACTGACCAAGGCTTTTGAGCGTAAGCTGGGTCAATGAAGAGGAAGAGCTGACACATGGATGTGGGACATTTATTCAAGGTCAGGTGATAGTGAGGGTGTTATGGTTTGGATATGAAGTGTCCCCAGAAAGTTCCTGTGTTTATGCAGGAGTGTTCAGAGATGAAATGATTGGATTGTAAGAATCATAACCTAATCAGTCCATCCTAGTTTGAATGGAATAACAGGGTATTAACTAGGAAGTTGGGGCATGATTGGAGGAGGTAGGTCATGGGGGGCATGACCTCAGAAATCACATCTTGCCTCTGATTCCTGGCTTGCTCTCTCTTGCTTCCTGGCTGTTATGAGCTGAGCAGCTTTCCTTCGCTGGGCCCTTTCCCCATGATAGAGCTGCCTCATCTTGGACCTGGAGCCATGGAGTCAGCCATCTATGGACTGAGACCTCTGAAACCATAAGCCCCAAATAAACGCTTCCTCCTCTAAACTGTTCTTGTCAGGCATTTTGGTCACAGAAAACAAAAACAAAAACTGACTAACACAGAGAATCTTGACCCCCCACCCCACCAATGCCCCTGATGTCGCCTGCCTTGCCTGAGACCAGACTGCTCATCTGTGGACACCTGCTGCCGAGGCAGGTGGGTAGGAATAGGTCCTAGGGTGTCGCACCCACAGAACTTCCTCTCGGTGTCCACTCAGGCTGTTTGTCAACACGTGTGCGGTGAGAACCCCAGGACCCTCGACACCTGACTCTCCGCAAACACGGTGCTGTTCGAGCTGGCTGCAGCAGGGTTCCCAGAGGCCTGAGGCCACACCCTGGGGACGGCCTCTTCACATGCCCGCCCGAGAGGCTCCTGCTGCCAGGAGAGCCTGCTCTTTTCTCTGGCCAACCCCCAGCCTCCTTTCTCAGAGCATTTACTGCAAAGGGCTTAGACTGTGACTAGTCTCCAGCTCAGAAGGGTCTCTGCCAAGGGCCTGAAAGGCTTTCCTTTGAACTGTGACCATCAGGAGGCCGGAGACTGCCTCCCAGTCTCTGTGGGAGAGCCTGAGGTCCTGAGCTGGATAATCGCCACAGGCAGGTGCAGTCAGTCTAATCTCATTCATGCTGACCAAGCTCTGGTGGTTTCTCGTGTGGCCAGGGGCCGTTGTCCAGCTTTATTAAGGCAGAGGTGTGAGGAGACATGGGCCATGCCCTGCTATCTCTTGCCAACAGGAGTTGCTTGCAGGAGGAGGGTGGCCAGGGTCCCCAGCTCCCCTTCCCGGGTGGTCTGCAGCCCCTCCCTGTCTAGGACTCTCTGGGCAACTCACAGGCTTCTGCAGACCCAGAAAGAGACAAGGGGTGGGGGGGTGGTCACCACCTCACAGGAGGAAGGAGACCCAAAGGCCCATCCCCAGTGAGCAGAGATCGCGGTAAAGGGAGGAGAGAGAAGAGCCCTCATTACCAAGGTGGGAAGGGGCAATGATCTTGTTCAGCCCTTTGTCTTTCACAAACTTCTCAAAGATCCTCAGGGCCTCTGGGTCTTCCTCCAGGGTGCGACCTGCAGGGCAGATGGAGTGAGGGTGTGTATGGAAGGTGGGCCCCGTCCACTGGAGCAGGAGCAGAGGGGGCTTGAGAACCAGGTAGGGCTTCTCTCTCCAGTCTAGACACTGACATCCCCCCAGGGGCTTCCAGTCACTGCGAGGACTCAAATCTGCTGTGCCAGGGGCTCCAGGGACTGGGATGGAATCTCCCAGCCCAAACCTCCTGAGAAAGAGCCAGTCAGTGGAAGTCTCCAGGCAAGAACCACTTCTGCATCTTCTCCGGGACTAGACACTTGTGCATCTGAACTCTGGCAAAGCTCAGAGTCCCATGGGGGATTCCTGTCTCCGAAGGCTCCACAAGAAAGAGGTTCCACTGCCTCGACACTGGCAAGCACAGGACCAATGCAGAATTCCCGGCACAGGCACATCCCAGGCTCAGGGACACCTGTCCCTCCAAACCTTGGCCCCTCCAGGAGAAACAGCCCTGAGTTTGACCAAAGGGGGAGCAGGAGGAGGGAAGGGGAGGGGCCTACCTGTCAGTGACACATCCCCATGAATTAGCACGCCAGCCATCCTGAGCAGGACCCCATCTTCGAGCCTGACCCATAAAAGCCCATTCCTGCCCCACAAAGATGCTCGTCCTTGAGAATTGTCCTCCTGTGTGCCCTCAGCTCCTCCAGACCCTGTCACCCCCTCCCCACCCACAGTCTCCCCCCAAGCCTCTCCTTGCAGACCTGGCCTCAGAGGCTGCACCCTGGACCCTCTAGACTAGCAATGTGCATACCACCCCCAGTCCTGTCCAGGCACCCTGCACTCACAAGGGCACTGGGCATGGACAGTGCACACTGCCTTCCTGCCCAGCTCCCTCCAGCTTCCACCCAGGGAGCCATTCCTGGGACTCCAGGACTCTCCACAGAGAGGCATTTGTGAGCTCTTAGCCTCTCCAGTTCTCAGCTCAGTTCCTGCCCATGACCACACCCCATATGCAACCAGTTGGGTGTGGAGGTTTGTCCTGCACTGGACCCAGGAGAGGAGGGACATGTGAAATTCAATCTAGGAGAGAGAGGTGGGGAGTGACCTGGGGGCACCTGGAGGGTCTGGGCAGCACCAAGGGCCCTGAGGTCCGTGCTTATGATCAGAGGGTTGGACCAGTTGGCAGGTCTGCCTGTCCATGTCTCCCTGCTGCTGCCAGAGCCCCCACACAGCCATCACTGGGACCTGCAGGTCCAGAGCCTCCCAGGAGGCTGCAGGCAGGGTAGGACAGACAGTGGGTGCAGCATGCACAGGACAGGGAGGACAGGCAGGGAATGATGGACAAGGGTGGCGGAGGGGCCCACTGAAGCTCTGCGTGGGGACCAATCCTGGGGGCGAAGATCTGGAGGACTCTAGTGGAGATGAGAAAGGTTGCTGAGAACAGTGAGTCTCAGGGTAGAGATGACTCCAACAGGTCAGTGGCCAGGGACAGGGTCTCTACCAGGGCACAACTGATCTGCAGGGAGGGGTCTCGCTGTGGGGCATCCTTGCACAGCAGGGTGTGGAGCAGGGCTCCAGCCTCCACCCCAGGATGCCAGGACCCCAGCTCTGCCATCATGACTGTAACGCACCTCCAGAAGTTGCTCAATGTCCCTGGGGGCCAGCAGGTCCCAACCAGGTCCCCTGGCCACAGCACAACCACACCAATGCCTGACTGAGCAGGGAAGGAAGGGATCAGGGCCAAGTGGCCCGAGAGCAGACATGGGCACATGGATTTGTGACATGAGAGCTGAGGATGAGAGGCCAAGATCCTACAAACCCTCGCCCACCAAGAGTGCAGGAGTCGCAGGAATGGCTGCCCAGGTGGGAACTGCAGGGAGCTGGGCAGGAAGGCAGCGCACCCTGATGCCAGAGCCCTGGAGGCCCAACCCAACTCCGCACAGTCCGGAGGCTGGAGCGCACCCATGAGCATCATCATCTGGTAGGTTTGTTGTGTCTTGCTCTTGAAGTAGGCGATGGCGTGATCCTTCCCTGGCAAGAAGTGGACAGAGATGGTGTGCTTCCACCCTGTGGGCAACACAAGCCACTTGGCCACCAAGTCTCTTTCTGTAGACACTACTGAAAGAAAGAATGCATATTTGGTCACTTACAGGTTTGGAAGGTACCCGGGGAACTGACATCCAGGGGCAACCGGAACTGAATGCATCCAATGGGTTTCCTGGAACACAGGGTCCAAGCACAGTTCTCCCCCTGGACACCTGCCCCCTCCTTCCCTGCTGCCACCCACAGGGTCCCAGCAGTGAGGCCAGCCCCCATCTCCTCCTCATCTTGACACTGCACAGTCAGACCGGACTGTGGCCAGAGGTCCCATCATTAGGTCCCAGGACCCTGGAGCCTGCACTGCCAAGGGTGCCTGGAGTGTCCCTTCTACAGGCAAACAGGTCTCCTTGGGTGGATTGGATGTGCTGCTCAGGGTCAGGCACCCAGAAGGAACAGGGACCCCAGCAAGACCCCACCCAGTCCAGGCTGGGTTCTCTGAAGCCATGGGAAGCTCCTATCCTAGTCCAGGGGACAAGGTTAGGAGGTCGCAGCCAGTCATTTCTACCACAGCAGGTCACAGTCCCCAGAACATGGCTCGCCATGGACCCACATCCCCTCCCTGTGTGTGCCAGGTGGCACCAGCAGGGAGAAGCCTGGAAGCTGCAGAGCAGTGAGCAACCCACGCTGCAGTCAGGGCAGCCTGGGAGCTGCCCACCCAGGCATCTGCCCACCAAGGAGGCCAGGTCCTGCCCCGGGTCCCCAGATGCTCCTCCAAATGCATCTCCCAGGTGACAGGGTCCCGGCCTGGACACCAGCCTTGGCTCCGTGGGGACCGTGCAACCCAGAGCAGATCCTGAAGGAGGCGGAGGACCTCTCTGGGCAGATGAGAGCTCAGTGCCCACACCTGGTTTCTGTAGGCGGAGGCCCACTGTGCTGGAGAGCTGGGGTCACAGGAGCACCTCAGAGACACACAGGTAGGAGGGTGGAGTCCTGTGCTTGCCCAGGGTCCCCAGAAGCTTCGTTGCCCTGGTTACAGAGGGCGCCTGGCAGGTTCCCGAGACAAGCCAAGAGGATGCTGTTTTGCCAGCTTGGGGGCCAGCTGAGATCAGGGCCCGGGGGCAGGGGCGGGGTGATGGGGGCCCCACAGGCACTCACCTGAGGTTCATCCTGAACTCCAGCTTTCTTAGCTGGTTTCTGACAAAACTGAAGGGAGGCAACGGGTGGGTCTTCTTCTCTTCAGGAATAGGCATGTCTCCTGCCCAGCGCACTATGTGCCAGTCACCTAGAAGCTGGGGGCAGGGGGCGCAGCCCTGAGCAGGTGTGGGACAAGGGAGCCAGGGAGAGGGGACCAGGTGGAGCTGACGGGGGGCAGGGCAGGAGGGGTGGTGTGGGTTCTCTGCGGGCTGGGGACTGAGACACTCCAGGCCCAAAGGAGTCCTGGTCAAGGCGACCCCTTCCATCACCAGCAGGCAGAGCCAGGCAGGATGGGGCAAGGGCCCTGGAGGGCGACACACTCCTGGGAGGGCCTTTGACCTAGGGCCATGCACAGTCCACCCAGAGGGGCTGAGAAAGTCACCCGAAGGACCAGGTGGAGCTTCATTATTAGGGAGATGAGATAGGAGGACAGGGCGGGGGATGGAGCGGATGGAGCTCAGGAGAGTCACACGGCACAGAGTGACCCTGCACCAACTAAGCGTGGCTGCTCTGATGGCCGCGATCACTCCTGCGGGTGACCAGCCCACGGTGCTGGTCCCTGCCTCCTTCCCCTGAGGGTGCCCACTTCTGCAAGGACTGACTTACCCAAACTTCTCCACAGACCACAGGTCAGCCTACCCTGGGCCCCAGGCACCCAAGGGACTGTCCTTGAGCCCTCAGCCCCCAGCTCCCGCCTCCTTCAGGCTTTGGGTCCCACACGCCCTTGACCTCGTCAGTCTCCTGCACCCAAGGCCTCGGGGCGAAGGGGAGGGCTGCTGAGCCAGGCCCCTTTGCTGGGGGTGGGGGCGGGCAGAGAGAATCCAGACCAGGGGTTGGGTGTGGAAAGGGTGTGAAAGGGAGCTGGGGTGGACAGCATGACCAGCAGCTGTTCAGTCCCTAAGAGGGGACAGGAGGACTTGAGGGAACCATGAGGAGGCCCTGGGGGCCAATTGAGTGGGCTCAGGAGTCTGACTGCTCTCTAGAGTGAGCAGAGATCCCTGGACACCAGCCTTGACCCCAGGACCTATTTGGGACCCAGTCAGTTTAGTTCCCAGGTCAAGGACACTGGGATAAGGGAGGTTGTCACTCAGCACCTTTGTCCCTGGGCCTGGGATGGTGTCCGGCATCTCTTATCATAAGACAAACCGGAATTTTTTAAAGTCAGAAGTTCCTAGACAATCATGGTGATGCAGAGGGTCACCTGAGCCTTTCTCTGGAAACAAAAACCCTGAATGGAATCCTAGCTGCAGAACCAGGAGCTTCTCAGAAGCCCCGAAGCTGAGAGAGGGAGGAAGTAGGTCTCTGGGCAGTGGTGCTGGCAAGAACCAGCCCAGGGACAGTCTGGGGAGGCCTCACCATGCGGCCGGCCCCTCAGCCTCTGGGAAACCTCACAGAAGGCAGGAAGGCACGCTGCTATCCTCAGCACCCCTCTTGTGCCAGCAGAGGTCACCAAGGACACGGGTCAGGGCACCTTGCAGAGGTGCACCTGGGACACCCAGATCCCACCCCAGCCCTCCCCAGAGCTATCACCTCCCGTGAGCTGGCAGGAGTCAGCAGAAACTTCTGGGCTCGCACCGCAGAGAGCAGGCTCAGCCCCACGGTCAGCAGGAGCAGCCACATGGTCTCCAGGTGTCCTCTGCGCTCCTGCTGCCAGCCACCTTTTATCCCGTGCTGGGCTGCCCAGGAGGCAGGACCCGCCCGCCTCACCTGCTCTGAGGCTCCAGAGCCACAGGGCCGATGGCGCTGTTTTGTTTGGACGGAGGTGAAAGGACAGTACGGAGCTAATTTGTGTAATTAGCCAGCGTGACTGACGTCACTTGAGCCATTCTGAGGAAGCCATCCAGAGGGAGAATGTTATCAGAGGGGAAGTGACCGCTGGGAATTGGAGCCGGGGATAGCAGCAAGGCCCCTGTGCCTCCCTCCCTGGGCGCCTGCCCACCCCGGTCCCGATGCACTCCGCAGGGTCTCTGGCCCAGGCCAGGCCCAGTTCCCACCAACAGCAGGTTCTGTACCTCCCCGTCTGTCCCCAACCCTGAGCTCCAGCTCGGCATCCAGCCCCTCCCCACACGCCTGCCCTGGCTGGGCGATGACACCCCGCAGCCCCGGCCCCAGGAGCCGAGCTGCTCTTTCCCCACCACGCCCTGTCTTCCACCTGCACCCCGAGCGCCCTGGAGACCTCGCTGGCTCTCTCCCCCTGCTCCTGTCCCATCAGCTGCCAGCTCGGCCTCTGGAAGCTCCCAAGCCCCCTCCTCCCAGACGCAGGTTCCCTGCGCCAGGCTCAGGAGACAGGCCACTGCCACGTCCTGCCTGCTCTCTGCTGCGCGCCTCTCATTTGCCCGGCACCAAAGTGCTCCTGCAAGGTCTTGCTCCTGTGCCTGTGTATGGGTGTGCTTGTGTGTCTGCGTGTGAGTGTGTGCATGGGTGTGCACATGTACGTCTGAGCACACCTGTCTATGCCTCTGCATGCATGTGCACGTATGTGCCTCTGTGTGTGATGTCACATAGGCACTGTGTGTCTGTCTGTATGTCCATGTGGGCACTTCTGCCTTTTCCTAGATTATCCTTTGGGACCCTGGTGTGGGTTTTGTCGTGTCCTGTTCTTTCTTTTTTTTTTTTTTTTTTTTTTTTTTTCCTTCTCTTCTTGTGATTGTCCTATCCCTAAGTTTGTGCCTTAGCAACAGCCCTCGGGTTTCACAGTAAAAAAAGGTATTTATGGACACGTCCATCTGATGACACCCTGGGAAGCGGATGCCTGTGATCCCCAAGGAGCAGGTGAGGAGAGTGGGGAGGCCCAGAGAGGTACAGACTTGTCCAGGGTCGCACACTTGACGAGGGGGAGGGACAAGGATGAACCCACCTGGGGATGGTGAGGTGGGTGTTGTTGGTGTTACTCTGTCCAGTTGTGTACACAATACCAGAGAGAACCTGGACCCTGGCAGCCAGGCCCCTGCACCCCAGAGCCAGCTCAGCTGGTCCACATGTCCCAGGACCCCAGAGAGAGCAGCTGTCTCCCGACTCTGAAGGCTCAAGCCTCATACATCTAAAAAAAGGCAAAGGAGCCCTCATGATAAAACCGGGGCAGAGGCCAGCTCCTGCACCCTCCAGAGGGAGCAGCAGAGCCCCGGGGGCTTCTGTCCCTGGGAGCTGCAGCGGCCCTGCCAGCCCCAGCCCAGCCAGATCCACCTGCGCCTCCACAGCAGGCTTCCCGTTAGCCCCCCGCCGCAGCCCGCCCAGCACCTCTCAGTTCCTGACTCCACCCAGCACCAGCCTCAGCGCTGTCCTGCCTACCTCCTGGGAAAGCAGTTCTTTTTATTTCTTCTTTTCTCTTTTTAAAAATTTTCCTAATGTTCAGTACGTCATTTTAAGCACTGTAGTGCTTAAAAGTTAAGTTACAATGTAACTTTTTGCTTGTCTCAATTGCTCAACTCAGGATCTCAGAGTCCACTCTTCCTGCTGGGCAGCCACCAGTACTGTCCAGCTACAGGCTGGAGCCCCAAGCAGAGCACAGGGGACCTGGGGGCGGACACTTGCAGGCCGTCCTGGAGGCAGTGAGAGAGGAGCCCTTCTTGGGGTCCGGGGGAGACAGTGAGGAGATGGGAGGGTCCAGAGGACGGGGAAATGCCCTGAAGGTGAGGGGCATGGGCTCTGTGTTCAGACAGACCGTGTCCTTGGAGAGGGGCTGCTGTTTGAGCACGGCCCCTTGCCTGTGCGACCAGCAGCCCCTCCCAAGGGAGAACAGATGACGCCAGAGGGCGCAGGGCTCCCCACCCACGCCAGAGCCCAGCTGCTCCTGGAGCCCCAAGAGGGGCCAGCACAGAGGCGGCCTCTTCCCAGCAGGAGGCTGCTCAGTCCTGGTGACAGGTGAAGCACTGGAGCTGCCCTCAGCATGCAAGAACCTTGAAGGGCCTGTCCTTGGGCCCCAAGAACGGGACTGTGGTAGAAGAAGCAGACAATGGTGCCCACAGTGCAGGATTGCTGGCTGGTCCCTGGCCCAGCCCTGGCCGGGGGCTGCCCTGAACCCCAGCTGGAAGGGGCTGGCTTAGCTGGAAACGGAGACCTGCAGATGACCCAGGTGGAGCCAAGTCCCCTCACTGAGCTACTGCGTGCCAGCCTGCTGCCCAGGCCCCTGCACGGCTTCTCTGGGAGGAACCTGCCGGCCCTCCCATCTCACAGAGCAGCAAACAGCCCTGGGAAGAGAGGTCGTGGCTGGGGCCCAGCTCTGGCTACTGCAGAGGTGGGGGTCCCTCCGCCATGAGCCAGGGCCCTGAGAGTCCCCGCGAGGCCTCATGCAGACACACAGGCCAGAGATCCGGGGCAGAAAGCAGGGCACAGAGGGATTTGTTTCTTCAAGGTGGTTGAGACGGTGACGGATCTCTTAAAGGACTGCCAGCCTTCATGCAAGGTAGGGTGGGCCAGGAGCCATGGAGCGAGACCCTTATACCTGTGAGCGTCCCAGACACAGTCCACGGAAGACACATGCACACGAGACGCTCCCAGGACAGTGCCATTGGCCCCTCCACACCAAATGGACTGGGCCCTCTCAGCCCAGAGCCTCAGTTGCCATCTTCCTGGTGAGGGAGAGTGGGGTGGGTCACAGTGTGGCTCAGAGTGGCTGCCTGGGGAGGGAGGGAATCCCTGCCACTCATCACCCTGATGCTTAGCTGGAAGAGAAGACCCTGGTCAGAACGACTGATAGGCAGGTGTCCATACTCAGGACCTGATGTCACAGGCACAAGGACAAGGGGTCTGACAGCAGGAGTCCCCGTGCTGCAGAACCCAGCCAAGAATGCCTCAGAGGAACATGGGGTCAGAGCAAGCCAGGCCTGACCACTAGAAGGGACAGAGCAGGCAGAGACCAGAGCCAAGGCCAATAATGGGCAGCAAGAAAGATGAGGTCACCAGGAAAGCTGAGGGTCACTTTCTCTGCCAGGGGTCTTTGTCCCCCATGTGGGTCATCACACTGAGTGCTCTGCCCATCCCATTAGGGAGGTGGAATGGACACCCCATTGCACTGATGGGGGAACTGAGGTTTTGAGAATCTGCAGAGGCAGAATTTGAACCCAGAGTCCATGAGACACCGTGGGGCCTACATAGCCAGGAGGCTGCACCCCACCACCACAGGAGGGACTTCTGGGCTCTGTACTTCCATGATGCCAAGAGAGAGGCTTTGGGGCCAGCCAGCAGGTAGGCTATTTCATGTCCCGGGAGGACTGGGGACCCAGGGCCTAAGCACTGGGGGTGGCTCTGCCTTCCACACAAAGTTCAGTAAAGGTTTTCAGCCTGGGAAGTCTTGGCCCCCAGGACTCCTGGGATCCAGGGATGCCTCTGTAAGGGATGGCATTCAGAAGGACCCCACATCAGTTTTCCCATCTGTTAAGTGAGAAATAGGTGGGTCAGCCCAACAGGCTGTCGAGTGAATGACCTGTAGGATGACCTGTGGGACCCTTGCCCTGTATGGCACCCACACGAAGCCACCTGCCAGCAGGTCCTTCCTCAGGTGGTCCCTGCTGCTGCTTGGTCCCGGGTGCTTGGCATAACCTGAGGAGAAGCGAGGAAGGTCCAGGACAACAGCACGAGGCAGGTGAAGGGGTCAGCGCAGGAAGCACAGGTGATGCTCGTGCGCCCCTGTAGGACCTGTGCGCCCGGACACCTGCTGCCCCGAGAGCAGCTCCTGTGGTGTGGATCCCGCTGCCAGTGGCTCCCCCTGGCTGGTCACCTGGTTGCAACGCTCTCTGGCCCCCACTCTGTGTCCAGCACTGTGGCTTCCTCGGCCAGCCTGCCTCACCCTGAGCTGCCACATGGAGCTCGCACCCATGTGTGGCGCAAGAGGGCTGGCCCTCGAGTTCGTGGGGACGATGGGCACCAGGAACCAACCGCTTTCTTAGAACAGGCTTGTATCTGAAATAAACTCAGGAAGAAAAGGGCCCGCTGGGGGCCGAGGGCTCAAGGACGGTCCCTTGGGTGCCTGGGGACCAGGGTAGGCTGACCTGTGGTCTCTGGAGAACTTGGGTAAGTCAGTCCTTGCAGAAGTGGGCACCCTCAGGGGAAGGAGGCAGGGACCAGCACCGTGGGCTGGTCACCCGCAGGAGTGATCGCGGCCATCAGAGCAGCCACGCTTAGTTGGTGCAGGGTCACTCTGTGCCGTGTGACTCTCCTGAGCTCCATCCGCTCCATCCCCCGCCCTGTCCTCCTATCTCATCTCCCTAATAATGAAGCTCCACCTGGTCCTTCAGGTGACTTTCTCAGCCCCTCTGGGTGGACTGTGCATGGCCCCAGGTTAGAGGCCCTCCCAGGAGTGTGTCGCCCTCCAGGGCCCTTGCCCCAGCCTGCCTGGCTCTGCCTGCTGCTGATGGAAGGGGTCGCCTTGACCAGAACTCCTCTGGGCCTGGAGCGTCTCAGTCCCCAGCCCGCAGAGAACCCACACCAAAATGTGGGTATAATCCCAGGCATACACAAATTCCAAGAAACAGCAAAGAATAGATCCAGCTAGAGCTGGGTATTTGTGACACAATTTTTATGATCAAATTGATAGCTTTTCAGCAAAATTCCTCTTGGGCCTCGTTAACGTTCCCGAGGGCTCTGGAACCCTTTGATGCTAAATCATTCTCCCAGGGAACCTCCACCCTCCGTCTTTGTCCCTTGCCTCTCTTTGATTGCTGGGTCTCCCCTGTTGGTGGCTCTGCTTGTCATTCAGACAGGCAGCTCTCCACCCGTCCTCAGCTTCACCCCCTCCTGTTTCCTCCCACGGTTTGCCTCTCGCCTGAGAACAATCTGCACTTTGACCTTGCATGACCTTGTGTGGTCAGATGAAAAAGACTCCTTAAGGACTGCATCCGGTCAGCCCGTGGCCCCCATTTTGCATGTGAGGACACCCAAGCCCAGAAAATCCAGAAAACCTGCTCCAGTCACCCAGCCAGCAGAGAACTCAGTGACAAGTCGTGTGTGGCTGATGATCCCGGGAAGCCTGAACCAGGCTGTGGGAAGGGGAGGCAGGAGGGGGAACCACGATGAGGGGCCCAGGTGAGCAAGTCCTGGGAGGACCCCCAGCCTCAGCCTCTCTGGGGACTTCATCAGCTGGATGAGCTCGGCCCCCACAGGCGGAGAGTGGTCCCAGGGTTTTAACACCCTCACACTGGTGGCTGAGGCTGGCCTGCAGGAGAAGCAGCTCCCAGGGGTCAGGAGAGCTCAGGGAGAGAGGAAGGGAACAGGCTCCCCCAGCTTCCAGTGGGCTCGGGTGGGCCAAGGAGACGTGCCCATCAGCAGCAGCATGGTCGCCCAGGCGTCCCTGATAGAGGTCAGGCCCCTTTGCTGGACTTTGCTTGCCACTCTCTCTTCTGAAACCACATGCACAGCCCCTTCAGCTTACAGCCTGCTCTCCATGCAGGAGACCCCATCCTGCTTGGGAGGAGGTGGCCACGACTGGGCCCCCTGTGTGAATGAGGAACCCAAAGGGAAGGGAGAGACATCCCAGAGTCGCTCAGCCAGAGTGGTGCAGCTGACTTCCTGCCCGGCTCTGCCTCCACCTCCACCTCTGCCTCCACCTCTGTGGAGGACAGGGCCTGGGGAACTTTCCAGGAGCTCAATCAGGAGCTGCCTACCCTGCCAGCTCATCCAGGAGGGCGCTAGGCCTGAGAGGCAACCCTAGAGCCTGGCCAAGCACAGAGCAGCTGGCCGGGTGAGGTCATTGCCTGGCACAGCCAGCCTGGGGACAGGGTGCAGCCGTCCACCAGATGTACCAGTGTGTACTGGGGTAAGTCGTCTGCACAGGGGCTCTGAGGTGCTCTACAGCTCCCCCAGGCTCTGGGTGGGAAGTGGGAGCACAAAGATGGCTCCTGGACAGTAAGTAGTAACAAGCCCTGGGGTTTAGGCCAGGTCCTTCCGGCCCTGAGGTGTAAGGCTCCCTTGCCTAAACTCCCTCCCCAAGAACCTGGAGTGCTAAGCAGGAGTGTCAGAGGTCAAGAGGCAACTGCACAGGTGTCGGCTATCTCAGCCTCTGTCTCTGATGCCGGCCATACAAGAAACACCTGGCCAGTGTCACCTGTCAGCTGGCCTGAACCTGGCCTTTCTTTCAGCCCCTTCTCTTGCCCCTCTGGGACATCGTTCACATGCGATAGTGTCCTCAAACGCGCGCGCGCGCGCACACACACACACACACACACACACACACACACAAACACAGAGCAGTTCACTCGACGCTGGCCCTGCCTGGAAAGCCTCTCTCTAAGATTTATTTTACTTAAAATCCCAGCCTACCCCACTAACACGGTTAGTGACCCTCTATCTGGGAGCTTCATCTGACACCATCATTTTAAATGGCTTCAGCATGCTGGCTCTACCAGGGACGAGAGGTCCCCCTGCTGGACACTGGAGGCGTCCCACGCAGGGCTCTCAGGCAGGTGAGCCCGGACCCCTGAGCTTTGTTCACATCTCCAGTCCTTTCCTCTGGTTTCTAGAGGCAGACAAACTGAATCAAAGGACACAGGGTCCTATTACTGAGTCACCACCCAGGCAGACAGTCCAGACCTGCTGCTGCTTCTGCTGCTGGGGAGTGTCCATCCCCCTTGGCCAGCCCAAGGGATTCTGATTTCAGGGGGTGGGAAAGTTGCTGCAGTTTGGAGGTGAGAGATGACATCTGAATCGCCTCTATTTCCTTGTCCTAAGGAGGAGGGAGTCTGGATTCTCATCTTTCAGCCATTTCAGGATGTGGCCCCTCCAGCTCTGTGAGCCTGGGGAACCCGTCTCTCCAGGCAGACCTGGATCACAGACTAGTGCTGAGTTCCTCTCCCTGGTGTTGGGGGATCAGGCCCCAGCAGAGGGGCTCCCACCTCTGCTGGATCTGACAGACCAGTCTGATGCAGGGACCCCAGATTTGCTGGTTCAGGGACACAGAGGGTTCTGCTTGTGCCCAGCCAGACCTTGGCTATTGAAGGACGATGGTCTCAGACTAAGTGATCCCTGGATGCTGCTGGGTTCTGTGTGACGGGCATGTGGGCTGTGAACCTGTGCGAACTCCCTGCCCACAACCAGGGCTCCAGGAGTAAGTGCTCGGCCAGCACTGAAGGCCCCTATCACCTCCTTCCATAGCAGGGAAGCTGAGGTTTTCCCAAGGTCACTCAGCAAATTGGAGGCAGAGCCCTGGGCACATGGGTAGAGACCTGAGGTCTGTTGTTGCTTCCCACCCTTGGGGCAAAAATCAATGTCTAAGTCTCAGTTGAGATTTGCAGAGACACCTGCTTGACACCCAGGAAGACTCTGGCTCTTGCTCCAAACAGAAGTACCTCCTCAAGGAGAGGGTGGTGAGGCCCATTTGGTGAACTCCTGCCAAGCCTCCTCTGCCAAGTTCCATGGCTGGGGAAGTTCTGCATGCTCTCCCAACTCCCCTGGAGGTAAAGTCCTGGGGATCCTGCTGCCAAGCTCACCCTAGGGTGTCTAGACTCAGTCATGGAGTCCCTTGCTTCTAGGAAGTGCTCTGGCATCCCAGAGATGGGTCACAGTTGGGGACTAATTGTGAAGCGTCTGTGTGTGGTAGGGAAGCCAAGAACTGGCCTTGGAGTCAAGGGCTCCAAGTCTTGCTCTGCCACTAACCAGAAGGCAGACCTTAACCAGTCCCCTGAAATGTTGTTGCCCACTTCTCTCTCTAAACCCATAACTCAGCCCTCTGAGATTGCTACTGAGAAAACAGACCACTCCATCTCAGGATCAAGACCAACTTCATTATGGAACTGAGGGATGAATTCCATTCGATGTCCATTATCAAGTGAAAATCTGAGGACCAGGGAGAGGAATAGCCACATAGGGTTATTGGGGGCCACAATTGGTCACACCAAGTGTGTGAGTCAGCTTTCTGTTACTATAACAAATACCTGAAATAATCAACTTATAAAGAGGAAAGTTTTCTTCTGGCTCACAGTCACACTTTTGAAGATTTTTGTACATGGTTGAGTGGCCCTGTTTCTTTCAGGCATGTGGCAAGAAAGCACTTCATGGTGGAGGAAGTTAATTCACCTCATGACTGGATTCAAAAGAGAGACCAAGGAGAGAAGAAGGGATGGGGTCCCACAGTCCCCTTCAAGGGCATACACCAAACAACCAGAAGACTTCCCCCCAGGTCCCACCTCTTAAAGTTTCCACCCCACTTGCTCTACACTGGGGGACAAGCCTTTAACACATGGACCTTTGAGGACACTTATAAAGATCATGGATCCCGCGTGCCCTCCTCCACAGGCCCCGCCTGGGCTGGCCCTGAGCTGTTGGACTTGGCCTTGTGCGTGACCTGCCCATCCAAGCAGCTGCTCCCAGCGGAGCTCAGGACCCGCCTCTCACCTGCATTCCCTGCAGTCAGTCCAGAGGGACAGGGGCTGTGCCTGCTCTGGGCTGAATTCCCAGGCTGCAGAGCAGCGCCTGCACACAGGGACCCCCACATCTGCTGAATAGATAGGCAAAGGCATCATGTACCTTCCCAAGAGCCCTTGAGGAGGGTGCTGTTGTCTTACAGATGAGAAGCCTGAGACAGGAAGAGGTCTTGGGTCACTCATTCGGGCATGCATGCATACATTAGGCACCTGTGTGTGCAGGGCCTGGGCTGCAATGGCGAGCCCCTCATGCTTCCCCTGCCCCGGAGCTCACCGCCCACCAGGTGGGACAGCATGGCACCACAGCCACGGTGGGGGTCTTGATTTGGACCCCAGCTTCAGTGCCTACCTCCTCCTCCAAAGCCACTTAAGTAATATTCAATAAGAGTTTTTATAAAGGTAGAGAGAGAGAGAGACAGAACTGGCGGACATACTGGGCCATCTCCAGCGGCTCCTGTGACTCCGTGCTGGGTTGGTCTCCTTCTTCTTTGTCCTACCAGTTCTCTTGGATACTTCAGGCTACCTCCCAAGCCCACAGTCCCTGCTTGTTGTGCCTGGGCATGATGTCAGAGGGCCCTTCTCAGAGCGCCTGGGTGACCTGCAACAGTCCTTCCCAGGAGGGCCCTTGGTACTGGCCAGGCCACAGGAGAGAAGCATGGCCATACCCTTCGGCAGAGGAGGAAGAGGCTCCAGGAGATGCTGGGAGCTACTGGTGGTTCTCCAACCAGGAAAGAAGCCAGGCTCGGAGGCCCTGATCAAAGGAAGGCCAATCCCAAACCACACAGTGAACTCCCCCTTTCCATGACTACCTGGAGATTCTGCTTAACAGTGAAAGTTTTCCACAAAAAGCGTGTCTCATTGCTCTGTCCACACCCTGCCTGCCACTGGATAGGGGTCCAAGAAGGTTCCCCAGAAGGGAGAAGGAAAATTCAATTCAGTTCTGTTGGGTTCTTGACGTACACCACAGAAAAGAAATTCAGGATGCTTCAAAAGAGGCACACAGATTTATTTAGGAGAGCAGAGATTTATTCAGGAAAGCAAGCAACAGAGCAGGAGAGGTGCTCAAAGAGAGAAAGTGGGGTGCTCCAGAGCAAGATGCCCTGCTTGGGTCAGGAGCATTTCAGGGGGTTCTGGGGTTGAACCCAGGGGCACTTTACCACTGAGCCACATCGCTGCCCCGCCCCTTTTTGAGACAGGGTTTCACTAGGTTGCTGAGCTGGCCTCAAGCTTGCATTGCTGCCTCGTACTCCGGAGTAGCAGGGGCTTGCACCAACCTGCCGACCGTTCTTTTACAGGAAACTTCGTAAACAGTGAGCCCGAGAAGCGCGGGTTTACAGCTGCCAGTGAGCTCCATTCTCTTAACCCTGGAGCACCGGGCGCGTCACGTGATCAGCGTCTTCTGGGAATCTGTAAGCTGATATCTAGCTAACAGATAACTTTCGGAATATGCCCATAAGTACTTTCCCGCCGTGGGTTAATTTACCCTGAAGAAAACATGCTGTGCACGTCAGCAGCGTGTATGCAATCATCATCTGGACGCTCAACACCAGGAGCCGTGGGCTTCGAACTTACGTCCGGAGGACACCAGGCTCGGGAGTAGGGGTGAGGGTGCTCCAGGAGCTCCCTTAAAGCTCCCTTTCTCTCTCCCTTCCCCGATGGCCTTCTTTTTACCCGCGCTTATTTCTTCCTTTCTACCTCATGCCCTGTCCGTCCCGGCCTCTCAGCCGTGAGCTTGCGGCCTGCAGCCTCGTCCCAGGAGGAGTCCCGCACTCCGAGATGATGCCACAGCCCAGGTCCAGGGGGCTCAGAGCCCCGCACTGGGCACTGGGTGCCGAGCCGAGTGCAGCCGGTGGGCGGGGCGCGGGGTGGAGTCAGGGCTGCGGCCGGAGGGCGGGGCGCGCGCTTCCAGCCCCTGCGGACTTACAGCCCCAGCCCGGAAACTGCGGCGTCCCCGGCTTGCGCGGCTAGGTGCCCGGAGCCGAATCCTTGGTTTCTGGACAGAGGTACGTCCCTGCGTCCATCGTAAAACTGGTCCGGCCTCAAGGAGGAGTCCGCGCCCCTCGGGGACGGTCGCGCTCCGTCCCGCCCTACCCTATCCTGACCCAGCCCAGCGCCGCGCGGCGGAGAGCCCTTCGGAGGGCACACCGGGAAGTGCGCACCTCGGCCCAGCTCCTGGGTCTGCACTCCAGGCCGGGGCGAGCGGAGCAGCCCTGAGACCTGGGCCGGGCAGTGGAGGCCAGGGCTTGGAGGATGTGGGCACCGAAGTCTAGGTGGGGAAACGGAGGCCCCAGAGCGAAAGAGGAGGAGCGAGGTTACCAGAGGCCTTGAGTGAACAGAGGCCTAAATCCCAGAACCCCGACCCCGCGGCCTGTGGCAGCAGAGCTGCGGAGCGCTTTACAACCATCCCTGCGGGTCATACCCACGGGTGGAGCGTGCTGTTTCCCGAACCCCTTTTGCCGAGGAGAACCCTGAGGCTTTCCAAGGTCAGCGAACGAGTGAGAGCGGAAGCGCCTTCCAGTCGTTCCCAGGAAAACCAAGTCCCCCCGCCCCTCCCGGAGGATACCCTGCTGCCACCTCCTTCCCTAGGGGAATCCCGGCCGCTGCTGTCTGCGCACCCCGGGAGACTAGGTGTGCCCCTGCTATGGGGCGCTGGGCTTGGTGCCGGTTGCCCTGGCTCGGGATTACCCAGGGGAATCCTCTAAGCCCCGCCTCGGCGTCCCAGCCCCCGGGAGGGCGAGCCTCTGTCCTAGGATGGAGGGAGGGAGCCAGACTCCTGAGCTGCCCCAACGACAGCTCCAGCTGAGCGCTGAGCCCCTGCCACCCAACCACCTGCACCTCCGAAGCTAGGCTGAGGGTTCGCTGAAGTAGGAGTATCTAGGACCCGCCTTGCTTGGGATGAGAAGAGAGAGGTGCAGAGTGGGCCTCCCGTTGGAATAAACAGAATTCCTTTGCAGGTGTTTCTGGGACCTCAGCGTCTCAGGGTCTCCAGGAGGCAGGAGCAGAGCTTGACAGCCCTGGGAGGAAAGGGCCTGTTTGGTCAAGGAGCCAAGGGTCTCTGCAGGCGCCCAGGCTCAGGTGCAGCAGCCCGTCATGCCCCGCCAGAGACTGGCCCTGGCCCTGGGGCTCTGCCTGCTGACCGGCTCAAGCCTCTGGGCCCTGTGGTAAGTTGCCCCATGGAACCCACCCTCCCTGCCTCTGCATGCCAGCCCCCCAAAACTTGAGGTCTTCCAGGTTCCACCAACCTCTCCTGGCCCACCTCTCCCCCAGGCTCAGCCCCAGCCAGACCTAATTAATTTCAGTTTCTGAGTTGTGCCTTGTACTGGCCTCCTGGGCTTTGACCTGAAGTCTGCTCTGTCTAGACCACCCTTCTACTTGTGTTGGTGAGGAACTCCTGTTCATGCTCCCAAGTTCATCCCCAGTACCCTTCTGAGAAGCTCCTGGGGCTGCGCCTCACCCTGCTGCTTGTGTGGGCCACTAGTCAAGCCCATGCACACCCAGGAACGAATGGCTACAGGGCCTTTGATAGCCACAGGGAACTCTGGGAGGCTTTGTCCTGAGACTCTAGAATGACAGGGGACCCCCCCCCCCCCAAATGCACCATTGAAGTTCTTCACTTCCAATAATGTGCACCGTATGGGTGTCAGCCTGAGAGGCAGAGCAGAGTCAACAGGTGTTTTTCCTTCCCAGGGTGTATGTCAAGACCTGGCTGCCAGTCTCCTATGTCCCCTATTATCTTCCCTGCCCAGAGATCTTGTAAGTATGGGGCTGGGAGAACTGGGCCTCTGTGGGCTGCTCACATTTGGAGAGACTCAAGGGTTTTTAGGGGCATGTTGCCTGCGGGTTCCTGGGTTCTGCTGAGCCACTGTGGTGTTCAGGTATTGTACCAGCTGCCACAGACGTGGCATGAAATTGCTACTTGAGTCGGCGCTTCTTTGTGCCCCTGCGTGGTTTGGCCTTGGCAGGCTGCAGAACTCAGAGTCTTACTGATGGCATCTATAAAATGGGATGGGCAAGGTGTCCCTCCTGGGCCACCGGGAACATGGAGTGTGAGGACATAGCCTGGTATTGCCCTATGCAGAGTAGGTGGCCATAGACACTGCTCGTAGGACTCAATCGTGTGCTCCATGTAGATTTAAGGAACAAATTAACTCTAACAACTTCCCCATTTGGTGAATCTGGCTGTTTGACAGCTAAGAGCAAACAAAGGGGTTGGGACAATGTCAAAGGGGCAAGTCTCACAGCTGGATTACTGACTAGTTAGCAGCAAGTCCCGCTTCACTGTTAGAAACACAGTCCTCCGTCCAATTCTGTTGCTAATACTCCACCTCCACAGACTGGCAAGTTATAAAGAAGAGGTTTATTTTGGCTCACGGTTCTAGTCCAAGGGCAAGGGGCTGCATCTGGTGATGGCCTTCCCAGACAGCAGGGGCTGACTGGTGGCAGGAGACAGGGAGTGCCTGTGTGTGTACCTCCTAGTGTGCGCCATCAGGATGCACTCCCAGGGCCCACCCCAGTGGCCTCCCTAAGGCCCACCACTGAATGCCACAGTGGACTCAGCGTCCAGCCTCTTCCTGCCTCACATCAGGGATCACACTTCAACACTCAAGCAGCATCCAACCCTAGCAGCTAGGAAGCTGGGAAACAGAAAAGAGAGAGGAAAGGCTGGCCTCTGGGGTCCTGCCCAGCATGCCCTGCCTCTCCCTGCTGCTCGCAGTCTGTCTGAGCAGGTTCTAGGCCACACCTGGCTCTGAAGGCAAAGGCCTGCTATTGAACGCAGCGGCGGTCATTTCTGCACTTGATACCCTCACCATCATTTTATCCCCCCACCCCCAACGTCTTCCCGTTACTTGAATTTCCTC
This sequence comes from Sciurus vulgaris, assembly GCF_902686455.1. Lineage (NCBI taxonomy): Eukaryota > Metazoa > Chordata > Mammalia > Rodentia > Sciuridae > Sciurus > Sciurus vulgaris. Next base: position 87,324,368 of record NC_136476.1, on the reverse strand, counting down.
TTCTGTGAAGCGTGCGCTGCTCGCTGACTTCTCTGGTCCATTGGTGGGCTCCGACCTCACCCTTAGCCAGGCGGGGCGGCTACACCTTTTTTCTTCACGTGTGGCTTTTGGTTCTGTTGAATTGTTTTTGTAATAGATTGAAGTAGAAAATGTGTCTATTTTAGTTCTTTTTCCAATTAGATTTCTCCTTTTACTTTTCATTTATTACCTTCAGAGGTTTAGAAATATGTTTTTTTTTTTTTTCTTTGTCAGTGTGGGGATGGTGGAATCCAGGGCCTCACTCATGCCAGGCAAGTGCCCTGCCACTGAGCTGCACCCCAGCCCCAGCTTTGTGCCCCTGTGTCTGAGGCCACAATGTGGCTGGCGCCTGTCTGTACTTGTGGAGAGAAGAGACCGGAAATGTGCTTGTTTGTAAGGAACTAAGCAGAGGTCCAAATTGATGAACTGAGTTTGAAAATTCATCAGTTCAAGAGTAGAGGTTCAGCTGGGTGTAGTGGCACATGCCTATAACACCAGCTACTCAGGAAACGGAGGCAGGAGGATCCCAAGTGTGAGGCCAACCTGGGCACCTTAGTGAGACCCTATCTCAAAATAAAATTTAAAATGGGCTGGGGTCGTAACTCAATGGTAGAGTGCTCCTGGGCTCAATCCTCACTACAAAAAAAGGAAAAAAGTAGAGACTAATCACCAAAAAGAACAGGCTGTGGTTCCACTTATAAGAGGTCCCTGCAGTAGTCAGATTCATGAAGCAGAGTTAGAACAATGGTCACCTGTGGAGTGGTGGTCCTTCTTCTCAGGGGACAGGGTCATAGGGAGCTACTGTTCAACAAGTACCACGTTTCTGTTCTGGGTGATGAAAACATTCTAGACACAGAAGGTGGTTGTATCAGTCAGCTTTTCATTGCTGAAACAAAATACCTGAGAAAATCAACTTAAAGGAGGAAAGACTTTATTTTGGCTCACAGTTTCAGAGGTTCCAGTCCGTGTCACATGGCTCCACTCTCTCTGGGCTTGTGGTGCAGCAGAACATCATGGCAGAAGGGCATGCAGAGCAAAGGTGCTTACTGGCTGGTGGGGGCCAGTAAGCAGAGAGAGAGCAGGGATGGTGGGGGACAAGAAATGCCTTCCAGAGACCCCCAGTGACTGCTTCCTCCACTGGGCCCACCTCCCACAGTTTCCACACCTGCCCATAATGCCATGAGCCGTGAACCCACCAACAGACCCATCCATGGATGAGGTCAGAGCCCACAGGATGCACCCCCTCCCGAGAGCCCCACCTCTGGGGACCAAGCCCTCGACACACGAGCCTTTGGGTCACACAGCGACGCAGGTGTGCTTAATGTCGCAAACTGTATGGATGCTTAGACACGGCTAGAGGGGTGAATCCCACCTTCGCACGTTTTGCCGCACCAACGGCGGCCACAGACCAGAGGTGGGAGAGCTCAAGGACCTGCAGCCATCTGCTTATAGGACATGTCTCAGGTGCCGACCCTTAGGACTGCCTTCTGACCATCCGCCTCCCGCCTCTCCAGGGCTGGCTCTGCCACCATGCTGCTTGCTGGGCAGCCTTGGGCAGGCCTCTACTCTCTCTGAGCCTCACTCCTACCCCCTGTGGTAGGTAGATGAGGGACTGGAAGTCAATGGCCTCAGGGGCCTGGCCCTGCAGCCCTGCCACCTCCTTTTACTTCTCCACTCAGTGTGACCTTTGTTGAAGCTCGTGGACACTGACAGCCTGGGCTGCTGCCAAGAAGTGGCCAGAACCCTGGCCTCTCTGAGCACTGGCCAAGGGCTGGGCACGTGCTCTTCCTCTTGTTTGACGCTCACAGCCTTGTGGGTCAAGGATGGCGGCCTGTTTCAGGATGTGGAGAGGTGTGAGTCTCAGAGTTCCAGTAGGCCAGTCAGAGACGGGTAGGCAGCCAGCCATGGAGACGCAGTACTGGCACCTGTGATGGCGGGCTGCCAGACAGGTTGGCAACCCACAGGGCAGGCTGGGACTCACCAGCGGGAGCCAACACTGCAGTCTACAGACGACACGTCTTTTTCCTTGGTTCTATCCTTAAGGTCTTTCACCTGCCGGGATCAGGCCACCAGGTTGCCCAGGATAAATTCCTTCATATACAACCAACCAAGCTGGGTGCAGTGTGCACATCCGTAATCCAACTACTGGGGAGGCTGGAGCAGAAGGATAGAAAGCTGGAGGCCACACTAGGCAATGTAGTGAGACCCTGTCTCAAAATAAAAAGGGCTGAGGGTGTAGCTCAGGGGCAGAGCACCCCTGGGCTTAATCCCTAGTCTTAAAAAACTGCCAAGCAACCCCGATGCTGGCCACACCTACAAAATGCCTTCAGCATGACACTTCTGAGAAACGGGGAATCGCGCCCTACCAAGCTACACTCGTGGCTGGGATTGTGCAGCTCACCCAAGCTCCCCTGCCCCTGGGCCTTTGTGGCTTCTCAGCCCTGCCCAGTCCTGGCTGCTGCCTGGCAGCAGTCCACATGAACAGTGTCCACTAGCTTCAACAAAGTCACAGAGTGGGGAGGTGAACAGGGGGCGGTAGGGCTGCAGGGCCAGACCCCTGGGCATATGCAGGGGGCACTCTGCCACCAAACGGCCAAGCCACCTGAGGCCAGACCCAACTCCCAACAGATTTCAGTTCCCTCAGGTCAGTCCTGCCCCACGCTGGGACTGCAGGGAGCAGCTCGGTCAGTGCTGGGCAAGTGGCACCAGGATCCACCTACCCGGTGCTTCCTCCCCGGCCCTGGACAGGCCGTGCTGCGGGACCCCAGCCCAGGTGTGTGTCCTCCCCTTCCCGCCACTAACAGCTCTCTGGCCTCTGCACAGCAACCTGAAGCTGCCGTACAAGGGGGAGGAGCCACGCCAGCCTGCCACACAGTAAGATCGCCATTTCCCCCTTCCTGGCCCCAGGGGTGGGGCCGCCTCCCCTCACGCTGGCCTTTCTTGGTTGCAGACCCCTGTACCCTCAGCCCAAGCTGCTGGAGCAGAGGTAGGAGGCACAGAGAGACCTGGCATCACTGTGGGTGGGTGGCAGTGGGTGACCAATGTCTGGGTGGCCTTGGGACCCAGGCAGTCAGGGACCTGGGCCCCAGTCCTGTCACTAGCTGCATGGCCTTGGGCAGGTCAGCCCACCGCCCAGAGCGTTGCCTGTGCGGGGGATCACAGCAGCACCCGCCCGCAGGAGGCTGGAGGTGCAGAGGAAGTGTACTGTGGCACGCGCCTCGGGCTTGCCGGCAGAAGGTGCCCGTCACTGCCAATGGTACAGGTACGGCCCTGCTGTGGACCCAGCCCACAGCGTAATGCTGGCTCCTCTGGACGGCAAGCTGGTGCCAGCTCCTGGTCCTCCCCACCCTGCTGCGAGGCAGCTGTTGTCATCCCCACTTTCCACATGGGGAAACTGAGGCCCAGCGACAGGTACCAGGTTGCCCGTGTCACGTGGTGCACATGGTGGGTCAGGGCGTGACCCAGGCTTCCACAGGGAGGTCAGCACTGGCGCCTCCCCACTGCCAGGCCCACAGGGCTGCTGACACTCACGCCCTGGCTGGCGCCTGTCGTCTCTGAGGGGACCTTCGACCCGGAGCTGCTGCAGCACATCTACCAGCCGCTGAACCTGACCATCGGAGTCACGGTGTTTGCCGTGGGGAAGTGAGTGGGGGTGAGTGGGCGGCAGGGGTCCTGCAAGCCAGGGAAGCTCAGTCAGTGGACACCAGCTCTGCAGAGGCCCCACAGGTGCCAGGCCACGGGAGGGGCAGTGCGGAGCGTGCCGGGTGGGCTCGCTGGGCAAGGTGGGGTCCTGGCGTGGAAGGCCAGGTGGAAGCAGCCCAGGCGAGGAGGAGCAGGACCCCTGGCAGGAGGCCCTGGCCCTCGCTGTGCCTGTGCCCCAGCCCCTGGCCCTGCCTTCTTGACCCTACCTGGCCTTTCCTTCAGGAGCTACCACCTGGGACCACTATGGGGCCTCAAGGCCTAAGGCTTTGACCAATGAATGGCCACATGGTTCAGGCCATCCACTTCTGCTCCTTGCACCCAGCATCCATTGCCCACATCCCTCCTTCTGCCACCCACTTGCTTCTCAGCTACTTTCTTCCAGTTGCTCCTCAGTATTTCCACCTATAAAATGGGCATTTTTGTAGGCATCTAAAAGAACATCAAGAGAAAACCTTTCTTGACAGTCAGAGCTCAATAAAAGTTAGTGTGTTTAGCCGGACACAGTGGCACATGCCTGTGATCCCAGTGACTCAGGAGGCTGAGGCAGGAGGATCAGGAGTTCAAAGCCAGCCTCAGCAACTGAGCAAGGTCCTAAGCAACTTAATGAGACCCTGTTTCAAAATAAAAATAAAAAGAGCTGGGGATGCGGCTCAGTGGGAAGTTGGCAGACAAGAACCCAGAGCCAGGCCTGAGCCGCTGCTGCAGATAAAGCAGGTAGAGCGTGGGGAGTAAACCCCAGCCTGGCAGCCCATGCCCTGTGGCCCGCTTGATGCCGGCACATGGTGGGAACCAGGTGGTGGCGCTGCGGGGCAGCAGTGGATGGCAGGGCTCTCCCCGTCAGGTACACGCGCTTTGTCCAGCACTTCCTGCGCTCGGCTGAGGAGTTCTTCATGCGTGGCCTCCGTGTGCACTACTACATCTTCACCCACGACCCTGCGGCCATTCCCAGGGTCCCACTGGGCCACGGCCGGCTCCTCAGCATCATCCCCATCCAGGCTCACTCGCACTGGGAGGAGATTTCCATGCGCCGGATGGAGACCATCAGCCGGCACATAGCCAAGAGGGCGCACCAGGAGGTGGACTACCTCTTCTGCCTCGATGTGGACATGGTGTTCCGGAACCCGTGGGGCCCCGAGACCCTGGGGGACCTCGTGGCTGCCATTCACCCAGGCTACTTCACTGCATCCCGCCAGCAGTTCCCCTATGAGCGTAGGAGAGTTTCCACTGCCTTTGTGGCCGATAGCGAGGGGGACTTCTATTATGGTGGGGCAGTCTTTGGTGGGCGAGTGGCCAGTGTATATGAGTTTACCAGGGGCTGCCACATGGCCATCCTGGCAGACAAAGCCAATGGCATCATGGCAACCTGGCAAGAGGAGAGCCACCTGAACCGCCGCTTTATCTCACACAAGCCGTCTAAGGTGCTGTCCCCAGAGTACATCTGGGATGACAGGAAGCCCCAGCCGCCCAACCTGAAGCTGATTCGATTTTCTACAGTGAACAAGGATACCAGCTGGTTGAGGAGCTAAAGGCAGAGCTGGGGCTACCATGAATGGGAACCGAAAGCCCCGCAGCCACGCCTTAGGTGGGAAGCGGGCCTGTCCCGCCTACCTTCCAGGCTACCAGGAGAATCCAGGGGGGAAGTGGGTGAGGAGAGGTGCTGTCCACATCCCAGGGCAGTGCACCCATGGTCTTGCGATGATCTGGCACAGAACTTTTTGGACAGAAAGACCAGAGGTTAGAAAGGTGGGGCCTGGCAGGCCTTGCCTCACCCGGGGATGCGCCTCAGGCAGGCAGGCCCTGAGTCTCCGCTCCCTCAAGGTGCCTGAAGTCCTGCCATGTCCCCTGTGTTGCATATTGCCTTCGAAGATGTAATTTAACACCTTTGTGTGAAAAGCACCCTGGACCCATTTCTCTGGCTGCCTGGGTCCTGGGTACTCTGATGTCCCCTCAGCCATATGCAGCCAGCTCCTCATTCTGGACCCAAAGTCAGCCTCAGAAATGGACCTGGTCTGGGTTCCCGCAGACACTGGGGAGCCACACTCTCCTGGACTAGCCGCCTCCTTTGTAATAGTGTTCAATAAAGGTGGCATATTGCTAGAGTCTTTACCTGCACACTGTTCTGCCAGACCCTGGGGACACCGCAGACTGGATCTCAAATACCACCACCGGGTACAGTTACTCCAGGAAACCGGGACTAAAGCTGGCTGCTGCCACAGACGGTTCATTCTTCCCTAGGAAGCCAGGCAGAAGTGGGAGCCTGCAGAGGTTTGCTGCCCCCCATGCGTGGGGCTCGCAGAGTCCATCAGCAGAACCCCATGGGCTCTGTCCCTGGGTACAAAAGGGGTGTGTCCGTCAGCCCTCCTGTATCCAGGGTCCCCTCAGCCCCAGGAGGCCACCGGTGAGCAGTGGTGCAGGCCAGGATCAGAGGACCTGTCGGGACTGTTCCAGCATGGACCCAGAGGGGCCTGAGGCCCACAGCAATCTGTGTGCCCTGCCAGGCAGAGATGGGCTGGGGGTGGGTTAAGGGCTTGGTGATGCCCACCTCCCTGGGAGCAGCAGCATCTTCTCCTGGGAGGAGACATGGAGTCGGTTTGGGGTACACTGTGGTCCCGCCAGAACAGTCCAATGCTCTGCAACCTCGCCCCGTAGCCCACTCTTCCACGTATGACCTGCAGTTTAGCCAGCAGCGGGGACAGATGCAAAAGTGTGGGCACGTGGAGCCACCAGCGTGAGAACACAGCATGGGCTGGAGAGGACAGATTCGGCCAAGAATGGCCCGTGGCCTCTCCATCCCGATAGGGAGCTCTGCCGAGGGCTGCCTGGGACAGGAGAGCTCTGTGACAGGGGCTGGGTCAAAGGAGGAGGCCGTGGCTCCTGGATGTGAAGACCAAGGAGGACCTCAAGAGGAGGGGACCCTGGGGCCGGGCAACCTCAGCCTCCCAGGGGAGAGGCCGCTCCCAGCTCATCCAGCCTTGCTCTGGGTCCATGCCAAGCCAGGGTGTTGCCCATTTAGACCTAGCTATGGGCCTTCTCAACCAGGGCCTAAGCCCCTGGACACAGTGGCTAACCCTAGTCCTGAGCATGGCCCTCAGACACAACCTGAGTAAGTGACAGAACCTAACTCCTGGAACCAAGCTGCAGACCTGGTTGCCTTCCAGAAATGGGCAGGAGCCTGGTCCAGCATAGGAAGGCCAGGGACAGCGTCCCAGTCGGGAGTCCTCAGCCCTGCCTGGCAGGATCAGATCTAAGCTTCGTTTAACTACAGGTGCCAGGTTTGCAGGACAGCACAGAGTTCTGTGGGCTCTGAAGCTGAATCGCAGAAGAAGCACTTGGGGTAGACGCTGCAAGTCTCTGAGGACCTCTGCCACAGGCTCCACAGCTCCAGCTTCCTGCCCCATCAGGGCCAGCAGCCCCCTGCATCCCACCTTGCAGTCCAACATGATATTTGCCCCACAGAGCCTGTCCCACACCCTGTGGTCACACTGCCCACAGGTCAGGCCTGCACATCCCACCGCTGGACCAATCCCCTGGGACTCACTCCTGACACCACCTCCTCAGGGAGCCTGCCTGGCTTGGTGCTCCCCTGCAGAGTGGGCGCCTTTCGGTTCTATACACTCTCCTCATCCTGTGTCATTATTTTCAGTGATATTATGCACCCCCCCTCAGTCACCCTGTTTCCCAGGCAGTAAACTCTGAGAGGGTGTTGATTAGCCATGGCCAGCTGGGTTTCCCCGGGAACCCAACACCCAGGAAGCACTCCATGACCATCTGCTGAATGCACGAAGGGGAGGCAGCCACACACTAGGACGCTGGCCTAGTGCCTGTGGGATGTTGGGCAGGTCACTCCACCTCTCTGAGCCAAGAGGGAGGATTAAATAAGATGACGGCTGGGACACCTCTGAGCACCCACCCTTCTTGGGCAGCTGCCTTGATGCGTTGCCAGCTCTGGGTCCATGCGTGGGTGGGTGATGTGCCATAGTTCCCAGGATGCCTGGATGGGGGCCCCTGCCCCCTATGCTGCAGTGAGCCCTAATATCACAGCCCTGTGGATCTGGTCCAGGCATTGTTCCCAGTGGCACACACACCCCAACTCCATCCTTCCTGGAGCTTTCCTCACTGGGGGCACAGGGGGGCTCCCCAAGCCCTTGCCCCTCAGGTCCTCATCAACAATGGACTCACACTGGGCACAGGCCACCTTCTCAGCTCCTATGCAAAGCTCAGCTTGAGGTCTGTTGCCCTGGGTTCAAACCCACGCTGGGCCTGCACAGCCTGTGACAGGCAGGCTTCTGAGTGGCCCTCAGAGTTTCAGTTCCTTTGATCAAAATGAGTCAGTGACTGCTCCCCATGAGGGTGTGTTGGGAGTAAAGCAGGAAGATAAAGGTGCCCAAGAGGCTGGACCCAGGAGGTCTCCTGACCAGACCAGGCCTCTGTCCGCAGGTTGAGTGATGAAGAACAGCACTGTTTCCCAGGCCCCGCTGGTGTGGTCACTTAGAGCTGAGTGGCCTTGAGTGCTGGTGCACTGCCCATGTATACAATGAGGCTCCATCCCTACGTGTCCCCAGGGCTTCCTAGTAACAGTGAGCCCTATGCCAGCCCAGCACCAGCTGTAGGACCCCCTCCTCTCAGGTTCCCTCTCGTCCCTCTTACTCCTACGAGCTCAGGCAGGACCCACTCGTGTCGCGGAAGGGAAAGGATGGGGGACAGGCGGAGGAGAGGAGCTACCTGACTCCAGCCATCTACCCAGCCGAATCCTGCAGGTGGTACTGGGTACCTGCCTGACGGGTGAGGGTGTATAATTGGTGACTCCAGGCTCTCCAGGTGCACCCAGCCCAGCAGTCCCCACCTGGCAATGGTGACAGTGGTCATAAGTCGAAGAGGGTTGGGGAACACAGGGCAGGCGGCCTAGGCGGAAGGACACGTGAGACCGCCAGGCAGAGCACTCGGTGCGTGACGCGTGCGCGCCGCGAGGCGGGGTCACGTGCGCGCGCTGCCCGCGGTCCCGCGCAGGCCCCGTGTGCGCGCCGGGCGGTGGACGTGAGGCCGGCCGCGCAGCGCGGGGTCCTGCCGCCGGCGCCCGAGGCAGGGAGGCCGCGCGCGCCCCCGAGCTCGCGAGGCGGGCCCGCGCCTCGCACCTGCGGCGGCCGGGGCGGGGCCGGGGCGGGGCCGCGCTGTCCCCGCCCACCCGGCCCGCGCCCCAGGAGCCCGGGCGGAACCGAGCGCGGGGCCCGAGCGGCCGGCGGCGCGGCAGGCGCAGACAATGGGAGCGGCGCTGGCGGCGGCGGAGACGGCCGCGGAGCCCCGGACCCGGCGGGGACGCGAGGCCGCGCCATGAGCCCCGCAGCCGGACGCCCCCCTGCGCCGCGCGCGGGCCGAGGCGAGCGGCCTCTGCGAGCCCCGGGCCCCGCCCTGGGGCCGGCGATGAGCTGCCGAGGCTGAGGATGATGGTAGATTGCCAGGTGAGTCCGCGCCAGGCCCGGCCCGGCCGCTCGCGGGTGGAGGCGGCCCGCAGCCCCCGCCCACCCGCCCGGGGGAGGGAGCCGGCGCCGCGTCCACGCAGAGCGCGCGCTTACGCAGTTCCGCGTCCACCGGCTCCTGGTACTATTGGGAAACTGAGCCAGGAAAGAGGCAGAGGCTGGAGGGATCGGCCGGGCACAGTAGGTGGCCGAGTCCAGCCGCGAAGGGAGGGTTCCTGCTTCCTGGGCCACGGCTGAGCCCTCCCTTGGGGTTTGCGTTGGGAATGAGAGCCCCTGAAATCCTGGGGCCCCAGGAATCCCCTGCCCACCCCCTCCGTGCGGGCCCTTCACTCTGGACATCCACGCCAATGCCCCATCGCATGCGCGCACGCCCATCCACCCAGACTTCCTAAGTATCAGAAGTGCGGGACACTGGGGAGGTGACACGGGAAAAGAAGGAAGATATTGGAGACTACTGCTAGGGGCAGGGGCGTCCAGTCTCCTAGCAACATGCCGTGGGCCCATTGCTTGGGAGGTGGGGGCAAACCCGGCTGAGCTGGGTACTCAAGATTCCCCAGTGTGCTGGCAAAGGACATTCTCTAGACAGCCTGAGGAGGACAGGGCCAGGGTCCAGTGTTCCCCTCTGGACACCTAGAATTAGACTAAGCTGTCCTTCCCTGGTGTGGAGGTAGCCACAGAAGAGGTCTTAGTTTCCTCTTGAAAATATTGGGGTGTTGGCCTTTGTGACTCCAAGGGTCCCACAGACTCCTGAAGTTTCTGGTGGCCTTACTTCCCCACCAGTGACCACTATCCACCCAGTCCCTTGGAAAATGATTTGTCCTCCTTGGAGGTCCTTCTGAGCCTGGGGACGTGAGGGACTGACGGTGGGGTCATGCATCGTGTGACCTGACACTGGACCAGCACCTCAGGTCCAGGGGAGAGGCTGTCCCTGTTGAAGCCCGGGGTCCTCCTTTGGAAGTGGACCAGGGTCATTGCCCTGGCTGGGTGATGAGGCCTCCTGAGTGAGAGTGACACCCTGGGCCAGCAGAGGGACACGGGGAGCAGGCGAGGCTTCTGAGGTCCTTCCTGTTACTCTTGGAGCCTGCAGGTCCTGCTCCTTTGCCCCCTGGGGCCTGGTAGAGCTGCTACCTTGACAACATCTAAACAAAGGTGTGTGTTTTGTTTTCTGGGTTTCTTGCCTGGGGCTGCAGTGCTGGTGCTGGCCACCAGGGGGAAGCAGTGCCAATGAAGCCAGTGGAGCCAGGAGGGAGTCCTCAGGGTCATGGCCTGTGTGCCCCACCTGCCACCAAGGGGACCTCCATCAGTAGCATCCCTGCCACAGTGTGAGCCGCTCAGTGGTGGGGAGGGGCTCAGACCTCCTGCCATCTTTTTACTGAGCTCCGTGTCTGAGCACTCCCTCCAGGCAGGGGCCACGTTGGTCTTGGATGTGACTCTTTAAGTGACCACCATGGGCCTGCCCTCCAGGACCTGCCAGTATGTGGATGAAGAGGCACAAAAGCCCTAGTTTTGCCTGGCTGTGTGGCAGCATCCCCCTAACTCACCTCTAACCATGTACCAGGGGTGTGTGATTAGGTGATGTCTCAGCCCAGTGTATCTCCTCCAGGCCTCTCAGGAGGCTGAACTGCAGCCTCCACCAAGGCTGGCCTGGAAGATCCACCTCTGAGCTCATCCCATGTTGGCAGGATCCAGTTTAGGCTGGATCCCCTGTGTCCATTGGCTGGGACCCTCTGTGGGGGTTACAACCTCTGCAGTGGGCATGATGTCCATACTTGCTTCCCCAGAATGAGGGAAACAAGACAGTTTTTTATTCATCTTGGTAGCAGCCTCATGTCACTTACCGAATGGTGCTCAGGAAGCCTGGCACTAAATCCAGGCCACCCCAGGAGAGCAGATCACTCAGGACTTGTGTACCAGGAGGCTGCTGTCACTTGGAGCCATGGTGGGGTCTAAGACGAAGACTCGGGTCCGAACACACCGGGGCCCCTGGGAGGCTCAGCTGCACCTGGGTTTTGCTTACTTCTCACCCCTTTGTGGTGCAGACCAGGAAATGACTTTCCCTGGAGCACAGCCCACAGCCATCCCTGTGGTGAGTTGCATTCTGTGCTGGGTCCTGCCCTTCTTGTGACTCCACCTCTGAGTTTGTGCTTTGCCACAGGGGACAACAACCTACAGGGTTTACACGTGTCATCTCACACACACCACCATTCCCCAGGGAAGCCGATGTTACAGTGACTCCCACTGTGTGTGGGGCGGGGGCTGAGCAGGCCCTGAGAGGCACAATGACCAGTCCAAGGTCACAGAACTGGCCACAGGGAGGACAGGTAACCTGAATGACTGCCTCCTGAGGCTTGGGGCTGGGAATGTGGAGACCCAGTGCTGGCTGGGTGTGCCAGTGTGCCAGGTGGCTGTGGGGTCCAGAAGCACCACCTTGGGCAACCCCTCCTCACCTGCTGTCACCGTCCTCTTTCCCATCATGCCATCCCCATGACCACCGTCCCTTGATTTTTTTTTTTTTGCGGTGCTGGGGATTGAACCCAGGGCCTCGTGCTCACAAGGCAAGCACTCTACAAACTGAGCTAAATCCCCAGCCTCAGTTCCTTGATTTTTATGGACATCTCAAAATGACAAAGTCACAAAGGGGTTCATTCATTTATTCAGGTGGTCCAGGTTTCCTGGTCCAGGCTACACCAGAGGAGGCAATGAGGATCATCCTGAAAGATGGCAGGGCAGGGACAGGTGGTGTGCATCTGGGTGGGCACAGAGAGTTTCTAGAAGGAGGCGTCCTGTGGTCAGGGTTGACTCCTGGATGGTGGGGCCTGGTGTCTGTTAGTGTCCTGGAGCTACTGTGACAAAGGAGCTGACTTCACACAGCAGGAAGGCCTCCCTCAGTCCTGGAGGCCAGTCTGAGCAGGGCCGTGCTCTCTCTGAGGGCTCCCGGAGAGGCTCCTTCCTGCCTACCTCTTCCAACCTCAGTCCCTAGCTCTAGATCCTTGTCCAGGTGTGGCTCTGTGTGGCTGCCTCCGTTCGAGTTTTCTGTTATTATAAGGACACCATTTAGTGGCCCACCCTAATGCAATATGAATTCACGTTCGTGCTATCTGCAAGGACCCTGTTTCTAAAAGAGGTCTCTCGTGGGTACCAAGGGTCTTTGCGGGGGAAACAGTTCAATGTGTAACAGGTATTAGGAATGATTTACCTCCCGAAGGCTGGGTGTCCATGGGATGGGGAAGCAGTGAGGGTCTGAGGAGTGGCAGAATCTGCCCCTCTAGGGTGTGTGGGGGCGTGACTGGCGCCTGCTTGGGCCGTTCCAGCAGCAGCACCAGCAGGTGGCGCTGTGACCTGTGTGGACTCCCCAGCCCGGCACTGGGCTGCTGCAGACAAAGGTCGGGCTGGTAGCATCCAGGAGGCAGCACCTAGCTGTGACCAGGCCAGGAGCACAGTCATTTCTCGGTGACGCATGCTGAAGGACATCCAAGCCAGGAGGGGCCATGGGGTGGTGGCTGGGAAGCCACGGGAGGGAGCCTGGGGTGGGCAAGGGTGCTTGTTGAGGAGGTGGCTCCTGTGGCACAGAGGACCACTTATTGCTGAGCCAGAATCAGAGGAAGGAACAGAAGGGAAGCAGGGAGGGGCCAGACCCAGGGCTGGGAGTTTGCGTTCCGTTCCTCTGCACCTGCAAGCTGCGACGGCCCTTCTCGGCTTCCCAGGGGCGCCACAGCTGCATCACACCGACAGTTTCCCAGCAGCTCCTCTGTTTCAGCAGAGCAGCCACAGGTCCCGGGTGTGGGGCCATGGAAGGCAAGCATGGGCCTGCTGCCATCAGCAGGCTGTCCCTGCAGGGCCTGGTGGGGCTCAGCATGAGCTGAGGAGCAGCCTGGCCACCCCATCATGGCCAGGGTTCCCATGGACATCAGTGAGCTGGGGCAGAGTGCCCCCCGGAAGTGGAGGCCATTTCTTGTCACCATCCCCCTTGCCCCTTGCACCATCTCAGCCCCGGGGTGCTGGTCCTTGATTGGTTCCCCAGCAGCCTCAGGTGGGCTACCTGGCCAGTGGCTGCATCAGCCTAGAGGAATGCAGAAGCTGGGCGTGGACTGGGAGCCTCAGCACGGTCCTGCGGCTCTGCCATCAGCAGTGTGGCGGTCGGGGTCGCACACCAGCAAGGAGCTGTGTTCTGCAGAGTCCTTCCCAGGCCCCACCTGTGCCTCCGACCTGGGCTCTGGAGGTGCCTGTCATGATAGCCCTCACCCTGTCCCTGCACCTGGACCCGTGCTGCAGTGATCGCTTGTATCTGCCTGGCACTCTGAGAAATAAGCTGGAGTCCTTGCTCTGGGTGGGGACACCCAGGTACCAGAAGGGGACGGGACTCCCGCAGCAAAGTGGGAGTCTGTTTACAGACAAGCCCCACCCGGGCCGGGTGCCAGGGCTGGGACCACTTTCCTTCCAATTACAGTGGGCTTCCCATGGGCAGGCTGGGCAGGCAGGCAGGGTGGAGGGCCCGGGAGGCCCCCACGGTGGTGGTTAGCAGTGGATGGAGACAGACAGCCCTGGGAGCCTTTCATCCCTTCCTGCCCTAATGAAGGCCTTGGGCTCTGCTCTTTGCATTTTCTCAGGGTTCTTGGGTTTTGAGCTTCAGAGTCTTCTAGGGCCAGGGCTGGGAGGGGCCCTCCAAGGAGTAGGGGTCAGCTCTGGCTCTGTGTCTCTCTTCCCCGGATAGCTAAGCTGGGCTGAGGAGGTAGAGAGGAAAGGTGTGGGAAGCATCGTGGCACCCCCTAAAAATGACAAGCCCCAGAAGAAGAGTTCCCTTGGCAACCTGGTACAGTTGCTAGACAACTTCAGGCCCCCAAAATACGTGCCTTCACTAAGGCTCAGTCCTAGGGCTTTTCTGTGGTCTGTGAGGCCCGCAGTACTGAGTTTGCTTGGTGTTGCTCATAGCTGATCCACCTCCGCCCCGGGTCCTTCCTGAGGGAAACCCCTGCTCTCTCCGCTCCCCATCGCCCCTCCTACCAGCCTCCTGGCATTGGGCCAGTCCCCTAGCAATGGAGGCCACTTCCTGGATACCTGAGTGACAGTTGATAGAGTTGGTGTCAGCAGACACAATGATTGGGACCCATTCGGCCAGAGTGGGGACAGGCATGATGCTTTACCTACCCCCCCCCCCACCCCAGCCCTGGGCTCCTAGGACATGGCACAGGATGGCATGGCAGGCGTGGCTCAGGTGCGGCCCCGGAGTAGGGGCTGTGGTTCTGGCCCAGCTTCGAGACTGACCTTAGCGTTTCCATCTCCCTGGCCTCAGTTTCCCCATCTATGTCCCATCTACCCCTCTCCTGGGGCCTTGGGGTGCGAGGGGATCCAGAGCCTGTACCAGTTACCCATGCTGGCTGTGGAGCAGGACCTCTGGGTGTGAATGCCAGCTTGGGCTTCTTCTTGGACGACCTAGAGTGCTCTGCGCCTGGTATGCCTCCCGTCCCAGCGCCTGTCTTTCCCCTCCCTCCCCATGAGGAAAAGGCCGCTCCTGCCTGCCTGAGGGGTCAGGAGGCCTGGCCCTGCGGGCTCCCACCCTGTGCTGGAGAGCTGCCTGAGGGCGCGGGTGTGGTGTCACCTGGGAGGGAGCAAGGCATGCAGCCCCTGCCCCAGAGAGGGAAACGTAAGCCCTCAGACCCTCTCGCTGGGGATGGCAGTGAGGGATGGGACTGTTGGTGACCGTTGCACCAAGTGGGGTCTCCCGGTGCCCTGGAGAGCCAGGATTCTAGCCTGACCTAACGGGTCTGTGTGACCTTGGCCTGCAACCTCACCTCTGAGCCTCACTGGACAGGAGGGGCCTGCGCAGCTCAAGTTGGAGACTCTGGTGTCCCCATCTCTTCTGCTCTTGCCAGTGCGGGGTGAGCCCCGGGTGGAGGCTGAACATGGGGCGCTCAGCCTCCTGGGCCACCATCACCCTGCTCCCTGGCCTGCCTGGTGTCGCTTCCTCCGCCCTCCTTCTGTCTCTGGGTTGGGACCGGAGTCAGCTCCCCTGGGGAGGCAGCTCTCCTCTGGCTTCCTCAGTCGCTGCCATGCAGTCGGTAGTGAACTCGCCGCGCAGTAGAGGACCGTGAGCACGGGCACTCCCCACCGGGACGCGTGCCGTGCCGGCCCAGCCAGGGTGCGTCTGAGCTTCAGCATAGGAGGGAGCAGGAAAACCCAGGGCAGTCGTTTTCTCACTCTCCCTTCCGCGTTCATGAGAAGTGTTGGAACATAAGCCGTGTTTTAAAACCTGGAAACACTTGGAGTAACCAGACACGGCTTCAGGCCCCTTTGACAGCTTTTGTCCTTTGCTTGCCCTAGGTGACAGGCCCCTCCAGGCATCACCTGAGGTCCCAGGTGTGCCCCTCTGACCTCTGTGTACCACACACCATGGGAAGGGGAGGTCTGTCCAGTTAAGAGGACCCGTGGTCAGTGTGGCCCTGAGTCCAGAAGCTCCCCCTCCACCCCTCCCACTTAGGACTCCACCCTGACCCCACCTCCTAGTCCAGGAGACTCGGGGATGGGGTGGTGGGGTCAGACCCTTTCCCGTAAAAGTCGAGCTCAAACTGGAAGGGTGGGCGTCGGCCCCTGGGGCTGCCACCACCTGAACTGAGTCCCTCCCAGGGATTCTTGCTCCCACCCCACCCATGTGGAACTGCGGCCCAGCCCTGACTATCTCAATCATCTGTCACCTGTCTGGAAGGAGTGGCAGCCCCAGGAGGTCTGGGCTGTCCAGAGGTCAAGGGAGAAGAGGGGCTGGTAGGCCCGTAGACTCAGATGTGGAGTGTGTAAGGTGTTCCTAAGGCACCTGCAGGCCCTCCACAGGTATGGGGGATGTCTGTCCCCCCGCCCAAGGCAGGTGACCATGTAGCCTTCCAGCGCTGCCCCCTCTTGGGGACCTGGGTACAGGCAAGAAACCGGGCACTTGCCGACCCTGAGCATAATCCACAAGTGTTTTCAGACAGACAGATGCTGAGTGAAGGCTCGGGCCCTCTGGGGAGCCCCACCTAGGTCCCTGCTTCTCTGAGGCCAAGTCCAAGCCCCCGACCCTCTCGTTGCTCAGGATTGGAGTTCAGGGGTGAGGCAGCCCACCTGGCCTGAGGCCCTGTGAGGGCAGAGGTGAGCGCCGAGGCTGGGGGCGCGGGCAGGCTGGCAGCACCAACCCTGCTCCTCAGAGATCTTGGGGATTCCACGAGGAGTTCCTCCCCAGCAGCTGGGCCAGGAGAGCCCTGCCTGGAGGATGTGCCTCCTGCCCCTCGACGGCCTGCCAGGGCCCAGCAGTAGGCACAGAAGCCAACTGCAGGCACTGGGGCGTGTGTTCTGGGCCACACTCACCCCTGTCTGGCAGGTGTGCAGGGCAGGGTTGCACATGGGGCCTCTGGGCCTGCAGGGGCGGACCGTGCCCCCGTCTCTGATGGACATGAAGGGTGTGCACTGGGGGTGCCAGCGTCTGTCCTGGGAGCATCTCCCTGCCTTTGGGTGGCCATGCGCACGTTTGAGAGCTGTGTGCTGGTGGTGGGCGCGTGCCTGGGCTCCACAGACTGCAGGTGGCTGAGAACACATCTGTGAGGGGACACCTGGCTGGGGCCGGGGGAGGAGCACACGTGCTCCCCAGCGTTGCGTGTCCCTGCGTTACTGTGCTCCTGCAAAGCACCAAGCTTGGCGTGGGGAGTCCTGACATCCAGCGCTGCCCCTTAGCCCCTGAGGTCGGTTTCACCATCTGCTAATGGCTCAGTACGGGTGCCCTGCTCCTGGGTTGTGGTGGAAAGAAAGTGCTCGGCACAGTGCCTGGGACATGCGGCCACTCTATCGCCAGCCAGTGGCACAGAGATGGAGCAGCTCCTGCAGGGTGCCGGGCAGGCAGGGGCACCTGGTGCACCCGAACCCCTGGCAGGCATTCCAGCTGTGGGCACAGAGGGGAGAGCTTGCCTCCCAGGAAGAAGCCAAGCAAAGAGCAGAATCCCAGGGCCAGCCGTGGCCCCTTCCTGGCCTGGGGATGTCCTGCTTTAAAAGGACTGTGGGAAAGAGGGCATTGGGCACCAGCCCACCACCTCCCAGCAGCCAGCCGGAGGCCCGAGCCCTCTCCAGCAGCCAGGGCCACTCAGGAGGTCCCCTTCTGAAAGGGTAGCCCTCCTTCCCAGGCCCGGGCAGCAGGCTGGTGGCAGCCCTGGGCACACAGTGTCCCTGGCGCCACAGGCAGCTCCTGCACCACAAGGGCCGGTTTGTCCTGACTTCCCTGGCCCCACAGCAGGGCGACCAGGCCTGCTGGGCACCGGTGCCTGATTGTGGGCTCAGCCCCACACCCCCGCCTCTCCAGGCCAAGCCACATGACAGAGACATACTCCCCAAGAGTGGCTGCTGGCCAGGAGCCTAAGAAGGGGGCATCCCCTGCACTGAGCCAGGGCTGACCTGACCACCCTCCTCCCCCACTGACATCCAGGGTAGGCTGGCTTCTGGGAACCTGGAGGCCCGGCTTCTGAGAAAAGGGCTCCTGTTTCCCAGCGGGCCTGGCTGCACTCCTCCCACCTCCCCTGCCGGCCTCTCCTGCCTCAGAGCTCAGCCTGGCTCTAGAAGGCCCTGCGGCGGGCTGGGCAGGCAGGCACGGCCGGGCCCTTCTGCCTTCACACCAGCTCCCCTCCCAGCCTCCAAGCTTCCCTGGACATCTCCCTGAGGAATTCTGGGTATTCTAGAGTCTAGGCATTTTGAAGCTGCAAGAGCCCTCTGGGCCATCGAGTCCACTTGCCAATGTGGGCATTTGGTCAGAGACCACTGTGTGCAGGGACCATGCCAGGCAGCTGTATGCAGGGGAACAGAGTCCCCTGCTCTCCAGGAGCTTCTGTTCCAAGTCCCCACCCTGTGCATTTTGAAGAGGGAAGGGACACCGGGGCTGGACCAGTGCCACTTCCTCTGGTGTGCGGGTGTGTGCAGACTCATCCGTTGGCCTGCTCGTGGTTGCCAAGCCCTCTCTAGGCCGGGCATCATCTGGGCACTTGGGCATAGACAGGTGAACAGCACTTATGTGGCTGCCCAGGGAGCCTAGCACTGAGGAAGGAAATGACCCCACAGAAGATGAGTTTGGGTTCTGTGCCCTCCTAGGAGCCCTGCCAGGCTCACTTGGCCTGTTTGAAGGTTGAGCAGTCCCCCTCCGCTGTGCCAGCGCCCCTGCCCCGTTCCACCGCAGTCTCACCTCAAGCCTGTGTTTGACATTTACACCCCAGGGTCAGCAGTGGTGTTCATTGATTGTGTCCCCTGGGATATCTCCAGCCTTGGAACAGTGCCTGACACCTGGTGGGTGCTCTGTAAATTCGTGCCACAGCCCTGTGAATGGTCATGGTGCCCCGGGGCACTCCGTTGTCTTTAGGTGGTACAAGCTATAAATTCTCTTGCCAGGCCTTGTCTACACAAATGAGTTGATGGTGTTTAGAGACTAATGTGGCACCTGACATTGCTGCGGTACGTCAGCCGCAGTGTGCAGAAGCCTCGTCTGGCTCCGAATTAAAAGTGAGAACCCAGCCCTGTGCGTGGCGCACCTCTAATCCCAAAGACAGTGGACTGAGGCAGGAGGATGCCAAATTTGAAGCCAGCCTGGGCAACTTAGTGAGACCCTGTTTCAAAATAAAAAAGGGCTGGGTGTGTGGCTCAGTAAAATCCCTGGGTCCAATCCCCAGTGCCAAAAAAATAAAAAGTGAGTATCCCTGGCCCTTCCCACAGGCCCTGTCCTAGGTGCTTCCCATCAGCATTCATTTCACTGTGTAATCTTTTTTGAGGCACATTTTAGTCCTTTTTGTGGGCCAGGGACAGGAACCTGTGCAGCCTCTCCCAGCCTCACCCAACCAATAGGTGAGCAGCTGGGATTCAGTCTTGAACCCCTAGCTCACAGCTGCTGCTGGGACCCTTCCCGTTGGTTGTTGGGATCCTCAGGGGCTTCCTGAGGGGCAGGCCCAGGGTGGGGTAGAGGAGCTGCCATGTCCTTGGTGCTGCTGGATCCTGCTGGGCTGGAAGCCAGCAGCGCCTGGGCTGGGCCTGGATCCTCAGCTCCGTGGCTTCTTGGCAAGCCACGTGACTAGTGGCTGGTGGAGGGCTGCAGGCAGCAGGGCAGGAGAGCCCTGCGGTGGGTGAGTCAGCCTGGGGATTGCTGTTCTGCCCCGGGCAGGGCCAACCCTCAGCTGCCAGAGTAAGCCAGCCCCGCGTGGCCTTTCCCAGCTCCCGGCACTGCCTCTCGCAGGCTCAGCAGGTGTGCCCTGCAGTCTCAACATCCCAGGGGTCCCCTGTCCTCCCCCGCCTGGAGCAAGGGAAAGGGCCTTCCACAGCTCACTCTGAGGCTCTGTGCCCCATCCATTGGCCCTCCTGTAAACCAGAACCCTGAGACCTCCCCCTCCCCAGACACGTAAAACCATAGGCAGGGCCAATGGGAATGCCCGTCGCAAGGCCAGGCGAGACCAGGAGCACTGCTCTGCTGTGTGACTCTGGGTGAGTTTTGTTCCATCTCTGAGCTTCTGCCCTCAGGCCCATCTGCCAAACCCACCTCGTGATGATATATGTCATTCCCTCCAGCAGTGACTAGTAGGAATGCTGTGTGGCTGTGATTCAGTGAGGCACCAGTGGAGGTGGCAGTGATTGGGGATGTGGAAGTCAGAGTGCCAAGCCTGGGCCTGCGGTGAGACAGACCACTTCCCGGGGTCAGCATCCAGCAGCCCTGCATCTGCCTATGCTGTGGGGCACAAGTCTGGGGTTTTTGGTTTGTTGTTTTGTTTCTGTGGTTCTGGGAGTTGAACCCAGGACTTCACACACACTAGGTAAGCACTGAACTGCACTTCCAGCCCTTTTTACTTGGTTTTTAGACAAGGTCTCACTGTTTGCCAAGCTGGCCTTGAACTTGCCATCCTCCTGCCTCAGCCTTCCAAGTGGCTGAGATTGCAGGCAAGCGCCATCTTATCCAGCTTACAAATCTGTTTGTGGTCTTTAACTCAGTGCACAGTGGAGAAAAGAATAAAGGAAAATGAGCAACCTGGGGCCAGAGAGGCCTGGGCATACATCCAAACTTGGCAGATATGCTGTGTGACCTCAGACAAGTTGTTTGCCCTCTCTGGGCCTCAGTGACTGTGATTTCATCTATGTGGCAGATGACTGTGGAGAGAAGTGCTTTGTCCTCACTGTGGGGTGCCAAAGGCAGGGCTCTACAGAACAAAGGGCATCAGGAGCTACTATGCCTCCAAAACTTCTTACTGGGGGCAAGCATTTGCCTTTGGGCAGAGCCCTGGTCCTGGGAGTCTTGGGTGCTAGGTGTGTCTCCTGCACGGGCAGCACATCCCTCCGTAGCAGAGCCAGCCTGGCCATGAGTGTGTGTGAGTGACTTCGTGGTGGACCCAGTTCCCAGAGACCAGGAAAGGGGAGCTGGACTTGTCTCCCTGCAGGACCCAAGTCAGGTCAGCAGGAAAGAGGAGCAGAAAGCCCCAGCCACCCGTCTGCTTCCCGGAGTCCCCATTCCGCTCTGAGTCGCTGCTCCTAGCGACAGCCGCAGCGTGTTTACAAACAAAGGCTCTCCGGGCCAGGCCTGCCCCCGCCGCAGAGGGTGAGGAGAGCGCCCAGGCGCCGCCCGCCGGCGGGAAAGGCTTGCGCCTGGCACACCTGCGGGCGCGTGTCCCTGGTGCGGGCCCCTGTGGGCGTGGCCAGGGCGGTCCCGCCCCGGGCTGGGTGCAGAGCACTCGGCGAGTGGGGTGCTGTCGAGCTGGGTGTCTCCGCCTCTCAGGCCACCAGAGTGGCGGGAGCGCAGGCGCAGCCCCCCTGGCTGGCCCCGGCCCCAGCCCCCTCGTTCCAGGCAGTGACAGTGATGTGGCGCATCATGTGGCACCAGGCCGGCAGGAAACAAAGGGCCTGCTCTCTCCCTGGCGGGGGCCGAGCGGGGGAGGCACCCCGCGGCTCCTCCCCTCCAGCCGGCGCCACCTCCCCACCTCCCGGGCTCCGCATTTCTGAGCAGCAGCTGGTGCTGCCTCTGCGACTTTGCTGTGACTCAGGCCCTTGGGCCGTCCCAGCCCTTCCCGAAGCTCAATGTCCGCCGCCCCAAGGCACCCTGCCTTGTTGGGAAGGAGTCGCCCTGACACGGGGCCCCAGGCCAGGCTGCGAGCCGGTTGAGACCGGGAGAACCCGAGGGTCATGGACTTGGGAAGCTGGCCAGGTGGGTGTTAGAGAAGGACAGGCAGCGGGTGTTGGAGAGATGGTGCCTGCGCTGGGCCAGGCACCCGGATGTGCCCAGTAAGGCCGTCCGGCAGACGCACCAACACACAGCACGCGAAAGCAGCCTGGCCCTCCTGGGCCCCTGCCCCTCCTCTGCTCATGCAGCTGGCTGCTTCCTCCGCAGGCCTCTCTTAAGCCCAAACACGGTGCCCCAGCAGGAACCCCTTTCCCATCCCCTCACCCCTTCCACACACTGGGCCCCGAAGTCACACCTCATAGACAAAGAAACTGAGGCGGAGGGAAGGCCCTCCCTGCCGGGCCCCCGCATTTCATCCAGAAGCCCCTGATAGATAAGCCTGCCGCTGCAGCCCCACTACACCAAGCCACGCCCACTGTCACATGCCAGACAGTGGGTAATGCAGGGGCCGGCCCGAGGCTGAGAGCAGGGAGGGTTCAGGTGCTGGGGGAGGTGTGGGGAGCTCAGCCCATGGGGAGTGGGCCATGCCTGCCTGGCCTGCCCACCCTCAGCCTCTCCCCTGTCCCAGGATGGAAGCACCCCTTGTGTTTGCTTTTACATCATCAGACACCTCTGAGTTCCCCACAAGGCTGGAGGCCACTCTGAGCACAGGGGAGACCCCAGGCTGCAGCCCTGCCGACGTTGGTCTGTCCTGTGCGGGACACCAGGGCAGGGCTCCAGTGACTGCAGGGCATAGTCAGTGCACCCCATGCTCTTGTGCCCATTTTACAGATGAGAAAACAGGAGACAGGGCCTCAGGCCTGGCAAGGAACAGGACACTTGTCAGTGAACAGGGGGAAGGGGGCAGACTGGCAGGGCTGGTGTCATGTGTCACAGGGGTCCAAGAAAGCTGCTCTGAGCAACAAATGCTGAGAATACAGGGAACAGCCTGGTTCCAAGCAGGGCCTGCATAGAGGCCAAGATCAGAGCTGGCATAAGTGGCTGCCTGGGGCAGGTGAGGATGCGGAGCTTCTAGGTGGGGCAGGAACCAGTGGAAGGGTTGTGGGGGCTGGGGCTGCTCTGGCTGCAAGGCTGCTTCAGGGCCCACCTGAGACCCTAGGCTCCATGTCTCTGATACCGCCCAGCCCTGCCCAGCTCCCTACCCCTGCCCGTCCATACCCCCCGAGAGTCCCCACCCCAGGGGTATCCCTGAAGTCCTCTCTTCTGTGGAGGAAGTTCTGCAGGAGCCCTCTAGGGCGAGAGTTCAAGGAAGAGAGCTCCAGTAACACCCTCTGGGAAAGGGGAAGGGAGGAGGCTCAAGTTTAGATTTGAGTTTGAAACCCCTGCACATCCCAGCCCACCCCCACATATCAGGAAACCGAGGCCCAGGGAGCAGAGGAGGCAGCACCGCACAGGGACAGGAACTGGGTCTTGCTCCCAGGCCCGAGCTGCCTGCTCAGCCAGGCCCTGGCACCCCACAAAGCCACCTAAAGAGGATGTGAGACAAGAAGAACAGGGTGAGGGTGCTGGCAGCTGCATCTGGAGGTGATGCCAGGTCCCAGCCATCCCTGCCAAGTCCTGGGCCCCAAGGTGCCTTCCGGAAGGCTCCAGAGTCCCTGCCTCCATGGCTCTGCGCACCCAGCCCAGGGCCCTGCACTCACCCTGGGGTCTGTGAACCTCCTAGCCAGGGTCTTGGTGGCGGGGGGAAGTAGCCTGGCTTCTCAGCCTGCCTTCACCTGGGACCTCTGGGCTTGGAACCGGGTCTCTGAACACTGTTGGAAGCAGTCTGGTCCTTGCACCTGCAGAGGGTTCTCCCTGGAGGTCGTGGGCAAGCCCCGGCTCTCTGGGCCTCAGTTTTCTGTCAGGCAGGTGCACTGAACTCCTTGGAGACCTTGCGATGCCTGGTTTGCAGCCAGATGAGAAAGCAAGAGAAGGGCAGGGTGGCCCGAGGAAGACATCCCTGTCGCAGCCAGCCACCCTTTCTCCCTGTGTTCCAGCCTCCCAGGTGTTTGCTGGTGTCTTTTCTCAAGTGCTGGTGATGGTGGTGAGATCGCAGTTTTAGTACAGTACTCAGTGATATGAGCAGCTGGCAACCCTAGCTTGGCCCCCCCAGTTTAAAATCAAATCCCACCTTGGATGCCACGGACAGCAGAACCCCGAGATCTCGTGGGCAGGGCCAACTTCCAGGAAAAGTAAGGGGGAGCTCTTCTGCCTCCTCCCACAGGCCCCCGCCACGGACTCAGGTGGCTCTGCCCTGCCAAGCCCTGTCCTGATCCCAGAGCCTTGGACACGCACACCCTGTGCTCTGTGTGTCCCTTCGTAGGCTCCCAGGGCAGAGCAGTGGGCACAGCAGAGGGGAGAGAGAGCCCGGGGGGAAGAGCTAGCCAGAGCCACTCATGGGTGGCTGCCCTGTGGCCTGGTACGAGCGGGAATTCCTAGCCCTGCCTGTCACAGGAGCAGGTATGACAGCCATGCGGTGACACCAGGCCTGGGCACTTGAGTCCTTGACTCCACTGGGGCAGGCAGGCAACAGGCACACTGGCCGCAGGCCTCCTGAGAGCCCACTCCCCGCTGGGCTCCTGCCCTGCCATGGCCCGGGAAGCAGGCCAGGCCCCTGCCAGGTCTGCCCTGCCCAGGGGGAGGAAAGGCTCCGTGTTCTTTGCCTGCATCTCAGTGGTGACTGCCAGGCGGTGGGCCGCTGCCCGCCATGCCATTGTCCAAACCCCCATGCCTTCGCCAACACTCCTGCTGGCACCCGTGACTGAGGTGAGTCTGAGGGGAGGCCGGGTGGGTCACAGGGCTGGGCTCAGGAGTCGGCTTCCTGGGCTCCCCGTCCTTTCCTGTTGGAACAGGTCGAAGGAGTTTGACTAGAGGCTGCTGGGAGTCTCCAAGTCGTCCTTAGTGCAGTGAGGAGGCTGGGGACATCGCCCCTGGTCCCGTGTGCCGCCTTTCCCACCCGGTGGGTCAGTACAGGGTGGTGTGGCTGCCCCAGCTCCGGGTCTTCTGCAGCGCTTTGTTTCCCAGGCTCCGCCTTGTGTCATGGTCTGCTCTCCTGAGAGTGTGGTAGCCAGGTGGCTATCATCACTATCCTTCCCATTTTCCTGACGAGAACTGGGGTTTAGGGAGGTGAGGCGGAGGATTGGAGGAAGAAAGAGCAGGAGCTTGAACTTGAATCTGGACTCCCAAGTCAGAGTCTGGCCCCTGGGGGCTGGTCCTCTAGGTCCTGTTGTGCTGTGACAGAGTCCAGCCAGCACAGGATGACCTGGAGACTGGCAGATGGCTGCCCACTCTCCAGGGAAGGGCAGATGACAGGATGCAGAGTGTTGGGGTCCCTGCTGGGTGTGATGGGGGCTTTTCAGGCAGTGTCGTCTGCTGCCCTGCACAACTTGGGACCAGCGTCACGACTGCCCGGTCCCAGGCTGGGGCATAGGTTCGGGGCTGAGACTGTGGGGCCCACCGCTGGTGTCTTCCTCGGCCACGTGTGCCCAGCGCTGCCCCGGCTGCTCCACGCCCACCGTGGCGGGCTCTGGGAGGACCGAGTACTGTCTCGATCTCTCCGTGGCCTTCCTCTTTCTCCCTCTATTTTGGTCCCAGTTTCAAGTCCGTCTCCTTTCTGTCTGTCCCCTCTGCCTCTCTTCCCCCTTCTTCTGTGTCTTCCACCTCCAGCCAGCCCAGCAGCTCCAGGCTTTGGGGGAACTTGCTCTGGTCGCCCTTGACAGTAACCCTGTGAGCTCGAGCCTGGGGTGATGATGATGTCACATCCTTCCGCCCTGTGTGGCCTCCTGGGGGTCTTGATGCTTCAGTTCGTACTCCCCACCAGCTGAGTTCAGCCGGCAGCCCCTGGAGACACGCCTGCCAATCGTGGGGGTAGAAGGAGGCCTCTGGGCAGCAGGAGCTCAGGCTAGAGGAGGCGGGGCCCAGCGAGGTCCGCCAGTCGTGCTGGGCCCACCCACGCTCACCCAAGTGCATCACCTCCTGCCAAGGTGTGTGCTCACCCACCCACACAGGGCCATCCCAGGACCCAGGCAGGCCAGGAATGGTGATGTCCCTGCCTGGAAATGACACGGGCTTGGCCTGGCCACACCCTCTCTGTGTCCTCCCTGGGCTCTAAATGTAGAATTCCGGAGAGGCACATGGGGGTGACCTCCACCTGCCCGGCAAAAGGAGAAATGTTTTCCACCCGCGCCCAGGCGATGTCTGGGAACCTGGCTGCTGCCCTTACTGGCTTTGGCCCAGTACAGGCTGGAAGGGCTGATGCCAAGGCTGTGGTCGCCCCCACGTTGCCTGTACCCAGTTCTCACTTCCAGCTGCTGCCTGCACCCTGGGACTGGAACGCCCCTCCCTGGGACCCAGTGCAAAGGCAGGCCTGGGTCCTGGCTGGAACATCCACCAGGCACCAGATGTGGGCACCAGTTGTCAGGTGCTCACCACGGGGGGTGGCAGGCTTCCAGCAGCGGCCAGAGAACCCTCTGGGGACCTGCAGCAGTGGTATGAGCCTTGCTGGGTGGGGACTTTGAAAGATCAGGACCTCTCTGGCAGCTGTGTGTCTGGGAATCCATTGATGGTGTAGGGGCAGGAGACAGACACAGCTGCTGGGCCTCAGTCCACCTTTCCTGTGAGTCGGAGGTGGACCTTCTGGGGCCAGGGAGTGATGGACAGTGCCCAGGGGTCTGTAACACACTCCAAGCCCATGTCCCAGCTAAAAGCAGCAGGGTCAGTCAGCTTCCACCCAGCCTCTTGTGGCATGCGGGAGCACAGAGCTAGTGTGGTCAGGTCATCTGAAGTCACAGGAGGAGCCGGAAATGTGGATTTTTATATGAAATCACCTGACCTTTTACTGTTGGCTGAGAAATTTAAAAACACTTTGCAAGCCAAACAAAACACACGTGTGGCTAGACTTGGCCTGCCTCTCGTCTCCAGCTGTCAGTTCACAGCCTTGAGAATTTCCCTTCGAGGAACATCTCAGCCGCACGAGATCTATACAGCTTTGTTCTCGGGGGCTGTTGTGCTCCACCCCCCAGGAAGGGCAGATACACTCCTAGGGGTGGGGGGCTGGGAGCAGGATGAGGGAGGAAAGGAGAGACAGGGCTCCAGAACCCCCACTTCCTGAGGGGGACTCGTGCTCTCCCTGGACCTTCTAGGAGGTACCCAAGTACAAGGGGGACAGCATTAGCCTGTGTGCCAGGTTCCCCCAAGGCCACAGGCTGCCCATGGCCCCCACCTCCCTTTGGCAGCCCCATCCGGACAGTGGGACTCATTCTTCCAGATGCCCACTGCCTGCACCCCAAAGTGGGGCCCCCAGCCCCTTTGTCCTGGGCATGGAGTGAGGTGTCACTGCCTTGGCTGGGGTCTGAAGTTTGTGGCCCTGTCTAAGACTGCTGGGAGTTTCAGGGGCATATGAGGGAAAGTCTCAAATTGAGCCCTTGTTGTTTTTATTGTGGATAATTCCAAGTTGACATAAAAGTAGAAAAATGGTGTAAAGACACTTTGCTTTAACAGTCACTCAGCTTTAACAGCTTGCGGTCCCCGTTTCCCACCATCCCCCAGGGGACAACATTTACACAGATCCCAGGCACCATTCATCCACAGAGACTGTAGTGTGTGACTCCAAAGTGACCTCAGTGCTTCATCACTAAAAAAGATTGTGTCTGATGACTTCAGATGTCCAGTAGAGTTCAAATGCAGTGGTCCCTCCTTATCAGCAATTTTTGTTTTCCATGGTTTCAGTGTCCCAAGGTCAACCCAACCATGATCCAAAAATATTAAATGGAAAACTTTAGAAGCACAAATTGAAGAGTTTTATATTTCATGCTGTTCTAATCAGCATGATGAAGTCTCACACTGTCCCTTCTGCCCACTGGAACGTGAAATCATCCCTTCGCCCAGTGTGTCCACACTGTGTACACTACCTGCCTATTAGTCACTGAGCCCCTGGAGTATCAGATAGATGTGTGGTATTGTAGTGCTTGGGTTCAGTATTGTCCTCAATTTCAGTTATCCACTGGGAGTCTTGGTTGGAAGATATCCCCTTGGATAAGGAGGATCCGTTGTAATCACAGTTCTCTCTTTTTTTTTTTTTTTTTTTGTTAATTGTTGCCTTGTTCAAATCATGATCCGGAATCCAGGCATTGCCTTTGGTTGGTGTCTCTTCCCTTCTGTTAATGTATAGTTTCCCCTTTATTTTCCCTGAGGGGTATTTGTGGAAGAAACTGATTGTCTGTCCTGTGAGGTTCGCAGAGCCTGGCCTCTGTAGGCTGCATGCTGGTGTGCATCTAACATGGCCCTTTTCCCCATGAGTCCTTCAGGTGTTGGCTCCATGCAGAGGCCTTTCTGGATGCAGCTTTGGGTTCTGGCAAGCACATGTGCCACGGTGCTGTTCTTCCATCGTGGCATGTGCTGCCCTTGTCTCCTCTTTTGGATGGTCCCACCCTTGGTAAGGGATCTACCTGTGGGGAGAATTCTGAGGGAAGCCACGTTCACGTGAGCCTCGGGAGAGGCACCCAGGGAGTCAGCCCCTCATGGTGTGGGCCACATCTAGGCTGCAGGGTGAGGCACTGAGCACCCACACTGCGCGGGGGCTTCCACGTGCTGCCTTGTCAGCTTTTCCCCCTTAATGAAGAAGAAAACTGCCTGGGAGGTGAGGTGACTTGCCAAGGGAGAGGGGAGTCACAGAGTAGGGAGGGACTGGGCTTCCCTGGATCTTAGGGTGTGTCCATGTGTGCACTGAGAACCAAACAGGCTCGCCAGGAGGGGAGCTTCTTAAAAACAGGCAACCAGAGGGGCTGGTAGGGAGGTGATGGGGACCCCCACGTCCATGACCCGCAGGTGGGTGGAACAGGAGGCAGTCAGGCCAGCTGTGTTGGGGGATGTTGAAGGTCCCCACCTGGACCTTCAAGGTTGGAAGGGTGGCAAGGCCGTGTGTGTCAGAACTCGCTGGAGTGGGCAGGGCCTCAGCCCGGGAGAAGGAGGTAAGAGCAGGGGCAGGTCGTCAAGCCAGCTGTAGGTGCTGGAGTCTGAACTCCTGCAGGGCTCTGAGAACCTGGCTGTAGGAGCAGGTGGCATGCCCAGTGCTCAGGGCCATGTGCCCCAGTCCCTCCTCTGATGCACCCACCCACATCACCCTCCTGGAGGCAGGACCGGGATGCCTCCTTAGCAAACCTCTGGGGATCTTAGCCCCATCTTTTTAAAACATCATTTATTACACATGTGTAGTTACAAAGGTACTGAAGAAAAATTAGAAAATTCAGAGAAAATGTAAAAACAGCGCCACCTGGAAATAGCCAGCCAGTGTGTGGAGACTTCCTTACCTCACAGCTCCAACAGAAGTGTGGGGCTTGGCACACAGTAATTGTGCAAGGCATGCTGGGAGGGTGTGCTCTGGGCCTGTTTTCTACTTTTACACATGGGGAAACAGGCACAGTGGTTTGGGACAGTCATGGAGAGGTTGGTGGCATTGCAAGGGCTGCTGACAGTGATCCCCAGCCTCTGTGAAGACTCAGGCATGAGCCAGAGGTTATATGTGAGAAAGGGTCCCTTTCATTCACCAATTTACACATGCCCTCCAAACCCTCGTCCTGACCCTGCTGCTAACCTCCAGGCTCCTGCTTCCCTCCTCCCTGCCTGCCAGAAAGAGTAGCTGAGGCTCCCTGGCCTCAGCAGCCTCCTTTCCACCCTGACTGCTGCCCCAGTTCCATGAATTCTCAAGCCACCAGCAGCTCCAGCTGACCTGGCTTGGGGCCAGGGGCTCTGCCAGGCATCTGTGGCTCTTGATCCCTGCCTCCTTGGCATTCCCAGGCCTCAGCCCACTCTGTGGTTCTCCCCCAGCTCCCTGGCTGCCCTTCCACCTGGACCCCTTCTGTGGGGGCCACAATACCCAAAGGGGCCAGGTCTTTTCCTGGAAAGGGTAAGGCACCGCCCTCCCTCAGCTCCACACCGCACCCCAACCCTGCTGTGCCCGAGGCCACCAGCACGTTTTCAGTGCTCTGCTGTGAGCCCACACCACGCGCAGGCATCAGTGCGGCACATCAGTGCCCGATGTCACCCTCCCAGCCACTCTTTGAGGAAGTCGTTCTCATTACCCAGATTTTCCAGATGAAGAAACTGAGGCTCCACGCTCCGCGAGGTTAGGCGACTCAGGGAAGGCCGCAGCAGGGAGGGGGAAGTGGTCTGACTTCAGCGCGCATCGGCAAGGCGCGCCTCACGCCTACGGCACGCAACGCCGGCCGGCTCCACTCGCACTTGCGCATGGTCGGGCCGGTCCCGCCCCTCGCCCGTTCCGGTCCCGCCCCTCGCCCGTTCCGGTCCCGCCTCCCTCCTGGCTCCGCCCCCCGCCTGACGTCCGCGGGGCCGGGCCGCGGGCGCAGAGCGCAGGCAGCGCGGAGCCGCGCCGGGCCGGCCCCGCGCCCGCGCCGCCCGGTGTCCCGCGGCCCGCCGGCCGCTCGCGCCGCGGCGAGCAGTCCATGGTGCAGCGCATGTGGGCCGAGGCGGCCGAGCCCGCGGGCGGCGCCGAGCCGCTGTTCCCGGGCTCCCGGCGGAGCCGCAGCGTGTGGGACGCGGTGCGCCTGGAGGTGGGCGTCCCCGACAGCTGCCCGGTAGTGCTGCACAGCTTCACGCAGCTGGACCCCGATCTGCCGCGCCTCGAGGTGAGTGAGCTGTACCTCCCCAGGGAGGACCGGACGGCGGCCCAGCGTCCTTAGCTGGCCACCTCCCTCCAGCAGATGCATGGGTTGGGGGTTCCTTCTGCAGTAATCCCCCTCCTGTCTCCAGCCCCACGGCAGCAGCAAGGTGGGCATGGCGGCTGCCAGCACGCCTGTCCAACTGTTTGGGGTCTAGAGCTGAGTTTGCGCGCCCCCTCAGTTCGTGCTAGTGCCTGCTTTCCCCAAGCCCAGGTATGGCGACCCGAGCTCCCGCAGGGTAAGTAAACCTTTTCCCTGAACACTGTCACCTTCTTTGTGGCCTATGAACTTGCCAACCACAGCGGCCTGGCCTTATTTTATCCCCTTGCCTGCCAGGGCCTGCACCACATCGTGAGACTTCACGGTGCAGGTGTCCACAAGGGGATTGGGGTGGCTGAATCCTGGACTCCCCAGGTGACTGAGACTGCAGGGGCCTTCTGGAGCAGATATGGGTCTGGCCTCCCAGAACACAGCAACGCTGCTCAGCAGGCAGGGGAACAAGGCGTGGTTAGCTGGCCTCCAACATGTGAGACCAGGTGTCTAGGCAGTGAGAGCACAGGACACTTGGCAGAGTGTGATTCATTTGCGCCTGATTAGATAACATGCCCACATCCTTAATTCGCAAAGATTTGGGAGGATTCAGAGAAGGGGGATTGCTCACCCATCATGAATGGAGGCAGGAATAGCAGGTGAAGGCTGGGACTCTTGTTTCTTTTGTGTCCTGAACAGGGGCAGGGGCAGTGGGATGGTGGGTGATGTCCTCTGCCCCAGGCTGACTGCCCCTGATGCGCAGCAGAGGCAGTGGAATCAGAAGCAGCCCCCTCACCCCGCTCTGCCTAGATAAGGCCTGGACAAAGCATGTTTCTCTGCCCAGCTTGGGAGCTCTGTGGGGGCACCCCAGGCCCAGGAGCACTCCAAGCTTGGCCAGTGTTCAGGCTAGGCCTGACCCTCACCCCCAGCTTAGTCCTCATGGCGGCTGGAGCAGGACCCCTGGGAGCATGGGGGTGGGAGGCCTGACACCAGCCCAGCACTCATCTGGCTTTCATTATGTCTGGCAGCGCCTTGGGCTTTGTGTGCTGGGAGGGTCTGGCCTGAGTGCTCTCAGGGGCTGGGCAGGTTCCTGGCTGGGGTGGGGCCACTTCTCTCTGGCTCTGTCCATCTGCATCCCTGAGGAGCCCAGGGAGAGGCAGAGCTGAGCTCCCTCCCTGCCATGGCTGTCTATGGCTCATTCCGCTCTCCCTCCCTGGGCCTCAGCACCGAGGTGCAGCTCAGAGCTGCTGTTTAGAAGTCAGAGGGGAAGCTTCTGGCTGGAGCAGGAAAGCCAGGGTCCTGGCAGGAGAGGAGGCCACTGCCGGAAACCAAACACAATGACCATTTAGCGAGGGGGTGGGGAAGTCCCTGTCATTCCTGCCAACCACCACCCTCCACCCCGCCGCCATCCTGGGGCTGATTTCCTGGTGGCTGCAGTGTGCCAGAGCTGAAGTAGCCCTGCTTGAGGTCACTGTCCTCTCTGGAAACCATCAGGCAGTCTGCCTCCCCACCTCCATCCTTCTTCCCACCAAGCCTCTGCTAGGGTTTCCCTCTCTGGGGTGCCAGACGTCCTTGCACATCTGGTCACCCACCTGTCACCTCGACTTTTAGCCAAGCCACCAGTGGCCCAGCCCAGCCTGACCTGTGCTGTTCCATGCTTTCCCAAGGCCACCAGGTCCAGCCCCTGCCTTGGGTCAGTGGTTGCTCTGCCTGGCCCAGAGCTTGAGGGTCTGCAGTGCCTGCTATCTGTGGGCAGCAGAGGAGGTGGGATAGCCAGTCTCCAGCACATGGGGCCAGGTGACCAGGCAGTGAGAGGACAGGGCCTTCAGACCAGGGATGGGATTCATCTGCCTGGTTAGAAAATGTGCCAACACCCTGAATCTGTAGGGATTTGGAGGATTCAAAGAAGGGAGGTCATTGTCTTCGTCCTCCTGGCCTAGACCAGCCTTCAGGAGGTGCCAACCCCAACTTCTAGGAGCCTAGAGGCAGACAGGTGAAGCCCTGGACCTGGACACACACGGCCAAAGATGGTGGCCAGGATTCGAACGTGGGCTGTGCTTCCGGTGGGTGCCTGCCGTGTGCTGGCACTGGTGGGGCTCCGGTCGCAGTAGGGCCAGCTGGCTGGAGGACCACAACCTGGGGGCACCGAGCCCAAAGGCTGCAGTGAGGGACAGGGAGGGTTGTTCATATTCCAGAGGAAGGTGGCGGTGCTGCAGGCCAGAGGACCCTGGGACAGCTTCCAGGAGGAGGCAGGCCACAGGAGACCCAGTTTTTAAAAAATAGCTGACAGGAGGCATGCTTCCTGGGAGGCCCTGTGCTAGGTCATTTACATGCATTTTGTCCTGTGGGGTCAAGACTATTAATAGCCCATTTGACAGATGAAACAACTAATTAGACTGCAGCAGGCAATAAGCTGGTGGAGGCAGGCGGGCCCAGGAGCCTTCCTGAGAGGCCCAGGCTTCTCCCGTCCCAGGGGCCTCTCCCCCAGCGCTCTGCCTCCTTCCCCTGCTCTCTGGGCTCCTGATGGTACCAGGCAGCTCTGCAGCTCAACCCCAGGGCTCTTTAATACCTTTGACACTGGAGAGCCAGGGGCACAGCCTGAGGGGCCCCATGCACCATGATCTTCCCAGAGGGCTTCTTAGCTGATCCAAAGGCCCAGCTTTGCCGCCCAGCAAGTTCATGACCTCAGGCCCCCAGGACCCTCCTGCCGGCTTTTGCTTTGCTTCTTGGGGGACTGAGGAAAAGAGGAAGGAGGGAAGCAGTTTGGCTGGCCTGGATCCTCTTTCCCGCTCCAGGATGGGGACACTCAGGCATGCAAGGCTCTTCCCAGGAGGCTCAGGGTAGCCTGGAGATGACAGCCTGGTTGTCAAGCTCAGGAGGTGTCAGGCTGCAGGCAGGCAGGCCGGAGCCTGGTCCCCAACCCGGAGGTTGAGCAGCTCACAGGCCTTGTCTGTGTTGCCATGAATGGCGCAGGCAGACAGGCTCTGAAGGAGCCACTGGGGAGGTCCAGGAGGCTCACCCAGGAAGTCGAGGACTGGCTCCCAGAGGCTCCTGGCCAGCTTCCCAGACAGCTCCCACAGCGTGGCACCCCTGTGCCATGGCCACCTTGTCCCAGGGCTGGGCCTCCAGCCTCACGGGCCCAGAAACACTGTGTTCCTGGAGACGCACCTCCAGGGTGGCGACCCCACCAACCCCACTCTAAAGAGATAGAAGTCGAAATCCGCCAGCTGTCATGGAAGGAGCTGAGCCTCCAGCAGACCCAGTTCCTCTCAGGAGGGAGAGGATGGAGCAGGGCTGGCTGGGGGTGGGGGTCTGGGGGACCCTGCACTGGGGGTGTTGTCAGTGAGGTCCTCCTCCTCTGCTGTCTTGCCTCTTGCCTTGCAGTTGGCCTAGAGGCATGTTCGTCCTTCTGAACTGAAAGGCAAAGATCCTGGGGTCTGGGTGGAGGATTTCCTCGTCTACAGACGTGATGCTGGTCCGTCCCGTTAGGGTCTTGGTGTGGACAAGTGAGCTGGCAGGCCTGACAGGCATCCGCATGGGCCTGGCGTGGTGCTGGAGCTGAACAGGCAGCAGCGGCCACAGTTAGGTTTTCTGAGCAGGTGCCAGGCGAGCACCCGAGCCTTCCAAGTGCCCTGGACTCCCGGGGCACACCATCTGGCCCGTGAGCAAAGAGGCTCCCAGGCCTGGTCCTTGGAGCCGGCCTGGGGCTGTGGTGCCATCAGCCCTTCTCCACTCAGAGGTGCAGGTGTCAAGCACTGGCCAACCACACCCACCTGCAGTGACCTGAGGGAACCCTTCCTGTCTCTGCCCTCCTCTACCAGGGCATGACAGGGGCTGGCCCTGCTTTGAGGTTGTAACCATGGTAGGAACAGCAGCCAGGCCTGGGTGTGTCCACACACGCCAGGGTTCAAATCCCTGTCCTGGCTGCCATTTCCTGGCTCCTGACCTGGGTGCACCCCTGCCCAGCCGTTTCCTCATCCGTCAGGTGGAGTACTGGGAGGATTAGATGCAACGAGTGGGGGAAGGACCTGGCACCAGACGTGCCCACGCACGCTGTGGCCTGTGGTGCTGGTGGTGGGTCTGGGCCTTCAGTCCCCTTTCTTACCCACTTCTGGCTCTGGTGGCTTGCTTGCCTGGCAGTCAGGAGCTGGCTGTGAGCAGACAGAAGCACAGTGTGGACAAGGCCAGTGGCCCACCCAGTTGTAGGGCCAGGTCTCCCTTTCCCCACTCTTTCGCCTCCTTTGATGCTAACATGACAAGTCACAGGGCCCAGGCTGGCAAAGAGGGTCCTGGGACTGTGGGTGAGTCTCTTTAGGAATCAGCGCAGGCTGGTCACCCCACTTCACTGTCTGGGGTCATGGAGCTTCCTCAGTGCCTTTGCAGTCATGGGCCCAGCTCGCCTCGTTGCCGTGACAGCCAAGCACCCTGTTTCAAGCCCAGTGGAGGCTGCTGTGCTGGGGACCAGAAGTGTAGGTGACCCCACCCAGGGCTGGCCCCACATTCCTGGTGGGGTCCTGTCCATGTCCTGGGTCTCAGAGTTGGGGGCAGGCCAGGGTGGAGGGGCATGATGCTGGTGTTTCATCCCCCTCCCTTGTTGGGGCTCACGGCCTAAGAGCTGAACCAGGCCCTGGACATACTCTACTGGTCCCCTCCCCTGGGCCTCAGTCTCCAGCTCCATCAAATGGGGAGGGTGCTTGGCCACCAAGGACCTGAAGAACCTGGGGTTCTGACCCCCCTGCCCTGTTCTGGTTCTGGGTTCTGCGTTCCAGTCAGAGGCTGAGTCAGGGAGCTGCCCCACCACAAGGTGGGCAAGGCCCCTCCTGCAGATTTTCAGAGCCTCCGATGGGCCTCACACAGGCTCCCTCGAGGTTTTCCTGCCCAGGGTTCATTGCCACTCCTGGGGCTCTGGCCGGTCAGGTACTGCCCCCCTGCTGCCCAGCCATGCACACTCCACCCCCTACCAACACCTGTGGAAGAGCTGCTGTCCTCTCCACCCACCAGGCCAGTTGGACTCAGGGCCCTTTGTGAGGGATGGTTCACAGGTCTGGTGGGCCCTGGGGCAGGGCCTGGGTGCCCAGAGCTTCAGGATGCTGACAAGAGGCTGGCCAAGGCCCCATGATGGCCCCTGGTGACTCGCTAGCCCTGGGCAGCAGCTCAGGGGGTGCAGTGGGGTCCCTGAGGGTTTAGTGGCACCCCACCCAAGTGGCACCCCACCCATGTGAAGGGAGGAGACAGTGGTTCAGGCTCTGCCCTCCTCCCTGAGCCTCAGCCCTCGGTGTGTGCGGGTGGGAGCCACTGGTGGGGGAGAGGGCGGAGCTGAGGTAGCCCGTGGTGGCCATTATTCCACCTCAAGGGAACCTGGGCTCAGCGGTGATGGCTCCAGCTGGAGGAGACGTAGCTGGTCAGGTGACACACTGACACCCAGACCCTTTTACTTCTCCCTGTCCCGAGGGCCCTAGTCTGTGCCCCAGCAGACAGGA
This sequence comes from Sciurus vulgaris, assembly GCF_902686455.1. NCBI lineage: Eukaryota > Metazoa > Chordata > Mammalia > Rodentia > Sciuridae > Sciurus > Sciurus vulgaris. The sequence continues at coordinate 87,288,862 of NC_136476.1, read as the reverse complement.
AAGTGTGGGGCCCTGTCTCTAGGTCCCCAGGGCACCGCTGCCCTGTCTGCTGACCCAAGTCCATTCAGAGGCACAGCTGCTGACTGGGCCCTGGGGCCCTGAGGACCTGGCGCGTGCTGGGAGGAGGACAGGAAGATCCTCCCCTGAGGACACGCCAGCCAGCCGTGTGGCATTCTTTCCTCCTAGGAGCTCAGCACGGCCGCCTGGTCGCCGGCCTGTCGCTGCCCTTGGGGAGACATTTTCTCTGCCTCAGCTGTTTACGGGCCACTCCTCTCCGCCTGCTCCCAGCTCCCGGGGGGCCTGGGCTGCCCACATGGGCATCTGCTAGCAGAGGCTGCCCTGTGGGAGCCTGGTGGTCCAGAGTGTCCTGGGGACAGATCTCAGGGCTGTCGACTGCTTTCTTTCTGTCCCTGGAAGGGGCTCAGAACAGGAACGTAGGCCCGCACCGCTGTCTTCTGCCCTGGTGAGGGTGCTGGGCCCAGCGCTGCTCGGGCATCCGGCTTTATTGCTGCTGCTCTTACTCCAGGAAACCAGGGAGCTGGAGCAGCTCCCCATCTGTGGGCCCGGGTGGTGACACCCCATGGCAGGCATGCATGGTGCTGGTTTGCACCCCCAACCCACACCCAGCAGACAGAAGGGGCCCTCGGGTGGGGGAAGGGCTCAGGATCACATGACACTGCACAGGGCCAGGGCCAGCTGCTGGGCTGCCCGCCGAGGCCAGCGGCTCACTGAGGAGCTGCTATTTAGACTTGCTCCGGCATGGCCGAGGCCACCTGGCCCCAGGCTCTTCCTCTGGGTTGGCCTGACTGGACACTGATGAAGCCCTGCTGTGACTGGTACTGTGCTGGGCTCCCAAGGGGTTCAAGTTGAGTGCACCATGGCACGTGGCTCCTGCACGAGATCCCCGAGCTGCTGCTCGTGACGGGCCCAGTGTAGCTCAAAACTCTGGCCCAGGAAGACTCCCCAGCCAAACCTTGGACTCTTAGGAACCCTGTGGAGACAGGGTGACAGGGCCTAGGTCTCCGTGGCCTCTGACACTCAACTCCTCCAAGGCCGTTTTGTGTGCAGGGAAGGGAGAACATCCGTCTCATTTTCCTGAAACTGAGAGGAAGGCCTCCAGCACAGAGGCCGGAGCTCCCAGGCACGGCCACCTGGGCTGTGTGGGTGCGCCCGCAGGTTCCCAGCTGTCTTCCAAGAAGCAATGCTGGCCCTCTCTCCAGGGGGGAAGAGGGTCAGGAGCCCATGTGATGTCCACATTGATAGCTGTCCCATTGATAGTGAGCCCAGAGGGGAAGGGCAGAGGAAGTAGACTTCTGGAAGGGGGCTCCTGGGCTTCCAGAGGCCCTGAGGGCAGGCAGGAGGCACAGGCCTGGGTTACAGCCTGCAGCACTGGGCCTAGTCCTGTCTGGACCTTGGAGAAGGGCGACAGAGGCCCAGGCTAAGCTCGTCTTGCACCTGGGCCTTCTGGGATCCACACCCACCTGAGCAGTGGCTTTGGTCGCACTGGCCACGTGCCAGTCTTGCACTTCCCAGCTCCTACCTAAACTCTCAGAGGTCAGCCTCTGGTCCCTGTTCCCACCGCAGTAGATCCCTTCCCTGGACAGTGAGGTGGGAGCTCACTGTGCAGCCAGGGTGACCATGGCTAATCAGGATGCAGCCCCCAAGCTAGCCTGCCCAGTGGGTGGAGCCCATTTCCTTCTTACCCCGGGTCTGGGAGCAGCCAGAGGGCCCCCTTTCTGCCACAGTCTCACCTTGTGTTTAAGGGGTTCTGTGGACCCCGGCACCCGCTCTTCGCATCTGCGGCACCACTCATATCCGCTGCTCTCCCATGCGGAGGAACAGGTAGGACAGCTCTGTTGCCCAAGCGGGCACAAGGGCATGAATGAGCAGAAGGAAGGAAGTGGCCCTGACGTAGCGCTCAGGCACCACACACCTGCCCAGCCCCGTGATGCTGACCCAGGAGCAGCTTTCCCCTGAGCTGGGTCCGCTGGAGACCCTGGGGGCAGAGGAGAGGTGGGGCGGGATGGCTGCAGGCCCCGTGTCCTGAGGTGCCGCGTGGGAGCGGGATAAGCGGGTCCTGGGGTCCTAGCCACCATTCACCTGGTGGCTTGGTGATGGATCAGCTGCCCCTCAGTGGCACTGCCCATCTGTGAAGAGGCCGATCACAGTGCCCGTCCTGGAGAGAGGATGGCGCGAGGGGTGGGCCAGTCCTGAGCAGGAGCAGCTGGTTGGGAGTTGGGGAGCCCAGGGGCCCATTGCATCTGCACCGCAGGGTGTTACTGAGTGGGAAGTAGAATGCAGAGCGGCAGCCCCTGCCCTAATGTTCTCTTTTTACCCGGGACTTGAGGTCTATGTGGCCATCCATCTGTACCTCATCTTGGGGACAGAAGGCTGCACAGCCATCTCCCTGTGGCAGCAGCCAGGAAGGCCCCTGACGTCTGGGCCCACTGCCGGGCACTGTCTTGTAGAGCTCTACGCAGGAGATCGGTGAGGAGCTGGTCAACGGGGTCATCTACTCCATCTCCCTGCGCAAGGTGCAGCTGCACCACGGGGCCAGCAAGGGCCAGCGCTGGCTCGGGGTGAGTGTGGGCAGGGGTCTCCATTCAAGCCCAGGACACAGAGATCGAATGGCAACTGTGGCAGGCTCCTTCCCAGAGCTGCCCTGCACCGGGGTCCCATGCCTACCTGAGAAGACTGGGCCTGTGCTCCCGCCCCCTCCCCGTGGTCCCGCAGCCCCAGGTCAAGTGCAGAGGCCCTGCTGCCCACGGCTGAGTGTGGGGGAAGCCTTCGCTTCTCGTCAGGCCGCATTTGCACATTTCGCGTCGGGTTGCCTGGGGTTAACTCCCTATCACGGACGCTTCTGCGCAAGTCGCCATCCGCAGAGGACCTGCAGCTGTTCAGCCCCCTGCTGCTGTGCTGGGAGGCGACCTCCCTCTTCGTCCTGTCCACCCAGGGGCCACCCGCCTGTGCGTCCTGGTTGCTGCTCCCGCCCTCCCCAGGACAAGCCCTGTCTGCTCGCCTCTGGATGGGGCTCCTTAGGACCCTCCGAGAGGTCTGCAGTAGTCCGAGGCCATGATGGCTTCAGTGCACTGGCCAGAGGAGTCTGGTTGTGACCACTCCCATGCTTCAAATTCTACTCCCGAAGCTGAGACCCTTTTCCACTGGAGACCCTTCTGTCCCAACTCGCCTTGGAGTTTGGCCTAAGCTCCAGCCTCTGCGCCCTGGGGAGGCTCTTGCTGCTGCTGCAGCCTGTCCCTCCCTTGTCTGCCCCAGTGTGAGAATGAGTCGGCCCCGAACCTCTACGAGACCTGCAAGGTGCGCACCGTCAAGGCAGGCACGCTGGAGAAGCTGGTGGAGCACCTGGTGCCCGCCTTCCAGAGCAGCGACCTTTCCTACGTCACCGTCTTCCTGTGCACCTACAGAGCCTTCACCACCACCCAGCAGGTGCTCGACCTGCTCTTCAAAAGGTGAGCCCCGCCCCCAAGCCAGGCCGCGCCCCTCCAGCAGGGTCAGGGAGTGCCGTACCCTTCTGAGCCCCAGTTCACTCGGAAATTCAGGTGCTCAGAGCACCAGCCTCATGAGCAGCAAGGACCAGGTGGCAGGGTCCTGAGGTGCCTGCCCAGCCTGGGGCTGTGGAGGAGCTGCCCAGGGCTGCCTGAGGCAAAGCAGTTTCCCCATCTGTAAAGGAGGGTGCAGAGTCCATTTGGTGGGGGGACTGACGTAGCCAGAGCAGGGACCCCTGAGGTGAGCGAGGGCCCCAGGCCCACTGAGGTACTGGGAAGCAGCCGATTGGGCTCATTCGTTCAGTCAGCACGTATGCAGCACCTGCTTTGTGCAGGTACATTCCAGGCACCTAGCATGATTTGATGAAAAAGGCAGGAAGCTCCCTGCGGTCCTGGGCCCCATTCCTGCCAGGGGTCAGCCAGTAACCCTAGACGTCATAAGCAGGTACGGTAGATGTGACGCCCTCACGGCCTCCCCTAGATACGGCTGCGTCCTGCCCTACTCCAGTGAGAACGGCGGGCCTCAGGAGCAACTTAAAAAGTAAGTGAGCCTTGGGCTGAGGGCGGGCTTCTGTCCCCAAAGGAGGACATCGGGCTGTGCTTAGGGAGGGGTGGGCAGACACTGGCCTTCAGTTCTCTCTGGCAGGTCTGGGGCTTCACCTGCAGGAGGAGGACAGAGCTGTGTGTGAGGCCCCAGGCCTTTTGGGGACCAGAGGAGAGGCTAGGGCCCAGAGCCAGCCTGTGACCATCCGGGCCCACCAACCTGTCCTGTGTCCAGGCTGGACTGGAGGGGTGGGAGCAGCAGTTCCTGCTCAGCTCCTTGGTCATGGGTACCCAGCTGGTTCCCAGGGGAACTCAGTGATGCAGGGGACAGGCCATGCCCAGCTCACAGAAAACGAGGTCACATGGCAGCATGAGCCAGGTTGAGGTGTACTCAGCCCTGTGAATGCTAGACAGGAAGACAAACCTTGGTGGAGTTTGCACTCCAGGGAGAGGGGGCCTAGGAGGCAGGCAGGAGCGGAGGCCTCCCTGCAGAAGGCACATGCTGTCGCATCATTGCTCCAGGGCGCCCTCCAGTGGAGGTTCTTTGCAGCCCTGCCTGGTGACCTGAACAGCCAGAGGGCCTTAGACTGGGTTGGACTAGCCTCTAGAGGGATAGGGGAGGCACAAGAGCCCATCCCCACAGGGGGCTGTGGGAGGCTGTAGGGTAGGAGAGGCCAGACCTCTGACTGCTGCCCACCCTCCTGTCCCCAGTGCCATCTCCTCCATCCTGGGCACCTGGCTGGACCAGTACTCAGAGGATTTCTGCCAGCCTCCAGACTTCCCCTGCCTCAAGCAGCTGGTGGCTTATGTGCAACTCAACATGCCTGGCTCGGACCTGGAGCGCCGTGCCCACCTTCTTCTGGCCCAGCTGGAAGACCTGGAGCCCAGCGAGGCTGAGCCCGAGGGCGAGGAGGCCTGGGGTGAGTGTCTAGAGGCACGTGAGGGAGCGTCAGTTGGGGCCCGTAGGGAAGAAGCGCCAGGACTGGCGCTGGCCAGGAGCAGAGATGAGCCCTGCTGGTCGGGATGCAGTGGTCTGGGAGGCATCCTGGGTGGGCTTAGGGCAGGGCAGTCACATTGGGTCTGTGCCCCTGCAGCTCTGGCACCATCTCCAGTGCTGGCTCTGAAGCCAACTGCAGAGCTGCAGCCAGAACCGGCTCCAGCACCAGCCCTGGCACCCAGTCCAGTGGCAGCACCAGCCTCAGAGCCAGAGCCAGCTCCAGCACCAGCCCTGGCACCCAGTCCAGTGGCAGCACCAGCCTCAGAGCCAGAGCCGGCTCCAGCACCCATTCTGGATCAAGAGCCAGCACCAGCACCTGCTCCAGAGCTTGAGCCCATTGCGGCACCTGCTCTGGAGCCCGACCCAGCTCTGCCACAGACTCTAGAATCAGAGCCCACCTCAGCACCGGTTCTGTCGGCAGAGCCTTGCTGGCCTTCCCCCGTGTCCACGGAGGACGGGCTGAGCGAGGAGAAGCCTCATCTCTTAGCGTTCCCTCCCGACCTGGTGGCAGAGCAGTTCACGCTGATGGATGCGGTGAGTGGCTATGTGGGGCTTGGGCAGGAGGGAGTGGCCTCCCTCTGTCAGCCACGCAGACCTGCCATTCCCTGCTCCAGAGCCATGTTGCCATCCAACTTCGAGCTCCACCTGTGCAGCACACATGCCCCGGGCACATTCCTTAACCCGTGGATGTGGGATACCCCTGCTTCACCACAGAGTGACCGTGCAGACGCAGCTTGGCAGGCCTGACCCAGGGAGGACAGGTGCTCACCAAGGTGCACTCAGGCCTACAGGCCCCCAGCATCTGCCCAGGAGGCCTCAGCAGCCTCAGCACTTATTAGGCACCCCCCGTGTACCGTCCTGGCAGACTCCAGGCAGAGTTGTAGAGAGTGTGCACATGCACATAGAAGGCAGAAGGTGCCCCGGGCCTCAGGCAGGAGCCGCTTCCTGGTACTTGGACAGAGATTGGCAGAGAAAATGCCTCGCTTGCTTTCCTGCCGTGATTTCACCCTGGGTCCCTCATGTACAGGGTGTCCTGGGTGGTCAGGGAACAAAACCCAGAGATTCCCACAAGGTCAAGCGACATCCTCGGCTTCCTGAGCTCCAGCCCTGACCTCAGGGCTCCAGTGTAGGCCTGGGGGACAGTGGTTTATAGCAGGGCTGGATGACACTGACCTCCTCCCCAGGAGCTGTTCAAGAAGGTGGTGCCCTACCACTGCCTGGGTTCCATCTGGTCCCAGCGGGACAAGAAGGGCAAGGAGCACCTGGCGCCCACCATCCGTGCCACCGTCACCCAGTTCAACAATGTGGCCAACTGCGTCATCACCACCTGCCTCGGGGACCGGAGCATGAAGGCCTCAGACAGGGCCCGGGTGGTGGAGCACTGGGTTGAGGTGGCCAGGGTATGCTGTGGGGGGAGCCCAAGGACCCCCCTCACCTTCGCTTGTTCTCAGTGATGTGTGGTGTGTGGTCTGAGCCCCTGCACGGACCCCAGGCTGCTCCTCCCCAAGACCATGCTGGCCTCGAGTCTACACTCACTCCCCCAGGGCTCTGGCATGCCACCATCTCAGGAGGTGGCCCAGGGGTCCAGGCAGGAGCCGGCAGGAGCCCCAGCGGTGGCTCACAGAGTGCTTGTCCCCAGGAGTGCCGAGTCCTGAAGAATTTCTCCTCTCTGTATGCCATCCTCTCCGCCCTGCAGAGCAACGCCATCCACCGCCTGAAGAAGACGTGGGAAGAGGTCTCCAGGTGGGTGCTCCCTCCAAGAGTATGGGTGAACCAGGGCAGGCGTCGCCCCCAGGGAGCCTCTGCCCTGAGGCCCGGCCCCTGGAGGTGTGTTGGTGGGGCTGCTCTGCAGGTCTGAGTCGGCCTCCGCTTCCTCCCTGCCAGGCCCTGGGTGGAGCCAGCGGGGCAGTTCTCATGCTTCCCCCTGTGACCAGGATTGTGTCCCACCAGAGTCAGAACTGGTGAACACAGTTCTCAGAAGAAATAGGGACGGGGTCCCCCTTGCGCCAGACAGAGCTCCCCTTCGCAGGCCACGCCCCGAGGCTCTGGAACCCGTCTGCAGCCCATTTCCCAGGCAGTGAGAAGGCTGTGCTCTAAAAGAAAACGGGTTTGCCCTCACGTCCCTCCCCGCCCTTCCCAAGTGTCACCTTCTGTTCTCTCTTCCTACAGGGACAGCTTCCGAATATTCCAGAAGCTATCTGAGATCTTCTCTGATGAGAACAACTACTCCCTGAGCAGAGAGCTGCTCATCAAGGTCAGAAGGGTCCTGGGGTAGATGGAGAGGGAGACAGGCCAGGGTGTCAGATCCTTGTTGAAAGTTTCCTTGAAAACTTCCAGTCCTGTCTCCTCTGGATGAAGGGAAGAGGGATCTGTTTTGGGACAGGAGGACACCACTGTTCGGAGGACAGAGGAGTAGGCAGGGCCAGCCGACCTGCAGCTCTCTACTGGGATGTAACCTGCAGTCTGTAGGGTGGTCTGAGGGTGTGGCTGCCTCCCCCTAGCCACCCAGCCTGTGCCTGAACCCAGGCCCCTGACCCCAGTTCTGTGCAACTGCACATCCCAGGGGAGACGCCTGCCAAGAATTGGGAGCTGCATGGGGTGTCCAGGGGCCAGCCAACCAAAGGGGCCACCAGGCTTGGGTCCAGACCTCCAGGCTGGGGAGGCAGATCTGACTGCCCTTTGTGGCAATGGGCTCTGCCCCTAGAGCAGAGGCTGCTGGCGGGTCACAGAACCCTCAGGAGGCCACACGCTCCTTGGAACAGTGGCAGGTGCTAGGTGACCCCCCTCAGAAGCCTTCCTGTGAAGGAGCAAGCAGCGTCTCCACCTCAGTCCCCCACTGACTGGTTAGAGATGGCCCCAGGGACACCTGAGCGGAGGAAGTCAGAGTTCTCTGCAGGGGGTACTTCCAGGGCCCCACGGAGAAGGGGGCCTTTGCCTCAACCTTGGGACCCACCTCACGGGTGGAGCCTTCTCAGGGCTGGGGCAGGCAGGAGCCCAGACACCTTGTCCCTCTCCCCCTGAGGTTCAGCTCAGCTGGGGACCCTGGGCTTACAGGCTGACGTCAGTGACGAGTGGAGAGAAAGGCTTGTTCAGTGGGACAGGGTGGCCCAGGGCCCACTGGAAGGGACGCTTTCTAGCTCGGTTCCAGAAAGAACCCGCCTTGCCGAGAGCAGAAGTATCCCACGTTAGAAGTCCATGCCTATAGCATGTGGGAGCCTGGTCAGGGTTCTAGAAGCCGGGAGAGGCTGGAGGCCTCTGTGGGCCTCAGTTTTCTCATCTGGCAAATGGAAGAATATCCATGCCAATTTGCGAGGTGATGAGGCTCCAGTGGGAAAGGAACCTACGAAGCTTGGGCAAGCTGTGGCAGAGGGCGAGTCAGGACAGCGACAGTGCCGGGAACGTGTCCCGAGCCCCCTCTGCCCCCACAGTGCAGTCCTGTCCCTACTTTGTAGTCGAGGAAACTGGCACAGGGAGGCCAGGCCGCCAGCCCAGGGTCCCCACCAGTGACTGCCGGAGCAGGGCCTGGTGTGCAGCCGAAGGCCAGCGGCAGCAGAAGCCCTGGCACCAGCCGGTGGGCCCAGGGTCGGGCGCTGGTGGAGGGTGAGGGGGGCTTCTGACCCCGTCCTCCACCCTGGCAGGAGGGCACCTCCAAGTTTGCCACCCTGGAGATGAATCCCAAGAGAACCCAGAGGCGGCCAAAGGAGTCTGTGAGTGACCATGCCCACGCCAGGGCGGGATGTGGGTGCAGGGGGAGCTGCAGAGGAAGGGGCTCCCACAGCCCTTCCCATTGCCCCAGAGCCTGAAATGCCCCTCAGACCTGATCTCCTCTGGACCCAGGCAGGGCATCGTGGGAGGATGAGCTAAAGCCCCCAGACCCAGGGTCTGGCAGAGTCCTTAGGGGTGGGGGTGATCAGGGATCACATGACCTTGGGGATCTGAGGGACATGACCAGAGGCAGATTGGGGTCCATGGAGTCCAGGAGGGGGAACTTGGGCAGAGGTGGCTGAAGGTTCCCAGGCTGCTCCCAGTGGGAGGCCAAGTGCGGTCAGGGTCAGGCTAGGAAGCCTTCAGGGCAGGGCCTGGGCCTTGCTTATCACCCCACCCCCGCCACAGGGTGTCATCCAGGGCACCGTCCCCTACCTGGGCACGTTCCTCACTGACCTGGTGATGCTGGACACTGCCATGAAGGACTATCTGTATGTGAGTGAGCCCAGGGCCGGGGCCGGGGCCGGGGCTGGGGCAGGGAACTGGGCTTAGGGGCCGGATTCGAGAGCTGCTGACCCTGAGCCCTCGGTGCTGGTGAGAGCTGGAGGCCAGTTTGCAGGCAGGACAGAGAGCCCTCAGGTGGTGGCCAGGGCAGGAGAGTGAAGCAGGCCCTGAATCAGGTCAGACCACAGGTGGTGGCCACACAGGGCCGCCTTACCAAAGCCTGTCTCTCTCTTGTCCCCAGCGGGGCTTGAGCTGGAAGCCCCAGAGCCTTGTCCGTGGGGTACCCTGACCGGCGGCTCTCGTGGTAGTGCAGAGGAGGTGGGGGCTTGAGGGAGGAAGGGCACTGTGAGGGACATGGCTGCTGTCTTGCAGGGGAGGCTGATCAACTTCGAGAAGAGGAGGAAGGTGAGCAGCTGCACACTTGGTGGCCTGAGCGGGCCGGGAGGCGTCGGGCTGAGCTGGCTTCTGGACTGGCTGTGGGACGTGGAGGAGCCCGGGGGCGACGGGGGCCCAGCAAAGCCCCAGAGGGCAGCCCTCCCTGGCTGGCCAGGCCTCACCCTCCCGCCCCACTCTGCAGGAGTTCGAAGTCATCGCGCAGATCAAGCTGCTGCAGTCCGCCTGCAACAACTACAGCATCGCGCCTGCCGAGCACTTCGGGTCCTGGTTCCGGGCCCTGGAGCGGCTCAGCGAGGCCGAGAGGTGAGGCTGGGCAGGAGTTGGGGACATCGAGGGTGGCCTGTACCTGGACTGGCTCCAAAGAGCTTGGGACCTGAGCCTCTGGTCAGGGTCAGACCTGTGGCCTGGTGACCAGGAGGGCCAGGGCACCCTGGCGCAGCCACAGGGTAGGCCCTGGCAGTCCTGCCTGCCGCTCCTGCTAGCCTCATGGCACCCCTGCCCGTAGCTACAGCCTGTCCTGTGAGCTGGAGCCCCCCTCTGAGTCTGCCAGCAACACCCTCAAGACCAAGAAGAGCACCGCCATTGTGAAGCGCTGGAGCGAGTAGGTGCCTGGACCCCAGTGGGCAGGGCCCAGAGGAGCTGCAGGGCTCAGGGCGGGCCTGGGGAGCCTCTCAGGCTGGCGCTGGGCAGCCACCCCCGCGAGCCGCCCCTGCAACGGGGCCTCGGTTTCCTCCCCCGTGAGACCAGTACTACTAAATGAGCTCAGACGGCTGTGGGGTGGGAGGGGCGGGTCCTGGTGTTGACCAGGCCTCCAGCCTAGTGCCCGGTACAGAGGGCAGCAGGGTCGGGGACAGGGTGGGGTGTGTCCTTCCAGAGGGGCCTCCGGTCAACTGGCCCTGCCGTCTAGCCGCCAGGCCCCCAGCACAGAGCTCAGCACCAGCAGCAGCTCCCACTCCAAGTCCTGTGACCAACTCCGGTGTGGCTCCTACCTCAGCAGCGGCGACATCACGGACGCGCTCAGCGTGCACTCAGCTGGCTCCTCCAGCTCCGACGTGGAGGAGGTCAACATGAGCTTTGTCCCAGAGTCCCCTGATGGCCAGGAGAAGAAGGTGACCACCTGCCCTCCCCCCAGCCCTCCCTCCTGGTGCCAGCGTTCCACACAGGGAAGCCCCATCTGACAAACCCCGCTTCTAGCAGCCCCCTGATGGCTGCCAGCGGGGTGCTCCAGAGGGTCTGGGCCTCTGCTGATGTCGCCATCCCCCCCAGTTCTGGGAGTCGGCCTCCCAGTCCTCCCCAGAGACCTCCGGCATCAGCTCAGCCTCCAGCAGCACCTCCTCATCCTCTGCCTGCACCATGCCTGTGGCCACCACCCGTACCCACAAGCGCTCCGTCTCAGGGGTCTGCAGCTACAGCTCCTCCCTGCCGCTCTACAACCAGCAGGTGGGCGACTGCTGCATCGTCCGCGTCAGCCTGGACGTGGACAACGGCAACATGTACAAGAGCATCCTGGTGAGCCCGGTGGCCGGGGCAGCCCCTTGCGCCCTCGCTTAGCCAGGAGGCAGAGATCGTTGAGCGCCAAGGTCCATCCCAAGCCCTCCTGGAGTTGACTTTCTAGTGGGTCAGGAAGGGCAGGCAGGAACAGAGAAGACAGTGGTCAGTGCCAAGGGCTTCACCTCAGGGAGGTGGGGGCAGCAAGGAGGCCGAGGCGCAGGAGCAGGGTCTGACTTTGACTTTCCTAAGGAAGGAGATGCAGCTCCAGAGGTTGGAGCAGAGGAGGCAGCAATGACTTTCGGTACCTCCACGGAGCATTGGCTGCTGGAGAGCAGGGAGGCCACTGTGGTGATCCAGGCCAAGAGAGTGGGGCCACTCTCACCCATTCTCCCCCATAATGGCAGCCATGGAGGAGCCAGCAGGGCGAGCCTGGATGTCATTTGAACACAGAGCCAATGGGGTCTGGTCACAGGATGCATACAGACATGGAGGGCAAGACTGGAGAGATCCTCCAGGTCTCTGGCTGCAGGGAGCCATTTGCCACCCCTTCCCCACCGGGTCGGGTGCTCCATTGCATACCAGCCTGCACCCAGCCTCCTGCTGCCACCAAGCACTCAGCTGCATGACCCTGTGTCTAGACCCTGCCTGTGCTCTGGCCCTCAGGGTCAAGGCCTCTGACCTGTGCCACCCACCCCCGGCCTCCAGGCTTGGACTAGAGGCTGTCTGTTCCCTAGACTCGTCAATCCTGCTGTCCCTGAGGAACACACTGCTCCCCAGGGTGACATGGGAGGAGGTGGGCTCTGTTGTGGGAGAAGGGGACTAGGAACAGTGGGGAAAGCCCCCCTTCATTCCACGGAGGCTCCCCTCAGGGAACAAGAGAAGGAGTGAAGGCCACTGAACGCGTGCACTCCTGTGCTCAGAGCGCAGGTGGCTCTGGAGGGTCCCTGGCCACTGCACTCTGGGGAGCCACTCTGGGGCCTAAAGGACTGTCCCCTGCTTTATCCAGGTAACCAGCCAGGATAAGGCTCCCACCGTCATCCGCAAGGCCCTGGACAAACACAACCTGGATGAGGATGAGCCCGAGGACTACGAGCTGCTGCAGATCATCTCCGGGGATCGCAGTGAGTGGGAGTCGGGTGGCCAGGGTGAGGGCGGAGGGACTGGTAGCTCTGCCGCAAGGCGGCCCTGGACACATCCTGCCAGCCTTAGCCCCGCTGACCAGGGCGCCCATCAGCCCTACGGTTCACATTCTAGACCCTCCCCCAGCATCTGGCACCACTTTGGTTTGGTGGGCAGGATTGGTGGCACCCCCGCCTTACAGAAAAGACTGAGGCCAGGGAGGCAGAGGAAGTGCAATCAGAGTCCCCGGAGCCCAGCCAGCTTGGGTTGACAGCAGGCTGTAGGCCAGAGGAGATGCAAGACTGACCCAGAGTAAGGACTTGCTGGTGACCTGGGACCCATGGGGTGCAGAGGCATCCTTGACCCCAGCACAGGAGGCCTGGGGTGAGGCCTGCCTATTTTGGGTCCTCAGAGCCGTTGTCATTAGTAGGGCAGTATTCAGGGGAGGTGGTCCAGATTCTGCAAAGCCTGCTCCGGTTAGAGTCAGGACCAGCAAATGTAGCTATGTGGGCAGCATGGGGTGATCCCTGGCCAGCTCTAGGCTGAACTGGGACACTGGAGATCAAGACCCTTGTTACACAAGATCTGATAAGGGCCTCTGCAGTCTATCTGTCTTCAGACAGGAAGCAGCACGGGGTCCTTGGTGGTCCTGAGCCGGACTGGAGGGATCTCAGGCCTGTGGCTTAGGCCTGTCCTAGAGGAGTCTCAGGTATTGATCCTGTGGGGACCTGTAAACACCATGGCCACCCCCTGCCCCTCTCCCACCAGAACTAAAGATCCCTGAAAACGCCAATGTGTTCTACGCCATGAACTCTACTGCCAACTATGACTTTGTCCTGAAGAAGCGGACCTTCTCCAAGGGGGCAAAGGTCAAGCATGGAGCCAGCTCCACCCTCCCTCGCATGAAGCAGAAAGGGCTCAGGATTGCCAAGGGCATCTTCTAAGGACCAGCCTGGCCAGTGGCTGAGCACTTAGAGACTGGAGTGGCCCAGGCCAAGCAGCCCCCTTCCACCCCACTGCCAGCCCAGGCCACCCCCAGACTCCAGTCACCTGCACCTCTTCTGCTGCCGGGATTGACACCTGTCGTTGGACAGGCTGACCTGGCCTCCGTGGACCACTCGCTGCCTTCGGTGCCTTCTGCTCTCTACAACCAGAGGACTAGCTGACCTTAGCTAAGAAGCTCTGCCAGCGGGCATGGCTCTCTGCCTGCCCCTGGACACTGCCCTCTGTACAGTTCCTGACACCTCAGGTGCAAGTCACCACCACCTGTGCCCGCAGGGACCCCAGGGCACCCCTGGCCCAGTGGGTCTGACCACTGCAGTTCTCTCCTGGTGCCCACGGGCATTAGCCTGTGACCCTCCTGGGGTCCCAGCCCCTGCTCCCACCACTCTGGCCTTTCTCAGGCTGCACCAAAGAGTCCATCTCTAGGGCCAGCTGAGAGTAAGGGTGTCACCTGCCTCGCACCCAGCCGCCTCGGGAGCGGAGAGAGAAGCCTCCGCGTCAACCACGCTCTTCACCTGGCAAGCGAGGACATTCCCATCGGTGTCGGATCTTGTGCCACCGGAAGTGCCATTCACACTGCATCCTGGGCTCTACGAGACCACACGAGACGGGGCTTGAGGGAAGGAGGGCTTGGGGGGAGGGGAGGGGATTGAATATTTGTATAAAAAAACAAAACAAAAAAAAGTTTACTGATTGGGTTGGGGCAATATTTATTTGTTGTAAATAGAAAATGCTAGACTTGAATATTATATTAAAATCCTGTTTCTACTATAGCCTGGTCATTATGGTTTTGTTCTTTCATTGCCTGTAGTAGCATAAATGGGACGGACTTCCACATTTCATGTTGAAATAGGACATCCCACAGGACTCTCACTTTATTTTCTGTAGACGTAAGAAGGGCCAGCCGCTCTTCTCGGGCATGCCAAAGGAAACATCTACCTCACGTGCACACGTCGACCTCAGCATCAGTGAGCTGGGAAATGTGCTGAGGGCCCCTCAGAACTCCTGGAACTCGAGATTGGAGGTGCTTTCACAGAGCATGAATCAACCCCTGAAATTTCGGTGTTTTTACAAATAATATTTACAACATAAAATGACAGAGTAGGAAGCTCCAGGGTTCAGTCTCTCCAGGGAAACAGCCATCAAGTTGGGGATGGGAGGGAACTATTGAAATCACCCACTTTGGAACACGATCATACACAGTAACCTGTGGAGCACTTGACCATGGAAGATGCTGCTGAAGTTCAGTCTCCATCACAGGTGATCCCCAAGACAAGGGAACAGGAAATTTAGTGACTGCACACAGCAAGGAATACAGTCTACACAAGCATAATTTAGAAAAGTCACAGTAAAGACAGAAGACAAGCCTTCTACAAGCAACAAAAGCAATTCCTGGGGAGGGAAAATCTGCTTTTCAGAGTGATCACATGGTAATGCTCAATGTTCAGTTATCCCCAAATCACAAAACATACAAAGAAAATGAAAATATGGTTCACTTGCAGAAAGAAAAAAGGCTTTGATAGAAACTATTCCTGAGGATGCCCAGACCTTGGAATTAGTAACCAAAGATAGCTCATCACTGGACTTAAATACATTCAATGAACTCAATGAAATCATGGACCAAGAAATACAGAAAACCATATAAATTATGTATAAACAATGGGCAATTCAATGAGTAGTTAGAAATGATTTTAAAAAAACAGTTTGGAACTGCAAACATTAAATAATAACTAAAATAAAAAATTGGCTGGAGGGGTTCAACAGCAGATCTGAGGAGGTAGAAGAAATAATCAGTGTACTTGAAGATGAGACCATTGAAATTATTCTGTATGAAGAGCAGAAAGGAAAGAGTGAAGAAAAACAAGTCCAAGGTTCTGTTCAGATATGACCAAATGTACCAACATATATACAATGAAAATTCCAAAAGAAAAAGGGTAGAGAAGTTATTTGAAGAAATAATGGTCAAAAACATCACAATTTTGATGAAGAATGTAAAGAGACATACCTAAGAAGTTCAATAAGTCTCAAACTTCAATTTCAAAGAGGTCCACACCAAAACACACTACAGACAGATTGTCAAAAGACAAAGAGAAAATCTTGAAAACGCGGGAAAAAGCAATCTGTCATATACAAAGGATCCTCAGTAAGGTCAGCAACTGATTTTTCTTTTTAAAAAATAGAGTCTAGAGGCAGTGGAAGAACATAACAAAGATGTGCTGAAAGAAAAAGCAAAACTTCCTTTAAGAGTAAAAGAGAAATTAAGACATTCCCAGATGAAAAAAAGGTAAGGGGATTGTTGTTAGAAGACATGCCCTACAAGAAGTGCTTTTAGTCCTTCAGGCTGAAATGAAAGGCTTAGAATGTGACTCAAAGCCATGTAAAGACGTAAAGAGCTGGTAGAGGCAACCAGTAGGTAATCAGAAAAGAGAGTGGAGTTGCACTTGGGCTTCACTCCTCTTTTTTACATGTGATTTAAAAGTAAGAATCATCAAACTAATTATAAATCCATACTACTGAGTATAAATCTATAGTCTGTGACAATAACAATATAAGGGGAGGAATGGAAATAGATAAGAGTATTTGTATACTACCAAAACTAAGTTGGCATTCAACAAGATGGTTAGAAATTAATTAATTGAAGATAACCACTAAGAAAATGATAAAAGGACTAAAAGAAAGGAGAATCAAAATGGTACACTACCGAAAACTCAACTATTCAAAATACATATGCATTAAAAGACTGTGCATGTTAACTACAAAAACCAAAACTAAAGGGACTGGGGATGTAGTTCAGTGGTAGAGCACTCAGCCTGGTACATGGGAGACCCTGGGTTCAATTCCTAGCACCACAAAAAAAAAAAAAAAAAAAAAAAAAACTAGGCCCATAAAAAACAATACTTAAGGAACTTGAGCAAAGAGCATATTAGACATACAGAAAAAAATAGTTAAATGGCAGAAGTAAGACCTTCCCTCTCAAGAATTGCTATAAATATAAATGGGTTAAATTCTCTAAAAGGCAGAGATGGGCAGGATTGGTTTGAAGAAAAAAACCTGAAAATATGCTGTATTCACAGAAACTCATTTGAAACACAAAGATACAGAAAGATAGGAAAAGATATTCCATGAAAATAGTTTAGTGTAATAACAACTATAATAGCAGGCAAAATTTTATGTCAAAAAGGTAGCAGTAGGCATGAAAGCTCTGTATATATTGAAAGAAGTTTCAACGAGAAGATAAAGTTGAAAGATGCACATCTAATAACATCCCCAAAATGTATGAGACAAAAATTGACAGAATTGAAGGGAAAAAAGTGGGAGACTTTGAACCCAATATTGACTAGAACCATCAGCAAGAAGATGGACGAGGAAACAGAGGGCTGGAGAAAGACGGTAAGCCTCAGCTGCAGCACACATACACAGCGTCAGAATATGCGTGTCTCTCAACTGCATGTGGAACAGTTGCGGTGTGTTAGGCCAGAGATAATCAGTACATTTAAGAGACTGAAAGCATACCAGAGTATCTTTCCAAGTACAGTGGAATGAAACCGGAAGTCAAGGGCAGAAGGAAGCCAGTTCTGCTCATAAATACATATAAATTAAACAGTGCACTTCTAAACAAGCCAAGTGGGTCAAAGAAGAGGGCATAGGGAATTAGACGATGTCCGGTAAGAATGAAAACAAAGCATACCAAGACTTAGGACATAGTGAAAACAAAAGCATTGCTCATAGGGAAATGGAGAGTGGTAAACACCCACATTAAAAAAGGAAAGCATCTACAGTGGGAGCAGAGGCACACACCTGTAATCCCAGTGACCTGGGAGGCTGAGACAGGAGGACTACAAATTCAAATTCAAGGCCAGCCTCAGCAGCTTAGTGAGACCCTGTCTCTAAATAAAATACAAAAAAAAAAGGGGGGCGGGCTATGGATGTGGCTCAGTGGTTAAGTGATCTTGGGTTCAACCCCTGGTACCAAAAAAAAAAAGAAAAGAAAAGCTGGGTGCAGGGGTGCACACCTATAATCCAAGCAGCTCAGGAGGCTGAGGCAGGAGGACCAAAAATTTGAGGCCACCCTAAGCAACTTAATTGAGACTATCAAAAAAAGATGGGGTGGTGCTGGGGATGTGGCTCAGTGGCTAGCGCCCTTGGGTTCAATCCTTGGTACAAAAAAAAAAAAAAAGAACAGTAACCTCAAACCAACAGTGAAACAGTGTGCTTTGGAACAAAAACAAAGAACCCTAAATCCAAAGCTAGCAAAAGGAGGGAAATAATAAAAATTAATGCAGAGACAGAAAAGAAAGAGCCATAGAGAACATCACTAAAGCCAAAAGTTGGTTCTTTGAAAGGATCAATACAATTGACTAACCTTTAACTAGGTAAAAAAAAAAAAAAGAAGAAGTAAAACAGAGGGTTCACATTACTCAACTTGAACGGGAATGTGGGAATGTAACTACCAACTTTGCAGAAATGGGAAGGCCCGTGGGAGCTGGGGCATGTTTGCATGCTGACCCAGCCACACCCAGAACAGAGTGCCCCACAGGCCACGTGCTACAGCGAGGACAAACCTGGGACCATCAGGACTTCCCTGCAAGAAACATCTCAAACAGGCAAGTCCATAGGGACAGAAAGCCGTAGAGTTACCAGGCTGCAGGGAGCTCGTGTTCAGTGGCCGCAGAGTTTCTATTGGGGGGATGATAATTTCTGAAGATAGTAGTGGTAACAGTTGCTGACAGAATAGAATTAATGCATGTAACCTTTCTCCTAAAAGTAGTAAAATTAGCCTTCAGTTATTTTAAATGTATTTTTTCACAATTTTTAAAATATAAAGTTTGAGGCAGGTTGTGATGGCATGCACCTCAGTCCCTCTGGAGGCTAAGGTAGGAGGATTATGGAGCCCAGGACTTTGAGACCAGGCTGAGCAATGTAGTGAGACCCCAGCTCAAAAAGTAATAATAACAACCTTTGCAAGGACCATTCCTGACCCGGGATGCTGGTTGCCTTTCTACAGCCAGGAGGAAGCGGGACATTTGACACTTGTCCTGTTGGGTTTCTTTGACCACCAATTAGGAACTTGCAGAACTCAACCCTAGGTTGGGAAACGGCACCGACCGGGCGTGCAAGGTGTCGAGGAAAGCCCTGAGGAAGAGGGTCAGCCGTGGAGGGGCTTTGCCTCCTCGATGCCCTCAGGACCCTGGCACTTCTCCCTCACTGTAGTCCTCCTGGAATCCTTGCTCCAGGCCCCCAATCTCCTATCCCTGTTGGTTTTGTGTTTGGGGAGCCTTGTGATGCGCTGCCTAAGGCCATAGTGCCCTTCCATAGGCACCCCTGCCACCCATGAGCCAGCCCCGCATCCTGGCTGCCCCATGTACCACTGACTACCCAAAGGGCCCCAGACAGCTGAGCCCTCTGCCAGGTGCCTCCAGCCACTTATGCTGGCTGGGGCCTCATAGATGCTGAGTGCTGGTTTGCCAGGTCTGGGTGCTGATTCCTGCCGGCAAAAGACCCCACACTCACCCCCCTGCCCCGTCCCTTTTCTAAAATGAAGACTGGACTTTAAATATCCTGCAGCCTGGGGACTGACCGAGACGACCTGGCAGCATGAGGCCACGGGCCTGCTGCTGTTGAGGATGGCTGGCAGCCCTCCTTCCTCTGACCTGGGAGTGAAGACAGACTGCAGACCGAGAGAGATGCGGTTTTATTCAGAGGAGCTTGAGAGGAAGTGGACCCTGGGGTCCCGCCTTGTGCCCTCCTGAAACAGTAGAAGTCAATGACTACAGGCCCAGGGGCACCTCAGAACTGCCCTTGAGGCACCGGCACAGTCTGGGAGTCATCCACAGGGAGTGCGGGGACCCTGGGATTGGTCCACAGGGTGGGGGGTCCAGGGACTTGTTGGCAGGGGCCACTGGGGGAACCAGAGAGTCACTGGGGGGGCCAGGGAATCATTGGCAGGGAGTGCAGGAGGGGGCAGAGTCATTGGTGGGGGTTACTGAGGGGCGCTAGCGGTGGCAGGGAGCCGTTGACCGGGGGCGCTAGGGGTGGCAGGGAGCCGTTGACCGGGGGCCCTAGGGGTGGCAGGGAGCCGTTGACCGGGGGCCCTAGGGGTGGCAGGGAGCCGTTGACCGGGGGCGCTAGGGGGGGCAGGGAGCCGTTGACCGGGGGCGCAAGCGGTGGCAGGGAGCCGTTGACCGGGGGCGCTAGCGGGGGCCGGGACCCGTTGACCGGGGGCGCTAGGGGTGGCAGGGAGCCGTTGACCGGGGGCGCTAGCGGGGGCCGGGACCCGTTGACCGGGGGCGCTAGCGGGGGCCGGGACCCGTTGACCGGGGGGCGCTAGGGGTGGCAGGGACCCGTTGACCGGGGGCGCAAGCGGTGGCAGGGAGCCGTTGACCGGGGGCGCTAGCGGGGGCCGGGACCCGTTGACCGGGGGCGCTAGGGGTGGCAGGGAGCCGTTGACCGGGGGCGCAAGCGGTGGCAGGGAGCCGTTGACCGGGGGCGCAAGCGGGGGCCGGGACCCGTTGACCGGGGGCGCTAGGGGGGGGCAGGGAGCCGTTGACCGGGGCGCAAGCGGTGGCAGGGAGCCGTTGACCGGGGCGCTAGCGGGGGCCGGGACCCGTTGACCGGGGGCGCTAGGGGTGGCAGGGAGCCGTTGACCGGGGGCGCTAGGGGGGGCCGGGACCCGTTGACCGGGGGCGCTAGGGGTGGCAGGGACCCGTTGACCGGGGGCGCAAGCGGTGGCAGGGAGCCGTTGACCGGGGGCGCTAGCGGGGGCCGGGACCCGTTGACCGGGGGCGCTAGGGGGGGCAGGGAGCCGTTGACCGGGGGCGCAAGCGGTGGCAGGGAGCCGTTGACCGGGGGCGCTAGCGGGGGCCGGGACCCGTTGACCGGGGGCGCTAGGGGTGGCAGGGAGCCGTTGACCGGGGGCGCTAGCGGGGGCCGGGACCCGTTGACCGGGGGCGCTAGGGGGGGCAGGGACCCGTTGACCGGGGGGCGCTAGCGGTGGCAGGGAGCCGTTGACCGGGGGCGCAAGCGGTGGCAGGGAGCCGTTGACCGGGGGCGCTAGCGGTGGCAGGGACCCGTTGGCAGGGGACTCTGGAGCAGTCCCCTCACCCACTACAGTGGGCAGTGCCTGGTAGGTCTGTGTCCAGTACTTCAGGTAGCGGGTCCTCAGGTGCTGCTTCATGGAACTGCTGTCCATTTTCTTGGTGATCTCCAGGTAGTTGCCATCCTCCAGGGTGTAGGGGTACCAGTGTGTGGGCACAGCCGAGTGGCCCATGTTGGGGTCCCTGCGGAGTGAGAAGAGGCTGGGCAGGGGCCAAGGGCTCCTAGGAGCTGCAGCTCTGGACTCCAGCAGGTCCGTGTCCACTACCCTGCACAGCCCTCTGCCCTCCGAACTGACCTCATGTACAGAAGGGGACACAGAGGCTCAGGTTAAATGACTTGCCCCAGGTCTCCCCGCTGGCAAGCAAGGGAGGAACAGAGCCCAGGCCTGCAGGGCTCAACCCCACACCTTACCCACTTCTGGCAAAGTTGGTCCAGTAGGCGATCATGGCCTTGGAGACAGTCCTGTCTTGGGGCCGGTAGCCCAGTGGGGTGGCAAAGGGCTTTCCAAAGATATACTGCAGGTCATCAGCGTGGTCCGCCCCCACCCATTTGGGGTAGATGGGCATCCGAGAGGGATGGGAGAACAGGTAGGAGTAGGTGTGGGCGCTCCTGAGGGGTGGACAGAAAGCTGGGTTGGAAGGGGCCCTGCGGGTGGGCCCTGGGGGGCGGTCATTGGGGAGCAGAGAAGGATCTGGGGACTTCCCTCCCAAACTCATGAAGAAAGTGGGGTGTTCACACCTGGGGAAGGAAAACCTGCAGCCCAAATTCATGGAGTCTACAGTTCCATCGTGTTCGTGCCTCGCCTCCATAAGAGGTTTGGAGGCACCTTCCTCCTGTGACTGTCCATGAAGGACTTCTTCCTCTGCATGGGAATTTGCACTCCTCACTTGACTGGACTAGGTAGGGCATGTGTCCACATGTGTCTCCCTTTTTGCCTTGATTGGCAGGAAGCTCAGCTGAATTTGTTTAGTTGGCCAAGAGGCCTCAGCAGCAAGGTGAGGCATCTTAGATGTCCCCTCCCCTCAGGGAGCCACCCACTTCCCAGACCCTCACCTGGCATTGGCTCTGTGCTGTGCCAGGGCGATCTCTGTGGGCATCAGGAAAAGAATGTCAGTCTCCAGGTCCACCACAGTCTTTTTCCTGGTCTCCTGGGAGGAGTCCTGGGCCCAGGGCTCAGTGTAGACGTTGAAGGTGGCCTGGGCACCCCTGAGCCCCTTGGTGACAGTGAGCCCGCTGACCAGCCTGTAGAAGTCCTCCCTGAAGGGAATGAACAGGCACTGGACTCTCCGCCTAGCACCGCCTTCCCCTAGGACCACCCCAGCCTGGCGCCGACTTCCTGCTCTCGACCTCTGCTGAGGCCTTGGCCAGCCTTCCCGAGGAGTTTCCTTCCCAGCTGTCCTCCAGCACATGACCCCCGGGACCTGTGCCCCTGCTCACTCTGTGATGTCCTGATTGTCCTTGTTGATAGCTGGCAAGTCCACACCTGCAAAGAGGTGTCCGTCCATGTTGTTGGTGCCTGCTAAGTAGTCGATGTCAGCAGCATTGGCGAACAGGTGGACAGGGTCATCGGGGATGAAGTCTCCATCGATGACCGGGACAAAGGCCAGATAGTGAAGCACAGGGTCTAGGTGGAGAAACAAGGGGCTCTTGGACCTCACAATGTCCCCCTGCCCCCCTTGGCCTTGTACAGCTTGAGTCCATCTCCTTCCTTCTCTGGTCTAGACTGGAGATTCTCAACCCCAGGACCAGGAACGTTTGGAACTAACTGGACAAGCCTGCATGGTGGGTAGCACTGTCCTGTGCAGGGTGGGAGGTGGAGCAGCATGCCCGGCCTCAACCACTCGATGCCAGTGACACCCCTCTCCAGCCATGTCAATCAAAATGTCTGCCAGCTGCCACAGGTTCCCACCTTAGAACCCACTGCTCTAGGGGCCAGGTCTGTCCTCCTGCTCCAGCAGCAAGTCCCCTCCCTCCCCACCATCTCTTCTCTCTCAACCGTAATCAGGAAAGGAAGATCTGGAGTTAGCTGAGAGGAGTGCGGGAGGAGGCGCCCACGACAGGGCTGGGTTCTAGCCTGTTGGTCTGCAGCCTTCCAGAACCCGGACCATGCCTAGAGGACCTGGCTCAGGGCAGGGGAGGCCTTGGCTTTCATTTCATTCCTTCGGTTGAGCTCCAAATAAGATAGTTGTTTTATTGGCCTGAGTGTGTAGCTCAGTGGCAGAGACATGCTTAGCAAGCACAGGCCCTGGGTTTGAAACCCAGCACCCAAAACAAAAAAGAAATAGAGTTGGTTTGCATCTGAGCCCTGTGATATTCTTTCACAGTAGTAAAAGATGCAAATGTAGGGCTTCACAGATTTGCTTTGGGGGAGAGCAAGGGATTCCAACTGTGGAGCTGGCAAGTGTAGGAGTTGCCGGTGGGACCTCTGAAGGGCCAAGCGCTGCCCTAGGTGCTCAGCCAGTGTTTGCTGAAGGAGCGGGGACGGAAGCAAGTGGGCGAGCGCACAGAGATGTGGGCCTGTGCACCTCCTAAAACGTGCGGAGTCTGGACGCACACATGGCTAGGGGCATGGGCCACACCATCGGCTTCTCAAAGGGGGCACCCGTGACTCACAGACAGTAGGAGGAGCCCCTCCTGGAGCCCCTGAGGCCTGCAGGGGGCGCCTCGGGGCACTGAGCTGTCTAGGGACACTAGCCAGTTAGTGACAGGCCTGGCCCCAGGCCCGGCACCTTCCTCTCCTCTCCGGGAGCTTGGCCTTGCCCAGCAGTGACCTCCTGCCACCTGGATCCCCCATTTTCCCCAGCAGCACCCACTCACACTCCAGGTCTGCCAGGGGCACCTTAAAGGCCATCGTCAGGGCACGGGGGTCAGTAACCTTCAGACACCTGGCCAGCCTGGCGGTATCGTCCAAGGGGCAGCCCACTTTTTTGGCAACCTGGGAGCAGAGACAAGGCAGGCAGGTGGGGGAGGCTGGTGATTGGGCAGGGAGCAGTTTGGGGACAAGGATAGGATCCAGGACAGACAGAGGACATGAGGAAGGCCCCCAGGGTGCCTCTAACAGGACCCTGAGCCCTGCACATCCCCTGGCCGCCTCCGCTTACCTTCTTGGCCCAGAAGAGTGGATCGTTCTGGATGACCCAGGGGCTGAGGGCCACTCCACTTTGGCTAATGGCTCGCCGGATGAGGCCCTTGTTGTAGGGGGAGAGAGTCTGCAAGACCGGAAGCCCTGTCACCTGGCACACTCTGGCTGGGGGCACCACTGCAGACCTCTCTCCTTCCACCCTTCACACCCTCAGGAAGCCTCCTCTTAGGGGCCTGCCCACCTGCAGAGAGACGCTGGCCCCTCCCGCTGATTCTCCAAAGATGGTGATGTTGTCGGGGTCTCCCCCAAAGGCCGCGATGTTCCTCTTCACCCAGGCGATGGCCATGTGCTGATCCCGAAGGCCATAGTTACCTGGGACAGGGCGAGGGGAGGAGTCTTCATCCAGACCCGAACTGGGGCTGGCGGGTGCTGCCTGTGCCCAGGGCTGGCCCACAACAGGTAGAATCAGTGGCGGGGGTTGGGGGGAATTGTCCTCAGTGGCATGGAGACCCTGGGGGCAAATAGGGCCCCTGGGAGACTGGGCGAAGAAGTGTGGAGCTTGGGACAGGAAAGGGCAGCCGATTCACCAGGCCTGCTCCTCTCTCCCCCTCCCCGCCACAGTCCCTCCTGTTGTCCGTCTGTCCTGTGGCCTGTCCATTCCTGACTCTGCTCTAGTGTATCATTCTGTCTTACTAGACTCCCTGCCCCACTGCCCATGGCCTCTCGGCTTCGCTGTCTGCCCTGCATCCTCTTATTTCCCTACAGACGCAGAGGGGCTCCCGGGCCTCATGATTCAGCCTCTGTGCATGGGATCCCAGGCCTTCCTGTGTGGTTCTCACCGTCTGGGTCCAGGGGTGTGAGGAGCATCCTCCTCCTGGCCTCAGAGCTCACGGGACCCACCCCAGAGCCTCCCACAGACCTGGGAGGTTGGCGTCCCCTGTGCTGAGGAAGCCCAGGGGGCCGACGCGGTAGTTGAAGGTGACCACGATGACGTTCCCACGCGTGGCTATCTCCTGCCCGTCATACAGGTAGTTGCTGAGGAAGTTGGCCCCGTGGCCAGCACCCATGAGGAATGCGCCTCCGTAGATCCAGATCATCACGGGCAGGTTCTGGGAGACTGGGATGCAGGAACAGGCCAGGTGACCCAGATGCTGCTCCTGCCCTCTCCTCAGCCAGCCCTCTGCCCTTGTGCAGCAGGCACCTGTTCCCAGGCTGGGGACCAGAGGTGGAAGCCCCCGTCCCCACCTCTGTGTTGATTTCCAGGGAGTTCAGCCCTCCAGACACAGCCCAGACACAGCCCAGACACAGCCCAGGGTGGGGCCAGGACTCTGATTTGGGGTTTCCTTCGGGGATCGTGGGAGCCAGACCTTGCTTCTTGCCCTGGGGGACCCAAATGTTGAGGTAGAGGCAGTCCTCATCGCCGTAGCTGTCGTCCTGGGTGATGGTGGCCTGCAGGCATCGCTTCTTGAAGTTCGTGGCCTTCAGGGTCCCTGCAGGCAGTGGGAGGGGCTGGTGTGAGGAGGGCAGCCACCCTCACCACCCACTGAGGCTGGCCCAGCACCCATGGTGCCCACCTTGCCAGCCAGGGTGACGCTGGGGGTTCTCCAAGGTCTTGGCAGTGGCATAGGGGATGCCTTTGAAGATGTCTACGGAGTCGCCACCCAGGAGGCTGAGCTTCTTGTTGACACCTTCCACGAAGCCTCCCTCTGTGTACACGGCACCCAGCTGGGGGCGAGATACAGCAGGGGCAGGCGGACTCAGGCCTGGCTGCCTGAATCCAGAGTGGCCAATCAAGCAGGTCCCAGCCCAGGGTGCTGGAGGGCCTGGCTTCCTGTTCCTTCACCCCACCCACGGAGATCTAGAGTTGCTCCTCAACCAGCATGGAGTCTGGGTTCGGGCCATGGCTGCCTATTTGAACCTGGAGCCTCAGTTTCCCTATCTGTAAGATGGGACACCACAGAGCCTCCCTCAGGGCCAGCTGGCCATCAGATGGGGGAAAGACCCCACCAGGGAGCTCTGCATCCCCCCCAAGTCAGCAGAACTGCTGTTGGGTGTCAGTGCTGAGCTGTCCCAGGGGCTAACATGTCTATCCTCGAGGGTCCTGGAGGCAGGTGCTCTGCTGCCCACCGTCCCTGAGGAGCTAAGGCTCAGGGGCCTTCCTGCTTGCAGTTACCCTGCTGGGAAGTGACTGTCCAGCCAGCACCCTCTCCCTGCTCCCTCCTGTCCATCCAGGAGCATCCCCTGGGCAGAAGCAGCTGCCCTGTGTGGGGAGTGGCTCTCCTGAGCCAGATTCTAGGGGGCAAAGAGCAGGGTGACCTGTGCCCAGACTGAAGTCTAGGCTGCTGGACCCCTGCACGCTGGGTGGGAGGGTGCGGTGGGCAGGAACTGGAGACCGAAGGAGCCTCTTGACACCTGCTGGGCACTAGTGCAGCACAGGCCTCTGAGCTTCCTCGTTCCGGCCCCCCAGGCCACTGGGAGGGGGCAGAGGGCCAAGTCAGCACTCCAGGGACTGGGAAGTCACCTCTCAGAAGTGTCTGTGTGTGGCTGAGACTGGTCTGAGGGCTTCAGGGCATGGGCTTTGAGGTGCGGCGACCCTGGGAAAAGTGGCAGTGTGGGAGGCGATGACTGTCAGCGGGGGGCTGGAGCAGTGACAGGAACCCCAAAAACCCTCCCAAGAAAAAGAACGGCAGGAGGAACCCAGCGCCAGCTCCCCAACTGCCAGGTTCCAGGACAGGCCCCAGGGCAGCAGTAGGTAGAGAAAGGGGTAGCCTGGGAGAGGGGTCCCAGGGCTGAGAGGGCAGGATGATGGGTGGAGAGAGAACAGGGGAGCAGTGTGGTAGGGCCTGGGGCCCCTATGTGAGTCCTGCTGGGGACAGGGACAGGCCTGGCTCCTCTGACCTTTTGTGCCTGTTGGGGTTCCTGGCTTGTTCCCCAGGCCTCGGGAAGGGCAGTATGAGGGCAGATTTTGCAGATGCTCCAGAAGGCTGGTGCAGCCCTGACCTCAGAAGGGAGCCCTGCACGCGGTGACCTGGGCTCAGTCCCCTCAGGAGGAGGAGGACCTGGAGGTGGCACTGGGAGCCACCCCTGGCTTGAGCTAACCCAGAATTCAGTCCTGTGTGAGAACAGAAGGGGTCACTGTCTGATGTTGGGCATGTGGCCTTCTGCCCAGGGCCCCTGCCTTCCCTTCCATAAAATGGGGAGAGGCTGACATCAGCAGGGCCACAGGGAGAATCGCCCCACTTGGTTAGTAACCTTCCAGAGGCCCAGGTGCCGCTGAACCTCAGATGGAGTGGACCCGTCACACCGATGCACCTCCCCGACAGTTGCTCATGGCTGATCTGAAATCCCAGTGTCCCACGGTGTCCTGTGCTCCATTTCACGTGACAAGCTGAGCAGGGCGGGCCTGAGCAGGCGCAGCCCCAGGGGAACTGGTGCGTTACCACCGGGTCTCTTGTTCTGGCTACTCTGTCTGTCCTCCATTCTATAGGCCCTGTCCCCATGGTTTCCTGATCTGGGTCAGCAGAGGAGAGGGCTCCCTGCATGCCCTGGCCCCTCTGCTGGGCTCTTGCTTACCTTTGCCGCACCCACCACTGCCAAGCAACAGGTGAGGCCCAAGATGACCAGCTCCAGGCGCCCCATGGTGAGTGTCTGCCTCTGAGTGGCCCTCCCTCCACGCCTTGGGTATTTATGGAACTGGAGCCAAGGTCGGTGCATGCGCACACACTCGCCAATGCACACGCACAACAGAGACACGGGTGCAGGAGGTGGCCCTCTCTCCCAGGGCAGGCAGCTCCCACGTGCCTGGCTGGTGCCCATAGTACACCTGTGTAAGTTACTGCCTTCCTGGGAGCAAAGGCAGGTGACACAGTGGGGGCTTCCAGGGCCAGGCAGGGTGCTGGCTGCCCTGCACTCCTGTTCATCTACCAGAATGTGGTGTCCCCTACAGAGACACGCCTGGCCTGCTCCCTAGCTCAGCAGAAGTAGACTGGGATTAGCTTATGACTTCTGGGTAGAGGTGGCTATGTGCTGCTGGGCATCAGATGGCTGACCCTTGTTGGCTCAAAAAGCTTTTACTGAAGGCCTCTGGGCACACAGCCTGGGCTAGGTGCAGGGACCAGAGCAGTACAAGACAAGGAGTACTGGGGGCATGAGAAGGGGCTCTGGGTAGATGGGAGGCAGGGACAGGGGCTCCAGCCCAGCCTGGAGGCATCCCTGAGGAAGAACTGGCATGGAAATGGTCCATGCCAGGACCCTGGGCACACGAACAGAGAGAGACAGAGCCAGGAGGGGAAAGGCGGGTGTTGGGGAGTTGAATACAGAAGAAGGGTCAGCGGTACTTATCACCAAGGAAGCCGCTAGCTTTTCTGGGAACACATGTCACTCTGAAACCAGAAAAGGTTATCAAAGTGACAGATGGCCATGAGCCAAGTCCCAAGAGGGCGCTTTTGAGGAGTGTGCCTGCACCTGAGGTCACCTCGCCCTGAAGACGTTGGGGTACTGCACAGCCCTCTTCAGTCAGCATTGGGGACCGTGGCTGGCCAGAGCCCCCCCAGGAGCTGTGCCTCCGACTCTGGCCACAGCCACACTGCCTCTCCGTGGCCAGATGCCAGGCCTGGCAGGGATCTGCAAATCCAGGCCTGTGCATCTGGTCTTTGCGATGCCAGTGGGCAGAGGTGGGGAGGACAGCAAGCAGGGGTGGGGGTTTTGGGAAGAGGCCTGGGAGGGAGCCAGCAGGAAACGGTTTGTTACCTAGGTCATCTGCCTGCTACTCTAATTCGGAGAAACAAGAAGCTCAAGGAAGTAACCTCCCAGGGGGGCAGTTACACTCAAGGATATTTCTGCGGTGTCATTCATAAGGTGGAAGGAGGACTGCAGAGGAGAGGCAGGGAGGAGGGAAAGGGGTCTTCATTTATTCATTTTGTGGGCTTGGGGGTGGAACCCAACTAGTTCTTGGCCCTAGCGCTCTGCACTGAACTACATCCCCAGCTCCAACCCCTTATTTTGAAACAGGGTCTTGTTAACTTCCCAGGTTGGCCTCAAACTTATGATCCTCCTGCCTCAGCCTCCAGCGTAGCTGAGATTACAAGCATGCACCCCCTCACCTGGTTCATACCTACTTTTTTAGAGCAGTTATCGGTTTAGCAAATTTGAGCAAAAAGGACAGAGTTCCCACATCCCCCTGCCTGCTACACACCCATAGCCCTCCATACAATCCACAGCTGCCGGAGTGGGGCATATGGACACGTCGTCACATCAGGTCCACGTTGTACGGGAGGGCATTCTTGGCGTTGGACGTTCCCTGGGATTGGACAAACGTGTGAGGCCGTGTCTCCATCATCACGGGATCTTCCAGAATCGCAGCCCTCCCTAAGCCCCTCCGTGCCCCCGGGGGTCCCCCAACTCGCCCCCTTGCGATGCTGATCTGCGACCGCCTTGGTTTTGCCTTCTCCAGGATGTGGGGCAGTTGGAATCGGGCGGCACCGCCTTTTCAGAGTAGCTTCGCTCGCTGGGTTGGCTTCCTGCCGTTGGGTCCTCCGCGTCCTTCATGGGCGTGGCCCTCTCTTCCTGGTGTCCCTGGATGGCACTCATTGTCTGGATGCGCCACCGTCTGTTCACCCACTCGCCTGCTTGTGGACACCATGGTTGCCTCAGGTTTAGGGAGTCGTGACAAAGCTGCTTCGAATGCTCACGTGCGAGCCTCTGCGTGAACCCGAGCTTTCGGCCTCTGCAAACCCTGACGTGGGTCGGTGCTTCCACAGAGCTACCACGCCACCTCCGGAGGCGGCTCCACCATATGCGCCCCAGCAGCAGTGACCGAGCGTGGTCATTCTGGCAGGAGTGCAGTGACGTCGCCGTGGTTGGTTGACACTTCCTTGGTGACATACGACACGGAGCATCTCCTCAGGGGACTGTGTATCTTCTCTGGAGAGGTGTGTGCTGAGGTGTGTCCCATGTGGTAACTGGGTCGTTTCCTCACTGCTGAGTTTCAAGCACTCTGCGTGTGTAGGGCAGCGCTCCTTTATGTACCTACGTCTTTGGCAAATATTTTCCCAATCTATGGCTTGTTTTTAAATTCAGTGTTTCTTTCAAAGAGCAGAAATGTTTAATTCTAATTATCAATTATTTCTTTCACGTATCCTGACTTTGGTGTTCCATCGAAAAAGTTATTGCCAAACCCAGGGTCATGGGAATCTTTCCCGTTATCTTCGAGGTGCTCTATAGTTTTACACTTAGGTCTGTGACCATGCTGAGCTAATTTTTCTGTGTCTAGATTCATTTTTCTGCATGTGGATGTCCAGTTGTTCCAGGACCATTGAGATCTATATTTAACAAAAAGGGGGGTCATTTACTTATTCATCAAGGACCCACATGGTCCCGCACAGAGTAGTGATCCACAAAACCCAGTGAAGAACGAATGAGCCTTTCCAGAAACGCCCAGAAGAGACTAACATTGTCCATCCAAAAATAAACTCACCAGTAGGCTTCCTGGCTATGTCAGTCGGACGTGTCCATGAGCCAAGCCTGCCTTGGAGAACAGGCAAGAAGACCTGGTCTGTGTGTGAGGTCTGGGGCCACCGGATCCCTGGGGCCCCCTCCTTGGGGCTGCCATCAGCTGCAGCCCTCTGCCCCGGGGGAATTGTAGGAGATGCCCACCTCAGCCTCAACTGCTGCTTTCCCTCCTTAAGGCTGTCCTCCGACTCCCCAGTTCTCACAAAAGGCCAGGATGGGAAAATCAGGCAAAACCAGAGGCAGTGGGGCGGCTCCCCACCAGCTGCACTGTGGTGATTTGGGCTATAAACTCTAATCCAAGCTTGGGCTTGGAGCTCCAAATCCTTGTCGCTAGCCCTGTCGGGAAGCTCGAGCATAGGCTGTAGAGAGCTGCTGCTGCTGAACTTGGACCTGCATGTTTGTGGCATGCATATTTTTCTATGGAAAGATTCCACAGCCATCCTCAGATGCTCAGAGGGTCTCTGGCCTCCCAGAAAAGCCAGGCTAGAAGTAACAAAGTGTTAGACTGGTCTAGTTGACAAAGTAGAAAACTAACCCAGTTGGTTTAATGGCACATAGAACTTATGCAAATAATTTTTTAAAAATGTTTTTTTGTTGTAGATGGACACAATATTTTATTTTTATGTGGTGCTGAGGATCGAACCCAGTGCCTCACACATGTGAGGCAAGTGCTCTACCACTGAGCCATGACCCCAGCCCCTGCACATAATTTTTAAAGAGTTTTTGGAGGGACTGGGGAAACTTTCTCCACAAGGGCAAATGCACGTGTTGGTGTCATGCAAAACAGAAGCACAAATCAGACCAGGACCAGTCCTCCGCTGCCACTGCTGCTGTGTGGCCTGGCCGTTTGGTCTCTCTGGACTACATGTCCCCACCAGTACTTTCCCTCAGGGAGACTACAATGAGAAGTTCTGGGCACGGCAAATATTAGGTTCTCAATGATCAGGTAGGAAACTTAAAGCTTGCTTTCAGGTAGAGAAGCATCAGTTCCAAAGTTGCAGGAGACCCAGGTGTATCAGCAGGTAGCCTGAGGAGGGCTCCTTTTACTTCAGGCAATCTGGAGACACAATTGTGTATCTGTGCCAGAACTCACTTGAAGTCAAAAGAGCAAAGCAATCTTAATAATCCTTAGTAGTCTTCTTACTTTTAATCACATTACTTTATATAACTGATCATTTATTAAACTTTGATACTCTAAATGTGATTTATCATTATATGATTCATGTTTTATATTTTAAAATTAATTCATGTACGTTAGAAAAGGAGGACAATAATAAGCAACCCTGGTATTGCCAGGAATCAAGATTCTTCGGCACAGCTATAAAATGAGGCAAAACCTTACAATCTCACACTTCAATTGGGAATGCCTGTACTCTTGTTTTTGCTTGCCCTATTCAAAGTCTTGACAGGAAAGAAATCCAGGAGCGACAGCCCACTGTGGTCTCTGACACCATCTTCACACCGAGTGTTATGATCTGACTCTGAATGTCCCCCAGGGCCCCAGTGTTGAAGGCTTGGTCCCCAGCTGTGGAGCCACTGGGAGGTGGTGGAACTTTAGGAGGCGGGCCCTAGTGGAGGGAAGTTAGGGCACTGGGGCCCCAGCCCCTTCCTGTCACTTTGCTTCCTGGACATAAGCCACAGGCAGCCCTCCTCAGCCACATGTGCCACAGGCACAAGGTGACCAGTGAGCCAAGTGACCAGACTAAGCCTCTGAAGCTGTGTGCACTTCCTCCCCAGTTGCTCTCCTTCCTCGGAAGGAAGTGCACAGCAGGAGCCTGGGCCCCACGGGCCAGAAGGCAAGAAAAAACGAGGACCTGAAGTGGACGTCAGGCCTACAGGAGTAGTTCTGAGCCCCTCGGCCACAGACAAGGTGGGCCTTGAAAAGCACCTGCAATTGCCTGAAAGTCTGAGAGTCCATCACTAAGCTTGGCGAGGAGAAACAGACCCGTGACCACTGGCGTTGCTACAGCACCGTTAGACAACCCGGCTTCGCCTGGTGTGACTTCACCCTGGTGGGAAGAGTGCCCAGCCAGCCAGCGTTCTCCCCTCTCAGTGTGGTGTTCAGCCACTTACACAGTCCCGCTTGGTTGTCAAACAGGCTGCCCGACCACAGGCTACCCTGGTGTGTGCTGCAGTGCTGAGAGCAGGCTGGGAAGAGGCATTTCCCACTTAAGGCATTTCAACCCTGACTTAGTCACAGAGGTGTGACCACGTCATCAGTCAAGAGGCCACTGATTCTGGAAACTGATCCAGGGGAAAACAGCCAGGTATTTACCTCTTTCCTGCCCAAATAGTATTTCAAGGTAATCAAATGGATGAGGAGGAAGAATCCTTTAGGGCATTCCAGCTAGTAAATGCAGAGGGAACTGATTCTTAAAATAACTATTTTGCAACCCCTGAAGAAGTATTCGAGCCAGGTGTGGTGGTACACACCTGAAATCTCAGGGACTCAGAGGCTGAGGCAGGAGGATTGTGAGTTCAAAGCCAGCCTCAGCAACTTAGCGAGGCCATTAACAGCTTAGCAAGACCTTATCTCAAAATAAAAAATAAAAAATAGGACTGGGGATGTGGCTCAGTGATTGAGGGCAACTGGGTTCAATCCCTGGTACCAAAAAGAAAAAAAAAAAAAGGTATCCAATTCAGGTGACCATTTTATCAATGACTGATAAAAAACACCAGGTGAAAGACCAATGGCTCAGGCTGACACCTGGACAAGGCGTCCCATGTCTCCCAAATGGGTGCACCGCCTGGGCAATTTCCCCTCGGGACTCAGGACATAAAGGGATGGCAGAGCATGACAAATACCACAATGAGAAAGCAGCTAGGCAAAGCCAGAGCAGGGCTTCTCCATAGGACAATGGCCCTGTGCTCTCCACTGGAATAACAGGAGGCCTGGACTGCACTGTCCATAAAGAGCTGAATGGGCTGTGGCCCGGAGGCCCCAGAGCACAGTGCCAGCATACCTCAGCTTGTGGCAGGGCCGTGGGCTGTCACCTTGTGGTGAAGGCAGACGGCAGATAGGACTGGGAGACTTGTTTGAGTCATGACCCAAAAGCAAAAAGCCATTTTCAAGGCATTCAGGGAAATGGGAATATGGAATAGGATTAGACACTAAGAAATTACTTTTTGTAATTTTTGTTAGGTACTATGATGGTCAACTTTATGTGTCAACCTGGTTGGACTACAGTGTCCAGATAACGGTGTCAAATATTATTCTGGATGCTTCTGTGAAGGTGTTTTTTGGATGAAATTGATATTTAAATCAGGGACTTTAGCAGATTACCCTCCCAGCAGGTGAAGGGTGGGCCTCACCCAGGCAGAGTTCACCTGCACAGAACTGGCTCTCTGAGCAAGGCTCACACGTCTGCCAGCACATGGCCTCTGGACTGGGCTGCCCCCTGGGTCCCCATCCACTGCCGCCATACAGATGTGGGACTTGCACCTCTGCCATCATATGAGCCAGTTCCTTGATATAAATCTGTGTCCACATAAGGCTGGACAGGTCTGCTCTCCTGGCAAAGCCTGAGCAGCACACATGGAACAAGTGCTGCTGTTCAGAGAACCGAGAGTTCTGTGCCGGAGACAGGAAGCACAGGGCTCCTGGAGACAACGAGAAACACACAGACAAGACGGACCCTGGGGAATCAACAGCAAGGCTGGTGTGACGGTCGCTGCTGCATCATGAGGCTCTGGAGTCACTCAGTACTTCTCTGTATGTTTGACATTTTTTGTAATAAAAGCTTTTATTTAAAAGGGGGAATTCTGGGAGAGAAATCACCACGCCTTTTACAATTTGAGTAGACCTTGGGAAGTCCTTCCAGTTCGGCAGACCTAAGGCCAGACCAGCACTGTCCTAGGCTCTGGGGGAGGAGGGTAAGGCTTACTTGTGTTGAGGGTCCCTGACCTAGCACCTCCCCAGATTTGCACAGAGTCCAAGTTGAGACCTGGCAGAGGTGCTGCTCCTAAGGGAGACGGTGCAGAGGGGAGCCCGGCCAGGCCCAGGCAGCCTGTCTTTAGGCAAGAGTTGTCTCTGCCTCGGGGCTGAGCTTCTCCCCAGCAGGAGGGAGCAGGCCACCTGGCCCAGGCCTAGCCACTTTGGGCTGACTGAGCCACTGGGTTCCTGATGTTGCCAAGGGACGGGATTTCCCAGGAACTTGGTCAGCAGGATGTGGCTGGCCTGAGGCCTTTGGCTTTGAGATTAATGTGTCTTTATTTTGTATGCTGAAGGGACTTACAGTCACACAGAGAAGCAGGCCAATGGCCCATTTGTCCCAGGTGCCCTGAGGGAAGAGGTGGTGACGCCCTGTGGGCACAGGAGAGCACTACGTGGGAGTGCACTCCAGGGAAGTGGGCTTTGCCGGACACGAGTCCACGCTGGGAAGCTGTGAGACAAAAAGAACTGTTTCTGGGAACTTCTGAAGATCATATCCATTTGGGAAAGTCAGGAACAAGTCCGGACTTGGGCTACTCCCAGTGTCCTCATCTCACCCCAATGAGGGGCACAGGCCTGTGTCAACTGTCCCAGCACTACCCGCATGTCACCAGTGAGTGAAGGAACTAGAGATGTGCTACAGGGGCCCCAAGGCCAGAAAACTTCCCTGTGGCTCCAACCCCTGCACTGACACCCAGACTTCTCAGGAAATTGACTGACCAGGACGATTCTGCCTGGGCCTGGCCTTTGCAAAGCCACCCCAAATGGATGGGATCCAAAACCAAGGGCCTTTTTCGTCCATCTGTGACCAGAGACTGTGGCAGTTATCTCTGCCCCCAGTCACGAGGCCCCAGCTGGGACGGGCTAGGACCCAGCTGCACTGCGCCAACTCCACCTCTGGCTTTCTTTCCACCACAGGTTGTGAGCGCCAGTTCAGCCTGCCAGACTCTGAGCTGGGTTATGGTGGGTGAAGCCAGGAAGGTCCCCAAAAGCCCAGGGAAAAGGGCGACACTGAGCAGCAGGCACAACCAGGGCCAGGGCCTGTCCTTCTGGGACTCCAGCTTTCCTCAGGGGCCTCTGGGGCCAGTCTTGCTACTGTGGATGGCAATGGGGACCACAGCTTGCCATGGCACCCACACCAGGCTGGACACGGGTCACCTGGTCAGCTTGGGGATGAGGGTCTTGTCACACGTAGTCCAGAATCTCCGTCTCCATCTCATTCTCACTCCCATCTGAGGGCTTGAAGTCTTCTTCCTCTTCCTCCTCTTCCTCTTCCTCCTCTTCATCCTCCCCAGACTCAAACATCAGCTGCCCTTTTGCACGGTCAGCTTTGGCTGGGCTAGAGAAGAGTGCTGGGCCCAGAGGAAATCAGACAGTGTCCCATATGGGCTTCGCAGGTGGCCCTCGATGGGGCCACTGGGCTACTGTGGGAAGTATGGTGGCCCAGGAAGCTGAGGTCTAACAAGCACCCCAGGAGACATGGAGGCAGGCAGGTCTGAAACCACTCTCCCAGCAGAGCCCCAGGTGGCCTCAAGGGCCCACCTTTATCCCTGGGAAAGGTTTGCAAAGGGGCTGCATGTGTGACTAAGCAGGGCCATGAGCCTCTGCTCAGGCCCCATCCCAGGAGAAGACCCACAGGGCCCCCATCAGTCTCCTCGACCTCCTTAGAGCACAGCCCAGCAAGTGCTGGTCCTGCTTCCCAGTGGCCAGTCCTGGCCCTGGCTGGGGAAGGAGCCCAGGAAGGCAGAGCAGAGCAATGGGCCCAGGTTCCTCCTGTCCCTGCTCCCCACGGTGGAAGAAGATAGGGCAGAGCCAGCCCATCTGTGGCTGGAGGACGGAGGAGGGGTGAGGGCATCCAGCAGAGGCCTTGGATCAAAGCCCCACCCTCTGCCTGCCTGTCTCAGACCCCCGGGCCAGCACCATGATTCCCATCCCAGGTGCTTCAGCTGGGATGCTGGCTCTGGGACTGGGTCCTGGTTCCCCTGGCCTCCCCTCTCCCCACAGGCTCTCACCAGGCCTCTTGGAGCGGATGGTCTGCCGGATCATGATGGACATGGTGTCCCTCAGGTCATCGCTGGTCTTGGGAAGGCACCACCCATCCCGTTCTGTGCACAAGTCCTCCGCCCCGTCGTTGCGGTGAATGATCTTCTGCAACCTGTAGGCAGAAGCAGGAGTGGAACACGAGGCTCCTGGGCAGGGCCTCCGTCAGGGTGCCCATGGGTGGTCTTGGCAGAGGTGGCACTGTGCTGGGAAGCACAGCCCTCATATGGTCTGCAGAGTGATGGGCAGAGAGGTGTGGGCTGTGTGCTCCAGCCAGGCTCCCACCGGAGAGTCCCCGGCATCAGCTGCAGGCCAGCTGGGTGGATGTCACACGCCCTTCTGGCAGGAGTCCGTTTCCCCAGAGTGGGAGCTGTTCCCCACTGCTGCCAGTCACCTCTATCCCAGGGCCCCACTCCTCAGACGTTTTGGACGTTACTAAGAGTATGTGGACCAGAGGTTCCTGGAATTCTGCTTGGCCTCAGGGTTAGGAACCATGTCAGGACCCTAGGTGGGCAACAGTGGGGGAATGACAAAGAGTGCACAGCCAGAGCATCCGACCACCAGTGCCCAGCCCTGGCATCACACGTGGTCGCCAAGGGTGGCACAGCCCAAGCCTGTAGCAGGACCCTCAGCAGCACCCAACTCCAGGGCAGCGTCTCCTCCTGAGAGCTGCATGCTGCATGAAGTCAAAGAGCTGCAGAGACGCTGTCCCAAGCAGCGCCCAGCACTGCCCAGAGCCCTGCAGGCCCCTCGGGTACGTACTCTTCCACGTTCAAATCACACAACTGGTAGAACATCTGTCGATAGGGTGGCAGGGCCCCCTCCCGGAAAATGTAGACCGAGTCCTGGGGAGAAGGACAGAATGGACGTTAGCCAGAGCCCTGGGGGTGGGCAGTGTTAGGACCATGTGGCAGGATCCCGGGGGGGCGGGTCTCTCTAAGAGGCTGGCTGGTCACCAGGACCAGGGGGGCAAACAGGCAGAGCTGGGGAGCAAAGCCAGCTCTGACTCCCCAGGAGGTCCTGGGAGGGCAGTGAGGAGGCCATGGGGCTGGCACCAGCCTGTGCTGGATTCTGCTCTCTGTGCCTTCCTGCAGGACCTGGCCACCCATTCCTCACCAACGGCTGCTAGCTGGTCACCTCATGTGCCCTGCACACTGGCCTGACATCCCAGGAGGAAGGCAGGGCTTCATGGGTTCTGGAGGCAGGGACGGCCACCTGAGAGTCCTTGGGGGAAGGAGGCTCACTCAGCTAGCACAAGCCACCCTCACCTGGCACAGTGCCAAGGTCTGGAAAACACAGCAGGCAGGTGCAGGGGCCCGGGCACAGCTCCTGCTGTCTCTCACTTGGCATCCCCCAGGCAAAGCTTCCAGGGTGGGGCATCTGCTGGCTCCCCTAAGCCACTCAGCAGCACTACAGTCGGTGTGGAAGGCTCAGCAAGTGCCAAGGGCTGCTGGGTGACACCAGTGAGAGTGTGTGCCTGTGGGCCCACCCCTCCCAACACCCAGCCAGCCTCAGCAGGGCTCCAGATGCTCTGGTTTGGCTCTACAGCACGTGCCTGATGCACCACCCAGGCGGCAGCTCCAGCCTCCGTGGGGCCCAGGCTCACGAGACCCAGCCACACAGCTGCTGGATCAGATTTCCCTCTGAGACTTGTCAATGCCTCTCTGCTGAGGGGCCCTCAACCCCCATGGCCCTGGGTGGTTCATACCCTGAGTTCTCACTCTCAGTTTCTGGAAAGTTCCAAGGCCTCAATCAAGCCCTTCCCAGTGTAACCCAGGACGCCAGCCCCACCCGCACCCTCCACCCCAGCCAGGCTAAGGGCCACCCTCCTTGGGCTTTGGGGCACCTACCTTGAGTTTGTACTTGTTGGAGGCCAACTTCCGGGGGCCGGCTACCCCTGACGGGCCCAGGCCCTGCTTCAGGTCATGCATGGTGACAAGCTGGGTGGCTGTACAGGGCAAGGACAGGGCTGAGGCAAACAAGTGGAGACCACCCAGCCGCACCCTCCTGCACCCTCCTGTGCCACCAAGAGAAGGGCCAGCAGTGCCCTGGAGTGAGCCCACAGTGGCACTTCCCATCTCGCCATCCAGGTGCCCGCCGCCCCCACATCCCTCCTGCTGGCTGCGTGGCACGGGCCCAGGCACTCACGCGTCTTCTTGACGGTGATGGGGAGGCTATAGTTGTAGGTGCTGCGTTTTGCTTTGACAGGCATGTCACTGGAGCCATACCCTGCAGAGGAGGGTGGGCATGCTGGGAGCTGGCAGGGCCCCCCCGTCAGCCGGCTGGCAGCTGCAACTTTATGGCTCACAGGGCCAGCTCCTGGGAAAGCAGACCCAAGCTGCCACACCACGGGGGAATGGGCACTGATGTCCTGTGTGCTCTTGCTGTGGTCCCAGGTTAGACACTTAGCAGGGCCAGCCTCGTGTCACATGACCACAGGGCACTGTGGAATTGCAAACAAGGGACAATGGCTCAAAAATGAGGGTCAGTGGTGGACAAGGACAAGCTAGGACCTGTGCTTCTGCTTCTGTGTCCCACAGACTCTCCCCAGGGAGGGTCTATCCTCTCCACACCAACAGGCTCGTTACAAAAGGAGAAGGCTCGCAGGCAGAGAGCAGAGCTCTTCACAGCTTACCGTACTTCATCCCACAGCGGATTCGGAAGTCAAGGACTTGGTAAATCTTGGCCTCTGGGTGTTTACGGGGGTCATATCCAAATCTAATCCACAGGCTCCTCCAGGGGCCGGTTATCTGGAGACAGGAAAGGCCAAGCCCCATGAGGTGGGCCAAGCCCCATGCTGAGGCAGCAGACCCTGAGAGCTGGGAACAGGACTCTGAACACTCACTCTGCTCTGCCCCCTCGACAGGCCACCTGGCCCCCAAAGCCTCAGTCTGCCCACCAGATGGAGGTCACAAGAGCACCTTCTCCGGATTCTGGGAGTCACCTGAGATCAGGAGCCCCTACCACAGACTGGCACAGTGCCATGTGTTAGCACTGTCCTGGCACACAGGTCATCTTCTGCCCCTGAGTGGTACTCCCGAAGGACTTGTGCCTAAGACACCAATGCTAAGTGACAGAAGGTGGCTCTCCAGAACCTCCAACAGAACAAGAGGACAGGCCTTTCTCCTGCTCTCACACCTGCTGCAAAGCTCCTGGTCACATCTTGTGTGGCTCCTCCAAACATGGGACCCCTGGAAGGTAAGATCCCTCTCCTTCTGGCACCTTTGGGAACCTCAGTAATGCCACCCTATCTCCATCCCCTTCCTGGGATGAATCTGCCCCACTCTGGAGCAAGGATTTGAGGTAGATGGCACTGTAGTTAGGGGCCAGGTTCTGTGGCTAGATAGGCTGGGGCCCCAGGTGGCTCTGCCACCCTCTGGCTCCAGAATCTTGATGTGTCATATCACCTCTTTGAGCCTGGGCTTTTCCTCAGGGATGATAAAGGATATGATGTGCACCCAGTCTCATGCAGCACCTGGTCCCTACAAGTTGACTGTATGGCCATCTGACAGCACATGATCTTCACCCGTGAGGCAGGCAGTCACTCTGTCCTAAGTCACCCCAACAGGGCCAAACGTTACTAGGGACTGTGGAGTGAATGTGGACGCGGGAGCTAGAAACCTCTCTGGCTGGCTTTGACAGGCCGTCTGGGGTGCAGGATGGGGAAAGGGTCCCAGGAGACAGGGTCCCTGGTCTGGCTGTGGCTCTAGGACATCGTGTCAGGGATCAAGGACCACACCGGTGGGAACCACAGTAGGGGGTGGGTGCTGGCACTCACCATGTAGTAGGCCACGAAGGGAAGCAAGACCTTGAGCTTGTCAGGGTGGACGCTGATGTTGGCCTTGACAGCATTTCGTGACCAGATGGGCCGGATGTCGAATAGCTGAGGGGGTCAATGGCAGAGCCTTCAAATAAGTACCAGGGGCCCCACCCTCCTGCCCAGCTCAAGCAGACCCTTCCAGGGGGGAGGCCATGGGGCCCAGTCACTCACCCCTCCCTCCTCTGTCCATCCCGCCCTCAGAGGCAGATCGTAGCCTAGCACAGCACGAGCCAGGTGCAACTATGTGGCCTGGATCCCGGAAGGACAGAGAGACGCAGTCCCTGTCCTTACACAGTCCACACTGCAGCGGGCGCAGGGCTGCGCTGGCAAACTGGACTCCACCCAGCCCTGACCTGGAGGGTGGGTGCTGAGCTGTAGCGCCACGAGGACCACGGGAGTGACCCAGTGATTCCTGCAGAAGGCTGCTGTGGGGAGGAGGCCACCCTGTGTCACCCAGAAGTGCTAGGGAGCCACCCTGTCTCTAAGACTGCGCCCTGACAGGTGACTTCAGCTTAACCAAGGAAGCTGGCTGGCTGGGAGGCCCCTGTCCCCACAGCACCACAGCCAGAGGACAGGTACAATGGCCAGTGATGGCTCCAGCTCCATCTGGGGCAGAGGCCCCAGGCCTGGCATGGGGCTAGCTCCATTTGGTTTGCTGCAACACACATGGGGCTACATGAAGGCCACCGGAGCCAGGTCCACGTGTGAGTCTCACACCAGCATGGCACCAGCTCCCAACTACCCCAGGGACCGCTAGAGAACACCGAGTACGTCCAACCTAGGGACTGCAGGACTTATGGGAGGCTTGGAGATGCTACGTCTGGCGGAGAAAAGCTCCCATGTACTAACGAAGAGCGTAGCCCAGCCCACAGCACCACGGGACAGAAGTAGCTGGTAAACTGTCAAGGCCAGGCGGCCCGCGGGCTGGGCAGGGCACAGCCCACCTTCCTCAGTGCCTCCTCCACCTCCCGGTCTGCAGGGTTAGTGCAGTTCTTCCTCCACGTCTGTGCCGCGGCCTCCAGCGGCTGCATGGGCACCTCCGCATCCTCGAAGTTGACAAAGATGGCATTGTGGGGGCGCCGGGCCCTGCTCAGGCCGATCAGGTTCTCACCCGAGAGTGGGGGGTTGTTGTAGCCTTCCCTAGGGGCAGAGAGCAGTTGAGGGCAGAAGCCCTTAGGACTGTCCTGGCGCAGGCCTGTCAGGCAGGCAAGGCCCCATTGCTACTTCTGCTATCCACCCCCTGCCTCCTATGGTGGCTTCCAGCTGGGGCCATGGGTCACCGTGATTCTAATTGGGTTAGGGGTCATGGGTTGTTGACTGCAAAATCAGCAGGACTAGCTAGCCTGGAAGGCTCCCCAGAGAAGCAGGAGGGGTTCAACATCCCTGAGATGGAGGGGCCTGTCAGGCTAGCCCTCCAGCCTCCACAGAACTGTTAGGGGCCTGTAAGGCAGTGGCCAGGCCCTGTGTACCCAGGAAGGCCAACAGTGCAGAATAATCAATAGCAGCCTGGGAATATGAGCAGGTTCTTTCCATAGGTGGAAAACTAATAAATCACACGGGAGAGAACACAGGCCTGTTGGCCCAAGGGCACTGGCCCCCACCCTTGGCCTTCCAGGGCAGGACTGGAACTTGGGCTGTACCCAGTGCCTACGAGTGCTGCACGGAAGTTGTTCACCTCCTTCTTTTGTACATTTGTTTGTTTCTGACTATAAGAGTAAATAGCCTGGGTTGGTGGGGGGAACAAAACATTTCAGAAATGTGTTACTTTAAAAAGGTGCTCACTGTACCACCCCCCAACACTTAACCCCCGCTGGGCTCACGATGCGTGCAGGACACTTATCACTCCAGACTGGGTCTTCAGCAGGGAGCTGGGGTCGCCTGTCTTTTTGGTTGTATGTTTCTGTAATTTCCCCTAATGAGCATGGTTTACTGTCACAATCAGAAAAACAGCTGGGGAGGGGACAGGGGACTGAGAGAGTAAATAGACCTGGGAGTCAGCAATCGAAAGGGCGTGTGGAGCCCTCCTCTGGCTCCTGAGTCTCTTCAGCGACAACTGGGGAAGCTGAAGGAGGCCTGACGTGGGGCGTTTGTTGCAGGAGCACCCGAAATCTGCATGGTGGGAGGCTCTGGTGCAGGTGTTTAGAGGTGCACACCGTTGTTTCTTCAGGCGGGCTGGCCACCGGCAGGGATGGGGACCAGAAGCAAGGGAATGAGGGCAGCAGGATGTAGCTCCAGCTAAACAACTCCGCTAACTTTCCACGGTACTTTTTAATCTCTTTCTCTCTCTCTCTCCCTCCTCCCTCCCTCCCACCCATCATTCCTTTCTCTCTCTCTTTCAATGTTGCCCAGGCTGCCCTGAACTCCTGGACTCAAGCAATCCTCCCACCTCAGCCTTATGAGTAGCTGGGACCTCCGGCATGCACCACTGCGCCTGGCTCCTATTTCCTTACAGGCAGAGAATAATGCCCCTCTGAGTCATCATCAAAGCCACTGCCACAGTCTAGGAGACCCTGCCCCACAAGCCCTTGGCTCTGGGAGCACAAGCCCCTGGTCCTTCCTCTGCACATGCGACTCCCTGATCTGGAATGTTCTCCGGGATCTTCAGCTACCTGGCTGGTACCCAGGCTTTGGTTCCCAACACCAGCTCCTCCTGAGTCCTCAACCCACCCACCCGTTACCCCCGGAAGGTACCCATTCATTTGCTCGAGTTCCACAGTCCCCACCCAGAATGGAGCCTCACTGCCACGGGGCCCCAGGGCGTCCGCAGCAAGCGCCTGCCCAGGACTTGTTGAAGGACATGTTTAATTAGGAAGGGGAAGCTCCCTTCCTCCACCCTCCAGAGATGACCTTTCTGGGCCCAC
Organism: Sciurus vulgaris; assembly: GCF_902686455.1. Lineage (NCBI taxonomy): Eukaryota > Metazoa > Chordata > Mammalia > Rodentia > Sciuridae > Sciurus > Sciurus vulgaris. Next base: position 87,246,263 of record NC_136476.1, on the reverse strand, counting down.
CTTTCAGACTTCTCTACTTTCTAGGCTTCAACAACCACGATTTCTTTTCATGCCACAGGACACATTCTGGTACCTGCCCTGTTTGTGAGCAAGGTGCCACGTTACCCACAGTCCGCTCTCCAGAGGCTGCGTGGGTGGCAGACAGCACCACCAGAGGCCACCGTGCACACTGTGCTTCTCCTTTGCTCATCTGCTGGCACCCATCTTACTCCCCTGCAAGGCCCACAGACACTCAGGGAGTGCCTCGCTCAGGCCAGGCTCTGTCCAGGCACCAAAGTCGCAGCAGAGAACAAAGCAGGACAAATTGTTCCTTTGGGGAGCTCACATTATAAGCAAAAATTTTTTTAAAAAATTTGTCCATGTGTAATTTTAAAAGGAAAGTTCACAAAAATAGAGTGTGGTGCTGAGCCTGAGTCGGGGCAAGACCAGGACTGGGTGCTTCCCACACAGCCCAGGGATCCTGGGTCTCAGCCTCCTCATTAGCAAAACAGGGTGACATCCTGGTGAGTCACACAGACCCAGCACCCCCACAGGGATACTAGGGACCACAGCAGAACAGGCGAATGTCATTAATCTCAAGCTGGGTATTTTCAAATGCATTTTCTTTGTTTTTTCTTTTTCCTACTCTATTCAGCTCTGGCTTTTCTACAAAGCAAATTCTACTTCTTCCTGTCAGTATGTGGCTGGACTCTAGGGAAAAACCAGCCTTTGAAAATGCCCAGGCCTGCCTTTCTAACGCCTGGGTCTCTAATTATGTCAAGACCGTCTCAGTCAGAGAGCTCACTGAGCTCACTGTTTGAGTGGCTTGTGGTTCATCAGTTAGGGATGTGCACCTGGGGGAGGGTTGGGAGTCATCCCACCTGGGCTTTCCTCAGTGCAGAAGCCCACCCAGCACCTGTACTCAGGAGCTCACACTCCACGGGGGGACAGGACACAGACCACAGTCAAGTGCACAGTGAGCCACATACAGCACAGGCACAGCCAACTTGGGACAGCACAAGGAGATGGGTGGGCTGGGCAGGCTCAGAAGCAATCTCTGGCCTCGGGGGTGGACCTGGAGTGGCCAACATCAAGGGTGAACGGGGCCGAGGTCCTGCAGGAAGAACGTGGCAAAGGGAAGTGACAGAGGCAGGATCGGTCACAAGAACAGCAGTGAAGTCTGCCCAGGATGGAAGTGGTCAAGGCCATGGGGAGGGCAGAAGAGGCACAACGGGCTGGGTCGGAGTCAGGGCTCACAGGTGGCATATCACAGGTAGTGTTACTGCTGCTGACCATGAGTCCAGAGTAGCTAGTCAGCTATGATCGGGGCAGGACCACAAAGAACATTTCTCAGCAGGAACCCTCAATTCCCACAGCCAAGTTCTCTGTACTTCAGAGGTCCTCAGGAATGAAGCCAGCTAAGCAATCACCAGGCTTGTGCTATATTCAGCACCGAGCTAAGAAAACATGCTTTTAAAATTTAATCCTCCTCCTGGAATGGAGGACACACGGAAAATCCCAGCAACTGCAGAGGTTGAGGAAGGAGGATCAAAAGTTCAAGGCCAGCCTGGGCAACTTAGTGAGACCCTATCCCAACATATAATAAGGGCTATGGATGTAGCTCAGTGGCAGAGCACTTGCCTAACACACGAGACCTTGGGTTCCATCCCCAATACTGCAAAATAGAAAAAAGAAACAAGAAACAAAGGAAGGAATTGAACCCAACAGCTCTACTGAGCAATACCACCGGCGATGGGATCTGAGGCTGAGAGGCACGCCTGAGGCCTCCTGCCATGAGTGCGGCATCCAGTCCTGGACCCACACCCTCTGGCCGCAGGGCCCTGGCTCTGATCCCAGCCCCGCAGTGGGGAAGGGTCCTTACCGGTGCTGGGTCTCTGGTCGATAGAAGTAGTCCACTGGGGTGTCCAGGCGGGAGAAGATGGGTGGCGGGATGTAGAGCGGCAGCTCCTGGTGGAAGAAGGCCTCCTTCTCCGGCCTGAGCATGAGCACTTTGTCATACATTGACATGTGCCTGCCACCGGCTTTCGTGTGCACCGCCAAGTACTGGAAGTCAGACATTCCTAGAAAGATGGGGACAGATGGCAGATACCATGGCTAGGGACACTCACCCTGACCTGGTAGCTGCCACAGCATCACCCATATGCCCCAGGGAAGTACTAGGCAAGTCCTGTGAGGACGGAGGTGGGAGATAAAGCTGCATCCTCCCGCTGCTTCTGTGCAACTAAATCACATCTATGATGGAGACGGTGCAGGTGTTGGGGGTAAAGCCCAGGGCGGTGCCTCCTAACACAACATGCAGATGGAGCATTTGGGACCCACCTTCTACCAAGCTCTGGGGGCTGATACTGCCAGTCCAGGGCCACAAGTAGCACAGGCTGGCTCGATTAGAGAAATGTCAAGTGTGGTATCTCAGGGACCACCAGGAGCACCTTGTCCCAAGGAGGACAGCCCCCTCTGGGGAACACGGCCCACAGGGTGACTGGCATCCCAGTAGAGCCAACAGACTGCAACTCCTCCTGCTCTCCTCCTGACTTCTCTCCTCTTCCCCGTTTTCTCCTTTGATTTCCCTTTTCCCTCCTTAATATTTAACCTCATTAAATTCTGCCTTAGAACAGCAGTTGTAATTACTGGCATTTATAAGGCCTGGTGGTAATCTGCCACATGCCTCTTGTGTGCCTGGCCCAGTCCTTCAACAAGTACCATCTCCAGAATCTTCTCAAGGCCTAAGGAACTCAGGGTGCCACAGCCCCCGTTGGACAGGCAAGGAGGTGGAGGCTGAGGGAAGCAAGCCACCTGCCCAAAGAACACAGAAGAGCCCAGGCAGGCCCAACTCCAAGACCTGTGCTCTTTCTTACCCCACCTCCCCAGACCCACCTCAGAGACCCTCCAGGGGCTCCCTGTGATTACCAGCCTGACTCCAGAGGGGAGACAAGAGCAATACCATCAAGACCAAGACGCTGATCCACAACACTGGGGCGCAGACTGGAGGCCTGCCCGCCAGCCTGACCTGGCCCACACGGTGGCTTCACCAACACTCACAGGACTCCAGAGTCCTGGTTTCTCTTGAGAACACAGAGGGCTGGGCAGTGACATGCCCCCACCCCCAAGGCAGGGCTGGCTGGAGGAAGGAAGGACTGCCTTCAGGACGGTGCCTGTGCTCTGCTGTTCCACACAACACAGCCCCGGTCAGACACATGCTGGAAGCTATAACTACGGACAAGTCTAAGGCTAATCGGTAATTTGCCTTGTGCATTTCACTGGGCAGATGACCCACATGGCTCCACAGCAGGTCCAGATAACCCAATGCCACAAGAGACTTCAGTTACCCTGAAATTTGTAAATGGTGGAGACGATGCCAAGGATCTCCATGTCAAACTCAACCTTGGAGTGGGCCTCAACTCCAGGCACTCCTCTCTGCCACCTCGTCCTCTTCCTGATCCGGAGCAGCAGGCTGCTGGTACTGAAGCGATTGGCACACACTGGGTGGCAGTACGGGTCCTTGGGTCGGTAGTACAGCTCCAGTCTCTTGGTGGGGTCTGTATAGATCTGCAGCAAGGTGAGGGAGTCAGGGAAGCAGAGGGCCGCTGAGCAGCCAGCAGGAAGCTGCTCCTCCCAAGCCTGCTGGTAACCCAGGAAGACCAGGAGGCTGTGTTCCAAGCTGAGCTCTTAGTTCCCCACAGGCTCATGTTCTAAACCCAAGCGTCTCAATGTTTTATCTAGTGGAGAAAAGGAGGGTGAATGGTGTCCTTCCTTCTAAGGCCTTATAAAGTTGAAGACAACTTCCAATTAATAAAAGCTGCCATCCATCAAGTGCCTGTTCACTGAGAGGCATGATGTGACTCTCCTAGCAACATAACCACCCTGGGTTTGCCTTTGAGGTAACTGAGGCTAGTGGGGTGGAGCGATCTGTCTAGGGCTACCTACTCCAGGAATCATACACCATGCCAGGACTGATTATGGTTTTCAGTCTCATATGTAGATGTTTCTAGGTCCAAAGGAGATTAAATTAGCACTTGGCTCTGAGGAGCTGTCACCTTCAGCTTTCAAAGTCACAGTTCCTTCTCCTCAAACATAAGGCCAGTACCCACCTCCTAGAACTATTGCAATAATTAAGTGAATGTAGGTGTAAAGCACTTGTCCTGCTGCCCTCAGGATAAACGACTGTCAGTTACATATGAATGAGAGCTTGCCCCATGCTGGGTAAGAGGGATTCAGGTGAATTTGGAAGCACCCACAACACGCCCTGAGATGAGACCATCTGCAAGCTGGTCTGCTGGCTGTCCAGCACTCCAGATAGGATGTGACCCTCAGGAAATGCTCAGGAACTATCTAAGGAAAGAATGAAGGTTACAAGGAGCCTCGATCATCCAGACATGGGCCTGGACACAGGAGGTGATCAAGAAACAAAAGTAGAATGAATGACTAGTAAAGGTTCCTTCCCAAAGGGCTCACACTACAGTTGGGTAGAGATCATCCCTGGGAGTGTGAGATTAAGGGTTCGATCAAGGCCACAGGCACTTGAGTAAATCAGCATAGAACCTACTAGCACCCTGTGCTCAATGATGAGTTCAAGACTTTTCAGTGTTCACAAAAGATGAGGAAGCAGAACTTGGGCTCTAGAGTAAGGCATGCAGGAGTTAAGTCCCTGTTGTATCATGTAAGAGATACTGGACCTAACCTTTCTTGCCTATCTTTAAGAAACGAGAATTTTAAAAATAGTATCTAACTCATAAGATTGTTGTGAAGATTCAGTCATAGATTAAGAAGAATCAGGCATACTTATAAATATTAGAAGTACAGAAGCCAAGAAGAGAGATTCCTGCTCTTAGGAAGTTCACCACCTCACAGCCAAGGAACTGAGACAGACAATAAATGTCAATATAAAATTTCAGATTGGAATTAAAGGATGAGGAAGACACTTGGTTACAGTGTTCAGAGAAAACCTCTCTAAAGAAGAGTCATTTCAAGATATGGTACATGTAAAGTATACAGAAAGCCTCCCCTCAGCTCAGCTCCCCTGCTTATGACCCTGAATAAGTTGTGTGTGTTCTCTTGTAAAATGCAGACACTAGCCATGCACAGCGCAGTATGGCTATACCTGGAAGCTACTAGGTATATAAGTTTGCTGCGTGGAAGGCAAAGGTAGGAGGAGGGAAAGGTAAGGCCAGCCTGGGCAGAAACCCTCGCTGAAAATAAAAATTTTAAAGGGCCAGGGATGTAACTCAGTGGTAGAGTGCTTGCCTACCATGCTTGAGGTCCTGGGTTCAATCCCCAATTATCACCAAAACAAAACAAAATAAATACATTACATAGCGCAGGTCTGACCCTAGTGGGCTCTAAGGAGGGTGGAATGTAAGCAAAGTAGTAGAACATGCCTGCCACAAAATAAGAAGTCAACTAATGCACCTCTGAGCCCCAGAGCAGGCAGGTCGGCAGTTCTCAATCTCCGGGTGCTTGCTCTCTACTCGGAGCCAAGAGGACCAAGCGGCACAGCACACCCTCCAGGCTGCAACTTGGCCGCATTCGCGGTGCGGATGCTGAGGGTGCCACTCATCCCCAGGGACAGGACAGAAGAAGGCCCAGGGTCTCCACTAGACAGCCCCCTCCCCGCTGCGTTTTCTGGGTGCAGGGAGCGCCCTGGGCGCGAGTAGCGAAGCCCCGCCCACTGGGTGCAGCACCACCTCCGTTGCCAGGGAAACCACACTTCCCCGCGAGGCCCCGCCCCCTCGGCCACAGACCCTCGACTCGGTCCCTCCCCCGCTGTCCAGGCGAGTCCCCGCTCCTTACTCGGGAGACGCCCTCCTCGCCGCCCAGAGTCGACAGCATCTTGGCCACGTCGCGCACCACTCCCGGGTACTCCACGCACACCAAGCGCCGCTCGCGCCGCAGCTCCACAGGGACCGCAGCCCTCGGCCCCGCGTCGGCCGTCTCTGCCGCCATCCCTGCACGCCTGGCCGGGCCCGTCACGGTCCGTCTCTCAAAGTACTCCCACAGGCCTCTCCTCAATATTCCGTGAAGGAATCGTTCCGGCCTCTCTCACCGCTCGCGTCTCCTAAATCCTCAGGTTCAGCAAGACTCCCAGGCCTCGAAGAGCAAATGCCTCAGGGTTGGCCACGGGGAATTCGGAGTGAACCACAGCAGCGCCTTGGACTTTTTGTTTAAAACGAAGAGGGTTGTTCCGAGGGGCGGGGCAAAGGCTTGTCTCTACCAGCAGCCAGCAGGGACCCGGAGGATTTTAAGACACCACCACCGGCCCTCGACTTTAGCCAATGAGAAGCCGGGGGCCGAACCGAGCTCTTAGCCAATGAGGAGTCCGGGAGAAGCCAGGTTCCACCCCTTCCCTCACTCCTCCGCACTAGCCAATACGGAACCTGGACTTGCCCTTTTCCGCAGATCCCACCCAATAAGGGCTTGGGGGCGGGCCTTGGGCGTCCGGCGCTCCTCCGGCGTGGGGAGGCGTCCCAGCCGCGCGGTGCCTCCGCCGCCGCTGGCCGGCGTCTGTGCAGACCCTGAGGCCGCCGGGCGGTTATGGAGCGGCGCTCGCCCCACCTCCGGCACGCGGAACCAGAGCGCGGGACCGGGCGCCGGCGTCCGCCTGTTAGGCGGCTAAGCGCCTGCTGTGTGCTGGCTGGCACGCTCAGGATGCGGCGAGGACGGCAGGCGAGGGTCCACGGCTGGCGCGGAGCCGCGGAGCCCCAGCGGAGGCGGGCCCGGAGAGGACGTGCGTGGCGGCTCGGCCTGAGTGCGACCCGGAGCCCGTGAAGGGCTTTCTGTCGGGAACACTAATGAGCTTTCGCATTTAAAAGACCTCTTGCGTGGCGCACGCCTGTAATCCCACAGGCTCGGGAGGCCTGAGGCAGGAGGAGCACAAGTTCAGAGCCAGCCTCAGCAAACTTAGCGAGCTCCTGTCTCAAAAAATAAAATAGAAGGGCTGGGGATGTGGCCCAGTGGTTAAGTGCCCCGGAGTTCAGTCACTGGTACAAACAAACAAACAAAACAAGCAAACAAAAAAAACTCTTGGTGTGGGGATCAGAGAGGGTGAAAGAGAATTCGGGTAAACCAGCGGAGAAGCTGCGGGATCTAGGCAGGAAATGCTCAGTCCTGGGACCAGGGAAGTGGCAGGGATAGTGGAAAGAAGAGCCTAATTTAAGGGTGTTAGGAGATGAAAATCAGATAAGAGACCCCTTAGATATGGCCATTCCAGGTTTTTAAAATTGATTCCTGAATTACTTGTCGTTGTAGATGAATTTAAGAAGGCAGAACAGGCTAGTCTTGGTGGCACATACCTATAATCCCAGCGACTCAGAGACTGAGGCAGGAGGATTGCCAGTTTGAGGCCAGCTTGATGACTTAGTGAGACCTTGTCTCCAAATAGAAAGGGCTGGTCGTGTGGCTCAGTGTAGAGTGTCCCTGGGTTCAATCTGGGCTGGGGGAGGAAACAGCAAAGTTCAGGCATGACCCCATGTGCAGTGTCATAGTGGAACGACTCAGCTGGGAGCCCCAGATCTTGGAAGCAAGGGCCCTTGTGAGAGTACAATGAGACTCAGCCAGCGCAGGGTGCAGGGTGAACCCGAAGGAAACCAGGGATTTCCACAGAGCTGGTCGATGAAGGCTGGGTGGACCCTGGCCTGCCCTCTGCAGGTGGAAGACTTGTGTATTCTGCCACAACAAAGGGGTTCTGTGTAGTCAAGCCAGGGTTCTCCTCCAGAATTTTCCAGACCTTGAGATAAATTTTGCATTCAAATTTCTCATGTCCTTCTGTTCTCATTTGGTGCTCCCCAAGCAATCATCTGATGGCTTAATTTTCCAGAAAGAAGAAGCTGAATAACAAGGATATTTTAGGGATACGAATAGGAAAAGAGGAACTTAAGCTGTCACTGTTTGCTGATGACATGATTCTATATTTAGAGGATCCAAAAACCTCCTCCAGAAAACTTCTAGACTTCATCAATGAATTCAGCAAAATAGCAGGCTATAAAATCAATACACATAAATCTAAAGCATTTTTATACACAAGCAATGAAACATCTGAAAGGGAAATGAGGAAAACATCTCCATTTGCAATAGCCTCAAAAAAAAAAAAAAAAATACTTGGGCATCAATCTAACCAAAGAGGTAAAAGATCTCTACAATGAAAACTACAAAACATTGAAGAAAGAAATTGAGGAAGACCTTAGAAGATGGAAAGATCTCCCATGTTCTTGGATAGGCAGAATTAATATTGTCAAAATGGCCATACTACCAAAAGTGCTATACACATTCAATGCAATTCCAATTAAAATTCCAATGATGTACCTTACAGAAATAGAGCAAGCAATCATGAAATTCATCTGGAAGAATAAGAAACCCAGAATAGCTAAAGCAATCCTTAGCAGGAAGAATGAAACAGGGGGTATGGCAATACCAGAACTTCGACTATAGCAATAGTAACAAAAACGGCATGGTATTGACACCAAAATAGACAGGTAGATCAATGGTACAGAATAGAGGACATGGACACAAAACCAAATAAATACAATTTTCTCATACTAGACAAAGGTGCCAAAAATATGCAATGGAGAAAAGACAGCCTCTTCAACAAATGGTGCTGGGAAAACTGGAAATCCATATGCAACAGAATGAAACTAAACCCCTATCTCTCACCCTGCACAAAAATCAACTCACGATGGATCAAGGACCTTGAAATCAGACCAGAGACCCTTCATCTTATAGAAGAAAAAGTAAGTCCAAATCTTCACCTTGTTGGCTTAGGATCAGACTTCCTTAACAGGACTCCCATAGCACAAGAAATAAAAGCAAGAATCAATAACTGGGATAGATTCAAACTAAATAGCTTTCTCTCAGCAAAGGAAACTATCAGCAATGCGAAGAGAGCCTACAGAGTGGGAGAAAATCTTTGCCACTCATACTTCAGATAGAGCACTAATTTCCAGAATATATAAAGAACTCAAAAAACTCTACACGAAGAATACAAATAACCCAATCAACAAATGGGCTAAGGATATGAACAGATGCTTCACAGAAGAAGATCTACAAGCAATCAACAAATATATGAAAAAATGTTCACCATCTTTAGTAATAAGAGAAATGCAAATCAATACTACACTAAGATTCCATCTCACCCCAATTAGAATGGCGATTATCAAGAATACAAGCAACAACAGGTGTTGGAGAGGATGTGGGGAAAAAGGTACACTCATACATTGCTGGTGGGACTGCAAATTAGTGCAGCCACTCTGGAAAGCAGTGTGGAGATTCCTTAGAAAACTTGGAATGGACCTACCATTTGACCCAGCTATCCCACTCCTTGGCCTATACCCAAAGGACTTAAAATCAGCATACTACAGAGATACGGGCACATCAGTGTTCATAGCTGTTCAATTCACAATAGCCAGATTGTGGAACCAACCTAGATGTCCTTCAATTGATGAATTGAAGGACGTATATATATTCTTGGGTATATATTTTGTAAACCTTTCCTGAGCGCTTGCTCTGTGCCTAGGCCTGGGAAGATAATGGGGAACCAGACAGACAGACTCTGCCCTCAGGAAGCTGCTGCTTAGCAGAACAGAACAACCAGTAAAAAAGAAACAAAACAGGTTTCATGATGGGGTGCACTTGGGTGCCATGGGCACAGAAAATAGCACCAATATATTTATATATGGGTATATATATTCTTGGGTAAAGAATATATATACACATACACAATGGAATATTACTCAGCTACAAAGAATAATAAAAGTATGGCACTTGCAGGCATATGGATGAAATTGGAGAATATCATGCTAAGTGAGATAAGCCAATCTTGAAAAACCAAAGGACAAATGATCTTGCTGATAAGCAGATGATGACACATAATGGGGGTAGGAGGGGGGCAAGAATGGAGGAAGTAGGGACTGTATAGAAGGATAAGAGGGGTGGGAGGAGTGGGACGAAGGAAAAAATAACAGAATGAATCAAACACCATTACCGTATGTAGATGTATGATTACACAAATGGTATGCTGTTACTCCATGTACAAACAGAAACAACATGTGTCCCATTTGTTTACAATAAAAATAAATTTTAAAAAAACAAGGATATTTTACCCCTACCCCCAGTTGTAAATTAATGAATTGTAGTTACACCAGACCCCTGTGAGTTTGGAACATATGAGTCAGTCTCAAAGCCCTTGTCACTGTCAGTAGAGCTGACATAAAATATTGGATGCACACTGATGCAATATTTGGGACATACATTACATATTCATTGTTTATCTGAGATTCTGACTTAACCAAGTGTGTTTTTATTTGCTAAATACAGTTCCCCTACTATGGTCGTGAAAGAAATTTGAGTTTCTGCAAAGCTAATTCCAAACTACCTAGAACTTTAGTGAACCTGCTCTGCAATCCAATGGCCCTCTAGTTTTGTCTGTTTAATCTCTTCTTGAGAAAGCAAGAGTGATCTTTCTAGATTGAAATCTCACTCTCTCCCCATCTCCAGTGACTCCCCACTCCTTCTCCCTCCCGCCGACTGCTGAGGCTGACTGCTCCTCATTCTTCAGGTTTCTGTTTAGACTTCACCTTGACCCCATAAGGTTGGTTTGGTGCTATTTTCTGTGCCCATGGCACCCAAGTGCACCCCATCATGAAACCTGTTTTGTTTCTTTTTTACTGGTTGTTCTGTTCTGCTAAGCAGCAGCTTCCTGAGGGCAGAGTCTGTCTGTCTGGTTCCCCATTATCTTCCCAGGCCTAGGCACAGAGCAGGCGCTCAGGAAAGGTTCATAAAATGAGTGGACAAGGCCATGTGGCTCACTCAAGCCTCAGTGCAGTCCGGCCCCTAGGTCTGGGTGTGATCATGGGGACACTCAATCAAGGCTCGCCCAGTAGAGAAGTGTCCCCAAAGTGCACAGGAACCGAGGACAGAGGCAAAGGGTGAGGGGAAGACAAGGGTCAACTTCAGAGCATCAGACCAAGCTTCTGTAAGACAGAGACTTGGTCCTGCCTGGGACCCAAGCAGGGAGATCAGAGAGGCCAAGAAGGATCAGGAACCAGATTAAAGGAGAAGCATGCACACAGGCACCATTTAACAAATGCTCCCTACTATGTGCTGGATCTTGTGCTTGGCTGAGACATTGCAGCTGAGAGAACACAGACCCTGCCTCAGTCTGTATTTGAATAGCAGAGACAGCCAGCAAATAAAAGATGTCCAGGTGTGTGGCTCAGTAGTAAAGCACTCCCTTAGCATGTATGAAGCCCTGGGTTTGATTCCCAGCACCACCCCACCCAAGCAAAAAGGAATCCACCTGTTACAACACCAACTAATGCAGCATTAAGGAAAATCCAGGCCAGGGCATCACACCTGTCTCCCAACAGGCCCCAGCCCCTGCTGTAAACCCGGCAGCAGTAGGCTCTCAGACTTCTGTGCCGTGGGCTTAGAAGACAGCACCCAACTAACCTTATGAGGTCAAGGTGACGTCTAAGCCGAAACCTGAAGGATGAGGAGCAGTCAGCCAGGTGTGGGAACGACACTAATTAGCAGCAACCTCTGCTCGCTCAGGCTCAGCCCCTCCCGGGCAGCTGGGACACCCTGTTGTGGGAGCCGGTGGGCTGACCTGCACTCCTGCACCCTCCGTCACAGCCTCAAGCACTAAGGACAAGCCAGACCAGCCCTCAGCTGTGCCACGTCCAACTGATATACTGACCCATACACTAGCCTGAGCAGCTGTCCTGCCCTCCGGAGTGACCCAGGGCAGTGGAAAGGGACCACTGGCTGATTGGTGGCTGATTGGCAACGTCCAATCCCACAGGTAAGAGTGGTGGGAAAACCACCTGATACTTCTGGCCACTCTAATCCACCCCCTCCATGTCTGTTTCCTGGCCAGGGCCTTGGCTAAATGATGTCAGGGGACCCCTTCTGCGGGGTGACTGGAAGTGCAGGAATATGTATCCCTCTTTTTGTCTTCTTTTTGGTGGTGCTAGGGATGGAACCCAGGGCCTGGCATGTGCTACATAAGTGCCTTCCCACTGAGAGACACGCAGTCCCTGGATCCATGTTAACCAAGGGAAAGGAGAACTTTCCTCTGGACTCCAGTAGGGCTGGGGTATCACTCAGGGGAAGGGTGCTTACCTAGTACGCATAAGGTCCTGAGTTTCACCTCCAACACTGCAAAAAAATTCCTTTTGGCTTCAGACTCTACATAGTCTTTCTTGGGCCACTAGGTGGGTCTGTGAAGTGCCCAGTGGATGTTTAATATTCCCTAGCCCCGCTTGCCTCCGGGCACCCTGGACTGGAGGAAAGGTGTAGGTTTTCTGTTGGCCACCAGAGGGCGACATAGCATCCTTGTGGGTAACACAGCCGCCTGGTGGTCACAGGTGCTCATGACACCCTGGGAGAAACGGCCAAGTGGCTGGTGGAGTCGACTGGGCCCGCTGCCTAGGTAGCTTGCCGCTGCACCCTGCTCCTGAGGAGGTGAGACTCTGTACTCTTACACGCAAGCCAGGGCCAGGAATTGTCCCACACAGTCCCATAACTGGGTGGGAAGTGATGGGGACCTGGGAATGGGGTCTGTACAGAAGTTTCACAGTTTTCTCTTCACTTCCAAATGGGACAGATTGTTCCAAAGGACATTCTCCTCCCCCATCAACTCGTATTCCAAAGCAAAATTAAACCAAATACACCCAGGACTGAATTTCAAAGTTTGTTCATAAATAGAACGTATATTAAATATTTTCAAAAATGTTCCCAGTAGAGGCAAATTTACAATGAAACTAATAAAGTTGAAGGACAAAGACATATCAATTGCATGTGCCTTTTTCAAAGTCCCTGGGAGGTCCCTTGTCCTTGTGTTCACGTAAGCAGGTGTTTCTCCAAAGGATGAAATAGTAAGGCATCTTAGCTGCAGTGGTTAAGCCAGCTGCACCTGTCTGTCTAACCAGTCTGCCGTCACTTCTGCTTGTGTTGGGAGATCCAGTGCTCTCAGGTGTGGGGGCCTTGGCTAAGGGGAAGCTCACCTGGGAAATTGTTTAGTTGACATGGAGTGGAATGCAGGGGTGAGGTTTGCAGTCCTGGGGTGGGTGTAGCTCAGTCCCTAGCTTGTGTGAAGCGCTGGATCAAGCTGTTGCTGGTCATCATAGGCAGCAGTGGCTCCAGGGGACGCATGCTCCTTCCACCTTCTGTACGACTTACCGCTGCTGTGACATGAAAGGCCACAGCCAAGGCAGGAGAGGGCTCGGAGCCTTGATCTAGATGGAGGGAAACGGCACCCACTGGTGGAGGTTCGTGACTGGAAAAGGGGCAGCCCCTGTGCAAAGCCAGCAGCTCCTCAAAAAACTAAAACAGGATTGCCGGGCACTTCCGGGACACCCACGTTGGAGCAGAGTGGTGCCAGCAGCCAGGGGGACACGCCCAGGGCCCCACGGGCTGGGTGAACTGAGGGCGGTGACCCACGGGTGGGGAGCTCTTCAGCCTGAAGGAGGAAGGAGGCTCTGACGCCTGCTGCGAACAAGCGAGTGCAGTCACAGCCACACAGGGACGCCAGGGTCAACAGACCAACCTCCCACAGTGGCTCTGTGAGGTCCTGTCACCAGGGACTTTGCACTAGTCTGGGTTTGTGCAAGTACCCTCTGAGGTCTGCATGGGACAGAGTTGCTTAAGGACCTTTTCTCAGCATATTTCCAGGACCTTCCACGGCACTGGACTGCGTGTGAGTGTCGGTGGCTGCCCCCTCCCAGGAGCTTCTCCACACCCACACCCCTCCAGCTCTCCTGCCCTGACTCGGTGTTCCTCCCACTTCCACGCTGATGGATATTGGTGGCATCACCCTTTGTTACGAAGAAGAAGAAAAGGAGGAGGAGGAGGAGGAGGAGGAGGAGGAGGAGGAGGAGGAGAAGCAGCCGCCGCCTTTGGGGGTTGAGGACATAGCATAGTGGTACAGCACTTGCCTAGCATGTGTGAGGCCCTGGAGTCCATCCCCAGCACTGCAACACACACACACACACACACACACACACACACACACACACATTTAATTGAAGTATATCCAAAAGCATGTTGTCTTAGTCCATTTTCTGTTGCTAGAATGGAATGCCACAGAGTGGGTAATCTATAAAGAACAGAGGTTCATTCTGCTCGGGATCTGGAGACCTGGAGGTCCTCTGTGGAGGGGCCGCCTCTGGCCAGGGCTTCGTGCTGGGGGTGGGGCTCTCCAGTGCTTCCAGCTGCCAGCCTGCCAGTGGTGTAGCTGAGGTCTCCGGCAGCAGGGAGGAGAGAAACGTCGCTGGCCCCGTGCCTGGTTGTCTGGTCATCAGAAAGGAGGAGAGGAGATAGATGCGCTGCTGTCTTAAGCCATCCTCTTTGGAGAGCATGTGCTTTGCAGCCTGTGTGAGCAGAGCTGCCGCTTCCAGGTTTGCACCATTACGGATCCAGCTGCCGAAAATGTTACCATGCAAGGCCTTCCTGCTGCCATGAGCCAGATGCAGGGCCACCTGGAGAGTGAGCACTGACCTGCGGGGACACTGAGTCCTGTTCTCCATGTGCTGCACCCTCTCACACTGCCACCAGCCTCATTTGAGATTTCCAGCTGCCCCTCATCTCCAGCCGCACTTGGTGTTCGACGGCTCACCAGTGAGCGCTAGCTCTGACTCTTTGTGACTTAGGTTTGCATTTGCTTCCTCACTAGAGAAATCGAGCTGCCAGGGGGCCCATGCCTGCAATTCCAGCTACTCCAGAGGCTCAGGCAGGAGGACTGCCGTTTCTAGGCAATTTAGGGAGGCCCTGTCTCAAAATAAAGATGAAAAAAGGGAAGGGAAATGTAGTGTCGCGGGAGAGTACTGGCCAAGCATGCACAAGGCCCTGGGTTCAATCCCCCAGTACTGAAAAAAAGTTTTAATTGTGTGATATTATAGCTGCAACAGATTTGTTTTGGTTCGTGTTTTCAGAGTATATGAATATTTTTATTTTCATAGCATATATGTATATATATTCCCATCTTTCCACTCTAAATCTTCCTCATCCCTATATTCTAAGTCTGTCTCTATAAGCAATGTAATTTTATTTTTCCTTCCTGTTTAATATTCTTTGTCTTTTAGTTGGAATATTTGGTATTTTTACATTTAATGTAATGGTGATGGATTCGGATTTAAATCTTCCATATTACTATTTGTCTTTCTACTTGTCCTATCTGTCCTATGTCCTTTTCCTTCCCCTTTCTTTCCTTCTTTTATCTTAGACATATTTTATTGCTTTATTTTTCCTCTAATAAAAAGTTGCATAGACTTACACTGGTTACCCTAAAGATTATAATATGCATCCTTGATCTAAGTCAACTACTGTACAAAGTAGTACTTTTGCCACTTCTGTGACAGTGTAAAGACACGTTTAGATGCCTCCTGCTTTTGAGCTATTGTTATCATGTCATGAATGTATTCGTGTGTAAATACTTTTAAATCGACTTTACTGAGGTATAATTTACATGCAACACAACAGGCACAGTTTAAGTGTATAGTTTGGTGAGTTTGCAAATACATAAATGAAGTCACTGTGTCAATCATGATACAGAATATTTCAATCACCCCAAAGCATTTTCTCGTTCCTTTGTGGTGAGTCACCCTATCAGCCAGGCAGGGGAAACAGGGCTCTGTGGGGTCAGTGAGTCCTCTGCATCACTAACGAAACCCTAAACCTCCTAGTGTGGGCCAGACTGACAGCGGGGCAGGGTTATGTGACTGAGGAAGCACATGTGCCCAGGACTCACCCACACAGGCAGGAACAGCTCTCCCTCCACGGTCACCCACAGCAGGAATTTCCCCAACAGGGGGTCGAGGGGGTCCTGGAGAGTCAAAGGGAAAAAAGGCAAAGGATGCTCCAAATGAACCCACCCCGCATCTTCCCGGACCTCTATTTTTCACTCTTTTATTGGTGCATTATAACTGCACAACGGTGGGATCCCTGTCATATATTCATACGTGCACGGAACATAATTTGGTCATTTTCATTCTCCAGAACCTCCGCTCTTCACAGACCTTCTCTCCGGCCCGCCTGCCCCAGGACTCTTATTCTCCCCTCACCCCGCCATCCCCTTGGAACAAGAGCTCCAGAAACCTGGGAGTTGGCTGGGGTTCCCGTCTCCCTGCCCCCACCCCAGTGTCCTCCACTGCTGAAGGCATCGGGCTCTTCTCCCCCGGTCCCCGCTGTCCTCTCAGCCCTACCACCGTGGACTGCCTCCTACCGGCCTCCCACATCCACTTACACCTGGGGACAGGTAACCACACAAACATGAATCAAAATCAAAAGACACTGGGCTGGGGCTGGGGCTCAGTGGCAGCGCGCTTGCCTAGCCCGTGTGAGGCACTGGGTTCCATCCTCAGCACCACATGAAAAGAAATAAATAAAATAAAGACATCGTGTCCATCTACAAGTAAAAAAATATTTTGAAAAAAATCAAAAGACACCAAAAGGTACTCAGCAAACATTTCCCTCCCACTCACCCCAGACACTGAGACCTTCCTTTCCCTGGAATGACCGACGTGGGCAGTTTCTTGCTCCTCTGAAGATCATCTACCTAGCCAGAGCACAACCATCCCTAGATTCCCATCCCCTCGGGAAGTGGGCGGCTCACCCACAGCTGGGTCTTACTGTTCTCTCGTCATAAGCGGTTGCACTTGCCGGCCTCCCTGGAGGTTTTAACAGACTCCCGGATCCATAAACATCGACCACCAATTGTGGACCACAGATGGAAGCTTGGCGGGCACTCCCTCCCTTCTCCTCTTCCCCTTGGCAGGGTGGATGGAACCACGCCTATCCATTCAGCGGGCACTTCCTCCTTTCTCCACAGACCACACGGGCCCATTTGCTGGACCGCGATTGGCTCAGCGGCCCTCTCGGCTGGGCACTTAGGTTGTTTCCGAGCTTTGCCCTGGGAAACACCGCTGCAATGAATGGGCAGTGTGTCCCTTCACACCCAGGCCGGCTATCCGGGCAGCCCTGTCCGGTCAAGGCTGTGTGGACCTGTGATTTGGTTACAGTGCTACATTTCCCCTTTGGGGTCACGGGGGCCTCTGAGGTATGAGACCATCCTTCAGCAGTGACCTGAGGGTGCTGTGGGCCTCCCCTGCAGCCACTCCCAGAGCCTCAGGTTTTGTGCTTCATTCACCTGCAGCATTGCCCTCCCCACAAAACCAGAGGGATTATCTCCCCCAAACTCAAATCTGGATCCTCCCTGACCTGCCTAAGACCTGCTGTGGCTCCCTGTGGCTCTGGGGCAGAAACCCAAACCTCTAACAGACTCTAGGGAGCTTCTCCTCACATCTCCTCCCAACCTCATCCATTTCACTTTCTATGCCCAATTCCTAACCCTCCAGGGCCTTCCCAGGACCTCTTCCTCCTCTGCTGGGAGACCCTGGGAAGTTGTTCATAGCCTGCATTTTTTTTTTTTTTTTTTTTTTTTTTTTTTTGGTACTGGGGATTGAATTTAGGGGCACTTAGCCCCTGAGCCACATTCCCCAGTCTTGTTTTGTATTTTATTTAGAGACAGGGTCTCACTGCGTTGCTTAGCGCCTCTCCATTGCTGAGGCTGGTTTTGAACTCACGATCCTCCCGCCTCAGCCTCCTGAGCCTCTGGGATTACAGGCGTGGCCACCGCGCCCGGCTTCATTGCCCGCTTTTGGAAGAGGCCTCTTCCTGCAACACATCGGCCGGACGAGTGGCCTGTCGGGCGCGTCTTTAGAGGGCATCTCCTGGAGCGTGGCACAGACACGACCCGCAGTGATGCGGGCGGTTGCGCAGCCAACGCACTGGGACAGCACTCGCGGGCAGCTGCTGCGCGGCCACCAGGGGGCGCCGTCTCCCTCGGTTCCGGCTGTCCCCGCCCCGGAGTGCACAGGCCCGCGACAGCGCGGACCTGGGAGATACCCGGCCGGGCCCGCGAGCTGCAGGGACTAGGGGGACGCGCCAGGCAGGGTGAATGGCGTCCTGGGAGAGAGGAGGGAGAGAAGGAAAGGAGGTGGGAGGCAGGACGGGAGGGATGAGGACTGAAGGGGGGCAGAGAAGGACGAATTGGGGGCACGGCCTGGCCCTTTCCACCCCGCTGCCCCTCTGGCTCACCCCTTGCTTGCAGCCTGCCCAGCCGCACAGCAAGACCTTGCCGTACAGTGCTGGGTCCAGGATGGGAGGGGCCAAGGGGCCAGACCCAAACCCTAGTTTCCTTGAGTACTGGGCAGTGATCATTTAAAGATTAGTCCAGCCTTGGTGGCACCTGTCTGTTTCCCATGGGGGTAAAATGGCTCCTGCCATTGGCTGAGGGAAGGGCTGAGCCAGTGGTGGGCACCCAGGGCAAGGGCTCAGGATGGATGAGGGTGCCACCTGGGCCAACTTCCAAGAAGCTCAGCTCAGAACAAAGTCAGAGCTGTTCCCACACCCACCCTCCACCCAGGTGGGGCCTCCTCCGGTGCAGCTCTGGGGTGGGTCCCTGGCATCTCCCCCAGGGCCGAGGTCCACAAACCACAGAGTCCCAGGAGGGACTGACAGTGGTTCTGAACTGCAGCTTATGTCCCAAACAAGACACTAAAGTCCACCCACACAGGCAACTCCAACTCTGACTGCGCCTTGGGTCCCTTTGGGACGGGAGACCCATCTGTCCCTCACCTACTCTACAGTACTTCTTACCCGTGGACCTTCATGGAATGTGTCCGCACAGTGACGCCATCAGCCATCCAATGACCGTCATGACGAGCATCAGAGGGAGATGCCTGTAGGCTATGAGACTCGAGCGAGGAATTGCACTCCAACCCCAACACACCTGCACCCCCAGCTGAGCGTTTGTGTTTTGCAAAATTCTAGAGTATCCTGACCACTCTCTTCTTTTTACACCTCAGTCCCCCAGCCGGGAGAGGTCCTGGGAAGCCCTGGAGGGCCCTGGAGGGAGCTTCTGGGGATGCAGGTGTGTTGGGACTGGAGTGCAGAAAGTGAAGAAGGGGGAGGCTCCTTCCAGGCAGAGGGAACAACATTCCAGGGGACTCCGAGGCAGGCAGGGCCCGTCTGGGAGGACCAGGGCTCTGCACTGTGCCTGGCGGAGCCGGCTCACCCTTAGGGAGGCTCCTCTGCAGCCAGCGCTGCCCTACTCCCTGCTCCACCCCAGCAGGGCTTGCTGGGTGTTGGCTAGGGGTCCAGGGGGCATGGCGCACCCTGACTTGTCACCTGGACTGGGAGCCGTGGGGGACTGGGCTCTGGTCCTCCAGCCCTTGTTCAGCACCGACCCAGGACACACCAGGCCCAGGACTTTGTTTTGTCCCTTTACATTGTGGAGCTTTGTGTGCGGGCTAACACAAGGACAGGAGGGCTGCCTCGGGCCTTTCTGAGTATAGTCTGTGGCAGTGGGTCCAGTCAGGCGTTCTGCAGTCATCACCACCCCCACCTGTGGGACTTTCTCCTCTAGTGAGGCTGAAGCCCTGTCCCCAGTAAGCTCTACTCCTCTGCATTTCCCCGCCCGACCCCTGCCAGCCCCTGGCAACTTCAGTTGGAGGCCAGTAGGACAGTCTCTCTTTTTTTGGTACTGGGGATTGAACTCAGGGGCGCTTGGCCACTGAGCCACATCCCCAGTCCTATTTTATATTTTATTTAGAGACAGGGTCTCACTGAGCTACTTAGCAACTCGGTTTTGCTGAGGCTGACTTTGAACTCTCGATGCTCCTGCCTCAGCCTCCCTAGCCACTGAGATTACAGGCCTTCACCACTGCGCCCGGCCCCTCAATCTTTTCTAGTTGACTGATTTCACATAGCACGATTTCTTCAAGGTTTGTCTATGAGCTAGCAGGTATCAGAATACCTTTCCTTTTTAAGGCTGAATTTTATCCTATCCTGTGGATGGGCCACTTGTGTATGCATCCGTCAGGAAGCAGGTGGCTGCCACCTCCTGGCCACCGTAAACAATGCTCCCTGCTACCACCAGCTTTCTGGGCCTCTGGTTCATACCTTGGCCCAACTACACACACAGTGAGCAATTTGGTTTTTTGTTCTGTGTTGGTTTTGTGGTGCTGGGATCAAGCCCAGGGCCTCACATGTGCTGGGCCAGCACTCTAGCACTGAGCTACACCCCCAGCTGAGTGTTTGTGTTTTGCAAAATTCTAGAGTATCTTGACCACTCTCTTCTTTTTACACCTCAGGAACCAAAGCCCAATGGCTGAAAAGGACTTGCCGGGGTGGAGTCAGGAGGGCTTATGCATCAGGCCCTGGGAAAACACTGGCATCCTCAAGGGTTTGCTGCTCCACCCGGTGCAACCACTGTGTTCTGCGGGAACAACCTCCACTGGCTTCCCTGGGAAAGAAGTCTTTAGATGACTGGAGCTGGGCGTAGTGGTACCTGCCTGTAATCCCTGCAACTTGGGAGGCTGAGGCAGGAGGATCACAAATTCAAGGCCAGCTCAGCAACTTAGTGAAACTAACTCAAAAAAATAAAATAAAAAGGGCTGGGGATGTGGCTCAGTGGTAGAGCACCCCTGGGTTCAATCCCCAGCACCAAAAAACAAAAACAAAAACAAACAAAAGTAGATCCCTGGACCAGAGAACCCCAGGCCCTACACCAAGCACTGTTCAGGCCTTGACCCAGGGTGGCCCCAGGCTAGGATATGAAGGCCAGAGCCTGGGCCGGTGCCTGCTGGCCAGGGTCCTCCCGGAGGCCAGCCCTGCCACACTGTCCTCCTCACTCTGATTTCACAGCCAGCAGAGCAGATAGGGCTGGGCAGAGAGTGGCAATGTGTTCAAGGTGACGGTCCCCGCACAGGCTCAACCTCCAGCCTGTCACTCAGCCTTCTCCTTTGGCCCAGGGAGAGGCCTGAGTCCCAGCTCCCCCAGCATCCACCCATGACCAGAGGGTCTCCTGCATCCAAGCCACCTGCAGGCTGGGTCTACGAATCTAGCCTCCCCTCTAACACCAAGAGCCAGGATTCCCCTGGAAAGATGTCTGCGCTGGCACTACTGACCCCTTATGTGTCTCCGGCCTCACAGCCAGGACCCCAGCCAGGCCTCCCCAGAGGAGGCTGGACCTGGGGATGGCATTCCTGGCTGCCCCTCCTTCAGAGGCCAGGCACCGTCACTTCCCCAACACAGGCACTGCTGGGCTGCCCAAGCCCGTGCAGCTCGGCCCTGCAGGGAGCGTGGTTGCAGGCTGAGCTGGCAAAGGGGGACACACACCCTGGGTGGAGGGCACTTGTGGGGCATCCTGCCATCGAACTTTCTGAGAAGGCCCCCACCCTTCTCTTTCCCTCTGTGAAGGGGGTGGATGGCAACAGCAGCGGTGGCCGCGGGTGCTTCCTCTTTGCCCAGCTCGCTGTATGGTGGCTGAGCCCTGGGCCCTCAGTCACCACAGGGTCACCCAACAGCCCTAACCCCTGCTGGACTTCCGTGAGGCTGGTCCCCAGCCCCACCTGCAGCGGCCCACAGGCTGCTTATCTGCCGAGGGGCTCGGAGGGTGGGGAGCAGAGCGGCACATCTCCGCCCCGGCCTGCACTACGGTTGGGGCTTTGTAATCTGACTTTGTGATTTTTTCACCCTTGTTTCCCCCCTTGGAGGGAAGATTTGCTGAATCATGCAGGGGAGGTGGTTGGAGGGCTGGGGGCGAGGCAGCTGGAGGGCAGCGATAAGTCTGAGGCTGAGCTGAGGGGGCTGAGGAGCCGCTGAGGAAACCCCAGGCTTGCCGGTTCCCAGCTAAGATTGCTGGCTTTGCAGAGCTGCTCTGGGGAGCCGAGCCCAGAGACCCGGAACCTTCCCTCCATGGTAGTCAAGGGCAGGGCTGGGCTGCCAGCCTGATGGGCATCCTAGGACAGGAGCAGTGGCCCCAGTGGAACCATTCTAGTCACTGACGGATTACACACTGACCTCCTGAGGCCCTGGGGGGCACTGCTGGCCTCCACCCCTCAGCAGGCTGGGAGAAAGCTGGGGCAGACCGAGTGGCCTCTGGTCTCCCCCGTGCTTAATATGGCTCTTTACATGACCTGAACATCCCCTCTCCTGGGACTGGCCCCTCTGTACTCAGCCCTCAGTGGACACTCAGCTAACGTTTGTGTTTTGTTTGGTTTGTTCTGGTTTGGTACTAGGAATTGAACTCAGAGGTGCTTACCCGCTGAGTCATGTCCCCAGATCTTTTAATTTTTTTATTTTGAAACAGGGTCTTGCAAGGTTGTTGAGAGCCTCACTAACTTGCTAAGACTGGCTTTGAACTTGCGATCCTCCTGCCTCAGTCTCCCAAGCTGCTGGGCTTACAGGTGTGCACCACCGCAACCGGCTAGCTAATACTTGTTAAATAGAGACTTAGGGTCTCTCTTCTGGCCCTGAGATGAATTGTCTTCTAAGAGTCTGAGGACCACAGGGTGGGAGGAAACCCCTAGAGGAGATGGCAGGCACCCGGGCCTCCTCTGCTGCAGACAGACTCAGTGACTGGGAGAGGTGGGCTCCACCCAGGCCTGACGCCCCCTCCACCTCTACCCTCCTGCCCTGCACTCTGCCCACTGTGGCCTGGCCTGACCTCTGGGTGCCTGGTCCCCCAGCCTCTCCAGCTCCTGGGAATAAAGTGGAGACAGATAGCCACCAGTGACAACATGGCAGTGGGTCACACAGAGATGGGGGTCCTGGGCGCAGGCGTGGGGCTGGGGCAGAAAGGCCAGACTGGACGGTGCTGGTGGCATCCCCAGAACACTCTCTACCTGGCTGATTTCTGATTCCCCCGAGTTGTGGCAACCACAGTCCCGGGGAGCAGGGGTGATTGACACCCTGAGTCAGTGGCCACATCCCCTCTGCTCCCAAAAGGGGCTTTGGGGGCAGGAAGAGCTGCCCATGGTGGTAGCTTCGCTCCCTTCCTGCTGCCCAACTGAGCTCAGAGATAAGTTCTTGTGGGGTGAGGGAGGCTGGGGAGCTCTGGCCTCCCCAGAAATCATGTCAGAGTCCACATGTGGAGGAAGGGGCCTGAGGGCCCGATAACTCCTCTATTTTTAAGAGATCCGGGAGGAAGTTCCCAGTCACCCCTTGCAGAAATAGCTCCGCACGTCCGCCTGGTGTTGGGACTGTGGCTGTCAGCAGGGAGTGGCGGGTGAGACACAGCTCGGCCCGCCACACAGCAGCAGGGCCCGCCTGCCCCCCAGCTTGGCCTGAGAGGGCCCAGGCCTGTGCCCATGCTCAGGGCTCCCGGTCATGGTAATGACAACTACCTTGGTCACGTGCCCAGGGCGTCCTGAGCCACTCACATGCCGCCTCAAGGGAAGTGCTGAAATCAGGGCTCCAGCCGGGCAGCGGCTGTGGGCAGGGAGCTGCCTGGGAAGCTTCTGGAGCTGGCCGGGGTGAGAGTGGGAGGGGCAGAGTCTCAGATGGAGGACAGAGGAGCAGAGGCTGAGCCACAAGAGGGACCAGCGGTGCCAGCAACGGAGGCTGTGGACCCGCTGAGTCATTGACCTCTCTGGCCTCAGTTTCCCCCTCAGGAAGTGGAATGACAGCATCCCCCCTGCAAAGCGTTGATTTGTATGAAGTATTGGTGACGTCACCTGGCGCTTCAGCTACTCCCAAGAAATACTGGATCCTGGTAATGCCAGGCGGAGGTCTCAGCGGCAGAAGGGTCTCAGATGCCACTTGGCTGTTGTCGCAGCCCTTACGGGCTGTCTCCTCTCCCCTGTGACCACCACCTCCACCTCCACTCCCTGACAGGCCATCTGGGGACCCTGGGTCTGGAAGGCCAAGTCTCGAGGTTTCCAAAGATTACCGGGGACATCTCATGGGAGAGATCCTGAGGCCAAGGGAGGGCCTGACGGTCACCCAGCCACACGGGGCCAGAGTGCGTTGCCCAGTCGCCCAGTCACGGCTCACTGTCCACCCCAGTGCTTCTGGAGAGCCTCCTCAGGCTGCCACCTGACTTGGTGGCCCCGGGCCACAACCGCCCTGGCCACTTACTGCTTTCCCTCTCCTGCCGTTACTCTCAGTGTCCCTTCCCAGCTCCAGGAGGTCGGAGCTCTGGTCCGAGTCCCCACTGCCCTGCCTTCCCACTGGAGCACTGCCCAGCAGGGGGCAGGCCCTCAGATAGAAGTGGACCAACAGGCGGTCGGCCATTGTGCTTCTGCAAGGGTCCCCTTACACTTCTCTCAAAATGTTGGTCTTCTAGGAATTGCGAGCAACCCAGAAAAGGTAGGGAAAAGGGCATAGAAATACCCACCCCCAAAGGACCTTGGAGAGCAGGGGGTTCCCCAGCCTCACCTTCCCTTTCCTCCTCCCCCTGATCTTCCTGGGCCTCAGGCTCCTGCCCACTCTTCTGTGCTCACTCTGACTCAGTGACCCCTTCTCAGGGAGGGGTGACGGTGTGCAAAAGCTGTGGCGGATGGCGAGGAGTGGCCAGCTGGACTTTCCAGGGGGCTCACAGTGCAGGTTGAGCCAACTCACCCCAGACCTTGGGGTAGGGAGAGAAAGGGGGTGTCAAAGGATGGTAGAAAAGTGGTTAAGTGACAGGGGGCCCCAAGGACCTGCCCCCCTCCTCCCACATTCTTCCCCTTTGTGTTCTGGAGCAACAGAACCTTCCAGAAAAAGGGACTTTTGCTTTAGACCTTGCACAAGAGCTAAGAAGTATCAGCACCATTTCGGGTCAAGAAGGCTGAGACAGGTTTCATGGGTCTCCAGCCTGCTGTGCTGGGGCTGATTGGCAGCTGTGTCTGCCAAGGCAGCGATGGTGGCCAGGGTCCTGGAACCTCAGAGGCCTCTTCCTCCCTGCCTCTTGTCTTTGGGTGAAGTGGTTGGAAGGCTCTCTCTCTCTCCCTCTCTGCCTCTGTTCCCCCTTTCCCGCTCTCTGGGCCACGAGGCTCCTGATAACACTTGGAAGGCGCTATCAGCCAGGAGTGTCCTCCTGCCTGGCTTGCTGGCCTGCTTCGTGCCGACGGTTGGCAGCCGGCACTGGGTGATAAACTTATCAGGCCAAACCTGAGCATGGCCGGGTCAGACGTGCCCTGCCTCAGATTTCCCTCCTGCTGCTTTTCAGAAGACCCCCTGCCTGGCTCCTGGATGGGCCCAAGCCCAGATGGACGCTCATGGACACGGGCAGAGCCAGCCACTACTGAAGCGTGGAGGAAGAGCGCCATGGCTGGGAAGAGTCACCCACTTGCTGTGCAACCCTCTGTCCCCAAGCCAGCTCTTACACCACCTTGGGAGCCCTTCTCCCACTGCCAAGAGGGAGCCTGGGCCTCCAAGGGGGTCGTACTTCCATCCTGAACTTACTAGTGACCAGGGGGCATTGGCCCCAAAGGATGGAATCCAGCGTCTGCCAGCGGGTGGCTCCTGGGGCGTGGGGTGGGACAAGCCGGCCAGCGGTGGTAAGGCAGAAAGGAGCCCCCCCGAGAAGCTGCACATCCACCCACAGCAGGGGCGGTAGCTCTGGGGGCGGGGCGGAAGGCAAACCCCAGATGAAGGAAAACCTCAAACATAGAGCTCAAGGGGCATTGGATCCGAGGGAGTCTCTGCCAGTGACGATGTCATCATGCAGGCTCATTGCGGAAGAAGAGACCACGCTCCCTGAACAAGAGCGAAGAAAACACGCGCTGCCCTTTCCCTGGCAGCCTGTGGACGCGCCTCTGGGTCCTCAGGCTTCCTGCCATCTCGCGTCCCGTGAGGACCCCATAGAATCAGGGTGTTGACCGATTTCAAACCACTTTCCTCTTCAAATGGGAACCACTTCCTCCCCAGTACTTTTACTCTGAGAAATCGATTTTCTTTTCCTTTTTCCTCCAGACAGGAGGCACTCGAAGTCTCACCAACAGGGAGCCTGAGAGTGAGGTCCAGCCCCTGCAGCATGGGCCCTCAACAGCCCAGGACACCAAAGTGCGGGTGTGTGATGGCCCCTCGCACCTGCTCCTGTGTCCTTTAAGCCACCCCAGCCTCATTCCAAGGCTGACCCAGTGAGCACTACGCCAGGGAAGGAGCTGGAAAAGTCCACCGGGAAGCCTGGCCAGTGTCCCTGCACTTAGCACAGCCTCACCTGCCCTGTGCCCGCGGAGCCCGTGGCCGCAGAGCGGGGCTGAGCAAACCCAAGGAGCGGTCTGCACGCAGCTGGCATGAGTCAGGCCCCACACTTCAGACCAGGCTTGCAGCCGGCTCCCATCAGCTGTCACACAGCACACACACCCCATTCACGGCCACTGGCACGCCCGTCGCCAAGAGGTACCACCCGTGTGCGGCCAGACCCCTCAAGGGCACCAGGGGTGGTTCCTTTTTTTTTTTTTTTTTTGCCATTACAAACCGAATGCGAAGGTGCTCCGGTGGCCCCTCCACGTGCCCACCCACCACCTTCTTTAAGTCACACTCCCAGGAGGAGAGAGCAGGGTCCAGGGACGAGTGAGTTTTAAAAGCTTTTCTTGTGCAGGGAGCTGGGACTTAAGGCCAAGAGGACTTAGGGGAGGAGACAGGGCATTCAGGTGGAGGCACCGTGGGCAGAGGTGCGAGGGTGAGAAAGGGCATCGAGGATTCCCCAGAGGCCGTTGGAGGAGTACCAGGAAAGGTCCTTCCTCGCCTGGAACTCAGGGAGGCAGGGCCTCCTGGGTGGAGCCCGGTGTTCCTGTCTTCTCCTTGCCTCCCACCTCGCTCCACCCAGCTGCCCTCCACTCCTGGGCAACCTCACAGGGAGCCAGGACCCCGGGGCCCCCTCCTCTCCTCCAGGACACGCTGTGCTCCAGCCTTGGGTCACCCTCCTCAGCTCCTGCCTGTTCCCCAGGCCAAGTCAACAGCCCTTCTCAGCTGGTGGGCATGACGCTGGCCAACCCGGATTCTTCATCACTCCTGGCCCCTTCCCTCTGGGGTGCACGTCACCCACACCACACAGAAAGGAGCCCTGGACAGCAGAGGTAGAGTGGGGGCTTTGAAGTCAGGGACAGGGGTCACCCGGGACAGCTGGGTGATGGTGAGCAGTTGGGGCAGGGCTCGGCTGTCAGGTGACGGGTGGGAGCATGCCTGGACTCCAGGAATCCCCAGGAGGGCTCTTGATGTCAGAAATAACTCAGGACCCCCCTTCTCTCCTCTTCCCTGACTTCCAGAGCCTGCTCCCTGCCTCTTTGCCTCGATCCCACTGGTCTCCTAGGCCACCAGACAGATTTTTGCTACTGGAAGAGGGAGACAGGCTGGGGCCACCTCAGCCACACACAGATCCTGGGACTGACCCTGGAGAGCATTTCCATTCTTATCAGTGATTTCCGGGGCGGGCAGCTGGGCACCTCCCAGTGTGTCCTCCAGACCCTGGCCAGAGTGCCTTCTCAGGAGCGCACATGAAGGCCGTCCAGAGGCAGCAGCTGTGGCTGGGGGGCAGCAGTGGCCCTGCAGCTAGCAGTGGAGCGGGGCTCCCTCCGAGCCGACCCAACCCCGGCTGGTCTTCACCACCCTTTCCAGCCTGGGTTGACTTCCCCTGGAAACTGTCCACGTACCTGCCCTCTCCATGAAATGCAAATGGGGACCAGGTCCCTGCTCTGTGGCTGCCGTGGCCTCTCCCCCACCTCATGGCACTCGGTGCTAAATCCCGGCCTCGGAGCTGGGGCCCAGCCAGTGAGGAAGGAGGGCGCCTGGCTGCCCGGGCTCAGCTTGTCCTCCCAGCCCCACCTTGTTGAGAAGGGGCTGGAATTCTGATGTTGGCTTTGTTTTGTTTAGCAAACAAGAGCATGCAAAGCAGCCCTCAGGGTGCATGTGTGTGTGTGTGTGTGTGGTGTGTGGTACAAGCACCCCTCCCCAGCACCTACCCGGACTCTGTCCTGCCCCGAGGTGTGCAGCTTTGGACAAGTCCTTCACCCTCTGTAGGCGTCACTGTCCCGTGGGCAGAAGGAGGGCTGGGGCTGGTATCCTCCACGGCGTTGCTGGCTCTAACGCCCTGGCCATCAGAGTCCACTTTCCCTGCCTTCAAGAGCCAGGCCTGCAGGACGCCAGCAGGGAGCTGCTGAGGAGGCGACCACCCTCTTAGGCAAATTGCACACCCAACCCCAACACCTGACAGGTTCATTTAGGGGACGCTGGATGATCGGGAGGAGCCTCTGCAGCGGAGGGTCTTTCAGGGGCCTGATGGCCAAACCCAGATGTGCCGGTCCCCAGGGGGATCCAGACAGCAGCCTCAGCCCCAAGCCCCACAGGTCTGCATGAGAGGACAGAACTAGAGGAAAGACCCGTGGGTCTCAGTGGGCAGAGGGGTAAACGGAGGCTCAAGGGAAAGCACAGCTTCCACCTGGAGTCGGATCCTGATCCCAACTCTGGTGTGCCTGCTGTGTGGCCGTGGGCATGCAGGTGGACACTCCTCTCTCCCTCCCTGTCTGTCTTAGCCTCTCTCTCTGTTCCCAACACAGGAGGGAAGCTCAGAGCCCTCTCCTCCTGGTGGAGTCGAGCACGCACCTCGCACACTGAGGCTCTGAGAAGTCACGCAGTCAAGGGTTACGCGGGCCACTGTGCCCTCTCCCCGCTGCAGCTTGGGAGGCTGCGGGCAGGCGTGGGGCACCTGTGCTGGCCGCCAGCCCTGCAGCCCTCTCTGTAGGGATGAACTTCAGCTGAGGGGTGGCCCCCATTGCCCCGAGGCAGGAGGGCCAGACCTATCAACAGAACAGATTCGGTTTCTTCCAAGGACATGTGACCGTGGCCAGTGGGCACTGGCCTTGCTCGGGGCACGTCATTTTTGCTACTCCTCGACAGGGTGAGCGCCAGGCTCGGACACTCTGAACGGCTGGTCACATTCTGAAGGGAAACACCTCCAGAGGCAGAGGGTGCACTCGGCCTGCGCAGGACCTGGCTTCCATCCCAGCCACCCCTCCCCAAAGGTTTATTCACAAGGAAGCCTGAGGGGACAAGCCCTGTTGCGCGTACTCCTAGGCTGGCCTCTCTGGGCCCCAAGTGCCCATCTGTAAAGTGGGAGGGTGAGGCTCCCTTGCAGAGGTCATGTGGGTTAGGACAGCGTCTGGAAACGCTCGGCCCAGTTCAGTGCCGCGAGGGTTTCAGTGACTCTTCCACCGCCAGGCCTGAGGCTGGGCCCCGGAGCCCAGAGACTGTGCCTTATGCCAAGGGGAACTATCCACGGACAACTGCTCTCTGTGGTCAGTGGCTCCTGAGCTGTAAGTGAAGGGGCTTGTTCCACCGGCAGGACTTCAAGCAGGGACGTTGGTGACCTGGTAGCACTTGCCATGGCTAGGCCCCACACACGGCTTACCTGGGGCTGCAGGGAATTCTCCAATAGCACCTCCAAAAGGGACTGTCATGTTTCCCATTCTGCAGAGGAAGCTGAGCCCAGAGAGGTTCAGGGCCCCACCTGAACTCACACAGCTAGTAAGGCCACACCAGACTTACCTCAGTCACACCTGCCACTCCTCTTTTGCCACTTGAGGTGACACTGGCAGGGAGCAGGGATCAGGACACAGGTGTCAACTTGGAGCCATCATTCAGGCCACCACAGTGATTGCACTAAGGACCTTGAAGTGGGACAATTATCCTGGATTATTCAGGGGGCTTGATGTTATTACTAGTCCTCCCAGGAGGAGGCAAGAGGGTCAAGGGCAGGAGGAGGAGATGGGGTCAGAATGCTGGTCTTTGAAGCTGGAGGAAGGGGCCGGGTGTGGGGGTGCACACCTGCAATCCCAGCAGCTCAGGAGGCTGAGGCAGGAGGATCATCAAAGAGGCCAGCCTCCACAACTTAGTGAGACCCTGACTCAAAATAAAAATAAAAAGGACCCCATTTGTGTACAATGAATCAAAATGCAGTCTGTAAAAATAGAAATAAAAAAAAAAAGAAAAAGAAATAAATAATAAGGGTCGGGGATGCAGCTCAGTGGTTAAGCTTCCCTGGGTTAGGAAGGAAGGAAGGGAGGGAGGGAGGGAGGAAAAATAAAAGAAAGAAAAGAGAAGACATGAGCTGCAGCCCAGGAGGCAGGCAGTCTGGAAAGACCCCCGGAAGCAGCTGCCTGGGGCCTGGCCGACGCCTGCCCTGGGTGCCGGCCCTGGCGGGAAGAGCTGGGTGCTGTGTGAAGCGGGGCTTGGAGATGGAAGCCGCCTGGTCCTCTATGCGCCTGCTGGGCTGCGCTCCCCTCCCTCCTGTCTCGGGGCCCCTCCACAGCCTTCTCTGCGCCCCGAAGCTCCCCACCACCCCTCCCCAGAGCCCCGTGCATCCGGAGGCACCAGCAAGTGCAGGTCACCTGGGAACAAATCTTTATTTTTATTTACAGTAACTGAGCGGAGCAGGCTTTTGACGGCAGCGACTGCCCTGTGGCCTGACGCCAAACCGGAATCCTAGTGGACAGTCAAGCGTTGGTGGCGGTCGGCGGCAACCAGCACACCTGGTCACCCCGGGGCAGGAGGCAGTTCTGAACGTCTGTGGCAGCCAGAAAGGGGTCCCTGGAAATCTACGATGGCCACATCCAAGCGGGCAGCAGGCAGGGGGAGGCTTCCGCCGTGGGTGCGTCCTCCTGGGTGGGTGTTCCAGCCTTCTGGTTCTTTCGGGGTGAGCACATCAATGGACAAGCTCAGCTCAGAAAGACCCAGACCAGCCCTCACACTTTGTGGCAAGAGACGTGTTGGTCCAGAGAGGAAGAGTCACTTGCCCGAGGTCACACAGCAGTTTCATGAGTCTCAAAACAAGTTTGGAGGCTCCTGTCAGTGCAACCTCCAGGAGTCTGGGGATCTGCGGGCGCGAAGCTGGCCTGAAGCTGGCCTGAGGCGAGGGGACCTCCAGGCAGGCTGCCCGAGAGCCGGAGGCGGGCACGCCTCACTTGAAGTTGTGCTGGGTCTCCCGGTGCCGCCGCAGGTCCACCTTGCGCTGGAAGCCCTTGGCGCAGAGCTCGCAGCTGAAGGGCTTGAAGCCGGTGTGCTTGCGGCTGTGCGTGATGAGGTTGGAGCTCTGGCTGAAGGCCTTCCCGCACACCTGGCACTTGTGCGGCTTCTCCCCTGGGAGGCAGGGAGGGCAGCGGAGTGAGGCAGCAGCCAGGCCAGTGCCCCCCACACCGCCTGAGATAGCGAGGAGCCAGAAGGGGCTGCACTGTCCTCAGGAGGCCGGGGGCCAGGTCCCCCTTGCTAGGTCCCCACGGCTGGCCCAGGCCAGGCAGAGAGGTGCCACCAGTGAATGCGTGAGCGAGTCACCTGTGAGTCTCATTCTGCCCAGGGGCCACCACCACCCTGTCCCCGCCCACGCTGTATCCACTCCTGAGTGTGCACCAGCGCCTCGGGCCTGCAGCCCCACCAGCGTGCGCCGCCCATCACCCAGCCCCGCCCCTGCCGGCCAGCTGGCTCACCGGTGTGGATGTAGGTGTGCTTCTTCATGTCTGACTTCTGGTGGAAGCGCTTGCCGCAGAACTGGCAGGGGTAGGGCCGAGTGTCCGAGTGGATGAGCAGGTGGGTGGACAGGGTGGACGAGCGCTTGAAGGCTTTGCCGCACATCCGGCACTCAAAGCTGCGCTCCTGCCGGAGGAAACGAGGCCCCAGGGGGTCAGGCGCAGGTGGGGCCTCGCCGCCCCGGACAGCCAGGCTGGGCGCGGGACTGGACCGGGCTGGGATCCCCTGAGGAAGACGACACTCCGTTGGGGTGGCCTCGAGGCGGGGCCCACGGGGCAGGACCCGGGAGGCCCCATTTCTGGGGTAAGACTGAGGCGTGGGCCTGAGAGGCCTGCAGGATGCCCCTGCTCCAGAGTCCGTCCACACAAGGCTCTGCTGACTGGCTGATGGACGTCTAATCTGAGAGCCTCTACAGGAGCCACATTCCGTGGCCCTGGACCCAGAGCGAGCCTCCGAGGCGGGCCGAGACAGCTGAGCAGCGGCCTCGTCAAGAGTTCCAATTACTGAGGCCCCGATTCTGGCCTCTGGGCAGCCATGTGATTTTAGGTGGTCACTTAACCTTCCTGAGTCTCAGTTTCCCGGTCTGTACGTTGGGACTCTAATAGTCACGGCCTCAAAGTGTTGTTGGGGAGGCTTGGAGACTCAGAACAGGCTGGTGCCCAGCAGGCGACAGGGGCACTGGAGAGGAAGCCCTCACAGTCCTTCCTTGCCCTTCTCTCCTGACCTCTGTTCACCCCAGTGTTGGTGAACTGGGTCCAGTTCCCGTGCCCACCTGGAGTGGAGCACCAAAGCTGGAGCTTTCTTAGTGGGGCTTGTGACCCTAACTCCCAGTCTCTGAGAACTGTGGTCCTCAAAGCCAAGGACACCTGCTCGGGCCACTCAGGGGACAGAAATGTTTCTGAGCATCCCAGACATTGCTGTCTGCCAGACCTCACCGGGGTCAAGAGCTTCTTCCAATCAGCTGGGTCGACTGGAGACCCAGTAGCGCTGGGGGTGTGTGGGAGAGCCAGACCTGGGAGACCTTTAGTCAGGGGCCCCCAACTGCATGGCCTTCAGGGAGAGGAAGAGAGACCCAGCCACAGCCCCCAGACCCCCGAGGTAAGCATCTCTCAGTGGTGGGCAAGGGGGTCCTGTCTTGGCCAGCTGCTCACCTGGGAGTGGACGTGTGTGTGCTGCTCCAGGCTTACAGCGTGACCGAAGGTTTTGCCACAGATGTCGCAGGCGAAGGGCCGGGTCCCACTGTGGGAGCGGCGGACATGCACTTCCAGCCCGTGAGGGGTGGAGAAGACCTGGGGCAGGGGCGGAGCGTGAGAGCCCTGCAGGAGGCAGACCCGCGGGCCCGGCCAGCTGCACCTGCTGGCTCACCTTGCTGCACGTGACGCAATGGTAGGCGTCCATGCCTGGGGAGTAGCGCAGGCCGACATCCAAGGGGGGCTCAGCGCTGGGCACCAGGGGGCTGCCGTACAGCCGGACAGAGCGTTCCAGGAAGGCCGACTGCATGGTGGTAGGGGCCTGCTGGTAGCTGTGGCCGTAGGATGAGGCCAGAGCATCCCAAGAGAAGCTGGGCTTATAGAAAGGGGGTGAGTCGGACAGTGGCGCGTCCCTGTCCTGGGGTGGGGCCAGCACGATGGGCCCCTCTGTGGAGACAAGGACACGTGCCTAGTGAGTCACTGAAACACAGGGCGCCTGCTCTCCGCCACCCACCCCACCTGGCGACCTCCGTCGAGGGGTCCGTGTGCGACCCTGCATATTCCCTGCGGGGCTGTTCGTGTCCCTGTTATGGTTCCTCAGCCTTTGCAGCCCAGAAACACCCCTCCTCACCCCAGGACGCTCTCACCGCTGCAGGCACCTGCTGTGTGCTGCCGGCCCACCTCCCAGCAGCCCCCAGCCGGGTTGAGCTCCCAGCGTAGCAATGTCCAGGCAGAAGCCAGAGAGCCCGTATGCATCCAGGGGACCTTGCGGGTCCTTCCTGACCCATGAGCCTAGCGGGTGCTGCTTCTGGAGCCCGTTCAGTGTCCCCCACCTCAGCTCCCTGGGGAGTGGCCGGATCCTGGGCTGGGTACCTGGAGCCGAGGCCATCCTGCTCAAGCTCTGCCCAGGCTCCAGCATAGGCTCCCTTTTGACACGGTTCCAGTCGAGGTATTGGTCTGGGGGCAGTGGGCTGACCACAGGGCTGTTGCTCAGGACCTGGTCCCTGGTCACTGTGGGGAGACAGGACTTCAGAGTCACCAGCTGCAGCTCCTGAGAAGCCTGCAGTGAGCACTGGGGGGCCCTACCTTCCCAGGAGGAGGGGCCCTGGGGACCCTCTGAGGTTGCTTCTGGCTGCTCATGTGCAGGGGCCTGGCTTCTAGAGCAGCCCTCAACTGCACCTCCAGTAGGACCCACCCGTCTGTGACAGCCCCCTTCTAAGACCCATGTCCCCGTCACCGCAGGGGAGCTTGCCAAGCTGCCGCTTCTGGACTGGCAGAGGGGCTGCTGGGGAGGGCCTCACTGCAGCTGGCCAGCCTGGACTCGGACTCACCGGGGGCCATGGCGGGGGGCCAGGCCGGGTCCTCCTGGGCGCGCGGCTGGTGGTAGGTGTGGGCCTTCTTGCTCTTCACCAGGAAGGAGCGGGGCATTTTCAGAGGTCGCCCCACCTGCGAGGGGGGGGCAGGCGGTTAGAAGAGCAGGACAGTGCTCCCCTGAACTCAAAAGCCCCCCGAGATGAGGACACCAGCCTGCTGGGTTGAACAGCATCCCCACAAAGCTCACCTCTACCTGGACCTGGGACCTTGTCGGGAATAGAGTCTTGTAGACGGAACCGAATGGAGATGAGGTGGTCCAGAGGGAGGGAGGGCCTCAAATCCAATAGGACCAGTGTCCTTGCAGAGGGAAACCTGGGCACAGACACACAGGGAGAAGGCCTGTGACCATGGTGGCTGGGATCCCAATCATGTTCCTATACGCCGGGGAACGCCAAGGTGTGTGACGGACTCCTCAGAGCTTCTGGAAGGATGCGACCTTGCTGACGTTCGATTTTGAACTTCGAGACCCCAGAACTGTGACGGAGTTCACTTCTGTTGTCTTCAAGCCACCTTGCTGGTGGCACACAAAGGCTGCCCTCCCTGAGTAGCAAAGGAATACACTGGTACCCTGGAAGTCCAGGGCCAGCCTGCTCCCACCAGCAGGCCCCGGGTTGGACAAGAGCAGAGAAGGAAGGAGAGGGGCCGGGGTCTCTGTCCGTGACACAGTGTGGACCCCACTTCTAGAAAGCTGCATGTAATTCCCAGAGGGACCCAGCTTTAGATGCCACAGAACAAAAGTGGTCTGTCCTCTGGCTTGGGGATCAGAAGCTCTCGAGTGTTAATCTTGGCTCACTGCTGTGCAACTTAGGGCAGAAACTGAACCTCTGTGGTCCAGCTTCATTTTCTGAAAGGTATGACATCCAGGCGGTCATGCTGACAAGTGTGTCTGGTCCCCCAGGGAGGAAGGACCTTCTCTCTCCCAGGAGTAGAGAGGGTTTGGGCCCAAGAGGACACCCCTGGACCACACACCTTCATCGACTCAGGAAGACTCAAGTGCCCACCAGCTCTCCTTGTTGGGAGCCCCGCCCAGCGTCACCACTGAGCCTCCGACCAAGGGCGTGGGAGTCATGGAGAACCAGATCTGTCAAGGTGCTGCCCTGGCCCTAGGTCCAAGGCTGTGCAGAGCTGGGCCATCCTGACCCCCACTTCTCCTCCCCCAGCACTCTCCCCAACAGCTTGCATCCCTGGCTGCCTGCTATTCAGCCTCTCCCAAGGGCCCTGGGGAACAGCATCCCCTGGGTCCCTGTCCTCCATTCCCCGAGGCTGCACCCACCTGAGCTCAGAGCTCAGAAGAGACACCAGCCCTGTGAGGCCCAAGCAGAGTCCCACCCCCACCCCGCCAGCCTCCAGGCAGGGTTGCAGGGGTGAAGGCGGGAAAGGATTTCAGCTCCTCCAAACAGCCGTGGGGGCTGGGCGATAAGGCAGTGCCCTGCACAGGGCCAGGGGTGGGCGATTAGAGAAGGCCGTGGCAAGGGCCCAGAAGGGACGACCAGGGTCGGCAGGAGAGCGCCTTGGCCAGCTCGTCCTCTGGCTCAGAGCCCCGCTGGCGGCACCAAGGGTCTGGGCTCGGCAGCAGCAGAGAGGGATAGCTCGGGTCCAGTCCCGCCTTGCTGTGGACGTTGTCTCTGTGTCACCATGTCCAGATCTGCTAAACAGGAATCATTCCTGATGCCATGGGACTGCTGGGAGCAAGACAAACCTTCCACATTCCACAGGAGGAATGAGCTGGCACAATGGCACACACCTGTCATCCCAGCGGCTCAGGAGGCTGAGGCAGGAGGAGCACAAGTTCAAAGCCAGCCTCAAAACTTAGTGAGGCCCTGTCTCAAAAAGAGCTGGGGAGTGGCTTAGTGGTTAAGCACCCGGTTACCGCTCACGAGGTGCCCAGTGTGTGCCTCAGGGAGCCACGGGTGGTGGCATCTCTGCCCAGGTGAGGAGGAGCTTCACAGGCCAGGAAGGAGGCCTGCATCCCGCTGCGTCCCCAGTATCTGGGACAGAGTGGGTGCACCACCTGCAGGACAGCCAGCTCTGGACCCGTGGCCCAGTCCCCAGGGACCTGGGGACATGCTCAAGGCCTCCTCTCTCTGAGCTCTACTAGGAGGGGTAGGGTCCCTCCCCTGTCAGTCTCAGCTCTTTGAACAAAGGCCCTGCAGAGCCTGCCACAGTCAGGCAGCCCACAGCCCCCTTATCTTCCAGGGACACATCTTCCTCCTCCTGCCTCTTCCCTCCCCTGCCAGGGCTCCCCACACCCCCTTCCTTCCCCCTCTGAACTCTTCGCCCTGGAAACTTCCTGAGGAGGCCAGACCCCAGGCAGAGTGGGAGGGGACCCCTGTGAGCTGGGCCAGGGCTGGGTTCCCTCCACCTTTGTCCTGTGGGGGCCGCCCAGAGTCGTGGTCTGTCAAAAGATGATCTATCTGTTTTTTTACACACACCATTTTGTTAGGAAATTGGCTAGGAACAAGGTGCCCGTTGAGGCCCCTGAGACAGCACCAGGGTAAATCGGCACCCAGGGTCTGCTCAGCCACCTGTGTACCTTTAGGGAGCCCTGTCCCATACTGATGTCACCAAGGAGGAGCCTTGGTTCAGAGGCTGCCCAGGACCCCAGGGCGGAGCAAGGACCCTGTCTGCTGGCTCTGGGGCCTCCATGCTCCTGAGGAGCAGACCAGCGGGTGGGCACTTGTTCCCTCTATATGCACCACACACTGGGCTGCGGGTCCGCACCCTCGCACCCTTGTGGCATTTCCCCAGCTGGGGGGATGGTGGCTTGTCTAAGGTCACGGCAGAGCCAGGCCCAGGGCTCCTGTCCTCTTAGAATTTGACTAGCACCATCTGAGCTCCTTGCAGCCTGTGGCACAAAGAGCAAGAAAGTTTAAAGCTGAATTCCTCTGGTCTTCAAGTCTTTTGCAAATCTCCTAAAGCCCCAAGTCAGGTCTTGCAGGGGTGCAGGTAGGGCCAATGAGGAACGGATTCCCCTATGGCAAGCTTTGCCCTTGGGCTCAGAGCCAGAGGGGTGGACGGGTCAACTGACTGCATCCCAGGACAGCAGTGGCAGGCTCTGGGGTCACGAGCTTGCGCTGAGCTACATGGTGGCGAAGGGGAAGGGGCGCCAGTTTCTGAGGTTCCCCACTGGAGGCAGGGAATTCTGGAGCCTACTCCAGGGATTTCCCTGATCTTCCATCCCCTCCTCACCCCGCGGCCTGGCAAAGTACCAGGAAATCAGCCAACCCCACGGCCAAGCTCCCAAGCCCTCAGTGGGAGCCAAGCGCACCAGGTGAACTTCCTTTTGGCCCCTGTTAGCTGAGTTAAAAAAAAAAAAAAAAAAAAAACAGGAACCAGTCACCTATAGTGCAGTTAATTAACAACCACTTGGTTTTGATTCACACGGACCATTCTGAGAAAGAGCTAGAAGCAGAGATTGTGAAAGAAGCTCCGGGTTTCTTCATAAAACAGAGGTGTTGATGGTATCGGGCCTCCGGAAGGAGGCCCCATGCTAACTTGGCTCCATTAACCTCCCATCCTGATGGAGCGTCCCCTGACCCAGTCAGATCCCGGCAGTCGGGTCTCCTGGGGACTCTGCCTGCACCCTGACAGCATCCTGCACCCAGATCCCAGGTGGAGTCAGGTCCACCGGCCTTTGGTTTTCCTGTAGGGAGGCGCTGGTAGCGCCTGTGGGGATGAGTCTGATTTTGCGACCTTGCGCTTGTGACCGCGGCAGCCGCCAACCTGGGTTTGGTTTTCCTATCTCTCAAAAGAGACGGTTGGGCTAAGATTTCTAAACTTCCCTTTTGCTCTAAAATCCCATGCCGGACTCGCTGACCTTCAGCGAGGGACTGGCCCACCTTGGCTAAGACACTCATCACTTGGGTTCCCTTTTTGGGAGGGTTGGGTAAGACGGAGCCGATTCTCAGGGTCAGCTACAGAGGACCCCTGGGACTTCCTTTATGTTTAAAGACACGAGGGGAGAAACAGACAGACTCAAAATCTTTCCCGCTGGGAGTGGAGGGGACAGGAGCCGGCCATGCCGGGGGGGCCTAAAAGGAGGGAACCAGCTTCTGGGTCCGCATCCAGAAGCACCAGTGACAGGATTTCAGAGAGCTCTTTGCACACCCACGGCCACAGCGGCATCATCCACAGTGGCCAAGAGATGGAGTCGGCCCATGGACGAGCGGATAAGCCAACTGTGGCCCTCCATTGGGGGTGGGCGTTATTCAGCCTTAGAAAGGAAGGAATTCTGCTACCTGCAATGGTGGTGGACCTTGATCCCCTGAGTACCTGGGACAGGCAAATTCAGAGGCTCAAGCAGAGGGGAGGTTTCCAGGGGCTGGTTCACAGGTACACAGTTCCAGTTTGATTTTACAAGGTGAAACAGCCACAGAAAGGGTGCATATGCTCCATACCACAGCACAGTACACCTAAAAATGCCTACAATGAGCGAGGCACCGCGGACACACCGTGGGCCCAGCTCTTCAGGAGGCTGAGGCAGGAGGAGCTCTTGAGCCCAGGAGTTTCAAGCCAGCCTGGGCAACATAGCAAGATCCATCTCGAAAAAACATTGTGGCAGGAGGCTGGGGGTGTAGCTCAGGGGTAGGGGTAGAGTGCCTGCCCAGCATGTGCAAGACCCTGGGTTCCAGTCTCAGCACCCCCCCCCCAAAAAAAAAAGCCAAAATGGTCAATTTTGTGAATATGTATTTTATCACAATAAAAAAATAGTGAGCAAATGAAGCCCTTCCCACACATCTCTGCATTAGCAGCTCCCCTTGGTTGAAATTTCTGGAAGGAACACAAAGCCCCTCTCCAGACCAGGGGGGAGTTTTCTGCTGTTTCCACCCAGGGTGTAGATGCTGTATCAGGAGGAGGGTCTGGGAGTCGAGCATGACCAGGCTGTTTTCCTGGTCCCAGAGGAACCTGGCCAGCCCACCCTGCTGTCCCGGAAGCCTTGAGACACCCTCTGCACTGGTTTTGGCACTTCTGCCAGTCACGCCTAACTCAGGTATGGCTCTCTGACTTCCTCCAAGACCTGTCTGCAGGGAAACCAGCACATTGACCCCCAACTCTGAGAGCAAGAAAAGGCTAGGAGGGTCTCTATCTCCCCGTCCAAGAAATTGCTTCTGCAACCCTCTGAGGACCAGCAACTAGCTGCTTTCCCAGACCTGGGATATTCTACTGTTGCCTACCACGAAATACAGCCGGCAGGGGCAGTGCAGCCAGCTTCCAGTAGCCACCAGGTCCACAGCCAGCGATTGTCATTTAATTTGCCCCCAAAGATGATATAACATTGCAGATGTTCTTCCCAGAAAAAAAAAAAAAAAAAAAAAAAAAAAGAAAAGAAAAGAAAAAAACAAACGCCATGCACGGGCACTTTCCAAATGCCTCTTTAACCAGCCCTGCTTTTGAGTGAGCGTCTCTCCCCAGGCGCCCCCAAGAGTCATTCTGGCCCCCCAAAATAGATAGAAAAGTCCAGGAACAATCACAGAGAAGAGGGACCTGAGACAGCAGTTCCCGCCTGCCGTCCTAGTGTCCGGGGAAACTGGTGTGGCTTGTCCGCTCCCCTCCGTGGGCTCCAGAGGGTAGGGCACCTGGCTCGGGAGTGTCCCGGGACCCGTGTACCCGGCACTGCCCACATCCCGGGAGAGCGGGGCGGGTGTCACTTGGTGCAAGTCGGCGATGTCTGTCCGCCTAAAGAAGAACTGGGAAAAGTTCAGGAGACGCGGCTCCCACAGGGGCTCAGCCCAGGCTGCCGTCACCACCTGTCCCCCTACCCTACCCGCTAGAGACAGCAGGCGGCATCCCCAGGAGACTTCCGCCCACCTGTTCCTCCAGTAACTTCCAGAGCAGCTAGGAGTCCTGCTGAGAGGACCTCGGTGAGAAGTGCACTTTTAAAAGCAGCGCCACGCGCCGCCAGCACTCACCGCGGGAGCGGCCCCCTCCGCCGGGGGCGCCGCGCCGAGCCTCCGAGCCGGTCCCTGGGCACCGGCCTCCACTCCGTCAACCTCGCGACTCTGCACAAATAGACACTTCTCCTTTTCTCTGTGTGTGTCTCTGTGTTTTTTCCTCTTCTGTTCCCCTCCCTGATTTTCAATCTGATTATTTGTGTCAAAATCTGGCGGCGAAGCAGCAGCCAATGGAGAGCGGGCGCGAGCCCGGCCGCATTTGCTTATCAAAACCTCCAGGACCAGCCGCTGCCTTCTGCTGCCTTCGGTCTCTAACCTCCGCTCCGATGAAACCTCGGGAGACTTCCAATAACAACTGGATGAAAAGGAAGCAATGACCAAACTATTCGGTTTTAAAAGCATTTTAAACTATTCGGAATGAAAGCATTTACTCGCAATGCCCGAATTTGTATACTTTCTTTAGATTTTTTCTTCTTTTCTTTCTTTTTTCTTTCCTCTCTCTCTCTCTCTCCCTCTCTCTCTCTCCCTCTCTCTCCCTCTCTCTCTCTCCCTCCCTCCCTCCCTCCCTCTCTCTCTCTGGTACTGGGGATTGAACCAGGCCTCTCCTTCTTATGTATTTCCCTCTTCACTCATTTCGTTTTTCCTCCTCTACTTCCCCTTTTCTCTCTCCATCTCTCCCCTTTCTGTCCTGTCTTCCTTCCTTCCCTTCTTCTCTCCTTCCCACTTCCCTGCTTGCTTCCTTCCTTCCTCCCTTCCCTTCCCTTCCCAAGTTCAGCATCCTGCTCCTGGGTCCTTGGGGAACCCAGGGTTGGCAGCCATGGGGAACATGCCTCCCAGCCAGGCCCCTCGCCTCCTCGCTCGAGGCATATTTGAGGAGAGACAGATTCACATTTCCCGGGCTGCAGCTACAGGACAGATGAAAGTGCAGCCCAGGTACAGCAGTGAGTCTGGGGGGCCAAAACCCACGCAGATTGAGCCCTAAGACACAGGGCCAGCGTGTGCTGCCATCTAGTGGCAGCAGAGGGGTCAGGGAGGCCAGGGGGTGCCTCTGCCGTGTGTCATCGCCAGGGGAAAGCTTGGCAGCCCTGCTGGGAATTTCATCCCGCTTGGCACAGAGCCCCATGCCCTGGTCCCCCACCTTCTTCCTTCTCTGCCCTGCACCTCCTCCTGCTTTCGGGGCAACCGATTTATTTCAGGAGGTTTTGCATAAGCGGAGAATGGCACAAAACAGCACTGTTAGCTCATTTGCATGTCCTTGCAGCCTGGCGCTAGAGAGATTATGTTTCACTCCTAGAGAAAACAAGTTTGCGGACGGGAAGCCCGATTTCAAGTCCAAGGTTCGATGTGGAATGACAGGGGCGAGGCCTTGCTCTTGCCCAGCCCTGCCCGAGCCCAGCTAGGGGCCTGACACACATCAGGGGTGGGCGTGTGATGCCGGGGACTCAGCCCCAGCTGCAGGCTGGCCAGGAGACAGTGTGCCCTGCCCTGCACCTCTCCTCTTAGCAGCAGAAAGAGATTTAGGGAATTGTCGTGGGGGCTCTTGGATGATGCACGTTACTGGCAGTCACCTGGAATGGTTTGCCACATCCCTGCTGCTAGAACAAAATGTCCCTGACTACGAAATTCATTTCTCACAGTTCTAGAGGCTGGGACACCCCAAATCAAGGTGCTAGCAATTCGTGCTCTCTGCTTCAGAAGGCACAAGAAGACACTGCACGTGGCAGAAAAGGCAGAAGATCAAAAGGTTTGATCTCTCTCCCTCTGTCCCTTCCATGAGGGTAGAGCCCTGGTGGCCCAGTGGCCTCCTAAGACCCCACCACTTGCCACCATCACAATGGTCCTGAGGTTCCCGTGTGAGCTTGGGAAGGGCAGATTCGGATCCACAGGTTTCAAATAAGAACAGAGAGAAGCCCTCATCAGCTCCTTCCTGGCCCAGTGGTGGGTCAGAGCAACCTGACCTTGACAGTGTGGGGTGGGGGCAAGCACTGAGAGGTAAAAACAGCATGCAGAGGGAGTGAGAGGCTTTGGGAACAGATTCAGACTTGGAGGACTAGTGGAGGAAGGGACATTCCAGTGGATGCCAAGGTTGGTTAGTTTGGAGAAGTAGGGAAGAATGACTAAAGAGGAACTGTGTGCAGAGAGCTGGAGGCCAGGACTTGAGGGCGACAGCGATTCAATGACGCTGGAGCAGGGAGACCCAAGGAAGGGGAGGGAGCGAGAGGACACTGGAGACACCGAGCCCAAAGAGGACAGAGGGAGCAAGACAGTAAGATTTCTCCCTTTACCTAAAGGACAAAAACATCAGCTTCAGAGATTAGCACTCAATGTTTTCACAGTGTCAGTAGACATGTAAATGACAGCACTTTTTCTAGCTTATAGAAGTTCAATTTAAATGTATTTAGTAACTACAAAGCAGTTATTTCACGTCACTGAAAAATTCCAACTTCAGGCATGGTTGGATCCAGTAGCTCAGATAATACTATCTGGGATCTCATTTATTTCTATTTCAGAACACTTGCATTTGTTGTCCCCTCTTCCTAGATGAACTCTCAGGTATCCCCATGGCAGGTTCTTTCCTGTCAGTGATGTCTCAGCTGAAATGTCACCTCTGCAGGGAGACCTCCTTGGCCATCAGCTAAAGTCAGATCTCTCCACCCCAGTTTTTTTCTGTTTCAGCACCCCACCCATTTTCTTCTTAACAGTCGTAATTATCTGAAAATACCGGGTTTATTTATTTGCCTATTTATTTATTTGGTCTGACTTCCGGAGGAAGGTAAGCACTACAAGACGAGGGACTGTGTCTTCCTGG
Organism: Sciurus vulgaris; assembly: GCF_902686455.1. Taxonomy (NCBI): domain Eukaryota; kingdom Metazoa; phylum Chordata; class Mammalia; order Rodentia; family Sciuridae; genus Sciurus; species Sciurus vulgaris. The sequence continues at coordinate 87,203,727 of NC_136476.1, read as the reverse complement.
CTCACAAACTTCAGGGCTTGCGACAGTGTGTGAGAGACACTATTGACACTGGAACAGAGTGAATGAATCCTCATCCCTCAGCAGCCTCGGACCGAGGGCCCCACCAATGTCACCAGGTTTTCCTCCATGAGCTTAAACACGCCGCGGGAAAAAGCTGCTTTCTCAACAGCTTCAACGAAGAGTCCTCAGGTTGATTCTGATTGGTCCATCCTGGTCACGAGCATATCTCTGCACCAATCACTGAGTTCAGGGGGCGGGACGCGCGCCTCTCCCTGGCCTGAGCTAGCCCGCCTTCCTGTCCTGATCACAGCAGCTAGGAGCGTGGAGGGCGCAGGGCGGAGTGGGTCTGGGCCAGGACACAGTTGCCACCACACTGCTGAAAGGCTATGGCCTCCTTCTGTCTTGTCATTGTCATCTGAATGTGCTGTTTTTCCTCTTGGAAACCAAATCCAAGTCTTGCCTTCCCCCCTACTAAACGGGGCGTCTGGAAAGTTCTTGCTCTTCATTCTCCTTCACAACCCGCATCAGCTCTCAACTCCTCCAAGAAGCCCTCTCCGACCCCCCACAAACCACGAGTCCTTTGTGGTCTAAAGGGCTTGACCCACCACGATGACCCTTGGGTTCTTGTCTCGCTTGGCTGCTCACGGGGACTTCGTGCTTCTCAAGGAGACCAGCAGTGACTTGAGCACAGACGTGGAGGGGTCCTCTCCCAGCCCGCAGTGGGCATGGCCCAGACCTCAGCGGACACGGGCCGCGGGAAACATAATCGGAGCTGAATAAATGGGAACCTCTGTGCCCAAGGGCCGGGCAGTGTGTGGTGTGCAGAGCCGTCCACGGGGCACATGCACGGAATGCAGTGTGTGGGGTGGGGTAAAGCTGGGGGCCAGGCACTGGTCCAGGGACTCAGCCGCTGAGCCACATCCCCAGCCCTTTTTTTTTTTTTTTTTTTTTTTTGAGACAGGGTCTGCTAAGTTGCTCAGGGCCTCGCTAATTGCCGGGACTGGCTTTGAACTTGCAATCCTCCTGTTTCAGCCTCCGAGTACACTGGAATTTCAGGCGTGCACCACCTGAAGCCCATCTTCTATATGCGCGTCTTGGTGCCAGAAAAACGCCCCCTTGCTCTGTCCTGCCTGCCGTATGTGTGCGGACCTGTGGATCACGCGGGCAGCAGGCAGAGAGGTGGAAAACACCCACGCGATCGTCAGGCAGATGGCGGAACCCTTCCCAAGCCCAGGCTCCGAGCCACGCTCACCTGCCTTCCTGATCGCACCCCGCTGCAGACGCACCGCTCCATGGGGAGCAATTCACAGTGTCGTCACACGGTGGCGCTCCTGTCTCCTCTTTTCCTCTAACAAAAAATCAGACACCTATTTTTTAAATCCCAAGAATCATATATTATCAGAGGAGAAATAAGAAAATTTAAAAATATATCCCCTTGCCCAACCCCAACACTGACATTCTTTGTGCGCGTTTTTTTTTTTTTTTTCAGTTTCTCTGTTCTGTTTGTCTCTCCCTGCGTTTCCCTGTGTCTCCCTCTCTCCATCTGTCTGTCTCTTTCCTTCTCCCTCAGCAGCCCTGGCACCCACAAACCATTTTCATTTTAGATTTATGAAAAAAAGTCTGGCAGCTCCTTCCACCCCACAAGGGCTGGGATTCTTCTTTAGAAGGTGTTCCTTGACTCTCCTGGAGAGAAAGGAATCCTCAGCCTGCAGGGGAAACCTTGTGCTAAAGCCAAGTGCCCCCAGTGGGAAGCCAAGTGTGGGCTTGGGCTGGTGGACGGGGCTCTAGACTCTCTCAGCCTTGTCAGAGAGCATGGTGGGCCTTCGCTGGCCAGGCCTCAACACAATGCCCTCTGCCTCCTGGCAATGAGCTCCCCCCTTGAGATTTCTGCCCCTTACAGCCGGGTGAGCACCCGGGGAAGGAAAGTGTGGAGCCCTGAACTCTCATCCTCGGCCTGAGAAGCAGTGACCGCTGCCATGCCTGTGTCACAGCTTGATTGGAGAAGGCAGCAGGAGGCCAGGGAGGGCCAAGGGGCAGGTGACGTCGGTTCCAGAGGGGACCCTGAGGCCCAGGGAGAGATTAACCAAGGTTACCTGGCTCCTGGGAAACATCCAGGACTGAGACTCTGGCTTCCTAACTCTTTTTAAAAGCTCTTCAGAATGGCCCTTCGGCTGTTTTACTGTGATCTAGACATCTCACTTAACAAGACAGAAATTCCCAGTGGCTGTGAACAGGGAGGGCAAGTTAAGTCTCCAGGGTTAGGTGGGTGAGGTGGAAGCCTGTTTCTGGATCGCTGCATGCCTCGGGCAGACTCCCCTGGGCCTCACGCCTTCCATCTGTAGAATGGGCTGAGGACAGCACCCTTCCCGTCATTACGGGGCCAAATGTGCAAAACCATCTTATAAGTGCTGAAATGTGTGAGTTGTTATTTCTCAGCAGACATATTCGACCACTGACTACAAACTCTGCCCTTTCTCTAACTGGACAGTCAGAGCAGCCTGCTGGGTGGAGGGGGACCTAACCTGATTCCTATCAGGCAGGCTGTGCTGATTTACATGGCAGGTTGATTATTAAGGAACAGTTGGCATTTGGCTACTGCTCCATAAACTTCTGACCACTTCCGCGTTTCTGTTCCCCCTGGGGACTCCCGGAAATCTGGCTCAGGCTACAGAGATGGAGGAGGAAGGAATGAGGGTTCTGGACATTTACTCTAGGCAATGTCCAGGTAGGGTGGAGGGGCTCAATGGGCTTCTCTTTCAGTCTTTGGGACTTGGGATTTGGGGGAATATGGCCAATAGGTCATATGATGGGAAAACAGGCACCAACCCCCAGGCACAGTTGGCACCATGGCCAGTCAATGCAGCCCTGAGGGGACCATCTGCCTGATCTACCAGAGCACAAGCCCACCCACCCACCTCTAAGGATGTGCACCATGTTGGCACATTATTGGTGAGTGTGCAATGCACAAACCCAATCTGTACCCTTCCTGGCAAGCTGAGTGTGTGTGTGCGCGTGCACGTGCACACATTAACCAGCCTCAGGAGGGCAAAATCTCCCATGGGTTTGTTTACCCACAATCAAGCCCCCAGAGTAGCATCCTTAGCAGGTGATGACCTTGGTCCCCTGCATCAGGGAGTTTTTGGCTTGGGACATAGCTGCAGTCCCTAGACCCAGGAAGCAAAGTCTCAAAGGAAAGAAGAAGACTGCAGAAGAATGTGTACCCCTTTGCAGAGGACTCGAAACACAAACCCATTTGGGAAAGAGTTCTCTCTTTTCCCACCCATACCTCAGGGCTCTGCCTCAATGCTGATCAGCACAGGACCAATGGAAGTTGCAAGTGGGAGGCAGGGGTGAAATCAACACCTTGAGTCTTCAGGCAGCCAGGGTTTGCACCCAATTTACATCTCTTTTGCATGTTCCCTCTGCCTTTAGAGATTTTCTCAGGCTACGGTTTCATCAGAATTCCCTGAAGGATGGGGATTCCCCACCTGCTGTTTCTTATCAACACAGAGGTGACCCTCCCACCCCTGCCCCCACAGCAGAGGAAACGGGAGGGACACAGTGATATAACCTTGAAGATGGTCTGTAAAATCATTTCTGCAAAAGGAGTGGTTTGCAGTTTTAAAAGGAAATATCTAATATGCTCATTTGGAAAGCAGGAGAGAGGTCTTTATAAAATATTCACCCAGATTCAGCAACTCCCCCACTAGGCACGTCCCCAGGGACATTGAAAGCAGGGAGTCGAGGAGATATTTGTACTGGGATGTTCACAGCAGCAGTAGCCAGGAGTCCAAAGCAACCAAGTATCCTTGGGCAGGTGGCTGTCAAGTGTGCTATTTAAACACCTGCCTCAGCCGACCAACCCTGAGGTTATGCTGAGTGAAATAAGCCAGTCACAGACAAATGCCATGGGCCCCGCGTCTAAGAGGTGCCCAGAGTAGTCAGTTCACAGATGCAGACAGTGGAGTGGTGGTTTCCAGGGGCCGGGGGAGCGGGGCGGGAGTTGGTGCTTATTGGAGACAGAGTTTCTGTCTACAACATGTGATAGTTCTGGAGATGGATGGTGGTGCTGGTGGCCCAATGACATGAACATACATCAGGCCATTTAAACCTGGTTTGGGTGGGAAATTTTGTGTTATGTGCATTTTACCACAATTAATTCTTTAAAATACATGAACAGGCTAGGGACGTAGCATGTGGTAGAGCGCTTGCCTAACACGGTCAAGGTCCTGGGTGACATCCTCAGCACTGCAAAAAATGAAAATAAAAACAAATGAGTAAAGGTGTAAAAAAGTACACATCTATGCAAAAATCACATCCAAGGGCTACATTTTCACAGGTGGGGAAAATAGAGATATGCAGGGAGGTGAGCCGTATCTGAAAGCGGAATCTCACCACTTCATGGTCAGGACTTCAGACTTTCCTTTGCTAGGTATTAGAATTATATTTTGATCTTCAAATATTTTAAGTTTTTATACAAAAAAATTTCAAGCAGAAGAGCATATAAACCATATCTAATGAACACGCCTATCCACCGCCAGTATTGTATACTAGCATTTGCCAAAAAAGCCTTATCTCCCTGTACGCGCATAGAAGCCTATAATGTTTAGTTTTGATAAAACATTTTGAAAATACATTGCAGATGTCAAGATACTCCCCCCACACTTACATAATCGTGTAACTGCCATGTCTTTACTGCACCTAAGGAAGCTGCCAATAGCGCCCTCGCGCCACCGAACACCCAATCCATGTTACACCCCGTGACTCCCCTGGCTCTCAACATTCCTCAACGTTGCTCTGTTAGAATCAGGACCCCAACAAGGGTCAGAAATCGCATTTGCTTCCTGTTCCCTAGTCTCTTGATAGTGGAACAGCGCCCCCTGCCCCTCTCTTTTTGTACTGCTTCCCCGCTTCACGGCAGGAGCCTGGGCCAGTCTGGTAGAAAGCCCTGGTTCTGGATTTGTCTGGTTGCTTCCTCCTGGTGCCATTCCACCTATTCCTCCATCCCTGTCTGCTGGAAGTCAGGCCCAGGGAAGTTTTTTAGGCATAACTACGGCACAGGTGATGCTGTGAGCTTCACAGCATTAAGAGTTACCTAACATCAGGTTGTCCCGCCTCAGTGATGCTAAGTCTGGTTGGTCACTTGGTTAAAGTGACAGCCAGCTCTGTCTGCCATAAAGGTGAGTTCAGAAGCAATCTGCGGGGCAGGACTTCACCAGCAGTGGGGCATCCTGTTCCCCATGGCCTCCTCTAGTGGATTCAGCATGCACAGCTGATCCTTGGTGGCACTGACGACTTCACTGGTAGTTGCCAAATGGAGATTCTTCCCATTTTACCCTGCTCTCTAGCTTTCCTCTGCGGCCTTTTCTTGGGTAAAGAACTTTCTCTCACTTGCTGGGCTAGGTTTAGAGGTGGTTTGTCCCAAGGGCTCATGTGCTAGAAGCTTGGTCCCCAGTGTGGCCATGTTGAGAGGTGGTGGAACCTTTAAGAGTTAGTTTCCCAGAGTGAGTCAGTTGTTGGGAAAGTGGGTTGTTACTGGAAGAGCAGAGCTGGCTCCTTCCTGCTCTCTGGCTTCCTCTCCCGCTCCTTCTGAGTGGCACTCCCAGCATGAAGCCATCGGCCATGCTGTGATGCAGCCAGGAGGCCCTGGCCAGAGCAGAGTGGATGCTCAGCCATGTTCCTGAACCTCCAGCACTCTGAGCTGCGAGCTGTGATTTCAGGAGAAATGATCTTTGTCCCTGCGTATGTGTGCATGTGTGCGTCTCTTCAGGGTAGGTGCTGAGGAGGGCACTGGCCTGTCAGAGGGCCAGTGCACATATGATGTCCCTGGGCGTGGCCAAACTCCTCTCCTGGAGCATCCTCTGCAAATCCTGGAGCAAACTCCAGATTGGGGGTTTTCTGCCAACCTGAGAGGCCAGGGACCACTGTCTGGGAGTACCTGGAATTTACCTTTCCCTCACGATGACTGGTGCCGCGTCTCTTCCTGCGTCCAAGACTCTCGCGTCTCTTTTGCTGTGAACTTTTTTGCACGCCCTTTGCCTGTGTCTACCAAACAACTGGCTTTTCTCAAGTTGTATTTTTAGGAGTTCTGCCTACTAGGAAGGCCGGGTGTCACTTAGCTTCTGGCTTTGCCACACGGAAACGTGCTTGGCTTCACTGGTTTTGTCGAGGTCATCTGGCTCCTTCGCGGCTTCGACTCCAGCTGTTTTCAGGTTTCCTTGAGGCTTCCTTCGCTCTGCGTGAGCACGTGTGGCCTCACTCTTGCCACTACGGCTCTGACCCATTGGGGTTTATTCTGGCGAAGGGTGTGACATCGAGACCATTTGTCCTTCCAAATGGTCATCCCATATGCTTCAGGGAGGCACAACTTGGGGACAGCCTCTGCTTGCCTGGCGGCTGCTTTCTGAAGGGGGTGGACCATGTGACCAGGAAGCTCTGGCACCCAAGCAACCACGCGGCGTGGCCCTACACATTCGCTGCAGCGGAGGCTCGTGAGGCCACCAGGGAGTTGGACCGAGAGGAAACCCCCCCCACAGAGACCAACAGCCAGGGCTCTGAAGGTGCTGGGTCAGGTGAGCCTGTGCCCGCAGGCAGCTCACGTCTTTCCTCCGTCTGCAGCTCGTGCGCCGTTAGGACGCCGCCTGCAGCCGTGGTCCCCGTGCTGCCTCTTACCCTGTTTCTTGTGTGTCTACAGCAGATGTGGTCTTGCTTCCAGGCTGTTGGGAGAAATCCTAGTTCTTGGCTCACAGAAGTGAATGTCTCGAGTGCGTAAAGGAAAACCTCACACATTCACGCCCATCAGGAAAACCTGCGGAGAGGAGCATTCCGCTCCGGTCACCTAGGAAAGTAAACAGTTGGCCCAAATTGACCTAGCGTTACCAAGGGAGCCTGGTGGTCTGAACCCCTGTGGCACATTGTGATTGGACAAGAAAACTGTAAAATGTATGGCTATTCCTGCAATAAACGAGTTTGCAGGTTGCTCGCCACAAGCCTGCTTCCACCCAACTCCCGGAGCCTGAGGGTCTTGACTCTGCGGCCCTTACCTGCGCCTGAGCTAGCTTAGCAAACTACACCAGGCCATTGCGCACGCCGACTCCTCCTGCTGTGAGGCCTGTTCGCCTCCTCACCATGGTTCAGACTCTCATTTAAACCAGAAGCAAAGTTCAAATCCCACCTCTGCCAATGAGCTGCCACCTCACTCTGATTTTGACCCCTCTCTCCCAGAGGACGTTCTGAGCTGGAGCTGACTCAATCACAGCATGGTGGGTCCCTCCCGCATCTCGTCTGCCGGTCCCCATGTTCTTGACACTGAGTGCAAGAAAGTCTGTCCAGCCCCCCAGATTGTGACCTTATTTGGCAATGAGGTCTTTGAGGGTGTGATTGGGTTGGAAGGGGGTCATATTGGATCAAGCTGGGCCCTAAGTCCAGTGATGGCTATCCTTATGAGAAGGGGGGCACATGCAAGGGAGGAGGCCATGAGGCCACAGAGACGGAGGCTGCCGTGACGCAGCTGTGCCAAGGAGGCCACACAGTTCTGGTGACTGCCAGAAGCTGCAGGGCGCGGGACAGTCGCCCTCAGAGTCTGCAGAAGGAGCCCGGCTGGCTGACTGGCAGGCAGTGTGGGACTCCAGGATCCTGAGAGCGTATTTTGACCACACAGTGTGTGGTAATTTGCCACAGCAGCTCCAGGACACTAATACGGCAGGTGACGGTGGCACTGCCGAGTGCTCAGCTGTGGCCGACCTCTGCCAAGCATCTGGGCGTCTCTCCCTGCACCGTCCCAGCAGTTCTTCCAGTTTTGTTTTGTTTCTCTCTTTTCTGGTGTTGAGGACGGAAGCCAGGCCTCCCCCATGCTGGGCGAGCTCCATCACTGAGCTGCACCCCAGCCCTCTCTGTGTATGTAGGGCCCAGGTGTCATCCCCATTTTGCAGATGGAGAAACTGAGACCTGCAGAGCTACCCCAGGGTCACATACTGGGTCCTAGGCCCAGGTTCCACCCAGCTCAGCTTGCTCTGTCCCTCCCAGAGGACCTGCTCAATGGTGCCCACCCTGGCACCATTACCCTCTGACGCCAGCACCCTCCAAGCCTTGGTCTCCACCTTCACACCAGAAAGTCACATTCTTGTCTAACTGTCCACTGGGCCTGTCCTCTTGGCTTCTTATTCAGCCAGTCCCCAGATGACACCCACCCAGTTTCCCCAGCCTAACTTCCCCTCGTGTCTTAGGAATGGCACCCTCCAGCTGGAAACCGGGGCACCTCCTTCTCCTCTCCTTCACATCCAGCGTGGGTGTCCAGCACCTGTCCCTAGAGTACCACATCACTTTCCTCTGTGGTTTCTCTCCCTGTTATCCTGGTCCTTGCATCCCCTCTCCATTCCCCAGCAGATGTCGACCAATGAAAATCCTTCAGGGGCTCTTCCCTGCGCTCTGAATCAAGTTCGAAGGCCTTCATGAGCTGAGCCTCTGTCCAGTGCACATTAGCTAGAGGCTGAGGCAAGTCTCTGCAGTTCTCACGGGGCCTGAGTTAGCTCTGGAGAGAGGATTGTAATAAGAAACGCACTCCCAGCCTTCCCCTCACTCTGGATTCTGTCTCCCCATGCGATCTCTCCCTCTCTGTTCACTCTTCCAGCATGATGCCATCTGACTAGATGTGACACAGCCAGGGGAAGCCTCACCAGACCTGGCACCATGTTGTTGGGACTTTCAGCCTCCAAAAGCATGATCTAAAGAAACCTCTTTTATTTATAAGCTATACCACCTCAGGCATTTTGTTATACTAATAGAAAACAGACTAATGGAGATGTCATATTTCCAAGGTCAGATTACAATAGACTGTTTTCCAGCTTGATTGTATTCTTCTGTTCTCTCTGATGCAAGCCAGGAGCCACGTCATGAACAGGCTCATGGAATGGCCCATATGACAAGGAACTGAGGATGACCTTCATCTACAGCCTGTGAGGCATGAATGCCACCAAAAACATGTGTGAGCTTGGGAGCAGCTCCTTCCTCAGTAGAGCCTTGGAATGCCACATCGCAGCCTTGTGAGGGGCCCTGAGCAAGAGGAGCCAGCTAAGCTTCACCCAATTCCTGGTCCACAGAAACTATTCTAAGCCACTAAGTTTCAGAATTATTTGTTACACAGCAAAAGACAACTAGTGCTTAGGTGAAGGAGTTCAGCCACATCATTGGTGGTAGCAGCCAAAGAGGAGAGACCTGAAATGTCTATGTTGCTCTGGATGAATCCAAGGAGAGGGGGCACATTTTGAAAGGTGCACTTGGAAAGGTCAAATTGCCGAATCTCAGAGGGAGGGGTGGAAGGGCAGCCGGAGGTTTCTGGATGGTGCCTTTAGGATACTTCCCAGGATTTACTGAGCAGCCTGTCTGTGCCAGTATTTATGCCCTCTTCTTAGCTGTGATATTTCTTACTTTCTGGTCCACTGGTTAAACAAGGCTACTTGGAGGGTGAGCTTGGTTTTATTTGTTTGTCTCTAATGTAAGGTTTTCTTCTTCCAAAGGAAATTTACTATTATGACCTTTTTTTTTTTTTCTCTTTTGCAAAGGAAAACACTGAAGTAGGTCAGAGAACTGTCACTTCCAAGCGTGACTCTCCAGGTAGCCTTGTTTAACAGGTGGACCAGAGAAGAAGGAAGCCACGTGCGTGGCCAGGATATAAATACCGGCAGAGAGACACTGCTCAGCGGACCTGGGGAAACATCCTAAAGACACCTCCAGCTGCTCTGGCGCACTTCCCTGCACGCTGTCCTGCCCAGCGCTGCAGTTTGACCTCTCAAGCGCACCGTTGGTGTAAGAAGCTAGGAAACTTTCTCTTCTAGATTCTTAAGATCATGGTTGATTTTAGGTGCCAACTCACCTGGGCCATAGTGGCCAGATCTGTGGTTAAATATTATTCTGGAAGTTTCCATGAGGGTGTTTTTGGATGAGATTAGTATTTAAATTTGTGGACTTTGAGTAAAGAGAATTTCCCTCCATAATGCGGGTGGGCCATGTCCAATCAGGTCAAAGTCTGAATAGACAAGACTGACCTCCCTCCAGCAAGAGGGAATTCTTCCTCGATGGCCTCGGCCCTGACCTGCAACAGTGGTTCCTCCCTGGACTCCTGTCTGCCAACTTGCCCTGCAGATTTTGCATTTGCCAAGCTTCATAATTCAATGAGCCAGTTCCTTAAAAAAAAAATACACATGCATGTGCATGTGTACACAAACACACACATGCGCGCGCGCGAGCGTGCACACACACTATGCGTTCACTTTCTCTGGAGGACACTTACTAATACACTCATACACAATTTAAAATCAGTCAGTCAGTGAGTCAACAAACACACATGTCAAGATCCAAAGTGACCTCCAGAACAAATCAGAAACAACAGTAAGAAAACAACAGACTCCTCCTCAGAAATCATGCAGACTCAGAGAAAATGGGATGATGTCTGTAAAAATCTAAGAGAAACTGGAAACCTAGAATACAGTACTCAGTGAGAACACCTTTCAAAAACAAAGATGAAATACAAATTTTCAGACAAATAACTGTTGAGAGAATTTAATAGAAAATGATACAAGATGAGCCAGATGCAGTGGTGTGCGCCTGTGATTCCTACTACTGGGGACGGGATAGGTGGGCTCTCTGGGAGAGAGAAAAGAGATCCTTAGCATATGGAGACCCAGATCTATGAGCAGGACCACCATGCTTACCCCTTCAGATGAACAAAACCTCCAGTGTGTGCTTGTAACAGATCAACTAGAACAAAAACATAATCAATTTAAATGTCACAGATTCAAAGATTTACATAACATGCCCACAAGTGATATATGGCTAGACTGCCCAACTAAAAAGAAATATTCCAAACTCAAGTATAATGTGATTGACATGGGACTTGATTTTCAAAGAAGCTTGCCTGAGACCCTGCACATTTCTTCCCAGGAAATCCTAGACATGGTCAGAGAGCTCAATCCTGGTCACGTCTCCCATCCTCTCTCCTCTGAGAGGGGAGTGGCAACCACACCCTGCCTTTGGGTAGTAGATCTTTGCTGTCCTCAAGTAAATCTTTGCTAGTGCCTTGCTTTTGATGCATCAGGGAATTCTTGTCAATGATGAAAGTCAAGAACCTGCCCAGGTTGATTGACGTCTCGTTCTCTTTGGAGGAAATTTCTCAGAGCTTTGTCTAATGACCTGGAGGCCCAGGCAGGAGGATTGCAAGTTCAAGGTCAGCCTCAGTAACTTAGTGAGACCCTGTCTCAAAATAATACAAATTTAAAAGTGCTAGGGATGTAGCTCAATGGTAAGCGTGTCCTTGGGTATAATCTGCAATACCACCAAAAAAAAAAAAAAAAAAAAAAAAAAGATATCAGATGGAAATGTGGATCTACACAAAGAAGAAATGTTGCAATGGTGAACATGTGGGCAAATATAATATTTTTCCCTCAGTTTTTAAATTTCTTTAAAAATAATTTGTTTTTAATTTTTTTCTTTTTTCCTTTTAGTTATACATGACAGCAGAATGTATTTTGACATATCATACACACATGGAGTATAAATTCCCACATCTTGTACATGATGTGGAGTTTCACAGATCATGTATTCATACATCGACATAGGATAGTGCTGTCCGATTCATTCTACTGCCTTTCCTATTCCCATCCCTCCCTTCCCTTCATTCCCCTTTGTCTAATCTGGTGAACTTCTATTCTTCCCTACCTGCCCTTATTGTGAATTAACATTGCACATCAGAGAGAATATTCAGCCTTTGGTTTTTTGGGATTGGCTTATTTCACTTAGCATGATAGTCTCCAGTTCCATCCATTTACCAGCAAATGGCAAAATTTCATTCTTCTTTATGGCTGAGTAATATTCCGTTGTGTATATATTCCACATTTTCTTTATTCATTTATCTGTTGAAGGGCACCTAGGTTGGTTCCATAGCTTAGCTATTGAGAATTGAGCTCCTATGAACATTGATGTGGCTGTGTCACTACAGTAAGCTGATTTTAAGTCCTTGGGTATATGCCAAGAAGTGGGATACCTGGGTTAAATGGTGGTTCCATTCCAAGTTTTCTGAGGAATTTCCATGCTGCTTTCCAGAGTGGTTGCACCAATTTGCAGTCCCAACAGCAATGTATGTCTTTCTGCCCACATCCTCACCAACATTTGTTGTTACTTGTATTCTTGATAATTGCCATTCTGACTACAGTGAGATGAAATCTCAGTGTAGTTTTTATTTGCATTTCTCTAATTGCTAGAGATGTTGAACATTTTTTCATATATTTGTTGACTGATTGTATTTCTTCTAAGAAGTGTCTATTCAGTTTCTTTGTCCATTTATTGGAGTTTTTTTTTTTTTTGGTGTGAAATTTTTTGAGTTCTTTTTATATTCTGGAGATTAAGCTCTATCTGAGGTGCAGATGGCAAAGATTTTCTCCTATTCTGTAGGCTGTCTGTTCACATTCTTGATCGTCTCCTTTGCTGTGAAGAAGTTTTTAGTTTGATACCATCCCACTTATTAATTATTGATTGTTAAAAATAATTTATTCTTACAGCAAAAAAGAATATGTTATCAGGTTTATAACCTAGGTAGAAATAAAGTGTATGGCAGTAGCACTAACCACAGTGGGCAGGAAACACAGGCATTTTGTTATCAGTTTCTTAAATTGTATTTGAAGTTGTATGTCAACCATTGAATATGGATGAATATTGCAAATATTCAATGCTCAATTCAAAAGAAGCAGAACAAGAAAGGAGAAGAACAAAAAGTAGATGGGAGAGAGAGCAGAACCAAGATGGTAGACTTAAACCAATTCCACCGACAATTCCATTAATTGTAAAGGGCCTAGACATGCCAATGAAAAGAACCGTTAACTTGTAAATTAAACGTGAACATCCCAGATGGAACATTAACCAAATCCAAGAAGGTTTTATTTTTCTTTTTTTAAATACAACGTGATCAAGTGGTGTTTGTCCCAGGAGTACAAGGGCTGTTCACCACCAGAACTGTGCAATTCACCACATGGATGGACTAAAATAAAAAGGGTTTTGATTATTCCATGAACACAGAAAAAGTATTTGATAAGGCCAACATTGATTCTTTTTTTCTTTTTCTTTTTTGAGACAAGGTTTGCTAGGCTGGCCTCATACTCAGGATCCTCCTGCCTCAGCCTCCTGAGTAGCCAGGTTTACAGGTGTGCACCAGTGCCCCTGGATTCAACATCTATTATTTAATTTGGAAAGATCATACACCAAAGTCTTTAAGCAAACATTTTACATATAGTAGGTACATTTTAAGCCTATCCTTGAAGATCGAGAACAGAGCATGAGTGCTTAATCTGCTTGAATAGTAATGGAAGTCCTGAGCAACATTATAAAACAAGAACAAATGAGAAGAGTGAAAATTCAAAAGAAAAAAATGGTTTTACTTCCAGCTGATATGATCATATACCTAGGAAAACCAATCAGATCAAAAATAAAATGACGAACTATTAGAATTAGCTCACCTAAGCATAAGAAAAAAGATCAACCTACAAATATCAATAGAATTTACTTCAATAGCAACCAAATAGAAAATAAAAACAGTATACAAAATAACACAACAGCATTGGCACCTGTGAAGTATCTCACAGTAAACCAATAACACACGAGACCTCTGAGAGGACATTTTGAAGCTCTAATGAGTGTCCCCCACAGAGCAGGGTCTGGAGAGAGCAGAGACAGCCATCAGGCAGTGTTATGGTGTAGACACGGTTTGAATGTGTCTGTAGGGTCCCTGTGTTGGGTGCTGGACCTCTATGTGGTAGTGCTGAGGTGGTGGTGCCTTTAAGGGGTGGAGCCTATGGAATGGTAGGTGACTGGACCCCAGTGAGTTCCCAGGAGGGGGGTTGTTGTAAGAGTGAGCCTGACAGCTCCTGGATTTCTGGCCAGCTGTCTCACTGTCTGATTTTTGCCTCTCCTATGCATTCCTGCCATGCTGCCATCCCTCACTATGTGAGGAAGACTAGGGGCCCACACCAGAGGCTGAATCAAGGGGGCTGCTCAGACTTGGGCCTTCAGTCTCCACGGTTGTGAACTAAATAAGTGTCTTTTCTTTATAAGGCACCCAACCTTGGGTAGTTCATGCTAGCAACGGAAAATGGACTAATGCTAATCTAGGTCCAAACTAAAATGTGGTGTAGATCTGCAAGGAGAGGGGAAACGAAGGGTTTGGTAGGAAGAGTCTCAGACTGCACCGCAGTTCCAGGAGAGGTTAGGTCGAGTGTGAGTCCTTGGCTAACGTTTGCCAGGGAGTCTCACACCTCATAAGAATAGGCCTGCATCAGTACCCCAGCTGTGCCCTAGTGTAGGTGGCACATGGGATGTGCGCAAATGTGGTGGCAGCAGCTGGGGCCTTTGTCATTGACAAGAGATCCAAGTGACACCTTGCCATAACATAAGCATGGACATTAGGGGTAAAACATAAAGATACAAAATACATGTGCAAAGATATAAGAATGTAAATGTAGAAAATGCTTAAAGATACGTTTTATGACAAAGAGTTGAAAAAGGCATTTTGACAAATTCCCAAACCCAAACTGTGAGTCCAAAAGAAAAAGTGCTGCATTGGGTAACATCACAATCAATGTCTTCCCCAAAAACGTACGGGAGAGTTGGTTCATGGGCAGACGAGAGACTCGGAGGATGCACTTGGACTATCCAGCCAGCAAGGGGCACATCTGCGGAACACGTATAGCACCTCTGCCAATCACCACAGGGAAGACCGGAACTCTCTGGGAAAAGGGCCGAAGACAAGAACCAGAAATGGAGAGAAACAAGACGGGTGAAAAGATGAAGAGGTGCTCCAGCTCAGCAAGCCAGGGAGGCAAATCACAACAAGGATGCAGGGACTGGGGATCTAGCTGGGTCGGTAGAGTGCTTGCCTCACCTGCCTCACAAGCACAGGGCCCTGGGCTCAATCCCCAGCACTGCCAAAAAAACACACACAAGACTGGAGACTCACTTTAGATCTGCTATGCAGAGAAAATTAGAGAGCTAGCACATGCAAACCTTGGCAGGGGCAAAGACACTTGATGGGCTTCTGACGGGAACAGAGAGGGACAGGCCTCCAGGGGAACAGTGTGACGGACTTTCCCCCCACTTTTTTATTGGTCCATGACAGTTGAACCTAATGGTGGGATTTGCTGTTACACATTGGTACATGCACATGACACAGCCACATCCGAGACCAATATCATCCCCAGTATTTCCCCTTCCTCTATTCTGTGGCTCTCCCTTAGATTTTCATAAGGGCCCTGCCTCTCTTTTCCTTTTCCCTCTTTAGTGTCCATATATGTGAGAAAACATAAGACCCTTGACCTTCTGAGTTTGACTTATTTCACTTAATAACATAATATTCTCAAGTTTCAACCAGCGTCCTGCAAGTCACATAATTTCATTTTTCTTAATGCCTGAATAAAACTCCATTGTGTGTATACACTACATTTTCTTGATCCGTTCATTCACTGATGAACACCTAGGCTGGTTCCATAGCCTGCCATTGTGACCTGTGCTGCTGTCAACACGGGTGTGCACACATCACTACAGTAGGCTGGCTTTAAGTCTTTAGGATAAACACCGAGGAGGGGTCACATGGTGGGGCCACGCCTTGTCTTCTGAGGAGGCGCCAGGCTGATTTCCACAGTGGTTGTGCTAATTCAAATCTCAGCGATTTATATCCAGGGTTAACTTGTCCTTTTCCTCCACTCCTCTCCAGCATTACTATTGCTTGCTTTCTTGAGGACTGCTATTCTGACCCGAGTGAGATGAAATCTCAGTGTAGATTTGATTTGCATTTCCCTAATTGTTATAGTGTTGAACATTTTTTCATATATTTGTTGACCTTGATGGTGTATCTTTTTATTTCTTTTTCTTTTAATTTTTTATTTTATTTGTTCTAATGAGTTGTCCACGACAGTAGAATGCATTTATACATTTTGATAGATCATACATAAATAGAATGTAATCACTCATTTTTCTGATTATACATATTGCAGGATCACATGGGTCATGCAGTCAAACATGTACATGAGGTAATAATGTCTGTTTCACTCTACTGTCCTTCCTTCCCTCATGTCCCTTCCCCTCCCTTCACTCCCCTCTACCTAATATAAAGTAACTATTCTTCCCTATCCCAGCCCCCTTATTGTGAATTAGCTTCCTTATATCACAGAAAACATTTGGTCTTTGGTTTTTTGGGTTTAGCTTATTGCTCTTTTTCTTTTTCATTTTTTATTAATTTTTTTTTTATTTTTACAGACTGCATTTTGATTCATTGTACATAAATGGGGTACAACTTTTCATTTCTATGGTTGTGCACAATGTAGATTCACACCATTCATGTAATCATATATATATATATATATATGGTAATATTGTCTGTCTCATTCTACTATCTTTTCTTCTCCCACCCCCTCCCACCCCATTTTCCCTTACACCATCCAAAGTTCCTTCATTCTTCTCCCCCCCCCCCAAATTATATATTGTCATCCACTTATCAGAGAAAACATTTGGACTTTGGTTTTTTGGGCTTGGCCTATTTCACTTAACATGATATTTTCCAACTTCATCCATTTACCAGCAAATGACATAATTTTATTCTTCTTTATGGCTGAGTAATATTCCATCATGTATATATACCACAGTTTCTTTATCCATTCATCAATTGAAGGACATCTCGGTTGGTTCCACAATCTGGCTATTGTGAATTGAGCTGCTATGAACACTGATGTGGCTGTGTCACTGTAGTATGCTGGTTTTAAGTCCTTTGGGTATAATCTAAGGAGTGGGATAGGTGGGTCAAACGGTGGGTCCATTCCAAGTTTTCTAAGGAATCTCCATACTGCTTTCCAGAGTGGCTGCACCAATTTGCAACTCCGCCAGCAATGTATGAGTGTGCCTCTTTCCCCACATCCACGCCAACACTTATTATTGTGTTCTTGATAATAGCCATTCTAATTGGAGTTAGATGAAATCTTAGGGTGGTTTTAATTTGCATTTCTCTAAATACTGGAAATGGTGAGCACTTTTTCATATATTTGTTGATCACCTGTATATCTTCTTCTGTGAAGTGTCTGCCCAGTTCCTTAGCCCATTTATTGATTGGGTTCTTTGCATTTTTGGTGTAAAGTTTTTTAAGTTCTTCATAAACTTTGGAGATGAGTGCTCTGCCTGAAGTGTGTGTGGAAAAGATTTCTCCCACTCTGTAGGCTCTCTTTCCACATTATTGTTTCCTTTGCTGAGAAAAACTTTTTAGTTCGAATCTATCCCATTTATCGATTCCTGCTTTTTTTCTTGTGCTATGGGGATCTTGTTAAGAAAGTCTGATCCTAAGCCAATGTGATGAAGATTCAGGTCTACTTTTTCTTCTATTTGGTGAAGGGTCTCAGGTCTAATTCCCAGATCCTTGATCCATTTTGAGCTGAGTTTTGTACAGGGTGAGAGATAGGGGTTTAATTTCATTTTACTGCATATGGATTTCCAGTTTTCCCAGTACACTTTGTTGAAGAGGCTATCTTTTCTCCATTGTAAGTTTTTGGCACCTTTGTCTAGTATGAGGTTAACTTATGTGGGATGTCTCTGTGTCTTCTATCCTGTACCACTGGTCTACCTGTCTATTTTGGTGCCAATGCCATGCCATGCCCTTTTTGTTTCTATTGCTCTATAGTAGAGTTTAAGGTTTGGTATGGTGATACCTCCTGCATCACTCTTCCTGCCCCGGATTACTTTGGCTATTCTGGGTCTTTTGTTCTTCCAGATGAATTTCATGATTCTTGCTCTATTTCTATGAGAAATGTCACTGGGATTTTAATTGGAACTGTGTTAAATCTGTATAGCACCTTTGTAGTATGGCCATTTTGATATTAATTCTGCCTATCCAAGAACAATGGAGATCTTTCCATCTTCTAAGGTCTTCTTCAATTTCTTTTTTTAATGTTCTATAGTTTTCATTGTAGAGTTCTTTTATCTCTTTGGTTAGATTGATTCCCAAATATTTTATTTTATTTTATTCTTTTGAGGCTATTGTGAATGGAGTTGTGATTTTGTGCATCTGGTGTTCTGTAAGCCTCTAGCATTTGATTTTCTATTTCATTCTTCAGGTTTGGGAAATTTCCTGATATTTGATGGTAGATCTTAAAAGTAAGTCCACACACTCTGAGACCTACCAGGCTTATCCCCAGCTATATATCCCAAAGACTTTCTCCGCTGGACCCATAAGGGAACAGGCACAGTGATGTTTCTCAGTGTGGTTTCTGGTGGCACCATGGCTGCCAATCCCTGGAAGGGTGGAGAGTCGATCAGGGGAGATCCACGCCACTGAGTAATTGTTAGCAGTTAGAAGCTGCTGACCAGATGAACACAAAACAACATGGACAGAGCCTCAAAACATCACACCGAGTGGAGAAGAGAACCAAGAGAAAGATTTCCATGAATTCAACACATATACACACACATGCTTATGGATTGTGCGAGGACACATACAGACCAAAGGATACGTGTCACATGCATCAGGTGGCTGCTTAAGAGAGTGGAGGGAAGTAGATGTGGAGGATGGCGATGGAAAGGGTTGAACGAATGCACACATAAAAATAAGACAGAGCCCTTTCCCAAACGATTGCTGATGGTGCGTAGCCCCGACTATCGGCTGAATTTATCCTCTAAACATTCAGATATTGAAGTCTTTTAAGATATTTTTAGTTGTAGTTGGACATAGTAACTTTATTTTATTTCTTTATATATATTTTTATGTGGTGCTGAGTATCCAACCCAGTGCCTCACCCATGCTCGGCAAGTGCTCTGCCTACCATTGAGCCCCAACCCAGCCCATCATATATTAAAGTCTTCACGCACAGTTTCTCAGAATACATGTAACACCACACAGTAAAGTTGAGGTGTGATTAGTTAAGAGGAGATCCCACCAGAGTTGGGTGGGCCCCCAATTCCATACGACTGGTGTCCTGATAAAAAGAAGTTTTGGATGCAGATGAGCACGAGGGAGAACCCTGTGAACGTGGAAGTGAGGTTTCTCAAGCCAGGAACACCAACTATTGCCAGCAAACCACCAGGAGGCACCCGAGAGGCATGGAGCAGATTCTCCCTCGCAGCTCAGAAGAACCGACCCCAGAGACGCCGTGATCTTGGATGTGTAGCCTCCAGCCTGGGAAACAAAAATTATATGTCGCTTAGTCACCAGGCTGTGGTACTTCATTATGGCATCTCTAGAAAAGTAACACAGCCCCTGAAATCTAGCCTAAATAATTAAGTAAAAGAGCCCACTGGTCCTCAGCTGAGGAATACGTCTCCCCTCAGGGACTTCCACTCCATCTGGAGGCACAGCAGAAACATGGGAGCCAGCTCAGTGCACAGCCTCTGAGCCACCAGGACCTCCAACACCCTCTGCTTCCTCAGCCTTCACCTTGGAGGTTCTTCCATCTTACATTTGGTGCCAATGTCCCTGTTTTATTTTCCCTTTAATTAACATGCAATAATCATACATGTTTTGGGGGTGCAGTGTGGTATTTCAGTACACACTGCCCCAGGCTTTTGACCTTGACCCAGAGATACTTCAAGGGACCTCACAGCCATCCCACTGCCTGGGGGTGGCAGAACCTCAGCACCTGGTAGGAGACAGGCCCACCCATATGACATCAGGCAGGAGGGAATTAGGTTGAAGGAACAGAGGTGGACATGGGGTGGGGTGGAGAGCTCAGAGCCGATGTCCTTAGGCTAGCCTGGAGGCAGTGAGAAGACTTGCTGGTGGACGCCAAATTGGCACTGAGTCTTGGAGAAAGGACAGGAGTGATCTGGGTGAAGAAGAAAGGAAAACGTTCTGGCCACCACCAGCCTTGTGTGATCGCCAGAACAGACGGTCCTACTAAAATGAAATGTATTGAAGATCTGGAAGCACCTTCCAGACTGAGGTAGGAAATACAGCCAGGCCTCTTAGGCAATGTTGTCCTGTAGCTCTCCTTCCTCCTCAGGGCCTGTGTCCCATTGCGTCTGCCCCCTTCTGGTCTTGGCACATGGTTCCCCAGCAAGCCTCTTGACAGCTTACTCTCTGCTGTCCAGGGTGCTGAGGGGACATGACTGGATCCAAGTCCACTTGATCCCCCCAGGGACCAACATTGTCTGGCCTTGTAACAGAAACCCAGGAATGTTCTAAGTGGTCTGCATTCCCTGGAGCAAGGCAGTGTGAATGATGTCCCTGGAGCCACACAAACTTGCAGCCTCGACCAACTCCAGCTCTTGGCCTTGGCATCTCTCAGTGCAAAATTCTCAAGGAGAATCTGTGTGGCTGACTTGGAAGACATTTTCAGCCCTGATTCAGGTCCAATCAGGTATGTATGTACATGTATATGAGACCATCTATGAATCTAGTGGGTACCCCAGGCCTCTTAGAACAGGCTGTAGCCATGAGGATCTTGGTGGGAACCAGCAGTACCCTCAATGGGATATTTAAGACAGGTATGAGCAGCTTCAGAGATGTCAGAGAAGATGATGTACCTGAGGACCAGCGTCAGAGGACACTATGATCACATCCGAGTATTGAGAGTAAGGAGAGGGAGTCACTGCTAGCACACGGGGTTAGCCAGGTCAGGTGCAGGAACTGTGGCTCACAGGCTGGTCAGAGAGGATGGCTCCTTCTTCCTCCTCTGAGCCCACCTCACTTTGGTCAAATGCAACAGAAAACCAAAGGTTTGGCAGTGGAAAGGAGCCCAGAGAGAGAAGGACCAGTGGAAAGTGAGCAGCACAGGAGGATGGGGCTGCCTGTATGAAGGAAGTGTAGGCAGCCTGAGAAAGGCAGGGCCTGAAGACCCTGGGTGTTCCAGGGAACTGGAGGACAGGGTGCTGGACAGCAAGTGGAGGTCAGGGCTGCAGAGGAGCTTGGTCTTGATTCTGCAGATGTGTGGTCACTGAAGTCAGGGAGACTGACCAGGAGGCTTCAGCTGAAAGCCGAACATTCAAATGGATGAGCCTCAGGCACCCGTGTGTGTGGGGCAGGGTAGGAATATCTAATGCTGTCCTTCCAGAGGACTTCCAGTCCCATTGCTGTCTACCAGAAGGCCTTTCGTTCATAGGGACAGAAACTCATGGAAACTAGCATCAGCTGAAATAATTATCGCTTTGTGGAAGTTGGAAAAGCAGGGTGAAGTTGGTCTCAGGGACTTGAAAAATGCAGGAGATGGCAACCTACACTTCTCTTTCCATCTTTCTCTTTCTTTTGGGGCTGAGGATCAAACCCAGGACCTCAAGTAAGCTAAGCAGGTGCTCTACCACTGAACTACACCCTCTCCCCTCATCCCTCTTCGTCTCAGTGTCTCTTTTCTGTTTGCACCAGATTTCTCACACAGCTTCCTATGGTACCAGAGAAGGGAGAGGTCACAGCTTCCTTGTCCCAGTTTGGTGACCTCCAAAGAAAGAGAAAAATCTCTTCTGGCATCCATACATAAAGACCCAGAGAAGTACTCCAGTTGGCTGTGCTCAAGTCACATGACCAACAGTGAGCAAATCTCTTTGCTAGGTGATGAGATTGGCTAGGCCTGGTCCAAGTTCAGTGGCCTGGGACAGCACTGTGACTGTCAGGCCTAGCAGCACAGGAGGAATGGGGGACCGGCAATGCACCTCCTCAGAAGGGGAGGGAGAGATGCTGCAGGCAAGTGCAACAGTGTCCACAGTGTCAGCAACACCTGCCAACCCAGGGCTCGGCAGGAGGCTCTGGACTGATGTGGGGAAGGAGCGGGTGTGAGGAACATGTATTCAGCAAGTGACAAAAATCAAGCTCAGAGAAGCCAAAAATATCTAGGCATCCCAGTCTGGCAAGAGAGCAGGTGGCAGGGCTGTCTGCGCTGGCCTCCCCTCACAGGCCCCTGACAGTCTATATTGAGGTAACAATTGCCATTCTTCCAGGCACTGTAAAAACAGTAACAATGTATTTAGGGCCTCCCTTGAGAGACAGCAGCTGATGAGCTCTGTATGTCCCTACTCCTTTCCAGGGGCGTGAATTCCAGCAGGATGACCTCATGGAGCCACGGAAGATGGGGTAGGGAGGGGGGCTCTGGGGTCACCACTCTGGAGCAGTGCCTGAGCCCCCACCCACTTCTCAATAACCTTCACTCTCCCAACCTCTGGTGGTCTCAGAAATCTCCAGACAAACCTGAGTGCCTGCACTGGTGCACTGTGAGCAGGTTTACGCGTGGAACTGAGAGAACCTGGATCCTTCCCCTCTCCCTTACCTTCCAGAAGGACCATGCTTGGGCAACTACAAAAATGTGGCATTTGGTGGATCAACTCACGGGACTGTTGGCTGCTGATGGTGAGCACAGCTAACAAATGTGACTGATGGAATGAGGCTGTGCACTAGTTACGTTTTAACCTCTCAATGACTCCAGCCCAAGTCCCCATTATATTACCGTATGTTGCAGGTGAGGAGACTTAGGCTCGCTAAGTTGGTATGAGGGTGGAAACTTGA
The DNA here is from genome assembly GCF_902686455.1 of Sciurus vulgaris. NCBI lineage: Eukaryota > Metazoa > Chordata > Mammalia > Rodentia > Sciuridae > Sciurus > Sciurus vulgaris. The sequence continues at coordinate 87,181,223 of NC_136476.1, read as the reverse complement.
GATAGGAAATTGGGAATCAAGGGAGAGACACTGAGTCTCAAAGGAAGTGCCCAGAAACTACTGAAATGCAGGAGACACCCATGAACCACTGAAATACAGACAGCACCCCCGGAGAACTGCAGCACATGTCCTTGGCCCAGGCTCTTGTAACATGAGGGGAACGTGCAAGTGCAGGGAACACTGGCATAAAATTACATTGCTCTACCCTGACTCCCCCTCTAGTCAGACCCTAGCAATAATCCCTCTATAAATGCCATCTCCACACCAACAGGTTGCTGACACTCCCTCTGAAGACAGCCTGCATTCTCCCTACTTTCCTAAATAAACTTCTATGTCTTTGAATGGTGCATGCTGAAATTCTTTTCCATCAGGTATGCCAAGAACCAAGCTGGTCCTGAGTTGTTTCCCCTTCTCTCGGGTAACTCCTTGGACACTTATTCCGAATTGTCTCTCCTCATTTGACAAAACTTGTATTCAAACTGCTTTGAATCTAGAGCTCTCGCTTTCCCCAGCTGCCTATGTGACTGTGCTGGACCATGGAGTCCCCAGTTCAATTCCCACTTCCTCATACGCCCGCATGGGAAAGCTTTATAAACTAAAGTTATAAAGGTGCCCACTGCTCAAAAGTCCCCATGAGGTTTGGGAACAGGCAGGAGAGGGAAAATGAGGGCTGGGTTCTACTCATGGGGACAATGGGCCCAGAGGTGGTCATTTTTCTAATTCCATAAGGGCACCAATCCTACCAGCACCAGCCCTTCCCTGGACCACCCTAGCTCTTCCAGAATTCTGACAGCATCTACTGTGCTGGTTACTCCCACATCTCACCCCTTAATCACATGCCGACCTGCACTGCGACCTAGTTGGTTCCCATGAGTTATTCCCATCACTTACCCCATTTGTTTGTTTTGCTCCTTTGGCTCCCTCTGACTGGAATGCCCTTCTCTTTCACTTCTTTTCCATAGAACCCACTGTTCTTTAACACCAGCTTGATGCCCACTCCACAAAGCCTTCCAGATACCACCACAGCTAGACTCCGCCTTGCTCTCTGCCCTCTCTCGGCTCCCCTCCTGCCTCCTAAGGACCATCGCCCACTGGGTACCTACTAGACGTGGGGTCCTATGCTAAACGCCTAGGATGCTGTGTCTTCCGGATCCCTCACTTCAGAGGAAGTGCCATTTCAGAGGAAGGAACGAAGGCTTGGGCTTGTCGCCGCGAGGAGTAGCAGAGCAGGATACAAATCAAGGTCTGCCTCCTTCTACTAGGGCTGGTTTTTTCTGGATGTCACGAGTAGGTAGGTGTGAAGTGTCAGTAACAAGATGGCAGAAGCCAGTGTGGTTCTCCGCAGAGACCCAGGCCGCGCTTTTGCAAATACTCTGTAAAGGAAAGAGACTGCAACTCCACTAAGGTTCAAGAGCAGGCCCTTCTCCCACGGGGGCCGCGGCTCCGCGGCCGCTGGCAGACCAACTCCCAGCCACTGGGCGCGCTAGGAGGCGCGCTAGGAGCCGCGCGCGCCACGCCCGCGGGCCGGCTTGTTTACGCCTCGGCCAGCGTCACGTGAGCGCCCCGCCCGCCCCGCCCCCGGCGCCGCGTGGCTCCTCCCGCCGCGCCGGGCCTTCTTTCGCCTCCTTCGGAGTCACAAGATCTCTCAGCAGTCTCCCTTCGGGATCCTTCCGCCGTCCCCGCCCCCTGCGCTGAAAACGCTCCTCGGCCCTTTTCCGCACCAGCCCGCCGCCTGAGGAATGAGCGCAACGGCCCGCTCCATCGGCGGCGCTACCGTCCTCGGCCGCCCGCCGCTGGGTTCGGAGGCGAAGGGCGGCCCAGCTGGGGACTCTTTTTCGTGGCGGAGGCCGCCGACGCCCGTGGACGCCTCACGCCAGGGGGAGGTGCTGCGCGTCCAAGATGGCGGCGCCCTGTAGACTGGAGGGACTGTGAGGTAAACAGCGGCGGGGGAGGAGAGGTGGGTGAGTATAGGGGCGTTCGCTGCTCCTCTCGCCGAGGGCTCCTCGGGACGGCCCTGGCAGCTCTGCCTCCGTCGGGGAGGCCCCGGCGCGCCGAGGCAAGGGGCGGGCCGGCTGGGTGGGGGGCCTGGGCCGGGGCTGCGGAGCGCCCTCCGATCCCTCTCTGCGCGACGGGTCCCCGGGGCCCGGCCGGGGCCGGCGAGCCCGCGGAGGCGAAGCGGGCCGGGCCGGCACCCGGCTGCTTGTCGGCGGCCGCGGGGCAGGCTGCATGCGGCCTGGGTGCGGAGGGCAGGCGAGGCGGCTCCGGGACCGGCCCTGCTCGGTGGGCGACAGGTTGCCGCGGGCGCGGAGGGCGGGGGAGGGACCCTCGGCCGCGGGGGCCCGGCTGGGCCGGGCTGGGCCGGGGCTGGGCCGGGACTGGGCCGGGCCGGGCCGGCCCCCAGGCCTCGGGAGAGGACCCGGACGGGGCGGGGGAGAATGAATGGAGGCCCTCCGTGGGCATCCAGAGCTGCCCTGTTCGCCGGGCTCCGCCAAAATTTGCATGACCGCAGTGCCTGGCTCCGGGTGTGCTCGTGGGTGTTTAATTGACGGCGGAGGACAGTTACCTTGAAGTCCGCAGAGGTGATTCTTAGGAGACAGCTCTTCGCAGAGCTGCTCATTCATTCATTCGAGGAACAGTGGAGCCTGCAGTCAGAGACACCTTTCAGAATTAAAGCGCTTTCTTTGTTGCCTGCTAAAGAGTTTTGCTTCCTGTCTTTTGGGTTTGGGATGAGGGAGACTTCGGAGGGGGCGCGGCCCTCCTAACAGCAGCCAACATTTGTGGGTTGCTGACTGTGTGCAGGCATTGTAGAAGTGGTTTACAGTCACCATCTATTTGGTTTTGGTCAAAGGAAGGGGCAGCCACTAGTAACACCTCCAGTTCTCTCAGATGAAGAAACTGAGGCCAGAGTAGATTGGGGTAACTTGCCCAAGGTCACACCCCCGTTGTCTGAGCGAGGACGGGAAGTGAGCTCTGACGGATTGCAAAAACATGACTCTTATTTGACTGATAAAACTTATTTGATCAAAACCGATCCGTCTTTAAGTGATTAGAATTAATCATTTGGTCGAGGTGTGTGTGTTTCGTTTTGAAGGGAAGTGCACTTGGCTTATATGCTGTATGCTTTTGTTTCTGATGGCAGTATTGTGCCTGTGAACTTGTTAGTCTAAATTAGGCTGGAAAGTATTTGATATTTTTATAAAACTGATGTGTTTATACGAAAGAAGTCTGCTATAATCCTTGCTTTTTTTTTTTTTTTTTTTTTTTTGTAGAAAGTGTGGAAATAGCGCTTCACTTTACAGAGTAAGCTGTAAAAGTACTAAAATAGAATAATACTCTTCTGAGATACTTTGAGTTATAATTTGGGGATCAACTTGGAGTCATCCGAATTCAAACATGCTGGAAAAGTGGAGCAGTAAATTTCAGAAAGCATTACAAAACCTAATCTTATGGGAGTCTTTGATTTACTGAGCAACCACCTGTGATTCTTAAGTTGAGCATTCCTGAGCAAACCTGGAATATGCAAATATGAAAACTGATTTAGGGTTTTGTAGGGAAATGTACCTATAACAGTTGTGTATCAGGCAAATGAGGCTCCTCAGAAACACTGAACCATTCTTTATTATTGCCCTGGGGAGCTGCAGAATCTTCCTCTAACCACTTTGTGTAAACTTAAGGGGTATTTATGGGAGATGTAAATGGAAAATATCCTCTTACCAAAGTTAATATCTTATCCAAAATACTCTTATATCACATACCTGGAAGGGCACATGATGTAAGCTTTCTTTGCTTCATGCATTTCCTGGTGTCATAAACACTTGTTATGTTCCTAAATTCCTAATTAGAAAGGAGGCTACTAGCCTTCTTACACGTTTTCACTAAATAGGAGTATCTCAAACCCTGTGACTCAGTTGTACTCTTCCTCCACTGGGTGAGTGAAGACATCTGTCCCTGCTGCTGTCATATAATTCAGGACCTTATGTGCATACGTGGTTCCAACCGTGCAATGAAATTGAACAGACTCACTAGGTAAATCTAATACATACCTGTTTGTGTAATGTTTAAAGAATAACAAAATAGCCATGAACAAGGGATCTCAAAATGTAGTGTTCATTAGAACCTCCATGCACAGGTATCTGACCTGTGTAGGTAGAGCTACAATGTTCAGTCTTTGAGGACATCCTGTCCCTCTGTACATTTTGGAAGAAGTCTGATTCTCGTGCACCAGAGGTTGGTGACAACTGACTGAAAGCATCCGTTTGGCTGATTTCTTTTTATTTATAATTTATTGCAGAGGCATTTCTTAAAATAGCCAGCCTATGGTGCATGTAATGGTGGGTGAGCTTTGGCCTCTGAATGAGAGTTGATTTGAACTTAGAGCTCTATTTTCTTTCCAATTTGTGAGGGTACAGGTATGTTTGTTTCCAGGTTCCAATGCCATAATGGACTACAATTAATTTCTCCTGGAATTAATTGGGTATTCTTGGATGCCAATAAGCCAAATACAGCAATACATCAACATTTCAAGCTTTTATAAAGAACCAAAAAGTGTTTATCTTAGCAGGTGGCACATGCTTGACATCCCAGCCACTCTATTGGCTGAGGCAGAAGGATTGCCAGTTCATGGCCAGCCTGAGCAACTCAGTGAGGCCTTAAGCAACTTGGTGATACCCTGTCTCATAATTTAAAAATGAAAAGACCTGGGGATGTAGCTTAGTTGTAGAAAGCTCCTGATTTCAATTCCCAGTATCACAAACAAAACAAAAAAAACACTAAAAAACTTTCAATTTTTAACAAGTTACTTAAGTTCTCTGAGCCTCAGTTCCCTCATCTGTAAAGGAAGAGTTGGACTGTAAATTAATCTCTAAGTCCAAATTTATGGGATTTAAAGTCCTTGTGGGCTTCAGCTAAACATTCCAACTAAATCCATTGATTCAAAGTGTTAATGGTTTTATAATAATCAAGTGAGTGGGGTATGGTGGCACATGCCTATAATCCCAGTGGCTCGGTAGGCTGAGGCAGGAAGATGGTGAGTTCAAAGCCAGCCTTAGCAACTTAGCAAGGCCCTAAGCAACTCAGTGAGACCCTGAAAAAATAGAATGTAAAAAAGGGCTGGGGATGTGGCTCAGTAGTTAAACACCTCTGGGTTCATTCCCCGATACCAAAAAAAAAAAAAAAAAGTAAACTGGTGACTTTTAGCCAACTTGATAGCGTATAGAGGTTTATTCTTTTCTTTATATCATATTTTTTTAAAAAGGTGATTCCCTTTAAATTCTCCATATTAGAAATCTCTCTTTGAAGGATTGATTTTATTTGTATTAGTTTTGTCATTTCAGTAGCTATAGACTTGAAAGAAAAGTAGACTCAGTGGCATTCTAATCTGTAGTTGTTTGCATATGTGTGTATATTTTTATGTGTATATATACACAAACACTGAGTTTTTAAAAATTCAGGTCAGTTGATAATTAATACAATTTGGTTTGCATGAAATATTTATTTTTTCCATTTAAATTGGTCTGAAAGAAGTCTTTCATTGGCAGTTGGAGATTATTCTTTCTCTGATTTACTTCTTAAGCCTATAGGTGCTAAAAATTCATAATTTAATGTCTTTTAATGCGATAGAACATAAATTCATAATATATATTTAAGTAAAAGATACACAATCTCAGGACTTTGTTAGTTTCTTCTTGTCCCTTCTCTTGTGAAAGTCTAACTTGTTTTATATAGAGGGAAATAGCAGAAGGTAACAATATTTTTTAAAGTTGAATGAGTTCAGATTGACATCTAATGAGTAAAGTGTCTTAAAAAAGGAGATTTGATTCCAAACAGGATGTGGTAGTCACTAGCCTACAATTCACAAGTCGCTTTGTGAAGTGACCATAGTGGCTGAAGAGGACTAGACTGTGTTGAAGTAACGGGACTGTTTTGCCTGGTATTGGTGATGTGATGGAAGGTGCTGTGGGGAATGCTGGGAAGAAGAGAAGTGGTTCCCTTCCCAGTCTGCTGTCATCAAGACCTGTGCTGTTTTGCATCCTTCATAAAACATAGTAACAAACTTGGAAGTGTATCCATTATGGAATGATTTTTATCAGTCTTTCAATTACCAGCTGTTAAATGGATAGACTGCTAAGCCTATGTACCCAGCAAAACATTTTGTTACGTAGTAATGTTGTTATAAGAAAGATTATATAGAGTGCTTATGTGCCAAACATTGTGCTAAGCTTTTTACATGTCTAATCCTGTTTACTCTTTGTACAGCCTTAAGAGGGCAGAGTAGGAAAGGAATTGAAGGTTTAGGGGATATGAAGGAAGTTGCCTAAGGTCTCTTATTCAGTGATAGAGCTGGGATATGAACTAATTGGTTGACTCTAGAACCCCAGTGTTTAATCTTGCACTGTGATAAACTATCTGATCTATTCATCTCCTAATTAACTCATAGGCCAGGGGTTTTTAACTTTGGTGGGGGCAGGTTTTACTTCTTATAAAAATCTATAAAAAGCTATGAACTAATGCCCCTCCTTCAACCCTTTGTGTCCAGTTATCACCAAAAAATGCATATAGACACGGAATTTTGGATATAATGTCTAAGACTTCGTGGACAAAGCTTAAAACCGAGCCAGTGATTTCGGATGAATTATTGCTTTTGAAAAAGGAGGTGGGCTTTACAAAACAAGTTTCTTTAAACCAGTAGGTAGCAAGGCCTAAGTCTTTTCAAAGTGAACTCGTGTACTATTTACATCATGAATCTTCTTACTGAACTTTTGTATTGGAAAAATTTTTACACTTTACTGGAAATTAAACCTTAGACACCACAGTAAAAGAGAGAGGTAAAGAAATGGATATACAACCTGCAAAGTGCTTCTCAGGCTTGGCATTCAGTCTGTGCTGACACCTTTGCATCTGGCAGAATTCCATTAGTTTCCCAAGGTTTACATACATTTTTTTCCCCTTTTGAGCTTCAAAGCAGATGTGAATGAATGAATGAATGAATGACATTTCTTGCCTTCTTCCCTCTTTCTTCTTTGTAGGCCACTGATTCTTAATCTCAGTGGGCATCAGAATCACTTCAGAGCCTTCCTTCCCTCAGTTTTTGATTCAGAGATCTGGGGCAGGGCCCAAGAATTTGCATTTCTGACAAATTCCCAGGTGATGCTAATGCTGGTGGTGTGAGAACCACTGTTCTAGACCATCACACCTGGTGTCTTTCTGCCCTAAAATATTTCTATTTTGGTCCTTTAAACTTGAAATCTACAGAAATCTCAGTTCGATCACATTTGTGCGTGGCAACTCTATTAAACATGAATGGTATCTCCTTGGACTATATTGCTTGGTAAATAATTTCATTCATGCTAGTAGGAAATCAGAAAGTAAGTAATATTATTGGAAGAGATGCACCTTACCAAAAATCAATCTCTGGCCCTACAGGCACATTACTAGAGGATTCATCACCTTTGGAATAAGGTATAAACTTTAGTGAACTGTCAGAGGCCCCAAAGAACAGAAATTTTGAATAGAGAGCCTGGCAAGTTGGAGCTCTCCTGCTCCAGCTTCTGTGACCTTGAGAAGAGACTACAACTGCTGAGGCATTTTAAATCATTCTTGCCTACACCTTTTGGCACCTTTGGCCATCAGCTGTTTTATTCTCACTACTAAGTACAGCAGTATTTCCTACCCCTTCCTTCTGTGCATCCATAAGAAGAAAAACTTGGACAAGTATCTTACCTTTTTTGAATGCATTAGTGCTAAAGGCAACTTGGTTAAATTGTTAGAATATTACTGTAAGAAATCACCTGAGAGTTCCTGAGCCACATATCTGCTCTATCTAGATTGTACTTTATGATGAAGTAGTCCATCTGTGTGTGTGAACTGTGTCTGAATTGTCATTGGATTTTTTTTTTTTTTTTTTTTTTTTTTTTTTTTTTGTGGTGCTAGGAATTGAACCCAGGGCCTTGTGCATGCAAGGCAAGCATCTGCCTACTGAGCTATATCCCCAGCCCTGTCTTTGAATTCTTGAAGCTAAAAACTTGAATATAGGAAACAAGTTATAGTGAAGAGATACCTGCCTTCACATATCTGCAGTTGCCTTTGCACTTTATAGACAAATGTATACAAAGCTCTGTTAGGGGATTTGATATACAGTTACCTTTTTTATGTCACAGTCCTTGGGAGGCCTGGGGGTTACTTTCTAGGCTACACATCACAACACTCGTTTTCCAAATGTCTGAATATTCATCGCATAATTTCAGCTAGAATACTTATTAAAGGCATTTTGGGTGCCTGCCACTAGCATTTCATAAAGTTGTACCTAGCTCTTAGCCCTCACAGAGCTCATAATTCATTTTGCCTAGGGCAGATGCAGATTCTGCTCATGACAGCTGTCTGTGGCTATTACACGTGTTCCCGGGCATTTTTGTTGTCTATCTACAAGCACCTACAGAATGAAACTAATTAGATGAACTGTGGAAACAAATGGGCTTCTATGTTCCTTCTGTTTAATTGAAAAATACCAAAGCATGGAGCCCTCATCTTTCCCCTCAAACCTGCCCTTTATTCAGAAAGACTGCTTATAGAAGTGAAGTAACAATGTTGCATGTAGGTGAGAACACAACTTTTGGATCTGATATCAAATAGGGAGAAACCTAGCTTTTGGGATATGTTTCTTTTTTATTTGGTTTTATAAGAATGTGAGTTGATTTTATTATGTTCTGACAGGTGTTAACATCAGTATCCCTCACTTCCAGGTGGGAGGTTCACACATTATATCTCACTTCATTGACCTGAATGGTGGTACCCAGTAGTACTCCCAAAGGACAGGGTTTATATATTAGTGAATAAGTAAATGGACACATAAAAATATAAATAATGGTGACAGCATGGGAAATTATGTCAAATCCCATTACTTTTTTTTTTTTTTTAAGTGTGATGATTAAGATGTTGAGTCTTAATATTGAGCATTGAACCAAACCTTTTTGCTTTCTACTGGTAGTGCCACTATCTAGTACTGTGATCCTGGCTGGGTGGGCTTGGTGTATCCTAATTTTACCCTTTCCTTAGATTTTTCTTTTCAGGTAAAAATCCAACTGGGATTAGTTGCAAGAGGAAGTCAGTGTGACTCCCTGGGCTAACAGCTGATTTTAGAATTCTGAGATAGAGGACACAGCACCAATTGCAGCTTTCTGGCTCAGTGGAATAAGGGTGGCCAGTCACCATTCCCTGTCAGCAAAGTTTGACTGATTTCTCTGAAGGGCTGGCGCCTGCAGCAGTGACCTCACATGCTTGCAGGGACTGCTGAGGACCATTGGCATGAATGCCCTGAATATGCTCTACGTGGAACTCTAATTACCCTGTCATCTGGAGTGAGAGGCTTTAATTGTTAGAGAGTTGCTCTGTCCTCTTGTTTGACTTTGATCAGGGTTTTATATCTTAGAGTTTGTTTCTAGGCTCTTCTGTGTTCAGTGCAATTGGTGTATACAGTATATGAGGCCCCCCTTTCCAAATTGCATATCAGCCAGGAATGGTGATCAAGGAAGCTATGAGATCTTACAGACCTGAACTGAGTACATTTGCCTCTTGAGTGCCAAGATAGACCTCGATGTCCCAAACAGATGCCCTCTGTTAAAGCAGACTGGAATATATTTATATATACTCATTTAACATGGATAATGAGATAATTCGACAGAGGAAGAAAGAAAGAAGAAGAAAGTTGAGAGATAGCTGTTCACAAATATTTTATGCCTGTCAGGTAAAAGGATTAGACTTACTGCTGTTTAAAGGCAGAATTAGGCTTTGTACATTTATCTAAGAAATATTTTGTTAGTCAACAAGTGCCAGATACCGTGGTAGCTGCTAGAGTATTGAATCAGCTACAGTCTCTTCACAGTGCAACTTAGTGAGGGAGATATGTTCAACAACTAATCCCACTTACTAATTGGGTTGCAGTAAGGAATACAAAGACCTAGTCTGGAGGTGGGAGTGTGGGGGAGACGAGCCCTGGGCAGGCTTCTCTGATGAAGTGAATGTTCAAGCTGAGACTTTTAAGATAAAGAATTGGTTTAGGAGGTGGCACGGCACAGGGACAGGTGCACATGATCCTCAGGTGGGGATGTGATGCAGCTTGGCTGAGAAATTGAAAGGTGTGTAAGCCAGGGTGTAGGGAGGGAAAGGAATTTGGTGGGTGAGAAGGCAGTTCAGGCCCCCCAGTGCTCTGTGCCTCTGACCATCCTTCCTGTGGAACTGCCTCACAGTCCTCCAGTCGGATGTATCATCTCAATTCATCTTAGCATGGCCTTATGAGGTTGATGCTATTATTCTCACTTTACAGGTGAGGTAACTCAAGGTCAGACATTAGAGACTTAAGATAAAATAGCTAAAAGTTATACTGCTAATAAGTGGCAGAACTTGGATTTCAACTTGAACTTGTACTAGAGCTTCTCTTACCCATTCCCCTATAGTTCTAATGGTTTACAAAAGGCAGAGATTACAAGTTCAGCACATATAAAGAATTTTCCAGCAATGAGCTGCTCAGAAATGCAGAGGCACATGCTTCCAATAATTATAAGTGTTCATTCCAGTAGAAACCAGATGGCCCTCTGTCAGAATGGAGTAGGAAGGAGTTGTACCAGATGAACATTACTCCATTGTAAGACTGTTATGCACATATTTGTCTGTGTGTGTTTTCCCTCCAGTGACCATGAAAGACACCAAGTTGAGAACACTGGAAACCGAAGTACCAATTATCCTCAGAACAGGTAAGGTATAAACTCAGTCCAGTGGTCAGGGGAAGGTGGAATGGAATTATTTACCTTGTCCACAGTATATTAGTAGCAGGTGCTTCTTTGCATTCAAGGATTTAACATTTATGGTTTTAGCTGCTTGCCAGGCACTGACGCCTCTGTGACTTGAAATAATTAGTCAAATGACTGCTGATTTACGAATTGCATGCTCCGTGCCAGGCACTGTGCTTGGTACATCCTATGTGTTATTTGTTTTCTTCACAGCATGCTTCTGGTGTAACCACATCTCACAGGTGAGGAATTGGGCTCAAAATGCTATATAACTTTCCTGAGGTCATCTTTATAGTCCCATGGTGGACCTATGATATAAATAGGTTTTGTGTAGCAGCAAAGTCTGATTCTAACCATTAATTAAATTGAGGCCTTTGTGCCATGGCATGGCATTTAACCATGCAGGTTCTCGACCCTGAGGCTTAGAAATCCACTTGACTTATATCAATAAACCAAATGTGATGTCTGGACCCCTGTCCTTAACCTGCTCGGAGTGGGCTTCAAGTTTTTGTTAGCTCAGCACATGATTACAATGTCCATCCTGGGAGGAGAACCCCTGAGCTAGTGAGTGAGCATTTATATCTTTTTTTTTTTTTTTTTGGTACTGGGGAGTGAATCCAAGGGTGCTTAACTACTGAGCCACATCCCAAGCACTTTTTTGTATTTTATTTGAGTTGCTTAGGGCCTCATGGCTTTGAACTCATGATCCTCCTATCTCAGCCTCCCGAGCTGCTAGGATTACCACACCTGGCTGAGCATTTACATCTTAATGTGTCTATATCTATTAATGGTCTTAAATTGGTTTTGGGGGGGGGTAAATTATATATTTTATTGTTTTTTTTTTTTTTTTAGGAATTGAAGGATTTTCAAACCCCCAGAATATGTGCTTCATAAATATTGGGGCTCTGACATTTTTGCAGATCTAAGTTTAGTCTTAGTGACCTAACTGATTAATGAACTGTAATTTCAAGTTTACCATCAAGAATGCCCATTGTAACAGAGTTGTGTATATACTGGAAGGGCATAGGGAAGACAGGGAGGTGTTTGATCTGCTGTCTTTGTGCATAGACTGCTAATGTGAGTTTTGTGGTCCAGTGGGTTGCCACTTACTAATCACTGTCACCTCACCTGTGTCATAGGAATTGTCAAGTAAGGCTAGGATTTGTGCCTTCAAGATCCATGTTGGTTTATAAACAAGGACTTACTACAGATTGTAGGTTAAAGGAAGTATTGTTCTTTCATAAGTGGGGAAAGCTTTCTAAGTTTGACTTTTCATTTCCAAATTTTGTGGGTTTTTTTAATACTCCTTTTTAAATTTTTTTTTTTTTTAATTTAAGAAGTTCATTGAGTATGAACTTGAACCCAAAATCATGGTCAATCAGATCATTGATACCCAAGTGGAGTAACACTATCATAAAATGTAAATTCTGGGATATAAAAATAAATCTTAGATTTTTATTAAAACATCTTTCATGATTGTTGTTATATTACATTTTAGTAGTTATGATTTCAGAGTTTAAAATTCAAGGGTAGGAAAAGCCCTTGGGGAGTGCAACTACCTGCTGGGCTGTCCTGCAGTCTCTGTTAGCCATTTGTGGTACCTCTCTGGCTGGCATACTTGGTCCCATCATCAGCCTTGGACAAAGCGGCATTCAGGAGAGTTTCCAGTGGAAGTTTTTTTAGAAGCATCCTTCTACCTGAGATTCATAACTTGGAAGGCCTCAAAGATCCTTCATCTTCACCTACTAAAAGATGCTGGCCACCTTTAGCAGTTGTTTTGACAAATCTCTTTGTGGATGCTTTGCCTCCATGGACTCAAAAAACTATAAGAAATTGGGCTGGAAATGCAGCTTAGGGGAACAGTACTTCTCTAGCATGCACCAGGCCCTGGGTTCAATTCCCAGTACTTCCTCATCCCCGCCAAAAAACTGCAAGAAACTGTCTTGTAGCATTTTTGCATTTTTGTGAAGTGTATTTAAAATTTGTTTAGTGAAGACAAAATGTGTTTGGGTATTTTCATTTTTTTTCTTAACAGTTTTTTCTTCATACCTTTGGCATTCTTTTTTGTTGTGCTTTGCTTTGCTTTTTTGTCATGCCAGTGGTTGAACCTAGGGCCTCTATGTTTAACTTAAAAATGACTTATGGATGTTGTTAATTGTGATTATAGAATTTTTTTGTTTAAATTTGTTTTAACACGAAGTTGAGATTAAAAGGTCAACATTTTATTTTAATTCATCCTCACAGGATGGGAACTAGTCAAATGTGAATCTTTGATTGCAAGACTGCAAATTAAATACAGTTCTTTAAGGTTATTTATGTAGGACAGATCAATGAAAGTTAGACTTAAGGTATACTTTAGCAGCCAGGTGCAGTGGCACACGCCTATAATCCTACCAGGTCAGGAGGCTGAGGCAGGAGGATTGCATGTTCAAAGCCAACCTCAGCAACTTAGTGAGACCCTGTCTCACAATAAAAAATTAAAAGGACTGGGAATGTAGTTCAGTGGTTAAGTGCCCCTGGGTTCAGTCCCTCTTACCAAAAACAAATAAACAAACAAACAAACATATAATTTAGCATTTGTTTTGTAACTGAGTTGTTTAAATTGTTATAAACATTTTTTTCTTTTAAATTATTTTTTTATGTTTTACAGAGAGCATTTTCATTCATTGTACACAAATGGGGCACATCATTTCATTTCTATGGTTGTACATGATGTAGATTCATACCATTTGTGTAATCATACATGTACATATAAACATTTGTTATAAAATGTTATAAACATTTGACAAAAGAGCATATAATGTTACTTGCAAAGTTACTTACCCAAACCACTCTTAATATTCCTAATATTTAGTGATTTAAAAGATATTTTTAATATAAAACTCAAATATCATTAATTGAAGCCTTCACTTTCATAAGAAATATAACTTTTATATTTACACTGACAGAATTTCAACTTATAAGACACAGGACTTGTCTGAGGGTTAAGATTAGGACTTGGGTGTTTCACTTTATATGAAATTGAATACTCAGGTGTTGACTTACCATTAAACATTCTGATTAACATTTTAAATTCATTTCTTATCCACATTATTAATGTTTTATATAAGGTATAAGGTAGTGGCATGAACATAAAATTATTTATCACACATACAAGGTCAAGGATGCTAGAATTACCACTGAGGCAGATAAGTGTTCAACCTTCCGACCTTCCGCAGATGAAGGCCAAAGCCAATTATCACATTTGGGATGAATGTAAATATTGATATTGAACTTTGCTAAATCCCTACTTTCCATCTTTGTCAAGATCATGAGTGTTCTGTAAGATCAAATATGATGACCAGTTGTAGAGTGTAAATTTGGTACAAGTGAACTCAGGAATTAGGCCCATCTGTGACCATCCCTGTTCCTGCTGGAATCCTGGAAGACACTGTATTTAAAGAAAAGGGAGGGAAGGTGGGGGAACAAAAACTCCTGGCTATTGATCTACCCACAGGTTGGCCACTCATAGTGGGAGACCGAGGTCTGGCTCCTGGGCTACTAACCCCATATAGAAGCAGAGAGGAAAAGCAATGGTTGATGACATTATATCTATACAGGTCCTCTACATTGATCACAGCCACACCTGATCAGATTGAGTAGGGCTGTTTTTGACACTGTAACCAAAAGACCTGACAAGAACAAATTTAGTGGAGGAAAAGTTTATTTGGTGTTCACAGTTTCAGAGGTTTCAGTCCATAGCTGTGAACTCCCATTGTTCTGATCTTGATGTGAGGCAGAACATCATATAGCAGAAAGGTATGGAGAAGGGAAGCAGCTCAGAATATGTCAATCAAGAAGCAGAGAGACCATTGCTTTTACCAGGGACAAAATACATGCCCCAAAGTCATGCCTTCAGAGAACCACCTCTTCCAGCCTCACCCTACACCTATCTATAGTCACCACCCAGTTAATCCATTCAACTAGATTAATGCACTGAGTAGGTTAAGGCTCTCATAACTCAGTCGTTTCACCTCTAAACTTTCTTGCATTGTCTCATATAGGAGCCTTTGGGGGACACCTCATATCTAAACCATAACAAGGGTTGATAAATCTGGAGGTGAGTCCCATAGTTAGGCAACTGTGATTCCTATACCTTTCCCTTCCTGTGAAGTAGCTAGATTTGCCCCAGTCTCCAGTCACAGGACAAAAGCTTCAGACCCTTCAACACAACTTCAGGAACCAGCATCAGAATTGCTTTCAAGCAATAACTATGGGTAAACCCCCAATTCCTGATAGAGGCTATCACTCCTATAATAGGAGTAAACACAGAGTACATCCCACATACTGTGCTGCTCACACCACATCTGTCTGAAGTACCAGAGTGTCCCCAGCCTTCCAAGTCTTCCAGTACAATGGGTCTCCCCAATCCTGATATGGTACACTCTGTTCCCAAACCCACAGATCAACCAGAGAGACTACAGGGCAATTATTCTGTAGAGTGCAGTTGGAAGTAAACTTAATATTATACAACAAACCTATACTCCAGGTCACACTGGCAGAAGAAAGGTACATATGATAAGGCCACTGCATTAAAATAGAAAAGATCTCCATCCCATGTATAGATCTCAATATAGATGCACAAGAAATATGGAAAAACAAGATAATATGTTGCTCCTAAAGTTCATAACTCCATAGTAACAGATTCTAAACATACTGAAATGAATAAAATTCAAAAGAATGATTTTTTTAAAAGCTCAGTTAAATCCAAGAGAATATAAACAAACAGATGAATTAAGGAGGACAATGCAGGATATGAATGAACAATTCAGTAGAGATGGATATTTTGAAAAAGAAACAAATCTAGAAATCAAAAGCTCAGTAAACAGATTAAAAAAAAACTCAATTGAAAATCTTAACAGACCAGATGAAGCAGAATAATATTGGAACTTGAAGATAACTCTTCCAAAATATTATATTCAAACACAATAAAGGAAAGAAAAAAAAAAAAGGACAAAGAGAACATATAGTATCTCCAGGACACCATTAAAAATTAAATGTTCATATAATTAGTATGTCAGAAGGAGAAAACTATATGCTGAGGGCATAGAAAACATGTTCAGTGAAGTAATAGCAGAAAGTTCCCAAATATTGGGAAAGACATGAATATCCAGGCATTTAGAATTCCTAATAGATGTGATGGGGGTTGCGGGGGCAGAACTTTCTACAATGTGGTTAAATTTCTCAGCAGAAGGCAATCTTTCAATAATAATGGAATGTAAACTAACTCTTACTCTTTCTCTCCTTCCTTCCCCCCTCTACCTCCCCCTTTTTCTTGGGATTCAATCCAGGGGCACTCTCCCACTGAGTTACAACCCCAGCCTTTTTAATTTGAGAGAGGTCTCATTAAATCACTGAGGCTGGCCTGGCTCTGGCGATCCTCCTGCTTCAGTGTCCCAGGTCACTGGGATTATAGGCATGCAGCACTGAGCCTGGCTTGTGAAATGATTTTAATTCTTCAATTAAAAGACACAAACTGACTGAATGTATTTAAAAAAATTAGACCCAGTAATATGCTGCATACAAGAAACTCACTTCACCTGCGAAGACTTGCATAGACTGAAAGGATGAAAAAAGGATAATCTAAACCAAATGGAATCAGAAAGCAAGCAAGAGTAGCTATACATATATCTGACAAAATCAGTTGGAAGAAACCATGTTCCCATGTATTTACCAGAGAAACAATACATCAGGAAGATATAACAACTATATATGTAATAAATTTCAGAACATCCAATTTCATAAAACAAATATTACTAGACATAAAAAGTAAAGATAGGCCCTCCAGATACTACTAGTGGGTGACTTTGATATTCTGTTGTCACCAGTAGATAGATTATCCAAAGAACAGCAAACTAGAGACATCAGTGTTAAATGACATTGTAGATCAAGAGGACTTAACCGACATCTATAGAATGTTCCATCCGACAGGTGTAGAATATACATTTTTTCACATTAGCACATGGAGCTTTTTCCAAAATAAGACCATTTATTAAGCTACAAAGCAAGTCTTACTAAATTAAAAAAAATTGAAATAATTCCTTGTATCTGACCTAATCACAGTGGCATGAAACTAGAAATCATCAGCAAAGATCAGAGCAGAAATAAATGAAATAGAGACTAAAAGAATAATCAAAGGATCAATGAATATAAGTTTGTTCTTTGAAGAGATAAACAAAATTGACAAACTTTTACCTAACCCAAAAGAATAAAGATCCAAATAAAATTAGAGATGAAAAAGGAGTTATTACAATAGATACCACTGAAATTCAAAGGATCATTAAGGAATATTTTGAAAAACCATGACTGTTGTGTGCATGTATGAATATGTAACAACGAATTCCATCATTATATATGACTGTAATGCACCAATAAAAAATGTGGGAGAAAAAAACCCAAAAATATATGCCAATAAATTGGAAAATCTAGATGAACACATTTCTGTATAATCTACTGAAATTGAATCGAGAATATAAAAATAGATCAATGAAAACTAATGAAATTGAAGCAGTAATTAAAAAATCTTCCAAGAAAGCAAAGTCCAGGACTAGAGGAATTCACTGCTGAATTATACCAGACTTAAGTTTGAGTTCCTCAGACTCTTCCATAAAATCGAAAGGGAAGGAACCCTTCTAATCTCATTCTTCAAAGCCAGTATTATCCTGCTATCAAAACCTGTCAAGGACACAACAAAGAAAGAAAATTACAGACCAGTATCCCTGGTGAACTAAGATTCAAAGGTCCTCAATTAATTCAGTAACACATTTAAAAGATCATATACCGTGATCAAGTTGGTTTTCTTATGATGGTTCAACGTATTCAAATCAATAAATGTAATCTAGCGCATAATCAAGGATAAAACCACATAATCAGATCTGGGTAAGTGGATCAGTGATAGAGTGCTTACCTTATATGCATGAAGCCCTGGGTTCAATCCCCAGCACCACAAAACAAAAACAAAAACAAAGCAATAACAACAGCACCCCACCATAATCATTTTCAATAATTGTACCAAAAGCCTTTGATGAAATTCAGTATCCTTTCATGATAAAAGCTGCATAAATATAGGATTGTATCACAACATAATAAGGACTCTATATGACAAACCAGTATCCAATATACTGGATAGAGGAAAACTGAAAGCACTTCCTCTAAGATCAGGTTTACAATAAGGGTGTCTATTCCTACGGTTCTTATTCAATATATTACTAGAGTTTCTAGCCAGAAAAATCAGTCAAGAGGGAAATAAATAGCATATGAATTGGAAGAGAGGAAGTCAGGTTGTCCCTGTTTGCATATGATATGAATGTATTCATAGAAAACCCTAAAGACTCCACCAAAAGACTTAGAGCTGATAAGCAGTTTCAGTAAAGTAGCAGGACACAAACTCAACGTACACTCCAGTTATAAACTTGCTAAGACGTCAGGAAAGCTCTCCCATTCATAGTACACACACACACACACACACACACACACACACACACACACACACACACAGAGAGAGACGATACCTAGAAATAAATCTAAAGATGTGAAAAACCCACAATTAAATTACAAAGCACTGAAGAAATTAAAGAAGACTTTTGAAGGTGGAAAGACAGCATATATTCACCGATTGGGAGAATTAATTTTGTTAAAACTACCCAATGTGATCTGCAGATTTAGTGTGATTTCTGTCAAATTATAAGTGACATTCTTCACCGAACTAGGGGAAGAAAATTCTAAAATTCCCATGGAAACTAAACAGACCTTAAATAGCTAAAGTAATCCTGAGTAAAAGGAACAATGCTGAAGGCATCACAATGCCTGATTTCAAAACTAACTACAGAGCTATAGAAATAAAAACAGACTTGTAGTCCAGTGAACAGAATAAAAGACCCAGAAACAAATCCATTCATCTTTAGTCATTTGATTCTTGACAGAGGTGCTAAAAATGTACATTAGAGAAAGGAGAGCCTGTGTAGCAAAGGGTGCTGGAAAACAGCATGCATGTGTAGAAGACTGATGCTGTGTCGCTCATCCTATGCAAAAGTCAACTTGGTCAAAGAGCTTACTGTACGATCTGAATCTTTGGAACTGCTGGAGGAAAGCAGGCAATACTGTGAGATATGAGCTCAGGCAATGATTTCCTGAAAGGACTTTGGTAGCCCAGGAGACAAAAACAAGAATTGATAAATGGGACTACCTCAAATTAAAAAAACTGCACTCCACAAACCATCATCAGAGTAAAGAAACAACCCACAGAATGCCAGTTATTCGTCTGACAGGATTAGCATCCAAAATGTAGAGAGAAATCAAAAAACGGAACCAAAACAAAATAATCTATTATTATATGGACGATCTGGATAGACACTTGAGAATTTACAAATGTTCAATAATTATATGAAAAAATACTCCATAAATATCTTCAGCCATCAGGGAAGTGCAAATCAAAACTACATAGAGATTGTATCTTATCCCAGTTATAATGACTGTTATTAAAAAAAATTAATGCTGGTGAGGTTATGGAGAAAAAGGAACACTGGTTGTGGAAATGTAAATCAGTACAGCCACTATGGAAAACAGTGTGGCGGTTCCTCAAGACTAAAAACAGAACTACTATATGACTCAACTGTAACTCCTGGGTACGGATCTGAAGGAGTAAAGGAGACATCTGTGTACCCATGTTTATTGTGTCACCATTCACAGTAGCCAAGATATAGAATCAGCCTAGGTGCCCTTCAGCAGATGAATGGATTAAAAAAACATGGCATGTGTATACAATGGAGTATTCAGCCATAAAGAAATTCTGCCATTTGCAGGAAAACATTGTGGAAGACATTGTGATAAGTGAAATAAGCCAGACCAGAAAAATATTGCATTTTCTCTCATGTGTGGAAACAAAGTTAAAGAGGGAATATTAGGATCTTGCTGGGGATAGGGTGGGTGGAAAAGGGGAGGTAAAGGAAGAGAGAGCATGATCAAAGCTCCACCTGTGCATGTATGGAAATGCCACAGTGAAACCATTAATTGGTATAATAGTATGTGTAATAATTATAATAATAAACAATTTTTAAGAGGTTCCTCATGATTAGAAAATATATTTTATTCCAACATTGTAACTGTGAGTCCCCCTGCTGTTTTAGATCAGATGGTTAGCAGAGGCAACTCAGAAATGCCAACATTGTAGGCAGAGACCTGAGTCAGCTACACAAGGATATACCAGAGGAGAGCATTCCAGGCATAGAACACCAAGTGCAAAGGCTTTGAGCCAGGACCAGTTTTAATGTGTTTGAAATGATCAGGACTGGATACTTGAGAGCAGGGTGTGTTAGCATTTCATTGTTGTGACCAAATTACCTGAAAAGAACAACTTAGAAATCAATAAGGAAAAACTTATTTTGGGCTCACAGTTTCAGATGTTTCAGTCCATGGTTGCCCAACTCCATTGTTCTGGGCCTGAGGTGAATCAGCATGGTGGAAGGGCGTGTCAGAGGACAGTTACTCAGTTCATTATAACCAGGAAGCAGAGAAAGAATGCAAGGAATCAAGGAGAACCCCAAGTCACGCCCCCATAGCCTAATTTTGTCTAACCACACTATACCTGCGTCCATGGCCAGCCAGTTATTTCATTCAAATTATTAATCTATCAAATAGGTTAATCCACTGATTGGGCTCTCATGATTTAATCATTTCACCTCTGGCATTTACACACTTTGGGGGAAGACACCTATCCAAACCATAACAGGGAAATGAAGAGGCAGAGGGAGGTTCAGGAATTAATAACTGGTTGGATCATGTGGGATCTTGTACATCACCCATGAGTTTGGCTCTTCTTAGCTCCATGAGAAGCCAGTGGATGATTTTAAACAGGGGAGTGATAGATTCTGATTTCTATGTTTCAGAGTTTCTTAGGGTTTGATGGTGAATGAATTGTAGAGAAGCGTGAATACAGCAGGGAGAGAGTAAGAGGCGCTGCTCATCTCTTGTCTCCAAGAAAAAGATGGTGGGAGCTTGACCTGGGGTGGTGGCAAAGGAGAACAAAATGAATGGGTTTATTGATGGGCTAGATATGGGGATGGGGTGTTGGGGAGCTAAGAATGTCACCTGTTTGCTTTAGACCAGTGATGGTCTTTTATTAGTATCTAGAAGCCTAGCAGAGAACAGAACTTGAAGTGGGGAGTGGGCATGGAAGGTCATAGCTCCTAATATGGGTAGCATCATCCATAGCACTCTTCCATGGCTTGCAGCCACCAGACACGACATTAAACAAAGTGGAATGTTGCTTAGCATAAATTCACCCAGATATTGCCTTTAGGTTTCTGTACGCTCTTTCTTATAGTGGGTTATTTCCACAATGGAAGAGACTTCCCTAGTTATTTGTAGGTGGGTGCTTTGGTGTGTCTGTGGTGCCAGCCGGCCATAGACTGTGAGGTGTGTTTATCAAGTGTGTACTTCGTCCACCAGCCCAGAGTCCAGCAGAGCTGCTCCCTTCCCTCCTTTGCATAACCTCTGAACCTTGTCCGTTGTTCCACTAGAGCACGTAGTTCTTCCTTGCACGAAGTCTGCCTTCCATGTTTAACCCCTGAGACTTAGTATGCCCTGAGAAATAGTTGAATAAGTTTAAAGAGAAATGTTCCAATCATGGGACTGATTCCAAAGCTTATAATTTAATTCTTAGGAGGACTTTTTAGAACACCAGAAATGCTTGAACTGAGGTACAACACAAGGAGTTACACAAAAAGCCTAAGATTTCTGTTTTTCCTGGGGATTAAGAAATATGGGTAAAAAGTTGAGAACCAAGGAAAAAAAGCTTGTTGCCAAAAATATTCTAATGTGTTTTAGAATAAAACCTTATTTTTGTCTTCTATAAACCATTTGGAAAGGGAATACCATAGAAAATGGACTTTTCACCTAAATTACAGTTAAAAACTAAAAAACATGCTAGGTAGCCATTTAACCCCGACTGTCAGCACTTGGGTTGGATGGGTGCCATCTTTGTTTAAAATTGAGCTCCTGTCACTGTGCTCAGGGGCAGCTTGCATTTGGAAGACCAGATCTGACATTACTGTCTTTTGAATACACAGAAGGCAAACAAAATCTTATTAGATTTGTAGGTAAGTAGCAATTTTATTGGAATAAAACCAAACTTGGGAGCAGGATATTTTCAGATTTATGAACTGCATTCTTTATCACTAATTCAGAGAATCATTTTCTTTTTTTTTTTGGCGGTGCTGGGGATTGAACCCAGGGCCTTGTGCTTTCGAGGCAAGTACTTTACCAACTGAGCTATATCCCCAGCCCCAGAGAATCATTTTCAATTTACCCATAGTAGAAATAAATATGGGGATTGTATAGATAAATAGGCTCTTAAAACGCTGTCTTGAAAGTGGCAACCCCAAGCTTTTGTCTGGTGATTTTCATGATGACGTGTCGTCCCGGTGAGAGCATGCAGCAGGTGCTGTGCCCAGCCTCTGCGTCCTCATTTCACTCAGTCCTCAGTGAGCAGCGCAGAGAGGCTTGACAGTGTGGTGTGGTCCTCATTTGTAAATGTAATCCAGTTCACAATAAGATGATGTCCGTTTCTATTTTCAGTTTTGTACTTTTACGGTAGATTCTTGCCAGTTGTGGTCCTACATTTCTGAGCACTTTGAAATTGACTTCCTTTGCGATTTAACTGTAAGGTTTATACTTTGGGGTATGAGCCAACAACTTCCTACATTTATGATTTGCTTTCAGAAATGAATTGAGGCATTTCAGTTGATTTTTTTTCAACAAATCCTGATTCACCAATAGCCCAATCAGTGTCTATCACCAGGTTATGGTTAAATGAGAGTACAGTGAGTTAATGCCTGGCAGTTTCTTGGGGCCCTGTTAATTCGGCATCCTTGCAGATGAAGCTTAACTGTTTAGCTGGGTCTTTCTTTAGCACAGTGTTTCTCAAACAAGCCTGAGTATCACCTACTTAAGAATCACCTGGGGTCCTTAGGAAAATATAGATGACTGAGCCCCAAATTCCATTTTGGAATGAGCACAGAACATTACACTTCTAATAAGTATCCCTGGTGGATTTGATGTGTACTACAGCTTAGGAACCATTGCATTAACTAACTGAAAGGAAAGCAAATAGGAAGATGTTTTTATATGGCTGCAAAAGACACATCTAATAATTGGCTTGGGAGTTTGACTATTGAAGTTAAATGTTACTGTGTGACCTTGGCAAAATTATTTAGCTTTTTTGGGGTAGCCATATTCTCATTTATAAAATAAGGGTAATTCCTGTTTACCTCACAGTTGCTGTGATGATCAAAATGACAACCTAATATCACATTTAGAGATTGGAACCTTGGAGTCAGATCTGGGTTCAAATACTAAGTTTCCCCTGATTTTGCCTCTTCCTTGCTCTGTGACCCTGAGTAAAGGGCTTGATCTGTTTCCCTCCCTGCACAATGCAGACAGAGTGCCAATCACCCTGTAGTATAAAGAGATAACACAGGATGATTGTGAAAGGTATGCAGAGCCTGTCTTATAAATGATAGCTTTTATTCCTTTCCAAAAATACAGTTTTAGAGACTGAAATTGGCAGTGGAAATCAGCTGTAAATTTGTGTAGGAACACTTGGGGAATGAGCTGCTTTTTGTACATAAAGATAAGGCAGTTGCTCCCCTTCTGTGAAGAACTGAGCTTCTGAGGTTTGCACCGATGGTCCACATCGGTGAGACTTTGGGTATGCAATTGATGTCTCGGATGAGGAGTGTGTGGTAAAACAGAAATGACCCCTGATTCACTGCAGGTATTGAACTTAACAAACTTGTGACCAGACTAGCTATTCTAACTTTCAGACATTGGGATGGTCACCAGGAGACGAATATGCTTATAGTTCTTTTTGTGGAAACTTTGTCAATTTTTAAGATCCATTTGAAGCATAAACACAGCCTCAGCCAGAAGCCAAGGTAGAGGGAGACATTAAAGCCTAATGTTTATTTGCTGCAGTGACCAGTTCTGAATGGTATAGTGTCTTCGGCTCTCTTTGCTGCATTCCGTAGAGCTCTCCTTGCTTCATACGTTTGTCACAGACAGAATTATTCAGAGTTCTGGCCAAACTTTTCACTACATTGAACCCATGTGCTGATTTGTCTTGCAGGTGGTTTTTTGTGAGGAAAAATGGGGACATTTGTCACACCATCCATCTTCCTTTTCCACGCAGTCTGGTAGCAGCCCTGATGAAGAGCCGTCCAAGTCTTTAATGCACGTCCTGGAGCCAGCACAGCACAGTCGAGCGAGAGAATGGCCCAGCCAGCGAACATCGGGGAACTGCTCTCCATGCTGGATTCCCCCACCCTGGGCGTACGTGATGATGTGACAGCTATCTTTAAAGAGAACCTCAATTCTGGTAAGCTGGGGAACATCATTTTAGCTTATCTGCTCACAAGAAGGTCTGACTGACAAGTAAGTTTTCAGCCTTTGAAGGGAGTTCGTAAAACCACCAGAAGAGGGCATACGTTGGTGGTTTCCTGCTGCGAGTGCTTTAAGCCTTTGGTCACAGAAACACACAAGTGAGCATCATACAGGGAATCCCATGAGCCCAGCTTCACAGTTTTTTTGCCATTTTCATTTCATTTTACCTCCCTCTACCTTCTGCTCCTACTCAGAGAATTTAAAAGCAAAATCTAAGCAGAGTATTTCATCTGTAAATTATGTGTGTAGTTTTTAATATGAAAAGTAGTCAGTTTCTCTTTAATCAGACAATTAAAAATTTAAGCAGTACCCTTTTTTGCCTACCAGGTTGACAAAAGTCAAATATTGATCTGAGAAATGGGCACTGTTAGCAGAACTATAAATTGTTCAGCCTTTTTGTGGTATCTGCCAGTCAAGTTAAAAACACAGATCATTTGGCCCACCTCCAAGAATCTGCATTATTGCCTTGAGTGAAATATAATGAAACATTGGAAAGCCCAAGTATCCTTCAATAGGTGAACGGTTAAATTAATTATGTAGAACTGTGCAGTGGAGCAATGGGAAGTCAGTCAAAAGATGAAATAGGTCCCAGATGCCGGCATAGAAAGGTGTCTGCCATACATTGTTAAGTTAGAGAAAACAGACACACAAACATGTCTGTGTGGCTATGTGAGTGAAGACACCAGCAGGGAAGCTGAACTTAAGGGTGTTCACATGAAGAGTGGGATGGGGTAGGGGGTGAGGAGGACTTTCACTTTAATTTTGCATACTATTTATTTAATATTTTTATTTTTTACATACTTTATACAGTCCTAATTTTTAGCAATAGTGATGAACTTTTTGTGATTATAATAAGTAAATGAAAGAGCATTTCATATGCTTTTAGAATATTTAGGCAAGTTTGGAATTACTTTATTGTTAAACCCAAACAAATGTAGGGAGGCACAAACAACATGCTTCATGAAACTCTAGGTAGCATATAAAGAAACACCTGAACTTTGTGCCAGCCAGCTATTTGAAGTAAATTTAGAATGTTAAAAGAAGTAGTGTTATAAATTACCCTTTTCTGTATTTAGACCGTGGTCCCATGCTTGTAAACACGTTGGTGGATTATTACCTGGAAACCAATTCTCAGCCGGCATTGCACATCCTGACTACCTTGCAAGAGCCACATGATAAGGTAACTGCCAAAATGTGGTAGGAGGGCATCAAATGTATTCTTGAAGAGTCATGTAACAGCTTATGTGTAAGTCCACAGCACAGTGTGTCCAGAGCTGTTTCCTGCATCTACCATATGCCATGAGGGATGTTATTCCCAGATTATGACAACAAAGAAAAATAATGTTTCCCGAGAAGTTTGCAAAATAAAACTATTTCGGAAGTCTTTAAAGATCTTGCTATTTAACCCTGGATGTTCTAGCATCCCTTATATAGGAATACATGCACACGCGCGAGTGCACACACACGTATATATCCATTATATGCCTATAAAATTGAGGAGCAAGAGGACATAATGGGTTAAGGAATTCTTGTAATTCTTGTAATGTACTGCATACTGATCTCTTGGCCCACAGTGTGCTCATCTTTAAGCCCATGCTTTGAGTAGGATTTTTAGGCTTTTATCAATATGGGAACATGCCTCAGTACAGGTAATGTGGCTGATTAAGGAATCCTGCTTTATAGCTCTTGGAGGACTTTACTGTGTTTGTCTTTTGTTTTTATTTTTGTTTGTGGTAAGTAGCTAACGAAGCATTGTGATTGCAGACTTTGATAGGTCTTGAGTTACGCATGAGAATGACAGCCCTGGGATTTCAGTACCTTACCATTGTGTGCTTTTTACAGTATGTCGTGGTTTTTTCTTTACCCAGGGCTGTATGGTAACTTGCACTACTGCCTGACTTTTATTTGGGGCCAAAGTGTGTATGCCGGGTGTTGTAGCAGTGAGTTGCTTCCTGCAAGACCCTTTATGTCTTCAGTAGCCTGCCATAGACTTGGGGTCAGTGGTTCTTAAAAGAGTGGAGCGAGACTGCAGAGGCAATCCCCACCCCTTACAGCTCCTTTCTTTTCTTATTTTTTTGGCTCAGATGGTTTTGAAAATCTTGGATTTGATCTCTTTACCAGTTTACATCAGAGGAAAGACTTGAGAAACTGGAGTCCATCACTCATACCTGTGTTTGGGTTAACTTCATCTTTAATGTGAGGATGTCCTTTGTTCTTTTCAGCACCTTTTGGACAAAATTAACGAATACGTGGGCAAAGCTGCCACCCGTTTATCCATCCTGTCGTTGCTGGGGCATGTTGTGCGACTGCAGCCATCTTGGAAGCATAAGCTCTCTCAAGCACCTCTTTTGCCTTCTTTACTAAAATGTCTCAAGGTAGGGTGTTTGTAAGAACTTGTATGAGATGGCATTGTAAATATTGTCTCTGAAACGTTGACTGACTTCACACAGGCAAGCTCAATGTTAACTTTATAGTTTAAAAACTTGTACACTTTCTTGGTTTTCCTCTTTTACTGGAGTTGGTACTTGGTAATTCTCAGTTCATTGCTACAACCATTGAATACCTTTTGTCTGAGCAGTGAGGTAAAGTTTCAGTCAGATGGTGTCACCTTTATGTTACTGCAGACTTCTTGATCTCAGAGCATTGTCTCACCTCTCAGTTAAAAACAGGCTGCATATTCTCTTTTAGCTGATAGCAAATGGCTTATCCCAGCACCACCGCCCCCAAAAAAAAAAAAAAGGCTTAAAGGTTCTTTTAACCATTTAGAGGCATGTTTTGACAGCTGCTATTTTTTTGCACTAAATAAGAAGTACATTTTTTAATGTAAAGAGTCAAAAACCTGGGCTGGGGAGATAGCTCAGTTGATAGAGTGCTTGTCTTGCAAGCATGAGGCCCTGGGTTCGATCCCCACACTGCAAAAAAAAAAAAAAAAAAAGAGTCAAAAACCTATATAGATTTTATTGTCTTAGTTTTGACAGTGGTTTGCTGAAATACTCAGGGTCGTTGTTTTAACCTGTTTTAAGCGCTGGACTTATATACTAACTGTAAAATGAGAAATTGTGGTTAACATTAGCTGACTGTGCCTCACAGCAACATGGCATGCCTAGTAGTGTTGTTCTGGGATGCAGCGCCTTTGGGTTCCTCTGATAGAGCACCATGCATATTGATTTTTTTTATCCCTAGGGGTGGGTCCCAAAGAGTCACATTGGCAGGGTCTCCTAAAGCGTGCATTTGGTGTTAAGGAAAGCAAGAGCAGTTGTTTATTTATGTATTTATTTATGGTGCTGCTGCGGATTGAACCCAGGACCTTGTGAATGCTAGGCAAACACTGTGCCAACTGAGCTACATCCCTAGCTCTGAATCAGTTTTAATAATTTCATATTCTTTGAGCAAATGGATTGATGAAAAGTTAATCCAGTTTTGAGGCACAGCATTTAATTCAGGTTGCAAGACACTTACCTTTTCCAGAAAGGCAAGCCTTGAATATTAATCAAGGACTATTATTCAGGTCTTCAGTTAGAACGTTATATAAATGAAATTAGGGTTAGTTCTTTTTCCTGGAACTCTTATGTTTTCTCATTATATTCTCTTTATATGTTCCTTTTCTACCATATATTCTTTCTATTAGATATCTGCCACAACAGAAGGCTTGGTGCTTGATGTAAAAATTATATATACTTAAGGGGTCTGGGGATATAGCTCAGTTGGTAGAGTGCTTGCTTTGCCTTGCCTTGCCTTGCAAGCACAAGGCCCTGGGCTCAATCCCCACCACTGCAAAAAAAAAATATATATATATATATATGTATATATATATTTAAAACTTTATTTCTAGAATTGTAGAGTCCATTTCCAATAGGAATAACGGATGTCTTAGCCTCCATGATATTATCTTGATTCATGTCTTATTTCATAAACCTTAATTTTAGTTATTCGGCAAACATCCATGATTTAATTATGGGTCAGGTGAACTTCTAGAGCAAGTCTAAGCTGATTCATTATCCATTGGGTGTTAAGTGTCTTCAGTTAGCCTGAAGTTAATTTGAATTGATCCCTAACCCAAAAGCATGGTCAGATTTGTTTGTGGGTCTCTAAATACTATATGAAGCTGATCCACTAAGTTGACTTCTTAGTGCTATTCTGATATCTTCAATTATACTTCTGTAATAGTCCTTTAAAAAGAAAAAAAGCAGTGACTTGGACTGGGGGTTTGACTCAGTAGTAGTGTGCTTGCTTATCATGCATGAAGCTCAGTGTTCCATCCCTAGTACTGGCCCCACACTCCAAAAAAACCCAGCAAATTACTTGTCAGTGTGTAGTGTTTTGTTTTTTTTTTTTTTTTAATTAACTTAATCTGACAAAATTATCTTAGAATTTGGTTGAGTGGATGAAAACAGAGCAACATGCCTTCTTCCTGTTTTCATCCAGGTGCTATGAGTAGGGGATTCTGAGGGGAGGACTTAGGGGTCCCCAGACCAAGTTCAGCTCATCTTCTAGGTGAGGAAGTATGGCAATGGTCCTCCCAAATTCACCACAGTGTAGCTCGGGCTCAGTACTTCTGTTGTATCCACTGCTGTGTCTCCTCAGATCCTTAGAACCTGGACATGAGTGTGAGGAACGTCTGATTTATGACCCTGGGTGCTGAGCGTGCACTGCACCTGACAGGTGTTACTGTCTCTCGCCCTCTGTAGATGGACACTGATGTCGTCGTCCTCACAACAGGCGTCTTGGTGTTGATCACCATGCTGCCAATGATTCCACAGTCGGGGAAGCAGCACCTTCTTGATTTCTTTGATATTTTTGGCCGTCTTTCATCATGGTGCCTGAAGAAACCAGGTACAAATCTCTATATCCTGTCAGCCTCTGCCAGGTGAATGCTGCTTTCCTACTGGTCAACAGGTCACATGCTGTGAGGGAAGGATGTGTGAAATTTTATGGCTGAAGTGAGTGGTGTCCACTGGACAGATGAGGAAATGGGTATGTCCTCTACAGGCATGTGTGAGAGGCATGGCTTCTCCTCTACAGGCATGTGTGAGAGGAAGATGCCTTCCTTACATTTTTGGCTTGAAAAGATTAGTTGTCAGTGACATGGTGGCAGGATGTGAAACTTCCTGATTTTTTGTAGTTACTTGGAAATACACCATCCATCTCTATGGCTGCAGATACAGCCAAGCTTGTGGAACATTTTTGTCTCAGTCTGCTGATCTTTTGTGCCAACAAAGAGACTTGGTTCTGAGAGCCTGTTCCTTGTATATGTAGAAGGAGGAGGGAAGAAGCAACGTGCCCTAAGTAGCATTGGAATTGGAAATACTTTGGTTTTTTTTCCTGGGATTGGCAGTAGCACAATTCTACCAAAGGATCGAGGAGCTGTGAGCCTACAAATTCCATATTGCTTGTTAATCCCAGCGTCGGTACTGGTTTGGTGGGAGAGTACTGTGTCCTGTGTACATGGGCACAAGCCATGCCAGCATGAGTAGTAGGACCTTCTCTGGGAGAATGGGCAGTCTGTCTGTTGTTGTGGAGGAGCTGGGGTTTCAGTCAGTTTCTCCCATGCCAAACAGTTGAAGCTAATTTCTGGATACTAGTTTTTTTTCTTTTTCAGTCTTTAGTTATAAATCTGCTAAGCCTACATCCTGATTTCAAAAGGTTCTTACATGTTTGTTCCACAAACACTTGAAAGTTTATTACATGCCAAGCCCAGTACAAGACACTGGGCATAGAGAGGTGAGTAGGACAGTCCTTTCCTCAAGAAATACCTGCTGACCTGCACAGTGGAAAGTGTAAATATGAACTGTAGGAGGTCGACTGTCATTAAAAAACTAGTGCCACATTGTGAGAGTGTTTGGGGATGGCTGGAGTGGAGGGCAGAGATTAGGTCAGTGAGAATCTTCCTGGGTCACACTGAGTAGCTTGGAGCTTATCACGAGGCTGTATGTAGGGAGCCATTGATGGATTTGAAAGTGGGGTGTCTGATGTGTTCAGGTCTGCAGTTGAGGAAAACTATGACTTGTGTTCTTGAGCAAGGTGGGAGGAAGTGTGCCTGTCTGTTTTGCACGTGTCAGTCTTGTGTGAATCTTGTTGATTTCCTTCTTAGGCCACGTGACAGAAATCTACCTTGTCCATCTCCATGCCAGTGTTTATGCCCTCTTTCATCGCCTTTATGGAATGTACCCGTGCAACTTTGTCTCCTTTCTGCGTTCACACTACAGTATGAAGGAAAACTTGGAGACTTTTGAAGAAGTGGTCAAGGTAAGTTAATACTTACCTTGCACTGAGTGCGTTATTCAGATGGGCTACATTTATAACTTTTATATTAAATGGTAGAACTTTTTAAAAGAAATCCAGCCTTCCTCCAAAACCCCAACCCCATTCCTCTGCAGCCACTAATTTGCCATCTTCATGATAAAAAATTTGCTATGCTGGACATGTCATAGAAATGAAATTATATAATGTGTGCTCCTCTGTGCCTGGCTTCTCTTACTTAACATGTTTGAAGGCTCATCAATATTGTAACATGTATCAGCATTTCAATCCATTTTATCGTCAAGTAATATTCCATTGTGTGGACATGCTACAAAAATTCACACCTATAATTTGTCTACCCAAACTTTTCTAGCCAATGATGGAGCATGTGCGAATTCACCCAGAATTAGTGACTGGATCCAAGGACCATGAACTGGACCCTCGAAGGTATAGAAACTAAACTAATGACCAACTGTTTAAGAATCTCTTGAGAGATTGATATCGTTCTAGGAGCTGTCCCTATGGAGGTATTATTGAGGACTGTATACAGATGTTTGACTTAGAGAATCATTTCATTGGTTGATTAGAAGAACTTCATACAGCTGGAACTTTGTATGAGCTTGAAGCGTGTTCCTCACAGAGGATAATTAATTCCACTAGCAGGGTAAGGGAGGTTGCAGTGCAGGTGCCTGTCCCCAGGACTCCTGAAAGACTTAGCCCTCAGTGGTGCCAGTAACTGAGTAGGGCACGAGGTGAAGTAGGCGACTGAGAGCATGTGAACTGCAGGATGGCTGTATTTGTATTTTGAGCCTTCCTGGGTCCTTTTTCCATTTGGCATAACCAGTTGTCTTCCACCCTCCACGGGGCCCTGCAGAAGACCTGCTGTAGAAGTATCAGGAAGCAAGCCATGCTCCTCAGCGGGAGACCCCAAAGGTCAATATCTGTGGCTCTGTTTCCCCTAAAGGGCTCTATCCCCTCACTGGGGAGCATAAGCCAGGCTTATGCAGAAGTTTCCAGGTTTGTTCTCTGGAGGTACTGAACCTACCTGTGAGGTTCCTGATTTGAGGATTCCAGACCTGGTGCACGTGGAGCTTAGGTTGAGACTGAAAAGGAAGAAAATGAAGGAAATTTGGTGGGCTGAGCTGCAAGAAGCTCCACGGCTGGCAGCCTAGCTTATGCTCCCCAGTGAGGGGATAGAGCCCTTTAGGGGAAACAGAGCCACAGATATTTACCTTTGGGGTGTCCCGCTGAGGAGCATGGCTTGCTTCCTGATACTTCTACAGCAGGTCTTCTCTACCATCCCCGCCTCTGTCATGTATCCTGTCAGCTTAAAACAAATTACTGTGAGGTATGTTATAAGTAGAGAAGTACAGAAAATGTATGTGCAAAGTTTAATAATAACACACAAACACATGTAGCCAGCTTTCAAAGTAGAACATTTCCAGTATGTTAGGAGCCCACCATGAAACCCTCTTCCTCCCTGTTCCCTGTTGGCCTTAGACAGGTACTACTCTTGCTTTTATGTTAATTATTCTCTCTGTTGTCTTTATAGTTTTACTGCATATATTGTTTTGTTCTTTAAAGCTGATTAGGAAATCGATTCCGGCCAAGGAAGTCTTGTCACTAATAGGGGCAGTTCCCCAGGAGGTGCCTGAATGGTGCAGGAATGGTGCCTGAGCCTTGGTTTGGCTTCACCATTCTTGGAAGAATAGGAGTGTCTTCAGGGACATCATTGCACAAGGTCAAAGGCCATAAATGAGGCCTAGGGAGCATGAGATCTTCCTCAGAGCATCTAGCCAGACCTCTAGTGGGCGCCAGTTGTTAGACATGCTAACATGCCATGTTAACATGGCAAAGGAAGGTGAAGGTAGCTGCTTGCAGCTCTCGGGAATGGGTCAGAACAGGATCCTTCTGTGGCGTAAAGTGAACGTCCTCTGCTGACCTGCCAGAGGAGAGAGAGTGGAACTTCAGCAGCATCTGAAGTATTAGAAGACAGGTTATCTAGACCAGGGTCACCTGGCTCTGTCCCTTGGTTTAGAGGTAGTATAGGGCAGTGAGAACCGTGCTGAGGGCTGGGAGTGTGTCTCAGTGATGAGTGCTTCCTTAGCACGCTGGAGGCCCTGGACAGGGTTCCCAGCACTATAGAAAACAAAGGGCCTTGGTGATGGCCTGCAGTGTGCCCGTCTCTCGGTAGGTCGTTCTGAACTGAGCTTGTTGTCTCCTGTGCCTGGTGACCAGTTGTAAGCCTCTCTCCTGGGCAGCACATCCCATTACCTTATCTTTCTTGGTTTCCTTGAGTTCCCATGAAATGTGTCCTCTGGAGGCATTTGGGAAGGATGCCATCCTTTGGCTTGGTGGGAGTTGGTCTCCTTCAGTGGTTGGAGGCAGTACTCCATTGCCATCCTGCTGCCAGGTTTGCTGTGGAAATCCAAAGACATCTTCACTCCAGTTCTCTGCACTTGCTGTGGTTTTCATCTGGGAGCTGGGAGACATCATCTTTGTTGGCACTAGGTGCTGAGGATTTCTGTAGTATACACTTGTGCAAGTCTGTTCTCAGTTTTTAACTGAGAAGCTCTTTAAGTTCTAGAAAACTTTGTGTTTGGTTCCCTTTCCCTGATGGTCTCTTTTCTTCTAAAACTGCAGCTATTAAGATCAGGACCTCTTGGAGTATTGCTCTGCTCTTCTCTCCTTTTTTTTCTTTCTTTCCTTTTATTCCACTTCCCGTTGACTTTTAGTCCTACTCTTACAGTTGTCATTTCTACCACCACATTTGTAATGTCTGAGTTCTTTTTAGTTCTCAGAGGGCTTCTTTTTATAGTAACCTAGTTTTGTTTTGTGGATGTAATCTCCTTTACAGATGTTGACAGTATTTTTGTCTTGTTTTCCCTGCATAGTCTGTTTCTTCTAAGCTGCTTTCTTTTTTGCTTTGATTTGTTCTTTTTAAATCTTGGAGGTTTTCTGCAAGGAGTTGGTGATCTGCTTATGTTTGGATAGGAACATTTGAAAAGCTGTTTTCATGGAATGGAACTTATTGACCTTGCACTTTGATCTGTGTTGATCTGAGCACCTGGTAGAGTTTTGTACAGCAGTATTGTTTTTTTCTTTTGAGTTGGTCAGATTTTTAGAAGAGTCTTCTGATCCCTGTACTGGTGAAGGTCTGACAACCACTGAGGGAAGCAGTCGTTGGTGTGGAGGACTTGATTGGCTTGGGCACTCAGGATGTGTGAGCTTGCTTAGTCCAAATGTCTGGAATGTGCTCATGCCCCCACCTTCTCTGGAACACTTCACCCAGAAACTCCTTGTTTTATTCCCTCCAGAGAATAATTCAGATTTCTGGTGAGAAAAGAGCCGTTGCCTGTGAGTGTAGAATTGGAAAGGGACTTTGGGGTGCATGGTGCTCCTGTAGCGGCTCCCACTGTGACTGCCTGGGGTGAGTTGATCTCATTCTGCTTGCTGCTTATCGAGGCTCGGTGCCTAAGTTGTTCTGTGTATTAGGGTTTCACAGTGTAAGCCAACTCTCTATATCTTCAAAGCATTGGCAGCTTAGGACCTGGCTTCCTCTAGTTTGCTGCCAGTTGCCACTTGCCTTCTGCTCTCGTTTCAAACACTGGTGTTTTCTCCCTTCCCCACAGTGGGCTGCAGAAGGTTGTATAGTCGGGTGCAAACTTACAGTCAACCATGTTAACTTGGAGGCTTTCTCCACCAGCTCAGAGCACCTCTCGTCAGGCCCTGTAGGCCATCTGACTTTGGAAGAAAGCAGACCAACACAAAGAGAAAAGGGAGCTAGAAGTACTGGAGCAAAGTGTCCTCAGTAACTTCAGAGACAGTGGTTGTGCACAGACATCATAAAGACCAGGGTTCTGAAGAAAAGCACTGTTCAGAGATCAAAGAAAGAGCCTTACAAATTAAAAAGGATGGCCAACGTAAACACGTCAGCAAAAGAATTAGAAGATGAAGTTGAGACTGTTTCATAGAGCTAAGCCAAAGGGTAGAAATGGGTATACCTCTGGAAGATAGATAGAATCGTGAGTGCAGAAAGTCCAGCATCCAGGAAAAGAGTTAAAAAGAGAGGAGAAAACTTGGTGGGAGAAGAAATTGTAATAGAAATAATAATATAGAAACATTCCTTGGAATTGAAGAACATGAGCTTCCAGATTGAAGGGGCTTATTTTGTGCACAGCCTTTTCAATGCAAAATGATGCCACCAAGTCTCAAGATTGTGAAATTTCAAAATACCAGAGTATGCACTTGTCTAACATCTGTGAGGCCCTTAGTTCAGGCCCCAGCACCACACACAAAACAAAACAAAACCCAGAAATAAACCTTTCAGAGAAAGTAAACCATTTAAGTAAGGATTTGAAACCAAAATGGTGTTAGCTTCTGAAACCCTTCAAATGTGAGAGAAAAAGATTTTCAATCTAGGATTCTATACCCAGCCAAATTTCTATCAGGGATGAGACACTTCTAGATAGGCAAGGCAAGGACTTAAATTTCCTCCCGTTTAACCTCATCCAGCCCCGGGAGTATGTCTTCTACCAAATTGAGAATAAAAACAAGGAAGAAAACGATTCGGGAAACTTGTGAACCTGATTTCGAAGAATGATCAAGGCAAGTGTCAGGGATAGCAACTGAGGATGCAGACCCTGTAGACTGGGAGAAGAGGCTCCAGAAGGGAGTTCTCCTGGGCTGACTAATCCCATAAATATTTGCATTTCATTATGAGAAATGTTACGTTAGGCATTGATTGAGAGCTGCTTGAATAAACTTATGGAGAATTCATAATAGATACATAGAAAGCAGAGGGGAAAAAATAGAAAAAATTAAACTCGGGTCCAAACCAAATGAGAAAGTAAACGTTATCACAGTGTTTTCTTTGCCTGAGTTGCAAATAGTATTTATATAGTCTTAATAATTATTGAAATTGATTTGGGGAAAAAAAAAAAGATAAAATTCTTTTGAGAGCATTGGGGAGGAAGGAAGAGAGAGATGGCAGTGACCTCAGTCTTCACCTGTAACAGGGAGTTAATAGATGAGGTCTGAAAGTCATAAATCAAGAAAGGAGAAACATAGGGCGTATTCTAAGGAATTCAGAGGCAGGAGAGTGATTCAACTAATGGAATTAGAAACTGCAACCAGAGTGGTTGTCAGAGTGGTGTGGGAGGAAACTTCAGTACTGTACCAACTTTTTAAACTACCATATTTCATTGAATCTAAGGTGTCGTTGAATGTATATGTACTTACATTTTATGTATATCTGAGAGAAAAAAAAATGCCAAATAAACTAACACGCACGACTGTAGCTTCCAATTTCAGAGATATTAAAATATGAAAAGTTCATTCTAGAATCAAGGAGATATAGTGATATGTCACTTTAATTAAAATAAAACATTTAAATGTATTCCTCCTTTATTGTGATTCTCATTTTCTTCTCTAAAGTCAATCTTCTTGTGTGTACATGTGCATCCTTACTCTCACTCTCAGTTAATCACTTCCCAGGCATGCTGAGAGTGCATGAAGGGAGTCCATGCCGGCAGAACTCAGGCAGTGAGAGCCGGAGGAGCACATGAAGCTGCAGCCCCACAGCGGAAAGGCTCGCTGCATAAGGAAGCTGTCTGGGTTCCCCACGCCCTGGGCACTTCATCTCTGTGTTTAATACCATGTTTTCAACTTGTACGATTTAAGGAGCATTCTGTAACAATAGTGTAGGAGCACATGTTTGATTAGGGTGAGCCAATGGAGCACCCTTAGTGTTGTGGGCTCCTTCCTGTAAATTTTGAGACAGAAAATGAGAATCCCTGTTACAATTACTGAGTCCTTGGAAACAACTGTTATCTTGACTTTTGCCTTGACCATGACTCTGTCCGGTCCCCAGTTTCCTACATCTGTGTCCTCCTCCTCCTAGATTTTACCCTTGATTTCAGAGAAGACATGTTGTCATGCTTCCAGGGCCAGCTGAGGCTACATGTCCTTGCCCATCTAAAAGTGTCTCATCCCTGATAGGCAATTTGGCTGGGTATTGAATTTCTAAATTATAAAGCTGTGTTGTCTAAAAGAAAGATATCTTATACTTGAATGGTATTATATCTTAAATATTTGGTTAATCATTAGGGCTCTTGTAGAATATCTGGCAAACACTGAAGAGTTAAAAGAGAAAAATGAACATCATCCATAACTCCAGTTCTTTCTTGTGTGCAAAATGCTGGGGATGGAACCCAGGGCCTCGAGAATGCTAGGCAAGCACTCTGTCTCTCATCTGCACTCCAGCCTCTGGTTTTTAAAATTTAATACCTAGTGCTGTCATATCTGTTTTGGGGCATATCTGAATAGTTTTGTGTCCTTTTTTTCATTTAAGATTATATTCTGAGCATTGTGTCATTTAATATTTAAAGACATGATTCTTTAATATAGCATATGATTTATAGACAATAAAATTAATGAGTTACCTTTGACAAAAGTCAGTCACAGTGAAGATCATTTCCATTGTCACAACAAGCTTCTTTGCACTCTTAACCCATCCCTGGCAACCTCTATTAAGCCTGCTTTTTTATTTTCATGGTGGTATGTTAACATTTCTGCTGTAGAATATATTCCCTCCGTTGTCCTTCGACTTATTCCCTTTTGCAGGCTGTGTTGAACAAAGTTGTACATCTTGATGTCTGTCTGCTTCTGTAGGATGAATTATTAGAAGTGAAAGTGTGGCTCATGTGAACAGGAGCCTTCAGACAGTTCTTGAAATGCCAACCCTAGTGGGAGTCTTTCCACACTATGTTTCTGGTCTAGGGATGGGTGAGAAGAGGCTCCAGGCTTGTGGGAGACTCCAGGACAGCCTCAGCTATCTGGTGCTTTTCTGCTCTCCCTGGGCTTTGGCTACCTTTGTCCTCTGGTGACTCTTCTGCATGATTTGTTATTTTGAGACTATGCCTAGTCTTCGTTAATGAAATTTTTCTTTCAGATTTACTTCTATTAACTTGATCTGACCATTTTAAATAGGGAAGGTGAAGATATGGGTTGAAGATGAACAGCTTCTACCTTGTGTTCTCACTACGTTTTGCACTTGAGCCAGCGTGGTTCTGCATTATCCTTTGCTAACCATAGTCCCCTGCCTGGCACTGAGCTGCCCCTCTTAAGTACTTGATGTAATTGTATAGAGTACCATTGGCTTTATTTTGACTTTCATTGTCTTTTCCAGGTGGAAGAAATTAGAAACTCATGATGTTGTGATAGAGTGTGCCAAAATCTCTCTGGACCCTACAGAAGCCTCGTATGAAGATGGCTATTCTGTGTCTCACCAACTCTCCACTCGCTTCCCTCATCGCCCAGCTGATGTCACCGCCAGCCCTTATGTTGACACACAGAATAGTTACGGTAAAAAGTGATGTTGGTACTTATTTGCTTTGCAACTTTGGGAAGCATTGTTTATCTTTTGTTCTTTTCCTAGAGTAACACTTACTTCACTTCCTAGGAACGTTTCCCTGAATGTTTTAGATTTGAGTTTGCCTCCGTTTTCTTCTGACTGGTTTCTCTTTTAAGTCCTGATCTTCTTCCCAGTAGTATTCTCACAGACTTTGTGGTGTGTCCTTAGCACTAACAAAGAACGGGTTCAAGTGCTTGATTCTGGGCCCCCCATAAGGAATCTCTTATTTCCAGGCACTTGGGGTGAGACTTACAGTGCTGCAGCTCTGACCCAGTGTGAACAGGTCTGGACAGTGTAGAGCTGGATTTACATCAAACTCCTGGGCTTGATGTGTAGGTTGCACTCACTGGAGCTGCCAGCCAGTGTGCCTCTTTGTGATCCTGAGACTTAACTGGGCGTCAGACCTGGTTTCACTTTAAAGAATTTTAAATGCTGTTAATTTGTCCCCAAGGATTTGGGGAAGCCCCTCAGACTTTTCAGATATGGAGAACAGAGTATTATCAGATGGTCTAGAGGACTGTCATGTTTTATTAGAATAAATAACCCGAAGCCTCTTCCTCCCTGTGTTCTTCTTTGGTTTTAGGGAGCGCTACTTCCACCCCGTGCTCCTCTTCTCGGCTGACATTGCTCAGTACGCCCGGGCAGCTACCTCAGACTCTGAGTTCCCCGTCGACACGGCTGTTACCTGAGCCGACACAAGTATGGTGCCAAGCAGTGTGCCTGTTTCTCCCCTACCTTCTAGTGAAGCTGACCATCCTGGTCAGCATTTAGTATGCGGTTGGGAAGTTGTCATGCTCTGCATTTCGGGAGACATATTTAAGGACCCTTGACATGAGCAGAGAAGGTTATTGTTGCTACTTGAGCATCTCAGAGTCTAAATATGCATAATGCAACTTGTGTCCTGACAGAGCATTAGCAAGATGCTTTTCCCAGTGAGGTTAAATTTAAACCATACATGGGCTGTAAGCCTTGTGTTGGATACAGTGTTCATTCACCATTGCTGACCGCTCACTCTGTTTACTTCCCAGGCTACTCTTTGGAGTCCATCTATGGTTTGTGGTATGACCACTCCTCCAACGTCTCCTGGAAATGTCCCACCTGATTTGTCACACCCTTACAGTAAAGTCTTTGGTACAACTGGTATGTATGTCTCTCTTGTATTTGATTGGTTGGTTTGGACTTGCCTTTTATGATAGAGGAGCTTTCTCTTAGATCTCGTAGTTTGGGGACTTTTTGCAATAGTAAACTTTTTGACACTTAATGCAAACTTCTAGGCTTTCAGAATGAGTACAATGAACTGAACTGGGGGCGGGAGGGAGAGATAGAGATATTTGGATCCCTAAGAGTTACTCTAGTAGTTTTGTTTGCAGCAATAGTTAGGCTGAGAAGAAAAACCAGTTTTTCTAATAGTTGGGCTCAATTTTTGCATGTATTTTGCTTTTGTCTCTGAGCAGGTGGAAAAGGAACTCCTCTGGGAACCCCAGCAACCTCTCCTCCTCCAGCCCCACCCTGCCATTCAGATGACTATGTGCACATTTCATCCCCCCAGGCCACAGCTACACAACCCAGGAAGGTGAGTGCTAGCTTGTCCCCTGTCTCTGCCCAAACACGGTAACTCACTTGCTAGCCTCGCTTTATGCCAGACAGAATTCCAGTCCAGAATATGGTGGATCTGAGTCCAAACAGTTTCTAATAGACTGATCAGCAGTTCTCAAGGTGTGATCTGCTGACTTCTGGGATCCTAAAACCCTTCTTGGGAACCGAGTGGGTCCAGCCTGCATTCGTGTTAACACTAGCTGTTATTTGCTTTTGTGGCTGCGTGCATTTGTGTGATGGTGCAGAAACAATGGTGGGTAAAGTAGTGGCCACTTGGCACAAATTGAGGCATGTTCCAAGCTGCTTCGTAGTCATTATTATTTAAAAACAGGAAAGGAAAAAAAAATTTAAAAACCTATCCCAGTACCGCAAAAAAAAAAAAAACAAAAACAAAAACAAAACTTATGAGCATTCTATATTTAAGCAGTAAGAGTTACTAATTTTAGTAAACCTGAGAATATGTTTGTTTAATATTCTTTATGACAAAATAGGAAATATAAGCCAAGCATGTATACAGCATACATGGCCTTGGGCCTTGGGCCCTTGGGCCCTTGTGGAGTGGCTGGAGTTGGAGCTGCCTGAGCTGCTTTTCCTGTGGAGCGCCAGCTTTATTTGAAAGAATGGGTGACTGACAAGCCAATTCAGACTTGAGTATTTGTCAAGCAGTTTCCTCAACAATGAATCAAGTCTGCCACTTCAAGAAAAACCACTGACAGTTATGTTTGCCAGGGATAAAATAAACTTTCAAGTGAAAATTAAGATACTAAACTGTATCTGCCATCATGACTTGATAGCTTTCCCAAGACTTCTATGATGAGATCGGAAAGTCTTGGGGATCTTCATTAGTGTTTTTGATTCCTTAATATTGTACAATGAACTGTTTCAACACTTGGAAGAATTGGTAACTTAGTTTTCTAAGTGTCCTTTGTATGATGTTGCAGAATCATACATAGGTAAAAAATGCATTCAGAATACAAGATTGACCAGTGGATTTTAACACAGTGTGAAAAGTTAATTGATAATGGTTTCAGATTTCACATTGTAACTGTAGAAACTGCCACTTGTCAGGTTTTAATGTAGTGAGGCGATTATCCACAATTACATAAAAAAAATCTGTCAATATGTGTTTATTGTTTGCAACTACATATCTATGGGGCACCAGATTTTCTTCATATACTTCAGCCAAATTAATATTCTGCAGCAGATTTAAAGTAGAATTAGGTACGAGAACCTAACTTTCATTCAGCCAGATAATAGAAATTGCAAAAATGTTACTAGTTCCACTATAGTTACTTAATTTATTGCTCTTTTGGGAAATATAGTTATTTTTCATAAAAATATGTTGTAGATATGTTTGTTTGTTTGGTACTGGAGATTGAACCCAGAAATGCTTAACCACTGACCCACATCCCCAGTCCTATTTTTAATTTTGAGACAGTCTCACTCGGCTGCTTAAGGCCTTGTTAAGTTGCCCAGGCTGGCCTTGAACTTGTGATCCTCCTTCCTCGCCTTCCTGTGTTGCTGGGATTATAGGCATGCGCCACTGCACCCAACAGTTTTGTTATTTTTTAGTTAATAACATTTTAAAAGAGTTCTCAGATTGAATTAATACAGTGACAGTTGGCAGATTTAACTGTGTAAACAGAAGCTCTTGGGATTCTGTATTTTTAAGAATATAAAGGCAAACTGAAACCAAACATTTTGAGAACCACTGGGCTAACCTTAAATTCCCTTCAGTGTTCTAGAGAATGTGTGCTGCATTTCCCCATGTGATATAAATGATGCTGATCTTTTCAGGAGGAGAGAACAGATTCTGCAAGGCCGTGTCTGCACAGACAGCACCATCTTCCAAATGACAGAGGATTAGGTAAAATTCCCTGGGTAATGATAGACCTTGCTTGTTTTTTCAGATTGGATTATGTGTGTTTAAAAGCAAAGTTAGGTAGAAACACTGACATTTTGGAATAGCACAGAGCCCTGAAGCCTGGAGGATGTGAGAAATAGTGAATCCAAAAGTCGACCTGTTAGCATCGAAAAAGTGTTTAAGCAGTTGCCCCCAAGTGCCACTAAGGGTTTTGAACTGGTCACACTGTATGGTTTTAATCTGTTTTCAGAGACATTAAGACCTGAGGCTTATATTTTCTATGGGGTTATTTTTGGTACCTTTAGATGATTTAGAATACTTTAGCCTTAGGTACTCTCCGGAGAGGCTCGCCTCCAGCATCCTCAGATCTGCAGGAGGGATCTTCACAGACGTGTTCTGCTGCAGTCCAGGCAGCTTTGCACTTGCAATGATTAGTGTGGATCTTTGACTTGAGTTTCCTCTGGTTCTTTTCAGAAGAACTACCTGGCAATAAAGGTTCTGTCACTCTAAGTGATCTTCCAGGGTTCTTAGGTGATCTGGCCTCTGAGGAAGACAGTATTGAAAAAGATAAGGAAGAAGGTAATGTACATAGACTTGCCGTGGCATGATGGATCTTGACCCTCATTCTGTCACCGAAGGGGGATCTGGAATCAACAGTCACTGGCTTGTTTGGTTTTTCTTCTCCTGGGGTTAAAGTTGGGTGTTTTATTCTAGGACCCATACTAAGTAAAGCCATGCCACTTTTTATGTCCCTTTGGGTGATACTGGGCACTGGTACTGGGCAGCCCCTATGGATGGCTCTGGTGCTCAACTACATGGACTTGCCTCAGTTCAGTGTTTACTAGGGCTTCCCTTGTTTCCTGCCCTCCTTCAGCTGCAATATCTGAAGAGCTTTCTGAGATTGCTACTGTGGAAGCTGAGCCCATGGTTCCTCGAGGGGGCTTTGACTCTCCCTTCTACCGAGACAGTCTCCCAGGTTCTCAGCGGAAAACACATTCGGCAGCCTCTGGGACTCAAGGATCCAGTGTGAACCCTGAGCCTTTACACTCCTCTCTGGACAAACTTGGGCCCGACACACCAAAGCAAGCCTTTACTCCCATAGACCTGCCCTGCAGTGGTGCCAACACCAGCCCTGCTGGGGACAGGGATCGCCAGACTTCTCTGGAGACCAGTATCCTCACTCCCAGCCCTTGCAAAATTCCCCCTCGGAGGGGAGTGGGCTTTGGAAGTGGGCAGCCTCCCCCATATGATCATCTCTTTGAGGTGGCCTTGCCAAAGACTGCCTGTCATTTTGTCAGCAAAAAGACCGAGGAGCTGTTAAGGAAAGCAAAAGGAAACCCTGAGGAAGACTATGTGCCCTCTACCTCCCCAATGGAAGTACTGGATAGATTGATACAGCAGGGAGCAGACGCACACAGCAAGGAGCTTAGCAAGTAAGTCGGAACATGCCACCGTGTTAGACACACAGGAAATGGGAGGGAGGGGCAGGGGGGTCACTCTTACCTCACCAGAGGCGGCTGGTCTGCCATGTCCCACCCAACCTTCCAGGCACATTGTCTTCACTTCACCAGTGGTTTTGTGTATAGACCATTTTGTGGCACTCATCTGTGAGGACACTCAAATGCTTTCACGTTTGCTGTCTGAAAATTGGAGGTTAAAAATGAGGTTGTGGTATCTCAAAGAATGGAGGAATATTTGTCGCAATTCTTCCCTGTTTGCAGATTATTGTTTTCTGTTTGGGTAGCACAGTTCATTAGGTGGGGAAAATAGAAGTTCAGGTGGCCTGCTGCCTGCCCACCAAAGGTATGCAAGGGTTCTTAGAGAGAAAGCCACCATGCTGCTTGAGTCTTTCTGTCATTGGGGGGAAAGAGATAAGGAAATAACCTGTCCAGAATTGGAATCCTCTGCCATTTCTAAACAGGTTCTTGGGGAATTCTAGTTTTTATCTTTCTCCTGGGTAATGTCCTAATGGGAAATTTGATGGGAATTGTAACTGTTTTCTTTCTTTCTTTTTTTTTTTTTTTTTTTTTTAAGTTTTTTTGTACTGAGGATTGAACCTAGGGGCGCTTAACCATTAAGCCACATTCCCAGCCCTTTTAAATATTTTATTTAGAGGCAGGGTCTCACTGAATTGCTGAGGCTGGCTTTGAACTTGGAATCCTCCTGCTCAGCCTCCCGAGCCACTGGGATTAAAGGAATGTGCCACCGCTCCCAGCAGGATTGTAATCTTAAACTTTCTCTTTATTTTATTATTATTATTATTATTTATTATTATTTTTTTTTTGCGGTGCTGGGGATCGAACCCAGGGCCTTGTGCTTGCAAGGCAAGCACTCTACCAATGGAGCTATCTCCCCAGCCCTTAAACTTTCTCTTTAAATGAGATTTGGTTAATAGGCTCAGGAAACTGACCTGCTTTTTTCTTGAAATTGGACAGCTTCTCAGAGGAAAGCTACTCATCTATGTCTCTATGTAGAGGGCTGGAATTAGCCTTCCAGGTTCTACCGCTTAGTGTCCTGGGAGAGCTGACCTTGAGATGTAGGCCACACTTGAGCAGAGGAGCTTGGTCAGTGTTAGGGCTTCCCCTCTCTGGAGACTTGGTCATTCCAACCAGCTGCCTGCCCATTCCATCTGCTGAGCTTCCCCTCCAACTCCGTGCAACCTCGCTGGTTAAAACTTTCTTAGGCCATTGTAGATGCATGCCACAAGGAAGTGATTGAACCTTGCAGCAGTTGAAAGTCCAGATATGTTTTTTCTGTCAGATAAGTAACTTCATTATTCCAAAACTTTCCTCCTAGATTGTCCTTACCCAGCAAGTCTGTCGATTGGACCCACTTTGGAGGTAAAGCTGTTACTTTAGCACAACACCCAGCC
Source organism: Sciurus vulgaris (assembly GCF_902686455.1). Lineage (NCBI taxonomy): Eukaryota > Metazoa > Chordata > Mammalia > Rodentia > Sciuridae > Sciurus > Sciurus vulgaris. Next base: position 87,136,980 of record NC_136476.1, on the reverse strand, counting down.
CCGTTGGTTCCTGCTTTCTTGTCACCCATGAAGGCGGTGCCCTGTAGGAGCCATCTCCCCTTGGTGCTGCTCCAGTCAGCATCTCTTCTTGGCTAGAGAATCTCAAGTGTTTCCAAGTCGTATTTCCTGTTTTTGAAAAGTGGCAAATACCATGTGCCTGGGAGTAGAAGTGCAAAAGTGCCTCTGGCCAGGCTTCCCTAAGAAGGCCCAAGTGAAGTGAATGTGCTGGGTAGTCTCCAGGGGAGAGCAGGGCAGGGAAGGAGCGCCCTGCAGAGAGGGAGGTGGAAACACATTCCTGCAATTGCCTTTGTGTGGAAAAGAAAGCTCTCAAAGAGCCGCCTCCCACTAGTACAGCCTTTACATTCCTTTCAAAGCCGGGCAGGTGGAAGTGCTTTTCCTCTTTTCTAATGGTGGCTGTTACTGGTCACTGTAGAATGCTTTGTCTTTGAGAGAAGCCTGTTTCTTAACATTGGAGGGGCTTGATGGAGCGAGGTGCAAAAGCCATTTCTACCACTTCACTCTGCTTTAAAACCAGGCTCTCCTCCTTCAGATGAGATCCGCACCCTCCGAGACCAGTTGCTGTTACTGCACAACCAGTTACTCTACGAGCGCTTTAAGAGGCAGCAGCATGCTCTCCGCAACAGGAGGCTGCTCCGCAAGGTGATCAGAGCAGCCGCTCTGGAGGAGCACAATGCCGCCATGGTGAGGAGGTGGGGCTGGGCTTGGGGTGCCAGCTTCTCCAGAGCAGGGCCAAGTTGTCATGGAAATTCTCAGTCCCAGCCCTGTCGCTGGGAAGGCTGGGACCAGGTCCCTTAGTCTCTGAGGTTCAGTCATGAATGGTTACATCTTAGAATCCCCTCACAGTTTTCAGAAATCATGGGGACAAGTGACTTCTTGTGTTTACTTATAACTGGTAATTGGCTATGGTAATAAAAGGGGTCGAATGGTTTTTGCTTCAGATGTGAAACCAGTCCCACTCCAGCTCTTCCATGGTGCAGACTTTCAGCTGTATGAGATGGGTGTAAAGCCAGTGAGATCTGGAGTTTGAGGGTTGGCCCTGCCAGTCACCACCATAGAGTAGTTCTTGGGCTTCTTGAACCCTTGCTGCATATATACATTCCATAAAATAAGAAATAATAGTAGCTGTACTACTTCAATTTGTGATGGTTAAAAGAAATTTCAGAAAGCACTTACCCCATGCTGGGCACACTTATGTGTAAGTGTGGGATAAGCATTCAGCACTTTAGTGAACTTGGTACTGTGCATTAGAGGTCTTAGGCCATTGTTTGTAATTCAGACCTGTTTGTTGGAAGCTTGTGTAGATGTGGATCCCTGGGAAAGTTTCTTAAGCAACTTATAATCCATTTGCTAATGTGAAATGTGGAAAATCTTCACCTAAAGCCAGTGTGACAGTAGTGGACCACCAGACTCTTGAGTCTGCTGTTACAGTTCCAGAGTAGGCACAACTGTTGAGCATGTTTGCAGCTGGTGTTAAACTCAAGAAGCACTGTCCATGTTGGATGGCAGTTAAAATGATGACATCTCTGATCTCTGCTAGAAAGATCAGTTGAAGTTACAAGAGAAAGACATCCAGATATGGAAGGTGAGTCTGCAGAAAGAACAAGCAAGATACAGTCAGCTTCAGGAACAGCGTGACACTGTGGTAACCCAGCTCCACAGTCAGATCAGACAGCTGCAACATGACCGAGAAGAATTCTACAACCAGAGCCAGGAATTACAGGTATAAACTGCAACACCAGCATAGTCAGCACGACTGGGAGGATGGCAGAGTTATCTCAGTTGTTGTTATCTGTTCAGCTCAGCAGAGGTGGATGCTTTGCTCTCTGGAGTCATGACCAGTAGATTTCACATCAGGTAGCTCTTTTTGAGGGCAGAGGTTCCTTTCCTTAGTGTCCTGAATCTTAGGAGCCCAAAGAAATACTTCTCACTGCCACTTATTAAGTATATCTAAACAACTCAGTGAGTGTTGATGGCCTAATAACTTAAGAACTGTTTGAAAATAATATACATACATTTTAAAATGTTGTCAATTTCAGTTTTAAATAACTAATTACAAAGGTCCTGTGTGCTTCTTGGCACCACACAGCATCTGGACCTTGGAATCAGAGGGGACAGTGACACCTCATTTCCTATTGGTTTCTCATGGTGTTTTGTTTTGTTTTGTTTCTTAATCACAGCAACTATCAAAAGCCCAGCTTTGCAGAGATAGGGCATCATCCACAGGTGGAGAGCACCACATGATGCTGAAATGTGGGCCACCTCCAACTAGTTAGTTAGTAGTTCACACAGTGTCCCACAGATGTCACTGTGTTTCCCTCAAAAAGGAAGTCATCGATGTGCAACCGCAGGGCTCTTGGGCGCTGCAAGTGTTTGGGAACTGCAAGTCTAAGGTTTTGTTTTTTTTTTTTTCCCTGTTAAGTGGTAAGGGACTCAAATTAACTGTAACTTACTTTTAAAAACTTAAGTCAAATGCTGATGGCCAGAAAATAGGAGAGTAGCTGAGGAGCTGAGCATTCTGGTTCTGCCTGGGTTGCTGCCATGCAACTGGGGGCCTGGCCTGCCAGTGCTACTGTAACTCCAGGCCTGTCTCTTTGGGTAGACGAAGCTGGAGGACTGCAGGAACATGATTGCAGAGCTGCGTGTGGAGCTGAAGAAGGCCAACAGCAGGGTGTGCCACACCGAGCTGCAGCTCAGCCAGGTCTCTCAGAAGGTGAGGAACTAGGTGGCCTGTAGCACTGCCTGCTGATCCTCTTCCTCCAGGCGAGACACACTTAGATTCATTGCTTGAGTCTTTGTCAGGCATTGTATAGGAGCAGTTCTGTCCCTCCCCACCTTCCAGGGGACATCTGGGAATATCTGGACACTTTTTTTTTTTTTGCTGCTGTTAGTGAGTGTACAGAGGCCAGGTGCTGCTGGATATTCTCTGTTGCGTGGACAGCCCCCCTTACAGAGAGGTAGCCACTGAGCCCTGGGCCGCCCACACACGTGGAACCTATCTCAGCACCTTCTTTACAGAAACGTGAATCACTCTGGGGGATTTGGTGAACTCTCAGTGCATAGTTCACTCAGGAACACATGAGTTTCCCAGGGTGTCCCACAGACCTTTTGGCCCTGTCCTGCTGGTTATGTGTGAGGCTACCTGCTCCTGGTACCCTGTGGGTGACCACCTTTGCCATAGTGTGTTTGTGCTTCTTCCCCTTTCCATAGCACAGTTTTTAAGTGTGTTTTTGTCCATTTTGGTGACCCATGGCTGCCTTCCTCCCCATTAGCCGTGATGCCCAGAAGTGATCCCTTGTGTGCCACCCAGGTGCTAGTTTGTGTTGTCAAATATTTTTTACTTTACTTGTTTATGTGTTTTCGTTAGCTCTCAAATAGTGAGTCGGTCCAGCAGCAGATGGAGTTCTTGAACAGGCAGCTGTTGGTGCTTGGGGAGGTCAACGAGCTGTACTTGGAACAACTGCAGAACAAGCACTCAGACACCACCAAGGTACGTGGTGCTCGTGGAGCCAAGCCTTACTGAAAAAAAAACTCTTCAGACCCAGGCGACTGTCACATAGAAGAGTGTAGTGAATTGTTTCCTAAGAGATGGGCACAGTGTCCTCACTTTGCTCAACCCTGCCCATCAGTGAGGCACTGCCCAGCTGTCCTGTGAGTGCTGTCCCCCTGTTGGGGGGTTTTGAAATGGAGTCACTATAAGTGAAAGCACCTGATGGAATTGCCCCCTCTTCTCCCCATGTTCACTGCAGAGAGGGGAGAGAAGAGGGTGGGAACCAGTTCTGTTGCACACGCCTCCCAGGACTATGGGCATGTACCAGTGCACCCATGTGCATGCCATCTTTTCTTTTAAGGTGGAATTTGATTTCTGCATATGGTAGTTCAGTCCTGGAAACAAGGCTGGCAACAGGATACTCTTAAATTAATTAGCACCTCCACAGTGGCGTCCAGGCAGTTTTATGTCACTTTATAAATAGCCTCGGGTGATGTTGGTGAATGTCTTGGGAATAGAATTTTAATAGCAAATGTTCAGATGCTTCCTGTCACCAGCTTATCCGTCACCTGTGGGCTTCCTTTTTACTTATTTCTTGGTCTTGTGCTTTGTAGAGTCTTTTTTGGCCACATATACAGAGTAGTCTTGGAACTGAAAATATGTCATTTTCATAGTAGTTTCTCCTTATTTCAGCCTCTCTCAACCTCAGATTTAGGCTCCCTCTGGAAAAATGCTAAGTGCAAAACTTTCTCTAGAAACCAACTATCATTTATTTTGAAGGTACAATGGGTTTGGGAGAATAAAGTTTGGGAAACAGGCCTAAAAGATCCTCTGAAAGAATTGACCAAAGTATTTTTTGGTACCCCTCTAGAGGAGTGTAGATGGGCATGACAGCCTCCGACTCTTTGGAACCTTGAGCAGCTACCTACCGTTTTGGGGACCCATTTCTTTTCATAAAACGGGTATGATCCTGACTTGTATTAGTCAGGGTGCCTTACCCTGTAAACTACAACAAAAACAAGCTAACCTGGCTTACCAGAAGGAATTTGTCGTTGTACTTGATGTGAAGTCCTGAGGCTGCTAAGTTCCAGGTTGGTCAAGTTGGCAATTCTGCCACGTCGGGAGCCTGGCTCTTTCCATTCTTCTGCATAGTTGGACTTACCTATCATCCTTGCCTTTCAGCTAGTTGCACTCATGGTTCCAGGTGTGTGTCCCAGACACAGATGTCCAGGGCAGACACCATGATGTCCCGAGGAAGAGAGTGTCTCTTCTGTAGAGTTTTCAGAAACCTTTCCTAGAAACCCTCTACCATACTCCCTGTTTCCCTAGTTGGCCAGGATTGAGCCATGCACTCATTACTGGCCTGGCATTGCCTTGAGCTGGCCAGGATTTGCCTGTGAGCCTGGAACTGGGGTTGTTCCCATTCAGGCCAGTGGAGGAAGAGGGGCAGCTCTCTGTGTCAGGTAGGGAATGGCTGCTCGGGTCTGTGAAGCCTACTGAGGTGAGCGTGCATGGACTTTACTCATTAGAAACCTCATGTGATTATCCATAAATTAGTACAGTTGTCCCTTGGGATCCATGAGGGCTTGGTTCCAGGGTCCCCATAGAGACCAAAACCTGCAGATACTCAAGCATGGTGTGTGTTTATAACCTGTGCACATCCTCTTGTATTCTTCAATCATCTCTAGATCACTTACAATAAATAATATAGTGCAAATACTCTAAATAGTTGGCATACTAATTATTTAGGGGTAATGACAAGAAAAAAGTCCATACGTGCTTAGTACAGACAAAGTTTGTTTTTCTGACGTTTTTGATTTATGTCTGGCTGAATCCATGGTTGTAGAAGCCTGACTATACTATCGATTTTGATAAAAGTCAGGTTTGTTCACCTAGCCTGTGCTAAAAGGCCTGAGCCATTCAGTGTAGCTGGGAGACGGCTGCTTTGGAGCTTTAGTCTGTTGTGCTCTTCAACCTGCTCTGCAGGTTGGTCTGCCGGACTTCGAGGCAACTGCCTTCATGAGCACTCACTTCCTTGCCCTTAGGGTTTGTTTCCTTGTTTGAGAACAGATACCCTGGTAGGTTTTACATACCTCTCCACCACAGTAAACACACCAAGGTAACTCATGCTTTAGAAAGTATCCTTTTTGCTTTCTCTCTGGGGCCAGAACAGCTAACTCAGGTGCACAGCTGCAGGCAGGTCACCCACACAGTATCACCACGAAGCCTGGTCAGGAGACCAGCCTGCCAGTGCTGCTCCATGTGAGCAGAACTGCCCTGCTGCTGTTGCCTTCTCTAGCTTTGCCTCAGCTAACGTTAGGTAGGAGAAAAACAAAAAGAGTTGAAACTGTGAATATTTCACTTGGTGTATTTGGACATGTATTTTCCATTCATCAAGGAGTTTTGTAGTGTGCATTTGTATTTTTGTACAGATACAATACTCTTTCTAAAAACAGATACAAAATATACTTTGCTTAATTGCTTCCCTGACATTAAGTTTACTATGTTTCCAATTTCTTATTCTTAGAAATACGCTGTGCGATTATTTTTGTACAAAATGTCTATTCATGTTTCAGATAATTTTCTGAGGGAATGATTTCAAGAAAGGGTTGCTAGGTTGATCCTAGCCAGCTAACTTTTCAGAAAGTTGTATTTGTTCGTATTTCTATTAGTACACTAAAGCACCTTCTCAAATGGATACGACTTGTTCATTTTCTATAACTCCAGTCCCTTTTTCTAGGAAGTGGAAATGATGAAAACTGCCTATCGGAAAGAACTAGAAAAAAACAGAAGCCATGTTCTCCAGCAGAATCAGAGACTTGATACCTCCCAGAAACGGATTTTAGAACTGGAATCTCATCTGGCCAAGAAAGATCACCTTCTTCTGGAACAGAAGAAATACTTGGAGGATGTCAAGGCCCAGGCAAGGTATCTCATAGGAAGGGGAAGGGTGAGTGTGACTCCTAATTAAGAGGAGTCTCCCCTATTCCTGGTGGATCTGTGTCTTTCAGAAGGCAGCTAGAGGCTGCAGAAAGCAGGTATGAGGCTCAAAAAAAGATCACCCAAGTGTTTGAGTTGGAGATCTTAGACTTGTATGGCAGATTGGAAAAAGATGGCCTCCTGAAAAAACTTGAAGAAGAAAAGGCAGAAGCAGCAGAAGCAGCGGAAGAAAGGTAGGAGCAAAGAATTGCACCCTGGCCTTGCTATGAAGGTGCCACCAGAAGAGCTGGGACTATGCTGCAGATCATTGAAAGTGGCAGTTATAGCTGGTTAAACAGGACTCAGAGAGCCACCTGACTTACCTTTTCTCTCAGTCCCCAGTGATCTCCCACCTTCCAGGCTTGGGTCTCTTATCTGCCGCTCGCGTTGCAGATTACCATCCAGGACCCCTGGTTGTGACTTAGATTTCCTTTTGAGATCTCTTTTGGGTCCACTGTTACACCAGCAGAGTTCGTGCTCAGCAGGAGTGGTGTCCTTTTAATTCCACATCTCCCAAGTGTGGGTAACGCAGTTACCAACTCCTTTTTTTCTCCTTCCATTTCTTACAGGCTTGACTGTTGTAATGACGGCTGCTCGGATTCTGCAGTAGGGCACAATGAAGAGGCATCTGGCCACAATGGGGAGACCAAGACTCCCAGGCCTGGCAGCACCCGGGGCAGCAGTGGAGGTAGAGGAACTGGAGGCAGCAGCAGCAGCAGCAGTGAGCTTTCTACCCCAGAGAAACCCCCAAGCCAGAGGGCAGGCCCATTTAGCAGCCGGTGGGAAACTGCCACAGGCGAGCCCTCCACCAGCATCCCCACGACTGTTGGCTCACTCCCCAGTTCCAAGAGTTTCCTGGGCATGAAGGCCAGGGAGTTATTTCGAAATAAGAGTGAGAGCCAGTGTGATGAAGACGGCATGACTATCAGTAGCCTTTGTGAGACCCTAAAGACAGAACTGGGCAAAGACTTAGGAGTGGAAGCCAAGACTCCCCTGAACCTAGACAGCCCACACCCATCTCCCCCAAACCCAGACAGTGTTGGACAGCTCCGCATCATGGACTACAATGAGACTCATCAGGAACACAGCTAAGGAGGAGGGTCAGTCAGTGTTGATCTGCGTCTGGTTGGCATAGAACAGGAGGTGAGAATGCTTGTTCAAGGCGCTCCTGTTTCCAGGGTCTGGGCGGCTGCTCCCATGCAGGGAGTGGGACGGAGGTCCTTTTGACATCGGACAGAATGCACAATGGTTTTTGGATCTGGCCTTGAAATGCCTCTTAGCCTTCTCCTTGACCCTCTGTGATTCACCCAGCAGCCTGTACTAATGGAGGGCCAGTTTGCGTTCCTCAGTAGCTTTATTTTCCTTCCTTTCCCCCCAAATGGTTGCATCCTTTGAACCTGTGCAATATGAGGCCAAATTTCATCTTTGAGTCTAATACACCACTCTGCTTTCCTGAAGCTCAGATAACTCTGGGTGGCCCTCGGTTAGACCAGGCAGTTGGTGGCATTGCAGGTAAGTTTGGTTTTGTCCCTTCCAGGAGGACATATCTTGCAAAGCTGATTGTCTTCACATGAAAGCTTTTATGGGAGACTTTTCACTGCTTTTTGGTTCTGGAGTTCGGCATCTTAAGCAGCAGATCTAGATAACATGGTTCATTCACCCTTCCATTCTTTTGGCAGTTCTCATAAGCTTCCTAGAAAGTTCTGCGTAGACGAATGCCTGTTTCCAAAGTCTGGTTGGCGCTGTGGAGGCCCCGCTTCCTCACCCTTTGGGAAAGCTCTTGTCCCTCTTTCCCCCACTACCTCTTATTTATTTGGTGTTCACTTAAATGCTGGCACCCCACTGACCCAAGCTGGCATGTGGCTAATAAACTTGTTCTCTGTGGGTGCAAGGAGCGGTCCCAGGGAAAGGTTGCTGGAAGCCCAGGTATGTGGAGCTGCAGCTCTGGGCTGGTCTTGCCAGCTGAGCTATTGGTTCAGCCCTGAGTCTAGTGTCGATCCACCTCCCCCCCAGCTCACTGACGTCTTTTGTGTATGCTGGCTGCTTGGTGATACTGCAGCAGAAAGGCTCTGGAGATCCAGAGTTTTCTTCACAGCTTATGTGATTCATTTCTCAGGCTGTGGGGTTACCACACTACTGTAGGTTCCAGGCCAAAACAAAGGTAGCAAGCGGCTTTTTCACACCAATTCTAACTTTCAGGGCCAACTCTCCTGGGAGCTTGATATTGTCACCCTCTCCATGTTAGGAATGGCGGAGCAGCATAGAATCGAGTCTGGGAGTTGAAGGCAGCCTGCCTGTACTGACTGGGCTGCCTGCAGGTGCTCTTGAGGGCTGTACAAGTCAGAGCACCAGCACTGCCAAGCATCCAGACTCCACAGGTGCTCCTGAGAAAGTGCTGGAAGCCTCAGGATTGTTGCCTGGCATTCCAGTCCAGGTCAGGAGATACTTGGCAGGAAATATGCAGTGAACTTGGTGTTCCTGTTTTTCTGTTCTTTCCATGAAAAGAATATAAGGGTTTAGTCATGAAGTTAAACTGTAATGGTACGAAATCTCATAGCATGTGGAAACTTCCAGCACGTGAGGGTGAAAGTCTTTTTGTAAGTATGGCAGTAAATATTCGAGCATCCCTAACTAAAGAGAACCAGGCAGAGATTCCATGTCACCATGGTAATACTGGCCAAAGACCTGCTGGGAACAGGGTTTCTGGTGTAACTGACTGACCTCAGCCAACAGGAGGGCGTGCCCTGACTGCTGGCGGCCCCAGGAATCCTGGGGATTCCACACTTCTGATTCTGCTTTGTCCAAAGGAAAGCTTAAAATCCAATATATTCTAGTTTCCCTGTTCCATTTTATGGAAGGACAACATGAACAAGCTGAGAAAGGGTAGGAAGATGTTACAGGTTCTGTTAGAACCGTGTTTACAGTGCTTTCTCCTCCCCATGCCCACGAGATCTGTGCTACAGAACAAAGATACCAGGCACTTACATTGCAGCCTTGCCTTACAGGAAAGGAGGCCAGTTTAAGACAGGAAAGAACATTGTAAAAATGGACAGATCAGGAAACGCAGGGAAGGAAGGAGGCAGCTGGGGGAGTGGGCCGAGGTGTGGCTGGAGGCACCAAGTTTCTGTGCCAGGCCTTGGCCATTCCTCCAGCCTGGGTTCCATTTCCCCAGCTTTATAGTCCGGGCACCAAGACCCTGGTGCTCTGGCTTGGGCTCCTTTGAGTTTTTGGAGGTCATGGGTTTTGCCCGTGTAGAAATGGGAAATTGAGTCCTGGGGTCCTGGTCAAGTAATAGCCTGAAAACTTGGGCTTTGGTGTTGCAAAGGGCTCCAGATTCAGTGCAAGACTTGCTTTTGTTTTGAAAGTAGAGAACCTACCAAGGGCCAGTGGGTCGTTTGATGATACCTCAAGCAGTTTGGGGATGAAAGGCAATAGGAGAGGAACTCCTCAGAGCTGCTGAGACCTAGGCAAAGGCATTAGGATGAGGAGTGTACTAGGCAGAACCTGTCTTGTCACTGACTGAGCAGCCTGGTGTCTGGGACTGGGTGGCTCCATCCGGAAATCACTGTGCGCTGTGCTGATGGCCAGTGCATATTACTCACTCGAACTCCCTCCCTACACTAACCAGCCCCAGCACCAGCACCAGCCCTGAGCAGCCCAGAGCCTGCACCTCGTGCACCATGGAACCTGTTTAAAAAGGAGTATTGTGGTATTCTGTGGGAATTGGGGAAGCAAGAGGAGCAGTAGGAAGGTGCAGAGAAAATGAACTCCTGAACCCACTACCTTAAATAAGCGCACACACACCTTCATGGGTTTTTAAAAAGCTTGTGACAGGACTCTACCCTGAAATCTATAAACTGGTACTGTGGGATTCGGAGAAATAATGTGCTTATGACTATGAGGAACCCAACTAAAACCCAGAGGTAGGAGGTTGGGGTCAGTTCTTGGCAGGAGAGGTTTTAAGAGGTTCGTTAGAGTGCTGGGACCAGCATCACTGAGGCATGTGGGTGCACCGTGATCTCTCCAGGTTTGCCAGCAGTGTTTTGGAGAGAGGATTGTCTGACCTTTGGGAATGGCTGTAGAGTTCTTACTGTCTTACTGCGATGTGCTTAGGGGGAACAGCCCACACTCTTAGAAAGTAAACTGCCACAACCCAGGGGAAAGCCCTAGAAGTCACTAACAGTTAAAAACAGCCTCCCCACCACCACCTCTTTGCTGCTATGGCTAGAGGCCAGCACCTCTCTGGGCAAAAGCAGGACAATGGGCCCACACGCTGGGCTCTCCTGGCCATTTGCTACAGCAAGTGTAGTTTCCAGGTTTTTGTCCAGAAAGATAGGACTTTAGCAACTATTTAGAGGATGCATGCCTGGTCATGGGATACAGGGATCTGTGAGCTGGACCACAGAGCCCAGACTGGCATGAAGGATAGAAAACTGGTCACTTGTTTCTGTATAGACAGCAGAAATGTGCTGTGACCAGCCAATGGTAATTTCCACCAAATACTAGAACCTGCCACTTGAAGCCAGAAAGAACTGAAGAGTAAAGAAAGTACGATGCAAGGATGCCCATGGGAGCCAGTGTGGGCAGGCTGGAGGAGGGTTTAGGGCTCCACAAGGCCAGGCCCACATTGCAGTGCAGATGGAATGCTGCCACCCTTGCAGGCACTCTCCAGCAGAGGTCCGAGGAGCAGCTTGGGCCCTCTCAGGAAGGCCTGCCTTGCTGGGGAGCAAGCTGCCCTGTGTGCAGTGACCAGAGCATACCTGGCACCTGCTGTGGCTTCACTCTTGGAGGCACATGTGCTAGAAGTGACCTACAGTGAGTGTTGGAGAATGTATTCGGTCTGAGGATGCGTGTCTGTTTACATCCTGAGTTGTGACACGTGCCCCCTCCTCCCAGCAGATCACTGCAAAGTCATTAATTGCACTTGATTTTTTTTTTTTTCTGTAGGTAAAAGAGAAGTTTTAGGTCAGGAACTAGCTCCTAGGCTGCTGCTGAGACCCTTGTTCTCATGCAGCTCCTTTCCCCATTCCAAACTCCCTCATGTGACCAGGGAAGCTGTTTGTATGCCATCCTGCCACCTGTGCATGCTCACCTGAGAGAAGAGTGGCAGCAGGTGCAAGGGAAACCTGAGCCCCAGCCACTTTTGGTGTTGAAACAAGTTCATGAAGGCCAAGGAACTTTGCGCCCCTTCCCAGTGCCACAACGCTATCCACACTTTGGGATAAGCTGGCCGGTTTAGTCATTGGAATAGGTCTTTTGGAGCAGAACCTAGGAGCTCAAGGACCCCAGAACACCCTTTCCGCCACTCAACCCCTCCCCACCTGGTGCAGTGTTTGGTCAGGAGGGTGCATCCAGGCTCTGCGCAGCACATACTCTGGCTGATCAAAGAGGCAGCCAAGCATTTTGCACTAGGAAGAATCAGTGATCGATCTTCAGAAGACTTCTATGGACCAGTTACATTACGGAGGAACAGATTTTGCTAAGACGTAATCTAGTTTTATAACTCAATCATGGATGAACCATATGTGGCTAATTTGCAGTTTAAAGGGGGTCCCTTGAATGAAAAGAGTCTGATTTTTTTTTTAACTGACTGCTTTTAGTTAAATGGAAGAAAGTCCCCTCTTGTCAAAAGGTTTAAACTTTCCCACCTTGATCTTAAAAGCATGTCAAAACAATCCATATCAGATGCCATAAACATGAACTGCAAGAGAACATGGTACAATCTCAGTGAATGGGAATTGGAATCAAAAGGGTTTGCTGTCCTTCTTAGAATGTTCTAAAATGTCAAGGCAGTTGCTTGTGTTTAACTGTGAACAAATAAAAATTTATTGTTTTGCACTACTCTGCTGTGTGATATGGAGTGACTTACACTGGCCTTGGGCTTACAGGTAAAGTAGGGGATTCTTCAAAGATATAGAAACCTGGAGAAGTCTGGAGTGGTTACCATGGGTGGCTGGAGGAGGTCACCAAGTAATGGGCTCTGGCTTTAGTCTCCGTTAAGCACCTTTGTGTTCTGGAAGATTATCTACCCTATTTGCCTAAAATCCATGCTGTTTCCCAAAGAGTGGCATGGTATGTGTGTCTGGGGGTTATGAGTCATGTCTACCAGGGAAGCCCTGAAAGCCAGGTGGCCAGTCCACACTGCTGCTTCACCTGGCTCTCAGGGCCTGTGTCCAGAGGGGTTGGCCATTCGAGTTTTATGGGATCCTTTAGGTGGAACTCAGTGGACATGATTTTGTGGAGAGGTCGCTAGCCCTGAGCCCTGCCAGCTGTGTGCATGTGTCCCAGGGGAAGGCGTGCAGCTGCCACCACCTGCTTCCTGCCCCTCAGGCATTCTGCAGAAGGTGGGAAATCACCTTACATGATTTTGGGATCTACCCTGGCTTTTGATAGCGTGGCCTGGGACACTGGGGAAAAGACCCTCGTGATGAACTGCATCACAGTGGTTTTCAGGTGCTTGCCCTGGCCTGGCTGGCTGGATTTCAGAACTGCTGCTCACAGCAGAAGCAGCTCCTTGGGGATGGACTTGAGTTTGTCTGGAATTCAGGTTTTCCAGATCTCTCAGTAGACAAGGTGCAGGTCTGTGGGCTGGCCTGCTGTTCTCTAGCATGGGCCTCCGAGTCAGGCCCTTTCAGGAGGCGGGGGCCCCTTATTGGCAGCAGTTTCTCTGCTGTCTGCGAGGGGCTTTGCCTGTGTGGTTACTGCCCAGTGTCTTTTGATGTCTTAGGAGAAATGCAGGTTTTCTTTCAGGGAGAAGTCCCACAAAACCAAGCAAGCCAGGCAGAGTTGGTAGAACGCTTTTTATTCTTGATTGTCTCCCCCCGAAGAAGCAACAATACAGAAGCTAAGTCGTCCCCTGCGAAGGGAAAAAGCAACAGTCAGATGTGTCTTCTGGCAAGCTCAGAGCAGACTCATCATACAGCGTGGGGGCCGTGACTATGCTGTGGACATCAGGCCTTGGTCCTTGCTCGGGAACCACAGAACAGAATTCTTCTGGAGAGGTGGGCGCACCGCCTTTCTTTCAGCATGCTGCCCCTCCCTCCCATCCTGGGAGAGGGAGCATCCCTGCCCTGCAGAGAGCTGGTAGGGCAGGGAGCCTGGGCGTGGGTTCAGCGCCCTTGCCCTGGGACACCCTCTACCAATACCGTTTAGGCAACTCATTAAGTGGGGATCCTCTTCATCTGCCCAGAGCTTAGAAGCGGGAAAGTTACAAGTGAAAGCAAGAGAAAGAGATTCTCAATGATGTATTGGCCCCTGGGGTTAACAGCAGAGGCGTGGGCACCAGTGGGAGTGGATCCATGGGGGAGCCCACACTGGTTAGCAGAGCTCCCAGCCATGCAGCAGGCCCCGGGCCTTGAGTTACAGCTTCCCACCGGGAGGCCTCCAGGGAGGCTTGGAGTGTCCTTTGTCTCGCCCCCTGGGTTTGAGGCGATCTTTTTCCAGCTGCCTACATTTGTGCTTCCCTAACCAAAGCTGGGTGCCTGTGGCCCAGGCAGGACAAGCAGCTGCCCTGGTGGCATTCTGGAACGCTGCGGGCTCACTCACGTGCTGCAGCACTTTGCGGGGCAGCTTCTCCGAGTGGGCGATCCACTCTTTCATGAGGTCCAGGACAATGGGGATGAGGCTGACCACGCCGCCGTAGTGGTTCCTGGCCTCATCGCAGCTGAGGTGGTTCACCACGTCGTGAGGGTACCTGCAGGCCAGGGGAGGGGGAGCCTTGCTGTGCTGACTGGCTGGCAGCTTCCAGACCTGGCGTTTAGACTCGGCCCCCACCAGGTCCAGCTCAGGGAGCCCCAGGTGCTTTGGAATGAAAGTCAGAAGCTGAGAACCACTTCCCTGTGGTGTTAGGAAACTGGATCAGGAGCCAAGGAACCTGCTGTTATCTTTTCAAAACATGCTGCCTGTGTGTCCTACTATCCGTGACCTCGTTTTAAATAGGTCTTGATTGACAATCATCCCAGTAAATGGATGGGATAAGGTTCCCCATGAAGGAAGTGTGCACAGCCACAGGGGAGAACCCCAACTCACTGCACACGCAAAGGCCTTATCAAGGCCCAGAAAGGACTTACTTTGCTCTGAGGCTGCTCAGGTCATTGCTTGGGCTAACCAGGGTTTTGCATTTCTCAAGGAGGTTGTTTGTGACTGGTGTGCCAGAGTGCAGGGCCTCAAAGTGCTGGCAGAGCTTGTTCAGCTCTGAACAGATGTCCAGGAACATGAGCAGAATGCGCCTGTCTGTGGAGTTGTTACAGTAGTGTTCCGTGTAGTTCTGCACCTGTAAAGGCCAGTCTGACATGAGCTGGGGATATGCCAACCCCCACTGGAGCACCCTCCCGTGTTCATGAGGGAGATGCCAATCACATTTCGGCATTCTGGTGTACAGACAACAGTTAACATTGGTGTGTTCCAGGCACTGTGCAAAATGTTCAGTCTCACTCCTCTCTAAACCCTATACATTGGGTAGGTACTTTCTTAAAATCCTTATTTTACAGATTAGTACCCTGAATACTGGAGATTCAGAGGTGAAATGACCTGCTGGGGCACCAATGGAAGTGACTTAGCTGAATGTGTCTCCCAGCTCAGTGGCTCTGGGCCCATCCCCTGCACCATCCCGCGCTGTGATCCTGAGTCAGCCACCACCTAAAGCAAAAGGGGTTGAGTCCCAACTTTCATACCACAGTCCCACTGTGAGTACCCCCTTAAGAACTGTTGTGTTGGGCCGCCCTTAGCAAGGAGGAAACAAGGGGCAAGAAACAGCTTTAGCTGTATTGCATTTATAAGAGAAAGGAGGGAGAGGTGGATAAGTGGGGTGGGGGACAGGGTGATCCACAGGAGAAAAAAGTCCCCACCACACACCATACTCAAAAATCAACTCTAGGAATGTTAGGAGCTTAAATGCCAAAAATAAGACTTGAATGTGTTTAGAAGATGTGAACCTTTCTCAAAGAAGACATACAAGGATGCTAAGAATATTGATTCTCTGATCTACTTTCAACTCTTTTCCTTGCTGGCTGGGGGCGGGGGGTCCTCCCTGGGTGGGAGTCTTTCTCCAGTTACCTGATACCACCCAGTGACTGCATCTGAGGCCAGGCCAGGCAGGAGGCCTGTGCTCCTGCTGGGAGGGAATGGGTTGGGTCCAGGTTCCATTTACTTACCACTCATTCCATAGCCAACTAGCTCTCACCAAGATCTGATGATGGGAGGGGTATCACTGCCTCCCCAAGTACCCAGAACCTTCTCAGGCTGCAGTTTCCCTGTTGCTAAGGGATGTCTTCCTGAATGGTCTGAAGTGGTTCCTCCCCAGCTTTGTCAGGGGAGAGGCTCTTATCCACAGCTGCATGGGCACCTGTGGCGGGCAGGGTGCTGCAGCATGTGGTAACCACAGCAGAGCTGTCACTAGGTGTGTGCAGGCAGCCTTTGGACACCTGGCTCAGGGAGGGCAAGTGGGGCTAAGACCCAGCACTGGAGACGGGGAGTCAGAGCACAGGGCCGGGGTTCACAGGAGCCTCTGATGAGACTAGGCAGAAAGGCCACTCCTGCAAGTCTCACAGCTCAGGTGCAGACACCAAGGCAGGTGGGACTTCAGCTACTTTTGGAGATTGAAAACCTGTCCAGTGCCCTTAGAAAGCCAAGCTCCTGAGGGATGTCCAGCTGATGCACATGCATCAGCTCAGGGTCAAGAGCGAAGACATTTGGCAAAGATTGTTATTCCTCTCTGGATGTTAACCATTTTTCAAGTTAAAAAATGGAGGTGGGGGTGGGCATGAATTGTACAAAAATCAGGAAAAAAAATGTTTTGTGTCACCAAGGACTGCCTGTTCTCTGTGGCCCTATTTCCCCTTAGCTGTTCTGAGTCCAGTACCCACTCACACCCATCTTGACCAGCAGCTGTGCTTCAGCAAGCTGACTCCCTCACAGTGACTGCTCTATAGACCAGGCCTGGCCTATGGGTGTGGCTCAGGCCCCTAAGTTCGTGGTTAGCCTCCAAGTTCTGTGGAGCAAACTGGACAACAACTAGCCCTCAAGGGACTAGAGTTAAATAAAAACACCTGCAGAAGTGACTAGCAGTATGCTTGGCCTGCCGCAATTTGTCAGTCCCCTGCAGAATGTGGTGACAAGGACCACATCCATCTTGATCACCAGTAAAGCTCCACTGCTCAGCCCCCAGTGCTTACTGTGGGCCAACCTTGGGCTGAGAGTTTCCCATGATGGTTTCACCAGATAACTGAGGCTTAGTGAGGTAAGTAACCCAAGGTCACAGAGGTGGCAGGTGGACCTTGTCCTTGGCTGGCTGAGTCTGGTAGGGGAGGAATGAAGGGAACTTGTTCCATCAGTTAGGATCAGTTAGGATTCAGGCCATGAGCTTCCCTTCCCTGGACTCTTTCAGGTGTGGACAGTGGACTGGGGAGCGCCCTGTGACCCATGTCAGGCCCTGCCAGGTGCCACCTGTCCAATGCTGGAGATGGGCCGGATCTTGTCATGTGCATTCTCCCTGCAGTGCTCCAGAGCTGCAATAAAGGTGAACTGCTGCTGTTGGAACAGCTTGTACTTCTGCTCAATGCCACGGAGGGTCTCTTTGACCTCATTCATGGTTGTCCTCTGTGGTCACTTATAGGACAGGCGAGATCTACGGAGAGGAAGAGAGCCATGAGGCCTCAGGGGCCAGAACGAGGCGCCAGCTCCAGAGGGAGGGAGGGGTTCTCTGGAGAGGATACCCACCCGTGGCTCTATGGGCAGTACCCTGTTGAGCCTATCCCCACAGCCCCAGGGATAGGGACTATTTCATCCCTGCTTTATGAGGAAGGGAATCAGGGTCCCAGGAGACTACACTTGCTCAGGATCTCCCAGGTTATCCATGACAGTGCTAAACCTGACCCTTGTCCATGGGACAGTCTACCATGAAATGTGACTTCCTTCCCTCAAGACAGTGTCTCTTCCTTGGCTTCTGCAGACTGAGTGTCTTAATGCACACACACACACATGCACACAGCCTCCAGGACCTCCCCGTGGTGCCAGCACAACCTGGGAATCCAGGGATATACCCACAGGAAGAAGAAACAGCAGAACACCAGTTAAGACCAAATGACTTTAAGACACCAGCCACCATACAGGTGGAAGAGTGGGAATTCTGCAGGCTAGCTGGGAAGGGTCTGTGCTGGGTTGTCCAGTGTGAGAAGTTGCAAGTCTCCCTGCTCTGTACTTGGGCCAGGAGCCCTAGTCTCAGTCCACGTGACACGCAGGCCTGGCCTTGAGTGGGAACATTAACTGCAGGAATGCTCTTGTGGTTCCTGGTGTGATGCAGGTGGCCCACGAGCTTCTAGAATCCCTCGTGAGCAGAAAGGGCAGAGGGTTCTGTACTCTCTGACTTCTGTTTTTCTAAGCCTGTGTAAAATGTTGCAGAACACAGACATACAGAATGTTAAGAGCTGGAAGGGTCAGCAGGCCAACTCCCCTTGACTTGTGGGATGGAAAGGAGGCCCAGAGACAAGGGATTTGCCCAGAGTGTCAAAACAAGTCTGGGCCAGAGACACCCCTGGCTCCACACTTCCCGATTAACCAACATCTTCACTCCTGCCACATGTGGCTGTACCTTCACTGTCACCAGGTGCACGGACTCCAGCATGCCAGCCTGTGCTTCATGAGTGGGGGATCAGAGGAGCCTGCACCAAGGTAGGGACCAAGCAAGGTATCCCAAGTGGAAGGAGCAGGAACATAGCAAGGACGGGTGAAGAAAGCACACTGCCACCTTCCAGGCAGGCCTCAGGTGGAGGACTGAAGACAGGTGGATCTGGGAAACATTTCTTCCTTCCTGTCCCCCTTGGCACCCTGAGCACTGAGCAGGGCTTGAGTTGGAAGCACATCTCTATGGCAAGAGGAGATGGCAGCAGGGAATGAAAGGAAATGCAAGAATGGACAAGATGTCCCACAAAATCATGGTAAACCAGAGAACTCGCAGCCCACTGAGGGTCCTGACATTCGTGCCTCATAAACTTGAACAGGCTACTGCAGGTTCAGGGGACAGTGCCAGCCAGCAGCAGGGAGAGCTACTGCCTGCTGGCAGCTGGTGTGGCCTCATCCAGGGCTAGGCGGCTTCCTTCTCCTCAAGCTCCCCGCACTCAGCACAGCATCTTAAGTGGGGAAGGAAGGGCAGTGGGGTTGGTGACCCACTATTTACCAAACACCTGCCATGTCTTTGGCCCCCTTCGTAGAGGGCAGAAATGGCACACTTGGGCGCACTGGGTTTCTGTGGTCCTTCCTATGAAGTCAGGCTCACCAGGGATGGGACTAGGGTGAGGGGAAGGAGTCAGCTGCCCCCAGGCAAAACTTGAGGGAGAACCAAAAAGTAATCAAGAGAGAAAAATAGTTTTAAAAAGGTGAACACAAAACATCTACAAAGAACAAAATGACAAAATTTTAAGGAAAAACAGGATAGTGCTGAGCCTCCACACTGGAGTCTGTGGCAAAAGGAAGACTTAGGTTAATAGCATCTGACTTTTATTTCAATTTTTTATATTCTAAATGGATTTTAGCATTAATTTTGGTTTTTAGAAATACTGTTAAAAATTTATCTTGGTTATCAAGATTTTTGGTATCCCCTTATGTTTATAGGTTTTAAATTTTTTTTTTTCAGTTGTCAATTGACCTTTCTTTATTTACATATGGTGCTGAGGATGGAGCCCAGGGCCTCACACATGCGAGGCAAGCACTCTGCCAGAGCCACGCCCAGCCCTCCCCTTACATGCTTTGCCAAGACAAGTGCCTTGCTTGCCCCACCCTAATCCAGACTGGAGTTTACTGACGACTCAAAGGGAGGACCTAGGAGAGTCAGTGATGCAGAAGTGGATTTCCAGGGGAAACAGGGAGTGCTCCCGTTCAGCCTGGACTTTACCCACAGTGCTGTCGTTGGGGGTGGTTAAAATGGCCCTGAAGTTACACAGTCCAGGGTTCAAGTCCTGGCTCCATCCCTTTGGCTGGCCTCAGGCAAACTACTCCTCAATGTCCTAACCTGCCATAGGGAGACAGCAAAATTAGCCATCCAGTCTTGGGATGAAACCATGAGGTGACAGGTGTACGGTGTAGACCCTGAGCCTGCAATGTGGTGATACCATCATTGGAGCCACCAGAACTACTGGGATCAAACAGTGTGCACTGCATGCAATGGTAGGGGACTGCCACTACGGTGGTGTGCACCTGGAAAGAATCACCTGCTGAGGGCTTGGCCTGCTGGGGAAGTGGAGGTTGGAACCTGGACTTGGAAGGCAGGCTGGAGAGGTGGGTCTGTGGGCTGGGTTGAGGGATGAGGATCAGGAATATTGTGAGCAAACACAAAAGAGGGGGCAGCAGACAGGGCCAGGCCTGGGATCAGGCTGGGCATACAGAAGAACTGTTGGAGGCTTCTAAGCTAAGGGGGTGAAAGCATGGCAGGCATTTGCTCAGTAGGTCTTCACTCTACCAGACCCTGTCCAGGTGCAGGGCTCTGTAGCATTGGCCAAAGTGGTCTAGCCCCTGCTCTGGAAGAAGCCAGCTGTTAAGAGTAGGAGATCTGGGCCCAGATGAGGACATAAAACTGCTTTGTGGGTATGTGGGAAGGGCAGATGGTATAGTCTGCAGAAGGGACTTTGCAGAGGGTGGGTGTGGTGTGGGGCAAAGGATAGGCATGCTCCAGCCCCAGATCCTGGCTCTCCCTGTCTTCTTAAGAACAGGTGGTCAGGGCTCTAACTAAGCCCTGGGCATGCTTTACCTTGAGTTCTCCCCACAGCCTAGAAACAAGAGGCCACGATTATCCCATCTGGCAGATCAGGAAGCTGAAACCATGCAGCCAGGAAGCGGGCAAGCCTGGGCTTCACCCGCAGCTCTGCCTAGCTTTCTAGTCTGGGCTCTTAACTTGGCTCCCTCGCTGCTGGTTCCTTAGAGACAAACTTGCTACAAATCAGACTGACTGTGGCTGGGGGTGGGGACAAGTGGGGGAGATAGCAAGGACCTGAAAATTACTGGACCCCTTTGAGGGTCAACCACAAGCTAGACCCTGGACCTCACTCCCAATCCCACTTGATTTCCCTTTTACCCACCCCCAAAGCAACGAGGACTAGGATTCCGGGGGCTGTCTTTGTGTCCAACTCCCTGCTATCCTCTTGGGGATTCCTGAGACTGCCAAGTTCTCCAAAGATACAGCAATACCTTGGCTGGTGGCCCCAAGAGCCCCTAAGAGCAAAACTGACTTGGTTCTTGATCCTAGCAACTTGTGACATGCACACCAGGAATGTCAACGAGAAGTGCTGTAATAAGCTATCCAAAGTGATCATCCCTTGAACAAGAGCTCTGCAGCCAAATTAGTGTGGATGAAAGGCAGAGGGTGCAGGCACTTCTGGATCTAGGGGAGAAGGCGAGAAAAAAATGATTACCTGATAGATTTTAGGCTTTAATTGATTTGTATTTTCCCAGGCTGCTAAAGAAGATTAAATCATGGTATGAAAAGCGCCTAGGGCTTAAAATAAATGAGGAGAAAGGCACGTCATTTCAGAAATGTCCAAGAAGCAAACTGAACCTCTCTGCCACAAATTGCAGGCTTGGTTGTTGTGTTCTTTGTTTGGGGGAGGTAGCTTCCTTTTCTTGCCCAGCTGTCTTTGCAGATGGGTTTGACAAGCCCACCAAGATGTGTGCACTTTGAGAAAGGAGTTTTTGGAGAAAAGAGGCAGCACTGCTGGTTTTACTTTGGAGAGTGTCTATGGGCTGGAGTCAGGATGCCTACTTCCAGTTCCGGATCTCCCTCTGCTTTAACCAGTGACCCTGGGAAAGATTTTCCCCCTTTCTGGGCCTCAAATTGTGCATGTGTAAAACGAGGGACTCGTCAGTCTGATCCTCCAATTTCTTACCTGTAAAATGGGAACGACGGCACCTATTTCACACGGCTGTCGCAAAGATAATACTAACTGCAGCCTCCGCGCATCGCGTGCTCACTGCGTACGTGTCTCTGTCCAGGAAAACTTCACTAACCCCCTCCCGGCACCAGGAAGGGAAGGGAGGCACAGAGTAGGCAGCTCGCCCTGCGGAGCCCCCAGCCCGTCGCGCTGCGTCCCGCCCACCCGCTCGGCCCCGAGGTCCCCTTTACCCTTGCTTGTGCTGGACCGGCACAGAGCGCCGAGGCTGGCGGGACTCCGTGGGTGTCTGGGCCCCTGAGGGCGGGGAGGCCCCGCTTAGGGCTTGGGAGGCGGGAGTGGGCGGGGTGGCCGCCGGCGGGGGCGGGCCGCGGCGCGATTGTGACTGCGGGGCGGCGCTCGGGTCACGTGGCCGTCGGGCCGCGCCGGGGGTCGGGAGGTCGGGAAGTTTCCGGCCGCCGCGCGGGCGCCCTCCCGTCCGGAACGCCCGCGCCGCCCTGCAGATGGGGAGGCCGAGGCCGGGAGCGCAGAGCCGGGCGCGGGCAGGGCGGGCGGGGGCGTCGGCGGGGCGCCGGGCTGTCGCGGCCACCCGAGGCCCCGCGGGGGGCGTGGGCGGGGCGTGGGCGCGGCGCGCGCTGATGACGCGGCGGGCGGCGCCTGGAAACGCAGTTGCTAGGCAGCGCGCGCCGCGGCGACATGGACGCTACCACGGCCCCGCACCTCATCCCCCCCGAAATGCCCCAGTACGGGGAGGAGAAGCACGTCTTCGAGCTCATGCAGGTGACCCGAGACCCGCACCGAGGACGCCCGCTGCGGGGCTGAGCGCGGGCGGGCGGGACGCGGCGGCGGCCGGGCCCCGGCGCCTTCGAGGCCCGCGAGCCCCGCGGCGTCCCCGCCGCCCGCGCTCTCGGGCGCAGCTGCGGCGCGCACGCCACGGGGCCGGGGCCGAGCCCGGCTGAGCCAGCCTCCAGCAGACGTGCTTCCCGTGGAAACGGACTGCGGGGCCACGAGGAGCCTGCGAGGCGCGCGCGGTCCAAGAGCCGAGCCACGCGTCGGGCGGCGCAGGGGCGCGGGGCGCTGAGGCCGGGTCTTCGCGCCCTGCCAGGGGACTACCCAGGAAGGCTTTCCGCTGCCCCCTTCCAGCCCTTCCCTACTTGGGTGCTGCCGCCAGGGTTTTGACCATTTCCATTTAAAATTTTTTTGTTTTAAAATAATTTCCAACTTAGGAAATCACAAAATTAATATGGATGCCAGGTGCCAGTGGCACACACCTCCGTAATCCCAGCTTCTTGGAAGGCTGAGGCCGAAGTATCAAAAGTCCCAGGCCGGCCTGAGCAACTTATGAGAGCCTGTCTCAGAATAACATTTTTAAAGGGCTGGAGTGTAGCTCCGAGGCATCACTCCTAGGTTCAGTCCCACAAATAGTATGGAGTTCTGGTCGCTTCACACAGGTTCTCCCAGTGATGACACAACACAGCAGGAGTCCATTATCAAAATCAGAAAACTGATATGGGGCACCATACTGCAGGCTTGGTTTGGCCTTCTTTTATTTTCACCTGCACAAGTGTGTGTGTGTGTGTGTGTGTGTGTGTGTGTGTGTGTGAAATGTATCAGATGTATAGATTCACATAATCACTGCCGCATTCCTGTTTTAAGCATATCTTGAAATCGACTCACTTTTGAAAATTAACCTATTTTGCCTTATCTTAAGCAATCTCTCTGAAATTACAGATTTGATGAGTTTTTCTTAAACACATTAAAATATGCAACTACATCATCATGAGTGAACTGTCTAAAATCATCTCATAACAAAGCCAGTGACAGGCAAACATGGATTTAGTTCATCTGTGTCATTGAAAAGGTGGAGAAGCTGAGGCTCAGAGAAGGGAGGGGACCTGCTGGTGAGACTTGGAGTGGGGCTGGAACCAGGACTTGTCACAAGTCGGTGTTCTTTTTACCACCCCACACTCCTTGTGCCTTCAGGACTGAAGCCCCTTCCCCTTCCCCCTCATCCCACCAGCCTCAGTCCTATCAGCCACAGGTCATTTCTATGCCATTCATTCAAAAACCCTGGCAACTGCTTGCCCTTGACATGTTTGTTCAGTTGAATTAAATGACCAGAGTTTCTGAGGACTATTTCCATACTTGAGTGATAACTATTCTACCCCCTCTGGAAGGACCCAGGTAGTAGCAACCCAGGTACTTGACTGTGTCCCCAAAAACATGCCCTGGGCACCTAATGGGATTACGATGGGCCCTGGGGGTCCATGCAGACAATGAGATCAACAGAACCCATGGCCTGCTGGGATGGTCAGGCAGGCAGGGACAAGGTGAGGCAAGAGCAGGTGTGCAGGGAGCATGGAACAGGTGCGGGCTCCTAGTGCACATGATCAGAAAGGTATGTTCCCATTGAAACCTGAGAACCGAGTAGAAGGTGGCTAGTACAGGAATGAGGAAGAAGCCTTCCAGGCTAAGAAATAGCATCTGCTAAGACCCTGGAGGGGCCAACAGTGCAGGTGCATGGGAGGAGGTTTGTATGGGTAATATAAGGGAACCAGGGAAGAGGGCCTGGGGCAGCCTTCTGAGTCGGGGTGCTGACCCTCCAGGTGCCTCACCACCCAACCCCACTCTTGCCTCTGCTCATGGGCACTTCAGCAGATACCAGCTGGGGCAGTGGCTAGATCCCAGTGGGAAGGAATGTTTGGCCAGGTGCAGTGGAGAGAGCAGCCCATGTCCGGTAGTGGTGGCAGCCAGGGCCCTGTGGATTCTAAGTGCTTCTGTCTGCCCTGTGCCCACAGACCATGCTGGAGCAGCTCCTGATCTACCAGCCCGAGGACCCCATCTCCTTCCTGATCAAGCACTTGCAGCGTGACAATGATAATGGTGAGCACTCGGTGTGCAGCCCCTTGCTCCTCCAGAGTCCCTGACCCACCCTGGGCACAGCAGGAGCCACTCTGTCCTACCTGTGTCTGAAGGGAGCTGGAGCAGGGAGGGGAGGGGCTTTGACAACTTGAAGTGGTTAATTGAAAAATGCCTTCATTTCTTTTGGAGCCCAACTAGTAAAAATTCTCTTGCTAAGTTATTAAAATGCAAACCTCAGAATGGCCCACGGAATCAATTATTAATGCCTCTGCCTGCCCTAGCTGATGTCGCATGTTGGATTTAAGCGCTCTGATCAGTCCTCTTGTCAGGTGTGTTGGTTTCTGTTCTACCTAGACATGCAAGCACTTGGGCTTTTCAGATGGTCTCATTATTGGTGCCAGCTAATGAGTTTCAGGGCTCCCCAAGCCTCGGCCAAGTGCAGGTCAGTCAGGCCCATGGCCAGAGTGCAGAAGCAGGAGGAGGGGCCCGGAGGCCCTGGAGCGAACAGGCCCCTCACTCTATGGTGCTCTGGGTGGGTTTGCCAGGTGGAGGGTTGTGCTCTCCTGAGTGAGCTGTCAGGAGAACCGACGTCCTGGAGCTTTGATGACTCACTGGAGCATGGCTACTTTGAAAAGTCAGTGCTGGTGTGGCTGAGAGGGGCAAGGCCTGATGTGCCCGAGGTGGGGTTCAGACAGCCTCAGGGGAGAAGCAGCACTAAGTTGTTGGAGGGGGAAGGAAGCTCATGACTGCAGTGCCCCATGGCCTTGCGCTGGGCTGGGGAGCATCAGGCGATGGGCTTCTTAGGCCCCAAGCCATTGCATAGACCTCTGCCTCAGGTTCCAAGAGAGCCACCAGTGCACTTTTCTGAGTCTGCATTCAGGCCTGAGTGTCTGGGGCTGGTGAGAGCCCATGTGCCCAGATGGAGGCAGAGCCACGATGGGCCATCCGACTTGCCCTTTGCCCAGCCCCACTGACCAGCCCTGATCGACTGTTCCCCACAGCGACCCTCAGAGGCCTTGCTCCCTGGCTGGTTGTCTCTTACGTGGTGCAGCGGGAGGGTCTGCCCTCAGAAGGCCCAGGCCTTCCCTCACCTCCCTCAGCAGCATTGCTTCATTTCCCGGAGGAAGACGTTGCCTGCCTCTCCCTACCCTTGGGCAGAGCTGGAGCTGCATCGCTGAGCTCCGCCTGTTACTCCAGCGCTGCTGGCAGCACTGCTGCCCAGGTTCACTGTCCCGGGCCACCACCACCAACGGCTAAAGCAGGCAGAGGGGCAGTGAAGTCAAGAGGCAGAGCAAGGTGGAAGTAAAAGCAAAGTGCAACTCAAAGGAGAAGGGAGTAGGAGCCAGGCTGAAGTAAGAGGGGTTGAGCCAAGTGCAGGAGACAGGCGAGCCCCTCCGCGTTCCGCCTCAGGTCTGCAGCCTCAGGTCACTGTCTCCAGAGTAGGAAGTGACAGTGGGGTCCTTGCCCTCGCTTGGTGTCAGTCTCCCTCTGTGTGGAATGGCTGTGTTCAGTGAGTTGTGACGGGGGCCAAGAAGCTCTGACCTGGTCCTTGGTGGCTAGTCATTGACAACTGAGGGGATGACAAGGCCATGTGCTTCTGTAGGGGACAACCTTGGGGGCTGTGGTGTTC
Source organism: Sciurus vulgaris (assembly GCF_902686455.1). Lineage (NCBI taxonomy): Eukaryota > Metazoa > Chordata > Mammalia > Rodentia > Sciuridae > Sciurus > Sciurus vulgaris. The sequence goes on along the minus strand of NC_136476.1, from coordinate 87,111,128 downwards.
AACTTTTGTTGGTGAAGAGCTCAATGAGATTTTTCTAGATTAAAAGTTGTGCTTGATGCTGAACACCCGGGGTTGTGCTGGCATTTCCTACCTGTCCCGCCTGGGACCTGTGAGCCCTGCTCTGTGTTCTGAAGCCACTAGCCTCCAGGTTTTGCTAGGCCCTGGCCTAGAAGCTTGAGAGTCTGAACCCTAAGGCCACCCTTTCCTCACGTTTCCATCTTGCTCCTCTGCCTGGGGATTTGTTTCAGTGTCACACTGCCGAATTGGGACTTTTAAGTCCCAGTATCATTCTGGTTTGGACGCAGCTGCTGTTGGCAGGACAAGCACCTCCTCTCTTCGTGATGGCCCCCTTGCCAGCCCCTCATCACAGGGGTCTTGGCTTTCCAAAGGCAGCCCTCCATGGAGCCCCTGCTCCTTCCTCCTGGTTGCCTTCACTCTCAGGCAGAGGAAAAGAATCCAGACCCGCTGTTTGGCTCCTAGCCACGGATGCCTCCATCTGCCCTCCAAGCTTTCCAGCCCACTGGTTCCCAGGTGTGGTCACTGGGTCCTGGTAGCATTGTTTGGGGGTTAACTTGTTCCCTCAGCCTTCCCCACAACTCGTAGCCCTTGGGCTGGCAGCTCTTGTGGATGCTGAGATGTTCTGTCTGTGGGCTTCCCTCTTCTTGCCCAAGCTGCACACAACTGAAGCCACAGCCTAGGAGGAGGGCAGGTGGGGTGCCACTTGCTTTTGTGGCTTTTCTAAGAGTTGCCTGGACTCAGTTCAAGTCGTCCCTGTTGTGTTCTAGAAGAGTGCAGGAGGCTCAGTGGGGTCCCATGACATCCAACAAACATTTCCAGTGTCCTAGATAGTTATGGGATTAGCAGGTCTCCTTCTGGCCAGGCAGTGACCTGTGTTAACTGGAGCTAGGACCTCAACCCTCTGCCTGCCTAACTTGGACACATGTGACACTGGCGTGGCTGGGGCAGCAGGAGGGGATCTGGACTCATTCTGCCCCTTGAGTGTGCACAGGAGGGAGGGGAGGGAGCCACAGCAGGGCTGGCAGCCCCTTCGCCACGAGAAGAGCAGATTTAGTACAAAGTGAGCATTTACAGTGGCCCTGGGCAATATTAGAGCCGGCGCTGGTGAAGGTAATGGTGTGTTTCGTCTCCTATCAAACGTTTGTCCAGGAAAGCTGTGTATTAGAGCTCAATACCTAAGGGGTTCTTGTGAATTTTAAATCATGCTCCTAGTTAAACCTCAAAAGGCTCTGTGGATGGAAAGGTTCTTTGATTTCCTTTGAAGTGGTTGGAGGAAGTTGATTACTCTTGGCAGTCAAGCAGCCTTTTATGACACTGTTTATAAATAATTACTTATGAGCAGGCTAGAGTTTCAAGGTGTTAGATTTTAAGAACTGAAATTAATCACATAAATGAGTGTGAGAAATTAGGTGGGGAGAAAGGCCGTGGATGTTCCCCTATTAAAGTATTTTCATAGATGTGTACAATTTGGGAGCCACTTACAGAAACCCGGAGGGGGGTCCCCAGCTGTCTTGGGCCCAAGAACTTTGCCAGAACAAATGCACCACGTAGGCGTTGGACTGGTCCCAGAATGCCCTTGGTGCCAGGCGTCGCCCCTCTTCTCAGGCCCCACCAGCCCTGAGCTGGGCGAGGTCTGGCCCGTGTTCTGGGGAACAGCAGAGGCCTGTGCTGAGAGCCCCTTTACAGCAATGGGCATGTTCCCCCACCCCCGGGGGCCAGGCCAGCATTCTCCTCTGACCTGAGCAAGCCTTCACTTCATGGCATAAGGCCACCTCCCTACAGTCCCTCTGTCCAGGCCTTCCATTTGTACCCCAGCTTGTCTCACCTGACTAGGTGTCTCCAAAGCCCCCTCGTTTCTAGACTGGACCCGCAAGTTATGTTCTCCACCTGCTGTGACTTTCTCACCCAAGTAGAGGGCCCTTCGAGGACTTTCCCCAACTTACAGGCCCAGAGAGAGAATGGGCCCCCGAGTCCCTGTCCTGGCTCCCACCCCAGATGTTGGAAGTGCCTTCTGGGCTTCCGTGATGGCTGCGATCTGGGCCTGTAGCCTCAGTTGCCCTTGTCACATGAGCCTCTCCCTGGGGGCTCCGCCAGTCCTGGTTCTGGGCAGCAGTGGTAGTGTGGAGCCTGTGGCCGCTCACCCGTGTCGGCATCATGGGCACAGGCTGTGGTGTGGAGTTCCTGGCACAGTCAGGCTCTTACCCCTGGACCATTTGGAGGCCTTAGTTGGCAGGCAGCCCTGGGCCTGCTCCCAGCCTGCACAGGACTCTCCCGGTCACACTGGTCTTTGACTAAACCCTTTTTCTGCTTCACTCAGTCACCTCTGACTGGCAGAGGGAGTCCTTTGTAAGGTGGCAATAATGGTGATGACAAGGGTGAAAGACACTCGTGATTACAGAGACAGCCAAGGGGACCCCCATGGGTGCTGCAGGGTGAGCAGCTCCCGTGGGGAAGGCAAAGGGGATGAGCCTTGGTACCCACCCTCAGGGAGCAGCTGCTCCCTGGTGACAGCCAGGTGGCCGCATTCCTGCTGGGGACGAAGCTCTCCAAGGTGAAAGGTGAGTCACTGCACGCTTGGTCAAGAGCCCCCAGCAGGAGAACCAGGACAGAAGGAGACGTTGGGGGCCCAAGGGCTGCTGGTGGGTAGGAGCAAGGAGGACATTCCCGATAGGGCAGTGACAAGTGACAAGTGAGGAGTGTGAAGAGACATCTGCAGGAAGAATGAGAAAGGCCACAGTGCCCCAGATCCAGGAGGGACTGTTGATTCTTTGCCCCAGCTAGGTAAGGCTCTGGATGGGAGGCCAGCCTCCTCACAGCCTTCGGCCAGAAGAGTATTGCAAGCTATGTGGGCAGAATGTGTTTGACTTGAAGAGAAGAGTGTCCCCCATGGTTTGCTGAGTGGCAGCACTGCAGTACTCCTGGGCAGGAGCCAGGCTGTAGGAGGTGCCCGGGCTGCCCTGTCCCTGGCTTCCACGCCCCTCGTTCACATTGCCACCGGCAGGAAGCACGGTGGGCTTCAAGAAGCAGTCACCTCCACTCCAACATCAGGGCCTAGTGGGCCAGCTTTGTAAATATACAGAGGTGTACAAAACCTCAGGGGGGTGAAAGCAGTTTGTTACGGACACCTAAAAGTCAAGCAGCAGCAGAAAGCCATGTCCTGGGGAGAGAGTACTTCCCTGCTGGAGGCCAGAGCCCAGAGGCTGCTCAACCCCATTCCCAGCTGGTCAGTCACCCATCCTGCTTGTCTCAGCAGCCTCCAGCCCAGAGTGAAGAGTGCTCTGGAGTGTCTGCACAGTGGATCAGTGAATCATCTTGAACTTGCCTCCTTTCCCCTGAAAATGTGAAGTGCCATGAACAAAACTCTGTTTAAACCCAAGCAGCCTGGCAGGGCACAGCAGTGCTGACCATTAAATTGCTGGCCAAGAGGAAACCATCTAGCTCCTTCTCTGTCTATCCCCAAAGTAGGTCCTACACATCCCTCTGCACGGTTGAGATGCCCTCCCGCTGGCCTGGCAGGAACGGGCTCTTTGTGTAGACAGAGGCTCGGCGAGTTGGAGCAGTGTTCCTCTGCCCTGCGGGTCAGGGCCTCGCTAAGATGACTCACTTAAGTGGGGGGAGGCAACGTAATCAAGAAGGTTCTCAGCGAGAAGCTTCTGCAGGTTTGTCTGTCCAGACTGTGTCCCGTTTCTGCCGCTTGATTCCAGCGCGCATGCCCGCCTGCTCCCCTCCAATGGTGGTCTTCGCTCCTGATCTTCAGCACCTGCTCCCCAGTGTGGGAGCCGCTCTAGGAATCCTGCAGGGCCAAGAACATTCCAGAGCCAGGGCTATGGCGACAAATGAGCTGCCAGTTTCTTCCATTTGCATAGAAATGCCCATATTTGAAAACAAAGACTTTCCTGTCTTGGGTTTTATAAATCTGGCCCAGGCATTCCAGGCCTTTTTCCATTATTCTCCTCTATAAAATGACGGGGAATACAATTTGCTAAGTAAAAAGGCATAAATATAAAAAGAGCTTTGAAGGTCGATTTACATAAAATACAACTTTATTTGAGAGAGTGTCCCTGAGACAAAGTCCCTGTTTAAAATGCTTTATGGTGTTTGAAGTCCCAATTGTTCTCGATATTTATTAGTTCGGCAAACAAGTTACCGTGTCCAGGTCCCCATGGAGATAGAAAAATAAACCATCTCAGTGATCACTTACCTCTCTAAACACAGAGAATATGTTCTATGGTGCGAGCGTCTCTGAGCCACTGGGTTACAAATGACCGTGTCACCAGCAGAAATGAAATCTGGGGAGGAGAGAGATAAATACACCCAGCGCGCCACGGGCATGGGAGGCCGCTTGTCTTCCAGAGTGGTGACATTCAGGTCTTTTTATTCCACAGTGCCGAAGATTGTGATATTAGGTCCGCCCGCCTCGGGGAAAACAACTATCGTAAGTGTGTCATGTTAAGCGCTGGGGCTCTGCCATCTCTCATTTGCGCTCCGGCAGGAAGGAGCCCAGGCCTCAGTGGCGTGTCAGCGTAGCAGGGCCGTTCTTCTTCTTTGCCTTCTCTTCCTTCTTGTTTCCTTGTTACAAAGCACACGTGTGTTCTTGATGGAAACCTAGGAAACACAAAAATATCGTCCCCCCTCCACCCAGGGACAAGCAGACTTCAACATTTTGGGATGCACCTTCCAGAGTGTTCTCACGCCTACATGAATGCTATCTTTTTCTTTTTATATACTCTTACTTGTAGATGGACAACAATACCTTTCCGCTATTCATTTATTTTTATGTAGTGCTGTGGATTAAACCCAGTGCCTCATACGTGCTAGGCAAGTGCTGTACCACTGAGCCATGACCCCAGCCCTGTGAATACTATCTTTGCACATCCTTAGCTGTAGCCTAGGAGACATTTCAAGAAGTAAGAGTGTTTGGTCTTAAGATTCAGCCTTAAAATTTTAATTATGAAATATTTCAAACAATCAGAAAAGCACAGAACTAATTCATAGGTATGCATGTGCCCAACTCCAGATCTTACACAAGCTTATCATTTTTCTATCTTTTCTTTGGTCTCTCTCCATTTTAAGGAAACTACAACTTTGAAGATAATGGGAAATAGCTCAGCCCTCCCCGCCTCACCTCACCGACTCCCTCCCCCAAGGCAAACGCTGACCCGAAGCTGCTGTGCTTCATTTCACCTATGGCTTCAATCTTCAGGTCCACTTTTTTTAATAAATATATATATTTTTAGTTGGCCATGGACCTTTATTTAATTTATTTATTTATATGTGGTGCTGAGAATTGAACCCAGGGCCTCATACATGCCAGTCAAGTGCCCTACCACTGAGCCAAAACCCCAGCCCCTTTTTTAAGTGCCACAAACGTGTTGAAATTTGAGTCGTGAGGTAGGACACTTTCCTCCTCCTAAAAGCTTGTTGGTGAACAGCAGCGAGCTGTCCCAGGGGCCAACTCATGGCCCTGTGCACCCCTCATGGACTGGAATCCTAGGGCGGCCTGTTGCCAGTTAACTGGCACCTGAATTCCAAAAAGGAGTCACGCTGGCCGATCTTTATGCAGAGCACCCTCGTCTGCTCTGGCTTTGGAGTCGCACAGCTGCTCCTTCTGTCCAGCTGTCAGCCCACCCTCTGTCCCTGTCTAGTTTGTCTCTGGCTCCTCAGCATCAGGCTGCCAGTTTCTATTCCTTTCCACGGCCCACTCCCCGAACCCAACCTCTCTCGCCGATTTGCTTTAGAAACTGGGGCTCCCAGGCCCACGGGTCATTAGCATTATCAGGGTGCTTTGAAAAAATGCCAGTTCCTAGGTTTCCCTATGGATCGACTTCACCAGAATCTCCCAGGGCAGGGCTCAGAAAACCAGTTGGAAAAGGCTCCCAGGCAGATTTTGACATAGGGCCCTTGAGTGACAGTCTGCATTTAGACAAGCATTGCACCTCTCTTCTGAGCTGAGTGTTCAAGGAGAGGCTAGATGCTCAGGGGAGGGTTTCCCTTTGGGAAAGGGCTTCTGTCCTGTTACCTTCAGGGCCATCCTGGCCTCAGTCTGGCCCTTCTCGGATCACTAGGAGGGATTTGCTGGTCAGAGCAGACTCAGAGTGCAGAGGCCTTCCTTTATCAAGTCCCTATAAGGTTGAGGCCATCAAGTTTGTCCCTCTGAAGAATCAGGTTCTGGCAGGTGGCAGCTGGCGTTGAGGCTCAGGCCTCGGGTGAACGCACCATGCCCGCCCTGAGCACAAGTGTGACTGCAGACGCAGAGATCACTGTAAATTGCAGGCAGGGCTCTTGCCCCGCATCGTCCCTGGTGCGTCCTAGCAGGAGGGGCAGGGAGAGTTAAGGTCCACACCAGCCCAGAGGACTGGGAGGGTCTTCAGAATCATCCTGGTGCTGAAATGGGTGCCAGCATTATTTTGGTGCTGAGAACATTTTAATGCATCATTATGCCTTAACATGCATTTCTGGTAGGCCCTGCATCACAGTCATCAATGAGCTCATGAAAATGTCATGTCCCTGTGTTTAAGAAAGAAATGAACAGCGAGTGGGGGCTGTGACCATATTTTTGTCCCCACCTTTCCTGGCCTAACCCTTCCTTGAATTAAAAACGTGTGGCCCACAGAAAGGCAGGCCAAGGGCAGCAAGGGCCTCCCTGTCAGTAGGTAGGTTTCCAGCTTCCCGAGGAGTCAGTGGCTGGAGCAGGTGCATATAAGCAGGAATCAGGCTGACAGGGACTTCGCAGGGTGCCACCCCTTGGAGCATCAGCCCAGTCACAAATACTGATACCTCCCCACAGCTGGCCTTTTCTGGTAGAATCTCGAAGGAGCGGGGCATTGAATAGAAGGACTCTCAAGGTATTCACTGTGCTCGCTCAAGCTTTCTTTGCTACTTTCCTTCCTTCAGGCAATGTGGCTTTGCAAACACCTGAATAGCAATCTCCTCACCAGGGACAACTTAACAGAAAGAAAATCTTCCTCTGTGGCCACTGAAGCCAGAAAACATTACCAGAAATTCAAGGTAGGCTTGGCCCTGAGTGCAGGGGCTGGGACAGAGTGACAGCCTTCCCAGCACCCCTTCACCTTCACCCCTCTCTGTGCCCAGCCAGTTTCCATTTCCTTTTGGATTGAGAGGGGTGAAGTCAGACACAGGCGAGCTGTGATGGAGGGGATGGTTGGAACCAGGTCCAGCGTCCTGGTGGGGAAGTGGCATGATGGAGCGAGGAGTACTGTTCTGTCCTGATGGTCCAGACTTGCTCCTTTGCTTCTTAGGTCAGCCAAGCAAAGAGATTAGAGGCAAAGCAGTGGTCTCCATCTTGCAGATGGTGGACCTTGTGGCCTACCCAGGGTCACAGGGCTGAGCTGGGCTGTGGGTGGAAAGGGCATCAGCACGTTCAGCTGACTGAAAGCTCCCGAGCTGGGCCTGAGGGGCATTTTCCTGTGGCACAGTGTCCACCCTCAGGGCCAGGTAGCTCCCACCTACTCTGTCTCTTTCACGGATATCATGGGAGTGTCCTATGGGGACTAGACATGCTGTTTCCAGCCCCCGCCAGCCCCATACTTGCCCCACACCTTTTAAAGGGAACCATGGGGCTTGGGCATGTCAGTTTCTCTTCAGTTCAAACAGAAAGTCTTTCTTCAGGATCCCCTTGGAGCATGAAGCAGGGCCCTCCTGTCCTGGCGATCTTCCCAAGACCTGCTTCCCTGCTTGTAAGGGGACCCGGCGCAGGGGAAAGGAGCCTGGTGTCTCAGGGTTCAGCGTGTGCTGGGCTCTCCAGGCCTTTCCCCTGGCCTCCTGGTCTGCCTGCAGGTTCAGGCCACTACTGGACCCCTCGGCCCTTCCATAACTTAAAATCCAGAGCGTGGGGATCCTGCGTGTGCATCAGCCCATGTGCTAAATGCCAGCCAGACGCAGCCAGCTGTGACACTCACACCTGAGACAGAAACGTGATGTTTGATGGCATCTTCAAGCCAAACTTCTAGACCTCATCAGGCCAAAGGACACTTGTGTCAATAGTGCACTTCAAGTTGAGTGTAACAGATAAAGACAGTTGCCAAAAATCTGACAAAAGTGGAGAGTTGAGGGTGTGATGGGGGTGGGGTTCCGGGGACACTGTCCCTGGTGCCGACAGGTGCTTATCCTGCATGGTGGTTGGTTCAACTCTGTCCAGGCCTGACCGCCAGTGGGCGAGACCTCGGATCGCCCTGCTGTCTCTGTCTTCATCCAGTGGCAAGGTCATTTCCACACGTTCCTGTGGCCTCTGTTGCTCGAAGAATTTGGGAGTGGTTTCCAGGCCTTGGGGGCCACCTGTGAGTGGTGGCTTGCAGGACACCTCTCCTGGCCCAGTCCCTGGCTGCAGGTGGCAGGAATGCACCCGGGCTGCTCGGAGCAGAAAGGTGGACCTGAAGGGGTCGTTGACTCCTGGGACGTGACTCAGCAGCCAGGAGTGGAACCTGGGCCTCTCTTGGCCTCTGGGGCACGTGTCTCTTACCCATTCTCTGCAGCCCCCCCCCCCCCCCCGTGTTTCTTATCTGTAGTCTTGTCACTCGTGACCACCACTCTGTCCCAGCTCTTGCGTCTTCTGTTCAAAGTGCCCCCAGAGGCAGCACTGAGGCCCCATTCTCAGGAAAGATCTGCCCCAGTTGGCTGGTCAGGTGTCCCAGGAACAGTCAGCTTTGGTGGGGGGGCAGAGAGGGCTGCATGAAGCCCTGGCACAGGGACATGGCTGTGAGTCTCAGGCTGGGGGAGGGCTGTGCTCAGAGATGCAGGGTGGTGAGGCAGACCCCGGGCCCAAGTTGTCCTATGACAGCAATTTGATGGGAAAGAAGGAAGACCTCACTCAGGAAGATCCGTCACCCACTGTTCCCAAGGCGCCCCACAGTCCTGGGGGACAGAGCTTCAGGAACACCTGCCCTTGGGGTTAGGAATGCGGTTTGGGAACGTGGCTCTGCCAGACCCTGCTTCTCCACGGTGGGGAGGTGGCTCATTTCTAGGCTGCAGATGCCTTATTAGGTTCACAAAATTCCACCAAGAGGAGGAAGTTCAGGAAATTCCTCCTGGGCTTCGTTACGCTAATTACCAGCACATTTCAGACCTCATCCGAGTGCTTCCCAGGGTGTCTTGTTGGGGTTCCTGGCTCAGAAGCAAGGGCGGAGGGGAAGATGAAAGCCAAGGTCGAGGCCTGATCAGGCGGCAGCCGGTGCTGCAGAGCGGGGAGGGAGCGCTGAGCCGCCCCTTGCTGCAGAGGGCCGCCCGGACGAGGCCTCTCATTGAACATCTCCTGCGCACTGACTGCTGACTTGAGTCTTTGAGGCTCTGCTCCGTTTGCAAGCACGATGATACCTCAAAAACCTCCTCTTCTGCTCGTGGCTCTGCCCTCCCCGGCCGCTTCTCACCTTGCCAATACGTTTCCCTCTTAGGCTTTTCCAGATGGCTCCTGAACTGCCTCCTAATTGCCCCCATATGCTGAGCACAGCTCTCAGTGCTGGGGAAGAGGAATTCCTCCCTGCCCCTGGTGTGTCTGGCCACAGGGAGACCAGCAGCGCTGCACACTAAGCACGCGCCAGGGGCTGGGCGCCAGCAGGCCTTCTACCCACCAGTCGGTGGCAGCTTGGTTGGCTAATGGATTTAGATCGATTCTGAACCACCTCCGAAGGCCTGGGCCCTGGCTGGGACTGAGGAGTGTAGGGCTGTGAGGCCCAGGGTGCCCTGGGGCCACGTGCAGTCATGCCAAGAAAAGCACACAAGGGACAGTCCTCCCAAAAGTGCTGAGCAGTTATGGGGAATAGGCCACTGGTTCTTGCTTCTGAGTCCTGCTGCTGTCCCCCTCACTGCTGGCCACCCTCTCCAGCCAGCCTGCTACTCCCTTCCTGGACCAGGCTGAGCTGAGGTGTGAAGCCCTGGGTTCCTCTCTCCTGTCCTTCCCTCCACCAAGCACTGGGGGCAGTAGAGAGGGACAGGCCTGGGCTGGAGACTTGGGGCAGAGGAAGGCGGGCCACCTAGATAAACCCGTGAACAGGCTCTTCGGGCTCCCTTCTTCCTTTGAAGTCACCAGCCTTCCCCTGCCCTGGTGGGCCTGGCCAGGTGCTACATCATGGCCTCTGTTGTCTTCCTTCAAAGATTCTGTCCCCTCCGTCTTCTCATCCCCTGTCCCTGAAATCTCCCTTCCAGATTCTAGGGGACAGGCCTGCCAGCTCCTGCTGCTCTGGCAGCTCTAAGCAGCTGCAGAGACTTTGAGAGAGTCATCTAATGAATTCTCTGAGCTCCAGTACCTCCCCTGCAGGAGCCCTTTTAGGGAAAGGGTGGGAAGGGAGAGACCAGACACCTTAGCTTTCCCCCCACTTCACCCCTGAACTTGATATTGCAGATCAGAATGCCTGTGGCTTCTGAGCACACGTCACCCATCATGGTGACACAGGGACATTAGGGTCCCTGAGAATAGGTTCTGGTGTTAGGTGACACAGGCTCATGTCAAGCCAGTGTGAAGAAGCCAGGCTTGGACCAGTGAGGTGGCCGGGGGCAGAGCCTTCTTCCAGGGAGGGCCGCGCCCCTGCCCGGCTGGGGCGAGCACAGCCCACCCTGTCCTTGGGCAAGGAGGCAGTGGGTGTGTTCCCCTCAGAGCAGGGAGCCCAGAGGCCCAGTGTACCCGGGCCAGGCCTTCTCTGTGACCAGAAGTGGCTTCACCAGGCGCTGTCCACTTGTCCCTCGTGCTCCTTCAAATCCAGGCTTTGAGGGGCTGGATTGGGAGAGCAGCACAGAGCTCAGGCGGAGGGAGCCGACTCCTGCAAAGACATCTTGGCAGGGCTTCAGGAAGCGGCCCGAAAGCCCCCACTGCTGACGTGACACATCAAAGCTGGCATCGAGACAGCAGAGCGGCAGCGACAGTGGGGGGCACTTGGATGGGCCTTGCTCAAAGCCGCAGGCCTCTTCCTGTGGCGAGGGCTGCAGGGGGTGCCGCGCCCCGCCCGACCTGCTGCCTTTCAACCCCAGTTCTTTGACTGGTTGCACCCCACTGTGTCCTCGACTGGCACCCTCCTGCGCCCTGACTGGCGTCCCCCTGTGTCCTGTCCGTGTTGGAATTCTGCCGCCTGAGTGGGTGTTGTCAGGGAAGAAGACAGCCTCAGGATGGAACCAGCTCCAACGGGTTGGGAGGGGGCCTGAAGGGCCAGGAGGGGGTGGGGGAACGGGCAGGACTGCCTTCCGTGCTCCCCACAACCTGGGAGGCTTCCCCGGACACCTGGGATCTGTGGGCACTGGCGAAAGACACTTCCCTGTCCCTCAGCCCTCCCTGGGCCTAGGTGTTCTCCAGGTGACATCCTGCATCCCGGCCTCCACATCACCTGAGGGCCTGTGGGGATGTGGGTCCTCAGCTCCGCTCAGACCTCAGGACCCATCTGCAGGGTGGGCCAGCAAACCCTCCCACCAGGCTGTTGCTCAGAGCCACTGGCTTAAGCAAGAACGGGGGCGCAGGCTGGGGTGGGGGCTCACAGTCTCATAAGGACACAGGGTCTGGAGAGAGGGAGCAGCCAGGCCTGGCGCGGGCCTGGGCCATCCCTGCCTCCCCTTGCTCTCCCACTTGTCTTTTGCTATCTGCTTCTTGAAAATCATGGTGGCCCCATGCTTTCCAGGTGAACACATTGCAAAGCCAACTCCCAGGAGAGCTGCTCCCTCCCTTATGCTCTTATTATCTGCTCTCTCTCTCTCTCTCTTCCTCTCTCTCTCTCTCTCTCTCTCTCTCTCTCTCTCTCTCTCTCTCTCTCTCTCTCTCTTATTTTTCCCTCCAATTCCACATTCCTAGAAAGCTGCCCTGGGGTAAGCTTGGTTCCTCTCTCTTTCTTCATTCCCTCACACTCCTCATGCTTGCAGAGTGGCTGCTCCAGCTCCAGCTCTCACGGCCTCTAGCTTCTGGTCTGGTGGAATAATGATTCCTTCCTCCAGTTACTGTGCTGATGTCCTGGGCCTGGGTGTGAAAATGGGTTGGGAATGGGTTGGAGGCAGCTTCTGAGTAAGTCACACGCCTAGTGTAGAGTGAATCTGAAGGGGAGGTTGACCCCACCAACATAAGAGGGTGACTCCTTAAAGGAAATACAGGGGCTGAATGCATGGGGAAAAAATAAGAGCAAAAGCCGCAGTACTATGACTGATTTCTGTTGGAGAGATAGATGAGTCCTAAGGAGTCTTCAGGAGGTCCAGGCCTGCCCAAGGTCTCCCAGCTGGAGCTGCCATAGCCATTATGTAGCCAAGAGGGAGGAGCCTGCCCAGGGCAGAGTGGGGAGATGAGCCCTCACGCTGAGACGGCTCTCTGTCCTGGGAGAAAGGCTGCAGGATCCCCCAGCCCCGCAGTGCCCAGTGGGCCTCGTGTGCGGAATTCATTTTTACTTCCCGTCCTTTATCAGCGGTGTGGTTGGGAATGGGAGGACATTTTCGGCTCTTGGTGTTCACGACAAGGAGAGGTGACAAGGATCTGGCAGTGGCTCCCTGGAGCCCAGCCCTCCTTGCTTGTCCTGCAGGGAGGAAGGAGAAATGCAGGCGCACCTCAGGTGTGCAGGGTGACACTGGCCACAGGGCCATTCCATCCTCGTCCTGATATTATCTCATTTCATCCCCGTGGCTGCCCTTTGCAGCACATTCTCGTCTCCTTTCCAGATGAAGAGCCTAGGGCCCAGTGCACTGAAGCCCCTCATCCTGGGTCCAGGCCAGTGCGGTGCCCCTCTGGGCTGGTCTTTCCCTACGGTTCTGCTCCCTCTGGCAGCCTCCTCCTAGCGGGGTCTTGCACTGGACCCTTCGACCCCTCCTTCCCAGCACCTGGCTGGCCCTGTGGCCACTTCCCTGAATGTCTTATTCCCCAGGACAGCCCTCACCTCCACCCTCAGATGTCCAGGTCCAGCCTGCTCTTGTCTGGGACCTGTGCACATTGCCCCAGGAGAGTGCCAGAGGCCCCGAGCGTGCAGGGTCGTGCCTGCCTCCACCCCACTCCTCTGCACACGCAGGCGCCCCCTCCCTCCCCAGGGCCTGGGTCAGTCATGCTGTGTGAACCCACTCAACCTGTTCTGCAGGCCCAGAGAGCCTCGTTCCTGGGCGGGAGTGCGCTGGGGGCTGCCCATTCCCCTCACACCACGCACAGAGCTGCCGTGTGCTTGGACCCTTTTCAGCACTGTTTCTATGTCACAGCCTGCTTGAGGAGCCCTGTGACATGCTTTGTCCCCTGGAGGCAGGAGCTGGTCACTCTGACCCTACACATCACTTCTAGAATGTGACCTCTTCTCTAGCATCAGTACAGTGCCACCAGGGCTGCCACGAGCCCTTGGGACACTTGGGAAGCGAAGCAACGGCTCCTCTGCAACGGCCCTGAGCAACGTCCCTGTCTTGGTGAAGAGCGTGAGGCAGACCTCTGCCCTGCACCCTCAGCCAGGAGCTCTGTGTGCCCTCGGCTGCCCCGGCACGGCCCCTCCTACCATACCTGGGGACGAGGTGGCCCCGTGCAGCTTGGGATGTGTGATCTGGGCTGGCCTGGAGGCTCCTGCGGCAGAGCACTGGAGTCTGGGGACACACCAGCTCTCAGGGACTTGGGATCTCAGCGGAAGGGACTCCGGGGAGGGGTTTCCAGGGTATTGGCTGTGGTGTTGGAGGCTTTGTGAGTTCAGATCAGATCTGGTTGTGAAAATCCAGACCTGAACTCTATTGAAGAGAGATCGCTCAGAAGAGGAGAGCCAGTTCCAGCTTCCTGCCCTGGCCCAGCCCTTCCTGCCCCGTTTGTCACTGCCAGGCTGACTAGGCAGGTGGAGAGCGCAGTGCTTCAGAGATGGCTGTGGCTAGATGTCTTGGCTTCAGGCCCTGCCTCTGACCGCCTGGCTTTGACACCCTAGGGACATGCCATAACCTCCCTGAGCCCATCTCCCTTGTCTCTAAAAGAGGGATAAAGACAGTGCAGATTGTACAGGGTTATTGTAGCAAATGATCCCTACTTGCTGCATGAACTAAGGGATTTGAAGCTTGGCTCATTCATCGGTCAGCTGGGCCCCTATGACCTTGACTGCTGGTGCTGGGACAGTGGTCTGTTGGCTGGTACCTGTCCGCCACTTTTCTGGGGATGCCCTTCTTCACAGCACTTGCCGTGTCCCTCATCAGTGTGCCGTCACCAAGGTGCGCCTGGGAAGAGCCTGGGCCCCTCCCCACCCACCCTGTGGGAGGCACCCGGGCAGCAAGACGCAGTCCCTCCCCTGTAGAACCCTGCAGTTTACTGGGGACACAGACACAGCCATGCATTTCTTGCAGTGGGGAGTGCTTGGCAGGCCAGGCAGGCAGCTGCCCTGAGACTGGGGTGGGGTTGGAGTTGCTCAGGCGGAGTGGCTGGGGTCTTCTGAAGGGGCACAGGATAGCACCAGGTGCTTGGTGCAGGGAGAAGGAAGCTCCAGGACGTGGCTGGGTGGCGGAGGCAGGAGGGGCAGGTGGGGGCTGCCAGCTTGGGCCCTCTTGAGCGCCAGGATGCGGGCTGGGGCCTCATGCCCTGTCTTTCTTCCCTCTAGAGAGTTCCCAGCACGCTGCTCATCAGGCTGATCCAACAGCGGCTGACTGAAGAGGACTGCGTCAAGAGGGTGAGACTGCTGTGGGGGCTCTGCTGTCAGGACAAAGGGAGGTGAGGGGACGTGTTCCTCTCCAAGGGCAGGGATGGCCAGACCTGTAGAGAGAAGGCTGTCTGTGAGGTGTTCTTCCTGTGTCGAGCCATGGTGACCAGGCCCCGGAAGGAAAGGCCCAGCCCACTCGGGGGGTCCCAGGAGAGTCCAAGGAAGGGACAGTTACAGAAGCGTGCATGTGGAGGGAGGGGACAAGGCAACAGCGCATGACGTGGAAGCACCCAGGATCACACAGCAGCTGAGAGCTGTTGCATTTTGTCTTACTTTCTTTAAGTAATTCCCTGCCCTGTTTCAGAAAACCTGAGGCCAAAGAAAGAGGCAGACAGATCCCGGATTGCTCAAAATACCACTCATTGGGGACTTAGGGACAGAAGAATGTCCCCGGGGCAGTAGGATAGGGCATCCCTACATCCTGAGGCAAGAGGAAGGGGGTTAAGCAAGCTAGCCAAGGGTGGGCCAGTGGCTGGAACGTACCTGGCTTCCTCAAAATTTCCTCGCATGTTCAACATCAGTTACAGTGCTGCTCAGGCATCAGGGGCTGGCACGACGCTCTCTCCTAAGGATGCTGTCCCACAGTGCTTGGGAGCGTGTCCAGGTCAGGGCATGGGGTGGAGAGAGGAGGCAAAATAGGTTTTGACCAAGATGGCCATGGTCCTGTCAGCTGAACCCTGAGAACTCTGTGTGCCTCTCTCCTTCTGGCACCCAGGGACAGGGCTGTGTTGTCCCACAGGTCCCTGAGGCCCTGGGCTTGTTTTTCTTTCCTCTGCTTCTCTGATCTGATCAAACGTTTGCACCGCACTATTGCCAGGCCCCTGGACTCCCCCCTCTCCTGGGTTCCATTGACAAGCCCATCTGGGGAGTCCTTCCGTTTGGTTGTTGCTCTTCTTGGTTCTGAAGGTTGCTTCAGTTCTCTCTGCTTCTGTTTCTTGGCCGGTCTCTCAACCTTTCATTCCCTCATTAGGTGGGACTTTCTAATAACACCTGCCTTAGGGTCTTTGTCGAGAAGTCGTGCCAGCGGGATTTGGGGTCTGCAGGGGAGGCCAGGAACTCATGGATAACTTTATTTGGCTGCTGCTTTGGTCAGGAGATAGCTTGTCCCCCAATTCCATGTGTTGGGAGCCGGATCCTGGGCGGGGGTCCTTGGGTGAGTGGAGGCACTGTGGAGGGCACAGCTGTCTCTCGTGAGACCCCAGTTCGTTCTTGAGAGGAAGCAGGTATACAGCCCTGGGCCTGGGCCTGGGCCTGGCCCCGTCTCCTGGGCTTTCTGCTTCGAGATGGAGCTCCTTCTTGCAGGGCCCCATTGTCCTCTGTGGGGTGGGGGTGATGCTGTGATTGGTTGGGGCTCAGCAGGGCCTGTGCTAGGCTGTTCAGACTTTCAGCCTCCAGAACTGTGAGCTAAATACAACTTGTTTATTAAGTTATCCTACCTCGGCTGTTGTAGCAACACAAAAATGGATGCACGCATTGCTTTCCTGACCCCTCTCTGGCATCTCCCTGGTAACGACCAGCTCCCTGGTGCACTCCTTGTTGGTTTTCTGGCCAGAAAGCTGAGCTTGTACCTACCCTGCTCTGCTCACGACTCTGTGACTGCGCCCATGTTTGGCCAGGGGGCTGTGGTTGGCCAACCCCTCTTCCAAATATTACATTCACGTGATACAGAAATAGTTCTGCCCTTTCTCTTCAGCTCTACAGAGAACAACCTTCTGCCTCTAGGACGTTAGAAGTGGGGTCCGCCTGGCCATGTGCATTTTAACTAGTTTCCCCCGTCACTTGCTCCCGAGTCCTTAGTTCTCCAATCTGCCCAGTTCACTCAGAGCTTCAGGGCGCCACACTGCCCCGGCTGCCCAGACCTCCCGCACCCCAGCACCCTCCCCCTTACCGCCCTACCTGCAGCAGGGCTGTTCGTCTGCCTCGGGCTCCTCAGCAGTGGGAGGCAGTGTCACATGACCAGAATGAGGCTGACCGTGAGAAGCGGGGTACGGGGCACCACACAGTGCAGGTGAAACCAGGACCCCTCCGTAGACGGGGCAGTGGAGGGCCGCCTCAGCCTGGGTGAGTAGCAGAGGACCAAGGGGGGTCGGACTCCAGACTCGGGTCAGCCAACCTTGGGGAACGCTCCTTGAACTTGACCCCTCATCCACCACCCTTTTAAAGGTCTCCACTTCTTTCATCTGGGAAGCACCCCATCACCTGTCTAAAGGGGGAAGGAGCAGCCTATGGGATTGGAAGTGGGCCACACTTCCCACACAGTGCTCTGAGCTTCCAAGGTTGGCCCTGAGCTTGCCAGGTGGAGCGGAGTCCACACAGCAGGCTGGAGTCCACCAGGTCTGCCTGCCCGTCTTCAGAGCTGAGCAGTCCCCTCTTCCTCAGTGATTGCCAGTCATCACCTCTGGCCAATCTGCAACTGGTGCTGCTCCTCTGGCACGAGTGTCACCAGGGCGCCCAGGACTGGAATCCCGCCTTCAGCTGGGGACTGTTTTTAGAGCACGGCTGGGGGGTGTGGAGGCAGAGCTCTGTGTTAGAGCAGTGCTTAGCGTGCACCAGGCCCTGAGTTTAATCCCAAGCGCCCAGAAAACAAAATAAAATATGATAAAAACAAAACAACAGCACAGCCAGGCACAGTCTTGCACACCAGGCAGAATTTCAGATCGAGTTTGCCCAGGACTTGGGGATCAGGGCTATCGGCTTGAACACTGGTTCTAGACACATGGGCAGGGAGCAATTCTGCCATTACAGCCCCAGAGGTGGCACTTGCCCTGAGCCACTTGCCAACCACTGTCAGCAGCTCTGCCAGGAGGAGTTCCGGTACAGTCCTTGCTTAACGAGGGCAGTGGGACATTTTCTGTTGTGGAAGACCCTCTTGCCCCTCTCAGATTTCCTTTTCTTTTTTATTTATTTATTTATTTGGTGCCCAGGGTTGAACTTAGGGGCACTTAACCACTGAGCCACGTCCCCAGCCCTTTTTATATTTTATTTTGAGCCAGGGTCTTGCTAAATTATTGAGGCTGATTTTGAACTCCCAATCCTCCTGCCTTAGCCTCCTGAACTGCTGCTGGGATCAGATTTCCTTTTAAGGTGCTTAGGAGCCCGGACCACCAGTGGCCCCAGGAACCCCAGTGGGAACACAGTGTCCCAGGCGCTCCTCTCCAGGGGCCCCACAGTCGAGTGTGCTTCCACTGGCTGCCTTGGTGCCACAGAAGCTAGCAGCTGGAGTCCACCTGGTCACTAGAATGCCAAGGACTTGGGGCCCAGGCTGGCGGGAGGGCAAGCAAGGCCAGCTCCTCTGCTAGCCCTCCATGCCCCTTCTAAGCCCTGGGCAGATGGCGAGCTCAGCACTTATCCATGCTCACATATCCCCATCGCATAGACGCAGGGCTGAGGCTGCCCAAGAGCCACACAGTGGGGTGGTGGGGCTGGTCAGCGTGGACTCTGACTCAGCAGGCAGGGATGGCGCTGTGCCTTCTGCGCTGGTGGGCTGGTGGCTGTCTGCTCTTAGGTCCTGCGGCACTCACTGGTTGGCGGCTCTCTCCCACACGTCCCATCCAACCTGACTTGTGCCTCATCTCTGTGGTTACCAAATGCCTGGCCAGGGTTTGTTAGCAGCCTGTCTCCGCACCAGTGTTTCTTAAACACACTTGTTCACTCAGTCATTGATGGGTTCTCTGCTGCACGCCCCCTGGGCTTGGGCAGGGGTGTGGCACACTGCAGACCACTGGGCTGCCTGGCATGCACAAGCTCCTGGATCGCATCCCCAACACCACAAACAACAACAACAAAAAAGATTAAATGCCCTCGCTGAGGAGCACAGACTCTAGTTGTAGGAAGAAGATGATAAACCAAATAAGCCAAATATGAAGTCAGGCTCGGCTGGAGGTGAACTTTGGAGAACCACTCAGGAAAAGGGCCTGGCAGGGAGGGGTGTGTCCATGGAGGTCCACGTGTCCATGACATTCTCCAGCTGTTACGCAGCACCCAGTGGGGATGGAGGGAGGGAGGGAAGGGAGCCATGTGCCCTGCTGCCACATCATGGTGACTCTGAACCTCGGCATGGCAGCTGAGGCATCTGGACTGCACCAAGCACCTCAGAGCCACTGTCCCTTCCAGCCCCGAGGCACATGCAATGGCGCTATCTTGTGTGAGCTCTGTTTTCAGGTACCCACATCCCAGCTTTGGTGTGCTGGTGTGAAAGCTTAGCCTAGAACCCAGAGGCCAGGCAGGGTGGAGCAGCTCGGGAGGCTGAGGCAGGAGAATCGTGAGTTCAAAGCCAACCTCAGCAAAAGCAAGGTGCTAAGCAACTCAGTGAGACCCTGTCTCTAAATAAAATACAAAACAGGGCTGGGGATGTGGCTTAGTGGTCGAGTGCCCCTGGGTTCAATCCCCAGTATCCCCCACAAAAAAAGATAAAGAGGCAGGGTGGGCAGCATGGCCCAGTGGCCTGGTGCCCTGCCGGTAGGCTGCATCCCATGGGGCTCAGCTGGCCTTCTTTATCTCAAACATAAGAAATCTGGCTGGCCTGGGCTGCTTTATCTCTGAGGACTTCCTAATCTCTCTGCATCTCGGTGGGATGGTTTCTGGGAATCATGGTGGTTCTCACTATGATTTCAACTGGATATCCCACACTTGCCCTCTGTGATTTAGAAGTCTCTGAAACGCGCATTTGGCTGCTGGAAGCCCCTCTTGAGCTTATTTAGAAACTTGGTCAGCATAACCTGTCCACATAGTGCACCTGCAGTGAGACAGAGCACAAGGTCAGGCGTCCCAAGTCCTTGCCAGTGGCCACCACTGTCACCAAAATGATGGTGGCATCTACTATTAGTATAATACCACAATAATTGCTATTATGAGTCATGCCATATATGATTTCTGTGTTAAAACTCATATTGTCAGTGACGTTGACATTTGGATTGCTTATCGTCACGAGTATTGGGTGGTGGAGGGGTTGTCAGGATGCCTGCTCTGGCACTTTGTCCGCCAGCTCGCAAGGCAGGTGCACTTCACACGATGCAGAGAGGCCATGGCTGTTAGGCTGTTGGTGGCTGTGGGGGGTCACAGTGCAGCATGTGTGGCCAGGGGCCCACCCCATCCTCAGCAGCCCTGCGGAGTCCGCACTGCTGCTCCCAGCTCACAGGTGTTGCACCTTGCGGAAGGTCCCACAGCAAAGCCCAGAGCCAGATGCAAGCCCGGTGGTGTTCTTGCTGCCGGGGCCTGGTCTTGGGCTCCTGCTGGGTCTCGCGGAGGTCCGTGTGCAGGTCATGCCGGTCTGCACCGCCTTCCTCTGGGAAGCTGTCTCCTCGAGCTCCCGCCCCCATCACGGAATAGTGGTGGGGTCTGTGCACAGAAGTCCCTGCCAGGCCTGTGATTCTGATCATGTCCAAGCCATTGTTACCTGCAGAGTAAAGAAATATCGCCTTCAATTTGTTTTAATATTTCTTCTAACCTTCACGGGGCCCCCAGAACCTTTTTCATCTCTTCCCAGTGGAGACAGGAGTGAGAGGTGAGGCTTCTAATTATGTGCTTTGGTTGTTCAAAAGCAAAACAGATCCTCGTCCAAAACAAACAGGCTTTCTTGCTTTTAGGGAGAAAATGACACATATGCATATTCATTTATATGGTAATTATTATTATTTAGCTACACAGGGACTAGAATTGGTAATTTAGAGCACAAAAAGAAGGCAGGGAATAGTGTTCAGGGGAGAATAATGCAATCGCAGTCCATCAGGACTCTGGTTGGTGCCGGGTTTTCCTTTCTTTTCCTTTTTGGTCTAATGCAATCTCTTTGAAGATTTTTTTAAGTGACCATCAAATGCATAAAAGAAAGAAAAATGAGCAGTTTGTATCAGAACCATCAAAAGGCAGTGACTCTGTCGGAGACCCATTAGCTACTCCTCTGGACAGTACAGTTCTCGAGGTCAGAATGTGCCCAGATCTGCAGGCCACATCTTTTGGACAAAGTGGAGCTGAGACAGAGGCAGAGTTTAGAAACATGGGGGACGGGTCAGTACCAAAGGGCTCCTCACCTTTGCCTTGACCTCTGTCATTGTTCATGCTATTTTTGAAATACTAAAGAATCTCTTTGCTTTATTTGTCTCCTGATCCACCTCTTGCCTCTGCCCTGGATTCTTCCCAATCCTTTCCCTGTTGCCCCTGGAGAAATCGCTTTAAAAATACAAATGAATTTATTTCTTGGTCACAATACATCAGTCCATGTGGGTCCAAATTCAAAAGGTCCAGAGCCTCTGGCTGCTGTCATCAGCCACCCGTTCCCTTCCCTGCAGGTGGCCTGTGTTGACACGTTCTCGGAAGCACATCCTTGGGAAGAGTGTCCTGTGTGTGGACACACCGCTGTCTTACACTAAGAGAAGTGTGACAGGGCCTTCCGCTGCTCCCGTCCCTCTCATGGCCTGCCTTGACTCAGCCCCAGCCCTCCACCTCTCACCCACCCCTGGGCACTCACACGTGGACACTCAGCTCCTTCAGCCCTCCAGCTGAGCCTGCCCTACTCTGCTCAGGGCCTCGGCACACTATGCAGCCCCCAAGGTGACTCCCATCCATTTCCCACCTCCCAGCATCCACGTCTTGTGCAACCCCCTCCCCTAACATGGGACAAGATTATGGGATATGGTCACACTATCCAAGAAAATGTATTAGCAGACCAGAGAGAGGGTCTCCTGCTGGTACAATGAAACAAGCTGCCGCGTTGGAGAAGCTCTTGTGCAGGGTCTCCGGAAACTGTGGGCAGCCTCAGGCAGCAGGATGCCAGGGTTTGGGGTCAGCCAGTGGTAAACAGCTGAATTCTGTCAGCCTGAATGGGCTGGGAAGAGGATTCTTCCTCTACCAGGCCCCCAGATGAGAACGCAGACGGCTAGCACAGCAGCCTGTGCTCAGATCCCGACCTGTGAATCTTGTCACCCCTAGCCACCACACCCTCAGCTGGACAGCTGCTTCTCGTGCCTTCAACTTTGAGCAAGGCCTCACCAACTCTCATACACCCCCAAACATGGCCAGTGTCCTGTCGCATGCCAATGACATTCTGCCCTCCTCCTCGGCACCATAACACTTGGAATTAGGAATGAGCATTCTGAGAGGTCAGTGGCAGAGTCCCCAGCCTGTCACATGGTCCTGGCATGGACTCCATGCTTGGTAAATATTTATGGAGTGAATGAATGAATGCCATTTGGATAATCCCCCAGTTCTGCATCACCATGGCAATGAAATCCTGTCCAATTTGCTGTTGGTCTAGGGAGAGGATGGTGTTTAAAATCCAGCAGAACTATGCAATCAAACCCAAAGGTCTTAATGAGGCATTTGACAGGAGGAGCACATTTGTCTTCAGGTGACTTTGGGGAGATTGCTTTGGCTTCACCCTGGCAGGGTTTCCTATGAATTGTAGAGACCTATCTATTGACTTCCTCCCTTCCATCTTAAAATTATCTCCTTGAATACTGTGTCCGAGTCTCCCACTTGGCTTTGGTGTCCTGTCCCTTGATTAAGTTCAACTTCTTGAACTAAGTGTGGGCTTCTCTGTGGGGCCTGGGCCTCCAGCGCTGGAGAACTGTCACGTGTGCCTCGGCATTCTCCCGTTGGTCCCGCGGCTGCCCTGTTGGGCTCCACACTGGTGCCCTCTTCTGTGAGATCTGGAAGTGTTCTCTCCCTTTGTTTCTTTAATTGATCGTAACAAGCATCAACCACCAGAATGCTTAATTTTAAAACATTAAACAAAAGTGATCCTGCCTTGTGGATAAATTGCAGTTTATCTTATCAATATCTCTTTGAAAGTCACATTTGCAAATCATCCTACATACAACCTTTTATGAAACGGGAAAGTGAGTCTGGGGTGGGGGAGGGTAGTGGCTGAGTGCAGAGGCCCGTGGGAACAGCCACCACACCACACTAAGGCTCTCCTCTCGGTTCACTGCCTGCCAGCCAGGGCTCCGTCCTCTGTGAGCTGTGTCAGGCCCTTTGACACAAGCATTTTTCTGTCACCAGAACCAGACTGAGTTGGAAAGTCATAGACTGGGAAATATGTGGCTCAGAGAAAAGGGAGAATGTTTTCATCTGCGCTGCCGCTCCTTCTGTCCCAGCCACAGGGACAGGCAAGGCTGTGTCTGATGGCGCCGGCTGGTCAGGAGGTGACATCGTGTTACTCCACACTCGAGGAGTGGCTTTCTGGGATACACAGCGGCCTGAGCGCCTCTCAGCTGGGCTGACTGCACAGCCAGAACGTGGACGGGACGTGGCGGGAGCTGCTCAGACCTCCGGGCCGCTCTGCATGAAGTGCGCAACTGCTCACAGACGCGTGTGGAGCCTGCGTGCTGCAGGGCAGCAGCTGTCTCGCTCCTCCGAGAGAGTGAGAAGACACAGCCCAGTGCTCTGCACCATGCGCAGCCCCGAGGTCTACCTGGACAGAGTTAAGACAGTTGTCCCATGCTGGACGAGCTGGGGTGACGAAGGAGTGGAAGCCACATCGTGCTCACGCTAGGATGGCGATCCACCAGTGTGCCGCACAGCCGCTTTCCACAACCTCCACTCGAGGGAAGTCTGCGGCCTCCCACAGCTGCAGGGCTTCTTTCCCCCAGGACTGAGCTCCTCCCCGTGCAGCTGGGGAAGAGCTGGAAAGGAAGCCAAGCGTAGTGCAAGGAGTTTTCGCAGGCACGCTTGGCTCACCTGTCCCAGACTCAGGCGGTCACTGGGCACGTGCCCAGGGTGGCCAAGGCAGGCATCAGCATCCCCAGGGCCCAGCGGTGCTCCACCTCTCCCCCGTCTCCTTGATGCCTCTTCCCTTTCTTCTTCTTTGGCCATGACGTGCAGAGTCACCTGCAGTGACTGATGAAAGCTGGACCTGCAGGATAGAACCCTGAGGGGCACTGTCGGTGTCTGCATTTGGTGGATGGAGTTTTGTCACCGGCAGTGCCTCTTCCCACGACTCCTACTCTTCCACTGCAAATAAAGAGGCAAAGACCAGAGCCTGTGCAGCGGGGTGGGGGCTGGTCAACCACGTGGCGGGGCCTCTGCTTCAGTGCTTCAAAAAATATGACCTTGCTCTGGACTCATGGGGCCTGAGATCATGGTAGAGTGCAGAGGAGAGTTGAGGTCGCACTGGGGACAAGACAGACCAGAGGGCTGACGGCTTCTAGAAAGGGGCTGCTGCACAGGACACCCGCCTCTCACTGGAAGGAAGATACATTGCCGAAAAGAAAAAACAGCCCTTGTGGGAAAGTCTCAGGGTCAGGACCCCAGCTCTACCTGCTCCCACTCCTGGTGCCAAAGAAGAGTGTCACCATTGATGCAAGCTCTGAGCACCCTGCCAACCGAGCTGGTCCCAATCCCCGAGTCTCTGCGACAGGCTGGAAGCAGGGGTCCAGCCCACAAGTCTCAGTGGCAGTGGGCGGTGTTCCTTCTGCTGTGCACAAGATGCAAAATGATGCTTCGTGGTCACAGGTTAATTTCTTTTAGATCTTGTTTGCTCTGGAGACTCAGTTACTCCACGATGAAGGGAGATGATGAAACACTCTTGACCGTGGGACCACAAGTTTTAAATCTACTTGGTGAGTTTCTAGGCTCTCTTTATTTTTTTTTTTTTTTCATTTTGTTCACAGATTTATGTTTCCCAGCCCAAGGCAAGTCAGTATTTTATAGTGGAAATGTTAGCAGGGCGCAGGAGCCGGGTGCTGGCCCACAGAACCTACAGCCGCTTGCTTTATTTCTCCTTGCGGTGTCATTGGGCTGGCATCAGTTACATCGCTCTTCCCACACTGACGTGGGGGCACAGGGTTTCCTTGCCACTGCTGTGGCTCGCAGGTTTATAGATGTCGCCGCATCCTCTGAAGAGTGCGGTTTTATTGATCCACTGCTCTGCTGAAGCCCTGGGCTGTGTGTTTCTCCAACACAAGGGCACTTGGGACTGCAGGGGACCAGAATGGGAGGTCTGAACCCCACTCAGAAGACCCAGCAGGTGGCAGCAAGGCAGGGGCCTCGGGGGGCAGAGCGCAGCGAGTCCACTGGCATGGCCCCCTCGTGGGTGTGCTGGGCCCTCACATTGAGGCCATGGCTGTCTGGCTGGCTGGCCAGCGTGATCTAGACTTTGTTAGTGGCATGTGCGGACCCCTGTCTACAGCTGAGCAGCAGGCGCCACGTGGACAGAACAGCCTTCTGACAGGCGTCATGCACTTGTGGTGCTCCGGGGACCCCTCACTGTCATGAGGGCAGAAGACTGAGGTGCAGGGTGGAGTCTGAGATTTGGGCAGAAGCTCACGTTCTCTGGAGCAGCAGAGTGTTAGAGAGGCGAAGTGATTGGAAACTGGACAGGGCTCAGAGCCACCAGCTGCATCACTCTTCCCAGGGTCAGGTCAGAGGCCAGAAGCAGAGCAGGCACAGCTCTCCTGGAACCCGCGAAGCAGCTACAGCAGGACAGAGCAGAAGGCGCCAGCTCCTCCTCCCCTCGCTCTTAAGACTTTAGCTCCGTTTGTTTTTAAAATTAGCTGTCAGCTGTGGAAGCTGGTGCAGGCCAGGAAGCTGCCACCTGCCACGCCCACCACTGCCCACCAGACCCCGGGGTCACTGACTTCCTCCTGGTCACACCCAAGTCCAGGTACTGGCATTGTTATTCCTGCTCTGCAGATGAGGACACAGTCACACAGGTGGTAAGTGGGGGCCTGGGAGCCACACCAGGTCAACACTATCCATGGATAGGATTTTACAGAATCCTGGAAGCTAAGCGGGTGAATTTCAGCATTTGCTCTCTGCAGCTATAATCTGTGATAAATGGACCACCCTCAATCTTAATGAAAAATCATACCAACTACCTGAGAATGTCAGAATACAAGAGCAAATGTGTATTTTATTAGCCTGCCTTTTATTGATTGAGACTCTGTGGAACAAAGGTAGGAAAGGAGAGAGGCCAGGCAGCAGTCCTCTGTGCTATCAGCCCTACGTGGCTTGTCCCACCGCCGCCCCAAGGGCTCTGCCCCTTCTCCTTAGGGTTTCAGGGAATTGACAGGGTCTGTAGGAGAATCAGGCTGCCTGACTGCAGGCAAAGCGTGGCATTTCTGTGTGCAAAAGCCTGTGGATGCAGAGCAGTCGGCGGCCTGGTCGGGGCCTATTTTCAGTGCACTTCCAGTGTCAGTGTTAGGCCGTGAAGTATGTGGTCCCCTACCTGGAAGTCCCCCTTGTTTTCCTGCTTTGCACAGGTCACAAGGCTAGTTAGGGAAAGACCCTAAGTTGGTTGAGCTGGAACTGGGGGAGGTCAGCCCATTGGCCAACAGCAGAAAGTCTGCCCCCAGGAGCTGTGTGCTGGACATGCTTCACGCCCAGGAGCCTGCTGGCCTTGCTGGCATGGAAGCGCAGTGCGCCACACATGGCTGGGGCCCCTAGGTCATCCGACTGTAACTTACTTCAGGGGCATCGTGCACACATGCCGGACCAGGCCAGCAACCCAGGTGGCCCAGAGGAGGAGCTGCTCCCCTGGAGTCAGCCTGGGCCAGCAGAGGCAGGTGGCGAGAGCACACTGGGGGGAACTCACAGTGGCTGTGGACACACCGGACCCCAAACCTGCGTGTTGTCCCAGTCCTGTTTGGAGGTATCACCCAAGCTCTCCCCCGGGGTGCCAGCCCCTCCTTTCCATGTCACCTTTCCGATGGTGTCCTCGTGTTGAGCTCTGCAAACTTCTTGAAAGCAGGTGGATTGAAACACGTTCACCCCCTGGAAATCGCAGTGACTGTGCCGAAGCCCATCGCTGGCCTGCCTTCGTGCTGGTGTTGTGGGCAGCTCTCATCCGTTGCTAAATTGCTGCCATCTCGCAGGGAGGGAGAGTGAGGCTTGAGGGGCGGAAGTGACTGTCTGAAGATCACACACCTGTCAGGGGCACAGGCTACTGCTTTGGTCCACCACGATAGAGCCACACCCTCAAGGGCTACTCTTGCTTCTGACGAAGTGGGTCGACGGTTGACACTTCAGACATACGTGTTCTAAGGTGTTCAAGGGGAAGGAGCCCAGATGGCAGGATATCTGCATCTGTCACTTGCATGCAGAGAGCCGTGTCTGAACTCAGCTATATGCCAACGTACAAAGTAAGTGGCCCCAGCAGACACCGAGCACCATCCGCGCTTCAGATAGGGTGGTGAGGACCTCAAACTCTGCCACCCTGTGTGGATTGGCTTCTGGGCCCCACTGACAGTTGATGTGAATTTGATTTTGAAACATGATTTAGCTATTTGGGAAGAAATCAAAGACCTGTTGAACACGCCCATCTGTGGTTTGTCACGGTTCGACACTCTAGAGACAGCTGGCTTCAAATCCGCAGGCTGGGTCCTAGGGAAACGTCCACCACCACTGGTCAGCAGTCTGTTCACAGCCATCTCTCCTGCGTGCTCAGCTTTGTGTGGGCACGATAGCTTGAGGCCCTGGGGAAGGCCAGAGCCCAGGAACAGCTTGCCAGGGGGCACATTCAGGAGGAGCCACCCTGCCACCAGTGCGCGTGCAGAACGCCACAGGTGTCACACATTGAGATTAAACCTTAAGGTAAGAAATTCTTGCTAGTCCTCTGGAACAGTTCAGTTTCCCAAACTTGATCTTTTAAGGTGTTTCTTTAAGATTTTCATGTTTTCATGTAAGTCAAGTAACTTGTACCGGGGTAGTTGGGTACCAGCTCTTCTGTGTTCCTCGAAGTACAGCCGTCCAGCCTTGTCCCAGGTTTCATTTACTTGTCAGCTGTTGTCCCAATAGTAAATGGAAGATTCCAGAAATAAGCAGCTGATGAGCTTTCCATTGCACACCATTCTGCACAGCATGATGAAAGCTTGCGCCATCCTGCTCCCTCCGCCTGGGACGAGCACCGTTCCTCGCCCAGCATGTCCGCTCTGTGTACTCTGCCTGCTCGTTAGTCATGTAGCAGCCTGTCATCAGGGTGGCTGTGGTACTGCAGGCTTGTGTTCAAGCGACCCTCATCTTACTTCATAACGGCCCCTAGTGCAGGCTCAGCGGTGCTGGCAATTTGGACATGCCAGAAAGAAGCCACCAAGTATTTCTCTAAGCGAAAAGCTCAGAGTTCCTGACTTGATAGGGAAAGAAGAAATTCATTTGCTGAGGCTGCCAACACAATCAGGTATTTAGAAAGAGGGAGGCCACATTTGCATAACTTCTATTATGGTATATTATTTTTACTGCTGTTTTATTGTTAGTTGTTAGTCCCTTACTGCACCTATGTAAGTTAAACTTTATCATCGCTTGCAAGTACAGGAAAAAACATAGTATGCATAGAATTTGGTTCTGTCCAAGTCCCGGGCACCACTGGTGGGTAAGGAGGGCACTGTCGCCTTCTTCTCCCTGATTGGCTTCAGGACACTTGGGATCCCAGGCTTTTTTTTTTTGTAGATGGTCAGCATGCCATTATTTTATTTATTTTTATGTGGTGCTAAGGATCAAACCTATTGCCTCACACATGCTAGGCAAGCACTCTACCACTGAGCTACAACCCCAGCCCAGGATCCCAGACTTGATCTCTTGATATGTATTTCTTATCTGACTGATAAAATATCTCTTCTTTCTCTTTTATATGTGGGGAACCCCATAATAATGTTTCATTAGGAAAAAGGGCTGGTGGCATGGGGCCTGTGATGTATCTTGTGATCCTCTTGACTCGGACTTTGAGCCAAGTGGACTCGATTGATGGAAACCAAATCTTCAGCCCCCGGTCACCTCCTTGGCACTGAGGGACTCAGCCTGCAGCTCCAGGGAATGCCTCCGGTAGGCTGAGCCTGCCGAGCCCACCCGCGGTGGGAGCAGGGGCAACCCCAGGGAGCACCCGTGCTCTGGCATTTGTGGGAGAGAAGGAGAAAGCGGCGCATCAAAAGGCAGCAGCCCAGAGGACAGCAGAGGCTTCTCATGCGCAGTTGCTAATTGTGCTTTAATAACAGTCAGGAGGGCAAAAAAGGCCAGTGTTCCCACCAACCAGGATGGCCGGGCCGCATCAGGCCGCGCTCTGCTGGGCCTTGCCCAACTCCCTAGGCTGACTGGCTTCTTTTCTTTCCTTCTTTCTTTCTTTATCTGTGACATCTGCTCAGTGCTTGTCCCTCCTGTGATAGCATGCCCTGTGCAGCTGTGCAGACCTCCAGCTCTGCGCTGGTGCACGAGTGCCCTGAGCATACGGCCTTTTTGATGTGTGATAAAACAGAACCAAGCCACGGGGGTATGGCGAGCGAAGGCATCAGAATACCAATGAACCTGCTCTGAACAGAGCCGCAGCTCAGAGTGGAACAGACATCTCACTGAAGTGTCAGGAAGATGGATAATGTATTCTAATTAGGGATTGCTGAGACCTCTGCATCGAGCTACTCCTGGATCTCGGACCCTCGGACCCAGCGAAGCAGGGTTGTCGTAAATGTCTGAGTGTCCCATCATAGCAGTTGTTGGATGCTGTTTACTGATTGATGACTTCTTGATTTGCCAGAATTTGAAGCCATTAAAGTGTTCTCTGCCAAATTGCTGTTTCCCTTTAAAGCTTTGTAACTGGGCAAGTAACCTCCTTAAACACAAAAGCTCTGGGCAAGGTCCTTTCTGAGTGCCACACCTGGGCCTCCCACCTCGAGGACGGCGCAGGACCCATGCATCCTGACACAGGCCTGTCTAGGCTCCGTCCCTGCTGGAGGACTGAAGTGGACAGGCTCGGGCCAACATAGGGAGGAGGGGTCTCCATGCTGCCTTTGCAGTAGGGTGGGGATGTGTCCCAGCAGGTCCCCAGGAACCTTGTTCCTTGGCACCTGGGGGATGGTACCACCTCCCCCAATCAGAAGGAGCAGCCCTGAAGAGCTGGTGACCTACGGTTCACTTCAGAGCTCCCCACCTTTCTCCCCAAATCTTAGGCACAGTGACACCCACGAGGAAAGGCTAACCAGGAGCTGCTCCCCTGTTGGCTGGTAGCCGGAAGTCCCGCTTTCTCCAGCGAGGACTTGGCAAGAGCTGCTCTGCTGAACAGTTCTGAAAGCTCTGGCCATGTATGATACCCTCTGTGAGTTCAGGGTGATCATGACGATTGCTCAGTAATGCAAGATGAAAAGCAGAGCTTGGTGCTGAGAGAGGCCAGAGCCCCAGGCTCCCTCCAGCTCCAAGTGACGGATGCAGCCTGCTACTCTCGTGCTGGCGGAAGCAGCCCATGGCCTCACAGATCCTCCCCTCCGCCTAAGAGAAAGTCAGGCTCTGAGTTGAGCTGTACTTCAGACGGGGCTGGCCCGGCTTGAGAGGCCAGGGAGCCCTCGGAGGGCGTGCCTCAGGCTCCTGGCGCTCGCCTGGGCAGGTTTGCTTTCTCAGAGCCGCGGCCCAGTGCTTGGCTGGCTGTGACAAGGACTTGAGAGAAAAGGGCTGTTAAAAATGTTTATTTTTGCACTTTTACTTTTTAGTTCCAGGAACCAGGGGTTTTATGACCGTTTCTTTCTGTATAAGTTAAGAAATTAACAAAAGCCTGCCTGTTTCTCCCAACACTCTTGATACTGTACATTTTTTTAACTTCTCTTCTTGAACTGTCAGTGGAGGCTGTTGGAACCTAAATGCTTTAATAGAATAGAAATGTGGGCCCCGTGCTGTTTTTCACAAAAAGATACCTCTCAGCCCACCTGCCCTGTGTCCTGTAAGTCCAGGGTGTGAGTGACCTAGAGTCTGAACTCACCCTGCCAGTCACCTCTGTCCTGAGGTGTCAGGGCTCTCGTGCTGCCTGAGAGGGCGGTGTCTCTGACAGGTGCTTCTTCAGACCTCAGCTCCAGCTCCTGCTCGCCTGGCTCCCTTCAGTCAGATCGGGACTGGAGTGATCGCTCTTGTCTTTCGCTCTTGCAGAGCTCACTCTGCTGGTTTCTCTGGATATGGAGCCTCAAGCATTAAACAGTGTGTGCGTGCACATGTGCGTCTCACTCCAGACTCATGGGACTTGAAAGGCCTTCAGAAATTGTTTAATGCGAACATTGCCGAGGGACATAGAAAACAGCTTAAGCAAATGGGAAGATAATGCGTTGACTTGATACTGTAAAAATGTCAGTTCTTCATGAATTAATCTACACGTTTAATGTCGTTCAAAAATCCTTGTAGAATTTCCATTTTGGAACTTGACAAAAATTTTTTTGATGCTTACCTAGAAGAATAAATATTTGAAAATATGGGAAGGGGAGCATATTCTATTAGACCTAACAGTAAATCGTAAAGCAACAATAACTTAAAAGGTTAAATAGGAGCAGTTTAATCATCTACAGGCAGAAAGAGGCCAGAGCCAAGGTCATATCAGCATTTATACTATGAAAAAAGAGACACCGGAGGGGAACAGAGAGGCTCTTTAACCGTTGAGGTTGGGACAGCTGGCAAGCCACAAGGAAACAAATTAGGTCACAGCTTCATGCCATCACAAAATAAAATATGGCACTTTTAAATATTTAAGTGTAAAGAGTGAATACATAAGAGAGCAAGGTTTAAATGCAAGTGAATATTAGCTTTGCAGTGAGAAGACCTCTTCATACATCCACACAATGCCAGAATCCAAAGAGGAAAGGAGCAATGAGCGAAAACCCTGATGACATCATTTGCCTCAAGCAATTTGTGATGGTGTTTGCCAAGATGGTTTACTATTCTTAATATGTAAAGAGCTCTGATAAGTAAATAAAAGGATGAAATCCCAAGGGACAAGTGGATAGATGGTATGAATAGACATTTTGGAAAAGAAAAAACTCAAATAGCCAATAACATGGGAAAATATTGAACTTTCCATATTAATTAATGCAGCAGTGTTAATGTAAATTAATGCATCAATGGCATATTACATTTTCCTGGACAGATTTTCCTCCAAGTTAATGCTCAACATTAGCAAGATGCAGGGAAACAGAGGTTCTGCCATTGGATTTATAAACTGGCCAGGCAATTTTGTGGAGTACTATGGCAAAATATGTCAAAAGCCACAGGAGAAAGTATCAACATCTAGATATTTACCTTGAGGATATTTGATACACAGCAAGATGTACAGTGTTTTTTAATAATGATGAAAAGCTGGCTTCAAACCAAATGAGCACCCATATTGGGTTAGTTAGCATGTGGCAGGTCAGTTCAGGCAGCCGTGGAAACCTTGGGGAGGAAGCTTTTGTGACTTGGAAAATATTCCTGCCATGTTTTTGCCTTGTGGAAGGAACAGATTACAAAATAGTGTGTGTATATGTGTGTGCGATTCTTTCCTCTCCCGCCCTGGGAAAAGAGGATCTGAAGGGAGATAAACCAAAATACCTCAGTGGCTTGTGTAGGTTGGTGGTGTTCTCTGTGACTTGCATACTACTTGGGCTTTTCTGCATTTCCACGTGGTAAACAATGACTGTGTGTCCTTTCACAATTGGATCTAAGAGCTAACACAGGTAAGTCTTGCAGACCAACACCCTAGCTGCACCATGAAGGGGCCACGCCTGCAGGGTCTCATCTGTGTAGAGTTAGCTCCCGAACTTGAGTCTCTAGACATCACTCAGGGTTTGCTCTTGAGAAAAGTGGGGTTTGGTTGTGAACTGGTGATTTCTTGCCTGAGGAATCCCATCTCTGAGAAGCTCTGCAGGAAATGTGGAAAGAGCCCAGAGGACAATCCCAGTGCTTCTTAAGATGGTAGAAACTGTGTGCAGCTGAAATGCTCAGCTGGGGGTGTGGCTGAGCAGCTCGGCTCCTCAGAAATGAGGCCGTGGAGAACCACTGCAGCAGAAAAGTTCTCATGGCCGCTGCAACACGTGGTAGAAGGAATCGGGACTAGAAACGTGTATGTGGGCTGGGCATATGCTCAGGTAGGGCACTTGCCGGGCATGAACAGCCCTGGGCTGGATCCCCAGCACTGCAAAAAAAAAAAAAAAAAAAAAGACACAAAAAGGTGTACATTCTGATTCTAATCATCAGCATGGATTTGGAGGGAAGCGCAGTGGGGGAGGAGTTGACGAGGAAGAGCGTTGCCGCTGTCAGACATTCATCTCCTTATCCAAGAGGTTCTAGTCCTTCCATAAAGCCACTACGTTCTTTTTAAAATGATTTTTAAAAATCGAAAAACAGATGAGACAAGCACCTCCTCACCGCCTCTGTCTAGGGCTGGATCCTGGATGGCATTCCTGAGACGCGGGAGCAGGCGCTGGTGATCCAGACCCTGGGGATCGCCCCCAGACATGTCAGTGAGTATCCCAAGGCCCCTCCCACCAGGGTGGTGCAAGTGAACCCTGCTCTGTGTTGCTGGCTCCCCAAACCCCATCCTTGTCCCAGTCACCACCCACAGGAAGGTCTGGGGGACCGGCAAGAAAAAGATGTGTTAAATTAAACTTAGCCTTACTCACAAAGCAAAGTGTCTCCTGGACCTGTCGTTAAGATAGGTGGGGGTTTACTCTCTCCCTGGGGGTTCCTTGTGCCTGAAACCCCATCTCTGAGACGCTCTTTAGGGAGTAATCAGAAATGTGGCAGAAGCATCTAGACGAAGATGTTGAGCATGCTCTTATTGATGACAGCGAAGGTTCTAGCCGCGGCAGGTCAATAGTGGGCTGTCCTGGGTCCCGAGAGGATGTTTGTGTCTTGGTGCCAAGAAGACCTTGTTTTTAGGAGTTCCTGGGGATGGGAGATGGTGGTGGCTGCTCTAATGGCATTATGCAGCCAGTGGAGTTTAGAACAAGTTACTGGTCCATGCAAGTCCCCTGCCCAGCACATCTGGGTTTGCTGATCTTCTCTGCCCAGTTGTGCTGAATGCTCCAGACACTGTGCTGATCGAAAGGAACCTGGGGAAGAGGATCGACCCTCAGACTCGAGGTATGCCCTGTGGGTTTCCAAAACACTCGAAGACATCTCACTCCCTCAGGCTCACCCTGCCCTGGGCCTCTGAGGACAGTATGCAGGAGGTGATTGGGGTGGGCAGAGGCCTAAGCGGCAGTCTGGCTCTGAGCTGGATGACACTGGGAAGCTGTGGACTTCAGTGGGTGAGGACATGGAGGCCCTTTAGGTGAAAGGAGGGGGCTCATTTGCTGCAGAACCAGACTCAAGTGTGGAAGTGGGGTGCCCAGGCTTGGAGCCTACCCTGCTGAGCTCACCTCCTGGCTCAGGGCCACACGTGGGAGCCAGAGGCCGGGCATGTCTCCATCTACTCTATGCTTTTTGCAGTGGCGCAGGAAAATAAGGACTGTGTTTTATCTGGGGAATTGGGAGGTGCCACGGGGCTGGGGACCAGCAGAGGCAGGGAGTGGCAGACCTGGGCTTGTGGACCTTGGCTCCACCCCTTTCTAGCAGTACCACCTGGGATTCCTCTGAGATTTCGTTTTCTCTTCGGTACTTATGACACGGTTGCCATGAGGATCTTCAGACTGTCAGCAAGGCACGGAAATTCACGGTGCCCTTACCCCAGGTGACCCTTATCCTTGTTTTAATAAGAGCAGCCCAGTGCTCTCAGGCCCCGTGGCTGTCAGTCACCCCACCACCACCGCAGTTCACAGGCTGTGGCCTCCAGGGCCGCGAGCACCCTGGCCAGACCCAGCAGCAGCCCTGGCAACCCTGGGTGGGTGATTGTAACTGCACCTCTTTCTGTGCAGAGATCTATCACACCACCTTTGACTGGCCCCCTGAGCCTGAAGTCCAGGACCGTCTGATAGAGCCGGAGGGCATCTCAGAGCAGGAGACAGCTCAGAAGCTGCTGGTCTATCACAGGAACATCATCAAGCTCCTTCCTTCTTACCCCAGAGTCCTGAAGACCATCAATGCTGACCAGCCATGCGTGGACGTCTTCTACCAGGGTAAGCACAAACGGGAAGCCCACCCTAGGCCCAGTCCCGGGCCAGGGCCAACAGGCATGTCTGCCACTTTGTCAGCATCATTCCATCTGGCGGCAGCAAGTGGCCAAGGGGACCCCGGGAGTCAAGCCATAGATGTCCAGGTTCCCTGCCCAGAGGCTGTGAGTGCAGGATCCCTGAAGTGCCCCACCAGAAAACTGGCCA
Source organism: Sciurus vulgaris (assembly GCF_902686455.1). NCBI lineage: Eukaryota > Metazoa > Chordata > Mammalia > Rodentia > Sciuridae > Sciurus > Sciurus vulgaris. Next base: position 87,076,537 of record NC_136476.1, on the reverse strand, counting down.
GTGTTAGTGTCCCACATGTGGATGTGGTCATGTCTTCAGCCCATGAAGAGCCCGACGTTGCTAGAAGTGGGAGGAGGAGAAGTGAGGGATGGGGAGGCAGAGTCCAGGCCAGACCCCGAGGGGAAGGAAGAGGGACTGTAGGAAGAGTAGGGCTCAGTAGGGGAGCTCTGCCAGGCCTGCCCGAGGCCTGGGCCCAGTCCCCAGCACCAGAAAGGGGAACAAAGGATCAACGTGAAAGCAGAGATCACCACCACAACCCGACTTCAGGCGTGGTGAGTCTGTTCGGAGAGGGATGAGCAGTCCTGCTACCTGGCACGCACTGCCGTCCGCGGCCACGGCAGAGGTTCCCATGCAGCCGGAGAAGAGGGCCTGCGTGAACCGGGGCGGGGAGCTTGCTCCCGAGCCGTGCAGCCCCTGGTCTGGTGACTCTCGCCGGCACGCGTGCTTTGCAGTCTGGCGTGGGTCTTCACGCCCTGAGCCTCAGGCTTGCCATCCAGAGATGCCTTCCTCCCAGGGGCAGGCTCCCGGTGGGTGTCCGCAGCAGAGCCCAGCAGCCGGAGGAGGGGCTCCGCGCCCTCCCGAGCGTTGCTGTCACCATGGTTCTGCCTCTGCTGTGAAGGCAAGGGGAAGCTAGGACCACTCTGTCCCAAGAACTGTATCATGAATTTTGGGAGTATTGCTGTCTCAAAAACCCAGTTATACCCTTCCACTGACTCCAGGGAAATGAGGCGTTTGGAGGACACTTGATGGCTGGTGACATCCTTGCTCACCTGCTCCCCCAGGTCTCCTCAAGGAAAGGTTCATCGGGTTGCTTCCCGCCGCCCCTCCTGCCGCCCTGTCCTGCTGCGTCTCTGACAGCGTGTCTGAAAGCAGCACCAGCCACGGGCAGGTGTCTGGAAAATGACTCTGCTTTCAGAAATGCCAGGCTTATAATTTCCAGTGCTCTCACATCTTGGAAGGTCTTTAGTGGCGAACACTGTGCTCTTAAGATGAACATCCACTACATTTATCTTATGCCATGATTCTGAATTTACACATTAATTACTTCCAAATTACTTAATTAAATTTAAAAGTTCACATGATCGTTCATAAAGAATTCATGCCTGGAATTGTAAATAAAAATGTGAGTGTCTGAATATTAATTATTATTAATTAATAATGTGGAGAGATAAATTGAAAATTGGAATGCAGAATTCTCTCTGTGTTGTTTTTTTAATCTCTCTGCAGTATACCCAGCAACCACATATTTCTTAAAAAGAATAATTAGATGTCGAGACCGTCTGGGGGATCATTACTTCTAATTAACTTAGTTATTTACTGTAAATTAGGCGTCATCTGTGCTTTGCAGAGGCGCTGGATCATGGCCGGCCTGAGGAGAGCCTTGCCGAACGCCGTGTCTGGGCTTCGAGCTCTCAGCGGGTCTTGCCTGCTGCAGAGGGTTTGGAGAGTGCCCCAACTCTGCCTTGTCTCCGAGCCCGATTGACTCATCTGTAAAATGGGACAAGAATGCACCTGCCTTGTGGGATTGTGGGCCAATCAGATGAGGCAGCGCGTACAGGGTGCTTAGCTTAGCAGTTGATGTGTGCTGGCCGTGATGGTGATGATGACCACATGACCACAACTCCAAGACAGTCAGCTTTGCCTTTCCTGTGCCGTTAGTTCTAAGGAGGGGAATGTAATGTCTCTAATGATCCATCCATTGAGACAATCCCCAAACGAGTCCAAAGTTCTTCGCGAGGGGCAATTTTGTCCCCCTGCCCCCCAGGTTCCACAGGGAGGACGTTTGGCGGTGTCTGAAAGCAGGTTTTGGTTGTCACAGCATGGAATTGTGCTTCTGGCACCTAGTAGAGGCTAGGGTTACCAGTCACCGTCACACAGTGCATGGGACGCCCCACAACAGAGAACCACCTGGCCTCAACATCATGTGCTGAGGCTGAGAAACCCCAGATGGGATGCCCCTAAATGGTTCCGGGGGCAGGGTTCCTGAAAGTAGCCTGCTGCTCAGTCCTTTGCCCTGGTCAGAATCCCCTGGGGGGACGTTGGCACAGGTGGTAGGCAGGGTCTCCGTGGCTGGCCTTGTAGGGATAGGCTGATGCCTCTGCAGGAGGTGAGGCAGGGGAGGAGAGCCCGTCATACGGTGGCCGCTTCAGTGGGAAGCACCCCAGTGCGGCCGGAAGCCTGCCCTTCATAGCCCTGTGGGCTGGTCCTCCAAGCTCCGCTCTCATGTGCTTTAGTGGGAGGTGGCCCATTTGATGTTCATTAGCTTCTCCCCATGACATCTTGGCAGGCAGGGCCCCCGCAGTGCAGGTCTCGGTGTTGGAAATGCTCAGCCCTGTCTCTCCATCTCTGTTCATCAAATGCCAGGACAGGACCCTGACCATGGCTGCGCATCTCTGCCCATCTCTGCCCCCCACTCCTGTGACTGTCTCACCACTGCCTCTTTGGAGACTTGCAACAAAGCTAATGTCACTGGAGTGCAGCTACACAAGTTATTCTCCACAAACTCCCTAGTCCTTTACAAGTCCCTGCACGCTGGGCTCCCACATGGCCTGATGCGTTTATCCAAGCCCAAGTCTGATGCCCAGCAGAGAGCCAATGCACCTCCCCTGGGAGACCAGCCTGGGCCCAAGGCTTTTGGTTAGAGGCTCAGCCGGGATGCAGTTTGGAAACCTGTCGCATGCCAGCCCCAGTCCAACCGGAGGCAAGTCAGGCTCCAGAGCAGTTGCAGGGCAGTCCCTGAGGGCGCTTGGTTCCTGCCCAACCACTGCACCCTGGCTGTGTCAGGTGCACAGAGGCTTCTCTGGTGCAGTAAAAGAGAGAAATAATGATGACCGTGGAAGCAGCCGTAGCAGAGGGTCTTGAGCTGCCTTCCCTTCCTTAGGGTCTGGGTTTATTACCCTCATTTCTCTCTTTCCAGCTCTGACCTTCGTCCAAAGCGGCCATCGATCCAATGCCCCATTCACCCCGAGGGTGCTGCTGTTGGGGCCCATGGGCAGTGGGAAGAGCCTGCAGGCCGGCCTCCTGGCCCAGAAATATGGCCTTGTCAACGGTGAGTGCCAGCAGCAGCACTGCTTCTCGAGCCTTCTCTGCCTCTGCCTCCCAAGCTTCCTCATTTTACAGGCTGGTGGGAGGCCAAGAAGAATCCATGTCAGTTCTCTTTCTTGCTCTCTGCTCTGAACAATTTCCAGTTAGCCCATCTTTACAGGGATAAGATTTTTTCCTCCTGAAGAATATTGCCATAAAGACATTAGCCAGCAAAAGCATGTCCACGGCCCAAAGAGCCGGAACATTTTCTAGTCATCATTTTTCATCTCCTTCAGCGCGCTGGTTTCTCTGCCGTCTGCCTGAGGAGCTCTCCTGCAGCCCCGCAGGCTGGCTCGCCGGGAGCCTCGGCTCCTAATAGGCATCTGCTGCTTATTTATTTGCTCCCGTCTGGCTCTGCTCCCCCAACCCAGGTCAGTGTGTTTACAGGCAAACAATTTCTGAACCAGAGGAAGACTTCTCGCTCTGCACAGTTTCAATAAATATTTTACCAGGAGGAGAGAAAATATTGAAATCAGCTCTCCAGGTCTTTGCAGAGGTGGTCCCAGGCGGTCTTGGAATGGCGGCCTGTGTTCAGGAGGATCAAGGGCTGGGACAGAGGAGGCAAGCATGGCAGGCAGTGAGGGGCTGGAGGAGATGCAGGCACCCCCTGCCCCCCGCTCCACAGCCTGCATCACCTCTGCTTTGTGCACCACGAGAGCACAAGACCTGCACCCCAGGTTTATAAATATGTATATGCACACCCCCAAATTACACAACCACAACATACAGATCTGTGGAGAGACTACATACACATGCACACATGGGTTCATATATCTGGTACCCCAAAAGAATCACATTTGGAATAAAAATGCTTTTCAATTAGGTTTCCTCCAACTTGAAATTCCAAAGCCTCAGGGATTAGCAGAATCAAGAACAAAAGTCACACCTGTAAAATCAAGAGGGAGAATTGAACAGTTTTTCTGCAGATTTGTTAATGTGGAAAATCTGTACACTTTAGGATAAAATGTATACCCACTTAATTTGTTTATTTTATCCCAGGGATTGGACTCAGAGGTGCTTAAACACTGAATCACATCTCAGCCCTTTTTATTTTTTGTTTTGAGACAAGGTGTCTGTAAGTTGCTTAGGGCCTCCCTAACTTGCTGAGGAGGCTGGCTTTGAACTTGTGATCCTCCTGCCTCAGCCTCCTGAGTCACTGGCATTACAAGCATATGCCACTGCACCCAGCTGCATTTACCTTTTTTAGGAAAATGGAATTATTCAAAGTATTCCTTCTTTCAGTTTTACCATGAAGAGCATTACAAGATGAAATCCGCAGCAGCGGGCGGGGAGGGGCAGGGATTGGAGGACGGCAGGGGTGAGGCGCCTTGGTTAAGAAGGAGCAGCAGTCCTCCTGCACCGTGCGTGGCTTTGTGAAGGCCACGAGAGCACAGCGACAAGAGCCCTCGTGGCAGAGAGAGGACCTGAGCACTGCAGGAGCACCTAACCGCACACGGCTTTGTGCAAGCGTTGGCTCCTGCTGCCTTGCCTTTTTATAGTCACTCTCACTCAGGGATTTGTAAAATTTAAATTGCTTTCAGCACAGCAATTGTGAAGAGAAGATGATCTAACCAGCCTCAGTTTTTCCAAAAATGAAACTAGAAATGCTCCTGATGCTTTGTAGTGAAGGACCCCCCATGGGACTCTGGATAACTGAGCTTTTGGAAACTAATTCAGAAAGTTCATTTTTCTCAAAGGTGTCCTTGATGAATAGGAGACTCCAGAGATCTAAGGGACCAGTTGAAAGGACCTGAGGTACAAAGAGTCAAGGACTCTCTGCAGAAGCCTGTGGTAACCAGAGCTCCAGGCACTGCCTACTCCTCTGGGTGCCTGGCGTGGTCCTGATCACGTTTAGGAAGCCACCCAACGTCGCGCACACCAATGCTTGTCGAAAGACCCCCTTTTGTGATAGGTGGGAATGGAAATGGGTACGACTTTCTGAAAGGAAAAGGCACTGCTGACCTAGACGCTCGCTGTGCAGCCCCGTTGGCTTGGTGGTCCCACTCCTGAGATTTGATTCTTCTGGAGCGCTCCTCCCATGAGAAAAATGAGAGGCACCCTCACACCCGGCTGGAAGAGACTCGTGAGGCGGTGTGACATTGTGCTGTCTTGCGAGAAGAGGGGGTGGAGGGCAGGTCGCTCAGCCCTGTCCGTGAGGGGTTCTCATTTTTGTTTAAAAAAAAAAAAAAAAATCACATTGGCCTATGCACATGCAAAGCCTGAAGAAACATCCACACAGAGACTGGTTATCTCTGTAGAGTGGTGTTTCACAATGCTGGATATATTTAGTTTTTATAACAAGCAGGAATTTTCTGATCAGAGTCAATTGTGAGAGATTCATTGGACGATTATTAACATCACCCATTGGGTGCCTACTGTATGGTGGACACTTTATTGGATGCACAGGGAGCATCAGGTGTGGAGGAAGCAAGACAGCTGAAGCATGCAGGGTGACCCAGGCTGGGGCAGGGGACAAGCAAAGCTTGGCAAGGCCACCCCAATGCAGTCCCAGGCCCAGCCTGCCAAAGACATGCTCTTTCACACGTACCTACTATTTCTCCTCAAAAGTCCTCATCAAAGCCCACAGCAAGAAGACAGTTGCTTTAGTTGAACATTTTGACCATAGATTATTTTTTCTTCCTTTGCTCCAAATCTGTTTTAGACAGGTTTTTTGTTGTTGTTGTTGTTGTTGTTGTTGTTATTGTTTTGTTTTTGTTTTTGTTTTTTTGTTTTGCTGTTGTGACTGAAAGACTTGACAAGAATGGAGGAAAAGTTTATTTGGGGGCTCATGGTTTCAGAGGTCTCAGTCCATAGACAGCTGGCTCCTTCCTTGGGCTTGAGATGAGGCAAGACATCAGGGCTGAAGAGGGCAGAAGGAAGCAGAGAGACTCCACTTGCCAGATACAAATATGCATCCCAAAGGCACGCCCCGTGACCCCCTCCTCCACCCGCTCTGGCCTCCAGTTACCACTCAGTTCATGCTGTCAGGGTTCATTCCGTGGTTGGGTTAAGGCTCTTTTGACCGAGTCAGTTCTCTGAACCTTCTTGCGTTGTCTCACACATGAGCTTCTGGGGACACATCACACCCAAACCAGAACAGTTCTCAGTAGAGGGGAAACTGTCCAGTATTTTCTTCATCGGGTGCGCTTGAGTGAGATGGCTGTGGACGGGGCTTTTGTCGCTGTCCTCACTGAGCAACTGTGGTCACACATTCCCCTCCGAACACTACTTTAGCTTCATCCCACTTTAGGATGCTTTGTTTTCATTACTATTCAGTTAAAAATGTTTTCTAGCCAGGTACAGTGGTGAACACCTGAATCCCAGCGACTCAGCAGCTGAGGCAAGTTCCAGGCTGGCCTTGGCAATTTGCAAGGTCCTAAGCAATTTAGTGAGACCCTGTCTCAAAAATAAACAAAAGGGACTGGGGATGTGGATCAATGGTAGAGGGCCTCTGGATTCAATCCCTGGCACTAAAAACAAAACAAAACAAACAAACAAAAAAAAAAAAAACCCTTGTTATTTCCCTTGTGGTTTCTTCTTTACACCTGCATATTATTTAGAAGTGCACTGCCTAGCTTCCAAATATTCGGAGATTTTTTCCAGATTGTTTTTTCTTATTGATTTCTAATTCTATTGCTGTCAAAGATCATACCTTATCTAATTTTGATCCTTTGAAGTTTTATGGCCCAGCATGTGGTCTACATTGGTGAATCCCTTGTGCACTTGAAAAGAACAAGGATCTTGAAGTTGTTGGGTATGGTGCTCTGTAAATGTCAGTTGGGATGAGATGTTTGACAGCATAGCTCAAACCTTCTAGGTCCTGAATGACTTTCTCTAGACTTATGATTTCACTGACTGAAAAGGATAGGTTAAAATCTCCAATTCTAATTGTGGATTTGTTTATATTCTGCCAGCATCTGCTTCATGTAATTTGTTCAGTGCATATGCATTAAGCCTTGTTATGTCTTTTTGATGAAATGACCCTTTATTGTTGGGAAATATTCCTCTACCTCTATTAATATTCATATTTTTAGAGTCCACTTGGTCTGATACTGTGACTGTCTAACTTGTGATTAGTATCCATATGGTATATTTTCTATTCCTTTAAAGCTATCTGTATCAGTATTTTGAGTATGGGCCTCGTAGACAACATATACTGGGGATTTACTATTTTTAAAAATCTGATCTGACATTCTCTTAGCTGAAGTATTTAGTCCATTTTCATTTAAAGTGATTTTCACATGTTGGGTTGCAGCTCTATCATCTTGGTTTCTGTTCTCTATTTGTGTCATCTGTTCTTGTTTCTCTTTTCGTGCTCTCTTTGGATTAATCAACTAGCTGTACTAATCAGTTTAATTTGCGCTCTTGCCCTCTTAGGGTTGTCTCTCTGCTTTCCTTAGTGGTTGCTCTAGAGATTAAATGTGTGCCCTCAGCTTGTCATGGTCCTTGGGTGACCATTGCACCTCTTCACGTGTAACACAAGACCCACGACACTATGTTCCCATCAACAATACACCGTTGTCCTTTGTGCTGCTCCTTCCCTACATTTTACTTTTAATGCTATAAACTCTACAATATATTATAACAATTTTGTTTTTAAAAGTCATTTATCTTTCAGTGAAGTGAAAAATAAGAGGGGAAAGACTTCATGTCCCACCTATCAACATTCTTCCTTCCTTGGCATAGATCCAAGTTTCCATCTGGTATCATTTTCTCTCAGCCCAAAGAACTTCCTTTGATAGTTCTTTTAGTCAAAGTCTGCTGGTGACAAATTCTCTCAGTTTTTTTGTGTGTGTGTGTGTGTGTTTGAAAGTGTCATTGTTTTACCTGCACTTTTGAAAGATGTATGTTGACAGGTTTTTTCCCCTTGGCACTTTGGAAATGTCATCCATTGTCTTCTGGCTTGCATGTCCTCTGATGAAAACTCAGAGGCAGTTTTTTTAAATCTTTGTTTCTCTGTATATGAAGCATCTTTCCACCCCCTTTGACTGCTTTTAGGATTTTCTCTTTCTCTTTAGCTTTTGACAATTTGACTACAGTATATAAGGTGTGGCTTACTTTGTACTTATTCTGCTTAGTCTCAAAGATTCTTGGATTCTTGGGCTACTATTTGTCATCAAGTTTTTAAATTCTCCTGCCATTATTCTATTACATATGCTTATGGTTCTCTCTCTCTATTTTCTGGGACTCCAGTGGCCAGTATGTTAGACTGCTTCTCTAACAGATAACTGTTTCTTTATCCAAGACCTCTCTCCCCATCTTTGCTCAGTTTCAAATACCTCCATTGCTTGTTTTCCTGCCTTTAGATTCACTGCAGCTCATCCAGTGATTCTTTTCATGTAAGATTTTGTATTTTCCAGTTCCAGAATTTCCATCTGGTTCTATTTTTATAGTTTTTATTTGTTTGCTGAGGTTCCCCATCTGCTCACTCATTTTAACTATCTTCCTTTAAAGTTTTAGCTATATTACTAATTATTGTTTTAAAGTCTTGGGGAATCAATTCTTTTTTTTTCTTTTTTTTTTTTTTTGGTACCAGGGATTGAACCTAGGGTTGTTTAGCCACTGAACCAAATCCCCAGCTTTTTAATTTTTTTTAAATTTTGAGACGACCTCCATAAGTTACTGAGGGTCTCACTAAGTGACTGAGGGCCTCACCAAGTTGCTGAAGCTGGCTTTGAATTTGTGATCTTCCTGCCTCAGCTTTTTGAGGTGTGCCCAGCTTTGTGCATCAATTCTGATCTTAGCCACTCTTGATCTGGTTCTATGGCCTTATGCTCCCCTTGTAGAAGCTTACTTTTTTCTAATTTTGTGTATGTCAAGTAGTTTTTGTTTGTATGCTGGACATTGTGGTGCTTGTGTGACTGAAGGTCTGAATTGTGTGCTTCTGCTTTAAGAATTTTGAGTTTAAAAGAATTGAGTTCTAACAGTCAGTTAATTTACTAGAAGATCAACACGATCCTGCTGAAGCTCACTTTGAGGCTTTTAAATGAGGGATAGAGCATGTTTACACTTGAAGTGTGACCTTTCTGGAGCCTCCACTGAGTTTCTGGGTATTCAGCGAGGACTCCCCTTGGCTGTCACAGTGCCAGCATCTCCCAAGCACTGTGAAGTTCCTTTCCCTCTCCAGCTTCCAGTCGTTTTCCTTACCAGGCCTCAAGGAGTCTCACCCTACACGTGTGTGGCTTTGTAGTGACCAAAGAGTCAGTGAGCTCCACGCAGATTTCTGGAACGTCTGTGCACAGCTCCCTCCTCTCCATCAGTTTGTCCCACCGATTCCAGCTCTCGAGTCCCAAACTGCTATCTCTCTTGCCCCTGCCCAGCGAGACTGCTGCTCTGTTGGTTTGAGAAGTGTTCGCAGGTGGAAATTCAGGGTAACTGTGGGGCTCATGTTGTGTGTGTCCCCTCTCAAGGGTCAAAGCCCCATGCCATCCAATACCAGAAAGGGTTGCTTCATGTTTTGCTCAGTTTCGTAGCTTTCTATGATAAGAGGTAAAGATGGCACCTGTTACTCCTTTGTGGCCAGAACCAGAGGCCTTCTTGATGTCATCCAGACCTGGGTTAGCATCCCAGTTTTGCCACTTCCTGGCTCTCTGACCAGAAACAGCTTACTATACTTCTCCAAGCCTCTGTCAAAGCGTCAGGCTGTTAAGAGAACTGAATAAAACGAAGCAGGCTTGGCCCCATGCATGGCCCATGGGGAATGGCTCCCATTAGCCCTTGTCCTTGCATTTCTCTCTGCTGGTGAAGCTGCCCACCACTCAGAACAAAAATCCCTGCTGTGCTTTGCGTAGGGAATCAAGCATATCATCGTTAAGAAGTAGATCCTTGTAAAGCTCCTCGTCATGACATCATGTCATTCAGCTCATTTTAGGATGGTTTCTGGTTTCTTTAGTAGAGGCAGAAAACTCCTTGGCTCTGCAGATTAGAAAACCAAGGTTGTGCAGTCAGCAGCTCGTGAAGACACAGCCGAAGTCTTGTGCTTTGGCTCTAAGGGCTTGTTAGACGGGAGGCTGTTTATCACCCCACATGGGTGGTCCAGCCATGGCCCAGGGCTGGAGATGCAGTGGAGTGTGATGGAAAAGACCACCACTGCCATGGGATGTGTCCAAGGTGGACAGTGCAGCAGGCAGCTCACTCCAGAGTGGCCTTTTAATGATGTCTAAGCCACTTGGCCCATCGATTGGTCACCTTTGTGGACCCACCATTCCTGGAATCCTTTTAGACTAGAAGGGCTGCGGAGATGGGGAGGCCCTCCCCACCTCCCTGTGTGGTCCTGTCAGGGATGAGCAGCTCTCCACCAGAACATTAGTCCTCGAAGCCACCCAGAGAGCTGCGAGTTCCATTCAGTAATTCCAGGGCAGCCCGGCCCTGTAGGAACTTCCCTGTCTGGGACGTGCTTGTTAGTGTCTTCCCACATTGTTCACGTCTTTAAAAAATTTTTAACCTTTATTTAATTATTTTTATGTGGTGCTGAGGACCAAACCCAGTGCCTCCCACGTGCCAGGCAAGTGCTCTACCACTGAGCCACGACCCAGCCCACCTTGTCCACTTGGAGTATGTTCTTTGCCAGATGCGGTCCTCTCCTTCCTTTCTTCCTCTTTTTCACTTCCCAGCTGCTTTCCGATATTGACCTTGCCGTGGGTGCACGGCCATGCGCACAAGATCTCCCCGAGAAGTCAGCCCTGCACCAGGGGTTCTTTTTTCCCTGATTCTTCCTTCCATTGAAAATTTAATGGGTGTCTTCTATTCCTCTCTCCATCAGTGTGCTGCGGGCAGCTGCTGAAAGAGACAGTGGCAGACAAGTCAAAAGTTGGCGAACTCATCTGGTCCTTCTTGGAAAAGAAGGTGACAGGTAGGCCAGCCTCCCGCTAGCTGCCACCACCCTGAGGCTGCAGAGAGAGCTCACTCTGTGTTCAGTGCTCTGAGCACTGGGGGCTCAAGGTCAGGGAAGACAACTGGACATTCGTGGGGGCAAAGGCCCGGGGCCAGTGCCTCAGTGAGGTGTTCGTGGATATGGTGGGTTATCACTGGTGGTCTAGAAGGTTCTTGTTTCTCAAGAAGGCTTGCTTCTCAAAACTGATAATGTTGAGACTGGGAGAAGCTGCAGAGCCTCCCAGCTCCTTCACTGCATGGTGAGCAACAATCAGCAGTCGGGCAGGAGGTGAGAGGGCTCAGCCGACGTGGGGACAGGCCAGCCCCAGGGTGGACAGGCCACTGGTGCTCAGGGGGCTTGGTGGGGAGCAGGACTGGACATGCTTTCCAGATCCCCTCTGTCATCTGTAATCTGAACATACTCTGAATCTGACCCCTAGAAGGGCGTCTTCAAGCTCATTTTCCTGAGGCCACAGAGGAGGCACAGAGAGGGCACCAAGCTGCTGAGGACGTACAGTCAGCTCATGGCCAGGTCGATTTATTTATTTATTTATTTAGGTACTGGGGATTGAACTTGGAGCATTTGACCACTGAGCCACATCCCCAGCCCTATTTTGTGTTTTATTTAGAGATAGAGCCTCACTGAGTTGCTCAGAACCTCCCTTTCTGAGGCTGGTTTTGAACTTGAGATCCTCCTGCCTCAGCCTCCCAAGCCGCTGGGATTATAGGCGTGCACCACCACACCCGGCTCGTGGCCAGATTTTGATAGACCCTGTGCGCAGTGCATTTTCCACACACCCATGTGTCTTTTGCACAAGCTTTGTGGTGCCTCCCCACAGTTGTGCAAGTTCAGGTGTCACATAATATGAACATGTGGTTGTCATGAAGAAAATCAACCCCAAGCCTGGTGGCCACACCTCTAATCCCAGCCACTAGGAAGGCTGAGGGAGGAGGATCACAAGTTCAAGGCCAGCCTGGAAAATGGTATCTGAGACCCCCATCTCCAAAATAGGACTGGGGAGACATCCTGCCCTGTCTCTCCCAAGGTGCCCTAGCACCCGGGGGGGCGTTCAAGTGAGCCAAGGAAGAGCCATGTGACCCCTTGATCTGTGCAGGGCTAGGTCAGAGTGGGCCCGTTCCAAAGCCACTGAGGGACACCCAGAATGACATGCAGGTGAGACGGCCAGGTGACATGAGAACAGTCACGCGTCGGTGCTTCCCCATCTGGTTCCAGTTCCAGTGCTGCCCCCACCAGCCTTGTGGCCCCAAGAAACCACCATGCCCTCCTGGAAGCCCAGCTTCCCTGGTGCGATGGAGATAGGGATCCCTGCTTTGCAGGGTGGTCATGAGCACTGGCTGGAATGTGCATGGGCAGTGCTACAGGAAGTGGCTGTGGCTGTTGGCGCACCTGATGAATGCTGCCTGGCTTCTCCCCAACACTGGCACAGGTTCGGATGTGTCCCGGGTTATCTCAGGGTAGGTTGATGGCTTGGGTCCGAGGTCATGCCCAGGAGCATTGGGGATGTGCAGTACTGAGCTGGTGTCCCTGCCTGCAGGGCTACATGCTGGGTGTTTGTTTGCTGTTGCTGATGGAAAAGCACAACTTACCAACAGGGATTTTTCATGGAGTTCTGAGGTGAGAAGCCCTCCGGCCGGGCCAGTGTCAGGGCTTTGCTCCTTCCTGAGGCTCCAGGGAAGGGCGTTCCAGCCTCTCCCAGGTCCTGGAGGCCACCTACATTCCCTGGCTCCTGCGACCTCCTCCTCCTGAAGCCACCATCGTGCTCCTCTTGTCACATCCCCTCTGACTCACCCCTTCCTGCCTTCCTCTTGTAAGGGCCCCACCCAAATAGTCCAGGATAACCTGTCTCAAGAACCTTGACTGAATCACATCTGCAAATCCTTTTTCCCACATCAGGCCATGTATTCACAGGTACCAGGGGCCCTGGGGCTGGGGAGCATTATTCTTCCCACTGTAGCTAATCACTGGAATCTTTGTAATCTGTTCAAGTGCAAAAAATATTTGTTTTGACTAACATGGTTTTTTGTTGTTGTTGTTTAGTGTGGGGATTTTGTGGAGCTGGGGGTGGAACCCAAGGCCTTGCATATGTGAGGCAGGTGCTCTGCCACTGAGCTGCAGCCCCAGCCCACAACTATACCTTTCTAATTGTGGCCTCTTGATTACTAGTGATATTGGACAGGTTGAATAAATTCTGATGAGACGGTCGTTGTGGATTTCCTCTCTTGTCAGTTGCCCTTCTGTGGCCTTGGCCTATTGAACTCTTTTTTTTTTTTTTTTTTTTTTTTTTTTTTTGTGGTGCTGGGGATTGAACCCAGGGCCTTGTGCTTGCAAGGCAAGCACTCTACCAACTGAGCTATCTCCCCAGCCCTTGACCTCTTCTTTTTCAGTGCTGTGGTTTAAACACAGGGCCACATGCTTGCTAGGCGAGTATTCTACCACTGGTCAATACCCCTAGCCACCATTTTTCAATTAAGCTATTTTTTGTTGTAATTGGTTTGTAGGTGCTCTTTGCATATTAGTGTTGTGTAAAATTCCCATTAATTTATGTAGACCCACATGCTATATTTTACCTATATATTTTAAATCACATCATGAGATTGTGCAGTTTTAGTGATTGTTGGGGATGGTGATGTGCCGCAGCCCTTAGCTCTCAGATGTCCTGGAGTGTGGTGGTCCCCGAGGAGGTCGTACTAGGATGTTGATTTGATTCTTTCTGAAGTCAGGAGCACTTGACCTTCTAGTTTCTTCCTCCATGCTCATCACCATCTGACCAGGAAGCCTTATCACCTTTTGCCTACCAAAGCACTGGGCCCCTGCAGCAGCACAGCCTAATGGACCGTCAGGTACGGGCACCACGGTGTTCACTTATCCATCTAGAACCTATGAGGTGAGTGGGAACAATTGCTAGTTCTTCCCTTTAGAAGACACAGAAGAAGTGAATTGCCTTGGGCCCATCTGCGCCTTAGGCACAGCTGGCTTAACCCACCCACCACCAAGAACAAACCCAGGGAGTTCCTTGCAAGCACAAGGCCCTGGGTTCAATCCCCAGCACTGCAAAAAAACAAAAACAAACAAACAAACAAAAAAACAAAAAAACAGGGAGTGCCAGCAGTGGTCCAGGTGCAGAGGGTTTTGGTTTGGGTTTTGATTTTTGGTGACTTCCAAGGGGACTGAGTGCACCTTCACCTTTCCTGTGAAGTTGGAGAGACCTGGATAGCTTCCATCTTCAGTGTTTTGTGCTTTTTTTCTTTCACGGCTTTGTTTGTTTAGACTATGTAGCTCTATACTTTTGCTCTTCCTACAAAATTAAAGACACAACAACAACCAGTATCATATCTTCCTAACAGAAGCAATAAATCCTGTCATCTTGCTAATCCTGATCTCGCAGGGATAACAAAGAATGCATTTACATTCATAACCACTAACAGGGTCTCATTAGTGGGATGTGGAGATGCTGCAGAGCAAACCAGAGCTCTTGGCTGGCCAGGGAGGAGCCTGCACCACCCAGGCTTGGCAAGGACCACCCAGCCACTCACGAACTGAGGAAGAGCATTTAAGTGATTCTTCATAGAACTTGGGTTTGAAGAGAAGGTCCAACTGAACGGGGAATCTACCTAGCCAACCACAGCCTTGCTTTTTTCTGAGTAACTGCTGTTTGTGGGCTGGCGGAGGCTGCCCAGGTTCTTGCCTAGGGTATCAGTGATGTCTGTGACTCAGGGTCCCCCTGCCCCTGAGTGCACCTGCTCAGGTTTTGTGTGGTGAAAAGCCGAGTCCCTTGCCCACATCCTGTGTTCTGAGCCCAAAGGGGACAGTCCCTGAAGCATCAGGGGTGCCACAGGCTGGGACCTTGCGTGGAGATTCAGCTGGGATCTGAGGCCAGGGTTGGGCTTTTTAACACCCTCCAAGGCCAGCTCTGAGAAGCCACCCAATGCATGGCCACATATTGGTGGGGACAGGGAGACAGCCCCCAGATCTGCCTCAGGAAGATTGCTGACCAAGTGGAGGCAGAAGTGGAAGGGGGTCATCCCCACACCACCCAAGACAGAAGGTCCATCCAGAACACCCAAGGACAGTTGTTGGTGTACCACTAGACTTCAGGACTTCTGGAAGAGGGAGGTTATGGCTGCTTCCCTTCACCTTTGGGGGTCCACTCTGGCATCTCAGATTTCACCTTTCGCCTCCCCAAACCTCAGGTGCATTTCGGGTATCTCTGCCCTTGGTGCTGGTGGCATTCCTGGGAGGCTGGGAGAGCACCCAGCCCCTTCCCTACCGCTGTCCACATGGCGCAGGGAGTGTGACTGGTGGAGAGGGCATTGTAAAGACAGAGTGACCTCAGTCAGAGGGTGACACCCATCACCACCTGAGCAGACCACAGTCCAGCTGCCCATCCTTGGCAACCCCAGGCCAGACAAGGTGGATGCTTCCTGGGGACACGCCCCATGCCTCTCTGAGTATTAGGCCTCCTCTGTGGGGACTCTGTTCTGCCCGTGCTGCTGGCCTCCTGGTTACTTTTCACAGTGTTGGGGATCCCTGGAGCGGCAGGCTTCTGCCCAGCCACCCGCCTGGAGCCGCGTGCCCCAGAGGTGCCATTCTGTTACTGTCGTGCACCTTGCCACGCCGGCAGTCCTCACACCCTGGTGGCTGGCTGGAACAGATCCAGAGTCACCTTCCCTCGGGAGCCACCTCCTCTTATTCCCCAGCAGGCCTCTGAGGTTGAGTCCCAGCCGTGACCTCTACAGACTTGGTTGTGTTCTTTTCTGTCCTCGCAAGTGCCACCAACACCTCCTTCTTTGGAATCAGCAGCAGAATTAATAACTGCTGTTTTCCCTTCTTCCCACATTTTCTGGGCAAAGGACTTCAAGGCCCCGTCTTAGTTCATCTTCGATCTCTTGAGCCCAGGCTCTTGGTGATGGCACCATGGACAGAGGGACAGGGAGATGCTTATCCTGTGCCCTGGGCTTTGAAATGTATCCGTCTGACCGCCTCGACTCATTCTGACTTAGCTGCAGTGAACAGGCCACATTGAGTCCCCAGGGCTCCATGCGGCCTTCTTTACGTGGACACCTCCAGCACAGTTCACAGGGTCGGTCTGCACAGGACAGGCAGGTTGAGCTTAAGTCATGCAGCCCTCCTCGCCAGAAAGCTCCTGTCACTTGTGCCTGGACGAGACACAAAGCAAAGCCATCTGGAGCTTTTGGAAAAACAGTTCCTCAGCCGTTTCTGTATCAGCCGAACCGAGGCTATGAGCACCGACAGCCTCAACTGCCTGTGTGCCCGGGATGCGGGCAGAGTGGTTTTCTCTCCAGAATCAAGCAGGCGAGCTACTAGGTCTCCATCTTCATGCTCATCCTTGCAGGTTGCAAGGATGCTCGGCTACCCAGGACAGGATTCAAACCAGCCAGAGGCGATTCTTGTTCTTCTGGTTTAAGTCTTTGCTCTACATATGTGAGATGCTCATCTTGAGCCCCTTCTAGTGTGCTCAGAACACGGTGGAAGTGTCAGGGCCCCGCCGGCCAAAGAGTGACCTCTGCAGGGGGACTTTTGGGGTTCTGGCTCTTCTCATCCCCCATCCCTCCTGGAGTGGGGGACGACCATTCGTGGAAGCCCCCTACAGGGGGCTCTCTTGTCAGGCTGCAGTGCGCTCCTAGCTCACCCGCCCCTGACCAACAGAACGGCAGTTCATGGTAGGAAGGCCCAGACTCCTCGACATGCACCCTTTCAGGTGTGAACACGGCCATTTAATTGGCGTAATAACTTTCTCCAAAGCCAAAGTCCTGGTGTGCAGAAGAAAGTGTGCAAGGCGGATCATTATGAGCATTACCTGCACACCCTCAATTTCCTGAACATTCCAGTCTGGGGAAGGTCCCTCATGGCCTGATAGAACCTGAGGAGAGGAGGGGACTCCAGGGAGCCTGGAGCCTGACTTGCCTGCTCTCTGGTAATGAGTTCCCGCCCAGGCAAACTCAGTCAGCGGAACAGCTGGGGTGCTTTCCAGTGATTTTGAGAGTTTTCCCGGAGTCCAGGTCCCAGGTGGCCCAGATCAGAGCCCAGCCCAAGTGCTTCATTTTTTAGGGAATTAATATTCTCAGCACTAAATGCACACTAAAGATCCGACAATAGACCTGCTTTTCTCTTTTGTTAAAAACTTGCAAAGAGTTGCTGAGTTGAAAGACGAAGTAAATCTCCCCATCTGAGCAGGAAGCGGATGCTGTTTCTTGTTTGGAGCGGCGCAGCCTGGCGAGCTGCGAGCCGTCTTCCCGCAAAGGGGAGACCCAGGGGGACCTCTGCCCGCTGCCAGGGAGCCTTCCGCGTGGTGTTTGTAGGAGCTGAACACAGCGCATGCCTCTCTAAATAATTTACCAGTTGATTAATAGACTCACAGGGGTATAATTAGTGGAGGGAGAGACAGTGGGCACAGTAACCAGCACAGCGCTTGGGGGAACAGGAGCCTTTATTTTTTTGCAGAAACTTTCTAGGGTGCTGGGCGTTTGAAGATAAGTTGGGAAGAGCTCAGTGCCTCTTCCCTTTTGAAGTGGAAATAGGACAGTTTGAATCCGTCGAGTTTAATTTTTCACAAGCTTTAGGGGCCCCGCAGAGCAACTCCCTTTTTATTATTGAAAAAAAACTCCACATTTTTCTTTCATTTTTCTACACACACACACACACACACACACACACACACACACGCAGTCCAAGCAGTAAGTCATAAACACACTAATTTACTTTTTTATTCAACGTGGGTTTTCCCCACCCTGCCTCCCCCAGATGCGTGTTGGCATGTGTCCCTCTGGTGTCCCCCAGCCAGAGGCCCCACTGGAGGTGGCCTAGAGGTTGATTAGTGGCTGCCCCCTGTAATGTATGCATTTTCAAGGAACCTCACCTCGGTCTGACAATGCTTTTGAAGTAGCTTCTTTTTTCAAGTCAAACTTTTGACTTTTCCGCTGGGATTGCTACAAAGATTTCCTTATGGAAAATAGGTAGGAGTCTTTTTCAGCCTGAGAGAAAGCCACAGTCGAGCTAGCCAAAGTGGTCGGCAGGTCTGAAAGTGCTGTTTGCATTCCAAGGACCCAAGGGCCTGTTAATGAGAGCAGTTGGGTAAAGGGGTGGACACGACCCCCACTGCGCATCAACAGGTTCACACCCGAGAGTCGGCTCCTTGTTTTTTTAAACGAGTCTTTCAGGGCCAAGGTGTACGCCGTGTTTCCACATTTCCTAAGTGGCATCTTGCCCGAGGGGCAGTGCCTGGCACTGAAAGGTCAAGAAGACTTCTGTTCAAAGGCTAGTGCAGCAGGGAAACCGAGGCAGGCAGTGAGGGGTCTTGATTCATTCCTGCATCCAGCCAACAAAATTCCCTCTCCACCAGCTGTGGCACTGTGGGCACAAGATTGGCCCTGCAAGGCAGCCCCACGTCCTCCTGCTAGGCTGATGCTTACCAAGCGCGTGCTGTGTGTCAGGGATCTGGCTTTAAAAAAAAACACAACACAACTAAACCCAGACATTTCTGGGAAGTGTAAGGAGAGCCCAGAGGTGCAAGGTGCCCTCCTGCTCTGGCCAGGGCTTCCGAAAGCATTTCCCTCTCCAGGGCAGCCCCTGTGGCCTCAGAGAAGAACGAACCCTCCAACGCACTCAGCTGTGAAATTGTCTCAGACAGGCCGGACCCTGGAGGCCCAGCCCTGCTTTGCCAGGCAGGAGATTTCCTGGAGCAGCCCAGGGCGGGTGTAGCTGGAAGCCTTTCCCCCCTAGTAGGACATCTCCACTGACAGGGAGGACACTGGCTTCTTTCTCCAAGGGCTGCAGGTGGGGCCTGCGGAGAAGAGACTGCCCCCCCCCCCCAGTGACCTCCTACTGCTCTGTACCTACAGATCCAGGTCAGGGACAGGAGTTTTACAAGGCTTGTCACCTAGAAGCCAGCTCTGAGGTGTCCCTGTGCAAGGGATGAAGAGGGAGGAGAGCCCAGGGACCACTGCCTGCAGCTTTGCACCTGTCTCTGCCGCTCTGAGTGAGAGGGGCAGTGAAGGGCAGTGGGTGACAGGGGACACTGGGCAGACCAGGCAGAGGGTGTGGGAGGGGGAGGGGGGAAGTGTCTGTCCCACTTCCCTCTCGTCCAGGCTGTCCTGAGCACCCAGGATGGAAGGTGGGGCGGGAGAGCTTCCTCGTAGGGCCCCGACCCTGATCTTGGCTGCAGAACTCTGATTCCTCCTGGGCTGTCAGTCTTGGCTGGGTTACCGGGAGGCAAGAGGGACTTTGTCAGGGACCCCACACACACCAGAATCCCTCCATTTCTGCTCCTGCCCTCTGTCTGATGACTCTGCTCCACAGGTGGGGGCTGGGAGGTGACTTGCTCCCCAGCACCTGCATGGTTCCATGCCATTGGGGAGCTCAGCCAATGTTTGTGAACGAGTGAGTGACCATGTGGCGGCTGGCCTGGGTCCCTGTGGTGTGGACAGTGCCAGGCACTGTGCAGGTGAGACCCCTTCAGTCTTGAGGGAAGCGAGAGTTGGGCTGAGGGGGCAGCGTGCAGCCTGATGGGCTTCTAGAGAGGCAGTGTCGGTCCCGGTGGCACTGAATGCGGTCTGGGCTCTGGAAGCACCGGCTGTGTGGCCTCAGCAGGAGCCTCAGCTTCCACATCTGTCCCGTGAGCGCTCAGAGGCTCGCAGTGGCTGGTTGCTACGTTGTGCCACGGAAGCCCGGCACGCGGCACCAGCTGGCGGGAATCGGCTGCGGGATCAGTGGAGGCCTTCCTGGCCATCGCAGTAGCGGTGCCGAGGGCAGGGGTGGCAAGTCCTGTTGGGCACGCGTGTAGGGGTTTCTTCTGGTCTCACTCTTCCTGTGACTGCCGCCAGCTTTGGGTGCCTGGTCTCTGTGGTACCCAGGAACTGGTGAAGCTCCAGTTTACCCTAACTCTTGAGCCCCAGTGACCTACTTAGGTACAACAAGCTACCCCACAATCTAATGGCATGAAATGATGATTAGTTCCTGAATTAGTGGTAAGGATCTGGGGCGGGGCGGCAGGGAGGGCTGGCTGCTCAGCACTGACGTGGATGTAGTTGGCACAGTTGGAACCACTGAGGAGCAGGACCCCACCTCTGCACCTCAGTTTGGGTGTCCAGCTGTTTCTCTGATCTGTCTGCACATTGCATCTGCTGGGCTGGAGTACCCAGCAGACTCCTCATTCCCAGCCTGACACTCTCCCTGCAGCCCCCAGGTGGCTGTCTTGGCTTCCTCATAGCTTGGCAGCTGCAAGCCAGCACCTCCTTCCTTGGTAGCTGGCTTCCCTAGAGCCAGCATTCCAAGGGGTCCGAGGAAAGCAGGAGTGAGAGGCGCTGATAAGCCACAAGGCTCCTGAGGACCCAGCCTCAGACACAGGGCAGGGGAGCTAGCCCCTTCCTCCACCGTGAGTAGGGCAGCAACGAAGGCATGGCCGTCTTTAATCCAGCACGCCAGGGAGGGCTTGATCTGAGAGTTTCAGGTTTGCTTGGATGCCTGTGGGGCAGATCACAGCCTTATAAATTCTTAGAAGCTGGACCTCTGTTCCCCCAAGACCTGAAAATCCAATTCTGTTCCTTTCAGGATGGATTTTTCAGTTGGATTTAAATGCAAACTCCAAACTAACCCAGTGATAACTCGGTGGCCTTGGGCAAGTCATTTCCTCTTTCTGTGCCTGTTTCCTGAAGTGGGACGCTACACTCCTTCCTTCACAGGATTGTCATGATGGCTACCTACGTGAATATTTGCTGGGGTAAATGCTTGCTTAGACCAGAGCTGGGCTACCGGCGCCATAGCACGCATACTTGCTGATAAGCGCAGTGCTGGTCTTCTCTGTCCGGGACCCCAACGTCACTGCCTCTGAGCCCCACATTCATTCAAATGCAGGGAAGATCATGCTCCTTAAACTCTGCAGTGTAGACTGTAAATACACCTCGCCTGGAGCAGTCCTGCCCACACTACAACACTGTTTTTCACTTTCCCACAGACTCTCAATTCATCGAAAGAGGTAAAAGCGCATTTTGAGATAAGAATGATTACCAGGGTGTCGTAAGCCGTAAGCCATGTGGCTAACAAAGCCTTTTTGTTTGCTAAGTGTAGCACCAGTTATTAACAGAACGCCCATTTTTGAGTGGTCTTTTTTCTCGTCTAAAACTTCATTCAACCGAAAAATGGAGGCATCCACTGTTGGGCAGCTCTGCTACAGAAGTGTGGGTATGTCAGCGCTGGGTGGGCTTTTGCACAGGCACGGCACAGGGAGTGGTAGAAGGGGACAGCCGCTCTGAGGGTGAGTGCCCAGTGGGCGCAGCACCAAGAGCCCCAGGCACTCGAGTGGCCTGCCCTGGATGCAGCGCCCCAGTATTGAAGCACTGGTGTTTCCCGGCCCTGTTTTCTTTCACGTCACCCCAAGTGCCCTTATGAAGAAATGCAGGTGTTGTGTAGACTTTCAGAACACAGCAGCCTTAGAATCGCTGCTTCCTCTTGTAGCTGGGGAGCCGGGCCCAGGGAGACAGGGGCTTATTTGGGAAAGGGACCTAAGTCTACCGAGGAGGCAGCTGGAGCCAGCAGGCTTTTGCCCCCTGCACAGTTGCCCAGTGCACTGGTTTCTCACCCCTCTCCCCTGCGGGTCCAGAGAAGGTCCCCCTAGCTGGGAAATGCGCACTTGGCGCAGGCCTCCTGTTCGACCAGCAGGTGGCACTACATAACAAACAAACAGCCTTGCTGAGGGCGCACCTGGCGGCCGGTAGCCCTCGGCCCAGCAGGTCCAAGCCGCTCCTGACTTTCGGTTACAGCTGCGGGAAGGCTTGCGGCCTGGGCTGCCAGGAGTCAGTACCACCCGGAGAGGGATTATCTCCCAGAAATCCTTCATTTAGCTCTCACGGAATTTCAGGGATATTAGGCAGTGCCCTGAAGGGCCAGCTCCATCCTTGGGCAGAGCTCGGGGGTCCCAGCTTTCTGGGGAAGAGACCCTGTGGGGGTCAGGGGGTTGTACCCCACTTCTTTGACACATCAAAGAAATTAAACAGAACCAAAAGCCGCCCTTCCTTCTCCTCCAGTCCCGTTCCTTTTCTGTGCAGCCCGCCTGGGTCCCCAGGGGCCCCTTCAGAGGCAGGGCAGCCCAGGAGCTGTGCAGGTGCTGGGAAGGGGGCGATTCCTGTGGCGCCCACAGACCTGGCGCCACCTTCACAGTGACTTCAGGAGGGCCGGAGGAGGGGGTTGGAGGGCGAGGGCAGGTGTGGAGGAAGGGCCGTGCGGTGTGCGGGGGTCGGAGCGGAGGCCGCAGGCGTGGGGCGCAGTGTGTGCGCATGGGCATGTGCGTAGTGTGCTCAGGTGGGCTGTGGGGGCGTGGGTGTCAGGCGCGTGTGCCGAGGTGCCCAGCTCTTCCCCGTGGGCCCAGGTGCGGAGGAGGCTGCCGGCAGCCTTAGGGCCCTTACCTGTAGACGCGGCTGAGGGAGCCCTTTCCTTTCCTCTGCCTTTTGTCCTACCTTCCTGAGAACCCCAGCGACCTCAGTGCCCCTCCTGATTTTGTCCCCCAACCTAGCCCCAGCCTAGGGACATTAGGTGATGGGAAGAATGCTGTGGCCCCAGGGCTTTGCGGTGACACAGACGGCGGGCAGTGAGTGCAGGGAGCTGTGCTTCCAGGGCAGGTGCCCGCAGCCTGGGTGTCCTGGGGCCTCCACAACCCCACTCCCCACTCTGGGGGCTGGACAGGCCCCGTGTCCCACCAGCCACCTGGTAGGGGTCAGTCCCTTCCAGTCCCGGTCGTGCATAGGCGGTGGAGCTGGTGCGGCCCTGTCTGGAGAGTGGGCGGGTGTGCGAGAGGAGCAGGCCGAGGCGGCCTTGGACCCTGGCCTTTACCTGGGCTCCGCCTTTGAGACGGGAGTGCAGCCAGGGTCGGGAGTGGACAGGGACCTGGCAGGACCGCAGGGCCCAGGAGCAACCCCTGCCGGCCTGTCTCCCCATCGGCCTCGTGCCAAGCACCCGCAGCCAGCAGGGACTCAGTGATCGAGATTTTGATAGACTCAAGGCCAACTTGAGGGTTGCCATCTTTCATGGAGGAGCTTGAGGAAAAAAACCTAAATCGTGGCGTGGCCTCGTGAAATAATGGGATACTTATATCTTGCACTTGGCTGAGTTCAGGGCTGACAGGACATTCCAGAGAAGGAGCCCTTGGCGTCGCCCGTAGGAAGGGTAAGATGTTAACTGTCAAACCCAGGAATCAAGCCTGAGGCATCTGACTTAATGGCGGAAGACTTCACAGCCCGAGAGGTCTCTGAGAGGAGGATAAGGGTAAGTGGACGTTACCAAGGGGACGCTAAACTCCAGCAGCCGAGCGGACCCGTGTCGTGTCCAGCCCCGTCAAAGCGGGCCTGGGGAAGTGGGCGCAAGGCCCACAGGAAGAGCGGACAGCAGGAACGGGGCACAGAGCAGCCGCCTCAGGGCCAGTGCAGCTGCAGGCTGGGTACAGGGTCCTCGGGTCCCCCTCCCCTGGACTGCGCCTGTTGCTTCTGGCAAGAGGGGCTGCCTGGGCGAGGGCGGGGCCTCCAAGGCAGCGTCCTGAGGGGTGTGTCCTTCCTGGTCTGGCGGGGCACTCCAGCTCCTTCGTCTCCTCCCAAGGAGGCCCACACAGCCGGCCGCCCCTCAGAAGGGCAGCTTTGCCAGGACTGTCCGGGCAGAGCTTTCTAGACCCATGGAGTCAGTGAGGGATGGGGCCACCCACACCCAGGCGCCCCAGAGTGGGAACCACTTCCTGGCACAAGGCGGCCTTTGCTGTGGACCGGTCTCACGGCGTCCAGGTGCCTCCTTGAGGCCTTGGTTTCCTTTTCTTGAAAGTCAGCACCAGGGCTAGGGCTGGGGTCCAGTGGTGGACTACTTATCCAGAGCACTGCAGGCCTCAGTTCCATCCCAGAACCAGAGGGGGACTGGCAACATGCTTTTTAAGCTGATTTTAGAATCATAATCATAAATACATATAACCACACAGAAGAATGGGTTTTGCTGTGACTGTCTCATACATCTGTATAACACAGTCGATCTTATCCACCCACCCTGCTACCCCCTCACTCCCCTTCCTCCTTCCCGTCTAGTCTCCTTAAAATGTTCATGTCAGCTTTTTTTTTCTTTTTCTTTTTGTGCCTGTGAGGTGAGCACTTTACCAACTGAGCTATATCCCCAGCCCCAGCTTTTTTTTCTAGACACCACATGATATAAAACATGTGATACTTGTTTTTCTGTGTCTTGTCTTTTGTCTCCAGCTCTCTCCATCATCTTTCTGCAAATGACATGATTTCATTCTTTTTTATGGCCAAATAGTACTCCATTATATATATATATATATGCCACAATGTATATATGTATATATATATATATATATGCGCCACATTTCTTGGATCCATTTATCCAAATAATTGTGTGTATGTGTGTGTGTGTGTTGTTGTTGTTGTCGTTGTTGTTGTCGTTGTCGGGCCCTCCCCATGCCAGGAAACCCTCTGCCACTGAGATTTTTATTTGATTTTAAGTCAGGGTGTTGCTAGGTTGTCCAGGCTGCCCTTGAACTTGGGATCCTCCTGCCTCGGCATCCTGAGCAAATGGGATTACAGACGTGCACCATCTGCCCAGCTCAAACAACACTTTTAAAATGAAAAGAGAATACTGTTCTTTTGGGGACCCATAGCTGGCATTTGAACCCACATGTGCTCGAGGCCACCCCTGTTGCATCTGGAACCACCCCACCCAGACCCCCAGCAAATCCCAGGCATCAGCCAGTGTCTCTCAGATGCTTATTTAACTCAAGAATAGGTTACTGTGTGCAGAAGGAAGGGATCACAGAGAGAAGGGTCTTCCTGACCAGTCTCCATTCTCTTAGGACCTGGTAAGGCTCCTGCTGGGACATCCCTCAGGAAGGGAGGCTCGGCTGGGACAGGAGGGCGTCAGACTGACTCCTGATGAGAGAAGGGAGCTAGCTTTGTCGGTCCCTGGCAGGGGCGTGTTGGTTGGCATCGGGGGCACCCAACTGGAGCCCTGTGCTGCAGATGAGCCCGCAGCTATTCCCGAGGACGCACACCAGCACCTAGCCTCCTTGGGCAGGGCCCACCTGGTGTGGGCAGCTCAGCCAGGACTCCTGGGTGTGCTGTCCGGCTGGGAGACACGGCCCTGTGGCGCCCCTGGGGTGCTAGTTCAGGAAGGCAGACGTTGAACCGGCGCCACAGCAACAAGGACCCACGGACTCACAGTTGTCACAAGTCCTGCAGGAAGTGTTGGGAGTTGCGTTCTGCTGCCTCCTCAAGAGGGGCTTGTTGTGGTTTCTGTTCAAGTTGGGCTGTTTCTGCTTTCGCTTGCTTTCCAGTCTCCCTGAAAGTGGCCTCCCCTCTTGGCTGCCCCCCAGCTCTTCCTACTTCTCCCACGCCTTGTGGGTTTCCAGCCAGGACGGTACTGAATCATGTCCTTGTCCCCTCTTCATGCTGGGGCCCTGAGCTCCGCAACCAGAGGGATCGGTTGACTCATGAGCATCAGGTGGTGGCCGCGCCTCTTTCCTGTGTGTTTGGATCAGGCCAGTTGTTGAGCTGCCCCGCTGGAGGGGGTCTCCTCGAGGTTGCCAGCCTCCCTCTGCTTAGATGCCTGGCCTTGGTTTCGGGCGTCCTCTGTGACGGGCGCTGTGCGCTTCCTGGTTTCACTATGTAAACAGTGCTGAAGCGGATCCTTTACAACCTCTTTCCTTTCTGTCCTGTTAGCTCATAGGTGTGCATTCTTAGACTAAGACTGCTGGGTCAAAGGGAAGGTACTTTTAAATTTTGATGCAAATTGGGAAGTTTCCTCCAGGTATTCCTTTGTTTACCAACAGGGCAAAAAAAAAAAAGAAAAGAAAAAAAGAAGTCTCTTTGGAGGGAAGGAAGTCTAACTGGTCCCCATTCTTCCCCAGCTGCGAAACCTTACTGCACTGGGTTTTCTGGGGGTTTCCTGAGAGGCTCGGGAGCTCCAGGGCCACTGGGCAATGAGGCACTAGATCAGCTGAGGGCAAGTCGCTTCAGCCACGACCTCATCAGGCCTCCATTGCCCAACTGCGGGAGGTCCTGGGGATGACCTTGAGGCCCTCAAGAAGCTGCAGTTCACAGGCTAGGCCTCCTGGGATCTCCCGGGCATCTTGGCTTCCAATGTCTGATTATTAGAACAATCGAAAAATACTTGGCCCCACGTTGTCCTCACCGCTGAACAACGAGGCCTTAATGGGCCTAGGTTGTCCACATTTGGATCTCAGCCAAACGTGACTGCATCAGAGGCCACCTCAGCCCAGTCAAGCCAGCAGCCTCCACCATTGTCCTCTCTGCCTGGTACTCATGACTCTGTGCAGTGGCTGCCACCTGTGGGTTGTTTGTCCCCGCCCCCCAGAACACAGCCCTGCAGAGGGCAGGGCCCTGGAGTCCCGCCTAATGTGCAGAACAGAGCTGAGCACCGTGTCTGGCACCACCCACGTGCTGACGACCACGCCCTGGAGGAGCCCTGGGAAGCTTGTTTCTGCACGAGTTCTCTTCTAGGCGAAAGTACCCACCAATATTCCAGGTGCACCTAGGCTGGAAAGGTCCATGGTAAATCCTCACCCCAGTGTTCCTAATCACAAGGTTTCTAGAATAGAGACTGATTATTTAAGCATACAGGGCCTTTGGAACTTGCCTCCCACACCCCAGCCCTTCCCGAGTGGAGCCCTGATTTTCTGAGCCTTGGAGCTTTTGGAGGTGCTGGGTAGCTCCTGGCTCCAGGCACCTGACCCTAGAGTAAAGACAACTCCTACTGGGGACAGGAGAGGAGGTCACTGGGTTACAACCTGGGATGTAACCAAACACCTCAGCCGAGGTCCCTGAATCATTTGGTGGTCTCTAACTTCCAAGGCTGGCCTGCGGTCAGCATCCTAGGCTCCCTGGCCCCAGAGAAACCAGAAAATATTCATGAAGCCCTGCTCCCTAACACACATGTCCTGGATCAAAGCTAAGCCACCGTTACAGAGTGTCTACTGCGTGCCAGAACTTTATGTAGGGTGTTAACCCCTCACAGCGGACCCCTGTCCGCTTGCAGCAGATGAGAGTCGGGCTGCGGGGACTGGTGGGAGTCCGCGGGTCAGGCCTGGCTGGAGCCTGTGCTCTCACCCTGGTGGCAGCTTCTGCGGCCAGTCAGGCTGGTCCTGTTTGGTTAGCTGCAGTGACGCTTTTGAAAAGGGCGGCCTCTTATTCCTTATCTACTATGTGCCAGGCACTGTGTTGGGCACAGAAAGTTAGTAGGCCTAGTCCTTTGTCCTTGTGGGACCCACTGCCTTTTGTGAGAGGCAGATGTGAACCAGAGAATTACCCAGAACAAAGGAAGGAGGATGGTAAGTACAGGTGCAGCCCAGGCTGGGGCCAGACCTTGGAGTCTTCTCTGGAGGGAACTTGCCCTGGTCTTGAATCCCAAGGCCCCAGTGCAAAGCCTGTCCCGGACCAGGCCCACATAAAGGATGCAGTGGACAAAGGGAAGGGGAAGGGAGGCTTGTGGGCAGGAAGGCAGGGTTCAGAGCTCGCCAGGTCCTGTTGGCCTGATGGGGGATGGGGGGTGGGCATTGGAGAGCCGCTGCCAGGAGAGGGACAGAATTAGCCACAGCAACTTCTCATCTAGGCCAGCCACATGTTCCCTCTTCTGTTCCTTCCTAGGAAGTAGAGAAGAAAGGGTGGGGGAGAGGAGAAAGACCAAATTCAATGAGGTACACATTGCTTGGGATAAGGCTTGCGGCTCTTTGGTGACGGGGTGGTGCCCCGCACGTGCTGGCACGGAGGAGAGTTGCAGTTGTGGTTTATCACTCACCCCCAGGTTCACCTGCCTGCCAGCCTGAGGGCCTCTGAGGCTTCAAATGTGCCTCAGGGCCACTTGCTAGCCGTGGACATTCAGTAGGTAGAGAACCATGCAGAAGCTTCCAGAGAAACTGCTGAACACTCTGTCACCGTTGCTCCTGCAAACCAGCCCACTCGGGGCCCACCTTCACAGCAAACAGTGGTAATATTTACCAAGTGTTTCTGGGAAAATGAGTGCAAAGTGCAGGAAATGCAGTGCAAATCGCTAGAACGCAGTACATCAGCAACAGAGGACATTTAATGAGTCTGGGAAGAAAGGTATGAATTTCAGGAAATGTCAGTCGCCGCAATGTCAACAAGAGACTTCTCCATGTCTCTTCTCCGTGGGACTTTATTTCAGTCTCCAGTTACAAAAGATTCTTGAGAGAGACTCGGGTCCAAGGATCGAGGAGGGGAGAATCAGGGATGGCAAGGAGCAGGGGTGCTTGTGGATCCAAATTAGCAGAGAGCAGCCGGGGCACCAACTAGACCACATTTGAGGAACACTAGAACTTTAGACAGGGTTTTGTGTTCTCCTGTGAAAAGTGATTGCTGTAAAACTGGACCCTTGTGGGGACCCTTGTGGTCACCCTCGTGTGACCTGAATGTTTGTGTCCACCTTGAATGCCTGTGCTGAAACCTAACCCCAAGATGACCGTATGGGAGGCGGGGCTTCTGGGAGGAGGTTAGGTCTTTAGTGATAGGGCAACTGCCCACTTGTCATTGGAGGCCTGGGCCGCCCATGGTGATGGTGTCTTGTCAAGGTCAGGGAAAGGTCAAGGTCACCCAGGGCATCCCCCACCTCTGGCAGACAGGCCTCTTCCACACCTCTCATTGCTAGGACTCAGAGGAAGCTGGAAACAGGTGTCCACAACCTCACCCAGGTGGGTTCAAGGGGCTCCACCTACGCACACCTCTCCAGCAGGTCAGCCTGTGGGCTAGGAAGGCCGCGGCCTGTGGGCCCCAGAGCAGCAGGCAGAGCCCTCACTCGCCTTCTTCCTCTGCAGTCCCTGACAGCGTCATCCTGAAGATGCTGACCGAGCGCCTGGACCAGCAGGACTGCGTGCAGAGAGGGTGGGTGCTGCACGGCTTCCCACGGGATGTGGACCAAGCACAAAGGCTGGACGGCCTGGGCTACGTTCCCAACCGGTGAGCTGCCCCTGCCAGGGTTCAGCCTGGGCGTGTGCTGGCGTTCTCCTCGGGCTCAGGGGACTGGGTCCACCACCAGGACCCCGTTTACAGCAGTCTTCTCGTGCTCTCGTGGTGGAATGGAGCCTGCTCTGCCTGTCCCCTCCCAGCGCGCCCCTTGCCCTGCGTGCTCGGAGTCGAGCTTGGGTTCAAGTCCTGGTTTTCACGCTCCTTGCTGGACCTGATTTCTTCATCCATCAGTGGAAATAAATACTGGTCCTGCCTGCCTTCTGAGACTGTTGTGCAGATCAACAAATAGCAGATCACTTAAACTTTCTTGCTCTTACATCTTTGATATCCTCGGTATTTGTCTCCCTGTGGGTGTGCAGAGTGAGCCTTCTGTGTCCCAGTGGTCAACATTTGTTCCAAAACCATGTTGAATGTTGTTGAATAGTCTGTCCTTCTTCCACTGGTTTGAGCTTGAGAGGAGCCACAGTTGTAGGGAGTGTAGAAAGAAATGAAGACCAGCCAAGGCCAGGACTACTAGTCAGAGCTCATGGTAGCAGGGCGAAGAACCTGCAGGCAGGCAAGGGGGTGAGGGTGGCTTCCTCCTGAGTGTGGGCTCCCGGCCTGCAGAGCTGGCTCGGCTCACTCAAAGTGGGCATCCCGCATGATTGGGAGGGGAGTGTATTTGGCTTTCTATACATTGGAAATGGTGGCAGGAGTAAGGAAAGCTGGGTCCTGACTCCTGGGGCCTATGGCTCCTTGCTGGACTTCCTGGGCAGTGGCTTTGGATTGTGGGTTCCAGTTCTGTTTTTATATATGATCTGGCCATTGTCCATTTGTATGTCCAGCCTCTCAAAATACTTGGGTCCTTTTCTGAACTTCCTGTTTCCCACATGTCCATTTCTGCAGCAGTGCCACCCTGCTCGGCTCCATAGCTTGTCACATGATTCGGCAGTGAACGCAGGATGAGGCTCTCTCACTGCTGTCTTCGTTACTTATTTTACATACGTGTTACTCCTGGTGAAGGCTGTGGTACTTTTATGAGGGGTGAGGGAAGACTGCCGTGGGATTTGAATGGGAGCCGACTTCGTTTGTAAGCTGATGTGTGGGGTCCGTCATGGCATGTGTTGGGATGAGCAACACTTTCCTGAGGTCACTGTTGAGCATATTTCTGGGCCATGTTATCTGTGGTTGTTCTTGTCGAGATGATGATGAAGTAATTTCTCCTCCTTATTTTCTAGGGTTTTTTGGGAAAACAGAAATGGTGTTGATTTTCCCTTATTGATTCTGTGCTCCTCCTTCTAGAACCCTCTGCCTGTCCCTGGAGGTTTTGCAGTTGGTTCTTCTGCCCCTGCCTCCTTTCAGCTACACTGCTTCCCTTGCTTGGCACCTTATTGGCTGGGCAGTGCTCACAGAGCCAAGGCCTGGCTGAGGGCTCTTTTCCTGACTTGAAGGACCGTCTTGGTGGGCAGCATCACTGTGCCACAGGCTTTTGGTTTGAGGGATATGATTTTTTATAAAGTTGCAGAATTAGGGCTCCATGAACATAAAATGTCTGAAGGTGATATTGAATTTTATAAAGTCCATTTTAAGAAAATTAAAAATTTTGACATATTCATATAATGTCTTGTGTCAATGTGTTTTCTAACAGTAAGTCAGGCTTCACTGGATCATGGCATATTAGTCTTTCAAAACTGCTTGTGGCAGGTAGACTTTTGACCCGGGTGACCTTTGCCCCCAGCTGTCATGCCTCTGAATGTTATGTGACAAAAGGGATTTTTCAAATGTAATTAATGTTACTGGTCAATTGACCTTAAAATAGAGAGGTCCTCCTGAAATATCTGGGCAGGTCAAAATAATCACATGAGCCCTTAAAGCACAGAGGACAGGAGAAGAAGCTGGAGAGAGTCTAAGCAGAGGAGGATCTGACACACTTCTACTGGCTCAAAGATGGCAGTGGGGGCCAGGGACAGCCAGTGAACCCCGGTGAGAACCACAGCCCTGGCCACCTGGGCCTTCGCCCACTTAGATCCGCTGGATCTCTGACCTACAGGAACCGTGAGATAGTAAGTCTGAGTGATTTTAAGCAGCCACTGTATTACGACAACATTGAGACACTAACCCACTCTGGCTGGGATGTACTGGGTTTGTTCTTATCTAGGGTTTTTTCATTTATGTGCATAATGTGGGTCCGAGCATTTGGTGTTTTGTGCTGTCAGGCTTCAGTGGCAGGGTGCGATGGTCCCCAGGTCTCCATTCTTGCTCCTCATCCGGAAGAGTTCTCATGACTTCACGCTGACTGTTCCTGGGAGTGGGCCCTTTGGAGCAGAGGTGGCTTGTTAACAACTTGGTTTGGTTCACAGCATTTGTTATATTTTATTTTATTTTTTTAAAATATTTTTATTAGTTGTTGATGAACCTTTATTTATTTGTAAGTGGTGCTTAGAATCGAACCCAGTGCCTCACACATGCTAGGCAAGTGCTCTACCCCTGAACCACAACCCCAGTCCCTGTTCTATTTTAATTTCTCTCTTTTCTCATGCGATGAGTCTTTTCCTAGGAAACCGTCTCTTCTCCCCCACTGTGTCTTTAAGGGCATTAACATGATTCGTACACCTTGTGGGGTTTTCAGATTTCTTCTGCACCTGTGGTCATTTTTTCTTTATTTTTTGCTAGTTTTATGTGTTTTTTTTTTTTTCTTTTTTCTTTGAGGATTGCTCTAACTAGTAACCTGGGTTTTTGTTTGTTTGTTTGTTTTTTCTTTTCTGTTTTGTTTGCCAAAGAAAGTTTGCCAAAGAAATCAATTTTACTGATTTACCTGTATTCTATTTTCATGAACTTTTGTTTCTCTTGATTAATGACTTCTTTTTGTATTGAGTTTATTTTGTTCTTTCTATAAAATATAATCCACTCATTTTCTGCGTTTCTGGTTTGGTGCTGAAGTGGTGAAGGCTTTGAATTGTCCTCTCTTTGCAGTTTTAGCCGTGTCTCCTGTTTTTCTTGTATAATGTTTTCATTATTTTAAAGATATTCTGGAGGGATAGCTGAGTTTTCTTACTTGAGAGTTGTTTAGGAGTTTGAACATTTTCATGTCATTGGCATTTTGTTGTTATCATTCAACTTTTATTATTAGTGTTTCACTTTACTACAGAGTATGGAGAATTTAAGTATGGCCTCAAAGTTTTCTGTGGATACTTATTCAGGAGGTACTTGAAAATAACATGTCTTTCTAATTTAAAGTTATATATATCAAGTCGACCTTATTAATTTTATAATTTGGGTCTTTTCTCACCTTACCTCTTTGTTGTTGCTCATGGGTGGTGGTGGTGGTCTGTCTATCAGTCCCTCAAGGACTAAGAGATTTGTTACCTTCCCTTAAATATTGTGTTCCTTTTCCTTTTTACTGTGTTTCTGTAGTTTTTATTTTGAATGTTTCGGTGCTATATTGTTCGGCGCACAGAGATTCATGTTTGCCGAGCTCAGTGTGAAATGTATTTTGGTGAAAGTGACTATCTGAGACAGATGACTGCTACTCATCGACTCCAGCACTCATTCTTCCCTTCTTCTGCAGTAACAAACCCTGCATGTCAGTGTCTGAAAAGAAAAGGCCCCATTTGCAGTCTTCTTCATAGCTCTAGGGACAGCACCAAGTTCTGCCCTGTGAGCCACAAACACACAGCTGTGCTATTCTTCCAGAGAACCTGCTGAGGGAACTGTACCTCCCTGAAGGAGTGGGACTTTTGTCTGTTCTGTCTTTCTTTTCTTACCTTTCGTTTTTCCTAAAATTAATAGCTGCCTTGCTTTTTCACTTACTGAGTTTTCTGTGTACCCATTTGTTGAAATTTCCACACATAGTAGCCCCTCAGAACCCTTTTCCACAATGCCCATCACAGTATGTGATCTGTCAGTTCCAGTTTTTTCTTGGTGACTCCCATTACTCTCCTGCTTGGATTGGGTTTCTCTGGGCTTACTGCCTGGCAGACCTCCTAGGACTCTCCCTCTCTAAAATCAGAGGGCCTCCCTTTACTTCCTTCTGAGTTGGGGCCCCTGGTTCCTGGACACATCTCTTTCCCCCATGCTCCCCTGGTTGGCCACAGCACATCCTCCAGTTGCCTTCCAGGCAGAAGATGGTGTGACAGCACCGGGCCGTCATAGCTGAGATGCAGGGTGCCAGTGCGAGCAGGACACCCTCTGCCTGCACACAGTGCCATCCTGGGATCTCCAGTCGCCATCAGACTGAAGGTTCCCCTCACCTTCTCCCAGGTTAGATATTTTATATGTGATTTTGCTTTCGGTTTATTATAGTTTTAAATGAGCACATCTACCAACAGCTTCCCAGAAATGGTTGTAGGGAGGTAAAATTTTGTTTTGTTTTGTTTTGTTTTATTTTGGCACCTTGTGTATTTGACAGTGTCTTTTTTTGTCTCTTCAAAAAAAGTTTGGTTGGGAGGGAATTACAGGCTGGAGATCACTTTCCCCTGTGTTGAATCTTACCAGTAATGCTGTTAAGGAGTTCATTGCTAATGGGTTCCCGACACTCTTATCTTTTCCTCTCTGGGAGTTTGTCTCAGGTTCTGAAACCTCGGAGTGAAGCTTCTATTATGTCCTCGGTATGGGTCTAATTTACTCCATTGTGCTGAACTTAGCCAGAAAGCCCGTGTCCTTGGGGTGTGGCAGTTCTCTGGACTTGGCGGTGATTGTCTTCTCTTATCTGGTTGTCTCTGGAGTGCCTGCTGTCTGGACACTGGATCTCCAAGACTGCCCTTCAAACTGTTTTTTTTTTTTTTTTATGGTGGTGGTGCTTCACACATGTTAAGCATCCTTCTAGATAACTTTAAAAATTTTTTTTTTTTATATGTAGTGCTGAGTATCAAACTCAGGGCCTCACACGTGCCAGGCAAGTGCTCTACCTCTGAGCCACAACTCCAGCTCCCTAGATATTTTTTAAGATATATTTTTCCCTCTTGCACTGTCTATCTTTGAGAGTTTTTGCAGAGTTCTCCTTTTATTTTCTCAATATTCCTTTTATAGTTTCTTGATCTTACTACATGGATCATCTCTTGAAAATGTCAACGACAGACTTGTTTTTGGTGGAGTGAGGGAAGAGAGGTTTCCCCCTCCAACATGATGTTTCTCTTGCCTTTTTCTTTCAAAGTTCTGTTTCATTCTTCCTCATCTGCCTTTCCTCTCCCGGTGTTGGGTTCCCATGGCCCACCACCTGCCTCCACTCTAGGGCCATCTCCTGGATCTCCTGGGCCTCCGTCCTTGGGTCTTTCCCTCTGAGCTGCTCACTTCCTCAGGAGGGTGCTTGGTCTCCTGCTGGAGGGCCAAGGCCTCACCAGGGCCAGTGGGAAGTGGGTGGGTGAGAGGAGGCCTCTTGCTGCATGGGGGGCGGGGTGCATTGTTTTAGCTAAGCCCTGTTTGGGCCTCAACTGTGGTTGGCCTACTTCAGCCCAAGAGCCTATGCTTTATCCTCTGTGGAGAAGACGCGCTTCATTCTGAGGAGCCAGCTCAGCAGGTGGAGTGAGGAGGGCCCTGGGCTTACTCTCCAGCAAACCTCAGGTGCTCCTGTCTGTAGCCACTGGCGTAGGTGGCGCCCACTCTGGGCCCTGGGGGACTCACACACAGCTGAGTGGATCCTCAGCTGGGCCTCTGCTGACCTGGAGTCTTGGATCTCTGAGGTGGCCTTGCTGGCTGCTGCTGTCCCACACGGTGGCCTTCCTCTGCCTGTTCTGTCTTAAGAGACTCGTTCCCCACATTTCCTGTGCAGTTTGGGGGAGACAAAGTGTGCTGTGTGTTCTATGAGCCCACAGCCTGGTGTCTGTGGGTCTGCTGGGGCCTGGTTCTCTCGCTCTCGTCTATTTCCTGTCCCCTGGTTTGTTTTTTTTTGCTGTTGACACAACTCCAAAGCTATTTGGAAACTCTGGGGCTCAAGTGGAGCTGTAGACTTGTCCCCACTGTAGACAGAATGAAACTGGGTTTGATTTTTTTTTTTTAATGCGATCTGATTACCTTTTTCCTTGAGTTGTTGAGTGCTTCCTACTTATTTTTGTTTCTCGTCCTTTCCTCGTGGTGTGTGCTTTCTTTGGGGTTTGTCATTGCTATTTTGGCTTTCCCCCTGCCCCCTTCTTCTAGAATCCGTCAGCCAGCAGCGAGCACACCTGTAATTCCAGGCTCTCAGGGGCAGAGGCAGGAGGATTGCAAGTCCCGGGACCCCCTCAGCCACTGAGCAAGACCCTGTTTCAAAATAAAAAATAAAGAGGGCTGGGATGTGGCTGGTACAAGGGCGCCTGGGTTTGATCCCCAGTCCTGAAATAGATACGTACATACACACATACATAAATCATCTGCTTCTAGTGCTACCAGTCTGTTCATGATTCCATCAAACCTATGTTCCTCAATTTGTCAATTTTGAAGTGCAACAGAAGCCTTGACGCCTTCAGATGAAAGATGGAAGAAAATGATCGACTCCCCTTCCTGATCCACTTCTCGCGTTGAGGGTGGGGGGCAGGGAGGGCACCGCCAGGCATTTTTTTCATGCCAACCTATCATAGGCAGATTATTGGTTTCAATCTGCATTGATTAAGTTTTTCTTTCAAGAAACACAACAGTTTGCCTTCTGTCTTCAGGTGTGATGGCTACACTTATGCAGTTTCACTGTCTCTGAAACTGGAGCAAGAGTCCAGCACCTGCTGTTTACATGTTCCATCCTGTTTACCGACTGGTTCATCTTTCATCTGAATGGATCATGTCTTGGAGTCATTTTCAGCTGGGCTGCATGAATACTCAGCTTCCTGAATTCTTGTACTGGAGAAGGCTCTCTGTTATCCTCACTGTACACAGCATCTGGCAAGAGTTCTCTGATCACACCCTCCAGCTCCTCGCACGGTCCCCAGTCACACCGCTCTGCTCTGGGGCTTCAGGGCCTGGAGGCCCCAGGGTGGTTTCCATCCAGACGTGCTCCTTGTGTCGGGGTCCCCTCCCCTCCTTCCCTCCTCTCTCCCCCTACCTCCCTCCCTCGTCTCCCTCCTCCTTCCTGTCCCCCGCTCTGTTCATTTACCAGGCCACATCCCAGCCTCAGACCTGGTTCTCTTTCTTTTTTTTCCTCCTTTTCTCTGGTCCATATGAATCCTTTCCACTTACGGTATTTGGAGACGTCAGTACTTTTCTGGTTAATTCCTTGGCTTTCTTCTCCTGGAAGGCCACGTATTGCTTGCTGGCTCTTTGCCTCCCTGACCGTGTCTCTGCTGGGCTCTGCCTTCCCTGC
This sequence comes from Sciurus vulgaris, assembly GCF_902686455.1. NCBI lineage: Eukaryota > Metazoa > Chordata > Mammalia > Rodentia > Sciuridae > Sciurus > Sciurus vulgaris. The sequence continues at coordinate 87,040,323 of NC_136476.1, read as the reverse complement.
CTTGCTGCGGGGTCCACCCAGCCTGCCCTTCCTGACGGCCTTGCCGGCTTTCCCGCAGGCTTGCCCTTCACTGTTTTCACTTTGAGTCCTCCTACCGCAGCGCCTGCCGCTCTGACATGCTGGGCATATTGATAGGGTTTCACCGGACAGCCTGGTGTTTCCTGCAGTGATTCTTTTTCTAAAATGTGTTCACTGCCTCCCCCGCCCTCCCCCCTTGTTTTTTAACTTTATGACCTTCCCCTCCCCTTTCAGGTGACCTCTCTATGCAGGTAACTGGTCTCTGAGTAGGTCGTCTGGGTCTGGGAATGGTGCAGCTGGCCTGTTAGTTTCCTGCTCTGCTGGCTAAGTCTTCACAGACTTGGTGGACAAGCCTTACAAACATTTTGTCCCTGAGTTCCTAGGGCTGTGAGCAAGGTGGCAGGGGCTGCTTCCTTCTGGAGGCCTGGGAAGGTGTTCCTGCCTCTCTTTGGCTTCTGAGGCAGCCACACTCCTTGACTCCTGGCCCCTGCTCCCTCTTCCCTCACCCCATCAGAGGTTAGGATGGGAGAGGCCCTGGATGTAAGCCTGCCCAGTCCCTTGACCTGATCTTACCTGCAGAGCCCTCTGCCACCCCGCCCCGCCCCTGGTTCTCCTCAACTTTGAATTAAATCCCTCTGTGTGCTGCAGGGTTTCCCAGTGGGAGGCCAAACATCTGTTCCCTTCCAGGCAGCAGGGACACAGCAGTCTCCGCCTGAGTCTCCCACCCTCTCCCCACTGCCAGAGACAGTCCAGTCAGCCGAGGGTCCAGCTGTCCTGTCCTGCGTCTCTTCTAAGGTCCTCACCACCCAGCCAGCCCCACGGCTCCTGTGTCAGCTCTTAGTCTCCCTGAAGATGGATGTCGCAGGCTCTGAAAGAAAGCGGCAGCAGTTGACCCTGGGTGAGGGAATCCCGCGCTGGTTATCTTATTTATTGACCCGGGCACTGCGCCCAGCATGGCAGCCAGCACCCCACAGCCAGGAGGGCACAGGGCGGGTGTCCAAGAACCAGTTTGATTTAGGGTCAGCTTGAAAGTCAATGCATCTCCACTCACCATGGAGTGAAAATCACCTTCTAATAACTTAGTAAGTAATGCCAATTTATTTGACCCGAGGGCAGAGGATAGGCAGGGAATTCTTAGAAGATGTTTGGTTACAATGGAGATGGATCATCTGCTGCTGTTTGATCCTTCTGCCTTTCCCTTCCCCTCAAAGGTAGAGCTTCCTTTCCTTCCTCTGTCCTCATCTGTCTCTTCCGTCCCCACCACCTTTAATTTTCAACTAAAGAGTTTGGTGATTTGCTCAGAATTTAGCCATTGCCTTCGAGTTCAGATGCAGGCTAAGAAGGAGGGACATTCTGGACCGAGCCCACCCAGCCCTAGGGCGCGTACCAGGATGTAATTCTGGTTTGGGGTCGATGCCAATTATGAAACACTCCAGCCACAGCGTCGCAGGTTGACACCAGGAGGAAATCCTGACAGAATTATAGCCTCGACATCAATCTGGGGACATGATGCAGAAATCCATAATTCAGGTACGAAAGCAATCTCCAAAGGCCTTTTTTTAAGGAGGGTTCAATGAAATTAGATTAAAATAAATTTACATATATATCAATTTTATTATTAAAATATATTCACACTAATAAATAGAGTTATTGGGGAAGGGCAAGCTACTCCCTATATTGGACACAAAAATAGACCTCTTTGGCTTATCAGAAAACAAAGTTATTGTCTCCTTGCCAAATATAAATCTCTTCTTAGAGCTAATAAATGGTGAGTGTTCAAAAGCAATGTTTGTCAGACTCCTGCCTCATAAACCCAGGGCACATGATACTAAATTATACTCCACTGAGCAGTATCAATCTCTTGATTCCAACATCATATGAGGAGGGAAACAAACCAATAATTGATGTGTCGAAAGAAAGGAGAAAAAGTTATTTGAGAACAAATAAAATGGGCTATAAAGTTTGTTAAAACGTAATAATAATAGTAAAAAAAGAAAAAAAGGAAGAAAGAAACAAAGAAAGAATTATCCATATCCAAGGCTGCATCCAGAAACCCGCCCTCTGTCTGGCGATAAAATAATTCATTTCATGCTGCAAGTTTGCAGTGTGGCATTTTCTTCTAAAATTAATGTTTACTACAGAGAGGAAGTATGGGGTTCCGACAGATGTTGCATCTGCGGCAAACCAGACAGAACTGGGTTTCTGCACCCTCCTTTCCCACCATGCAGAAGTGGGCAGGCAGTGACCTTAACCCCCAAGGTCTCTGGAAGAAGAGGTGAAAGGACAGACCCCAGGGGTCAGGGCAATGAAATTTAGCAGACCCCCAGCAGGGATTTGATTGGTGGTGTTTTCTGTAGCATTTCAATATTCCGTTGGAATATTGGCATTTTAGGGCTATCAAGAAGTCCCCCGGGAGGGGTGCTTCCCATCAGCTTCTTTGTGCCCCAGGTTGAGTTATGCAAACTGGACTCTGCTGTGGAGCTTCCTTTGAGCGCGTGGAGGGTGTTTTGTTGTTGTTGTTGTTGTTTGTTTGTTATTATTATTGGTTAAATATGACAGTCAGTCCTGTGTATGTTTTGCATCCAGGGGAGCTGGAGGGGCCTGGTTGTCCTGGGGAAGACAGAGAGGGGCCTCCTCTCTTCGCTTTGGCTCCCACTTGGTCTGGGTGTGTCCTTGTTGCTGCCGCCACTGGGTGCCAGGCTGGACAGATGTTCCTCATACAGTTGTTTCCTCCAGGGAGCCCAAGGCTGCTGCCCAATTTTGCAGCCACATGGGGGCCACACAGCTCACCCCAGGCATCCTGCCTGGCAAGCCTGTCCCCTGCAGACAAGTAAGCCTGGAAGGCTTCTCTTCAGATTTCTGGGGCCAGGCCCTTGGAATAAACCCTGGTGGCTCTGCACAGACATCCCTGCTGGGTGGCCCTCAGGTCTCAGTCTGAGGCTGAACCAGAATGTTAAATGCAAAGCTACAGTTAAGGGGTTTCCTCATCTGTAACCTCACAGCACTGCTCTGGAGAGGTCATGGAACATGTGACTGGAAGGAGCCCTGCGGATAAGGTGGGCTGGCAGGGCTGGCTCTAGCGGCTCCCCTTGGCGCCTCCTGGGCGAGCGAGCGTGCAATCCCTTGTGGAGGCTGTGCCCATGTTCTCTGCTGGCCTTCCCCGGCGTGGCTAGGCACGGCGCACACTGCCGCCCTCCAAGCAGGGCGCTGGAGGTGTGTCTGATGTTAAGTGCAAAGGCTTGGTTTGATGGTTACCTTGGTGCCGTTGAGTTCTTGCTTGACAGGGGCAGAGGTGGCACACACAGCCCCCCCCCGCCCCCTGACGGTTTCCCTCTGCAGGGTAACCATCCTGCAGTGTTTGCTGCATCTGCTCATCATAGTTGGTACAAACAGTTCGCTGCTATTTTAAAATGTCTTTTTCTAACTGCAAGCTGCTCACTTTCCTTATCAATGGAAAACCTTTTAAAGACTCGATGGGCCTGGGGCTGGGGCTCAGTGGCAGAGCGCTTGCCTAGCACGTGTGAGACTTTGGGTTCCATCCTCAGCACCACATAGAAATAAATAAAGGTCCATCAACAACTTTTAAAAGAAGGATTGGGTTACTTTATTTAAAAAAAAGACAAACTTGATGGGGGCTGGGGATCAGTGGCAGAGAACTCCCCGCATGCAGGAGATTCTGACTTCCTTCCCCAGCACTGCTAAATAAATAAGAAATAAAGACGGTTGTGTTGGAATTGAGGAAGGTGGCCCATTAGTCACCAGGCAGCCTGTGGGACAGGACAATCCTGAGTAAAAGCCAGTCGCCCCTTCATTCAGGGGCCATTGAGCCCCAGCCAATTAGAAATTTTTGATCAGGACGTTTAGCAATATTGATAAAAATTATTCTGCTGAATGCTGGTTTGGTTTCTTGATTTTAATTCTGTGAAATTTTAAAAAATGCTGTGGTACATTTGGAATTAAATGCATATGCGAGAGCTCTAATTTGACTTAAAAGCTTGTTCCTTTTTCATTCTGTATGACAATTTCTTGGGGGGACAACACAATGAAGCCCTCAGATGATGACTTTGCCATTTCTAATGGTTCCAAAGCGAGGAGGAAGCTATCATGTCTGAGGAGGACAGCAGCGGGACCAAAGGAGAATTAAAATGCAAAACAGGGAGGGTTTCTTGCACGCGAGTGTGCGCGCTCTCTCTCATTATCACTGGGTCCTTCCAGAAGATCTCATATTTCTGCAGCTGATCCTTGTGTGGATTAGGGATAATAAACAGCCCATTAATGGAGGCCTGAACTAGGAAATGGAGTTGGAATCAGCAGCAAAATTCAGTGCCTGGCGGAGGTTAATAACTCCATTACTGCAGCTCCGCGCCTGAGCCGGGGACGCGCGGGGTGTTAGCCTTCTCTTACTCCTCATTAATTGAGCTAATAGAACCCGCGTGACCTTGCCTTGCTGCCGCCTTCTGAGAGTTTACCAGACCTGGGCTGGAATACATATCACTGCCGTGCACCATGGCGCCTTCCACTTGGGGAGGAAGCCCTTTCTTGGAGTCTGTGAGCCGCAACCCCATCCTCAAAGCCGAGCTGTCCACACTGGGTCCCTTGCTGCCTGATTTGTCGCGTGAGCAACCGTGCAACAGGGCCTGCCGCTTCCATTTGCACCGCTGGGCAGACGTCCCCTGGGGGTTTGAGGGCTTGGGCGTCAAGGTGGATGGCTCTGGAGGGGGTGGCTGTTGTATCAGATGTCTGGGGTCAAAGGTGGAAAAGAAAGCTTGGCACATGTTTTCCAGGGGAGCAGGACAGACCTGAGGCAGTGCCCCTTCTGGGGTCTTCCTCTTTGAACACGCAGCAGCCCTCTTCTCTGCCCTGTCCTTCCTGCCTCTGAGTTCTCTGCAGAGGCGCTCTCCTGGTGGCATGGGTGGTCGGGCGAGGAGCACCCAGTGGAGTCTGAGCTAAGCCTCTGGGGTCTGCCTGTCCCTTGGGTAGGTCACTTCCTCCCGGCCTCAATTTCTTCAACCAAAAAATGGGCAAAAAACTAGCGGCTAGGACACTGGGGAGGGAGTGTGGAGGTGTGGGAAGCACTGGCCCAGAGCCGGCCCAGACGGGCTCTGCGCCACCACCGATGTTCACTCTAGTACTGGGCGCTCGGCACCTTCGGGGGAGGTCGGAGCTCTGAGGGCAGCGGGCTGGTCCCTCTTGAGAGCATCGCAGTGCCAGCCACAGGGTGTTGCAGGCCTCTGGCTGGCGGTGCGGGAGGGCTGGAGGAAGGTGGTGCCCAGTCCCCTGGGAACCCCTATGGCAGGAGAGTGATCCCACAGGGAGGAAGTGTTGCCTTTGCCCCTGGCCCTGTGGAGCAGAGCAGCCTGGCACGTTCCATAGGAGCTGTCAACACCAACCTTTAAGGAACGTGGCCTCTGTGTGATAAGATTTCAAAAGCTCTGACGTGGACACGGCGTCGTGGTGCCCAGATCGAGGGAAGCAGGACTCCCCTCCTTCCAGCTCTGAGAGAGAGGGGCTGCCAGGGGCCTGAGTTAGGGACTATGCCCAGCATCGGGCAGCAGCAGCTGGAACTGCAGGTGGCAGCTCATGAGCCGCGGGCGAGTTGGGTTTAGCTAGGTGCTGCAGCTCCTCCTGGATTGGCTGACTTAAATAATTCCTGGGCTCCAGGCCATCAGGACTTCCCCCATTGTCGGTCCTCTGCTCCCAATGGAGGAGCCTGGTAAAGGAGTGGTCAGTTTGGGCCTAACACACTGCCCTTGGAGGGGTCAGGAGTCGTTAGCCATGACTTCGAGATGGGCCAGGACGGCCAGTGAGAGGTGAGGTATCGCCGCCTCCTGAGGTCCCAGCTATGTGTCCTGGACCCTGCTGTTGTCTAGGAACACTTTTGGAGGAAGCCTTGGAGAGCTTGAGCTCAACCCAGAAGCCATCGCCCTGCTACCCTACAGCACCGTGACAGCCCTGCGTCTCCTGGGGCTGTCTGATAAGCTGCTCTGTCTGTGCTCCTCATCACTCGCCCCAGGATAGGCCCAGTGCAGCAGAGGTGACTCCTGGCTAGCGGCCCATGACCTCAGTCTTCTCACAGCCCCGTGACGTGACTCTCAGAGCAGGCATAGGTGCGCCTGGTGACTGGACTCAGCAGCAGGCCTAAAGCACGGCACCAGAGCCTCGAGCCAGGCCAGAGAGGCAGCCACTGGGTGGGCTGGCCCGGAGTTCAGGGAGGCGCACCCTGTGCCACGGGTCCAAGCTGTGGCCAGTGATGGTGGTGCAGGGCCAAGGGCCACAGCCCCTGGAGTGGTAGCATTTAATCTTTCAGTAAATAAGAATGGAGTGGGAAATTGAACGCATTCCCATTATTTTTCTGCCTAGGGACTGTTGACATTTTGCCACTTATTTCCAGTGTTTGTGTAAGAAAACGTCTGGAGAGGAGGATTCTGTGCCAGCATGCGATGTCGCGCCGCCTTCTTCCTGGGTTGAAGCTTAGTATATGACAGTCTGCTACTAGGTTGTTGTCTGTCTCTGAGAGCAGAAGACCAATTCCTTTTGAAGCAGCAACAGCAAAAATGTCTGTTACCTCTGTACCCTGCCTGCAGCTGCAAGGGTCTTTCAGAGTATTAATGCCACAGATCCCAGAGGCCGAGAGCCCAAGTGGCCATAGCCTCAGCTCTGCAGTCTCAAAAGGGCAGCTGAGCATGGGAAGGGGCATGGCATGGTGCGCGGGGCGGCAGTATGGGACTTCAGGAGCCGTGGCGAGACGGCCTGTGGCGTCGGGACTTCACGTTGAGGAAGAGTCAGGAGCGCCACACCAGGGATTTGGGTGGTATTTTCTTGGTGAGTCATTTCGTTACTTAAAAACGGACACTAACGGTCTCGGGGAGTATGTTGGAATTCAGTTTACTCATTTCCATTTAATGTTTTTGCCTGAGTTTTCAGAGAGAGGCACCCAGCTAGACCGATGCGGTCTGACTTTCCTGCCATCTCTAAGAGGTCCAGGAAGGGTCTCCAGGCCCATTTGCTGTTCCCCTAGTCTGAGCACTCCATTCCGGTAAATATGTCACTCGGAAAAGAAGGGGAGATGCTTCTCAGTTTCCCGTCAGTGCCCGATGAGCTTCACAGCCTGGGACTTCCCTCCTGCTCGGTGCCATCCTCCCTTTCTCCTCTGAGGTTTTCTACTCTTCACTGGCAAAGCACATCTCAGTTCCTCCCCCACCCCCGTGGATCCCAAGCTCTCATTAGGGGCCCAACGGGTTGCATCCAGCTGGCGACAGGGCACCGCTAGGCAGTGGTGAGTAAGACATGCGGAGATAAGCATGCCTCCCGGCTGGGGAAGCAGATACCCAAAGCAGTCGCCTGCCTCGGGCAGAGAATGACAGGTGACCTTTAGCAGGAGGGAGCTGGGGTGGTTGGCATTTGAGTCAGCTCTGATGGAGATGCCCCCATTTTTGGCAGGTGCAATGCTCGACCGTTAACTAAGTTCATTTCCCAGAGGCCGGCGAGAGCGCAGAGATCCGCGACCGCTTGGAGAAATCGTGTTTGTTTTTCTCTACCTGGAGGAGACTCTGGGCGACATCAGAGTGGACTTCAATTTCCATCTTCCTCAGAGGCATAAATAAAGCGCTGAACTGCTGAACCCGGCTTGGGCATGAAGCGCAGGCCTCGGCCAGACGCAGGCGTGTGTGCCTGAGAGCTTGACGCGCTCCTCCCTAAATATCACGGAAATCATTCCGTATGAAAACTTTGAGGAAAGTCTTCCACAAACAGGAGAGCGCCTTTGCTTTTCATGAGATCGTGTCTCCTCACTGGGCTTCTGCAGGTTCCACCCCCACGGGGGTCACCCCCAGGCTGCCCACTGCGCAGAGCTTCCATCTGGAGGCTGCGTGTGCCTCTTCCCGGACCTGTCCTAGGCTCCTAGGTGCAAGGAGCTGCCTGGCCCAGCACTGGGGTGGGGGTGGGGCAGAGGGAAGCCGCCCCCTCTTCCCCACACCCTCCCCCTTCTCCCGCACCTGCCCGCCTCCTGTTTCCTGCACCTGGGGTGTTGCTCATGGGGTTTTCATCCAAGTCCCGTCTTTTCTATAAGACTCAGTGCCAGCGTCCTTCCCCAGGGACCCTCTCTAGATGCCCCTCTTGCTCCGCCTCTCCATGATAGGAAGCAGCAGGACAGGGCAGTGGATAGGCAAGACTCTGAAGTGCGGCAGCCAGGTTGGAATCCTGGCTTTGTGTGCGGCTGTGGTGGTGGGGAGGTTGTCATCTCTGAGCCTGCTTCCTCCAGCCTGGGATGCGATGACCGTTCAGACAGATGACAGATGTTTGCAGAAGGCCTGTGGCATGCAGGCACTTCCCCAGCTCTCAGGACGCAGAGGAGATAAGACCTAAAGCGCACTCTGACTGCAGCGAGTAGGGCTAGCGACGGATGTGCTGGGTCCCATGGAGAACCGTGAAACGGCAGGGGACGGGGAAGACAGGCGACTGCAAGGGAGAGGGGGTGCTGGGCATTGTCCGGAAGGTGACCAGGGAAGGCCTTTCTGCCGATGCTGAGTAGAGGCTTAGTGACCCGGACAAGCCTTGGGAAGTTCCGGGAAAGAGCAGTCCTGACCCAGGAACTGCGAGTACAAAGGCCCTGGAGTGGACATGTGCATGGGGAGCTTAAAGGGGAGGCTGTTGCTGCCAGAGCAGGGAGCAAGTGGCAGGTGGAAAGCCAGAGAGGGGGCCATGTTCCCCCCAGGACTGGGCTGCTCCTCCAGGTCAGGAGGGAGCCCTGTGGGAGTGTGGGCGAATAAACAATGAGCTCAAGCTTAGATTTTAAAAGGACAATGCAGGTTTCTGGGTAGAGAGTGGACTAGGGTGAAAGCAGGAAGCCCAGGTGGGGGCTGGCAGCAGTGATCCAGGCCAGGCTGCTGGTGGCCTGGCCAGTGTGGTGTCTGTGGGGGGCAGAGAAGTTAGGTTCTGAGGGTAGACACCTGATGATGTTCCAAGGCGTGCCTGGACGCCAGGCCCTGGAGACAGAGGCCTCCAGGAGAACTCCTGACCTTGCTGGAGCAGCAGGAAGAATGGTCTGGCCATCTACTGTCCAGCAAAGCTTTGGAGAAGGGGCCATTAGCTCGGTTTTGGACAGAAGTCTGAGATCCTGTAGAAATGTATTCACTTGCTTGGGTCCCATAGTGAAGCGCCACAGAGCGAGTGGCTTAGGTTGCAGGGATGTGTTTTCTGACAGTGCTGGAGGCGGGACCCCAGGCCAGGTGTCCCAGTTTGGCTTCCTCTGTCCTTGGCTTGCAGATGCCCCCATGAACCTCTGATAGGAGCACGCCCAGGCGGATTGGACCAGGGCCCGCCTCGTTTAACTTAATTGCCTCTGTGAACAAAGCCCGCCTCCTCATGCCGCCACCCCTGAGGTTAGGTTAGGGCTTCAACATGTGGATTTTGCAAGGGCAGCTTCCAGCACCTGACACGGCGCACAGTGTCCTGCAGGCAGAAAAGCTGGGGCGTTGAGGAGGCAGGACGAGCGGGCTCCAGCCTCCCAAGCTCTGGAAGGTGGCCACTGAAACCTGGCTTGTGTGTGGCAGAGCAGAGACACTTGGCCTCTGAAGGGAGCTCCCCAGGAGCCACGCCTTTGGAAGGGCGTGACAGGGACTCTGGCTCATCCCGATAAGGCAGCCACCTCCCCCAGAAGGTCCAGGCCTTCAGAGGGAATTTCGGTTGGAACATGCCAGCTGGGCGGAGACCCAGTGCCAGCCCAGTGCCCGCACATGTTCAACCCGGTGACACCAGGGGCTGTTCCTTCAGAGAAGGCCCTCTCCATCCAACAGGGACCCCTCTGGGGTCCTTCCTGAGAGCTTGGAGGGGCTTAGGATGCAATGGGGCAGGACTGTGCAGTGCTACATTTCTGAGACTGGGTGGGGTCCCGTGTGGCTCTGATGCTGGGACATGCTTCTGCTTGGAGTGTAAACCTAGCGACCATCTTCCATCTGCTGTGGCGCCCTCCTCCTGCCAGGCCCCTGGGCCAGCCCACCTCATCCCACTGAGTCCTTCTAACAAAACCCAAGCAAGGGCCTACACTTTGCAGCTGAAGCTCAGAGAGGCTGAGGTTTCTGCCCACATTGCACAGCAAGCCCTTGCAGAGGAGCAGGGCTCAGAGCCACACTTCTGGACACCTGTGTTCTCAGAGCCCACCGCAACCCTGCCGTCCATCTCCAGGGTACAGTGCTGCGGCCAGTCCTCGGCAAAGCCTGTTCTCTGGCACCTCCTCTGCAGCACTCCACTGAGGTGAGCACCAGCAGCCTCTCCCGGCCCCTCGGCCCTGCTGGGCCCTGAGGGGAGCCCTGAGCCCTGCCTGCCCATAGTCCCAGTGTGTTCCAGGTGCTGGGCACTGGGAGTCTCAGGGTGGGAGGCTGGCGGACTCCATACCCAGGGCTGGCCTTGGAGGGATGGGCCGCCTGTGTTGCTCTTCCCTTGCTCCCAGCCCCCTGTGCCTTTCCTGGCCCTCCTTGGTGCATGTGCCAAGGCTGCCCCCAGCCTCCTACCTTGAGCCCCGGGGCTGGAGTGGTCAGTTACCTGAGGGTGAAACAGGACCCACTGTCCAGTATTCAGATGTGGAAGTCGCTTACCCTCGGGCCTGCTGCCTGGGCTTGAGTCACGGTATGGAGGGTGCCAGGGTCCTGGGGCAGCTCCCAGCGCTCCCTGCCCACCCAGCTCGTCCATTGGTCCCTCTATGGCCAGGACTCTAGGCTTTCATTTTTCATCCCAATAGCCAGTCCCTGAAAGTCATACCCCAGAGGCCCCCAGACATCAGTTAGTCCATCTGACTCATGGCACAGAGGAAGAAACGGGCCCAGAGAGAGCAAGCCAGTCCTCCAGGGTGAGGCGTCAGTGAGCAGCCTGGCACTGCGCTCCTGCCCTGCCGGCGGCGGTCTGCTGTTTCCCTTTCCCTCTTAGATGCCGTATTCTCTGTGTGTGTGTGTGAGAGAGAGAGTATGTGAGTGTGTGGGTATATGTGAGTGTGTGGGTATGTGTGAGTGTGTGTGTGTGTGTGTGTGTGAGTGCATGGGTGTGTGTGAGTGCGTGGGTGTGAGTACAAGTGTGTGTGAGATTGTGTGGGGGTGTGTGAGTGTGAGTGTGTGTGTGAGTGCATGGGTGTGTGTGGGTGTGAGTGCATGGGTGTGGGGAGGTGTGTGTGTGAGTGCGTGTGTGGGGGGGAGTGAGTGTGTGGGTGTGTGGGGGTGTGAGTGTGAGTGTGTGGGTGCGCGCGCGTGTGTGTATGGGTGCGTGTATGAGTGTGTGTGTGGGTGTGAGTACAAGAGTGTGTGTGAGTGCATGTGTGAGTCTGTGTGAGTGTGGGGTGTGTGTGTGTGAGTGTGTGGGCGTGTGTGTGACTGTGGGTGTGTGTGTGTGAGTATGGGTGCGTGTGTGAGCATATGGATGTGTGTGAGTGTGGGTGTGAGTGTGTGCATGTGTGGGTGTGAGTGTGTGGGTGCGTGTGTGTGAGAGTGTGTGTGAGAGAGAATATGTGTGAGTGTGTGAGTGTGCATGAGTGTGTGTGAGAGTTGTGTGAGAAAATGTATGTGTAAGTGTGAGTGTGGGTGTGAGTGTGTGTGTGAGAGAGAGAATATGTGTGAGTGTGTGAGTGTGCATGAGTGTGTGTGAGAGTTGTGTGAGAAAATGTATGTGTAAGTGTGAGTGTGGGTGTGAGTGTGTGTGTGGGTGTGAGTGTGTGTGTGTGTGTGTGTGTGTGAGTGTGAGTGGGTGTGTATGGAATCTAACCCAGGGCCCCGAGAGCTAGCCCAGCTCTATCACTTAGCTGTCCCTGCACCCTGTCCCGCCCTCCACCCCAGGGCACAGGTGAGTGGCCCAGCTGCCCACTCTGCCATGACCCGGCAGCCACGCCCTCCCCATGTTCCTGTCTCCTTCCTCACCTGCCCTGCCCAGCAATGGTGGATGTTGGGCGGCACGTGTGTTTTCCCGGTTCAGCCAGTGGTTGGGTTAGCCAGATGCCCGGGCAGGCGAGGAGCGCAGGGAGGGCCCACCTCGTCGCTCAACAATAATTAGCCTTGTAAGACTAATGGACGAAATCGTGTCTAATTACCCTGTTGAAGGCCCAATTATGCGATTAACATTCGTGGGCTATAAGCTAATGATGAGAAGAGCCTCTCATTTGCATAGCATTAAGTTAATTGCGCTGTGAGCCGAGGGTTGATGGGTGGTGGTGGCAGGATTGTCTTTCTGAAAGGATACTAATGACCGGAGAGGACCGTTCGCCTGACAGCTTCATTAGTTAACAGAGATCTGGTTACCGGGCAGAACGGCAAGTGGCTGTGGCGGAAGGCCGGGCTTCTCAGAGACTGCAGGGAAGCCTCGCTGCCGTCTGACCCCACCACTGGCCGGGCAGGAGGCAAGCTCGGGCCCTCTAACCGCCGTCCTTCCACTCTGCGCTTCCTGGCACACGTTTCCTTCGCTTGCCACTCACTCCGAGGCGGGGACGCGTGCACCATCTGTGTCCCGAGAGGCCTCCCTTCTGCTGGGGTGCCCTGTTTCCCCAGAGGCTTTGGATTCAGCCATGAGCCAGCCTTGCTCTTGGTCCGTTTCCACAGAGAACTAAGGTGTGAAGAAGCCTGGAGAGGATCCGCTCCGGGATGTGCTCCACTTGGGTATTCCACGGCCAGGGGCCTGGAAGTCAAGGTCACCCACAAGAGCTCCAGGCAGGGCTCTGCCTCTGACCCTGGCGGATTGTGTTCAGTGTCACTGCCCGCACCTGGCCTCTCTCCCCGGCTGCGCTTGCCAGCTAGTCCATGGATGGTAGCCGCTAAGGAACTGTTCACCTGGGGTGGCTGGGACGAAAACCCAGGTCACTACCTGTGAGAATTTTGAACAAACAATAAAATTGTGAAAGATCCTCTGTAACTTGATTCTCACCTAATGAAACTCTGTGGCCACCCAGCCGTGTTCTTACCCGGAGCTGTAGCTGGTTAACCACCCAGCCCTGTCCTTACCCGGAGCTGTAGCTGGTTAACCAACCAGCCCTGTCCTTACCCGGAGCTGTAGCTGGTTAACCAGGTGCCAGGCTGTCCTGGGGTGGCAATGTATGTTCCTGTTTGTTTTTGTCTGTGTTTGTTTTAGTCATTTTCTCAGGAAGTGTTCCTAGAAAAGAAATTGCTACACCAATTAAAAAGTTAAATACTTGTTTTAATTGAAAGGAGTTGGAAATTGAAAGAGTACAGACAGGTATTCAGTGAAAATAAATATCAAAAGAACAACTGAACATTAATCATTTTAAGCCTCTGACTTAAGTTAGAAAATAATAAACCCAAAGAGTGGCAGGAAGAGGCCACAACAGCAGGAATTGGCGGGGCAGAAAACATGGTCACAGTACGGCAAAGTGGGTTTGACCAAGTTAATAAAGTCAGCAATCTCTCCTGAGATTGGCCAATGGAAGAAGAAAGGAAGACAGACAGTATTTGGAATGAAAGCAGGCACATGACCATAAGTATAACAGGAATTAAAACAACAGGAAGAGGATCATGAACACAACATTCGTCACAAACGTTTGGAAACATCAACAAAATGCACAAACTTGCAGGAAAAAAGTCTTACATTTAGGTATGATCTATCAAAATGTATAAATGCATTCTACTGTCATGTACAACAAATTAGAACAAATAAAAAAAGTTTTTTTTAAATGTCTTAGTAGTGACATAGAAGGAACAGAGCCAGGCATGGTGGCACAGGTCTGTAATCCCAGCAGGAGGATCCAAAGTTCCAGGCCAGCCTCGGCAACTTAGAGAGGCCCTGTCTCTAAATTAAAAATAAAAAGAGCTGAGGAGGTAGCTCAGTGGTAGGGCACCCCTGGGTTCAATTCAAGAAAGAAGAGGAAGAGGAGGAGAAGGAGAAATAGAAAATCCAAACAGTATTGTAACTATTTAATAAATGGAATGAAACAAATAAAATGTCATCCCTTCCCAAACACCAGGCCCAGATGGCTTTTACAGGGAAAATCTACGAAAACATTCAAGGAACCTATAAAATAACAAACTCTTTTTATAAAATAGAAAAAAGAGGGAACACACTTGACAAGACAGTGTATTGATACAAACCACAAGACAACCAAGGAAGAAACGTGCAGGTGTCTGTAATTCAAAACAATTTCATATTACAGTTGCCGAAATCCTAAGCAAAAAAATGACCAAATCCAATCCAATGGTGTCTGCAGGCATTCCAGGATGATTCAGCTTTAGGAAATTAGACTTGAACCCCTCACACTGACAAAGTAGAGGAACAGCTTTATGGCTATTTGGACAGATGGAGACAGAGCAGTTGATAAAGTTAAATATCCAACACGATAAAAAAAAACTCTTGGTTATAAATTGAAGGGAACTTCGTTAACCTGATGAAAGATCTTCCCAACCCACTGCAAACTTGACCTTTGTGGGGCAATGTTGGGAGCCCTTAAAGTCAAGCACAGAATGAGTCCCACTTTGGCCATTTCTGTGAAACGTTGGTAAAGAGTGCAATAAAGACAAGAAAAGTAAATAAAAGGCACGACTTGGAAGAATCCAAAGTCACTATTTGCAAATGTTATGATTGTCTACATTAAGAAAGCTGGGAAAAATATATGAGAAACTCAACAGTTTTGGTAAGAGTCTAGCAATGTTACTAGCTAAAAGGTCAATATCTAAAAATTAATTACACTGTGGCAACAAAGAGGTGGAAGATGTACAATTAAGAAAAAAAATCAGCAATGTATAGCAGAAAAAAGGGTACATTGAAATAAATATGACAAAAGATGTATAAAACCTTCTGCAAAAAAATTACAAAATTTTTGTTGAAAAACATGAAAGAAAGCATCCCTTAGAGGGATACAAGCCGTGTGCCTGCCAGGAGGGCTGATTCCATAAACACGTCACCTCTCCCCAGAGGGATGCGGAGATCCAATGATTGCCGCTGGTGGTGTTGGAGGTACAGTTTTCTGAACTTGTTCTACATTTTGTACAGAAAAGCAAGTCAAGAATAGCCACGTCATTCCTCAAAACAAAGTGGGAGGACAACCCTAGCAAACACAAGATAAATTTGGGACATTGAGATGTTTGTAGCCCATCAACTCCACTGACCAGTGGAGTTGGACAGACTCCTGAGTCCAGACCCCAGAGGTGGACCACATTGTGTGGGTGCACCTCAGCTCAGTGATAGAGGGACTTTGCTGCAAATGATGCTGGGCCCCTGGGTACCCGTGTGGGGACAAGTCCGACTAGGCAAGTACTTGCTCTGTGTAGAACAGTCGGTTCCAAGAAACTCACAGCCCTAGACCGAGGGGCAAGTCTTCTAAACCTCATATGAGAACGTGTCGAGCCATCTTATGATCTTGGGATACAGATAAAATAAGATGCCAAGAACACAAACAAC
The DNA here is from genome assembly GCF_902686455.1 of Sciurus vulgaris. Taxonomy (NCBI): domain Eukaryota; kingdom Metazoa; phylum Chordata; class Mammalia; order Rodentia; family Sciuridae; genus Sciurus; species Sciurus vulgaris. The sequence goes on along the minus strand of NC_136476.1, from coordinate 87,024,927 downwards.
AGAAGACTGATGAATTTACTACCCTAAAGGGGAAAACTTTATTCCAGTAAAAAACATCCACGTAGAGCCAGGCACCGTGGTGCATGCCTGGAATCCCAGCAGCTCAGAAAGACCAAGAGTTCAAAACCAGCTTCAGCAACTAAGCAAGACACTATCTCAAAATAAAAAATAGAAAGGGCTGGGATGTGGTTTAGTGGGTTCAATCCCTGCGTCCAATCCCTGGTTCCAAAAAAACAAAACAAAACAAAACAACAACATCCATATAGAGTATAAAAATACTCAGGCTAGGGTAATTTAAAAAGTTCATGAAGAATTCCTATAAATGAAGGAGATAAAAACATGCTTAATATAAAAATGGGCAAAAGGCATGAATAGGTGATGGGTCTCTGGGGACACTAAACCCACAGATTGTATGCACTTTAACTGAGGGAAGCGTTCCATGCATGGATCACATCTCAGGGAGGCTGGTTTTTTAAATGGAAGATACAAATAGGGACTTCTGTACGCACAAAACCACACTTTGCTAAACCTCATTAGAAATGGCAAAACAAAACCATACCAGTACATCATTTTCGTCCCCTAATTACCTAGCATTTAAGTCTGACCCAACCAGGTGTTGATGCTGGGGGCTGCTGGGAAGTCCTCGCTCAGTCCTGGGAACTCTGCTTGTAAATTTGCTTTCAAAAATGACACAGAAACTGCACGCGAATGTTCACAGCAGCTCTTTGTGGAAAGAGACTGAGGGCTGCATCCTGGGTGGATGGCGAGGGGCGACCCAGCAGCTCAGGGAAGCACCAACGGCCCAGCACAGCGTGCGGAAGAACTGAACAGCACTGGCCACCGAGAGCAGTCACTTGCTGGGAGCACATCCAGAGTGACACCGTTTCTGTCCAAAACCAAGCAAAACTAAGCAGCATATTATCCAGGTGCCCACGTACATTCCTTCAGGGTCAGCTGAGCAGACTGGCATGCCCCTGTGGTCCCAGCTACTCTGGAGGCTGAGGCAGGAGGATCACTCGAGGCCTAGGCAACATGGTGAGACCCCACCTCAGGGGGAAAACAGAAAAGGAAAGGAAATCAGGAGGGAGCTTTCGTTTGGGTGTGAGTGTGGGTGGGTCGGGTGGGAACATTCAGGAGCATCGCGTTTCATCGGTACTGGGGCCATGGTTTCCTCAGGTGGTGGGGTCACCGGTTACTCTTGCCACCTGCAGGAGTACTTGGTGGAGTGGAGGTGTCCACCAGAACAGAGGCCCTCACAGGGCTGAGGTGTAGCCCAGTGGTAGAGCGCTCGCCTGGCACCGTGAGGCCCTGGTTCATCTCACTCCTGGAAAAAGAGACTCTCCCGAGGAAGGCCTTTTTGTCTTATTCACTACTTTATGTTAAATTCTCAACATAATGACCCTGGTACCAATGGGTGCTCAGTGTTTGCAGCCTGGATTAATGTATCAATGTAGCATTTCTCTCTATAAAAGTCATAATTTTTAGATGGGCAAAATATTACATTTTCTTCTCACCCCAGACATCTACTCCCTTCCCCAGAAGTAAACACTATAAATAGTTTCTTGAGAATTTTAGAAAAGTTCTCTGCATAAATAAGGAGATGTGAGAGTTATCCTGGGTGGAGGCTGGTACAGCTTGGCTCCCATTCTTCTCAGTACTTCCAGAGCTGATAGCCTGCGATTTGACCCACATTCATTTAACCAGAACCCTGTTGGAAAGGGGTTAGACTGTTTCTTTCACTTTGCAAACAATAAATGTCCTGTCTGTGTGACTGTGTATTCAGAAAACTACCTCCCAGATTATAATCCTGGGAGTGACAGCTGGGCACAGAGGCACATGCCTATAATCCCAGTGGCTGGGGAAGCAGAGGCATGAGGATCAGAAGTTCGAGGCCAGTCTAGACAACTTAATGAGATCCTGTCTCAACATAGAAAATAAGAAGGACTGAGGACGTGGTAGCTCAGTGGTAGCATGCATGAGGCCCTGGGTTCAATCCCCAGATTCAAAAGAAATGACTTTTCTTTGAATAAAGAGGGGAGCTGGGCATTGGTGGCTCACACCTATAATCTCAGAGCCTTGGGAGGCTGAGGCAGGAGGATCGCAAGTTCAAGGCCAGCCTAGGCAACTTAATAGCTCCTGTCTCAAAATAAAAAATAAGAAGGGCTGGGGGTGTAGCTCAGTAATAGAGCACCCTGGGTCCCCACCCACCCCCATCCTCAAAGGGGCGTTGCTGTGTTATAGTTGCCACCAAGCACCCCAGAGCTCCTGATTCTGCTGGTGGAGGTGAAGATCTATGTGACTGAAGTCCCGTCTGCTCTGGAAATGGCTGGAGCATCCACACTATGGATCCCCTATGCAATTCAGCATGGGGGACAGGCTGAGCACCAAGGAACATCTGGACAGCAGCCTGAGTGACGGCCTTTGAAGCCAGCAGGCGCAGGCGCCGCTCACTGAACTCCTGACGTTCAAGCCATGCAAACGTCTAACACTTCAAAGTTAAGTTTCAGGGAACATGTTTTCCCTTAGTTTTGATGGTGAGTTTAGAACATGCCCAAATGTTGTCTTTGAAGAATGTCCGTATTACCTGCAGCAGTTATACTTGGTGTGCTTGTAGAATATTTAGGTGTTGACAAGGATTTGGGGTTTTAGCATTTGAAGAGACTAGCCACGACAAAACGTGACGGGCTCATGATTGCTAAGCCCATCCCCAGAGACAGGCATTCTGGTGGCTTCTTTCTGTGCCTCTTGGGGAAGGTGGATGTGCAGCTGGACACAGGGATGGGCTGGCTCCCTAGGGGCTCCGTCCCTCACTCTGCTCCTCCTTCTGCAACCCGGTGGGCAGCGGGGTGGGCAGGGGGAACACCCATCCTTTGCAAGAATAGACGCTCCCCTAGGAGAAGCCTGGACGTGGAGTCCTCTGGGAGCAGGGTGCTCTCAGCTTCCCTGGGACCCACTGCGGCTGGCCTTTCCATGGCATTTTCTAGAAGTGGTAGATTTGGTGCTAGAAACAAGAACTTTGGCATCCAACAGGCCTGAGTTTGAATCTGTCAATCAATGAATATTTCATGGCCACATGCCACGTGCTGGGACAGCTCTCTCTGCACAGAGCTCCTCAGGGTGAGCAGGACAGACAGCCCCCGCTGCTCTCAAGGTAGGCTCCACACTTCAGGGACCTGGGTGGTGGATGAGGTGAAAGCAATACAGACTTCTTGAGCTGCGGGGGCTGTGAAAGGCAGGCGGCAGAGCCTCAGTTTCTTCATTTGCAAAGTGGGATTAGCAGCGCCTGCTGTGTAAAATTGCTGTAAGATTCAATGAGGCAGTGTAGGTAAATGTGAATAATGAATTGTAGCAATTTCGCATCAAGAATTGGATTAACCTATAGGCCCCAGGCATAGCCTGGATGGTTCCATGGGAGAGCTGTACAGCCATCAGAGCGAAGGCAGTCGTTTTCTCTCATCTTCATGAGAGTCATCTTCTTCATCTCCCAGAACCAGTGGGCTGGAGAGGGTCACACAGGAGGAGAGGGGGTGAGAGGGAGCCCCACTGGAGTCTCGCCCTCTGCTCTTGTGCCTCTGCCCTCAACCACCCTGCGGAGCTGCAGAGACCCCCACCGCTAGTGGTGGTAATCACCAAATCCCTGTGGCTGCTCTGGATTGAAATGTCACTCACTTAGGCTGCCCCTGGACAAACGTGTTCAGTTGTCATCTGTCGGGCGCCCACGGCAACTGCTGTGGCATAATAGAGACAAATGTAGCAACAAACTGGAATATGATGGGTCCAGAATCATGTGTTTAATTCGCAGTTGGTATAGAGTGCTCATAAAATCTTGATCATGACAGAGAGGCTAATAAACATTTGAGAACATAAATATTTGGGGAGGAAAAGGCTCGGGGAAGCATCTAGTTGTGGAGTAGTTAGAAGAACAGAGAAAATCAGCCAGGCGGAACTCTCTAGATACCAATCTGCGAGTTATATATGTGGGCTTGATAATGATCTTGAGTGAGCCATTCTACGGGCGTGCAGACGTTGATCCGAGGCGCACACCAGGGCTGCCCCACCCTTCCTGCATCGCCCCTGCCTCCAGCTCTTTGCTCTGCGGCTGTCTCAGTTCGGGGAGCCTGTGCTGGACACACCAGCGCTTATTGGGCATCACTGGAGACACAGAGCACTGAGTTCCACCTGGCAGGGAGCCATGTGTGGCACGGTTGTGTGCAGGGGAAGCTGTCCAGGGTGGAGAATGAACCCCCTGACCTGTGTGGTCCCTCAAGCTGGGGGAGCCTCTGCTGTTTGGAAAGAGTCCCACACAGTAGGTGCAGCCGGGGTTCAAATCCTGCATGCACTGGTGGCGTGAACTCGAGCAGCTCTCTTGCCTAGTCTACAAGGCAGGGATGAAGACAGAGCACTCTAGTGAGAAGGAAATGAAGTGACTGGCCTCTGATACTTCCTGGAGCCCATCTGGAGCTGCAAAGAGCAGGACGATCCAGTGCCCTCTCCTTTGCCAGATGATGTCTCCTGTCAGCAGAGTGCTGGCATTGGCAGTCAGAGGGTGGTTCAGGTCTGATTCGTGTCTCGGAGGGTGGCCGCTGGTCCTCATTCCCGTTCAGCAGGACATGGATTCGTGATGGGGGGAAGCTGGGTTAAAAGGAACTTGTTGGTGCTGGGCTGGGGCTCCGTGGTGGAGTGCTTGCCTAGCATGTGTGAGGCACTGGGTTTGATTCTCAGCTCCACATACAAATAAATGAATAAAATAAAGGTCCATCAACAACTGAAAAAATATTTTTTAAAAGAGGAACTTGTTGCTGAGAACAAGAACAGTGCAGGTTTGAAGTGTGTAGATGATTTATTTATTGAATGCTTTGAAAGGTGCCCCCGCTGGCTCCTTCTGCTTTCCAGGGGAGACAGGAGAGGCTGAGCACCCAGCAGCACCTTTCCCTAGATACCACAGAAGGCACAATGGCCTGGGCCTCTGACCTGGAGGCTGCCCCTTCAGAATTGGGGAGCCTCCCCTTGGGAAGGCCATTTTATGTACAAGAGTGAGCAGCTGAGCTGGGAGCTGTGGGCATGCCTGGAATCCCAGGGACCCAGGAGGATGGCAATTTGGAGGCCAGCCTGGGAGGCCAGTCCGCACAACTTAGCAAGGCACTTGTTAAATATTTTAGACATTCGAATCGTATCCAGATATCCTGGCCCGACAGCTAGTGCTTCGACTAGAAGGGAGGATGCTGAGCAAGCACCAGCCAGGAAAGGCTGATCAGGTTGCGGGTAGTGTCAGGCAGCAAGGCCTGTTCCTCTAAGTGGCTGAGGAAAAATGGAGTCAGATTGGAAGATGTTGGTCCCTCAAGTCAGACAGGTGCAGCTGAGGGGAGGGCAGAGAGGGAATGCCACCCTGCAGAAGGTTCCTGCTGGAGCCCCACCACCAGAGGGCACAGTGCAGAGGAGGGGGTGTGACGGTGGCCTGCATCACAGAAGTGCAGCCTTAGAGGGGACCTCTGATTCGTCTCACAGGCAGCCAGGCAGGGACGGGGCTGGCTCCTGCCCCCTCCTTGGCAGCCCATTGACCTCCCAGGAGAATCCATTCATCCAGAAGCACCGTGAAGACAATGCAGATGTCCCGCGCTGGGTGGGCGCTGTCTGGTCTCAGAGACCTGCTCCGGCTCACCCGGGTCGCCCGGGGCTGACGGCAGCGGGTGGAGCTGGCTCCCTCGTGGGACCCTGTGTGTGTCGGCAGACCCACCACAGAGAGTGAAGTGCCAATAGCAGACCCAGCTGCTCATTTGTGGCCAAGGTACTGGCAAACGGCAAGTGCAGAGATTCTAGTGTCTGCAGGGTTGGTGGCCGCAGAGCATTCTCTCTGTGGACCCTAACTCATGGACGCAGTGTCCCTGCAGCAAGACGGCGCCCACAAGGGCTGCCCAGGCAGGGCCTGGGCCTCCACAGAAACTTGAAGCGTGGTTGGTCCTTCGAGGAAAGGAAGCAGAGGAGTAGGTGGTGGGGAAACGCAGCGAGGGCAGATACGTGCGGCAGGCCCTGGGCCGAGTCGATAGCTCCTGCAGCGAGGCCGTGTTGCCTCCAAGCTCTCGGTGGATTTTGGCTGCAGTCTTCCCTACCCATTCTCCCGGTTGCCCTCAGCTCCAGCACACCTTTGAAAGAACTTCCCTCTTCTGAGGCAAGTTTCGGGGGGTGGGTAGCATGATTTAGTCCACAGACATTTATGGAACATTTACTGTGGGCCAGGCATGGTCCTGGGAGCCCACACAGAGCAGGGGACAAGGCCTGGAGCATCCTAGGGACAGGTGGTGAACGCCAACAGGTCCCCAGGTGCTGCCTCCCAGGGGCTCACCAGGCAACGGGGCAGTGAGGAAGCAGGGACAGGAGCTGCTCTCCTTGGGCAGGGGGCAGAGTCCTGAAGGAAGGGAGAGGGCCCATGGTGACCTGGGAAGAGGCCTGTGTGGAGCGTGTGGCCAGCACGCTCATGAGTGTGGGGGGAGATCACCAGGCCTGAGCTGAGCAGGCATGAGGCTGGGCCACTTCAAGTCCCTCTTGAACAGTCTTCTCTTCCGCAGCCCTGGAATTGGAGGGGCCTGGCTGGAAGCTGGCTCCACCCTGGCTGGCCTGGTGGCCCTGGACAGTCCCTTCCTGCCTCTGAGCTTCCATTTTTCCACCTGTAAAAGAGGGCCAGTCAAAGGTTGTTAGTGGAGTAAATAGGACCTCACACACATTGTGCCTGTGAACGAAGAGGTCACAAAACTCACGACATCATGCCTGTGCCAAGTCCAGAGTCCCTGGAGGCAACTGGCAGAGTTGGCTGCCAGCAACAGGAAGCTGGGTCAGGAGGTGCTGTTGCCCAGACACCAGGTCCCTTTTAGGGTGATGGAAGTGTTTTGGAACTAGATGGAAGTGATTGTTTTGTGTCACTGTGAGTGTACATGATGCCACCTATCACACACTTTAAGATGGTTAAGTTTATGTCTCATGCATTTCACCTCAGTCTAAAAACAATCAGGTGATGAACAGCCCGCTTAGAGAAAACAGGAGCAAGTCAGTAATGAGGTCATCCCGCAGCACTTGGAAAGCCACTGAGCTAGGCAAACAGAAGTGTCACAGGGGTTGCCTCCCGGATGCTGGGCCAGCAACAGCAGGACCCAAGCCCTCCCCAGGCCAGTTGCAAAGTGATTTGTGCATCTGATCCTTTGCTGGTGCCAACTGGTCCTTTTATATTACATATTTTAACCTTCCAGTCATGGCCCCGACCCTGAGTTCCGAGTACAGGCAGTGTTTATGCAAGGGTGTGACACAGGCCTAGGAAACCCGTGAGGGCCAGCACGTGTCTGACTTGTCCACCACTGAAATGGGGTCTGGGGCAGTCAGCGACTGGCAGGGAGGATGCACTGGGCAAATATTTGTTGAAAGAAAGAATGAAGGAACCTAAGTTGATGTTCCTCACCCAGAGGCAGTGATCCACCAAGTGGTTCAGTTTCTCATGGGGGCCCCCTCGCCTGGCTCCTGGGTAGGAGTCATCCTGCCGCTGGTCCTTCCTGGTGAGCAGCAGCTGCGTCCAGCTCTTCTGTCTGCCCGCTGCTGTTGGGACGGGTTGCTGGCTGCATAGCAGTATTGGGGGTCTGCTGGGAGTCCGGCCTGCACCCACAGGTTCATTTCAGTCCCATGGGCCGTGAGCTCCTGGAGAGGGCACGGTCCAGGCATGTGGCCCTGCCATTGCATTGGGCCTTTGCCTAAAACTGAAGCCTCTCCTCTTCTTTCTTTCTTTCTTTTTTTTTTTTTTTAAATTATTTTTAGTTGCTGATGGACCTTTATTGTATTTATGTATGTATGTATTTATTTATTTATATGTGGTGCCCAGAATCAAACCCAGTGCTTCACACATGCTAGGCAAGCACTCTGCCACTGAGCCCCAGCCCCGGCCCCAGCCTCTCCTCTTTTAAGTAACACTTCTCCCTTGAGTTTTATTTATTTTTCTCCATATTTTTATCAGTACATTATGATCATACATAATGGTGAAATTTGTTGTTCCATGCATACGATATAACAAAATAATTTGGCCAATATCATTTCCCTGTATTTCCCCTTCATGAGATTTTATGATTAGCATTTTCCCTGGTTGTACAAAGGTACCTTCTCATGAACAAACAAACAAACAAACAAACAACCAGATGTGTACCGAGTCAAATGTCCCTTCTACTGCACCTGCAGGGCTCCCTCCCAATGAACTCCCAGGTTTACCACTTGTTAAACATGAACAAGCTCATACCTTACATGTCATAATACGCAAGTTTACAAAACTTAAGATTGTGTCTTGGACTTCTCTTCAGCACCAACTCCATAGATCTACCTTACTTCTTTGAAAGCTTCGGAATAGAGAATACCACGACCTCTCAAGCCTTCCTGAATTTGTGGGCGTGAACGTGTGTCTCTTCTTTTGCTGTTGTAAATACTCCAGCAACGGGGAACTTGCCCACAGGTCTTTGCACTTGCACAAGTATCTGCTTAGAAGAAATTTCTGAACCAAGATGCTAGGCGCCCCAGTGCCTCAGTTTCCCCATCTGGGCATCGAGAATGCTGTTTACCTTGCAGATAATGTAAAGCGGCATCTATAAAATAGTTAAGGCAGTTGCATCTGAATAATTGTTTGGGTTTATTTTAGGCCAGAATGCATTGAAGCCAATCTGACTACCAGTGGCTAGTTACACTGAAGCTGAGGCCCAGTTAACCTGCTTTCTTTTAGTTTGCAGCTGGCCTGTCTTTCCCCCTTGATATTGTGACTAGGTGTTCTTCCCCTGAGACCCCTGGCATCCTACAACCTTCGGTGCAGACCTAGTCAGACCCCTATGTGTTTCGCCAGATATCCTGCTGCCTGCAAAGGGCCAGAGCCATGTGCACCCCCATGCGGCTGGGGTTGGGCTGGCCCCTGCCTGCTGGTGCCTTTGTAGAGGACAGTGGTGCGATTAGCTGCCTGTTGCAGACTCTGCTCTCCCAGGGGGTGTTCGTCAGCCTTTCACTTGCCAGCTGTGATAAATACCGGAGAAAACAATTTGTAGGAGGAGAGATTCACGTTGGTCAGTCCATGGGCGGCCAGTTCCTTTGCTTTGGGCGGGGCAAAGCAGAACATCATGGCAGCCAAAGCACGTGGTGAAGGCCACTCACCTCAGGATGACTGGGAGCAGAGAAGAAAGGGGCCAGGAGCAAGAGGGACCCCAGGGGCACACCCGTGACTGCCCCTGCAGCTGCCTACCCCAGCCTCCACCACCTCGCACTCAACGTTCAGATGTCAATCCAGCGGCGACTGAGCCACCGATGAGGTCGGCAGCCTCATGAACTGATCATATCCCCAGATGCCTGACCACTGCTGCACCGAGGGCCAAGCCTTCAACACACGAGCTGGTGGGACCTTCCAGACCCACCCGCCACACAGAGCATCAGAACCGTGAGATCTAGGCGGTTATTATGCACCAGCCCAAACGCTAAGTCTCAGCCCCACCGCCCGTCGTCACCCCACGTTACGAGGGCCACCTGGGGCTTCCGTGGTGCATCGCACATCTCTGGCTGGCACTGGAGAAGGCTGTGCCATTGGCTTGGGGTGTGAAGGCCCCAGGGCCCCAGTCACTGGCCCCTGCCTGCGTCCCCCTCACATCCATGGGGGCAAAATGGGAGCGAAAGGAACTCCTTCTTTGCCATCCGCATGGGGGTTGAAGTTGGAGGTAACAGGGTTGGTTTTTGTTCATTTTGATTTTGTTTTTGAGTTGGGAGGGGGTCTCACTATGTTGCCCAGACTTGTGCTGAAGTGACCCTCCTGCCTCAGCCCCCTAAATAGCTGGGACTGTGGGCTTGCGTCGCCATACTCACCTGACCAAAGGGTTTTTGGGGTGTGTGTGTGCGTGTGTGTGTTCATAGCTCATGCGAAACCGGACTGTGGCTTGGAAGCCAGAGAGGACAGTGCAGAATTTCCAGACAGACCAGTTGGCAGCATGCTCCCAGGATGGCAGGGCCAGGAGACGCCGGCACAGAGGGGGCATCTCGCTGCTGTGCTGGGAGGAGGGCCACCTTTGTCTCCTCCTCCTTTGGCTCGGGCGTGGGAGGCCACCTCCCTCTTCCTGAGCGTGCTCTTCTGGGGGGGGGCAGCTGACTTCCCTGGGCCCTCTCTCCCTAACAGCTCCCTGGAGCTGGTGAGAGATCCAAGTTTGGGGTCAAGTTTGCCACTCACTGCATTTAATGAAGCTGGAGTGTCCTCTGATGCAGGTGGACTAGGCCAGACCTGGAGGTGACCCACAGCTTGGGGGACACCCCAGGTGGGCTACCCTAGGGGAAACCGGGGCTTCTGGGTGACTTGAGGGACCCCTCCTCTCTGGACATCGGCACACTGAGGAAACCCCTGGGGGCTGCAAAATTCTCCTCCTCCCTTTCTTCCTGTCTCCCACTGGTCAGGCCCAGTGTTGTCATGGTCAGGAGGTCAGCTTCTGGAATTAGTGTCCCTTAGTAAAACAAAAGGTGATTGCATGCTGAGCCCTTTTAATCACTTAATGGCCAGGGACACCCGACTCCACTGGGGGGCTCGGTTTCCGGTGAGGCCCAGCAGGGCAGTGTAACTACATCCAAGTTTGGCCCGGCTTCTCCACATTACAGCCGTGACACGGACGCAAACAATTGAAGTATTTGAGAACAATGAAATATGCATGGCTCTCTGTGACAGCCCCGTAAAGCCGAGCAATTAGCCGCGTAATTCGAGAGAGGGAGCCGGCGTTCCCCATTAGTTAAATGCATTTTGTACGTCCTCAGCCCATCAAATCAACTAACACTTCCTTTAATTGGTTCATGAATTATACAGCCACCCACATTATAATTTAATCGCCTGTAAACATTCATAGGGCCCCACCGTAAAGCGGCCCGCGCTCATTAATTCGTTAATTTCAGCAGATGGAAGGGGAGATCGGATGAACGGTGGCAGAACAGAGCGCCTTGGGCAATGGAAGAAGGAAAGAAAGGTGGGGGGCCGTTTAGGTTTTTTAAGGGCTGTCAGAAACTCAATCTGCGAGCTGTCAGCAGCCCGGACGTCCCCCCACCCCGCGGCCGCGGGAAGTGACTGGCGGCTGTGGCGCGGCTTGTCAGCCCGCTTTAAACATCAAGCCGCCGGGTAAACCGAGCCCAGCGTAAATTAATTCTTGTCTTACGGCCCCCCTCTCTCTGTCCCCATGAATATTTCATGGCGGGCAGCATAAATATTAATTCTAATAGCTCTGCACAGTGGTTATTATTTCTGTTTTATGACAAATATTCATAAAATATTCAGGACCCTTTTTTAGAACATTTACACACTTGATTGTGAATTTTCCCAGTTTCCCGGGGACACTGTAAACATATTGGGGTTCTCTTGATGGGCTTTTCCCCCTTAATTAATACCACTGCTTATTAATATTTAATCAGCTTGCGTTTTTTTCCAGAAGTAAAACCTAATAGATTGGAGAGCTGAAGGGCATTTTCCCCGGCCGTCTGTAAAATGGGCGGTTTCTGCTGTGGGTGATCTGACAGAGGTTGACCTCCCTGCCTGTTTATTTTGTGAAACTATATATATTCTATTTATTTATTTTTTTGCATGGGTCTCATTTTTTACTGAGAGCTCTGGCAACAGCCCAAGTTGCTGTAATGAAATTCCTCAGAAGATGCCACTGCGATATTTATGCAAGGGTTTAACATAATTTCGGAGTAATTAAAGTGTGGGTTTAACAAACACGGTGGCGGCTTCCTCAGGCAAGGCAGCTGTGGCTGGATGAAGTCTTTGGAATCTGCAGTGTTTGCCTCTGGCCCCGAGAGGCAGTTGCGCCGTGTCTGTTTTTGAGGCAAGCTGGGGGGAATGTGTCTCCTTGGGGGAGCCAGGGTGCCTGGGGCACAGAGGAGTCTGAGGTGGCGTTCCATGAGCCGGGGAGGCAGGAGGACACAACAGTGTGGACTCAGCCCTCTCCCATGAGCTGAGGGGCTTCAACATTCACTGTCCAGTCCCTCTCACTGAGACTTCTGGAATGTTCTAGCAACTTCTGTAGTGCAGCAGAGCAGCATCAGGGCGTGCTGGAGTGGAACCCAGTCTGGAGACACACTGACCTCTGGCCAGGTGCTTCTTCAGGGCGGGGAGGGTGCGGGGCACTTTTGGCACAAGTGGGGGCCCCACGGTGCCCTCGCGCTTCCCTGTGGTGATCCTGGAGCCGTGACGCTGGCGAGGGGAAAGCAAGGAGCAGGAAACAGGCCGGGAGGCCAGGCTCCTGGGATGGAGCGCGCTGGATCCCCAGTGAGGAGCGGTCAGAGTAAAGGCTCTAGGCAGCACCTGCACGAAATACCTGGGAAAGTCAAGCGTGTGGCTCCCCGGGGCGCAGAGGGTGGCTGGTGAGAGCTGATGTAACTTCCAACCAGAGCTATTTTAAGCAGCTTGTGGAGAATGGTGGAGACTGGCCCTGAGGGAGGAAGACTCAACCCCCCTGACCAGCTCTTGGACTCGTTTCTGGTGGCCAGTAACAGGGAGATGCACTTGTTCCCAGGTGTCCCACCGCCCAGGTCCTGCACCCCCACCCCCAAAGCAGCGCCTGTGGGGGTCCCCTTGCAGGTCAGGTGCGTGGGCACCCTCGACAGAGCATCTGCCTCATTTCCTGCCTCAAGTCCCTTTCTGCTGATCTGTGCCAAGTGGAGAAAGATGGCATTGATGCCAGGTGGCTCTGAGGCCAGGCTGTGCAGCTAAGCTGTGTAAGGGCCCTGGGTGGGCAGGAGGGACACCCAGCCCTCCCTCCTTCCTTTGTCTCTCCCGCTGACTCGCAATGGTCGCAAGTGGACTCTGAGGTGGCCCGGGCTGAATCTGGCTCTGCTTTTCTTGTCTGGGCACTTGGGCAGGTTGAAGGTCTGGTCTGTCCCTCAGTTTCCTCACCGTCCAGTCAGCTGTGAGGGGAGCGACCTTGAGAAGGTCAAGTCTTAGAGAGTGTGTGCGTGCGGGCCCACACCGGTGTCCTGTCCTCGTGACGGGCTAAGCACGCTGCATGGTCAGGCTCTCAGGAGCAGATGCAGAGGTGGGTCAGGATGAACAAGGCCACGCCTGACCAAGAGAAGGGGCCCACCCAGGAGGGCATGCAGGAGCCAGACCCACCTGCCCCCCAGCCCAAGGGCTGCCCTGGAGGAGGCTGCGCTGGGCAGCAAGAGTTGGCCCTGCTCTGTCACTGTTCAAGGGCCACCCCAGGAATCTGTGACTTGCCTCGAAAGCTGGGGTTAAAATGCCATCGGCTGTTGAGTGGATGACAACACGTGACCTGTCCCCTCGATGGAGCACTCCAGCACGTGGAGAAGTGATGTCCTGGCACACCTGCGCTGTGGGCAACCCTTGAAAACCGGGCCACGTGAGGGTGCCAGGCGGGGGCTGCGTGCCCTCCGTGGTGTCACACACTGTGTGCTTCGTGAGGAGGGTCCTGCCAAGCCCAGGACGGCCTGCGGGTTCTCCTTTTTCTCCTGTGGAGATGTGGAGAGCCCCCGCCCTGCAGTTCCTCCTAGATGAGACACTGGGAGCAGGAAGAGCCACGGAGGCAGAACTGCGGTAGTGCGCAGGACTTCGGCTCACGGGTTCGGGTCTCCTCTGAGAGTGGCTGAATGCGCTAAGCATGGATGGTCATGCAGCTCTGGGGCTAGAGCTGGAACTCGCACTGGACACCTGAAAGGGCTGAGTTACATCCCAGGAAAGGTGTTAAAAAACATGGAGGCTTGGAGTCCCTGCAGGCACCTCAGCTGACGCCAGCTGCCATGCTCCTGAAGGGGGACCCGAGGGACCTCTCTTGAGCCTTGGCCATGCCACAGTGCACTGAGGAAATGTCCAGCACCCCAGGTGTTCTTGGGGCTGTTGGCGACCAGTGGGTCTTAACCAGCATCCCGGAGGCAGTCCAGTGTGGCTCGGAGCCCCCTCTGTGAGGACCTCGCGAGGACCGTGGCACTCAGGAGGTGAGCCAGGTGAGGGCCAGCCCCAGACCAACACAGGACAAGGGATGCAGGTGGGTGCCCCAGAGCCCCCAAGAGGGCCTGTGGCTGTGCCGACGTGAGTGTCCCCCTCTGATCACTGACCTGCGAAGTGTGCCCGGGCCCAACAAGTGTGACTGAGCGAGCAATGGGGGCAGTTTGGACTCAGCGCTGTGGGTGCAGGAGGGAGGCCCTGGCCAAGGCAGCTGGAGTGTTCCCTGCCCACCTGCGGGGAGGAGCTCCTGGGACAGATGGTACCGGGGCCTGGACTGACCCGGCTTCCAGGCTGGCTCAGCACGGATCCTCTAGAACGTGAAGGGGCAGGCCCTCCCTTGTGGCAGAGGAGGCCAGGGCTGCCGGGAGACGGGCTGATGAGAGAGAGCATCCCCGGGCCTGGGCTGGGACCCACAGACCCTCGGTGTGAGAGTAGGGCAACCTCATTGGATGCCATATCCGAGAAGTGCTTCCCCTGGACACCAGGGCCCATCAGCCCTCAGCTGCCCAGCATGGCAGCAGATGACCCAAATGCCTCTGATGAGGAGTGGGGCCCTCAGTCACCCACTTGCCACCCATCTTTCAAGGCCTGGTGGGTGTAGATGAGGAGTGGGGTGCCCCCAGCACTGAGCTGAGCCAGGGCCAGGCACACAGGGTCGTCCCCGTCCTGGCTTCCTCCCTGTGGACCTGCACGTGCCACAGCGTTCCAGGGAACCCCTGTGCCTTACCCCACCTCCCAGGATGCTGAAGGGCCAGAGTGGACAGCCTGGGTCAAGTGTCCACTACGTTTAGCTGAACAACAGGGCTCCACTCTGCTGGGCCTGCGGGTTTCCTCACACACAGTCAATATGACAGGACCCGCAGCCCGGGGTTGTGAGGAGTAGGTTAAGCAGCACCTCCATGGGCCTGGCTTAACCCTCGAGGGACAGTGACCTTCTGGCCAGAGCTTGCTCAGGAAAGCGGAACCATAGTTCCTGCCCAGCTTAGAGGACTGCAGGTGTGGCAGGGCGTGCCAGAGCCGTGTGTGCCAGTGTGCTCAGCTGCCAAGATCCACCAGTGCCCACAGCCTCCCGACTCCACGCTAAGTGATGTCTCCTCCAAGGCTTGACTGTGTTGGAAGCATTTACACCAAGGACATGGGCATGCTACAGCTCAGGCATGCTACTCCCTCCCCTGGAGGCTGCTCACCAGGCAACCACAGGAGGACCAGATGGTGTGTGCCCAAAACTGACAGGCTGGCTTCCCGCCTCTCGTGAGACTTCACCCCATCCACCTGTCCTTGCTCCCTGTGTGAGCCTCAACCTGGTTCAGAGAAGCCAGGGCTGCTGCTGGTGATGGAAGCACATAACATTGTTTTCATGGCATCTTAGTAGACGTTGACTTCAGAAAACCTCTGGTTTGTTTCTCTGTATAAAAGTCACATATTATAAAAAGTTATTTAAATATACTGGAGCTAAAAAGAGAAAGTAAGGATGGACATGGTGGTACACTCCCATAAGCCCAGCTACTTGGGAGGCTAAGCAGGAGGATGGCAAGTTCAAGGCCAAACTCAGCAACTTAGTGAGACCTTGTCCCAAAATAAGAAATAAGCAGGGCACAGTGGCGCATGCCTGTAATTTCAGAGGCTGAGGCAGGAGGATCTCAAGTTCAAAGCCAGCCTCAGCAAAAGCAAGGCCCTAAGCAACTCGGTGAGACCCTGTCTCTAAATAAAATACAAAATAGGGCTGGGAATATGGCTCAGTGGCCGAGTGCCCCTGAGTTCAATCCCTGGTACCAAATAAATAAATAAATAAATAAGGTCTGGGGACAGAGCTCAGTGCTTTCCTAGCATGTGCAAGGACTGGCCTCAATCCTCAGGGATAATCTCCTTAATGTCCCAGCCTTTTTTTCCAATGCTGTTCTGCATTTGAGACAGTCTCGCACTGCTGCCCGGGTAGCCTCTAACCCTTGGGCCCTGGGATCTTCCCATGCCATGGAGAGCTGGGACTGCAGGTGTGTGCCACCGAGCCAGACTTCCCTACACATTTTAAAAGTGGGCTCAAACGACATCACCTGACTGACTTATGACCCAACTTCTTTCAGTGAGCCGTGCGTCCTGAGCACGCCTCCGTGTCACCGTTCACTTGTCATGATGATGTTGACAAATCTCAGTGTGCCTCTGCTTTTCTTGGTTTGAAAAATGTCTTCACCCTGCACAAGAGGGTCCCCCAGCCCTTCCCAGCCTTCTTGGACCGGAAATGCAGAGTTTGGCTGGGGAGTGAACTAGCGGTCAGAAAAAGCCTGGGCTGTAAAGGACACGTGTACTGTGACCAAATTGTACTAATCAAATAGAATAAAAACCCTGGAACTTGGTTTAAAATACTGCTACTACTAGTAAGAGCCTGAGAACAGCCTGGAAACTGCTCATGTTAGGACACTTAAAACTCATGGGACCCTCAAGCGCTCAGAGCAGGTCTTGTCCTGTTGGCTTGACCTCCTGGTCCAGGGACATGGCGTCTCAGGCACGGGCACCATTTCCTGACCCGAAGCCACCGTGCAGCTGCACCTACTGGCCTGTGACCTGCATGACCTGCATGCTGCATGCTGTGCAGCAGAAACACCTCCTGTCCCTCTGGGGTCCTCCCACCGCTACCTGTACCCTGAGGTGCCAGGATCTCTTAGGCCCCCTGGGAAATTTTGTTTCTCAGGTTCCACGAGCTTTCCACTTGTCTGGGTCATTTTTGCCTTAAACTCCTTTGCTTTTCTCTTTGGGGAAAAGTTTGCAGAACTCCAGCAATTTGCCTTTCCATATTGTCTGGGGAGTACCTGGGTGGCAGTGTGGGGAGAGATGATTTTCTTTCTTCCCAGTGGTGACGGAGGCGGCCATTTGAAGACAGTGTTGAAATGGAGGTGGATTGTGCAGGGATTTGATACCTGGGTCACCCTCCTTAAACCAGACTGCTGCTTCTGGCAAGGCGCGTGGCAAGCCACCAGGAGTGCTCGCTAATTTACTAGTTAATGACAGTTGGAGAGTGCTTTGCTGGCCCCTGGAGAGACTGCAGACACAGCCAGGGTGGGTTTGCCACTTTCAATTATGCACAGTTTTAAACAAGAAATGGCCGGCGGGAGCCCATTTTTTAAGGAGTGGGGAGCAGCCGCCACGGAGGGTGGGAGGCATGATGCTCAGGGCTTTAAGATGCTGCGGAGATGTTTGGACTTTAGTTTGCAAATTGCATTCCTGACAGAGTAAAAAATAGACATAGTAAACATTTTAAAATCTTGGCTGGGGCCTCTCCCAGGCTCCAGAGGGGCCTGGTGTCCGCATCTCTGCAACGCCTCTCTCTCCCTCGCAGGCTGCCTGACAGCCGTTCCGGGAGTCTTCGCAGTCTGCACCTGGGCCCTGGCACCTGCCAGGAGGAGCTGGGAGCTGATGGCACCAGTGGCGGGGCTTTGTATGAGACAGTGTAAGGCTGCCTGCCTCTCCCTGGGCCAGCGCCCACCGCTGGCCTGGGCACATGCCAGGCAGGAAGGATGAGGCCCTGCCCGGCAGCCCAGCTCCTGTCCCCAGGCAGCTCCGGTGGTGTTCTGAGAGCTCTGGAATCTGCTGCGGTCTGGGTGTGGATCCTGTGCCCCCAAAGGTTCACGTGCTGGGAACTGGGCCCAGGGGACCAGGTTAAGGGGTGGTAGAACCTTTATGGGTAGGGCCTGGCGGGAGGTCCTGAGGTCCTTGGGGCGTGCCATCTGCTGTGAACCTTGACCAGAGCCAAGCAGAAGCCGGCACCGTGCCTTTGAACCTCCAAGACTGTGAGGCAAATAACCTTCGCTCCTTTATATGTCACCTAGCCATAGGCATTTCATTACAGTTGCAGAGCACACACTAATCTAGCAGACTTCAGGTGACCTCAGTTTTGCTTTTTAGATTTGGTAGTCTCAACAAAATTCACTGACACCTCCTGTCCCTCTGCCAGCCTCCCCAGGTCCCTTTTCTTCCTCCCATGCTCAGCTCAGCTTTATCTTCCATTCTGACTGGCTCTCTCAGACAACTTGCCCACAGCTCACTGCCATGCCCCCAAACAGTCATCTCTCGACACAGATCTGCCGCTGGCTTTTAGACCAGAAGAGACTTCAATTTCCTTTTTCTTTCCATAGAAAATTTAAAATTAACTAATGTAGAATATTCAGGGGAAAAAAACTTGCTGGAATTTTTATTGTGATTGCACTGAATCTATAGATCTTTTTGTGGTTTAGCTGTGAGGTGTCCCTCATAAGCTCATGTGTGAGAAAATACAAGAAAGTTTAGAGGTGAAATGATTGTGTTATGAGAGTCTTAAGCTAATCAGTGCATTGATCCTTTGATAGGAATTTCTGGGTGGTAACTGTAGGCAGGGGGTTGTTGCTAGAGGAGATGGGTCACTGGGGGCATGCATTTAGGGTCCACATTTTGTGAGCTGGGTTTAGTCTCTCTGTGTTTCTTAGTGACATGTCCTGAGCCACTTTCTTTTACCACACTCTTCCACTATGAGAGTCTGCCATTCCTTGGGCACGAAACCAATGGAGCTGAGTATCTGTGGACTAAGACTCTGAAACCATGAGCCCCAAGTAAACTCTTTCTCCTCTAAAATTGTTCTTGTCAGGTCTTTTGGTTGGAGTGGTGAAAAGACTAAAAAGACCTATTAGGAGAAGAATTGGATTTTTCGATATTGTGTATCTGATCCATGAACATAGTATAACTTCTCCATTTATTTGTCTTCTTGATTTCTTCCATCAGCATTTTGTGATTTTCAGTGTACAGACCTCGTATTGTTTTCTCAGATTTATACCTAAGTATTCTGGTTTATACTAGTATATATGGTACTCTTTAATTTCAATTTCCAATAGTTTATTTATAGTATCTAGAAAGTCAATTTATTTTTTGTTTATTGATCTTGTATTCTGAGAATTTTCTGAACTTGCTTATTAGATCTGGTAGCTTTATTGAAAATTCTTTGGGACTTTCTATTGGAGGATCATTCCATCTGCAAATAGAGACAGTTTTATTTCAGTATGTATGCATGTTATTTTCTTTTCTTGTCTTACTGCATAATCCAGGACTTTCAGTAGGATGTTGAATAAGAGTAGTAAGAGTAGACATCCTTGTCTTGTTCCCATTTTAGGGGGAAAGCATTTAGTCTTTCACCATTAAGTATTACGTTAGCTGGATTTTATTTCATTTTGTTTGTTTTGGTTTTGGTAAATGCTCTTTATTGTGTCAAGAAAGTTCTCTTCTGGGGCTGGGATTCTGGCACTTGCCTAGCATGTGTGAGCACTGGGTTCAATTCTCAGCACCATATATAAATTTTAAAAAATAAAATAAAGGTCCATCAACAACTAAAATCGATACTAAAAAAGAAAGTTCTCTTCTATTTCTAGTTTGCTAGGAGGTTTTTTAAAAATCAGAAACTGATGCAAAATTTTCAGATGCCTTTTCCACATTTATTGATATGATGTACTTTTTCTTCTTAAGTCTAATGATACAGTAAATTGCATTAACTGATTTTCTATTAGTCTTCCATTCCTAGGCTAAATTCCACTTAGTTCTAACAGATTATTCTTTTATGTATTGCTGGTTTCAAATTGCTAATATTTTATGGAAGAATTTTGCATCTGTGTTCATGAGGAATCTTAGTAGTTTTATTGTCTGGTGTTTGGTATCAGGGAAAGGCTGTCAAGTAAAATAAGTTGGGAACTAGTGTCCTCTTCTATTTTCTGAAAGTGTTCATGTAGCATTTACATTAGTTTTTTACAGAATTAGTCTGTCATATCCTTCCTTCCTTCCTTCCTTCTACAGCCCCCCTAGTGGGTGTGAAGTGGTCTCTCACCACGGTTGTACCCTAGCACTTTACAAAAGGTTTTGTGACAAGGGAGGTCTACCTGTTGAGATCAAAGGGCCAACAAGGCAGGACCCTGCCTCTGGGCAGGACTGGACGCTAGACTTACCGTCACTTATTGTGTAGCATGACTCTCAACTTACCAAGCCTCTCCCTGCATGCAGAGTCCATCCCATCCTCCATCTCCAGTGACTCTGGTTCTGGAGCAGGGTGAGTTTCAGGGCCTTTTAAGGGAACTTCTTTTGCTCCCCAAACAGCCTGGGCTAGTGTGGCTGGAGGAGGCATTACAAGGGCCTCTGTCACTTGGTATCTGATGCCAGTGCCCAGGATGATAGTGTGTGAGCTCCTTTCCTCTGTGACTCAGTTTCCCCATCTCGATACTTAGTAGATTGGATCAGAGTGGTGGTTCTCAGCCTGAGCTACACACCACAGTCACTTGAAGAGCTCTTAAAAACCCCCATTTGCAGTTGGGTCTGGTGGCATACACCTGAAATCCCATTAACCCTGGAGGCTGAGGCAGGAGGACCGCAAATTCAAGGCCAGCTTCAGCAACTTAGTGAGACCCTAAGCAACTTTGTGAGACCTTGTCTCAAAATAAAAAATAGAAGGGGCTGGAGATGTGGCTCAGTGGTTAAGCCCCCTGGGTTTAATCCCCAGTCCCCTCTCCCCCACCAAAATATCCCCATTTGTAGAACTCACCCTTGGACTAATCATGGGGTTGGGGCCCGGGCTTGGTGTCCTCCATGTTCCCTAATGGTGCCATGTGTGGCCAGGGATGAGACCCAGGTTAGAGCCATGGCCCCCACGCCTGCCTGGGCCTGAAAATCCCTTGAGCAGCTGATTTATAGGTACAGGCTCCTCCCTGAGGTTTTTTTCAATAGCAAGGCGGTGCCCAGAGCTGCAGTTCAGAGAAGCCATCTGGATGATTCTCAGCATCAGACGAAGCCTGGGCTGGACAGAGAGGCCATCCTCCAACCTGGATGTGCCTCGGAATCACCGTGGACCTTGTGAAAATACAGACTCCAGTGGGAGGAGGCTTGAGATCTGCAGAGAGTCGCTCCCAAGCCCAGGCTGTCTGGCTTGTGGGACCCGGGCCTCCAAGGCGCCTCCCACTGCCCGCTGCCCCCAGGCACCCGCCAGCTGGAGGCAGGGCAGGCTCGCTGGCACCACATGAGCCGCGCCCTGCTCTGAGAGTCTTTGCTCTGGCCTTCCCGGGCTTCTGGCTGTTACTGTGAAGGAACCTCGTAACTGAAACGTGGCGTGGGGGCCGGCCGTGCAGGGCGGTTTCCGCCGAGCCTCGAGCCTCCGGGCCCGCGCCCAGGGCCAGGCTGGGGCCTGAGTCTGCGCGATCAGCTTGCACAGGGAGTGCAGCCCCCAGGAAGGCCTTGGCAGAGGCACGTGCGGTCCGCGGGGTGGCCCAGCTTCCTGCTCTGGCAGCCCCTCGCAAGCCCTCCCCTGGCCTGACGCCGCCGCCTGGTCTGTTGGGCTAAAATCTTCGGCGGCTCTCGTTTATGAAGAAGCTCTGATTATCAGGGACCTGCAAACTGGCTTCCTCTCCACGGGCGTCGGCATCCAGAGTGGCGCCGTTGGCCACCAGCCTTGGGACAGCCGTGTTCGGTGCTGCTGGGGGTGGCGGTGGGCCAGCAGGAAGGATGAAAGCTCTGTGAGACGCCTGCGCTCCAGGCGCTGCATTTTATCTGGTGGCCTTGATTTGTGGCATGTTGTGAACGGATGACATTATAGAGGACCAGTGCAGGGAAGAAGTGGGCTTCCTGGTCAGGCCCTGCCCAGCGCTGGGGACACGGCTGTGCTCACTGCAGGGAGGGGCCGCTGCAGCCTCACTAGGGCTCAGAGGGCTTCCTGGCCATGGGCAGAGGGACCTCAGTGAGCTGCAGGGGCAAAGTGAGTGAGGGTGAGGTGGTGGGAAGGGCTGGCCTTGAGGGAGAAAGGACATCTGGCTCTGGGACTG
This sequence comes from Sciurus vulgaris, assembly GCF_902686455.1. NCBI lineage: Eukaryota > Metazoa > Chordata > Mammalia > Rodentia > Sciuridae > Sciurus > Sciurus vulgaris. Next base: position 87,003,132 of record NC_136476.1, on the reverse strand, counting down.
TTTTTTTTTTTAAAGTTCACGTGTTTCTCAAGAAGCAAGTGGCCTTGGAGAGGTGGTAGTGTCATATTGCAGGCAACCCAGTTCAGACCCGCTGAAAGGAGAAAAGAGGTCTATGTGTGCACGTCACCCATGTGTTGTGGGGTATGTTGGCTGCAGGCACAGCCTGACGCAGGGCCCCAAACTCTCGCTCACCCTCTGCTCTCTCAGGGTGGGCTTCTCTCAGCAGGGCTCTCTCTGAGTAACATGGACTCCCAGGCCATTCATTTTGCAGCCTCCGCAGAAACGAATTCCCTTCTCGCCAGCGTGCTCTGGGACAGCCTTTCATCCATCAGCCTGGCTTGAATTGGCCCTGCATCCTGAGACATTTTGCTGTGTCTTCTTCCCCTGCAGGAGGTTCCTGGGCACCTGCTGGGTGTCAGGATTCTGGCTGGGGGCCATTACTGCTCTGGACATACCAAATGGCACCTGGGCCCACAGCGTGGTCCACTGGACAGGTCTGGAGAATTCCAGGGATGTCAGTGAGGGGCTTCGTGTGCTCGTTGACTTGGAGGGGCGGAGCATCTGAGAGCAAGGGCGAGGCCGCAGTGTCTTCCTGCACTGGGAGGGCTCTGGCCTGAGCTCACGTACTTGAAAGCGGAAGGAATTCAGGGCTGTGGGTGTGTGGGGGTGTTGCCGTCACTGACATTGCCCCGGTGGGAAGTGTGTACCTCAGGCAGAGACCCTGGCACCAGAGTGATGACTTGCTACGTGTTGTGCCGGGTGCTGGCATGTGCTGGAGCCTGCTACCGTGCCTGGCACTCAGCACCCGTCCACCCTAGGCTGAAGGGTGAGGGGGCAAACAGCAAGCCAGCACTGGGCCATTCCAGCAGCTGCTTTCTGGGGGCGTGGCTTCACTGAGCCAGGATGTTTGTGCCTCACTATGGGGACACGTGGTAATTCAGTGTGTGCACACCGTCAGGTCATAACAACCAAATCAGGGTAGCAAGTCTTTCCCTCTCACAGACGCCAATCGTTTTTATGTGCAGGGAATTGCAGACTCTGCTGCACATTTTGAGAAATAGATGGTTTTAACTGGTGGTTACTCTGCTGTGCTAGAGAACCAGCAGCCGTCCCTCCGCTCTGTGTTTCGGGGTGTGTGGGGAACTCCTTGCCGTCCGCCTTCTGCTCTGGCCTTTCAGCCCCTAGTGAGCCCCTTCCATTCTGTTTTTCTTCGAGGTTAAGGAGTGAGACCACGTGGTCCTTGTCCTCCTGTGCCTGGCTTATTCCACTTAACGTAAGGACCTCAGGTTCCATCCGCGTTGCTGCTGCTCCCGGGAAACCTGGAGTGCTGGGGCAGCAAGGGGAGAGCGGGGCCGGGAGCCGGCACTGTGGCCTCCGCAGCAAGGGCTGGGCCAGGCCGGGGAGGGTCACAGGAAGCTTCAGCCTGGGCAGTCGGACTGATTCTTGCTCTGGGCCGTCGGCGTGTCTCCAGCTGCCTGGCATCTGGCCCTGGGGTGGTGCAGGCAGGGGACGTGGGCTCAGAGCCGGGCAATGGGCTGGTGGGAGTGTGCCTGAGAGACTGGCTCCAGGCAAGCGGTTAGCTCTCTGCAGGACTGGCCCAGGGAGGTGAGGCCCCGGTTGTCAAGGCACCATACAGTACAACGTAGCCAACGGTAGCAAACGTGGCTGATGTGGCTCTTTGCTCACAGGGTGTTTTTCCTGAATGTGCCATTGGATTCTATCATGGAGCGGCTGACCCTGAGAAGAATTGACCCAGTCACTGGAGAAAGGTTTGTGCCCTGCTCCTGGAAGCTGGTCATCCAGGGCTGCTAGGAGCCAGGCCCACCTGGGGAGCCATCTCCTCTCCGAGTGACCATGATGGTCCTGCTCCAGGGTCAGCACCTGGGGATGACTGATGGAGCTAGAAATGGGGTCCCCACCAGCTCTTCCGGGCATGCAGGTGACCAGGTCCGGCACTCTGTCCTGGTTCAGCAGCTGTCCCCCACAGACCAGCATCTGTGTCTGCACCGGGTGGAGAGGTGTCACGTGCACACTGCTGGCCTTTGCTGGAGTCAGGAGGCATCCCAGAGGGGGCAGCCGTACAGGTACATTCCTACGGGAACCAGCGGGCTTTTGAGCCCTGCTGAGGGTGTGGGAGTGGCCTCCATGTTTATTCTGCAGTCGGACCAAGAACTACCACTGCAACCGAAAGGCCCACGATCCAAAGCTGTAGCCACTCTCATCTTCCCTGGTAACCGGGCTCACGTTTCCTGGTAGGGACCAGGAGTGGGGAGGAAGTGCCAGAGAGGGCGTCTCTGAAATACAGATCTGGTCTGTGGTCCTGGCTCTGGGGGACAGCCCTCAGCCGACCCGTCCGAATGGCGGGCGCCACCCATGTTTCCTATTGCGTGCCCTGGGCCCCCACATGGGTGCCAGGAACACAGAATCACTGTCTTGTGTTCCCTGCTGTGGGCGGAGCGCCAGGCTTCAGGCGGATGCTTGATGGAGGTTGTTTGGGAGGAAAGACAAGAAAGGGAGGGAGGGGCAGGCAGGGGTTGGGGGCTCCCATCCACCCTCCTAGGGCTGATGTCTCTGCACCGCCCCAGGGGGGACCAGATCTTGGATCACTCGGTAGCTCCAGGCAGTCGAGGGTGTACACGCAGCCTGTGCCCAGGAGGTGTTGGGCTGGCGAGGATGTGGCCAGCGCACAGCGACATGGTCAGCGTAGGACAGCGGGGCCCCTCCTCCCCGCCGCCGGGCCAGTCCACGGGTCACCTGTTCCCTTCCCCTCGCAGGTACCACCTCATGTACAAGCCGCCCCCGACCATGGAGATCCAGGCTCGTCTCTCGCAGCACCCGAGGGACGCTGAAGAGCGAGTCAAGTTCAAGGTGGACCTGTACTACAGGAACTCCACGGAGCTGGAGCACTTCTACAGGTGGGCCATCGCCATCAACGGGGACCAGGACCCCTACACGGTCTTCGAGTACATCGAGAGTGGGATCATCAACCCCCTGCCCAGAAAAGTGCTCTGATGGGCTCGGAGCAAGGAGCAAGCCCCAGGCAGCCCCCCCCCCCCCCCAGTCTCTGGAAACCTCCACCAACTCAATAAAGAGCGCTGGTTACGGGCTCGTGTGTCCTGGAGGTACGGTGGCTGGAAGGTGGCCTTGTTTTGGGGGCCTGGGAACACAGGGCAGGGAGCCCTGGGCCAGTCTTGGGCGTGGTCCCCTCCCTCAGGGTCTGACTTTCTTCAGGTCACTGGAGCCTCATGGGGTGGCTGTGGGATTCGGGCAGTGACCGGAGCTCTTAGCAGGTCCTGGCACGTAGCAAGCAGCCCGGAAAGCGTGGCGACCCGCGGAACTCGGCATGACTGGCATCTCCCCACCTGTGCTGTCCAGGCAGCAGCGTCTAGCCACAGGGGACTGAGCGGTACTTGAAGTGCGGCTGGGGCCATTGAGGAGGTGGTTTTCAAGTGTCCCCAGGGGCCGGGGAGGCCGTCTTGGGCAGCGCAGTGCTGGATAGACAGCTGTTCTTCAGTCGGATCCCACCGAGTGGGAAACATTAGTTCCTCTGGGGTCTGCAAAGCCTGCTGGGCCCAGGAGGGCTGCGGGGGAGGGCGGCGCCTAGGCAGGCGCAGTGATCCGTCCCTCCAGGCCTGCCATGGCGCTCCGCATTCTCGCACCAGTCTCTTCAGGCAGGGGCTTGTCCCACGCACGCCAGTGTAAAGGAGTGCAGAGTGTGAGTGACTGCTGAGGCCACCTGGACCCAAGGCTAGAGTGCGTCCTAGCCCCTGGGGCTCTGGGAAGCTCAAGGACTGGGCCTGATGGCCAGCACCCCTCCTGGCCCCGGGGGTCCAGAGCTCTCACTGCACAGCTGCCTATGCTGAGCCATGCTCCTGGGCCTGCCCTGCTTCTGCTGGGCCCCTGCACCACACCTCTGCTGGCCAGCCTATGCCATGCACCACCTCCCTGCCCCACTCTGACACAGGGGTCACCACAAACTCCATCGGGATCTCCCCTGCCCAGGCCCCAGTTCTGCCCGCTCCTCATGTGCCCCAAGAAGGTCTGTAATGGACGCTACTGCAGGTGACCCAGCCAGCACCGGCCTGCCCCAGGTAGCTTCCCCTGCCTTCACTCTCCCAGCTGCCTGTCCTTCAGGTGCAGGGTGTGGTCCCGCTCGGCCAGCACTGCCAGTGACACGCCACTGTGGCTGTGGACCCTCCACCAAGGACGTCACAGACGGCTTATCCAGGGGACACACTGATGCTTACTAGTCCGGGCAGGAGGCCTTTGGATGCCTGGCCTCCAGGGCCACCCACCCTGCTACTCCTCCTGGCCCTCGCTGCCACGCCGGCTCAGCTGTGTCACTGTGCCGAGCCTACTGAGGTGGGTGGTGTCGGGCCATGGTGCCCCCAGCCTGGCTCCGTGTGCTGCTCTGTGGCCGTGGGCAAGTCACTTCGCCTCTTTGGGGCCTTGTAACTTAAGAATAAATGTGATGCCTCCTAGGACCGTTGTGAAATAAAATGCCACTGCATACAATGGCTGCCAGCAGGCTGATGGCACAGTGCATGCTCAGCCACCATTGCCAGTCTCATCGAATCCTCTCAACTCCCATCCGCAGGTGAGGAAATCGGGGCTCAGAGAAGTTAAATGCCCCTGGCTGCACATGAGGGGACAGGAGAGGGGACAGTACCCAAGGCCCTGCCAACAGTCCCTGAAGTGCACAGGACGACGGGCCTGGGCACCTGCTGTGCCATGGTCCTGTCTGTTGTGCCCGCCTCCTGGCTTTGGAGGCCTCTGGCTTCCCTGGGGGAGCTCCCCACTCACTTCAACAGCTGCCCATGGCTCCTTGCATTTTCGATCGCTGACTTCATCTTCGAGTTCCTCCCTGGTGCCATCGCAGATGCAGGGACTGCAGGCTTCGCTGGGTGCTGGCCTTTCGAGCTCAGGCCCCCGAGATCGCTCCCTTGGACATGAGGGCCGCGGCGGCCTTCCCCAGCAGCACGCTGCCAGCTTCCCGGCTTTGCAGGCCGGGCCGCGCCTGCTGGGCCGGCTGCTCTAATCGGAGCTGCGGCCCACGGGGGCGGCCTGACTGCCGTGAGGCGCATCCAGCCCGGCCCCGCGGGGTGCTCCGGGCGTCCTGGTCCAGGGAGGCCACTCCTGAGGCTGCAGGGCGAACAGCTTGTTAATTTGCTGAAGAGCCGGCTGTGCTGAAGGTAACCACCGAGGCCTGATTAACGTCAACTTGCAAGAGAACAAATCGCTTCTGACGTGTCGTCCTTCCGTAGCTCCAGCTCATTTCCGACCTCTCTTATCACAAGTTGTCACTGCAGATGCTCCCCTCGCTCGGCTGCCAGCACACCCCCTGGCCGTGTCTGTCCGTGCGTCCCCCACAGCCTCTAGCCCAAGCTGTGGAGGTCGAAGCCAGGGTCACCCCCACCCTGAGCTGCACCCGGCTTCTCTCTCCCAGAAGAGAACGGAGCCATGGTCACTGTCCTCTTGTGGCTCGTGGGAGAGGACGTTGTGTTTGTGGCCAGTGTACAGCCCAGCAGAGCAACGGCAGTGAATCTGGAAAAACAAAGGAGACAGGCTCATTCCTCCACCCGCACCCACCAGCGTTCCCTGAGGCCCTCTCGCGGGCCCAGCACGGGGACGTGGCACAGGAAAAAGGGGCGTTTCTGCCCGTATGGGATTGATATAAAGATGCCAGAAATGAGAGGCAGGACAGGACCTTTTGAGCCTGGACAGCCCCTGCGACACTTCCCTGCCCACAGCTCGGGCCGGGCAGCTCCCAGCCAGAGGAGCTCTCAGGGGAGCAGTGGGAGGATTCGAGGGGGCCACGCGTCCCGAGAGAGCCCTTGGGAGGGCAAAGGTGGCCGGGAGCGAGTTTTAGGCACAAAAGAGGGTTCAGGGCAGGGAAAAAACCATGGTGTATTAGTTGACCATAGAACATGCTTCCATTTAAACAGATAAAAACAAACATTGTGATTATTGAAATATGTTCCAAACATGAAAAATGCAAACAACTCGGCAGAAGCACATCAAATAGGGAGTGAAACCCTCCAGCAAAACCCCTAATGTCATTCACTGTAGATAACTGCACTGTCGGATGATGGGAGACAGATGGATGGATGACAGATGGATGGATGGAGGATGGATGGATGGAGGATGGATGGATGATGGATGGATGGATGGAGGATGGATGGATGGATGGAGGATGGATGGATGATGGATGGATGGAGGATGGATGGATGATGGATGGATAGATGATGGATGGATGGATGATGGATGGATGATGAATGGATGACGCATGGATGGATGGATGATGGATGGATGGATGGATGACGGATGCATGGATGCACTCATGATGGAAGGATGGATGACAGACGGATGGATGGATGACGGATGGATGGATGACGGATGGAAGGATGATGGACAAATGCATGCACACATGCAAGATGGATGGATGGAGGATGGATTGGTAGATGTTGGATGGATGATGATGGATGGGTGGGTGACAGATGGACAGATGGATAGATGGATGGATGGAGGATGGATTGGTAGATGATGGATGGATGATGGATGACAGATGGATGGAGGATGGATAGATGGATGGATGGATGATGATGGATGGGTGGGTGACAGATGGACAGATGATGGATGGGTGATGGAAGATGATGGCTAGGGATGTTTGGGGGATTGTACTGTATTAAGTCCTCTGTGGTGAGAAGCCTGGATATACAACCTACACTTGTAAACACTGATGTGCACAGTCCAGCTCTGCCAGCCTCAGGTCTCTGGGACACGCTCTTCTTGCATAACTGAAACTGCGCCCACTGAAGAGTAGCCTCCCCTCCTTCCTCTCCCCGCTGGCAAGCACCACCCTGCTCTGGTCTGTGACTCTGCCTGTCTTAGAAACTGTGTAAATGGAATCTCGCTGCCCATGTCCTCCTTCATCGGGCTCATCTCACTTAGCACGGTTTCCTGTGTTACAGCAGATGGATCTGTCTCCTTTTTAAGACTGAATGATGTCCACTGTGTGGACAGAGCACACTCGACTCACCCATCAGTGGACAGTTCTGCATCTTGGCTGACATGAATAATGCTGTGGTGGGCAGGGGGTGCAGGTGTCTCTCCAAGAACCTGACTTCAACGGCCCAGTGACCTGCTTTGGTTCCCAGCTGTGTGGTGTGACTGTTCTCCTCCTGTAGATGTGCACTTGGTGGGCACCTAAACTCTTGCTTTCATCCAGCCATGCTTCTTCTGGCCTTGAGCCCAGGTGGATGCCACTTGGGTCTGATTGCCACATAACTCCTTGTGCTTGAGGGGGCATGAGCTATGCCACACCTCCGGCAGCTGAGCTGGGAAGGAGGCCTTGGGAGGGGCCCATGGACGGCAAACACAGCAAGAGTCCCACACGCGTGTGTCGGGTTTGTGCCTGACCCACGAGGAAATCTTTGCCCACATAGGCTTATTCCATCCAAAAGGGTGTCTGGGAATTAGAAATCTATTATCTCCATTCTACAGATGAGAAAGCTGTGGCAGTTATGTCCCGAAGTCACACAGGCAACGGGAGGCAGACCAGGGTGTGGGCTCCACCTTTCATGGCCAAGGGTACCAGTGCCGTCCAGCCTGAGAGAGCACTCTGGCTGGGGGACTGTGGGGACAGACCCTCTCTCACTACAGAGGAAATAAGAGTTGGCAAGTCACCTTGGAGGGCAACCCTGAAAGTGACGGTACCTGTTAAAATGTGAAATGCACAACAGTCCCCTTGCTTCGCCCACGCAACATGGGCCCATGCCACCTCCGGGTTCCTGCCCTGAACGCCTGCACCTGTGCACAAGGAGATGCTCAGGACTTGCTTCAACACCTGGGATGGGAAGAGGAGAGAACCCAAATGTCCCCTGCTGGAGAGGCAGACCCTGATGGCCCCTGTCCATTTTCCAGGGCCCCTGATGGCCCCTGTCCATTTTCCAGGGCCCTTCCTCCACACCCTGAAAGCCCGCTAGGGTGACCAGCTAAACACCCTGACCTCCGTCACAGCTGGGGTGCGCATGGGACGTGGTTCTGGCCAGTGAGCCCTTTCAGGAGAGCTGCTGCTGTTTTCCTCATCTAAAGGACAGCGGGGAGGAGGGGGCACTGCCCCACGCCGCGGGCGTGCACGTCAGTTCACTGAGCAGCTGAGATGCCTGTGCCCTGCGCTGCGGGTGGGGAGGCAGCGCTCGGCTGCTCAGAGCCCTAAGCTGTGTGCAAGGGGCGAGTGCCTGGGGAGGAAGTGGAGGAGGACCAGGACAGCAGGAAGGAGAGGGAGAAACCGAGGCCTCCTGCCAGGCTCCTTCCTCCCAGACACGTCCCTTCTGTGACACCCACTTTGTGGCTGGGGAGACTGGCAATTCCGTGACTGAAGCTCCATGTACTTTATTTATTTGATGCAGGGGACTGAACCCAGGGGGGATTAACCACTGAGCACATCCCCAGCCCTTGTTATTTTTCATTTTGAGAAAGGGTCTCCTTAAGTTGCTTAGAGCCTCTCTAAGTTGCTGAGGCTGCCCGGACCTTGCAATCCTCCTGCTTCAGCCTCCCAAGCTGCTGGGACTACAGGTGTGCACTACCATAATGAGATGAGGCCCTCACTGGGGCCTGGACCCATTACCACACCTGTCAACAAGCACAGAGGCCCAGAGGATCAGACCCGGACACCAGCAAGTGCAAAAGAGCAGGGCCCAAGGTTCTAGCAGCAAACCACAAAGTTCTCCCTTCTTTGGTAAAACACTCCTCAAGTTTTCACCAGCTTCTGAGGAGCCAAAGCCACTACACCACCGGTCTGGCCACTGGCCCTTCCCTGGGGCCAAGCTTCACGCCTCCACTTCTTCTGAGCTGGGAACTGCTCTTCCGATGCCGATGCCATGCCAGTGCTTCCCACCAGGCCCACTCATCCTTTGTGAATATTCTCCCACTGGCCCTGGGGCCAGAATGAGACACTGACACCAAATTCACATGTAAATAGCCACAGGGGCACCAGCTCTGTTATCCTCAGAAACAGTAAGACACTCTACTGACCTCCAGGTGAAGAGGAGAAATCAGAAGTGGGGACCTGCCTAAGGCCCAGGTGGGAGGTACCCAGCTGTCCCTCCACTCTGGGGCCACCCAAGGGCTATAACTTTGCAGCAATAACTTTGCTCTCTCTTCAAAGCCACAAGACATGGGAAGGCAGCTGTTCTATTGTTATATATAATGGAGGGGAGTGAATGAAAACGTTCCAGACACTTTCAAAAGCTGGGTTTGAGAAGTCATTTGGTGTGTGCCAGTTTCCTGGTGAGAGGGTTAGCAAATAGGAGAATGCTTTGTGAGAAGAATCCTGGGAAAGGTTGGGAGGTTGCTGGGGAGGGGGCTTCAGCCTTCCCAGTCCCCTGGGTGTGGATCTGAGAAGCCCAGTTTCCTGGGAATCTACAGGGACACTACAAGTTCACAAGGCAGATTCTGCTGCTGATTTAAACTCAGTCAAAAGACAGAGCACCTTGATCCACACATAGGTCAACCACACTCACTTCAGCTGTACTATAAAACAAAGAAGAGAAGAGAAAAAACCAACTAACTAATGACTAGGTCACAAATAGGAACAGCTAGCATGGCCTTGGAGCCCCACCTACGCACATTCACTTCCACGGCAAAAACAGAATTAACACGAAGGTTGTGGATACCACACCTATTACAGTGTCTCAACATAGATCACTCAGGACACTTTGGCAAGAGAAGACTGTGTCCTGAAAAGGCCCACACATAAGAGTGGAAGAGAAATTCATCTCAATAGATGCACAAGCCCAACATAGGAATACAAGAAATTAAAAAAAAACAGGTAACACAATGCCTCCTAAAGTTCATAGCTCACCAGCAACTGACTCCAGAGATATTAAAGTAGATGAAATATGCAATAAAGAACTCAAAAGAAGGATTATAAAAATGATCAATGAATTCCAAGAGAACACAGAAAAGCAACTAAATGAATTAAGGAAGTCAGTATAGGATAGGAATCAGAAATTCAATCAAGAGACAGAATATTAGAAAAGAACCAAATAGAAATCTTAGAAATGGAAGACACAATAAATAAAATAAAATGTTCAGTTGAAAGTCTTTTGAATAGAATAGCACATGCTGATGACAGAACCTCAGAGCTGGAAGACAAAGTGGTCAGCATCAAACATTCATTCAGACAGCATTAAAGAAAACAAAATAAGTAACCATGATCAGACTATACAAGAACTCTGGCACAACATTAAGAGACCAAATTTCAGAATCATCGGAACTGAAGAGGGTTGTGAGATGCAGGCTCATGGAATGGATGACCTATTCAGGGAAATAAAAACACAAAATTTTCCACACTTTGAGAATAAGATGGACATCCAGGTACAGGAGGCACTCAGAACCCCAAAAGGACAAGATCGAAAAAGAACCTCTCCATGACACATTATAATCAAAATGCCTAACATGCAGAACAAGGATAGAATTCTAAAGCCTTAACAGAAAAATGTCATGTCATGTCTAGAATAAGCCAATCAGAACTTGGATTTCTCAACACAAACTCTAAAAACCAGGAGGGCTTAGAAGAATGTGTTCCAAGTTCTAAAAGAAAAAAACTGTTAACCAAGATGGTTATATCTAGAAAAGTGATTCTTCAAAATTGATTAAAAACCTTCCAAGATGAGCAGACGCTGGTCCTGCATTTTTGGCTTAAGTCAAACAATGGCCTTTTAGCCACTGCCAGAGCCCGCTGCAGTTGAACTGCAGGGGTAGCAACCACAGTCACCTTTCTTTAGCAGTGAGTGAGGGGTCACCCCTGGCTTCTGTCATTCTGGTGTCCTATCATCATGGACATGAGGAAGTCCGATCATTGGCTCATCAGGTCTAACCTACTGTCGATCCTGGCCATCAAGGGCTTCTCACTCCTCCAGGGCTTCCCTGGGCCTTAGTCAGCAGTGCTCTGGTCTCTCCAGGGAAAGTGGCCAGCCCTGGGCCTCCTGTGGCAGTTCCAGTGGGCGCTTCCTTCATTCTCACTAGCACCCGCATCTTTCCCTCAGTGCTGTGGAGGTATCCTGGCATGCTGATCACTGAAGCCAAGACACAGAGGCTGAGCTTCTGTAAGCAGTCCATCATCACCCAGGGCAAGCCGCAGGGGTCCTTGCCCACATGTTAAGCCATCATAGCAAGCAGCTCCATATTGACAAATGGTCACCTCACCCAGCTGCATGTTCTCAGACCTTTTAGTCCCAACGCCCAGGTCCTACAACTCTTTAGTGATATGCCCTGGCTTCCCTCCCAGAGTCACTGGGACTATAACTCCCCAGGGAGCTACTATTAACCTAGAGGGAAAAGGGGAGGGAAGGGTGGATTTGGTAGAGGTCTCCCAGTGAGGGGAGGTCCTGTCCTTCCTACATCTTTGGGCCAGTGGGTTTGAAGGAAACTGGAATTCAGTTGTCAAGAGCACCCACCCAAAGATCCTCACCCTGGATCTCAGTGTCCTCAAGAACCCAACCTGGGAGATGCAAGATACCAGACTATAGGGAGGCTACATTCCTTGTTGCTCCATAACTCAGGATTCAAGCAGAGGAAATGCTGTTTCTCTGCGAGGCAGCCCTTGCTGCCCACCAATCCCCTTGTTTACCCCATTCGTCCACTGCGATCACCCACTGTGTGCCAGCACCTCACCTGCTTTTTGAGTGTAGATCCCTCACTGACTGCCACCTATCATCCGTCATTTGCCCATTTGCTGCCTCCTGCCTGCCCATCGCCCGCCTTTTACCTACCCATCATCCACCAACCAATGTCCACCCGCCAACCATCCGCCATTAGCCTGCAGATCACTTGCAGACTGCCTGCTGCCCACGGTTGCCTGGAAGTCCATTGTCACAGTACCCGCAGGTTTGGTTACATGTGGCTGCCGCCATCTTGGGACGATAGCCAGGACATGCATGTTTGTAGCCGTGGCCGCCACCATCTTGGGGCACGAGCACTTCAGTGTGGGGACTCAGACCAGGGCCTAGAATATATTGGGGTACCTGCAGGTCTGGTGGCACCTGAGGGCTGTCTGCTCGGTGTGGTAGTGGCTGCCATCTGGCTGCCTCTTTGCAGGGCCACTCCTTTCTGTGAGCATATCCCTGTTGGTCTCACTGCAAGTTGAAAGGGCACTGAGACCTTGGGACTGCAGCAAGACAGGGTCTGGGTAGCTGAAGCCCAGGTCCATCAGATTACAGCTGGGTTCGCATGGGCCAGTCTGGGTCTGGCAGGCCTGTGGAAAGCCGGAGACGAGGGGCCGTTCCCCGGGGGGAGCAGAGGTTGGAGGAACTGGAGAAAACTGGGCTCCCTCCAGCTCAGTGAGGCTTGAGGCGCGCAGGGATGGAAGGGGCCAGCTACACCAGGTGGGAAGACGGGAAGAGGGTGTGAGGGCATCCTGCTATCAGCTCACCCACCCAACCGGTCTGGTACCCACGGGACTGGAGCTAACATCAAACTTCAGACAACCCCACCTTTCAGTGGAGAAGGGAAGCTGAGAAAATCTTTGAAGCAATCATTCAACTTTCCATTGACCCTGTCTGAGACCGTCCTCCTTTTTTTTAATTTTAATTTTTTTATTTTTCCACCCCGTCTCCCACCTCTACCATCTTTGAATCCAAGTATTTTTCATGCATCAATTTATTGAGGAATGGGATGTCTGGATAGTATAGGACGGCTTTTTTTGTGTATTCCTATATTTTTAGATTTTTAGTTTTGTGTATTCCTATATTTTTTAGTTTCTATTTCCCCCCTCACCTCCCTGTCTCCCTGGATTCTCTCTCTCACTTCTCTCTTACTAACAGAAAACCTCTATTAATTCCTCCCTTGCTCTTACTATAAATTTTTACCTCTGTCTTCTCTCCCTCTCCCTCTTAAATATCACATCTTAGGCTACTTCTGCTCCCTCATTGTCCATCATTTGAAACGGTGAATTAAACCCTTTTAGCAAACTTTCTGTTTATATTGTAGATAATAATTGAACACTTCATTTCTGTCTTTTGTGACAAATAGGAGTCATTTGGTTTAAGGTGGTATATTGTTTGCACTGGCTGCTGTCAAAATTAGTCTCCCCCTTAAAGGTGAGGTACTGGACACCTTCAGGGACACTGGAAGACCACAGGGTAGAATCGGTACTGCCTCAGTTCCATACCGCTAGGAGAAGACACACAACAACATGAAAAAACAAGGAAACAGAGTGCCTCAGACAAACCAAGATGTTCCAACAACAGAATCCATAGACAACTCAGTAGAAGAAATGTGAGAGACAGAATTTAGAAAATACATAGTTAGGCTGATCTTTGAAGTAAAGAATGGTATTGGAGAGCAAACACAGGAAGTGAAAGATCACTTCAATAAAGAGGCAGAGGTTATTTAAGGAATCAAGCAGAAATCCTCAAAATGAAGGAAATAATAAACTAAATTAAAATTTCAATGGAAAGTATCATCAACAGACTAGATCACTTGGAAGACAGAACCTCAGACAAAATATATACTCTTGAAAATAAAGTTGACCACACAAAGAAGATGGGAAGAAACCATGATCAGAACTTCCAAGAAATATGGGATAACATGAAAAGACCAAATTTAAGATTTATCAGAATAGACGAAGGCATGGAGATACAAACCAAAGGAATGCACAATCTTCTCAATGACATAATATCAGAAAACTTCCCAAAACTAAAGAATGAAGGAAAGTCAACTACAAGAGGCTTACAGGACTGCAAATGTACAACATTACAACAGACCCACACCAAGGCACATTATAATGAGAATGACTAACATACAGAAAAAGGATCGAATTTTAAAGGCTGTGGCAGAAAAATCAAATTACATATAGGGGGAAACCAATTCAGATCTCAGCTGGTTTCTCAACCCAGACCGTCAATGGGAGGGAGGTCCTGGAATAACATATATCAACCTCTGAAACAAAATGGATGGCAGCTGAGAACTTTATATCCAGCAAAACTAAGGTTCAGATTCGAACATGAAAGAAAAACCTCCATTGATAAACAAAAGTTAAAAGAATTCACAACTAGAAAGTCTGTACTACAGAACATTTTGAGCAAAATATTCTATAAGTAGGAAATGAAAAAGAAGAGAAAAGAAAACAAGCAAAGAGAGGAACTACACGAAAGGAAAGGTCAATCAAAGGAGAAACTAAGTCAAGTGAAAACAAAACGACCAGGAAACCAGATCATATCTCAATAATAACCCTGAATGTTAATGGCCTAACTCATCAATCAAAAGACACAGAATGGCAGATTAAAAAAAAAAAAGACTGGGAATATAGCTCAGCGGGTAGAGTGCTTGCCTCGCATGCACAAGGCCCTGGGTTCAATCCCCAGCACCAAAAAAAAAAACAATATCCTGTCTTCAAGAGACTCACCTCCTAGGAAAAGACATCCACAGACTGAAGGTGAGAGGTTGGGAAAAGCACATCACCCACATGGACTGCGTAAACAAGCAGGGGTTTCCATCCTCAGGCAAAGTGGACTTCAAGCCAAAGTGAGTCAGAAGGGATGAAGAAGGACATTTCATACTGCTTAAGGGAACCATACACCAGGAAGACATACAAATCATAACTATATACGCTCCAAACAAGGAGCATCTACATACATCAAACAAACCCTTCTCAAGTTCAAGAATCACATAGACCACAACACAATAATACTGGGTGACTTTAACACACCTCTTTCACCACTGGATAGATCTTCCATCAAAAACTAAACTAAACAAAGAAACTATAGAATTAAATGATACAATCAATGATTTAGACTTAACAGACATGAGTATTTCATCCATCATCAAGCAAATATACTTTCTTCTCAGCAGCACATGGATCCTTCTCTAAAATAGGCCATATGTTATGCCACAAAGCAACTCTCAGCAAATACAAAAAAAATAGAAATACTACCCTGCATTTTATCAGATCATAACAGAATGAAACTAGAAATCAATGATAAAATAAAAACAAACATTCTGGTGTAATAATGTTTGTTTTTAAACTCACAGATTAAATGTGTCAATATTTTTTTAATTTAGATTTCAAACAGTTGATAGGTTTGTCATTCTAATATTCATCATTGGAGATCTGCTTATTTGTAAATAGCCTATTGCTGTTTTAGCTGAAGAATTATATTACATTTGGAGAGTAAAAAATCTTAAACACATATGCACAAAAAGATAAAATAAAAAATAGAAGCTACTCCAACATCTGGAGACTAAATAACATGCTATTGAATGATGATTGAATAAAAGAAATCAAGGAGGAAATAAAAAAATACTTTGAGGTAAATAAGAACACTGATATAAAATATCAAATTCTCTGGGTCACTATGAAGGCAGTGCTAAGGGGAAAGTTCATTGCATTGAGCTCATGCATTAAAAGAATAAAAAGTCAACAAATAAATGACCTAAAATTACATCACAAAGTCCTAGAAAAAGAAGAACAAATCAACACCAAAAGCAGCAGAAAATAGGAAATAATTAAAATCAGAGCTGCAATCAATGAAATTGAAACAATTCAAAAAACTGACAAAACAAAAAGTTGGTTCTTCGAAAAAATAAATAAAATTGATAAACCTTTAGCCACACTAACAAAGAGAGAAACTCAAATTACTAAAATTTATGATGAAAAAGGAAATATCACAACCATACTACTGAAATACAGAGGATAATTAGAAACTATTTTGAAAATTTATACTCAAATAAAAAAATAGAAATAGAAAAACTTGAAGACATTGACAAATTTCTAGAGACATGATCTACCTAAACTGATGCAGGAGGACATACCCAATTTAAACAGATCAATTTCAAGTAATGAAATAAAAGATGCCATCAAACACCTACTAATCAAGAAAAGCCCAGAAGATGCCATCAAACACCTACTAACCAAGAAAAGCCCAGGACCAGATGGATTCTCAGCTGAGTTTTACAAGACCTTCAAAGAATAATTAACACCAATACTCCTCAAATTATTCCATGAAATAGAAAAGGAGGGAACCCTTTCAAACTCATTCTATGAGGCTAGTATCACCCTGATACCAAAACCAGACAAAGACACATCAAGAAAAGAAAACTTCAGACCAATATCTCCAATGAACATAGACGCAAAAATCCTTAAAAAATTCTGGCTAATTGCATGCAAAAACATATTAAAAAGATAATGCACCACAATCAAGTGGGATTCATTCCTGGAATGCAAGGTTGGTTCAACGTCCAGAAATCAATAAACATAATACATCACATCAACAGACTTAAAGATAAGAATTGTATGATTATCTCAAAAAATGCAGAGAAAGCATTTGACAAAATACAGTACCTCTTCATGTTCAAAACACTAGAAAAACTAGGGACAGTAGGAACATATCTCAATATTGTAAAAGCTGCTGAGCCCATGGTCAACATCATTCTAAATGGAGGAAAAATCGTTCCCTCTAAGAACTGGAATAGGGCTGGGGATATGGCTCAGTTGATAGAGTGCTTGCATTGCAAGCACAAGGCCCTGAGTTCAATCCCCAGCATCACAAAAAAACAAAACAAAACAAAAAAAAAACAAAACAAAAGAACTGGAATAAGACAGGGATGTCCTCTTTCACCACTTCTATTCAAAATTGTCCTTGAAACTCTAGCCAGAGCAATCAGATGGATGAAAGAAATTTTAAAAGGGATACAAATAGGAAAAGAAGAGTTCAAACTATCACTATTTGCTGACATGACTCTATGTTCAGAAGATTCAAAAAATTCCACCCAAAAACTTCTAGGACTCATAAATGAATTCAGCAAAGTAGCAGGATATAACCCCAATACCCATAAATCAAATGCATTTCTATACATAAGTGATGAATCCACTGCAAGAGAAATTAGGAAAACTACCCCATTCGCAATAGCCAAAAAAATAAAAAATAAAATAAAAACTTGGGAATAAATCTAACAAAAGAAGTGAAAGACCTCTACAAGGAAACCAAAGAACACTAAAGAAAGAAATTGAAGAAGACTTAGAAGATGGAAAGATCTCCCAGGCTCTTGGGTAGGTAGAATTAATATTGTCAAAATGGCCATACTACCAAAAGGGTCATACAGATTCAATGCAATTCTAATTAAAATCCCAATAAAATTCTTCATAGAAATAGAAAAAGCAATCATGAAATACATTTGGAAAAATAAGAGACCCAGAATAGTCAAGGCAATCCTTAGCAAGAAGAGTGAAGCAGGAGGCATCACAACACCAGACCATAAACTATACTACAGAGCAATTATAACAAAAATGGCGTGGCACTGACACCAAAACAGACATGTAGACCAATGGTACAAAGCAGAAGACACAGAGACAAATCCACATAAATATGGTTATCTCATACTACACGAAGATGCCAAAAATACACATTGGAGAAAAGAGAGCTTATTCAACAAATGGTGCTGGGAAAACTGGAAATCCATATGTAACAAAATGAAATTAAACCCCCCTCTCTCACTCTGCACAAAAAATCAATTCAAAGTAGATCAAAGACTTAGGCCCTAGAACAGCAACCCTGTGCCTAATAGAAGAAAAAGTAGGCCCAAATCTTCATCATGTCATTTAGGACCTGACTTCCTTAACAAGATTCGGAGAGTGCAAGAAGTAAAATTAAGAATCAATAAATGGGATGAATTCAAACTAAAAAGCTTCTTCTCAGCAAAGGAAACAATCAATAACATGTAGAGAGAGGTTACAGAATGGGAAAAAATCTTTACCACATGCGCCTCAGATACAGCACTAATCTCCAGGATATTTAAAGAACTCAAAAAACTTAACACCAAAAAAATAAATAACCCAATCAATAAATAGGCTAAGGAACTGAACAGAGACTTCACAGAAGAAATACAATCAATCAACAAATAAATGAAAAAATGTTTACCATCTCTTGCAATTAGAGAAATGCAAATCAAAACTGCTCTGAGATTTCACCTCACTCCAGTCAGAATGGCAAATATCAAGAATACAAGCAATAACTGTTGGCGGGGATGTGGGGAAAAGGTACACTCACACATTGTTGGTGGGACTGCAGATTGGTGCAACCACTTTGGAAAGCAGTATGGAGATTCCCCAGAAAACGTGGAATGGAACCACCATTTGACCAGCTATCCCACTCCTTGGTTTATACCCAAAGGACTTAAGATCAGCAAACTACAGTCACGCAGCCATATCAATGTTTATAGCAGCTCAATTCACAATAGCTAAACTATGCGGTCAACCTAGATGCCCTTCAACAGATGAGTAAAGAGAATGTTACATATACACAATGGAATATTACTCAGACTTAAAGAAGAATGAAATAATGGCATTTGCAGGTAAATGGATGGAACTGGAGAATATTATGCTAAATTAAATAAGCCAATCCCCCAAAATCAAAGGCCAAATGTTTTCTCTGATAAGTGGATGCTGATCCATAGTGGGGGGTGGGTAAGGAAGAGTGAAGGAACTTTGGATTGTGCAGAGGGGAGAAAGGGCTGGGGTGGGGCAGTGGGGACGGGAAGGACTGTAGATTGAGACAGACATTATTGCTCTATATACGTGTACGGAAAATTTTTTTAAAATATTTATCACTGTCAAAAAAGAGATAATGAAAACAATTTTCAATACTACATATTACTTCACTAAGATACTCTGAAATGTTCACATTTCCTATTCCCAAATGAAACTGATGTATACTTACTAAGAATTAGGAAAAAAAAACAAAAAACAACAAGAGCCCAACCTGGGCCTAGGTCTTGACGGGGGGGGGTACTCTGCCCCCAGGACTGCCCACCAGCTCTACGGGACCAGCTACTGCTGACTAGCCAGGGAACAGCGTCCAGAATCCAGTCTTGACTGCTTCCCAGGGCTCCCGAGGGGACCAGTGGTCTGTGTTTAACACTCTCCTCTCCAGGCCAGGAAACGGGGACTTGGATGCTGACGGTTTATTTGGGAGGTGACCCAAAGAAGTGAGGGGAGAGGGCCAGGGCAGGGGAAAGGCCGCCCGTGCCAGGACGGCACTTCATCTGAAGGGGAATCCAGGGCAGAGGGAATCGAGCACGACTCAGCAAGAAGGGTCCAGGGCAGTGGTCACCTTGCTGTGCTCCTGATAAAGGGAGCAGGCTGTGACACGGAGCCCGCACTGACAAGGATGTGACCGCCACAGGCGCAGGAGCTCAGCAGCAGAGTGGCACTGGAAAGCGTGGGGTGCCAGTTCCCAGGCCCCACAGATCAATCAGCAGAATCCTAATTCTCGGGTGGAATTTTTAACTGAGGGCACATAACCACTGAGCCACACCCCCAGACCTTTTTTATTTTGAGCCAGCGTCTCACTAAGCTGCTTAGGTCCTGTTAAATTGCTGAGGCTGGCCTGGAATTTGTTACCCCCCTGCCTCAGCCTCTGGAGTCACTGAGGTTACAGGTGTGTGCCACCGTGCTGGGCCCACCACCTGTGTTTAACCTGTGGTCTGAGGGGCGCAGAGGACCCAGGAGGGCCCGCTGTCCCCACCCCCAGCACAGAGAAGGAGCAGCTGGCACACCTGCCAGGCTTTTTGCAAACAGCACATAACACTAGGCAAGTGTGCTACCACTGAGCCACATCCCAGTCCTGAATTTGTCATTTCCCCTTACATTCCTTACACTTTTTCTTTCTTTCTTTCTTTCTTTTTTTTGGGTGCTGGGGATCGAACCCAGGGCCTTATGCTTACAAGGCAAGCACTCTACCGACTGAGCTATCTCCCCAACCCCTAGACTTTTTCTAAAATAAAAACCACAGACACATCAAACTGGTGCTGAGGCCCTTGCTAGAGGTGTGCCTAACATCTCCCCAGCACTTCTTCCGCTCTGCCCCTGCCTGGGTGTATCCTGGCTGCAGGCAACCAGGCCTGAAGAGGTGCCTCAGCTCATTACAAACCCTGGGAACCCCATCAAAGAGACACACGTATACAAATATGTTATTTATTTTGAATAAAAAAGTGGCCAAAATAACACTAGTGGCTATGCATATAAAACACAACGTATTTGAAGTCATTTCACATTTACAAAACTGCCTTTATGTACAACACTACATATCCACAGAGACTTTATTGGACTTTAAGTACTAAATCATACAAACAATTGAGGGGGGGTCCAAAATGGGAAAGAGCTGACTGACATTCAATGGTCTTCCACTAACCAGGTCAATGGCCAACCTGCTAATTGGTAGAGAAACTGAGGATCCATTCCCCTTGCCTTCAGTCACAGTGAAAATGAGCTTGCCCCACAGGGCTGGGCGCTGACATTCTCTCCAAATCTCCCTTCCATTTTCTCTATAATTGTCCCCATTTCAAAACTCCCAGAAGCTTCACCCTAATTTTAGATAAGAGCTCAGGGCTGGTTATATTACCTGGAGGAAGACAGGGCTGAGTAAACTAAGGCTGTGGCCGGGTCTGCTGCCGCTTGGGGCAAAGCCAGGGGCGGCGCTGGGCACGCTGAGAAGAGGCAGCAGGACAATTGCCACCACCGCCCAGGAGCCTGCGGCCTGAAGTGGGACCAGTTGCGGATACACGAAGAGAAAGCAGGGTCCTCTGGATTTGGAGTTACTCCAAATAATGTACCATTATTCTCAAAAGGTTTTTTATTTAAACACTAAAGGTCTAAGACATACCAAGTGACTAGATGCTAACAATTAAAAAAAAAATCTTTCCATAACCTTTAAGTTTTCCTTTTTATTTAAAAAGTCAGGTGTAAACATACATATAATTCAAAGCCAAGCACAAAGTTTAGCACAGGTGTTGGGTAAACATAAAATATCACTATACACAACACACACTTATTTTTCTATAGTCTTATTTCCGTATAAACAAGTTTGATACTTTCATATATCAAAGTACAAATCTGAGTCAAAGCCTTGAAAAAGACAAATTCATTGACATTTTGCATTTAATTTAATTTTGCATTAGTGCCCAAGGGGGGGGGGGGAGAGAGAGAGAGAAAGAGAGGGGGGGGGGGGGGACCCGAGCGCTCGCCCTGTTCACACGTAAACTGACCAGGAGCAAAGGACCCAGCACTGCGCTGCCCCTTACACCGGCCACTCTGGTGGTCTTCCAGCACCTTTTCTGCATGAGACACAGGGTCTCACGATGACACTCAGAACCCTGGAGCTCATTTCTCCCAACCCATGCACAGAACTGCACCAGGCAGCCACACCGTGACGACTTCCATGGGACAGGGACACCCTTCCCCTTCCGAAGTCTTTCTTGAGAAAGAACAAACAAGCCCTCAGAGGCTGCTGGTGACCCAGGGCCCTGGCTCTGCGTAAGCGAGGACCCTGACCTGGGTGGCCTCTCCCCTGGAGCAGATGAGCTCCCCACCTGCAGGTCAGGAAGGAGGGACAGCAAGCAGCTGAGGGGCCAGGACGGAACCTCCACACCAGAGGAACTGACGCCACGGAAACCCCATTCCTCTGCTACATTGGCCCATTGCCACTGCATCATTTAACCAGTCCAGAGAAGCAGAGGTGAGGCTGTGCCTCCCACCAGACAGCCCAGCCAGCTCGTCCTGATACTGCCGTCCGCATGGAGGAACGGCCCTCGAGTCCTGGAGCCTAGGAAAACCCTGCTGAGCACCGGCTGTTGGAGTGCCTCCCACGGAAGCAACTAGGGACAGTTTCATGTGCTCTGCGTTTAGACTGAGCAGTGGTGGTGGTTACCACACCTGCAGCAGACATCACCGGAAAGTCCAGGAACTATGAGAGCCTTGTGACGATCTAAGACCTGCTTCAGGGGCCACTGATGCTTTCACTAAGAGCCAAAGCCACCTGCTTCGGATGCACCCTTCTGGGGAGCCCTTCGGCCCGACGGCCAGGAGGGGAAGGCTGGGAGACTGCAGCGCGGTGTGCACGGCGCTGCGCTCGGGAGCTGCGGGAGCCCTGCTCACACCAGGCCGCGCAGGGTGCACCAACTGCAGTGCTGCTGCCCACCTGGCCAGCTGCAGGGGTCCTGGCTGAGCAAGACCCACTCAGCTGCGCCTCAACCAGAGCTCCTGCTGGGGAAGCAAGCTACTGGCTGGAGGCAGGGGATTTGGAGGTGGTGAGGAGCTGAATCCTGCACTCCTCAGCCCTACACCCCCGTCTCTGGACTCGGACCGGGAAACTTTTAAGTCTTGAAGAAAACCAGGTACGACTCCCCATGCTGTTAGTAACTCACACTGCTGCCTTCAGGAAGGAGTACAGCAGTTTCTTCCAGGAAGGGAGCCCCACTCCTGGCTGAGCAGTTAGAAAATTTTTCATTCACTCATTCTTCTTTCAAAACAGAAATGTCACCTCTGAACATATCCTACAGCTGGGGAACTAAAGGAACGGCAGTCAAGAGAGGACAGGAGCAAAAGGGCGGGAGGGACGAGGAACTGACTCCGGCTCCGCCCCCACGGGAGGGAAGCAGCGCTCACACCACCAGGGCCGCCCTCCTCCCTCCCAGCGCCCCCAACTCCTGTGATGAAACGATGTTTCCATATTTAATCACTGACCTTTAACATTCTCTCAACCTAATCAACCTGTTAAACCTGCTAACAGATCCAACTATGCCCTTCAACATCAATATGCTCAGAACTTCCTAGAGGGAGAAGCAGAAGGTGACACTCAGCCACAAGCTTCCCCAGGGATCTGATGACTCCTGACACTGAGAAATAACTGGACTTTTGACAGATTTAATAGTAGCAGAAATGCCTCAAGTCTGGGTGGTGGACGCAGGTCTCAGTGGGAATTTCAAGCATAACAAACCCTCAATTTCTTATCTAGAATAACAGGAACGGGCAGAGAAACTGATGCAACGCTCGTGTCAGACTGGGAAATGCAGCAGTGCTGTGGCCTCGAAGGTCACACTGTACAGCATCTGCCTCCTGCACTTAAGTGCAGGGCAGCTAGTCTTCCTCCCATTCCTGACGCGGTTATCACAGGTACAGCTAAAATCAACTTGAAAGACACCGAAACAGCCCAGGCAACTCTAGGAAGGCCCAGAGGCGGAGCTAAGCTGAAGTGGAAGGGCAGTCCGCAGCCCTCGCCGCTCCCGCTCTCCAAGGCCGCACTGAGGACCACGCTGTCACCGGCACGCCAACCCTTCCAGAAACTCAAACCATCAACCCCAAGTCTCCTCTTGCCTGCCCAGCACTGTGGCTGGGGGAGAGGCTGGGAGAGGGCCTCCCTACTGGGCATGTGGACACCAGGCCTGAGCCCTAAGAATGCCAGTGGGCCAAGTCCCCGCAAAGAGAACCAGGTCTAGTAAGTCAGTCGCCACATTTATTCTTACAGAAATTACTAAATTCCAGAGATTCTTCATAGTTATCCTAGTAGTTAAAATCTCAAAAATGCACAACCGCTTTCAATAAAAACTTAACAAGTTTTTAATGGCAGCAGCACAAATTTCCCCAATAAAGAAATTCCAAGAGCTACGCAAGGTGGCGCATGCCTGTTATCCCAGCAGCTTGGGAGGCTGAGGCAGGAGGACCGTGAGTTCAGAGCCAGACTCAGCAAATTAGCAAGGCCCTAAGCAACTCAGTGAGACCCCGTCTCTAAATAAAATACAAACAAGGGCTGAGAATGTGGCTCAGTGGTTGAGTGCCCCTGGGTTCAATCCCCAGTACCCCCAAAAGACAAAAAACCCCAAGAATTCCTATGGCTCTAGTCTGAAGCAAAGAACCAGGTGAAGCCCAGCATGCCTGATGACCAGAGCTGCCGCTGTCCCACATGCTTGCCACGTGCATGTCACATGCCATGAGCTGGACAGCTGCGGGCACCAGCGGCTTCTGCCTGCACTCTGACCTGTGACACACGCCCACCCTGCTGCCAGGTTCTCCGCCATGAATGTCACTTTAACAAGTTGGTCCCTCAAGTCTGGACAAACATGATGTTTAAAATCATCACAAAACGAGAAATCTAAGAAGACTCCAGCAAATGCACAATTAAGCCCAGGAGACAAAGCAGCAACCTGACAAGACGAGATACTCCGGGGCAGTGCTTGAGGAGCCTGTGGGCTCAACTCCAGGACACAACAGGGACGAGCTCAGCATGGGCAGTGCCCATCTCTTCCGCAGCAGCCAACATCAAGACACTACTTCTGAGTGAGGCAAAATGTCTTTCACTGAGGATATGAAATAAAAGCAGAAGATTATGTCAGAATAAAGGCAAAAAAGCACAAAATAAGGGTGAAGAGTTTGTTTTTTGAGCTCCCATTCAACCTTCCAGTGCTACGCACCACTTCAAAGTTCAGTCCGGTTCATTAGCACCAATCCCTAGGTCACTTATAAAAATCCATGAATACTGTAATTCCAGAATGTCTAAATTAGGTTTGAAGCACAATTAATCAAAATTGACACAACATCTCCTCTTTAGAGCCTACAAATATCTATATTCCAAATATCAGGAGCTCTGCAGAGGAGGAGTCCTAGGCTCTGCTCTGCTCAACACAGCCGCACACATCTATAGCACTAAATCAAGGTCTCCACTTCCAAACTGCCCTCTCTCCAGGAGTCCCTGGACAGACTCCTCCCCTGGATACTCAGGGACCAACCAGAAATGTCAACATTAAATACTTAAGTTCCAATTAACACAAAAGAAAACATTTTCCCTCTGCACGGCATCTTGTCTGGGTTGCACAGTGGGCTGGAAGCAGGACCAACGGTGAAACAGGGCACTTCACATCTTCACACGTGTCAACGAGCTGTGTCGGCAAATCTGATGATACAGGGGAGAATCAGAACACATCACAACTGTTGGCTTCTAACAGTCACCTGATCGTTGATACACTAAAAGTGATTTTAGTCTTAACTTCAACTTCTTAAAAATATAGAATTTTAAAGGAAAATGTTTTCCATGTGCATGAGAAACAAGAGTCAGCTGGATACAGATCTGCAGCTACTTACTGAGCAAAACATCAGCCCACACATTGTTTTCAATACTTTTAATATCTGTTGGTGCGTGGAATGCACTTACCAGGCAACTCAAGCCCTCTAGAGACCCAGGCAGCCTCAGACTAAAGCAAGGATAAACCTAACTTGCCCCAGCAAGGTCCTCATACAACTCTCTAGCAGAGATCACAATGTTCCTAGATACCATAGGACAATTTTTTGTTCAAACTGCTTCCATCAAGACTCTTGAAAAGTAAACATTCCTCAGTGGGTAAGGTGCTGGGGGACAATGTCCAATCTGAAAATGACACCAAGCCATCAGTCACTTGAAAAATATCCTTTAGTCCCAGTGATGGTGCACGCTGTCCTCCCAGAGGCCCCTATGAAGGTCAGGAAGAGCGCCTCTCCACGGAGCGCCAGCGTCCTCCAGGCCCTGCTTCCCAGACTCTGGGAAGGCGCCACAGCAGAGTTCACGCCCTTCCGCCCTCCGCCACTGCATTCAGAAGACAGGAGAATCACAGAAAGGGCAGGGGCTCTGCAGCAACCTCTTAATCCAGTCAGGATCTGCAGAAGAAAGACGAGGCGTCAAGCACCTGCTTGGATCAGGCCCAGACAGGATGCGTGCTGTGCAGCAGCACTGAGACCAAGTTCTGGCCCCAGCTCTGCAATGACCATGTGTCCCTGGACAAGGCACCCCACTCTTTGGGCTTCAGTTTCTAACAATCTACAAAACCCCGATCAGTCCTCAGTGACAGAGCGGCAGCAGTGAAGGCAGTGTGCGCTCCAACACCACAGACTCCAGTGACCATTTTACAATCAGTTCTGGCTTCGTGGCAACACTGTGAAGAGGGGCCCGAGCCTGCTCCCCCCGACAACAGAAACTGATCAGTGTGGAGCCCACCCAGCCACAACGTGGGGTGCTGGCACACTGCCTGCCTGCACCTCCTTGCCCCAGGGATGAGAAAGCACTCACCTTCTGGAGCCGGGTGCCGGGCGATGCTGTCATGGAGCAAACACCGTCTGTATATCAAGCTCTGGCAGGACTGGTAGGTTAAAAAGCACCTGAGAAAAGAGGGATTGTACTGTCAAGGCAGAGGGCTTGCCTGGGTTCCACCAACACTGGGAAGTGGCAGGGGCTGAGGGCAGCTCTAGCACAGGTACGGCAACGTGTCCTACCTTAGCCCTCCTTGGGGGCAAAGGGGCTGAGGGCAGCTCTAGCATAGGTACGGCAACGTATCCTACCTTAGCCCTCCTTGGGGGCAAACCTGCACCAGCCGCACTTATAAAAGGGAAGTGGTATGTCATGTTACGAACCACAGAGACACAGCTTCCAGTCACTCATCTGCTATGTGACTGCAGCACTGTCCATTCCCGACTATTCTCAGTTCTTACTATGGTTAAAAACAAACTGATCACACTATTACACCGAAGGTGATTCTTGTTAGTTACTGCTATGATTAGGAAGAAGCACTATCTTTGAAAACCTGACAGTACCACGGGCAAGGGCACCAAAGATGAAATTAATGGGATGAAAAAAGAAGGGAAACCATCCAATGCCCATGGTTTAATTCCACCCAACAAATCTTCACTGAGCATCTATCAGGACAAGGCCATTGGGGCAGGTGGGGTACGTGAGGTGGCAAAGGGTACAGGTGAGCTCTGGAGAA
Organism: Sciurus vulgaris; assembly: GCF_902686455.1. Taxonomy (NCBI): domain Eukaryota; kingdom Metazoa; phylum Chordata; class Mammalia; order Rodentia; family Sciuridae; genus Sciurus; species Sciurus vulgaris. Next base: position 86,976,567 of record NC_136476.1, on the reverse strand, counting down.
GGTTCCCCAAAGGCAGCAGTTTTCAGCTGAGCAACCAAGAAGCAGAGAATATAAAGAGGAGGGAGGTAGGGGAAGGGGTCCAAGCAGGTTTACCTTGAGTGAAGACGAGCATACCACAGGGAAGAGCCCACCCGAGAGAAGCTAGCATGCGTCCGCACCGAGAGATCATGCTGAGGAATCTTGGCACTAATTTTAATCAGCAAAATGGAAAACAACTTCTGTGAAGGAACGCATCTTGGAGGCACTAATACGGAGTGTCACACTGCACTCCAGGCCAGGCTCTGAGCTCTGCACAAAACACTGGTGTGACGGGGGCAAACATGGTCACTTCTCCAGTGCTAGTGTTCCACCCACAGGAGTGGCTGGCCGTGGTGTCTCCTGCTTGGTTCTGGAGGGTAGAGTGATTTAAAGCACTGCTGAGCACTGCTGAAGACTGCCTGGCAGGCTGACAGTGCTCAAATGTTCTTTTTACTATAACCCTAAAATCTACCATAAGCTTATTTCCTATTCTTCCCCTTAAAAAAAAGAAAAAAGAAAAGGTTAAAAAAAAAAGTCTGAACAGTAAAATCAGGGGAAAAAAAAACCAACACCTTCCAATAAAGGAATGAATTACAGAGCATTCACACACTGGAAAACCCTAGCACTGATACGAATGGGGTCACGGCACCAAAGCCGAGGACGCACGCACGACAGCCTGACGGCGAGCGGGCAGGCCGCTAGGAGGGGCTGGCAGCACAGCCTGTTCGGCTAAAACTAAATGTGAGTGTTTACCGAGCGCCTGCCACGACCCAGACACTGTTTTAGAAATAGCTGTGAATAAAACACCAACATCCCCATCCTCATGGAATTTCCTTGTCCAGAGAAGAACAAGGAAAAGCAGACAAATGCTTACACGCTACATAATGGTGACCACGGAGGAGGAGCGAGGCAGAAGAGGGTGCAGAACGCGGGAGGGAGGGGGTCAGCAGGCCTACAGCTTCAGCAGGCATGACAGGGGTGCAGCAAGAGGGACATCTGAGGAAGGCACATAGTGCCTGCGGGAAGAGCCTGCGGGTGGGGGGATCAGCTCCACAAGTGTCCCAGAGCAGGTGTCCCTCATGTACCCAAGGAAAGAGACTAGGTCACCTGGAATGCAGAGAGCAACAGAGAAATACCAAAGAAGTCAAAGTGAGGGTGCGGGAGGAGAGCCCTGGCTGTGCGGAGCACTGTGGGTCACCGAAGGGAATCAGCCTTGCACATCAGAACAGGCAGCTACTTTTGTGCAGAGGGCTGCACGAGCTGGCCATATCCGGACAAGATCATGATCACGACTAGGTCGAGAAGACTGGCGAGGCAAGGAGGAAGGCAGCAAGAGCAGGTGAAAGACAGCTATGACCGTGGGCAAGAGGCCAGGGTAGAGGCAGCAGCAATGAGAAGAGGCTGGACAACACCCACAGAGGTGCTGAGTGGCACTGAAGCACACACATCTAGACAGAGGGGCAGGGACACAGGCTCATCAGTCCTGGCCAAAGTACAAGCCTCCAGAGAGAGCGCTGACAGAAGTTCAGGCCCTAAGGCCACATGGAGGAGGAGAGATGGAATAGCACAGGAGAACCGGCAAGGGACATGTCCTGGAGGTGGGCAAGGAAGCAAATGACTGTCAAATGTGGCTCACAGTTGGTACAGACTGGTGGGTGCAAGCTTATGACCTTACTCCATAAAATAAGGACACACGAAGGTCACCTGTCACAGTGAGACTATAGGGATGGAAGGAGGAAAGCTTCTACCTTTCATAATGAAATCTAACAAAGAAAAAAATGTGTCCAGGCACACACATGAACTGATCTGCTCAACAGACATTATTTTGCAATAATACCTTTAAGAACTTCATGCTACTTTAAAGGAAAGCAGTACAAGCAAAGCAAACTGGAAACTCTATAAACCAGGCAGCAAGTCTGTCCTTCAAGGTCCTGCTCCAGTCAGACTGAGGCAGAGCCCACACCGGGCTTCACACTGCAGCTCTCCTGCAACACAGTGGTGGGCGACATGTACAGAGGTCACCTACTCTAGGTCACAGTGGTTCGCACTACACAGCACTGAGTAACAGCAGGAGCAGGGTGAGGCAGGGCTTACCGGAGCCAGATGTGCCCGTTGGAGCAGACGGCCTGCTTGCGGTCTGTGAACGGCAGGATCTCTTTACACAAGCTGCAGTGCTCGGGGAAAGTCTGCTTGTTCATCTTCTTTGAGATGTGTCCAATCAGCACCTAGCGAGACACAGCGGTCAGCGGCAGCAGCAGTGCAGGTGCCTGCAGCAAAAACTGCTAGTAGGAGACGGGCAGGCAGGTCTACCGCGTGCACCTGCACACCAGCCAGGCTCGCTGTCGGACGGGACCGGGTCAACTGGCTGAATAAACACACGCATTCAATTCAGGCACCTGGTGACAACAGGGTGAACCAGGACCATTAAGGAAAACCTGACGAGGACAAACTGGCACTACCTGCCTTGCTTCAGCTGCTTCTGAACTATGCTGCTTCTGTCTGGAACAAGTATTTAGCTGTTATTAATAATGTTTTGACTTTAATCTCCACATGCAAAATACTGTGCAATACTGCTAACTTTATAGGACTCTACAAACGTCTACTCTTTAAGAAAGGCTTACAAAGTACAAGAATCAGGATAAAAAAGTAATCCTTTGTTTCAGTGGCCCCAAGACCCCCAGCAGATCCAGTCAGGCAGCCTGCAGCTGAGGTCCAGTCACCCACTGCAGAGGCGTGCCAAGAGGGCAGGGGTGTGGCGACAAGACAGGAGACAGCTCTAGGCCCTGCCTCTGCCTGGGCTCTGCTTTCCTCTACTTTGTTATTTTCATCTTTCCTTCCTTTTCTTGCGGGTGCTGGGGGTTAAACCGGGCCTTGCACATGTGAGGGAAACACTCTACCACTGAGCTATAATCCTCAGCTCTTTTTATTTAGAGACGGGATCTCACTAAGACGCTCAGGCTGGCCTGGAACTTGGAGTCCTCCTGCCTGCCTCTTAGCTGGGATTACAGGAGTGCATCACTGGACCCAGCTATTATTTTCTTGGGTAAAAAAAGAAAGAAAACCTCACTACTATCTCATTGGGAAGCACAGGATGTACCAACCCTTAAGAACTACCTTCTCGAACCAGCATAGTGCTCTTCCAAGTTTTGAATCCATTTATACTTCTTGTGAAGAATCTATAAGATTTTGGATTAATTCACTAATATTAGTTCACTTAAATTTCAAAGTAGCTCACTAGTAAACTGCTTGCATAGCACATAAGAGGTCCTTCCTGGGTTCAGTACCCAGCACTACCCCAAAAAAAAGATCTATCTAACTTACAACCAGTCATAGACATGCCAAACAGCCCAAGGGCACAATGGCAAGCCAGCTCAGAATTCCTCCACTGCAGAAGCACCTAAGGACTGCTGTTGGGTGCTCTCAATGGCCTTCATCACCAAGTCCAACTGTCTCATTTGACTCACTCTCAATGAGGCTGACAGTTCTTCATAGGTGACAAATATTGGTTCTTGGGGGACAAAAAAAATCCTTGTTTTGTGTGTGTGTGTGTGTGTACCAGGGATTGAACCCAGGGGTGCCTAACCACTGAGCAACATCCCCAACCCTTTAAATATTTTTATTTTTGAGACGGGATCTTACTAAGTTGCTTATAGCCTAGCTAAACTGCTGAAGCTGGCTTTGAACCTATGATTCTCCTGCCTCATCCTCCTGAGTTGCTGTGATTACAGATGTGTGCCACCATGCCCAGGCTTAATCTTATAGTGCAGATATACATATAACACATAAACAAACACAATATATCTGTCATATTAACATTTCATGGGGGCTGGGATTGTAGCTCAGGGGTAGGGCATTTGCCTGCACGTGGGAGGCTCTGGGTTCAATCCTTAGCACCACATAAAAATAAATAAATAAATAAAGATATTGTGTCCATTTACAACTAAAAAAATATTTTAAAAAACACAACAACAACAACAAAAAAACATTTCATGGGCAGGGACAATGGGGGAGCAGGAGAACACTCCAGGGGAAGGTGATAATGAAGGAAAGGCTGAGAAGCATGCACTTGGCCCGCTGGGCAGGAATCTCAGAGGTGGGTGATTATCACTGGTAGAGCAACATCCCAGGGTAGAAGATTTTCCATCCGGGACCCTGGTGTAAACACTCGCACCGAGCTAGAGCCCAGCCCACATCTTCAACTAGAAAGATCTTCAGTTTAAGTACACAGTTAGATTTTAAGACACAGAATGCACTGTCTCCAGTCAGAACACAGTCGGGACAGCCAGGTAGGTACAATCTTTCTGTTTTTTAGCTGGCTTTGCTGGAACCAGCCAGCTAGACATAGCTTCCCCAGTCCATGCAGCATCCGAACCAGAATTATAAACTAAATAAGAACGAACTTCATTACTCAGTCTCTAAAATGCTTTTGCCATCTCACTGACATAATCCTAAATAGTCCCATGACACAATGACAAGCAGAATATTTTTCCAGACAATTTAAACATAAGGAAACAATGCTTAAAAGTTGACTTTTTTTTTGTGCGGTGCTGGAGATTTTCCGAAACCAGGGTCTTAGGCTTGCAAGGCAAGCACTCTACCAGCTGAGCTATAGCACCAGCCCAAAAGTTGACTTTTAAAGTAAAAAAGTCAGTTACATAACCGGTGCATCTTGGTTACTCTGAGGGTCACTGAGGACATCTCAGCGGTCATTTCAGGGTGTCTAAGTGTTACTGCCACCAAGAAAATGCAACAAGTGATTTCTGAATGACTTAACATTAAGGATGAAGACATTTGAATTTATTGTTTTCAATTAATACTTTAAACAAGACTTTAGGCAGTGAGAAGAGTGCCAATCTTCAAAGAAAAAAAAAAAAAAGAGTGTGGTTCTAAACACCTGTGCACACAGTGTGTTCCTCAGAGCTGAGTTCTTTGTACCTCAGCAGATGTTAGCTGCTAGGATGCTTCCCTGGTGGAGAAGTCTGGGTGACAAAGGCACATTTCTCTTCCGTAGGAGTTCTCAGAGTTCTCAGAATGGCAACCCACACAGGGGTCCTTAAGAGGAGCAGGGAGTATGCAGTATCTCCAAACTTGGGCTCCTGGAGTTCTCTCAGGGACCCCAATGCCAGGGAACATGTTTTATGTAACACTGCAAGACTGTTCCAGTGCTAAAAAAATGATAATACTCAGTATTTGTAAAAACGAAATAGAAATATTTCCTTTGTGTGCTTTTTTGGCAAAACCAGAGGCCTCAAGTCCTTTAACTGAAAAGGTGCCCCACCTAGCAGGTGTGAGACAGGAAGGGCAAGGAGGAAGGCATAGAACCTGCTCTGCTCTGCTCTGCTCTGCTCTGCTCTGCTCAGCACAGCCTCCCTGAACTCACCCATAGACTGGAACCTCCTCCAGCAAGCCCTGCACCTCAGCAAGGCCACCGTGAGGAAGAACCCAACATCCTTTGTGTACTAAGAATGGGTCCCCAGTTAACCCATATTTCCTCTTTGTTCCCCCAACCTCATGCCAATCAACTACCTAGAAAGCGTCAACATGAAAGCTGAGCTTCAGCGACCCAACCTGTCCTCTGTCTCTCTGGAAGAAAGCAGACGTGACGGTTTGAGCCATCTGGGGGACACCTACCCGAGCGGTCCTGTCGTCGTACTCCTCGTCAGACATTAAAAAGTTGCAGAGTCCTCTGGTGGGGATGCTGGTGTTTTCTGTGATCCAGGTGTGCAAGTACACTTCTCCCAGGACACGCTTCATGTGCTCCCTGGTCAGATGCATCTCCACAGCCTCGATCTTCCCTTGGATCTCCAGGAGCTTCTCCTCCACTGGCTCATGGCCTCCACCATCTCCCGACGGAGGCAGCGAGTCATCTGTGGGCTCCTCTGTGTCGCCCTCTCTGCTCCTCTCCTGCAGGCCTAGCTTAGTCACCTGCCTGGTAGAGGTGCCCTCTTCTTGTTGTTCATCCTCAACATTGCCCATCCCAGGAGAGTCAACTATCAAGATTTTTGAGTCCTCATGGGCAGGTTTCCATAAGGCTTCTGAAGGGGTTTTCTGCATTGACTGATATAAAATCCTCAGAAGAAAAAGCTTAAAACGCCAAAAATAGGTGACCCCACTGCTTTCGATCTTTTTTTCCAAAGCTTCATGTAAAAACTGAGGGATATGTTTATCTTTTAAAATCTTCCAGCGTACGAGGTCTATTAAATCCACCTGCTTGAAAAGGTTCTGCACTGAAGATTCCAGGAGCTGAGCAGCTGCCTCCTCAAAGGTTTTGAGAGTAACGAACTGGACCTGGTAGTTTTTGTTAACAGGATGAAGGCCATTGACCATGCCCTCAGTCGTGATAATGGCCAGATATGCACCACAGGGGCTCACTGCTATCCCATGAGTCCTCACCGAGCCAAAAACATCCGAAAGTTTAATCAACTGGTGCTCGAACTTTAATGCGACATCTGTGAAAATGGGAATCAACTGCCTCACCTTCCCATCACTGGAACAAGTGTACACGGTTCCATTCTGTTTGTCTGCGGTCATGGAGACGATGGGCAGGGAGTGAAGGCCCGTGACGTGGGAATTGTGAACGTTCAGACCTGCTTTGGAGATTAGAAGAAGACACCAGAACACATAGGAGCCCCTTGCAGCCACCACCAGGCTACAGCTGCACTTCTGATAGGGGTGATAAAGTGGCACGCACTTGATGCTGTGCACAGGCAACTGGTCCATTTCTTTCCACAAGACAACAGGCTGCCTCAAAGTGAAATAGCCTTTGACTGCTTTGAGATTGACAGGGAGAATTTTTACAGGTCCAAAAGCACTCCCCACAATAAGGCCACTCATTTTCCGATTATTGTGCTCATATTCCCACCAGAATAAAACACTAGGGGAGCTGATCCCGGACTCAATCGTGTTGCACGAGGAGATGGATTCCTTCCCTACAAAGGGCAGCTGAAACTGCCACACCGCGATGTTACCATTCTCAAAGAGGACAGCCAGGAGCACGCTGCCCACGTCCCGGCACTCGTTGTTGTGCTTGACCTGCTGAGTGGTGCAGATGCCCGACCACTCCATTCTGACTGGGGTCTGCATGCTGTGCCGCCTCTGAAATTCAGCAAAATCCCCGAGATTTCCCTCTGGAGCCTCGTTTTTAGAGAGCCTATAACTGGTCTCATAAAGACGCTCTCCGTAAATCTCAGTCAGATCAACCAGCTGGACCCACTGGAGTCTGTTGAGATTCACCTGGACAGTGAGGCGATTGTCCATGGTCAGCGCTGCCAAGAGGCACCTGCCATTTGCATCACAACCCATGGGAGACCAGCTCGTGTATTTGAATCCTCGCATGGGTGGCAAGGCCTTCCCCTCGGGGTTGAACACCCTGTCCAACATGAAAGTCTGGCTGATGGTGGGGTCTTTAGAGTTGGCAAATCTCTCCTTGCACTCGGCAACTTCTGATTTTGAGCCAACCTGAAAACAAGAGAATAGAAACTATCAGATAAATGTTCACTTGTATTCACTGAGTATTCATAATATATATGATGATTTTATATTATAAGTCCGTTAGTTTTGGCATTAAGTGGTTAAAAGATCACATCTAAAGACTGAGTGAGCATTTACACAAGGAAATGACAATTGTTTTTTATTTTAAGGGTCAGAATAAATGTCGTTATTCATAGATTGGTTTCCATATGCTTCTTGACAAAAGCAACAAAATGTAGTTGATTCTATTTTTTTTAAATTTTTTTAGATGTTGATAGACTTTTATTGCATTCATTTATTTATACGTGGTGCTGAGAATCAAACCCAGTGCCTCACACATATCTAGGCAAGTGCTCCACCACTGAGCCACAACCCCAGTCCAGTTGATTCCTGAGAGAATGGAGCACTTAGCTGAGCTTGTCACAAAACAATACGGGGGCGCTAAAAACTTATGAAAATATGTATCCCTAACCATCTTTGATACAATTAGATACTAGGACTTTTTATAACACCTTTACAACACAAACTTTAGCTGTTCATCTGTAAATTATGCTGAGGGTCAGCGCCAACTGCTCTCTACTCTATAGAGCAAGATGGCTCCAATCAGACCACTCTACCCTAGTTAATGAGCATTTCATTCCCACCCCTGCTTTTCTTTGTCCCCTGGCCTAGTCCTTCCCCTATCCAAATCCTACCCATCTTACCGGGCCTGATTCTATGAGGCCCTCTGAGATCCTGCTAGCTATCATCCACCTCCCCTTCTCCAGGTCCATACATAACACATCAACAGTGCCTAGACATATGAAGGCAAGTTCTTTAAAAAGACTTTAAAGGACATTAAAGGTGGAGGAAGAGATAAATGGCAAAGCAAAAACAAAAAAGTGATTCAAAGCCATAAAATAGCCAGCAAGGTTAATATCCAAAGAGCAGAGGTCAACCAAAATACGGTTTGTTATGTTGGAAGCATGATGGACTTGATTCACTGTCTTTAGACAAATGGACAGAAAAAGAAAGCAGCACCTTTCAATTCGTTTTTAATGTCAATCTCTTTTTTAAAATAGAGACTGATCTTCAAACTGAAAGGGCAAAACATGATTAAAAGAGTTCAAGTCTCAGACATATATGAATATATAAGCCACTTTAAATAAGGTCCCAAGCACAGAAGAATTACACTCTGGGACACAAAGAGAACTAGGAAAATGTTAATGAAGAACCACTAGCTAAATTCTGGATAAAGCTTAGACAACTGGAGACGTAAAAGTCAGAGTGCAACAAGTAGTTTAAGATTCCCTGAATGGTGAACACAGGCATGCTAGTAAACCTGATTAGGAATAACACTTCTCAGTGTATTACCAACTGAACAGTGTATGGTGCAGCAGCAATCACTAGAAACTAGTAAGAGATAATCTAACCTTTTTCTCTTTCCTGCTCACACTGCCAAATAAAAGTTGCCCACCTAATGAAAGTTAGTTGGCTAACTTTTTCTAAAGTGATTCACAGAACACTACTTTCCTAAATTGCTTCTTGAAAAGAGTTCTAAGTCCAAATAGCTTTAGAAACACAAAACATCCCATATCATTCTTCCTTCAAAAGTCACAGGAGCACTGTACACACTTGTTTACCCAGAGTCACCCAAAAAAATTGAATTAAAATAAAAATTTAAAGTAGGACTTTCTGGGGGAGTTGTCATCCTAAAAAACACCATGGAAATGGTGTTTTAGGCAGCAGATCTTAATTTTAAGTATTTGAAACAATCTCTAGGATAGGCTATAGACCTTAATTTTAAGTATTTGAAACAATCTCTTGGATAGGCTATAGACCCACTGGAGAAACACAGACTGGAAATCCCAATGAAATGAGCTGCAGGATGCTACGTAGGTAGAGATAATCCAAGACACAACATAACAAAGCACAGCATCAGAATGAAAATCTGAACCATGACACCATACTCCGTTTTCAAATGCTCACAGTATTACACACTAGCTTCACAACTGTGTGCAGATTGCTTTAACCTTCTGGTCTTAATTTCCTCATTTACAAAATAATAGCAATATATGTCTCAGTCAAGAAGGTTAACTAAATCAAAATATGTAATATACACATTAGTGTTTGATAAATGTTGTCTGTGATGATTATTATTAGTATTCTCTGAGGATGAAGCGACTGTTAATAAGACCTAATAGAAGTATGTAAAATGCAAGGTACCACTTTGTAGTGGCACTATCACTGGGGAAGAGATGTCACTGGAAGAGGATCCTGAGTTTTTAGAGAAGCAGGGCCTCAACTCAGGACAAGTGGGGTCCTTAATGTAGGTGACAAAAGAATTTCAGCACATGTCCATGGAGGCACAGAAATTTATTTAGGAAAGCAAGGAGTACACATTCGGGAGAACATGGGCCATCTTGGGAGTGAGAGATGTGTTCTTGGGGTTCCTGGCTTTTCTTTTAGAGGAAATTTGGTGAAAGGTGAGTATGGGAAGGCATGTGGTGATGACATCAGGCTGGACATCCGCAGGAACCTTTGGTGACTCAGTCTCCATTATTTGATAGGTAGCATTGGATGGTCCTCTAAATAATAAGTTCTTATTTTTTTGTACCAGGGATTGAATCCAGGGGCGCTTAACCACTGAGCCACACCCCCAGCCCTTTTTATTTTGAGACAGGGTCTCCCTAAGTTGCTTAGGGCATCACTAAATTGCAGAGGCTGGCTTTGAACTGATGATCCTACTGCCTCAGCCTCCTGGACCACTGTAATAAAAAGTTTCTTAAAACATCAGCACCCAAAGTTTGAACTATTAAATAACTGCAGATTTTTCTAAAAGAAATTCATAATCTAAATAACAGAATCAGAACAAAAAGCCTCAGAGGGGCTCAGCATGTATTCGAGTGCAGGAGTGTTACATGCTGTAACTGTGATCCAGGCTGCAGACTGCCTGTCATTTGGGTCAGAACAAAAGCAAGTCAGACAGCAGGGAGCAGATTTAAGTCTGCTGGGATCATGGAAGGGTTGAGCCATCAAAGTGCTGATGGACTCTGTTACATCCTTACCATTACGCCAGTTTTATCCCATGAGGCCTCTTCATGCAAGCGCTGTATCAATTATCAGAAGGCTAAATAAAGATTTCCTGGTACTATTAAACAGTGGTGGCAAACATCCAATATGGCAAGACCAGTCAAATTTAAAATATCCCCAGAATTTAAGGATATCTTCATATTCATACTCAAGTTGTGTTTGAAACTTGAATTAAGTTTGCTAAAAAGCAAAGGCTACCACCACTTTATCCACAGTGAATGACTCAAACTCAGAATGGCTGTCCAGAGCAAGCCAATTAACAAATTCTGTCTGTGGTCACAATCTTTACTGTGTTTATCACTGACTGTTACTGCCTTATTATTTGTTCACAACTGGCCAAAGAACCTCAGCTCCATGAGGGCAGGCACCTACTCAACCACTCGCGAACAACTATACACGGACAGTTTATTGTGTATAGGAGCACACAAATCTGTAAAGGAACAAGCAAAGTTTTTCATATTTCTAAGCTACTAAAATGAACGAAGTAAAACAAAGTAAATGCCTTACTACTTTTAAAAAGCTGATTTGAAATGGTGCTATTAAAACAGTAAAACTTCAGAAACTCTACTAAAGTCGAGGTGAACTTAGGTTATAAGAAGCTGAAAGTACCAAGTTTATACAGAGACCTTAGACTTGAAAGTTTAAGCATGCAACTGTTTCCAAAAGCTTTTTCATTTCACATCCCAAAGCTTTTTAGCTAGTGAAGAAAAACTAGAGTATAAGCCAGTGTTTACCTATCGGCCCCAGGTGAGACACAAGGATCATTCACAATAAAACCACTGAGAAGGTGAAACAACGGAATGGACCAGTTTTTCTTCTGCGAAGGAAGAGGCGCGAGAGGAGGACGCGACACAGTAAACAAAGCCAGCCCAGGCCTCGGGGAGTCGGGCCCAGACAATAGGAGCAATGCTAGGGGCAGGTCTGGGGTTGGGTCAACAGGGGGTGGAGTCTCCGAAGCACTGCGGAGGGCAATCTGCGCCAGCTGCCCGCCAGAAGCAGAGGCGAAGCTAGGGCGGCGGGACCCAGCTCGCGGCCCAAGCCCGGGGTGCGGATGCGCGTTGGCGGGGGTGAAGCTGGCTCGGCGCAGCCCGGGCTTGGAGTTTCTCACCCCTTAACCTGCAAACGCCTAGCGAGAGGCTCCTTCCGCGCGCACGGGACGCGAGGCGACCGGGCCGGGCGCACCTACTTTGAGCAGGCAGCTGTTGAGAGGGGCGGGCACGGAGGTGCGGTGGATCACCAGGTCCTGGCCCGGGTTGTGCACGTCGCAGATGAGCTCCAGCACGGCGATGCTGCGGGCCGTGGACACCGACACGCGGTGGTCCTCCGACCAGGCCAGCGGCTCCAGGCCGCTCACCGCGTACTGCAGCTTCACGGCCGGCTCCCGCCGGGTCACCATGAGGCGGAACGCGGCGCTGGGCCCGGGGGCCGCGTCCGCCGCCGGCTCCTTCCCGCCCCCCTCGCCCTCCTCGTCCTCGGGCGGCGCCGGCCCGTCGGCCGCGGGCCCCAGCCGGGCCTTGTCGGCCGCGTTCATGTCCCCTCCGCGCAGAGGTCGGGTCCCGGCGCGCGCGCAGCCCGCGTCGCCGCCCCGCGGCCGCCCCCGCCGCGCGGCCGCCGCCCCCAGCGCCCTCCGCGACGGCCTCCTCCGCTCAGGCCGCGAGCGCCGCCGAGCCAGGAAGGACCCCGCGTTGCCAGGCGACCAGCCCTGCCGGGCGGCCACGACACTGCCTGTCTGAAAACCGCGCGAGCGAGCGGGCGCCTCGAGCTCCCCGCTGCCGGCGGCCGGCCGGGCCCTCGGGGACCTCGCCGCGGGCGGGCCACGCGGCTGCGCCGGGGACGCGGGCACGGAGCGCGGCGGCTCGGCGAGCGCCCCCGCCACTGCCCCGCCGCGCTCGGCCTCCGCGCGGCCGCGTGCTCCGGACCCGGACCCGGAAGGGGCGGCGGCGGCCGCAGCGCCCACGTGTCGCGCGCGCGCCCGCCATGGAGGCCGCCGGGTGGGCGCGGACGGTGAGTGCCGGCGGGCGGACGGGGAGTGCGGGCGGGGACCGCGGCGGTCGCCCGCGCAGCCAGGGCGAGGCGGCAGGTTCGCGGTCCGACCCCGCGGCGGAGAGCCGAGCGACGCCTGAAACCTGCCGGGCCGGAGCCGAAAGCGGGCTGCGGGGTCGGTGTGGCTCCCAGAAAAGGGGACCGCGGGGCAGAGGCTCGTGGAGGCTTGAGTGGCAGAAGGGCAGGGGGGACTCCTCGGCCTGGCGCGGGGGAAGGTCTGGGACTTCCATTGGAAAGTGAGTTGCGGGGGTGGGTTCAGCCCAACCAGTGTGTCGAGGACCAAGTTCTTGCTGCATATTAACAGCCTCACACCGGCCAGCACCCAGCGTCCAGATTCTATTTGGCGATATTTTCTTCTTCCTTTGTGTGTGTGTGTGTGTGAGATAAACTTTAAGATTTAGATGATTAGGAGCAAAGGAGTCTTCTGCTAGTCACTGGTGCAGCCGAGTCCATGCCAACCGCATGGAACTAGCTGTGTGACCTCAGGGAGGTTAACTCAGCCTCTCTGATCTCCATTTTTCCTACCCATAAGTGGGAGCATTCCTTTTCTGTAAGGATTCAACTAAATAACATACACGCAGATTTTATACATTGACCCATAGAGGCACTTACCTAGTGCCAGTGTTAAAAAGTGACATTGGCACCGTTTTGGTTAATAGATCGCTGCACAAGGAAGTCAGTACTTGTTTGACATATAAGCCTAGTAACTAACACAGAAAGCACTTACTGAAACTTTGAGTGAATTGATTAAAGTGTCTAGTTTTATGATTGCTTTAACCACTGTTTCAGAATGGAATTAATCGAGAGCCAGGGACAGGTATCAGCAGTGGACTTGTCTGCATCTGCATTTCGGTGTGACTGGAAGGGGAGGGATGACTGTGCTGGCCAGACCCGCCAGGACCCAGGATGGGCAGCCAGCACAGTGGATTTGCAAGGGTCATAAGTCACGCTGCTAGTCCTGACACTGCATGGGATGTTTTCTTTCCAAGTGCTTTCTGATTATTAAGTTAATACAAACTCGTTTGAGGAAATTGGGAATGAAGATAAAACCCCACCCATAATTGCCATACTGAGAGATAACTTTTAACATTTTGGTGTATATCCTTCTAGAAATGAAACTGTTTTATAGCCAAGTAGAATACATTTAATAAGGCCCATTATAGCATTGCATCAGGATGTAGAATCATAATTCCAGCACAAAGCTTGGTTCCCTCAGTGATCCTGAGACAAAGTACCTTACTCTCTGAGTGTTCTTATCTTAAAATAAGGTGATACTATTGCCTGTATTAATAAATGAGATATCGGGTGAGTGCTTAGTGTACTGCCTAGCACATAGTGATTATATATAGAGAGTGTCTCTTAATATCAAAGACATGGCACCTCAGGCTCCTAGGGCTAGGCAGGCCCTATAGATCACCTGCCATAGTCCCCTCCTTTCATAGGTGCATGAGCAGATTCAGGGAAGTAGCTTCATGTTGCACAGCTAATTTTAGTAGCTCAGGTAGGCCCCTGCTCCCTCTGCTCAAGCACAACTTCAGAACGAGTCCCTGATTTCTTGTCTCCCTTCCTTTGCCTTAGGCTATGTTGGTGTCCTCTGTTGTATCAACATGGGTTTAGATTTATGGTTTTACACTTCTCTTCCACTGGTCTGTGACTTCCTAAGGTCTTGGCTAATCATGGAACTTTATATCTTCAGAATCAAGATAATTGACAACTACCGAGTGGGTGTGTTACGGTCCCTGGGGAGAAGAGCTAGCAAATGGCAGCAGCGTCCAGTTGTGTGAAGGGCACATTCCATCCGGTGTCAATCACTTATTTGCCTCACAGGTGTTGTTGAATGCTAACTTTGTGTCAGGCGTGGCTGGCAGTGCAGGGCAGGCTAGGCCCTTTCCTTTGGAAGTTTACATCCTAGTGGGCAGTCTGTCACCAGATAAGGTGCTTTGCTCGTTCTTGTGCTGAGTGCCACAAAGGAGAGTCAGGGTACTGGAGAGCCAGGACCAAGGAACTTTGGCCCATTGTGGTACAGAGGGGCCAACAGGAAAGGTGCGTCCCAGGATGGAGCAGGTGAACACTAGCCAGCCCACAGGCAGGTTGGAGTCCCCCAGTGGGAATAGCAGGTGCCGAAGCCTGGAGGAGGGAAGGAGCACCGCATGTCCTGGGAATCAGAAAGGCCATATTGGCAGAGGGTGAGGCTGAAGCTGCTGAGAAGGGCTGGAACCACATTCTGGAGCTTCGTGGGTCTTCCTGCAGGTTCCACTTTTAGCCCAGGAGCAGTGGAAGCCTATATCGTGCTTGGTTTTAGAGGTGTTGATGTAGTAATGACGACAAGGTGTCTAAAGCTTGTTTACCACTTGGAGCACTTAGTTCAGAGAGGGAGAGGGAGTTGTACGTCAGAGAGGGTCACTCTGCTCGAGAAAGGGAGCACACCTGAGCCCTGTGGGGCTGTGGAGCGCACCCTCAGCAGGCCGATGCTCAAGCAGGCAGATCTCTCCTGAGTGCCACAAGAGCTTCCTAGTCCTGGGGTTGGTCAGGAGCAGAATAGGCTGCAAGGCCTTCTGCTCGCGAAGGTGTGATAGGAGTCCCAGGCATAGTAGGAGTGGCCTTCAGGCCTTTTTATGCTCCAGAGAGTGTAAATCAGGTGAAGTCAGCAAATTTTATAGTACCTTGCAAGTGACTCAACAGACCTGAAACTTGACTTCATTTCTTTCTTTGATCCTAAAATTCATACACTTGAGGCTTTGTAAAAATAAATTTACAAAGTAAAGCCATCCAGCACATACATTATTAGTATTACATACTTGAAATTATATTTGTTGAATTTCTTAAGTAAAGAAATCCTATGGTTGCCCAAAAAAAGAACTGTAGTTTGTATCGGTATGTTAGCCTGAAATTGAGAGTCAAGGCTGATGCAAGTCAGTGTGCACACATAAGCCATAATTTCAGGCAAGAGGAAAATAACCTTTTTCAAAACTCCAGAATAACAAGCACTGGCTACTCGAGAGATGCTCTTACATTCTGTGTAAATTGGAAAAAAGACAAAAGACAATAGAGGAATCGAATGGGGTCCTAGGGGAAGTTCAGATATCCTGCGTTTAATCACATTCGTGTTATGGAAATAAGCAACAGGCAGGAAGCGCCTAGCCGTGGCTAGCCTGTGCTCGCCAGTAGGCAGGGAGGTTTGGAAACGATTGTGATCCAAGTGACGAATGGAGCAGCCTCTCATTTGGAATGGGAACAGCAAGTCGAGCTGTCTCCAGACCATCTGAATCTGGAGGAGCAGCCTGAGGGGAGAGGGTGACAGAGCCAAGCACTGGGGCAGGGTAGTAGTGAAGGTTCCCGCTTCCTGGGCACAAGCTGGGCTGGGCATTACACTTCCTCCCCGTCTGGGTTTGAGGTGCTTTCTTGGAGGAGAGGTTCATTTCCCGGCCCCTCTGTTCCTGCAGTCCAGGTGGATCTTGAGGGTTGGGGCAGCTAGCAGGCACACTTCACCATGCGGTTCTCCCTTCCCTGCACACAGACTTCGCTGGCTAACATCAGCTCAGGAGGCGCGTCTCCCTTCCTAATCCTCATCCTCCTCCAGGTGGTTTAAGGGTCAGGATGCACAGTGAGGTCTTGCAGATGAGTGAGCTGAGACTTTTTTTCTTTTTTTCCATTTTGGAAAAAGCAGCGCAAGAATCTGGTTGCAAATCCTGAACCGTGGCTTGGCATATGGGGTGTAATGATCCCTGCAGAAAGAGGTGTGATTCCGTGGGCAGTCAGGCTTCACTCTGCGGTCTGTCTTCATGGGCTAATGCACCTCTTGATCTTTCCTTTTGGGAATAACACAGCAAGCAAAGGCTACCAAGAGAAAACACCAAGCATCCAGTGAGGCTCCCCCAGCAAAACGGAAGAAAGAGACGTCTTTTCTGCCAGCCAAGAAAACTAGTGCCGAAAAAACACAGAGGGCTTTTAGAGGGAATGCACAAAACACATTTTCTCCAAAGAAGAATTGGGTTAACACAGGAGATGGAAAGCAAGAGAAGCCATGCATCAAGACTTCATCATTGTTTAAAAATAACCCTGACATCCCGGAACTCCACAGGTACGTTCAGGTGCAGCTGTACCTCAGGCATGGGAGGAAATCGCCTGTGTTCTGCCTTTCCCTTGGTTGGCATGGGCCCTGATCCTGGGCTTTGTCTGTCCTCTGCAGACCTGTGGTACAGCAGGTTCGAGAACAAGTATTTGCTCCAGATACCTTCCAGGAGCTGGGCCTGCACCCACATCTTGTGAGTACTCTGCCGCCTGTGCATCTGTCTTGACCCTGCGTGTGTTCCTTCAGTGTCTGCTTCTGCTCGCCTGAATGAACTCAGACTGCCCAACGGCCTCTTGGGACGGCTGCGGTATCCCGAGGTTGCTGTCCTCCCTCTCCTGGCCCCGTGTGCACTCCCCATCCTCTTTTCCCCTTGTTTTAAGCCCTGGAGACTTTGCCCACCTGATGCAATCTGAGGCCAGGGCTTCGCTTACTGAACTCGAAATAGCTTCCAAATTACTATAGAGATGTGGTAAAGCCATTGGTGGTGGCAGACGTCACAGGGGCCCCAGGAGAGGGAAGGAGCATTCTTGCTGTTGTGGATGTGTAGCTTCAGAGGATGAAGGCAGAAGAGACGACTTTCAGTGTGTCTTTATCAAACAGTAACCACTTTCCTCCTTTTTTGGTACCGTGAACATGATTCCTAGGCTCACTGTGAATAAGCTAAGGAGGAGTGTCTTGGTTTCCTGTGCTGTGTGGGCCCAACTCCCCGGCCCTTCTTCAGGTGGCTTACAGAGGGTCATTTTCTCACCCTCGGAGTAGACCAGGGTCTCTGCCCCTCACCAACGTGGGCATTTTGGTCTAGGTGATTTGTTGTGGGGACTGTGCTGCACGTTGTCTATGTTTAACAGCATCCTGGGCCTCTACCTGGTCCCGGCAGCGCACCCTCCAGCTGTAGCAACCAGAAATGTCTCCAGGTATCCTCACTTGTGGGGGCTACAGACTCGCCTCCCAGTTGAGAACCACTGGGTGGGTCAAACTTGATCCTGGCAGTCTGTCATTCTAATGTTTTTCTCCTTTTTTGTGTCATTTCCATTAAATATGTTTGTATTAATAAAAAAGACAAAGTATTTATTTTTCCTCTTCTTTTTTAGATTTCCACAATAAATACAGTCTTAAAAATGACCACCATGACCAGGTAAGAGTTTAGGCTCCTCTGAACTTTCTCAGGGCCTACGTGGGAACAGCTGGATGAAGCCCGTCATCTTCGGAGGGCAGAGCCATGTTGTGGGCCCTAAAAGGCTTCGTCACACTTAGCGTTCAGGTTCCTACGTGGCAAACGAAGAGCCTTGGTTTCCATCCACTTTCCCACTCCAGACCTCAAGGGAATCTGATTTGGAAGATCCGCTTTTGCCAGTTCTTCCCTGAGAATGAGTTGACCTGAATACAGAATCTGGTCACCTCGTTTTTTAATAGAAATATTAGGGTCAAACGAAGTATTTGGTTAGATGTCATGTGGAACTGAAAAATTTTTGTGTTACAATGATGAGTTCTGGAAAATAGGATTAGGTATGGGGGAAGTGAGCTGCCTCATTTTGAGCATGTGTACTTCTGCACATTTTGGTAGTGGTCACTTTTTATTGCTATCAGTAAAAAGAATAATATCGAAGAATAAGGACCCCCCAGTACCAGATTTTCTTTTCTTTTCTTTTTTTTTTTTGCAGTGCTGGGGATTGAATCCAGGACCTCACGCATGCTAAGCAAGTGCTTTACCACTGAGCCACATCCCCAGCCCCTTTTAGTTTGTTTTATCAGCCACATTTCGCTGACTGCGCTCCTTTGTTGTTGGTTTAAACGCACATGCAGACACCTCCTTCAGCGTCTGCAGATGCTTGGAGCGTGGACGGCACTGCTGGCTGGTTGGGTGGCTCGCAGGCTTCCCTTCGCTCTTGAGCGTGGAACCCTCCCTGTGCTTTGACCTGTCTGAGGTCTGTGTTACCCACGGCGAGAGAGCATGTGGCGTGTTTTGTGGTAACTTTGATTTGTTGTCATGCCGTCCAGTTTTTTAAGAACCTAAAGTGTTCAGTGTCTGACTTGCTTTGCCATTATCAACCGAATTCCAGCAAATTTACTAGGGTTTTATCCTGATAATCAGCAGCCTCTTGGCACCTTCCCTTGCATGTTAAGTAACTTCTCAGGGGACAGTGGATAGACAGCTCAGGGTATGGGCGATTCCTGTGCTGTGCCCTGCACCTTGCTGCACACCTGACAGCAGTACGTTACAGACGTGGCTTTTCTTCTCTTTTGGGTGACACCAGTGTGCAGAAGCGAAGTATTCCTGTGTTGCTGGAAGGCAGAGATGCCCTGGTGCGCTCCCAGACGGGCTCAGGTCAGTCCGTCTGACTGCGTTCCCCATGGACCCAGGACCGTGGTCATGAGGTGGCTCTGTGAGAGGGCATCTGTGGGGTGGTGGCTGTTTCTCCTTGTTTGGGGGAAGGAGGTCATGCTTGCATTTGATTAGAGCCCCGCATTTGCTGACAGAATGAAGGAAGGGGGCAGCGGATGGTGCTGTGGTCAGCAGTGATGAGGAAGTGGCTGGCTCTGCTGTTAGGTCCTTGAGGCCAAGTTCCACCATCTGACCAGAGCCCCCTATCTTCCCTAGTTGCGGGGGGTGAGTAGCTCTCTCCCTCTGGTATAAAACAGAGTTCCAGCCTGAGCACACACTGCTTGGATGCCAGTTGTGATCCTGGGGGCAGAACGATGTCTGTCTGAACTGCCCCTCTGCCCCTGGTGTACCTTCAGTGCCATAGGTGGCTGTTCTCCACTCCTGCCTGTGCAGCCCTGTGGAGGTGGGGGACCCAGAGCTTCTGCCCTGCGGCTTTCTCCAGGGCTCACACTGATTACAGCAGCACTGCAGAGTGCTTATCACTGGCCTCTGAAGCTCATCAGAGAGGTTAAGGAGGATTCCCGAGGAGAAATGTCAAACTTCTGCAGACAACCATCAGGTCAAGTGTTTGGGTAACTTGGGAAACATTCTTAACCTCCCTTGCTGACTGGATAAAGGAGATGAAGCTTCAGACTTTTTTAGAAGTACTAAATTTGCAGAGTAAAATCAGGAATCGTGGCAGATAGGTGAAGTTGCTTGTCCGCTCTTAGTTGTACGACGTGCAGTTGACCTTCTCCCAGCTACCAGTGACAGCAAAGCCTGTTTCCCCTTTAAATGCTCTTGTGCTCTTTTCAAAGGTAAAACTCTGGCTTATTTTATCCCTGTGGTCCAATCCCTTCAAGCAATGAAGTCAAAAATACAGGTGAGTGTGATTGTGTTTCTCTGCTCTTGTCCGTGGTGCCTGTGCACAAGTCACATTGAGTCTGTTTTCAGCTAGCGCTGTGTCCTCACCTTCTCTGTTATACCAAAGTCCTGTCTAAAGACTGCCAAGCATGGAGTGGAACAGTGTCCTTCCGAGTCTACCTTGTAAGTATGACAGGGGGCTTGTGTGCCAGGGCGTCTGCGTGTGCCTCACACGCCTCACCTTCCGAGGCTCTCGCTGCCCTCTGCCCACCATGTGCCGGCATTACTGTTGGCCCAGGCCACAGACAGACACTGAGGGAGGAGGAACAGCCAAAGCCATGCAGCAAGGGAGGTGGGAGCCCGCTTCTGTGTCACTTCTTCTTGGCTCCAGGGCTTCAGTGCGTGCCATGCCCTGGTTTCCTGGGGAAGGCTCTGTGCTGGGACCTTCTTCCGTGTCTTTCACTGTACCAGCATTCACCCTTCTGCAGGATCGTCACTCAGTAAACATCTCAGAATGATCTCATTTGTAGCTATCTGCCTCTGCTCTGATCTTAAGGGTTGTGAATTGTGCAGAGTTGTGCTTCAGCCTCTATTCCAAGTTCTGGGGCCTTGTTACTTTTGACCAGAGGCTGTGCGTCATGTTTACAGTGGCAGCTTGTTGGCACTGGTGTGACCATAAGCACCCAGTCAGCCAGTGTGCAACCTGGCTCTCACATGGTGAACATTGCCTAGAATTCCTCTTTAGTTGTGAGACTCTTAGTGCTTGGCCAGGGGGGCCTGGCACTGAGGGTTCCCGTGGAGCCCAGTTCACTGCTCTAATCCCTGGGCAGAGGCTTCAACTCTGATCCCAGCCCAGGGTACCACAGATGCAGCCCCAGTCACTCTTGTTTTACAGGAAGTGGTGAGACTAGAAATAGGAATGGAAAAGAATACGCAGTGGCTTTCTCTCAGCTTGGACATGCAGAATCAGAAATGCGTTGTGCCTTCCTGATTCCAAGAGAGAAGAGAAGCAATAATAGTATTGCACTGGACTCCATGGGCTAAGATGAATATCTGTGTGTCCAGTTGGATACCAGTAAATTATTGAGTGAATAAATAAATGGGAGAAAAGGAAAAACTGTTCCTTGCAGAAGAATTCCAGTGGATAAATGCAGTGTGATGAAGTAGAAAGTCACCATCTGGCAGATGCCACAGAAGGCTGTTTCAGGCGTGAGTTGCGTGGAGGCTAAAATGAGGGGTAGTGTGTGGTGAGAAGTGGGACTTCACATGGTCTTTGGGTATCCACGAGGTGCCTCTTGGTGAAGGGGAGTCAGTAACTGTGCAGCAGGAAGCCCAGGCGACCAGGTGTGTCGTCTTCAAGTGCCGCCTGAGGACAGGTCACTTCTCTGGGTTTGCCAAAAATGCACAGCCTGAATTCAGTCACAAGGAACCACCAGACAAACCTATATTGCGGGACATCCTATAAAATAACTGACCAATAATCTTCAGAAGGGTTAAGGTCATGAGAACAAATATTAAAGAACTGTCCCAGATGGAAAGATGAAGGAGATGGGACAATAGAAAACCTGAGGTCCTGGTCTGCAGTCCAGGCTGGAAATAGGACTTTTAAGGTCAGTTGATGGGATTGAATAGGGTCTGTAGAGTAATTGATAGCACTGAATCAGTGTTAACTTCCTGATTGTCATAACTATACTGGGGTTTTGATAATGGGAAACTGGGAGAAGGATATGGGAATTTTTTATACTCTTTTTACAATTTTTTTTAGAAAGTTTGAAAATGAGTGGGTTAAAAAAAAGTAAAAATGGATTAAAGCAGAACTGCACACAATCCTTCCTGGAGATAGAATGCCGGGTAGCCACTGGAAGGGATGTTTCTTAAGTTGCTGTTGTGAATTGAGTCATGTCTGGCCAGGGTAATGAAGAAGCACAGGTTACAAAGCAGCATGTCTGTGCAAACTCAAGTTTCATAAATGGTAGCCTGTGTATCTCTGCATAACCAGCAGGAAGGACTGCAGACTGCTGAGCTGGCTCTCTGGGGCGGGTGAGCAAGGCGCTTCCTCCTCTGGGAGGCTGAGTTTGTCCATGGAGTGCTTCACAGCGTTAGCATTCCTGCACGTGCCCGGTTTTTCCCTGGCACACGCAGGAGTGGAAGGGGGCATCGCGGCGCTCCTGTCTGAAGTCCGTTCACTCACAAACTGCAGAAGTTCTGCCAGTGGGTTTTCCCTTCACACCAGGCTGGAAAGTCAGGGCTCAGGAGTGAGAATGAGGCCGCAGTTTTCCCCAGCTCGCACCTCAGGCTGGGAGCTGAGGCAGGATAAGGTGGTATGTGTGTGCGTCAGGTGGTTGGTGTGGGCAGCTCTGTTCCAGTCCTGGGTCTGAATGTACTTTTTTGGGGGGGTGCTGGGGATTGAACCCAGAGTCTTGTGCATGCTGGGCATGTGCTCTGCTGCTACTCCATGCCCAGCCCTCTGTGTCTCAGAGTCATCCTGTGTTACCCAGGAGGCTGGAGACCTGGGGCCTAGAGGTGGCCCCTGGTGTTCCAGGTCGTTCACCACCACCAGCCGGGCCTTCTGTTAAAGGCTGAAGTGTATATAGGAAGTTTCCAAGCCCCAATTTAATTCGCCTACTTTACAGAGTACTTAGTGTGGTCTCTTGACATTCATTGTAAAATGATTTGGCCTGTGACCTTCTGGGACCCCCAGATTCCAACTGTCCCGTGGTGGACCAAAGATATAATGAAGGTGATTTTGCCTCTGCCTTCCCGTGCTTCACCTCTGTTCCTTTGTCCAGTCTGAGTGTATGGGCCAGGACCGTGGCCTGCTAGCGTGGTGTCCTGTGGTAGCAGGGTTGGGGGACGCGCATGTCCCTGTCTCCCATGGTGCTTCTGGAGTCTGGCCTTCGTTGGTCCTACTTATGGCGTCTCTTTCCTCTGTCTACAGCGCAGTGACGGCCCCTATGCTCTGATTCTGGTGCCAACGAGAGAGGTGAGTGGCTTAGTCATTTTGTGAGTGTTTCCTATGTATATTTAGTAATAGACTCTTGACAAGGGTAGTTCTATGATTTTTTTTACCATGCTGACCACTGCACACTTCACTCCCCTGCGCAAGGACCATCCTTCTGGTTCCTATCAAGGAGAAAAATTCAAGTACTCTTAGAAAATCAGAAGTTAGATATGGGAAAGCATTTCCCTGTTGTTTAAAAAGTAATGGCACTATTAAATTTCTGTCCTTTTAAAGGGAATTAAAAGACTCATATTTATAAACAACTAATTAAAAAACAAAAACAGCTCTGAAAAATGAACCTTTTTTAAGAAGCTACTACTCCTAGAATTTTACTTAGATCTGGACATCAAGCAGCAGTGTTGTCTTGTTTTGGTGGGACTGTCTTCTGTCTGACATAGTGTATGCATCTGCCTACAGAGGCAGTTTCAGATTAGGCTGTCTGTTTCCTGTGTCAAAGACAGTCACTTCCTGCAGAAACCTGATGGTGGAGATGGGAGTTTCAGGTTAACCTTTCACCTGGCTGCAGCCTCTTGTTCCACTCACCAGCCTGGCCTGGGGAAGGAGCACAGAGACTACTTAAATTTTACAGCAGCCGACTGGCTGCTTCCTTAGGCTGCTTCACGAATACTCAGCGTGGAGACGTGTGTGTGTGTGTCCTTGAATGGTGGGATTCTGGAGAGCCCATCTTGGTGGGCGTGATAATATTCCTTCTTCCTGTCTCCGGTTCCACTGGGCCTGCTGGTTTGGTTTTCTTTGCGAACTTGGGGATGGTCACCTGTGTTTTCAGATTTCCAGCCCAGTCCTAGGACACAACAGTCCTAGGTTGGGATGTGACCACCGCATTCTGGTCAACCACTTCCTACACACCACCTTTCTCTGAGGAGACGAAATTCAAGGTTAACGTGGTTGATTTTCCTTCCATCTCGTGTGGCTCTGGGAGCTTGGGCCAGCAGAGGGAGCACAGAACTAGGTTTGCCTGTGGCGGGAAGTCCATGTGCTCTTTACCTCACCCCCCCAGACAGCAGGTCACCGAGCCAGCCTGGGAACAAGGTCTGTCTTCAGAGTAGAGTTTGTAAAGGACTTTTTTCCCCCTAAGTCTTAATTTGAGGTCCACATGTGGATCTTCAGTTTAGATTATCTTAAAAAAAACTGGGGGTGGGGGGGTGCTCATTAAGTATGATGTTTAATTTTTGCAGCTGGCCCTGCAGAGCTTTGACACTGTCCAGAAGCTGCTTAAGGTAAGAAAAACCTTGAGTTCAGCCTTGTCTTCTTTTCTGACATTTTGAAGAAAGATTAATATACCCCAGTCTTTATTTTCAAAGAGGTAAGGAATTATTCTTGTTTCTTCCCTGGATAGCTCAGCTTTCTGCAGGTATAGTTTGTAGGTTTTTACTGATTGAAACCTTAGTAACTATTGATTTATAGCTTAGCTAAATTACTAGTGTTTCCTGGAACTTAAAGTTCCACAGCCTGTTCATCATAGTCACTAGCAAGCCATGTATAGGGACTCCTAGGTGCAACCCTCAGGCCACCCAGTGGAGAGCAGTACCAGGCTACCGCGGGCTCTGTTTAAGGAGGCAGAAGTGGTTTCAGAGGCAGTGCCTGCAGCCCACCAAAGTCCTTCCTTGTTTGATCCATCCTTTATCTGGGTGGGAAATAGGGAAGGGTATATCGCTTGGGTTTTATTTTAACACCCCCACCCCCACCAAAAATACTTGACTTATTCAAATTTGTATTCTTTCCTCCACTATAAGAACCAATTATGTAGCTATAATCCCTAAAACTATCTACACGTGACGCCCCACACAGCAAGGAGCCTGTGTCCCCATCCCCAACTTCCCTAGGGACTACAAACTTAGTTTCTGTGTTTTCAGGAAATGGGGCTTTGACTTGTTCTGTTTCCTGTCTGTAGCCATTCACCTGGATTGTACCTGGAGTGTTGATGGGCGGAGAGAAGAGAAAATCAGAAAAGGCCAGGTAGGGGAGGCTTGCCTGTTGTTCATCTGTGTGTCCTGTCTCTCTTCAGCAAGACCTGGCCATTCTACCTGAGGAGAGCCTGTCCTCCAACTGCTGCCTGGTCCCAGTGCTGGGACAGACTGAGCCCATGGGTGGGGCTCTGTTGTTTGGTTTACAGAATCGAGATGATAAGCTCATATAAGCTTAGCAACAGCCTGCTTTTCACCTGCACACATCAGTTCCTAATCCTGTGTGGGAACTCGTAGTGGGTTTCCATAGAAAATGGTTAACAGGTAAATCCCAAATTGCACTGTATTTTTAAAACTTTTAGTAGTATACCCACTCTGCAGGTAGCCTGTAACTGAAGAGTAAATATGAAACTTAATACCTGAAGTAGTGGTTAGAATTAGATGCAGTTGAAAACGGTTAACAATAAAAATAGTGGTAGCATAAACGTGTACAAGTTTTATTCCTTTTTCACATTTAGCGAGTCCAGTGGAGCCAGGCCAGGGCTGGCGTGGTGCTCCAGTATCAGAACCCAGGTGCCTTCCATCTTTTTGTGTGTCAGTAGAAAGCTTTCATTTTCAAGGTTACCTCTTAGTCTAGGACAGTTGCTGCAACTCCAGCCACTATATCTAGTTCCTTGTCATCAGTAACAAAAGATCATAACTCCTCTCTCCAAAGGTGCTTATTTGACTTGCATACTTTCTTTATCCTTTTATTCTATTGCTAGAACATGGGCATAATACCATACTTTACTGAAAGGAAAGCTAAAAAATATACTTAGCTAAAAATTGTGTTACGTCTTTGGAATGGTGGGATAATGGTTGTTAGGGAATGAGAAATGAGATTTATTCTGCATAGTCTATGGGATGAAGTTTTGGCCCTTTTAGTGGAAATTACCTCAAGGGTAAAACATTCTAGCAGTTAATGCTCATTGGCACGAGCAGGGCAGCTCTCCCAGCTAAGAGGTTCCTATCACTGACGCCTTCAAGAGCAACTTGGCTGCCGCCCACGGAATATGCTAGCAAACATCCCCGAGCCAGATACCAGGCACCGCATCATGTTGTTAACGACTCTTCAAAGTGAAGCTTTAGTGACTTGACTATGATTCTGATCTTAATAGGCATGTTCTGTCTCTCTACCGGCTCGTCACTGTGTTTTGCCATGACTTCAGGCTGTGGCACATCGGTACTGTACGTGAAGTCAGTCTGCCTCCTTTGTCTTTCCTGTGTCTTCTGTTGTTACAGCCCTGTTTATTTTTTTTTTTTATGATATATAATTTTAAACAGGCTCCGCAAAGGAATAAATATCCTTATCTCAACCCCTGGGCGTCTGGTGGATCACATAAAATCCACAAAGAACATTCATTTTAGACGAATGCAGTGGCTGATTCTGGATGAAGCAGATAGGTGAGTCTCATCGGCAGCATGGAGGTGGGAGCTGCTTCTGCTTCCGCGAGGCAGCCTCTGGCCCTGGTGTCGCAGTGCTCCTCACGTAGGTTGAATTCCTCCCTTGTGATCACAGAATCCTGGACTTGGGTTTTGAAAAGGATGTCACAGTGATACTCAATGCTGTGAATGCTCAGTGCCAGAAGCGACAGAATGTCCTGCTGTCCGCCACGCTCTCAGAAGGTGCGTTGAAGAGGAGCCTGGACCTGGGGAGGCCAGGAGGACTTGTCTGCTGGCACTGATGCCCAGCCTGGAGGGGGGAGGAGTGTCCTTTAAGACCACTTTTCAGGCCGTTCTTCAGGTATACAGGGCCTGGAGCAAGGGTGGGAACCACCAGGCCCAGGGTCATCGTAGGTTGGGGAGAGAAGGCTGCCTGCCACTGGCCCGCGGTCTCCTAGGGTTTCACTGAAGTTGCTATCAGAGGGGTGGGGCCCCTGCGCTAAAAATGGTGCTCCTCTCTCTCTGTGGTGCTGGAACCCAGGCTGACACATGCCGCATGGGTTCTCTGCCCCTGAGCAGCACCCCAGCCCTCCAGGTGTGGCTTTGAGTGTGATCATCCTACTTCTTTCTCCCAGCTGAAAATGTGTATTCCTTAATTCCTTTCTCTCTCCTACCATTGTGGGACAGGAACTCTTAGCTCTTCTACAGATGGAAGAACTAAGGCTTGGAAACATGGTACCACTTCAGCAGACTCGGCTACATAGTGAGGCCTCAGCACTGCCCCCAGGATGTTCCGAGGAATGTCAGCCCACAAAAAAAGCATTCTGTGGGCCAATGAGCTTAGGAAAGGATCGCCAGCCTTCCCTCCTGGGAGATTCAGGGTGTTAGCACGCTCAAGTCCTAAGAAGGCCTGTGGCAAAGAAGCCCGTGGTGCTGTTTGGACCTAAGGTTTTTAAAGTTTACTTGTCCAGGGAACCCTTGGGTGGGTGTGGCGGTGGATGCAGACATCTGTCAACACCTTCTGGATGATCTGCTGGGGAGAGTTAAGAACTCATCAACAGGTGTGGTTGTTGGGCTGTGGACTGCCCCACCAATGGCATTAGGACACAGCAGTGCTGGCACTTCAACCTATTTATTTTTCTTGTGATTCTGGGGATTGAATCCACTGAGCCACGTCTCCAACCCCCTTTTTTATTTTTTTAATTTATTTTCATTAGTTATCTCCAGCCCTTTTTATTTTTTATTTTTGAGACAGGGTTGCACTTAGTTACTTAGGGCCTCACTGAGTTGCTGAGGCTTGTCTTGAACTTGTGATCCTCCTGCCACAGCCTCCTGAGTTGCTGGGATTCAGTGGATGTTTTGGGGTATGAATGTGTGACCAGTTTCCGTTGTCCTTTTCACTTTTTGTCCAAGGTGTAACACGGCTAGCTGATATCAGTTTGCACAGTCCAGTCAATATTTCTGTTCTGGACAAAAGCCATGACCAGTCTGACCCAAGGGGCCAAGTGGCCCAGGAAGTCACTCCACAAGCTGCTGACAAGCTGGGCAGCTTTGCAATACCAGAGAGTCTTGACCAGCATGTGGTACTGGTTCCCAGCAAACTACGGCTCGTCTGCCTCGCAGCCTTCCTCCTGCAGAAGGGCAAGGTAGGCCTGGCCAGATCTGGCCCCGTGGGGAAGGAGCGCCCGTGTGGGGAAGGAGCGCTGGTGTGGTTTGCGTCAGGCATTGATAGCGAGTTGGGACGCGTGTGCATGCACACACAGAACGCAGGCCTTAACACGTCTCCTTTCAGCCAGAGGTCCCAGGATCGTGGTGAAGGGCCCGAGGTAGGACAGCTGTGTTCGGGTGGAGGTCCGCTGAGTCCTTCCTGGGACTGGCAGCGGGAGTGCCCTGGCCTGAGGGTGCTGGTGCTGTTCACCACCAACTTCATGTGCCGGCCTCCCTGGGCTGTGAGAAAGTGGTGGCAGGACTCAGGAGGAAGCTTCAAAAGGGCTGTGGCGGGTTGCGTTGCATGGCCCACCAAATGGAAGACCGGAGCTGAGGGCCGGCTGTGCCCCCAGCGTGCACTTCCTTTCTGGTTGAGGTGAAGCTGTGCTGTTCCCTTCGAAGAGTGGAGTGGCAGTTCTCTCTCTAGTGATTGAAAGCTGTGTCGCCAGATTGGACCGGCGTGTGCGTGTGCTTTAGAGGAGAGCTTGTTTGTCCCCTGAACGCCTTAAACCTGTGCTTCTCCCCCTGGTGCTGGTGCAGCTGGAGCAGGACCAGAAGGTGATCGTCTTCTTCTCGAGCTGCGAGCTGGTGGAGTTCCACTACCACCTCTTCCAGCAGACCCTGCGGAGCCACCTGCAGACCCGGGCCCCTGGGCAGTTGGCCTCTGCCTCCCCGCAGCTGGCCTTCCTGCGGCTGCACGGTGACATGGCGCAGGAGGTGAGCGTGCCCTGCCACAGCAGACGGGTGGGCATGGGCGAGGGTCCCAGAGCCCGTCCTTCCACCTGAGAGAGCTCCCGGCCCAGCTTGGCCCACAAATACCTCAGCCAGCTGTTACGGCAACAGAGTGCCACTAAGTAGCTGGCACCAGGGAAGGGTTTTGCCTTTTTAGTACCCAGTGTGTAATTAGGGCTTGATGTCTTCAAATTAAGAGCATTAATGGAGCTAAACTGCGGATCCCATATGGCACTGCTGAGCACGGCTGCTGCCATTGTCAACAAGACGCAGCGCCGCACGCTGGACGCTGGGCTGGGAGGGTCCAGCACACCACAGGGCTCCGCCGGTCTCAGAAAGCAGGATTCACGCTCAAGAAGAAGAGTGCCCCATCTTCCACGTCTCAGGTGTTTAGTCCTACGCGTCTCGTTCTGGCCCTCCCTGGCGCACCTGGGGGTCAGGGCAGAGGAGGGGAGCGTGCTGGCGGGAGCTGGGGAGGGAGCAGGGGCAGGCCTGTCCTTGGTGGGAGCAAGCTTGCCAGGAGCATCTGGAATCAGGGCGGAGGGAAGCCTGAGCCGAACCAGAGTGCTGGGGTCGACCTGCAGGTGGGGCGGCCCAGTGGGGAGCACTCCTGGGTGACGCCCCAGCACCACTGAACCAGAGTGGCTCTCCGCACTGCAGGAGACGCAGACGGTCTGACATGGTCTTAAACAAGGCTGTCCTCTTTGTTTTCATAGCTCAGGAAATGGAGGCTCAGAACAGTTGCCTTATTCAAGGTCACCTGTGGGCTCAGCTTATTGCTACCAGATTATATAGAGGTCCCTGAATTTCCAGGCTTTGTGAGTTTTATAAACTGTTGATTTTTATCTTCTGCGCTCTGAGTGGAGATTGCTGGTTTCATTAGTCTTCGGGTCTGTTTTCACAGAGAGGTTCTGCAGGCCGGGTCTGAGCTGATGAGGAGCTGTGGATGCGCCCGGCGGCCTCTGGTTAGGTGCAGGCTGCATGGCCTGCGCTGTAACAGGCGGCGTGTGCCCTCTGGGGGCGAGTGCTGTGTTCTGGTCCTGCCTCATTTCCTGGTTGTGGGACCTTGACTCACTGTCTCCCTGCAGCACTGAGGCGGAGGCAGCCTGGTGCAGGGCCGGCTGGTGCACACAGGCCCTCGCAGGGCCAGGGCCATCCTCTTGTTCTTTTTCAGGAGGAGTTCAGCTATTTACGCAGCTTAGTAACTTAACGTTTAACTTAGGTTGCTTTGTTATGGACTTAGCTTTCACCGCCTCCCGTGAGCCACGCAGAGGGCAAGAGGTAGTGACCCTGCCTCTCTTTTTGTAAGCATCAGGGTTGATGTCTTGATCCAGACTGAGCTGAAATGGTCCCAGTTCCATCTTTCTGGCCCCTACCCACGACCCCTGAGCAGCCTCCCTGGATGGATGGCCTGTGAGCACCAGAGGCGGTTTCTGTTGGAAGGAGAGGCTGCGAGGTGGCGTGACAACACCATCCTGGTGACTTTGTCCCTTCCCCAGTCTGTTCAGTCTTTAAGATGTTTCTCTGGCTCTCAGGAACATCGCTGAGTTTGATTCTATAATGTAACTGGTAAAAATCATGTCGATCTTTTTAATAGAAACCATAGCACAGTAAAGTGGACAGTGGCCTGTCCCTGTGAGGACCTGAGCACCAGCCCTCCTACACAGCCTCTGGTTCATACTTGGCCCCGTGTTCCCCTCTGGCAGGTTTCACAACCTCCCCTGCCTCACTTGTCCATCTGCAGATGGAGTGAGGCTCGGACTTCACAGGGTTGTTATCAGCATTGAAGGACATGCCCCGGGCATGGGCTTCCTGAGGTGTGCTGTCACCAAAGCCCACTCCGGTGCCACTGCCTCAGGTCCTGGAGTACGGCTCGCCGTCTGCCTCTTTCCTGCTGAACTCTCCGCCTAAAAATAGAACAGTAGGAAATTGGGAAGTTCACAGAAGTCTGAGCTTACCTTGGTGGAACAGGTCTTGGTGTTGATGAGGCCCTTCTCCCTTTGTCTCTGCAGGAGAGAACAGCAGTGTTCCAGGAATTCTCGCGTTCCAGAACGGGCATCCTCCTCTGCACGGTACGTGTCGCTCTGGGCTCGTGTGAGGGTGATCTGTGCTGGGGCTGTGGTATTCAGCCTCGTGACAGTCAGCATAGGCCAGCTTCTTGGGGCTGCGGCATGGCTAATCTCCTACACCTCTGGTTGCTGCCGTGCAGGAGACTTGGCGACTTGCTCAGTGATGGTGGCAGCTGTTAGTCTGAGAACGTGTGAATTGTGGTGATTTCTGTCCACCACAAACTTGTAAATTACAGCTATCGGGAGTCATTAGAGCTGAGAAAGTCTGCCCACAGCAGAAATGACTGTGCTTGCCTCTGCTCGCCTCTGAAAGGAAGTAGGTGCTCTGGGACAGCTTTCATTGGCAGTTGGCTAGAACTGGTGTTTGCCGGTGGTCTGTAGGACCCGCTTACTGGGCCTCAGTCACGTGCTGTGGGCCCTGCATGGCATGGGCCTTTTTGATCACTTGTGCTCTCTCAAGATTGAGAACCACACCTCGAGTGATCCCCCCTCTGTGGGGACTCACTCCCCAAGACGAGATACCCTCTCCACTCATGCCTCTGGATGACATGTAACTGGACCCCACGTGGCTGTGCGGAAGTCCCGAGTGCGTGGTGAGACTGCGGTGCGTGGTGTGCCCGCGAGCACATGATGCATGCAGCAGGCTCGGAGCTGGGCCCCTTGCTTCCTATACTTCTTTTTAGGAGCTCCTACTGCTTGTCCAGTTTTAAAGGTAGTAGAGGTCATTTTCTCCTTAAAGCCTGGGGCGAGTGCAGCTTTGTTTCCTCGGGTGTGAATTTGTTCTGCTGTTTAGAAGGAGCCCTTCCTGGAAGCTGGCTTGGTGCGTGCTGTTCTCACGTGCGTGGCAGAGGCTTGCTGTGTGCCACATTCAGAGCCGAGAAGCTCCTCACATATGCTTAGGAGGATGGCTGGAACTGCCCTAGTGGCCCTTCCTTCAGCATTAGGCTGGGGTGTGGCTCAGTGGTACGAGGTTCCTTCCTAGCACGGTAATAAATAACCAGCAGGCCTCCTGAAACGTCAGAAGTCCAGAGCAATGATCTGTTGAGGACACCATCAGCATCCACGTCACGCAGCAGCGGTGTGTCCCAGGGCCTGCCCCCAGTTATCACACCCCCCCACCCCTTGTGCTCCACCCCACCTCTTTAAGTCCCCTGAAGGTTCCTCAGACCTTGGGTGCTCTTGGACTGAGCCTGTTTTGCCTCCTCAGGAAGAGGGTCCTGGGTGCCCTGCTGCCCCAGGGCCTCCCACACCGGCTGCACTTGTCTGGCACACGTGGCCAGGTGTTGCCAGGTCACGGGCTCCATAGAGACGTGCTCTGCGTCCTCATTCCATCCTGGAGTCGCACACAGAGCAGACACATGCTGTGGTTGGCCGGGTGGGTGGGTGGGGCCGGGAGCGGGTGTCAGGGACCACTAGCGCCTGCTGCCGTCTACACAGGCACGCTTGGCCACAGCAGGCTCACTGTTAAGATAGTTTCTCTGGAACAGAAAGCAGTAGGAACCTTGGTGTGGAAATTTGGGTGGAGCCACCAACAATTTTCTCCTGGACCATCAAGTTCCTGAATTGTCCCTGGGAAATTGGTGACTCTCCCAGTAGGCACAGTGCCTTGCTTTACGTATGCGGGCAAGCATAGTTCTCAAGGGAAGCTTGGGTATCCGAAACTGTTTTGTTCTGTTGTTTTTTTAGTTGTTGGATCGTTATCTAATTAATTTACTTATATGTGGTGCTGAGAATCAAACACAGTGCCTCACACATGCCAGGCAAGTGGTCTACCACTGAGCCGTAGCCCCAGCCCTGAAGCTGTTTTTTGCTTTTTGTTTTTTTAGTAGCTCTATGAGGAAGAGAAGATCTTTCTTTCTGAAATATAATTTCTCACTAGGTCAAATGATCACTTTCCTTGTTCTTTCTGGCTGAGATCTGCAGTCGAGCGATATCAGCCAGACAAAGACTGCCCTTGTCTTGGCAGAGCACGGGCCCCAACCCCCTGCAGGCCTGGTGAGGAGTGCATAGCGGACTCCCTGCCCACAGCCTGATTTCCTAAAGCCTGCGGTTGAGGTCCCCGGTGCCTGTGTCACTTCCGGTGCACACACCTTCCGCCACAGCCTGCGCTGCCCCGGGCCCTGCAGAGGTTACTGGGGAGTGCTGAGGGGGACTCCTTGTGCATTCCCAAGCTGGGCGAACCCGGGTTCCGGTGGTGCTGTGCTCTTTGCTCACTCTGTGTTCTTGCTTCTCCTGCTGTATTTGTTGGCTTTCCTTTGACACTTCTGGTGTCGGAGAGCCACAGGACGTGTGAGACACATGCCGTGGTGGATCAACTTGGGCTGGGGAGATGCTGTCACTCTGCACCCCTGTCAGCAGCCTGTTGCTTGCCAGGCTATCTGAGGGCTCCCCAGGAACCTCCTTGGTGCTAATGAGGAACGAGGCCGCGTCAGGACGAGGCAGATGGAGAACTGGCTTTGTCTGATAAAGGGGACTCATGTTGTTAATTGTTGCATCGGGATTTTCTCTCCTTCATACTGTACCTTTGGTCATTTTAATTTATCATCCCAAAACCCTTTTAACAAAGCCAGAGAAGACAGAATGTCTGCGTGTGTGGAAGTTGAGAGAGAACCACACAAACGCGCCTTCCTTTGTTCTCTTTTCCTCTCTTTCAGGAGCAGTTAAGGTCAGTGTGTTGTTGGTGTTAATGAGGAGCATCTTAAAGCAAGGGCCTCTAGCTCCACGCAGCTCTCCTGGGACCGTCCAGGGCTTCGTAGCCTGGCCGTGGGATGTGCTGAACTGTGGCGAGGTGGAGCTCAGGCAGTGCTGAAGGGTGGTCAGGGAAGGAGATCACTTTACTTTGCCAAGAGAAGAAGCGGTCACACATAGGCGGTGTGATTTTGTGTCCTGGAAATTAGATCTAAAAAAAAAGGTTAAGAATAGAGTTAAGGATGAGTGGGAAGGAGTCGTTGGAAAGTTCAAGGCCTGCTTCCCAAGTGGAACTGAGAGCGAAGAACTCAGGTGTAAGACATTGAACTGTCTGCAAAATAGTAGTTTCCTGCTGTATAGGAAAGCGCCCAGCCCAAGCTCAGGGAAGGAGCCCAGTCTGTAGGGCTTTTATGCTGAGGGGTTGGCAGAGGGAAGAGTACAAGAGAGTGGGGCTTGACTTCTGAGTCCCCTCTGGGTTTGGCTGACACCGGGCCTTCTCTTGGCACATTGGCTCTCCTTGGTTGCCCCTGGAGAAGTGGAGCCCAGAGACCTCCTCCCCAGGAGGGAGAGCCCTGGAGTTGGGCAGCTCTTGGTTGTCCGGCACCTGCACAGATTTGCTCCAGCCCCTCCACCACCTTGGCATTTTTCCGCTTGGAACACTTAGGCCTGTGCCGCTCCTAATTTCCTCTCCTCCTGGGGAAGTTCCGCCATGCCAGGCATCCGAGAGACAAAGGAGCCGAGTCTGCAGGCCTTCGGGGAGTGTCGGTGCAACATCCCTCGCACCTTGGACTTCTCATTCTTCCCAGGGCGTGCTCTTTGGGTACAGTGGGTCTTTGCATTCTGTTTCGCTGGTGTTCATAGAAGGATCATCTGGAGATTGGTCGCTGTTTACTCAGTCACACTAACTCATGTTGCCAGTTTTTTGGCGGCTC
Source organism: Sciurus vulgaris (assembly GCF_902686455.1). NCBI lineage: Eukaryota > Metazoa > Chordata > Mammalia > Rodentia > Sciuridae > Sciurus > Sciurus vulgaris. The sequence goes on along the minus strand of NC_136476.1, from coordinate 86,942,190 downwards.
CAGCCAAGCTCTCTCGCCTCTGACAGCTTCTGTACTCTCCCCTTCCTCCTCTGATTACGCAGCCCAATCTGTCACCCGGACAGCGGGGGCCTGTACCCTGCTGATGGCTTTCCACACACGGCAGTAATGACTTTTGGCAGGCCGGGAAGGCGTCAGAGGCGCGTTTGCTGCGTCCCTTCTCAGAGAGGCAGCAGGCCCCCTCTCCCTGTTAGTAAAAGTGCTTTGCGAGGTTCTTGGGTAAATAAATGAGTCATTTTAATCCAACTGACAGCCTGGCACCTGAGCAGGCTGCCTTCCATCTGTACTCCTGGGTCTCATGGAGGCAGCCAGTTGTCAAGCCCAGGGCCCTCAAGGCCTCGCCGGTGAGTGTCTTTCAGAACTGACTTTAGCGATTCTTTTGCCCTAATTAGGTTAGAGGGATGAAACTGGGCTGTGGCTGGATGGACTTCTGAACCGCAGCCTTGCGAGTCTCCGCAGGTCACAGCTCCTGTTGATCTGGTGCACCTGACTGCAGCATCCAGGAGGTCCCCTGCCCAGGGGGTCGCGTGGGTCGTGGTGGGGAGAAGATGCAGAGCGGCTTGTGTTGCCCACCACCTGGTTGCCCCATCCTCCTTCCCACGGAGCCACACAGGTGCGCAGGGCCGAGGACTCTTATAGCACGCCCTGCCTCCTGCTCTCCACAGTAGCTCACGGACAGAGAGGCTGTGCTGTGGCCTTGGCGTGGCTGACCCCTGAGGCTCAGCACTGACTCCATGCTGCCGACCAGCGGCCTGCCTTCTCGGCTCCTCCCTCACCACTCTGGCAGCTAGGCTGAGCGTGGAAGGAAGCACCTGCAGCAGTGTCGGCTCAGAGCTGGGCGAGAGCACAGGCAGTGGGTAGTGCTGTTGGCCAGGGGCCTTTGCCACAGCTGCCATTAGCAGGACCCAGGGAGATTGTGTCAGCCAGTGTCCAGAGCAGTGTTCTCCATCACTCACCCTGTCAGAGGTCAGTCCTTTCTTAACAAAAGCCTGCTGGACGTGAGAGTCCATCAGCTTTCCTGAAGACAGTGACCGTTGGTGTAGGAAGGCCGATCCTGCTCCTTCAGGTAGGGGACACTCCAAACACCTACTCAGAGCACATGGGCGCTGTCTGAAGACACTGTGGGTGGTTGGCACGCCTGTGAGGTGAGTGAAGCAGGTGGTCCCCGAGGTCCCTCTGGGTGAGTGGTGCTGGAGCAGCACCTCATCCAGTCCCCTTCACTCTGGGCACGCAGCAGCCTGGCATAAGGTCTCAGGAACTTGGCATAGGGTTATTATTCGGAAAAGCAATGTGTATCTATCCTGGTGACACTTAAAAGTGTGGGGAGCCTGTTCCTTCCTGAAGAGTTCCCAGCCGTGCAGTGGAGGGGAGGGATGATAGAAAACCATCCTTTGCGCCATCAAGGCAACTATTGGTGCAGAGGAGGGGTGTCAGTGGAAGCGCCGAGGTGTCTTAGGAGGCCATGTTCCCGCATCTCGATGTTCCACCTCCTGTTACCTAGTCATTGCAGAGAGGAAAGTTCCCCTTACAGTGTCAGAGCTGGGGCACTGCTCACTGCAGGTCCTTGCCCACCCAGGCCAGGCCACCCTGGTGCCTCCCGCCAGGGGCCCTGCACACACCTTCTTAGGTCGTATCCTGCCAGAGGGAACCTGACCCCCTCAGTGTGGCGTGTGGGTGTTCCTTGAGATACTCACACTCTTGAGAAGCGAAACCGTTAAGTCTTAATGAGTCAGTGAAAGGCAGACGTGCTGTTGCAGTTGAGGAGTCTGGGGGACATGCGGCAGGTGAATGAGCTGTATGGGTGTCTGAGATGTGGGGATTGGACCAGGGGCAACTAACCACGGAGCCACATCCCCGGCCCTTTGTATTTTGACACAGGGTCTCGCCAAGTTGCCCAGGCTGACCTTGAATTCGCAATCCTCCTGCTTCAGCCTCCCCCGTCACTGGGTTACAGGCATGTGCTGCCACACCTGGCTGCGTGACGTTATTATACACTCCTGGATTGGAAAAGACAGTGTTAGAAATCTGAATATGGACTGTTCATGAGAAGACGATTTTGTCAGTATTGCATTTCCTGAATGTGATGATGTAGTGGGTTACGTGTCTTTGACTTAGGAGATGCTTAGTAAGTCTCCAGGACTGAGAGGCGGTGGAAGCGTGCGTGGGGAGGAAGAGGTGTGATTAGCAGCAGCTCATGGCTCCGGGCACACCTCTGACTCTCACCGGGCCAGTCTTTCAGTTCATGGGGGCTCTAATTTTCTAAATCATAATTTTGGGAGAAATGATAGCGAAACAACCTGGGAAACACAAAGAGGCAAAATCACCTTGTCGCCCTGGATCCTTCTGTCCAGAGATGACCACAGCTGGTGGCTGTGCGCACCACACCCACCCATGCCCACTCAAGCCATCTGTCTGTCTGTCTCTCTGGTGGTTTTGTTTTTGTTACTGCCCCCTCCCCCATAGTGGTTGAAGACGTCAGGTGGTTGGTTCCTAGAGTCCTCTGCGGTTGGATTTGGCCAAGTGCGCCCCAGGGGTGGTTCAGCATCTTCCTTTTCCTCCCTGTTCTGAAAGCAGTTGGATCTAGCCTCTATGAGGTTCAGGTTCCAGTTCTGCTGTTGGTTCTTTTGAAGAGAAAGCAATGCAGGCAACACATTTCCTGCTGCACGTAGCTGCTCCGCTCCTGTTGCTTCTTAATTAAGTCAGACATTTACTAGGTCTGAGGTTCACTGAGGAACCAGTTTGGCTTCCACCCGTGCCGCCGCCTCCCCGTCTTTTTCCTTCCCTGTGGCTATTTCTGTAAGCCTTGGGGTTTTTCCCTGCACGATTTCTTTTTGAAATATAAGCCAGTGGGTTTGTACCCCCAGTTTCTAACATGGAAGCATGCTCCGCACACTCAGAACACGTCCTCGAGATTGTCCACAGAAGTGCCCGAAGTCGCTGTCTTTCTAGCTGTCTGGCAGTCTGTTGCATGGAGTGTGGCTGTCTTTCACTCAGCCTGTCTCCTCACACACACAGCTGCAGGAAGAGCCTCGTGTGTGTGTCATTGTGTATTTTTGCCATTATACCCTTTTGGAGTTGAGATTGTTCTGGATTGAAGGGAGAGTGTAAGCAGGTGTCTGTGTGATTTTGCTAGGAATTACCAGATTCCCCACCACGGGGCTTCGTCCCACTGTCTGCATGAGGGCCACATGGGAATGCGGCATGATCTAATGTGGCCTTGGGAGAGTCATCCCCACCCCTTCTTAGCCTGGACACGTTACTTCACCTTTCTAACTTTGGTTTCCTCATCTGCTAAATGGGGATGGAATTGTTTTAAAGAGCTGTTCTGAGGGTTCGTCAAAATAATGTAGGTGAAGTGCTTAACCCAGTGCCTGGTGTGTAGTAAGTGCTCATTAAATGTTGAATAAAGATATTCCTATTTGATTGACGATGATGCTGAGTGAAGATCATTGATGAAGACTGGGAGGGTCCCTTTCCTAGGCCCTCACCCGCAAGAGACTTTTAGAAATAGGGAATTTTTGCTCTTTGGGCAGTGACCAGTTGAAGAGAGAAAATAAAATCTCAGTTGCTTTTGGTGTCTCGGCTGTCTGGTTCAGCCTCTGCAGTGACTAGCATGTGTGGTCTGCCTTCTGACCTAGCGCTCAGAAGGGTCAGCAGCGCACTCCACTTTGGGCCTGACGCACAGTCCTGGGGACGCTTGGCGCTTGCCCCTCCCAGCAAGCCCCTTGAGTAGGGTGTTTCAGAAGCTTGCCGCGCAGCCTTACCGCTAGTGTTGCTGGGAGGGAGGCCGGGGTGGCAGCCCATGGACGCTGCTTCCCAGCGGCTCTTCAGAGGGAACGTGAGCTTGGCTTGGGGGTCATCCCTCCATGATGCGTTGGCAGTTGTGGCTCAAGTCCTGGGCTAGTTGGCAGGGGCAGCCTTACAGCAGTGACCTGAGTTATTAAAGCACTCTGCCAAACTTGCCACAAAGAATTTTTAGCCACAGAGAGACTTGAGTGGGTCCCCGACCACTCAAAGCTGTGTGTCGAGTTGTGTGTGTGCGGGTTGTGGGGTGAGTGAGTGTATAGGGTCGTATGAGGGAATTGGATATATCCGTGACCCCCAGAAAGTCAAGAGGCTCCTCCTAAATCTGGCTTTTTTTTTCTTGAAGGATGTCGCAGCTCGTGGCTTAGATCTCCCACAAGTCACGTGGATTGTTCAGGTAAGTTTTTAGTTGTTCAGGTGTGAACTTGAGGCTGGAATGTGTGATCATGAGCAGATGCATTTGCCTTAAGTAGAATAATTATTATCACCCTCTTGGGCGTCGCCCTGGTAACCAGGCAGCAGCCAGCCTTATCTGCAGCGTCTCCTGGTGTCGTTCCTTAACCCAGCCCACCGCCCTGCTGTGGCAGAGCAGCTCTGCTGCTTCCAGACTGATTCATGTCACAAACTAAAGCTTCAACAGTCTGAAGATCACCCGAGTGACCTGTGCCCCTGGGAGGCCTCCTTGTGTCCAGAAGGAGATGGCTTAGCTGTCCTGAGAGCCCTTCCCGTGTGCATTGACTGCAGGGAACAGTTAAGTCCCCAGTAGCATCTTACACATACCCCTAGCCATGGACGCTCTGCCAGAGGGTACAGTTGTCAGCTCTAGTCTGGTGGGTTTGCTTCCTCTTTTTCTTTTGTTAGCCTGCAAAATGGTGTTTTCAAGCCCTTCTGTGTGGGGCCAGAGGACACTGCCTATTTATGTGAGTTATGGCTTATTCACATTTTAGTGGAACTGCATGCCTGTGTCTGGCTGGGGATCTGATCTGTTTGTCACAGATAATCACTTTGGGAGTAGAGGCATTGTGTCTTCTTTCCTGCTGGCCACAGAGTGAATGGAAGATGAGAAGGAGAGGATAATTTTAATGTGCTGGAGGCCAGACACAAAATTGATCACGGAGGGTCTTGTATTGTGGATATTGATTGGGTTAAGGTGCCTGGCCTCCTGTAGAGCGTGCTCACGTTGGCTCTCTGATCTGTGGTCATGTAGCAGCAGAGAAAAAAGTGAAGAATGAGTCTGTGGTCATTTACCTTTAATGATGACCGTTACTGCCCTCAGTGACAAAGATGCTGTGCCCTGTTGCTGCCGAGTCAGTGGGACCCTTTTTCCTGAGTCAGGAACTCTCCCAGGAGCAGGAGCCCGGCTCCGCCCCCCACCCCGTGGAACTGCAGCAGGGTGGTGGGCTCACTGGGGCCAGCAGCAGAGGTGGACTCTGCCAGCACCACGGCCAGCCCCTTCCTCTCCAGGCCACCCGGGGTCCTCTGCTGCTGTCTCCTGAGGAAGGAGGCCAAGGTCATGTGGCCATCCTGGAGAAGCCTGCCCCGCCTGCCTGCACCCTCACCTTGCACAGTCCCTCCGTGAAAAGGTGCACACAGGAAAACAAAGAGACCTGTGGAGAAGTAGAACTAAAAAGGAGATACTGGGATGGGACGCCGTCTCATTTGTCTGGGACTTGGCCACCGTTCGCTTGGCGTGTCGGAGCCTGTTACTTCAGTGAGGCCAGGAGTGTCAGGGTGGAGTGACTTCACCTGGTTGTTAGGGTGACCATAGTGCCAGGATCTGATTCTTGGGGTACCTGGAGACAGGTGCGGGGTATTGCACTTCCAGTTAATGGCAGCACGCTGACCTGGGAACGTCTTCGTTTTTGTTGCCCTGTGTAGTACAGCGCCCCGTCTTCACCTGCAGAATACATCCACCGGATTGGAAGAACCGCCCGGATTGGCTGCCGAGGGAGCAGCCTGCTCATCTTGGCTCCTTCGGAGGCAGAATATGTCAACTCGTTGGCTGCTCACAAAATCAAGTGAGTCAGAAGCCTGCTCCGGTTTCGGCTGATCTCACCTAATTAACTTCCTGTCGCCTTTTACAGTGCATGGGCCTTGTAAGCTGCCGAAGAGCCATTAACCCTTGTGATCCCTAAATGAGTCCCAGAATAGCCAGTGGCAAGAACTAAAGCCCTTAATGCCATCAGCACCTGACAGTTTCCATTGTGTTGCCAGCGGAGTCAAGGATCTGTTGCACTTGGCTTCTCCTGAAGACCATCCTGTGTTGGTTTCTCTGACTCGGAGTGAGCGTGCGCAGCCTTCCGAGCCAGCTTCTCCAGACCCTTTCTGTTCCCAGTCTTCATTTCTTGTAGTTAATGTTTGTAACTTCAAAGTTGATTTGTCTTTTAAGACAGTAATGCTTCTTATCTGCATATGGATAGTTCCCTTCCCCCAGGAAAGTAACCCTGGGGGAATCTGGAGGCAGTTGAAGGGCCCTGACTGCAGGCTGCAGCCGGGATTCCCAGCCACCACCATGGTGCAGCATAGTGGGGCAGCAGACCTCAGGCCTAGGGGGCCAGCCCTGGGCGGCAGACTGGGAGTAGCAGGGCAGCCCGTGGATTGGCCGTGTCTTCTGTCACGCCTGCGGCACCTGCAGCAGCAGGTTCCAGTGATGGGCTCCTAAAGGTGTGCATTTTCAACGCAGACGTGCCCCAACACAGCGCCGTGATGGATAAAGGTATTTCCGGAAACACAGGAAGAGCCATACGTCTGCCCGAGGTGGCAGGACATGGCACAGGCCGCCCCCAGACGCAGTCGCAGCTCACGGAGCTCCACTGAGAGCAAGGCTGCTCCGGACGCGTGTCTCTCTGCTGCTGGCTGCCAGGGCTGCTTCCTGTTCTTCTGTGCCCCGCCTGAGGTTTTATGTAAAACAGCAAATAGCACTATGTGACTTTTCCCCCTGAAGTACAGAGGTGGAAAAATGGCACTGTAGTTGTTTACTATTGTAAAGTGTTGAAGCAGATGGGGGACCAGGACCAACTGCAGGCCACCCCCTTGCCAGTGCTGGGTATCTGCTCCAGCACTCCCCTCCTGCTGCCAGCCCGCAGAGCCCTCCCTCGCAGGCTAGTGAGACTTTCAAACCCTTTCAAAGCCATTAGTGTGGACTGAGGCTTGTTCTCAAAACCCACCTGCCTCCTTTGGTGACCAGAGCTGGGCAGGAATCTGATCCTGGGGATAATCATAGACTTTGGATTTTTTTCTTCCTAACTTGTTATTATCTTGATACAATCTGTCATTGAAGGAGTGGTTTTGTGTTTTAGGAAGGTGTGCATATTTTTTCTTATTTATGAGAGAAATCATACATAAATCAGTTGGTGGCATCTCCCAGGCAGAGGTGCTTAGGAACTGCTGGCTGGGTTGCGGTGGAAACCCACTGTTGGAGAAGGGTACTCTCTTCTTCTGCTCTAGACCTGTGGTTGCCTTTACCTGTACCCCTTGGTGCCTGGTCTGCTTGTTCCCTGTGCCCATTCACATCAACTCAGTCTCCTTGGGAAGCAGGGTCCAAGTTGCAGACCGCAGGGATGCCCAGTGCCCAAGTGAGCAGCGTGGCTCTTTTGTGGTCCTGATTTTTTTTTTTTTTAATAAACACATTCAATTCAGTTGCTTGAAGGGCTCAGACATAGAGTAAAACTGGAGCAGGAGAGTAGTGTTCAGCACAGGCAGGAGCTACCGTGGACCAGGTACAGTCAAAGACATGACAGGTACAGGTACCCTTGGTGGCGTGTTGTCTGGAAAGCAGAGTGCCAGCATGATGTGGGACTCTGCACCGGGCTCACTGAGCAGGGCAGGGCGTTGGGAAGGCTGCCTTGGGCTTGCCAGAGGGAGAGCCAAGCTTCCAGGGCTGCCCTGGAATCTCACAAGGAGGCTGGGTTGGCCAGCCAGACCCCTGCTTGAGGGAAGGCCACACACTCTGTGTGTATGGGTAAACTGTTTCTTTGACTTGATACAAGATAAAATAAAACCTCCTGAGAACTAGTTGCAGAGTGCAGTGGGAAGGTGCAGACTGGAACATTCCTGGAGTCCAGAAGGCAGGCTCTAAGCGTTAAAAGGAGGTGGAGGAGGAGAAAGGAGCCAGGCGGCGGGATGCTGGGTGGCTGATGAATTGCAGGGAAGATTCAGGAAGGCAGCAGAGGCTCTCGGCAGCAAGGGCAGCTCAGCAGATTGCCGCCTGCCTTCGTGGAGGGACACTGTGGAGCTCGCAGACTGAGCAAGAGACAGGTGCCCCAGGCCGCTGCCACCCTGCCTGCATGCCCCGGACTGCTTCGGCGTCCTTTCGACTTCTCCCTGTTTGCCAGCTCCCTGACTCTTCCTACTTCTCCTTTAAATGTGTTGATAATGACAGTCATTGTCACTTTATTAAAATGAAAATGCATTGTCAAACTGTATATCTTAGATCAGGCATAAGACAGTCCCTGAATTTATTTATTTTTCCATCTCTTTCCCTGGCGAGGTGGGTGATTCAGGTCTGTTGATAGGACCATAAATAATCACCGTAGATTTGCTTTGTTCCTCAGAAGCAGTGATTTCTTAGAAGTATAGGAAGCGGCCCTTTGAAACTTAAATTACTCTGCTTCCTTCTCGGTTCCTCTGCGCCTAGGGCACGCAGCCGCCTGGCACTGCCGTTGGGGCTCCAGGTGGGTGCGTGAGCCGTGCCCCGGCTGGGATGGCAGTGCTTCTGTGTGGCTGCTGTCATTGCTCGTATCCCTGGCTCTGGGTGGCATCCTTCTTTCTTCCTGTTTCAAGATTTTGCTCCAAGTTGAGTTTCTTTTCCATTTGTATCCCTCCCCACCCCAGAGAGGACGGTGAGGAGGGGAAGCAAGGACAGTGAGCGAGGTTGAGAGAAAGGAGGGGCTGCTGGCACCTCAGGGCTCCCCAGAGGGAGTGGGAGCAGCCTGGGTTGCTGTGCCCGCCTCTGCCCTCTGTCTCGACCTCTCCTCTGTGGGGTGGGGGCTGGGGAGCTGTGGCAGTCTCAGGCAGTGGCATTTTTGTTGTGGCCTTATGGGAGGATCTTTGGGAAGGAGAGGACTGCCTCCTGTTGCAGAGGCTGCCTCCTGCTGAAGTCTGCTGGTACGTTAAAAAAAACGTACAACAGATCATTCGGTTTTTTATCTGTTTTCTCCACAGAACTGCTCCTTCCCATCCCTTTCTCCTGGGAAGTAGCATTTAGAGTTCACGTGGCCCTCTCTGACTGCGGGTCTGTGTGTGCTCCCTGCTTGGGGTGGTGGCCTGCAGTCACAGATGCAGTATGGGCTTTCCAAGTTTCTCTCTGGTTCTGCTCAACTTTTGTTCACAAGGGAAACCTGGTTCTGGTTTTAGCAGTTTGTAGGTCTTTGGCCCTCACCCTAAACTTTTAAGAGACAGAGTAGTGACCACTCTCCATGGTAGGAGCGAGAGCAAAGGTGCTGAGCACAGGGACTGGGCCACTGTCACCCACCGATGAGTGTTCGCCCAGCGTGCAGGTCATGCCTGCCCGCCCGCATGCCTTTCTTCTTCCTTCCACACTTCCCTGGATACGCACTTCATCATCTGCTCGAGTCGGGTAGGACTTCAGCTTGCAAGCCTCCTTGTGTGCTGTTCAAGATTTATTCGGAAATGATGGCACCGTCCCTCTGAAGGAGGTTCTGAATGCGAGCTGTCTTCCGTTCAGAGAGGAGGGCAGTTGCTGGACACTGTAGCTGTCCCTACAGTGTCATAGAGGTCCCTTTGTGCATTAATTGGTGTGACGATGGCCGGTTTTATGCACCTCAGTCTTGGGTTTTTTTGTTTGTTTGTTTTAAGAGTGCAGTGTTTATTTTGATATGCATTTCCTTTTACAGTATTTCTGAGGTTAAGATGGAAGATATTTTGTCCATTCTGATAAGGGACGATTGTTTTAAAGGAAGACGAAGAAACCAGGTGAGTCTTGTTTACTGTGTTTGCTGCTGACAGCTGCGGCTTGCGTCTTGACGGGGGATGGTGAAGGCTGTGTGGGGTGCTAGCTTTCTTCTCTTAAGCAGAACATGCATCTCGAGGATCACGATCATCAGAAGCGGCCAAGCCTCAGCTGTCTTCCTCTCTGAGCTGGATGCATGTGCTGCTCTCGTCCAGTTAATGGGCTTCAGTTTGTTCTGGAAGTCTGCCAGGTGGCAGCAGGTCCCCAGAACCGGTCAGGGACAGCGTCACAGCTCCGCCCCAAGGGTCCCTCTCCCAGGTCACCTGTGAGGGTGATTTAACAGACACGCCTGTCCAGGACAGTGTGGCAAGGGGAAGGCCTCTGCCTGCCTTCAGACGCACTGGCTCTCTGCTGCGACTTGTGGTGCTGCCACACAGATCGCGCTTTCCTGCGGTTCTGGGTGGAGGCTCCGGGTCGTTCCGGGCCCCCGAGCACCCTGCACTGCTGCCTGCAGTCCCCATCCTCCCCAGCCCTTCATTCGGTGCACCTGGGTATAGTGTCACTGGGTGTAGGTTTATCAAATGTGAATTTCTTGACTCTCTCACATTTGGTTTTTTATGCCTGAAGATAGAGTGGACAGTCGGAGTCGTTGGTGTGTCTTTACACGGATCACTCTTCTCCCTAAGACGGGGACTAGATCTGACTGGCCCTGACCTGAGTTCTAAGTTGATCTGATCAGAGGAAAAGGAGATGATCACGAGGTCCACTGCTGGCATGTGTATTTGGGACCTGGGACTCTGCTCAGTTAATGTGCAGATCCCGTTTAATCCCCCAGCTGCCCTATGAGGTCACCTTTTTCCCAGTTGACGGTGAGGCAACTGGGACTTAGGTGAGGAGCTTTCACAGGGCAGAACAGTGCTCACTGGTCCTTGTGGGACCTGAAACCAGGCAGTTGAGCTTCCCAGCTGGCGTGTGTAACTGTGCCACGTGCCTGGCACACTGAACCAGAAGGACAACCTCTGCTTTGCTTTGGAGTATGGGGATCAACCCAGGAGCCGCACGTGTGCCGAGCAAAGGCTGTACCTCTGAGCTCCATCCCAATCCCTGAATGGCCTTTTAGATGAGGCAATCTTAGCCACTTCTGTGGATGTGAAATCTGGTCAGTAATTGGTACCACAACAAAGATTGCAGTGACCAAAAGGAACTGTTAAAGACGCAGTTGATCAACAAGTTGTTTGAGCGATTTTTTCTCATAAAACATCCCAGTTCTGCTAGACCCCAGGCCGAGCGTCAGCAGCTCACTGGAGTGTGGCCGGCACCAGGTAGACGCTAACTTGACTTGCTTTGTTCCTTGCAACTACTGCAGGTTCTCGCATAGGGTTCTTGTCGGCTTCAGTGTCCCCACGATGCTTCACCATGGCTGCAGTTGGCTCTGTGGGATCCGCAGGGAGTATGGGGTGCTGCCGAGCCAGCATGGCACAGTGGTTGGGGCAGGGTCTTATGTCAGACTCCCCTCTGTCGCCAGCTGTGAGGCTCTGGCAAGTCATGGGCCTTGCTAAGCTGTGTGGCATCAGGAGACAGTAGTGCCCTTTTCACAAGGGACGCAGAGGACTGGGTGGGTACAGTGCACAGCCCTGAAAGAGCTGTCCCTCACTGCTGTTGATGTTGAGGCCACCGAGGAGGTAGCAGGCATAGAGTTAAAGCCCAGGCCCAGTGACATGAGTCCCAGGGCCCTTTGTATTTTTTGCCATTTCTTAATAAGTGGAACATTCGCATCTGCCTGCTCTCCAGAAACAAGAGCCAGCAGGGAAACTGCAAAACGAGAGCGGGAAAGTTGGCTCCCACTTGATCACACTCCTCCCGCTGCAGACCGACTTTGGTTTCGGTTTTTATCTGGGAACACAAACTCTGTCCCCAGGGAGGTGAGCATTGTGTCCATCCATAGAGCCCTTCCTGAAGGACACGTCCCCAAGCAGGGAGCGCAGCAGCTGCGTTCCCTCTGCCCTTTCAGCAACGGGCCATGCCATTTTTTTTTAAACATCTGCCCTTCTGTGGCCTCGCAGCATCAATTCTTCTTTAAGCCTTTTCCCTGGCGAGAGGCCAGCCCCAAGGATCCCCTGAGCCTGAAGGAGCTGTTGTAAATCTCAGGGAAGAGCGTCCCGAGTCGCCAGACCTGCGTGTGAACCCCTGCCTCTCAGCTGGTGGCTCTGCGGCCCAGGCACCCTGGGGAGGGAGTGCCCGCACAGAGCCCTGCCGTGAGCCGAGGGCTCATGCAGCCGGGGCGGAGCGCAGGGGTGCTGGCCCGATCTGAAGGTCAGACCTGCCTTAGCACCTCATCCAAGTCCTGCCGTGGGGTGGGAGCGAGCTTAGGTGCCCACTTTAGATGTGGTCTTCGTTTTTAAAAAGAAAAAATACTGAGCAGGGTAGGACTTTCACTGACACTTAGAAAATTAAATCAATCATACTGACTTCCAGATTTCATGCCAATGAAGAACTGGATTATGGGACCACGTTTAACTTGAATTAAAAAAAAGAAAAATTAACTTAGTTACTAATTACACAGATCCAATCCTGGGAAAGTGCTGCATGTGGGCGCTCAGTGTTGGTGGTGGGCAGAGTGAGGCAGAGCTGGACACGGCCACTCAATCTGCTCTGCTTGAGACACCCCTCGTTGCTGGTGCTTTGCTTGTGGCACCAAGTGCCCAGCTTGTGCCAGCAGTCTGGCCCTCTGCAGAGAGCTCGGCCCTGGCTGCAGCACCCTCCTCTGCTCCCAGCTTGACTAGAGTCCATGGTGAATGTCCCTTTGGCACACATGTTTTTGGGCTTCTGTGAACAGAAAGCAAGTGAGTGAGGCATCTGTAAAATGTATATTTCATATTTAGGTGTATGAAATATACATAGCTTCCTCTTGGTGTGTGAGTGTTCACCCACCTACAAAGAGAATAAATTTGATCTTTCAACCTGACTGGGAGGCACTCAGAAGGTTCTGGGGACCGTGGGGTAAAGCTCAGCTTGGCAGGCGAGTGATTAAAACAAAACCGTTCCATTTAGTTAAAGATACCTTGGAAGTGGGCGATGTTGAGGCATGGGCCGCGACACTCGGCTTCCTACCACGGCCACCTCTGAACTGCACCCAAAACTCCAGCCCAGTTACCTCGGGGCATCTGGTGCTTCTCGGTGGGTGTGAAGTTTGCACCACCAGTGTGCACGCCCAGCCTGTTTTTCTCACAAGTTTTTTGCCCTGTGAGATATGCCTACAGACTTACCCTGACAACAGAACTGTCGCTGGCACTGTGAGGTGTTAAAGTCGGATCTGAACCCTCGCTCGTCCTTTCTGCTGCTCTGCTCTTTCCAAGATCAGCAGGGTGTAGAGACAGGCAGATAGTGCGGATGGACAGTTGGAAGTGTGTTTTCCTACACTACCCGTGGTCTGATGGCCGCAGGTTGGCTTCGTTAACCAGCTCCGAGTGCGGGCCAGGGGCGTGTTAGGACGTCCACGTGCCCTCAGCTTTGACCGCCTCTCCTCACAGCCACCTGCCCGTCTGGGGTGGAGGGGCTGTGCAGCTCTGCCCTGTCTTCGATCTCCATGCAGGCTGTCCCCCCGGAAGACAGCTGAAAAGCACTCATTGGTTCTCAGGAGGGCGATCTTAAAGTGTTTCAGCAGGTGGGGGTGGGGAGAGGAAGACGTGCTTTTCCTAAGTACGTTATGTTTTCTGTCATTAACTTTTTCTTATATTTTACTAAGACTGACCTCATCATTTCAAATATGTGAACCTAGTTTGATTGTTTTTTCCCCTACGTGTTTCAGTTGTGTACATACTTACATTATATGTATATATGTGTGTGTGTATATATATATATATGTATATATATATATGGTGGAGGTTTTTTTTTTTTTTTTTGGGTTGGGAAGAAAAGATGCCTCATTTTGAAACCTAAAGGGGGGAATAAGAAAAGCCCTTTGTAATATATTGCCATATTATCACTAAATCCCCTGACAGTTGTGACACAGAAGCAAGTCACCTGTCACTTAAGCTTGAGGTCTCTTTAATTTTCTCCTGGAATTCGCACCAGGCTGTCTTTAATTTGAGGCCTTTATTGGAATTCTGAACCTCCCTGCCTCCCTGGCTCTCAGATCTATTCTGAGAGCTGTTACAGAATGTATACAGTAACCAACAGAAGGGATTGGAGCGGGCTGCAGTCTGTTTACTTAACACTCCAGAGGGATTCTTGTGCTTATTCGGTCCTGGCTGCCCGGCTTTCAATATCGCTTTGACAACCACTCTGCCCTTCTCATTAATTTTAAACAGTTAAAACACAGGAAAAAGAGGAAAAAGTTTTCATTATTAAAGTGCTTTACTTTTTAATAACAGAGGATTCTGTCCGCCAGGGGAAAGGGCATCCTCACTAATTTCACATTCATATTAAAAGAAAAGGACGCAGGCAAGGTGACAGTGGTACTGCTGAGGTGGCTTTAACGAAAAGAGGGCAGCAGGAAGAGTTTGCATTTCACATCCGTTAAGGGGGGGTCCTTGTTAATGACAATAGCAAATGTCCACTTTGGTAACACAGCTCCTAAGTGACTCTTCTCTTGACATGCTAGCAGATAGAACCCTTAGGGGGACCACGTACCGTGAAATCAGCTAGACTGTCATCAGCCAAACGGGTAGCAGGGGCGATCTGACTACACTGCACACATTTCCAGTTGTTAAGTCTCTATTAATACGGAGAAGAGTGTCGAGCCAGAGAGTGAGCCTCCTGCTTCGCCCCGAAAAGTGAAAGGGAGCTGTGGGTGTCCAGGTCGGGTCAGACACAGGCACTCACGCCCGGAGCTCCAGGGGTGAGGGTGGCAGCCTAGGGCACTTGTGCTTTTCCCTGCAGGCTGTGTGGGCTGGGGTGGAAGTAGAGCTGCACGCACGCGGGGGCGCCACTCCCGCGTTTGGCAGCATCTGCCTGTGGCCCTCACTGGCCTGGGGAAGCTGTGCTCTTAGGTCCCAAGCCAGTACGTCCAGTAGCAAGCATCGTGTGTGTGTCAGATGAGGAGACAGAATTCACTCCTTCTTAGTGGAGACGTTTTAAAAGTAAATCTTTTCTCTGGGATTATGAAAGATGAGAAGGAAGTAATTTCACCCTTCTCCATCTGTGAGTCTGTCGTGGAAACGGTCCCACAGGGGCCCAGGCTCACTGTGAAAGCCAGCTCCTTGGTGGGCTGCAGGGAACTGGGCTCCAGGAACAAATGGGAGACTTGGAGGAGTCCAGGAGTGTGCTCCTCGAGCCCAGGACAGGCCGTGAAGGCTGGATTTCAGGCAGGTGGCTGGAATGCCCTTAAAGAGAAATTGTCATTTTCCACTGGTGAGTGGGAGGGAAGGGAGAACATTTGTAGAAGAGAAATTTATTTGAAAACAGCTTGCTTTCAGGGATGTTTTCAATGCTAAGTTGGAAAATTCCAGAGTTCTCCAATGGTCTTTGATTTGGAACATGAGTGATAAGAGGTCATGAAGAAAAGTAAGTAAATAAGCACACGGACCCAGTCTGCCCCTCGCAAAGCCATCCTCGTCTTGCTTGACTTCGACATCTTTATAGCTCCCTTTTTTCCCTAGTAATATTGAGAGGATTACCCTCGGTGGCCCCTAGGTGGTTACTGTGTGACTTTACTGTTATTAAATCTATTATAAACTGCTTCATTATGCCTGACTTCAACTCTGTCTCTCCTTTAATCCTTCCATCACCCTCCCAGAAATCCCATGCTGTCGGCCCCCAGGAAATCCGAGCACGAGCCACCGTCTTGCAGACAGTGTTTGAAGATTACGTGCACTCCAGCCAGAGGACAGTCTCCTGGGCAAAGAAAGGTCAGTGGATTTCACAGGTGACTGGGGAGGGGCCACCCCAGCAGGGTGCTCACCCAGCCTCACTCTCACCCCACCCGGGTGCAAGGGCCGGCCGGCCATTGCTGCTCGCCAGCAAAAGCCTTCAATCTCTGTAATTCTGCAGGGCTTGGAAGCAGGCACAGGAGGCTTTAAAGTGATATTAAATGTTAATTTCATTCTCCCCATTCTGTGCACAAATGAGGCTTTACCTTGGCTTACATCAGGGCCAGAGCTTTGACCCAACAACTTGGAACTTGGGGATCCATTTTCCTCTCTTTGAACACCAGGTGGAAGAGATAAGACACATCAGTAGAAATAGCCGTCGAGCTGGAAATTAGACGTGAAGCTCAGGACTGGAAGTGTTAAACCTAAGCTGTTCCTGCTCAAAGACGCACCGAGGGTTGAGCGGTGCTGTGGGGGCGTGGACCACGGACCACTCCCAGGAAGTCAGTGAGGGTGACGTGCTAGAGTGTCCAGACCCTTGTAGGAGCAGTTGACCCCCAGTAGCTGGCATTGGGGTGGGCTGGGGCAGAATGGTGGAGGGATGTCCTGGCTGGCGCTGTCTCTGTGCTGACGAGCCTTCCTCCAAGTGGAAGAAGTAGAACTCTTTCTGTTAGTTACCTACGACTTTGAGAAAAATGCTAGGCTGGCTGACCAGTGTAAGGACTCTATGGCGTCCTTTCTTTTTTGTTTTAGAAATAGGAGTATCTTTTTTAATAAACAATAATTATTGAATCAGGCACTATTCTGGGTGCTTCAGGACATGAGACCAAAACAAACATCCTCACTCTCGTGAAGCCAAAATGTTCGTGCACAAGAGCAGTGGCGAGCATGGTAGATGCCGTGAGCGCATTGAAAGGTGGGGAGGGCTGCAAAACAGCATCTGGGGAGATGAGGGGCCTCAGAGCTGACTGCCTTTCAAACAGGAGGGTTGAGCTCCACATCTTAAGGAAGGGTGCTCCCAGTGTGGGACCACCTGGGCAGCAGAGTGCAAGAGAGGAGGGTAGGGGTGAGTCACGGAGGGCGTGGAGGTGGCCTTGAGGTCAGGGTTTTGTCCTCGATGGAATGGATGTATCAGACGGCTGTGAGCAGGTGAAGTGTGATCAGACTCAGGTTCTGGAAGACAGGCAGGCCTGTGGGGAGACAGGCCCTAGGGGCCCAGGGCAGCCACCAGGAGCCTGGGCATGGAGCTGGTGTGGTCATCAGGGAGCAGGTGAATGAAATAAGTGCCCAGAGGCAGAGCACGTGCCTCACATGCCTGAAGCCCTGGGTTCCACCCCAGCACCAACCAGAAGGCCAACAAGCTAGCAGATAGTTCAAGTACCTGTTACCTACCATTTACATGCTACAAAAGCAAGATCTAGTTATCATAAAACCCAAATCAACCGCACAGGGTGGAATGTGGAATCCCAGTAATTGCCACTAATGTGTAGGATGTATCCTTCTAGTCTTTTCTCTAATACTTTCCTGTCTTAGCCTCTCCAAAAGTGAGTTCAGCAATTCATGAGGGTTTTCATAATCACCTACCTCTTAGTTCTGGAATATGTCAAGAGGAATGAAACATATGTCACAGTGTGACTTCACAGAGTTGCCACCTATAATCAGAACTAGGCAGACTCAGCTAACCAGAGTCCAGGGCCAAGGCAAAGTTGTGCAGAGGAGGAGCGGAGGCCCACACCATCATCTTTGATTTTGGTGTTGCACTTTCTGGGTACTTTGGCGAGTCTGCAGCTGATGGAGGCATCTGGGTCTTCCCAGTACATCATGGTCCATAACCCTGGAGAACGTGGTTTTGTGTTTTCTCTCATTGCTGTGACCTCATTCAAGAAACAAGCAGCTGGGTGTTGTGGCAACACCTGACCCCAGTGGCTCAGGAGGCTGAGGCAGGAGGATCACAAATTCAAAGCCAACCTCAGCAACTTGGGGAGACCCTGTCTAAAAACAAAAAATAAAAAGGGCTGGGGTTGTGACTCAGTGGTTAGCGACACTGGGTTCAGTCCCAAGTACCAAAAAAAAAAAAAGAAAGAAAGAAAGAAATGAGCAGTTACTTTTCTCCTGTTGCAAGATATTGGAGCAGGGTCACTCCCCAACATCTTATGCTTATTTTATCATTGACTGCCTCACCAGATTGAAACAGTTGGGAACAGCCAACCCTTGAGAAGATTGGTCTTGTCACCCCATTGCAGCCCCAGGCTCTTCACTGTCCTTCCCCATCACTTTGAGTTGGTCTGGGGAGACTGGGGGATGCATGCTTGTCTGCCACCTCGCAGGAGCTGAGCACCCAGCGCAGGAGGGCTGTGCCTACAGCTGGTGCCCTGCCTCCCTGTCGTGCCGCTTTGAAATCCTTTGGAACCCGCCTCATGAGTGGTGACCAGTGCTTGGAAACTGGGCCCGGTGTGCACTTGTCTCCTACGTTTTCTGGCCCAGTCACTGCTAGTGACCAGCCCTTTTGAGGTGTGGGGGGTTCCGGGACTTTAACCCAGGGGCACTTTACCACTGAGCCACGTCCCCAGCTGTTTTTATTTTCCATTTTGAAACAGGGTTTTGCTAAGTTGCTGGGCTGGCTTTGGGCTTGGTGATCCTCCTGCCTCAGCCTCCCGTGTTGCTGGGGTTACAGGTGTGTCCACCACTCCCAGCAGAAAGAGCTTTTTACTGCTGCCTGCTTCTGGCCGGAGGTCTAGGAACTTCCAGGAGCAGGTCTCCGTGTTTCCTCTCGTTTCTTGATCTCTTAGCTAGGGATTCAGGTTGCAGAGGGAATGGTGGCGTGAGTCTGAGTCGCAGGCTGCTGGCACATGGCCACTGCCCCTGCAGTTTGCTCCTTTCCATCTCGGACCCTGAGGAGCAGGATTCCCTGGGTGGTGTTTCTGCCTGTTCTTAGAAGGAACGCTTTTCGACCCAGAACACCCATACCAGGGATGGCAGGTCTCCAGGGAACAGGGCAAGCTGGGCCCTTTGCCAAACGTTGTGTCTTCAGGAGATCAGCAGCCTGCCCACTTCCTGTGTCCTCTGGTAATGGTCACTGTTGACGTCAGGTGGGACTGTGTGAGTGCCTCTCCCCACCCGCCTCATACCAAAGGGTGTCCTGGGGGGCCGGGGTTGGCCTTTGGCTGCAGCGTCCTCCCTGCCTGCCACCTTCATCCTAGGAGTCACTGTGGGATACCCCCATCCCTGATCCAATGTCAGGGATGAAAGGGGCAAATGCCCACGTGGGTCATGTTAAGTATATTCCCCTTAAGTGGTGCACCTCGGATGGTGTCTGGAAGCCAGGATCCGCAGTGACTGAGTACTCAGCCCTGATTGCCTGGAGCTCTGTCGCCCCAAACAAGCATCCCCAGCTCCTCCTCCACTTCCTGCATTGGTTCCACAGCCCTGTTGCTTCTGCACATTCTAGACACTGCCAGCACAAATTGCTTCTGCCCCAGCTGCATCAGAAACCCCTGCCTCTGAATGCTCCTGGTGCAGGAGTCCATGCCAGGACCACCCACTCGTGCTGTTCCCAGTGGGGTGAGAGCCTGGAGGATGAGGACCCTAGTGAGAGATGCTGTCTGGGGAGGAAGCACTTGCCATGCTTGGCAGATCCCACATCCCTGTGAAGCTGTGTGCCGGGCACCTGCATCTCCTGGAACAGACATCCTGTGCTGGGCTCTAGGGTTGGTGTAAGGAGGAACGGGTGGGTGGGGTGGGGTCTGGGGCGCGTCTGCCCGTGCAGAGGTGTGATGGGAAGTGAGGAGGCCTGGGGCCAGCACTGGGGATGGTGTTTTTTAAAGCACAGGCTCTCGCTTGGCCTGTCTCCACTGGAGTTTGTAGACCAGAGCAAGGGTTGGTGCTGCAGGAAGGGAAAGGAGTGGCTCCCCTCTTCACCGTTGCCAGGGTGGGGAGCTTCCTCCCCAAGGACGTGGAGTGTGTGGCTCTGTGGCTAGGAGCCCGGTGTCAGAGCCCTCCAGGCAGTGCGGTCCATTTGAAGTGTTAAAGATTCTCTTTGAAAAAGCTAGTCCCTGGTTATTAAAAAGGGAGTGAGCATGGATTTAAGAGGGGTGCAGAGGAGTTGCCGTGGTTATTATTTCTTATCGATTGGGAAAAGGAGTTCACTTTGCTCAGTAAATAGAGCTTTGATGGATTCCCAGGATCCTTCCAGGAGCTGATCTGTTAAAATGACACTTTTTATTACTGTTCATAAACGCCGATCTCCAGGTGCTGCTGGGATATTGCATCTAAGCTGTGGGCAAACTTGTCAGTCCAGTGGCTCAACAAGCGAGGTGAGGGGGGCTGGCAGGTGCTGCCTCCTCATCCATGCAGGGCTGGGCTCTGGCTTGCCTTGGGGGAGGAGGATCTGGAAGGACAGCAGAGCAGGTGGTGGCGGGACGCAGAACATGCCCCTCCACCCTGCTGGCATGAGCACGGGTAGGCAGTGGTCTCCAGTGTTACTGGGAGACGGTCGGGAGCTGCACAGGAAAGTCTTTCCCAGAGGAGTGTTAAGGTGCAGCTAGTGCTCCGGGCCCTGGGTCTGGCTCTTGGCTGGCTGGAGCCAGGGTCCAGAGTAAGCACCCCATTCATTCCTCACTTTAAGTGGGACTGTGGCTCTCCTGATCCAACACTGGATGACTCTTACCTCGTGGCTGCCATCAGGGCAGACTGTGTCCTGAACTGGTTTAGATATTTAATCATTTTCTTTTAAAAATTCTTTTCTCATTTCCTTTTCTATTTCGTTTTTATATATTCTTTGAATGAGTTAGACACGCTGTGTTGGTCAGTCCTGGACACCTCTGGAGTGAACTTTGTTCTGAGGTCGGTGGGCGTGTGGAGAGCTGGGTGGTGGTGGGTGTGGACAGGGCACTGGGAAACCATGTCTGTTCGCAGTGAGCATGTGATGGCCACAGCGAAGCCTTTCCGGCTTTCTGAGGTTTGACATAGATGCATTCACTAATGCAGCAAAGTCAATCAGGAAAATAATTCCCTCATAGAGCAGTCTGACAGTTCCCTGTTGACCAGTTCTTGGTTTCTTCGCTCATTCTCACTTCATTCATTTATATGGCATTTGTCAATACCTGTTGTGCACCAGGTATGCACTGGGTCCTGAGACCACGACCCAGAAAAGAACAGGATTATCACAAACTCTGCAGTAAAATCAGAGATTCTGTTGGGTTTATTCAGGTAATAATTGTGACTACAGTTGTTTGTTTAGGAATTTTAAAATTCCCCGGAAGTGCAGGTTTCGGCTAAGTATATTATAACCATCCTGGTTGGTAACCATCCTGGTTGGGTTCTGTTGCCTGGCAAGATAAAGACCTGGGGTACCCAGCAGTCTGGGTCAGCTGTGGGACTTCAGGACCCGTCCTGACAGCCTCCCTCCCTCCCTCCCAGCCCTGCAGTCCTTCATCCGCGCCTACGCTGCCTACCCCAGGGAGCTGAAGCACATCTTCCACGTCCGATCCCTCCACCTCGGGCATGTGGCCAAGAGCTTTGGGCTCAGAGATGCGCCCAGGAATCTCAGTGTCGCCACTGTGAAGAGGAGGAAGGCAAACCTGAAGAGGTAAGCGAGCCGAGTTCTGTGTGATGGCTGACCGTCTCAGGTAGTGGTGAGCTGGCTCAGTGTGTCTTCATCTTTGCTTTTTGTGGTAAACTGTCACTAGTATCTGCCTATCTCTGTGTAAGAGCTCCTGGAACAAAAGGAAAAATTCCTGATCCTACAAAGTTCAGTGGTGTCTATTAGGCCTGCTCGTAGTGGGACCGTGGAGCACAGAGCCCTGTTAGGTTGTCCTCACATCCTGGTGGAGGGCTCAGGGCCTTGCAGATGGGAGCCTGGGACGTTCCACCCTGCACTCCTGGTGTGTTCCATGATCAGCCCTGGCAGCAAGCCCTGTCCTCCCAAGGTGGGAAGGGCGAGTGCCAAGCCTTGGGCTCCAGGAGCCCAGGACACCCAGGCGCGCAGCTCGCTAGCCCCAGGGGTTGACGCTGGGCTGGGCCCCACATGTAACTCTCCGTGGGACCAAGACGCCTCAGTGTGGAGGGCTTGCAGCATCCTCTTTCCCCCAGAAGAGTGTGTCCAGAATGGCGAGAGCTGGAAAGAGGAAACTGGAAAGGGCTGCTGCCCCGTGGCCAGGCTGGGCTCCGCCCCACACTGAGTCCAGCACACGGTGCCAGGACGGTTGCTCGGCAGACTTCCTTAGTAAAAGTTGCTGTCTTCTCCTCAAAGATGAGGTGTTCTCTGAGCACCAGGCCTGTCCCCTTGCTGTAGCTGGAGCTCTGGAGACCCTGCCAGGGCTCTGCAGGGAGCCGGGCGCAGGCAGTACACTGCTCTCTGCCCTGCGGCTGGAGGGCACACGGGCAAGGAGGTCTGGGGGCACAGAGCCTGTCCTTCTGCTGCCACATTCCAGCGTGGAATGGACGCTCGGGTGGTTCCTTTGCATCACCTCCCCCTGCACGCTAGTTTCCAGTGCCTCCTGCTTTGTCCTGACTCTGAGACCGTAGGTGAGCCTGTGCTTGGCCATGGGTCCCTGGGCAGTGTCTGCCTGCTCACTCACCAGGGAGGCTGCCCAGTGCGGGGTGTGGTCTCCGAGTGGGGCACGTGGACCTCAGTCGCACTCTGACGTGCGTTGCTCGGCGCTGGGAGCCTCCGTTGCATCACCTGCAAAAGGGAGTCCTCCAGGGGGGTTTTGGGAGCCCGCGGCACCAGCGATGGCCTTGGAACCAGTGTGCGGTCGGCCGAAGAGCTAGGAAGCAGAGCAGGTGCAGGGCGGCCCGCCTCAGCTGCCGGGTGATGCAGCCCCAGGACTGTGATGGTACCCCTGTGACTTCTTCCTCACGTGGCACCTCTCGGGTAGGACCAGGCCCTGCTCATGCTGCGAGGCAGGTGTTGGAGTCCTCACGTGCTGTGTGCTGTCATGCCCAGTGAGGGGCCAAGGGCAAGCTGTCCGCCGTCCTCCTCGCTCCACCCCAGGCCCTCGTGGCTGGACCAGGACTCAGGTACCCCAGAATTAGGTCCCTACGCTTGGATTAGGTGTCATTGCACCTGCACGTACTGTTCAATGTGCAGCGAAGCCACGAGGCTCTGCAGTCCACGGCTGACCGGCCTCCTAACTGCAAGCCTGACTGGGCAGCCTGACCACCCCGTCCTGCCACACCTCTGATGCTGGCTTCTTGAGGAGGAGGGCATGAAGGTGCCAGGTGAGGACTGTAGGCAGCAGCACCTGGTCTGTTCCTCTCTCGGGAACACCAGTAGTCCAGCATCTTATCGTTCACAGATGATCTACCTTTAGGAGTGGAAGTTGCATCAGCAAGTGTTAACCCAGATAGTAGCTGCTCAGCCCAGAGGCCTCCGTCCTGCCCCAGCCCTGGACAGTTGGGCAGGGGATTGAGGAAGCATTGTCCTTACCTTGAGAAGCCGCTAGGGAGGGAGCAACTGCCGCCTCCTGCCTCAACTGACCCTGGCTAGCAGATGGGCATCAAGACCATGATACCCCTGTGAGCGGGGGATTTAACAGGGCTTTATTCAGGGAAGAATGGGCTGATTAGCCAATAAAGAGCATGTACGATGGCGTGGGGCAGCCTTTGATGTCTGGCTGGCGCGGCAGGGAGCGGGTGGTGAGTGACAGCAGTGTGTCATAGGATTACTCTGCCGGGACAGTGCCGCTCTCTGTTCTTGCCATGTCACCACTGTCTCGCCACCTCTTCTGTGTCCATCTTCGTAAGCCTGTCCCTCTGCATGCCCCCCGCCTTCCAGGGCAGGCGGGCACTCGGGGGTACAGTGAGTACTTTCTGTATCGGGCAGCCGCGTGGCTCCTGGAGGAGGGACGTCTGCAGCTGATCTGCACATGGACCGTATAATTGTGGCCAGTGTGAGCAGCAGAGAAAACCTGACAGATTGTCCACACCTCAGTCAGCTCGAGCAAATGCCAGTTTCTCCTTTTCAAGGACTGGACTGAAAGTCCTTTAAACCTCAGAAGGTGCAAAGAGTGGGGCCATGGCCACAGTTGCCATGCTGAGCCTCTTCTGCATCCATCTGTCAGAGAGGAGAATCGGTTCCCTGTGTTCTGTGAGGGGGATAAGTAGTAGTACTGGGTTGTCTGCACTTGTCCACTCTCCAGCCTACGGCGTTCACTGCCAGAATAATCGCACATCGCATGCAAACGTGTGATACCTGCTGCCAAGTCCACGGGCTGAGCACAAGGCCTCTCTCTACTGCCCCAGGCAGGAAGTTCAACTGCTAAAGTGTGAATCGAGGGCAGGGCTGAGGATTGTTGACCATCAGGCGTTTCCACGTAACATAAAAGGGACTTGGACAATCCGCATTGCCTTTACCCCTTCACTCCATCACATTTTAGAACAAAAAAATAGATAGCATCCCCAGATGAGGTCTTAATAACCAGATCTCTGTCACCTTCCAGTTCTGAGAGGGAGCAGTGTCCTCCCCCTGCATGTAGGAATACAGTCACAGGCGCTTCCCACACAGACAGGCCTGTCAGGACCGCCCCCCACCCCAAGCAGCTGTGCCTGCCGGCCCTGCGCTGCTCAGTGAGCAGGCGTGCTCCGCGGGGCCTGATGCTCAGCCCCCTCCCTCTGGAGAAAGTTCCAGCTCACCTGAGGGTCTCGGCACCTCT
Source organism: Sciurus vulgaris (assembly GCF_902686455.1). Taxonomy (NCBI): domain Eukaryota; kingdom Metazoa; phylum Chordata; class Mammalia; order Rodentia; family Sciuridae; genus Sciurus; species Sciurus vulgaris. The sequence continues at coordinate 86,917,993 of NC_136476.1, read as the reverse complement.
GCAGGCTGCGGTCGCTACCCCCGGGCAGGCTTTCAGCTTGCAGAGACCAAGGGTGGGTGCCCCCTGGGCTTCCGCTCTGCCTCCCCAATGCTGCTCTGGTGACAGCATTGTTATCAGAAGCCCTCGGTTTCCATCTCAACTCCCGTCTTTGAAAATGAGTAGGAAGACAGCAGTCTCAGTTGTTAACTGTTCCTAAAGGAAATGTTTATCTCACTTAGTAAATTTCCTCCAGCCATGCTAGCCACAGTGTCAACTGATAGTTCCCAGTTTTTTCAAATAGGGTAGATCCAGAATCAGGGGCCTCCCTGGCTGCTTCCTTTAAGGGTGCTGCACCTGGTCCCCGCACCACAGGCCTGGCGCAGGGCGCAGGACCCACACCCGACGCTTCAGGGCATCTCCTCGACCCTGCATCTCCAGGGTGCAGAAGCCCCTTTACTTCCTAGAGCGAGCACACATCCTTACGGAGCCCTGCCTGCCACATGGGGCACACAGTGGGACCCCCACCTGAAGCGTCACACGTGCTCCTCACTGAAGCTCAGCCTGGAGCTCTTGGAGCCCTGAACTTGAACTTGGCGTTTCGGTCTTTGAAGTCCTTTGCTCTGCCATTCTCTGGGTTTCACCCTCACTGTAAATAGCGAGTAAGTGCTTACTGCTCTGGTTGGAGAAGTCTGTTCCCATTAGCTCTCTGCCTCACCCCCTCTTGCTTCTCAAATCAGACTCACAGGGCATGGCACAGTGATTACGTCTGAGTTTGTTCTCACAGACATCCAGATTGAATCCTGTGTGAACCACTTATGTGCTGTGTACCGTTGGGCAGGTTACTTGACCTCTCTGTGCCTTAGCTAGTTTACCTCTTAAAACAGGGGCACTTGGACTTTACGGTGGCACCAGATACTGAGTATGAAGCATCTGCACAGTGTCCAGCACGAGACACTGTGGCACCAACCCTGTGCCTGTTGCTGCTCCCCTGCCTCCGGCACCTCGAGTGTCTCTTCAGGAACAACCCTGAGAGCACAGAACTGGGTCCCTGGGAGCGGCACAGGGGCTGCAGCTGCCTCTCCCTGGGAGCGTTGCTCTCCTAGGAGCAGCTGGCCTCCCGGATATCACGTGGTCACTGAGCAAGCCTGGAACCCCACCCGAGGTGGGACTTGCTCCACGGCTCGGAGTCGGTTTCAGTCTGCAGACAGATGGCTGGACAGCGGCTCTGGAGACCCAGGCGCCCCGTGCTCTCGCTGGGCCACCTCCCCACCCCTCCACTCCCACTCTGTCCCTCCCCTCGGTGCCGTCCCCGCTCTGGCCAGTCTCACCAGTTGCTGCACCACAGGCAGCCAGACCGCCGCACCCCTGGCCCTACCTGAGCTCCCGCTGCTCTTGCTCTGGAAACACTGCAGCTACCTCTTCCTCACAGGGCCCCCGTGGCCTGGCCTCAGCTGATCTTGAGCCTCAGCTGACCTGCTGCCCCTCGCTGTCCTCAGGTCTCCCTGACCTGCCTGAGCCTGAAGACACCCAGCCCTGCCAGCCTGTTGCCATGGGCACCTGGGGCGGCTGTGGTGAGACCTGTCCCTCCTCTCGGGACCATCTTGGGACCTCATCTGCCCTTTGCTCTGTGTGGCCCCAGCACCTACCTGGCACACACAGTAGGTGCTCAGAACGTGCTTTCAACTGACTGAGTAGAAACTGAACGCTTCCTTAATGGGAAAGAAAGAGAAAAGGAGTTGTTCTGACATGAGGGGTAAACTCCTCTTTATCATCTAGTGAACTCTGAGAACGACAGGCCCTGCCTAGTAGGGACGCTGTCCTTCCAAGCCCAGTGTGCCATTTGGCAGCAAGTCTGTCTGTCCTAGAGAGCAGATGTGGGGCCAGGGCTCCTCAGCATTCAGGTGGGCCCTGGGAAGTCCATGGTCACCTGGCCTTTGTGTGGGGCTCCCCCCAGCTAGACAGGCCAGAACTCACCTCAGCTAAGACCAAAGAGAACTGGTCAAGGCCACTGCCAGAGCTGTGACGACAGAGAGACTGGATGCAGAGACAGATCTGCACAGTCTGCTGGGAGTGCTATAAAATGCAGATGCCCAGGCCCAGCCCAGAGGCTATGGTTCAGTGGAGTCCAACATCAGGAACATGGAGGTGATCATGAACTTGACCCAGGGTGGCCCAGGACTTGAAATCACCTCCTCAGAGCAGGTGATGGGGTGTCCATGTTGGTGCAACAGGGAGGTGTTGGCTGAATGTAACTGTCCTTTAAAGAAGAGTGTGAGGCTCACACCTGCAACCCAGCATGCAGGCTGAGGCAGCGGGGTGCAGCCCACTGAGGAGCGCCCCTGGATCAATCCCCAGCACTGCTGAAACCGTCAAGATGAGGCAGGGTTCGCCTTTTCCACGGAGGCCGGGTGTGCTGCGTGTGGTAGAGAAGAACACATCCAGTTAGGTGGTCTCTGTGCCCTGGGGGGGGGGGGGTACTTCCCACACAGTCACTCAGGTGTCTGCTGGTCAGGGCCCTCCCGTCCTGCGCCAGGTCCTCCTGCTCTGGGCAGTCAGTGCTGTGCCTGCCTCTCTGGGTGCTGGCTTAGTTACAGCTCTGCACAGGCAGACTATTACGTGGTCTTTTGCTCCTGCCGCTATTTTGGTTCCATCCGACACGGTGCACTTACCGGCTGCTGCCTCCTCCCCACCTGGCTAACGAGGCGATTAGAGAGGGTTCACAGTGACCCTGGCTTCCTCCACACCTGGGTCACCTGCAGGCCACAGGACCCTGGAGTGTGTGCTCAGTTCTGCAATCGGGGCAGGTGACAGAGCAGGGCCCCACCAGCCTCCCCCAGGAGCATACTGCAGAGTGACCCGCTGCCGGAGAAGCCCAGCCCTAGAAGTAGATTTGCAGCTGGCCCGCAGGACCCCAACTGAGGTACCTGCCGCAGAGCGCCCCCTCCTCCTAGTCCACCTCATGAAGGCAAGAGACAACAGGTCCCTGGCCCTCCTGTCCCACAGGGTCAGTGCTGACGGTCAGGGCCCTCCCAGGAGCCTGCCTGCTCTCCTCTGGGCAGCACTGCCGTGCTCCTCGGGCCCTAGCCATTCCCTCAGTCACGATCTTTCTGTTTTCATTTCTGTTCTGGTCCCGTGTCAGTGCCAGGGGTCACAGGCCCTGGGTGAGTGTCATCTTAAGGTGGAGCTCTGCACGAACTCAGGCTGCCCTCCCGAGGGGCAGTGCCCGTCCTTTCCTGTTGCTACACTTCAGGGTGTGTGCTGCAGAAGCAAGCTGGCCTGCAAGCTGTAGGGTCTTTGGCAGTGAACTCTCTAGGGTGTACATGTGGCCCCCGTGGCCGAGGCAGGATCCTCACTGGCTGGTGAGAAGTCCGGAGCCCACAGCCTTGGCACCCCCACGCTCAAGGCCTGGGCTGAGAAGCCCGGAGGCCACAGCCTTGGCACCCCCACGCCCGAGGCCTGGGCTGAGAAGCCCGGAGCCCACAGCCTTGGCACCCCCAGCGCTCGAGGCCTGGGCTGAGAAGCCCGGAGCCCACAGCCTGGCACCCCCACGCCCGAGGCCTGGGCTGAGAAGCCCGGAGCCCACAGCCTGGCACCCCCACGCCCGAGGCCTGGGCTGAGAAGTCCGGAGCCCACAGCCTTGGCACCCCCACGCCCGAGGCCTGGGCTGAGAAGTCCGGAGCCCACAGCCTTGGCACCCCCACGCTCGAGGCCTGGGCTGAGAAGTCCGGAGCCCACAGCCTTGGCACCCCCACGCCCGAGGCCTGGGCTGAGAAGCCCGGAGCCCACAGCCTTGGCACCCCCAGCGCTCGAGGCCTGGGCTGAGAAGCCCGGAGCCCACAGCCTGGCACCCCACACTCGAGGCCTGGGCTGAGAAGCCTGGAGCCCACAGCCTGGCACCCCACGCTCAAGGCCTGGGCTGAGCAGGGCAGCTCCCATGCTCCCAGCTTCCTGTGGGTGCAGATGCAGCTGGTGCCGTGGAGGAAGTTGGGCTTCGAAGGGGCACGTGCCTGCGTTTGACCCCAGCCCCAGCATCAGAGCAGCCTGCCTGTAGGGTAGGGTGACTGTTGGCTGTCCCGGAGGGTGTGGGGCAGGGCTAGGCTTGGAGCGAGTGTCCGTGACGCTGTCCTCCAGGCTGGCCCACTTCCTCTCTGGTTCGTAGCAGGAAGTGAGGACCTGTAGAGTCTGGCCCGGATCCGCCACCCTGGCCCGGCCCTGTCGCTCTGGTCCCATCATTCCTTGTCATTCCTCGTCATTCCTCGTCACTCCCTGTGGCCTGGAGTCCGTGTCCCAGGGCGTACCAGTCCAGGGATCCTGTTCTGTAGTGGCCCTGCTCGCTGCTAGAGTGCCCCAGAATGAGCTGGCTTGACCCCTGTCATTTTCCACTCTTGTCTCTAAGGGGCAGACGTCGCATGCCCGTGGTGACGGTGTGGAGTCCCTGTCCCCGGGGTGGTGCACCGGCTGTCCAGCAGTGGCGCCTTCCCTGCCCTGTCTCCTCTTGATGCTGTTGCTGAGGTTACTAGGCAACACTTCATCAGTTTGTCAGTGAATGAGCACTCAGAGGAACAGGCACCCTGCCCTGACCTGGTAAGCTTGCCAGTGTGTTTGGGGCCACCCAGCATCCTCCCGGGCCAAGGGCCGCCCGGCCCACGCAGATGCTGCCCATCATCCCCGTGGCCTGTCCTGGCCCATCCGCTGCTTGGAGCTGCCCAGGTCCTTTGATAGAGACTCTGAGCAGAAGGATGCAGGCCTGGCATCAGTGCAGGAACCGTGGCTGCACTGGTGACTGGTCCTCCCTGTTCTACAGGCAGCAGCCGTGGCCGCACTGCTGTCCATGGGGAGGAGCAGGGATTCAGACTCAGCCTCTGCTTCCAGGTTGAAACTTGCTCTCCCTGGGGGCACATGACCTTCCAGCAGCAGGTCGGTGAGGCCCAGTGGGTGTGAGCTGTGGCCCGCAGGCTGTGCTGCCTGGCCTCGTACCTGCCCTGGTCCAGCCTCTGGTCCTCTTTTGTCCTTCACTAGTCTTGTTTTTGGTGTGAGGCTGAGTCTACATTTTATCAGTCTCTGCCGGTGTCCACAAGGACTGTGCTGTTGTGTCTGCTGTGGCCGCAGGGCTCACCTCTGGGCATCTTTTGAGGCCCTGAGACCCTTGGCCAGCCAGTGTGCAGCTCTGCCCCCCTAAACCCTCGAGGGAAGGGCCTGTTGGTTTTGAGACTGGGTCTTGCTGTACTGACCATGCTGGCCTCAGACCCGCCTCAGCCTTCCGCAGCACTGGAATCAGGCGGGGCGGGCTCAGCAGGGTTCCCTTCCCGGTGACCAAGGAGGGTTCCCATGCTCCTCAGTAGGTGAGACTCACTCCACCCTTGCTGGCTCTTTACCCAAGTCCTCTTCTGCAGGGGGAGAGGGTGAGGCGACTTGTCACATTCTCTCCAGGGGTGCCTGTTCCTGTCTTCTGACAGCCGCCCAAGCCCGTGGACGTCACTGCCTCTTCCTCCTCGCTCCAGAGAGGCACAGGCCATCAGAGAAACCTGTGACCAGCCTGAAGCCATCCAAGGTCACCAGTGTCTCCTACCTAGAATCATCGGAACTCAGGCATTTCTTCTAGTTAGAGGTCACTCCTCCTGGTCCAGGTCCTTCAGGACTTGCTGTGGCCCTGGATCATTTGTTTATAAGCAGAGTTCTTCACCTTGGAAAAATGTGTCCTCTGTCGGTGAGATTCAATTAATATAGCACAAGAGGAAAAGCCCTCGCAAAATCAAACTAGCTGAAAGCCAAAAGAGAGGTTTTTGTTAAGTAGATATTAAAATACTTGGTGATTTGGACATAGGGCAAAATTTATTTACTTTTTTCCTCTTTAAAATGAATATACAACTTTTTTCAAGTTATAAAAGTAATACACGCTCATTATAAAATTCAGGAAATAAAAGCTTAAAAGTCACTCTGCATTTATTAGACATAGGATTTTTTTCCTGTAACGAGGTCCTCGTTTGTCTAAAATCATATTGAACAAATTACCCTTTTTTTTTCCTCACTTCAGATCATTCACGGTGACTCTGAAGATGCACGCTGTCAGGGGTTTCAGTTTTGAAGTTTGAGATCATGTAAACATTGTTTTTATGTCAAAAATATTTTACACAAGCATCTCGCTCTGTGTAGAAACCACGGTGTGGTGGTGAGGTGAGGTGCGGACGCGGGCGCGCCTCCGGGTTCAGCTCTGCTGCCGGCAGCGCCCTGGCCTTGCTGCCTATGCTCTCTGCTCGCTTTCTTCACCACAGGGCTCGTGCGGTACCTACCAGGGACAGTGACTGTCCCCAGCATTGCTTGGCCAATTGACACGGTGCTGGTTCAACCTGCTCTGTGTTGCATCCGCCCTCACCGCAGCCTGGCGTCAGCCTGCGTGTTTCCACGCGTGCTCCCGGCAGACTGTGTTTTCATCACTCCTTGTCACCCGCCCCTTTTTATGTGTAGCCTGGAGAGGTGCTCAGTCTGCAGGAAGTGACCTGAAGGGCGTTTCACAGCTCCCCAGGCTGACGGGTTGGTGGCTGTCGTGGATAGCTCCTGGGACGAAATGATTCACTTCTCTATATCACACCTCAGAGCGGCCTGAGATCTAGATGAACTAAAGCAGTAGCAAATGAGAAGAAAATCTTCTTAAATATTCCTCAAATTCTAGAACAAAGACTTTTCTAAGTGTGACCCTAAACCCATAAAATATAAAAGAAAATGGTGGTAGACTTAAAATATATAAAACAACTTAAAAAGAAATCCCGTCCTCCAAGCCAGTGGTGCACACCTTTGATCCCTGCTACTCAGGAGGCTTGAGGCAGGAGGATCCCAAGTTTGAGGCCAGCATGGGAAACTTATCGAGACCCTGCTCAAAATAAGTAAATAGGGCTGGGGATGTGGCTTAGTGGTAGAGAACTCTGAGTTCAGTTCTCAGTACCAAAATAAATAATCCTAATCTATTAAAGAAGTGCCACTACCATCCAGGCATAGTGACGCACACCTGAAGTCAGCTACCTGGAGCTGAGCAGGATGATTGCATGGGCAGTTTAGCAAGATCTGCCTCAAACTAAACATTGCTGGGCTGGGAAGGAGCTCAGCGGTAGAGACCTTGCCTCGCACGTGTGGGGCGTGGGTTCAGTCCCCAACAGCAGCCACTGGGAAGCCTGCCCTGTGATGGCTTTGACCTGGGAAGAGCCTGTGAATGTGCCCATTGTGGAGAGAAGACCCACAGTCCCTCCAGTGGCCCACCTGGCAGGGTGTAGCCGTCCATTAGACTGCGATTTCACCTTCCTGGCAGTGCAGGTTGGCGCCAGCCTGTCCTGCTGAGTGATCCAGCCTAGGCCAGGGCAGTGGGCAGGTCTGTGGCCTGCCCTGTGAGTGAGTCTTGGTTAGATAAACGGATCTGTTGCTTGGTGACCCAGGATCACTGCCGTGGAAGCCTTTGGGGGTGGGGAATCTGGGCAAGGAGGGCACAGGTCCCTGGAGGAGCGCAGCTTGGCAGGAGAAGGTTTGCCCGCCCGCCATGTGCTCGCTCTGAGCCGGCTTCAGCTCTTCACTGAGGCCTTAGAACAGAGAGGACCAGGGTCGGCCTGATGCTCTCCCACTGAGGAGCTGCATCCCGAGTCAAAAGGACATTGATTAGAGAAGGACACGTGATGGTCATGTGCAAAGGTCAGCAAGACTGGCTCCTAGACTTCCTTCTGGGGAATTGGGGGGGTCGGAACTAGGACCTGTGCACACTCAGTGTCCCGTTCACCCGAGCCACCCCGGCCTTGGCCACACGCTCCTGGGGGCACTCTCTTGCCACGCAGCACCTTTCTTGCTAAACGTCCCTGTTCAGTGGCTCCGCGTGCCTGGCTCGCCTTCCTCTGCCCCGTGCACAGCTGCCCCTTGTTCCTGTATTGACTGCTGCTGGGGCCCGGCGCCCCTATGCAGGCACTCTGCCACTGAGCCCCACCCCAGCCCTGTTTTAAATTCCTTATTTTGAAACAAGGTCTCAACTAAGGTCCCTAGGGCCTCAAACTTTCAATTCTGCCAGCCTCCCAAGTAGCTCTCTTCTCTCCTTCCTTTTGGAGGAGGTCAGGGGCTGTGCATGCTGGGCACGTGCTTGGCCCAGCCCTCACGGTGCTACAGGCGTTGTGTACCGGTCACCGGGTGAGGTCCTGGTGTGACTGCTTTAGCACTGGCAGCACCACCGTTGAGGTGCTGGAGCTTATGCTGGGGAGAATATTCTGACTGATATTTTGCATATTTTGAGACTCAGGTTGTTACATTTAAAATCATACACACTGTGAGCACCTGGCTTCAGAGGAGGGGAAGGAGCAGCGCTCCTCCTGTCAGAGTCTTCCCTGTCTGTCATGTAACCTGACTGAAACACGCTGCAAGCACAAGAAGTGGCAGCCTTCCACTTGGAGCAGGGCGAGGGCTCCCCGCCACAGGGCCCGTCTTGCCCTCCCGCCATGCTGCCGCCTCAGACCTCCAGGGGACGCTGGCCGCTCAGCCCTCACCGGAGGGCGCAGGTGCAGCAGCTCCGGGAGGTGGGGAGCCTCAGTTCCTCAGTCTGCCTGGTTGGTCGGGGCTGGCTTGCTGGCCTCACAGAGCCTGGTGAGCCCCGTCCTCTGCGTCTCCCGCCCTTCCTCGCCTACGGCTTGCCACTGTCCTGCTCCAGTCCTCAGTGACCAGCTCCTGGCCCTCTCTGCCCTGCTGAGCCCCCGGAGACCTCAGAGCGTGGTCATTTCTGCTCCTGGGCCAGCCGGGTGAGAAGAGCCCACATAGGCTGAGTCCATATCGGCCTCTGGGTCTGCCATCTGGTGGTCTTCCCAGATTTCCCCCCTCCAGGCTCCCTGCCCTCACCTGAGAGGTGAGGGTGACAGTCGTCCCTGCCGTGGGGCGAGACTGGGAGGTGACATGCACTGAAGGGGACACTGCTGCCTGTCTCTAGCCTTTGCCCTGAACCCCCTCCCTGGCACACCACAGTATGGCACCTGGCCACTGTCTCCCGAGCGGCGTGTCAGTGGGGAGAGCGCCTGCAGGATGGGGCCATCAGCAGGCGTGAACTGCTGCAGCCCGTGGCACTGGGCCGCACTCTTGCTCAGGCGAACAGCATGGTGTTTGTCTTGTTTCAAATTCCTGGGTTTCAGGGCAATTCTGTTTTATTTTGACCACAATTTCAGTCCAGTTCATCCTCTGATTTTTACGACAGAGAAGACAGTGGCACGTGTCAGCTGCCCTTAGTGCGTGCTCAAGCACGCTGTCCAGGACACTGCGTGGTCTGGCTACAGGAGTCGGCGGAGGCTTACAGGGCACCGTTTCTCCTGTTCTGCTGGAAACGCTTTGCTCCTGTTTCCATGATTCTTCTGAATGTGGTTGAACGTGCACAGATCTCCTCTGCTCTGATCAGCTGTGAGGCGGCTGTCTTTTGAGCAGTTTCTGTGATTCAGCATCTGAAATTGCTTTCAGCTGTTGGTATGGATTAAGATGGGGAGGGACCTAGACCGCTGGGAAGGCTCTGGCCTGGGCTCCACACAGGCGCTGGCCAGCCTACACCCTGAGCCTGGCCTTGCAAGGTTAGAAACATTTTTAAGAATCCCTTCAGGCAGCAGTGGACATCTGTGATTGACACCCATCTTCCCTTGGACCCAGCAGGGCTTGTGGTCCTGATGGGTCCCTGTCCTAGAGGGCTGTGTACTGAGGCCTGCCGGTGCCCGGAGGGTGCTGCGCACTTTGAACTGCATCAGGGTCACTAGAACGCCAACAGGTCTCGTTGTTTCATGTTGTTGAGTTTTCGGTGGGTTTTCCGATCCTTTGGCAAACGGCTGTATCACACACCTCGTTTGCCATCAGAGTATGAGGATGTAGAGTTCTTCTCTTTTTTTTCCTCATGAAAACAACACAGAACAAAGCCTCACTTTTAAAAATGCCATGATATTTTGCACCATTATGAAAATCTGTCAGCGCCGTATCTAATCTTCTGGTGCATAGAATATCAAAACAAGCACCATTGAAGGGATCGTGCTTCTATTAATGCAGAAATGTCAGCTTCCCGTCTCAGAGCCAGCTGCGCCAGCCTCTTTCCAACAGGAGGAAAACATGCTAAAGTTTCTTTCCCTCTGCTGTCTCTGTCCTCCAGGCCCGACCTTCGGAAGAAGACCCAGAGCACACACCACCTCTCCCAGGTCCTGCGCTCTGAATATGCAAGCGGTCTGGAGGCTGCGGGAGGAGGCAGGAAGGCAAAGTGGACAGGAGGCCAGCCCCAGAGGGAAAAGAGAACCTCTCCTTTGAGCCAGAAAACCCCAGAAGACAATTGAGAGACAGCAGAGCTTCCGGAAAGTTTTTTTGTTTTTAATCTCCCTCCATAGGACTAGGCCTCCGAGTGGCTCTAGAGGCCTGTTCTCATCAGAGGAGGCTTCTGAAAAACAGCCTGCACCTCTTTCTTGGATACGCAGACTTCAGGACTCGGGCACCACAGCCAGCCCTGACCCCTCGTGGGTAGAGGAGCCCTGGATGAGTGGGTGGGGTGGGGCAGCCAGCAGTGCCAGCTAGCCAGGTGACTGCAGAGGAGAGGGCTCGTGTGTGCTTCCTCAGTGCCAGACACCCACCACCTTGCCTCAGACTTCGTGGCGCCGAGTCCACAGTGACGGGTCTTGCACATCCATCCTGGCCCTGTTCCAGAGAAGCTGCACAGCTGGACTTCTGCCCTGCCCACACAGGGTGTTGGCATGAATGGCGTGAAACAGGATGTTAAAAACGACTTGCATTTGTACAAAAAAGTATCCGTCAAGTAATTATTTTCTTAAAGTATGGCTGCTTTTTTGCAAAGAACTGAAAGAAGTCTGGGTCAAAACACAAATGTGCTTGCAGTGGCGGGGCCCTCTGCTTCTCTGTCACCACGGTCTCGCCTGGTGTGTAGACTTCCCCCTCGTGCGCTGGGGAGCTCACTCGGGGCTGGCTGACTCTGTTGCCTTTTTATTACTCGCCTTTGAAGTCAAAAGCACCGGTGCCTGGGCTTTTCTTCCCATCAGATCCCATCTTGCTTTCAAGAAAGGTCTGGGGTCTTTGTGTTGTGACCCAGACCCCAGCTGCCCCCCCTCCCCGGCTATTGTGTTTTCTGGGAGGTTTGAAAGAGAACCCCTGGAGCGTATTGATTTCCCAATAAATGTAAGATTCGGACATTACAGAGGGGTCCACAAGAGAAAGGGTTGAAAGCCAGGCCCCGCTCTGGGCCTCGCCTGTTCCTTCCACTTGTTTTCCTTCCTCTGCAATTACAGGCACAGCCCCCCATGGCTTTCCCAGGACAGAGCAGAGGTGGCACTTCAGTGGCCCCCGCAATTCCACAGGAACCGGGTGGGCAAGGGGTCAGGGCAGCTCCTCACCGTGCTTATGGCTGGTCACAGCCATAAGTGGAGATGGGTGGATTTCACATGGTTTGGACAAGAAAGGGAGGGATGGGACTTTCATGGCTGAAACCCCACTGTGAGGACAGGGTGCACTATTGGGATGACCAGTGGGACCCCGCAGCACACCGTCCACGGAAGGCCACTGGCAGAGCCCTTCACTCCTTGGGGAGCAGTGTTAGAACTTTGCAAAGTGTACTGACTCTGATTCCAGCACATCATCGGTAACTATTAGGTGAGGGTCTGCTTCTAAGTAAAGTCAACATATTGCCATCTTAATAAAGAAATGTAGATTTAGGGTTAATATTATCTAAATTTAAATAACTCTAAAATAAATCTCTTACTATGGCTCCTGACAGATTATACATTTCAGGCATCAATTAGGCAAAGCTTTAGCCTGATTCCACTGTACACGTTCTAATGTGTGTATCTTTAATCATGCCCCTCTTCCTAATTTCCCAAACTTACCCATTTATGACATAAGCCTGGTTGCCATATTAAAGTCACAGAGAATTTGGACATTTACTGCGGTGTGGTGGCCTTAAAGCTTTCCCCCTACCAGCTGGCAGAAGGCTCTTTTGGAATCCAGAACATCTCCATGTTGCAGCGCTAGCCGCCGCCTGTCTTCTGAAGGCCCCCATTCCCACGCACTGAAGGGCAAAGAGCCCTTGGCGAGCCACTAAGCCTGCTGATGCAATGCAAGCAGGCTAACGGATGCTCGGCTAAGGACAGTTTTGACAAAGCCCAGAGGTCTCCTTTGATTTTTTTCAGCCCCTCCTCCAGGGGAAAGGAGGGGAGATTCTGGGAGAAAGGGTTATGAACAGGGCCTCCCAAGGCAGGTGCACTGCACAGTGCCAGTGGCCCCACACTTGGTAAGAGCGCTTTCCACGGACAAACTGCCTTGCTCAGGACGGCTGTTTGGCTGGTCTTGCTCAGTCGCCTCCGTAACCATTCACCTTACCTGTTCCTCCACTGGGAAGCCAGAGCAAGACCCATCTGGGTAGGCAGTGGGCCTTCTTAGGAAAGCCGGTTCAGATTCTCTGGCGACTCCCAAAGCTGCAAGAGGGCGAGAGGGGGTCTGAACTTCCAGCAGTTGCCCCGCCCTGTTGCTCCAGGGTTGTGGAAGGCAGAGGAGGCAGCTTCTCACACCCGCCTGTCATTCCTACTGCTGGGGGTCTCGTCCCCCGCCCCTTCAAATGAAGGCTCACCCACCCGCAAGGTTGGGAACAGAAACCAATTTGGCCTTCTAAACAGATGGAAGCAGAAGCCCACCTCACCGCTAAGGTTGTGAGGTTATTATTACATGGGATATGCAGGACAATTTAAGATATTGTAATTATAAACTTGTAGGGAAGCCTTGTTCTTCATTAATGTAAGATATGAAATCGCCTCTGAGGTACAAGGACGATTACATAGTTGAGAACGTGTCTGTGATTCACACTGCGGCTGTGTAAACGTAGGGTGGCTGCTCCAGCCTACCCCCTCCACGCCACAAAATGAAAAGCACACCGCTGCAAGTTGTCCTTTGATAGATTTTTAATATGATTTTAAAGAGTTTTGTTTGGTCTCATTCTTATTCAATGAGATTAATTTAAAGCACTTATCCCCTGGGTTTAAGTCAATCCATGTAGGATTTGGGCAGGGTTTGTTGCATGGGGGGTTTTGTTTGCAGGAGGCTATGAGAGACTCCTTTCCCACTTCATTAACCCTGAGTTGGGGACAGTCCCCCCTCGCCCCCCACCAAAGCCAGAGCTGGGGATTTACCAGCCCCCATTCACATGCAAAAGAACTTGAAAGCCGAGGGGCTCCTTGACTTAATTAGCTGCTGTGCATTTTGCAAAATTAGAATAATACCCTCACCATCCCAGGAAAGAAAGGCCAGGGTTCGAGGGGGCTGGGCGGGGAGGAAACTGTAGCAGGCCCAAGTCTGGTTTGTGGGGTCATAGAACATGCCCCTCATCTCCCTGTCTCTCCCCTCTCCCAAGCACTCCTGCCAGGAAGGGCTGGGGGCAGGGGGCTTGACTCCCGGACACCCAAACTTCCCAGCCTTGGGCATTTTGCTGCAGGGAGAGGAGCACCTGTGCCTGACCTTAGAGCGAATGGGATGGTCTCAGGAGGTGACCTTGGCCCTTTGAACGTGATCTGCAGGCCTGGAGTCTGGCTGGGGACTCACCCCCGTCCCTCCCCTGGGATCCTGGAGCCACGGCCGGTGGTGGGAAGCGGCAGGCATGGGTTAGACACTGGGATCTGACTCCCCTCTGGGCCTCGTTCCAACTTACTCCCGGGGCGAAGGGGGCAGTGGAGGATGCGAGAGGGGTTTACCGATGAGACGTCAAGGTCCGTGGATACCGCCCGGTCGGTCCTACCGGGCACAGGAGACCAGGAAGCCGCCTTGGCGCCCGCAAGCGTCAGAGCCGGGGGGCGCCGGGCGGAGGAGGGTGGGGTGATGAGGTAGCAGCTTCGGAGTCCATCTGTCGGCCCCACGCCCGGCAGGCCGGTCACCAGCTGCCGGCGCCCTCGCCTCGGCCAGATGAGTCGGCTCAGCCAGGGCACTGCAGCCCGGCCTGCAGCCGAGAGGGAGGCCGGGCGCTGACCCCCGCCGCCGACCCCCGCCTCCCGGTCCCCAGGACCGCTGGGAAGGACGAGGAGCCAGATGGAGAGGAAGGGGGAGGCGGAGGGCAACCAGCTCGCCTCATTGTAGAGATGGGAAGACTGAGGTCCGGTGGGGGAGACCCCTGCCCAAGACCCTGCGAGTCTAGTCAGGTCCCTACACGCCCACAGCGCCCTGGGAGGGGAGAACCCGTTTCCTTTCTGAAGATGGCAGGGAACAGCAGCGAAGGTTCCTGCCACCGATGGCAGAGGCCTGAGCGCGGACCGACGGACGCGAGCGCGGACAGGCGCCAGGTCATTTGTAAGAAGTTTATTTAGACATTTAAAAAAGAGAGAACCCAAGAGGCCTGGCTGCCCCGGGGACCGGGGACCCGGGCGGAGGTGGAGGCGGGGCCGGGGCGGCGGCGAGCCCTCGGCCCTTCCTGCCCCACCCAGAGGGAGGGCACAGGCCACAGACTCACTGGTTCACGGACACGGTCACGGCTCATGGGTCACGAATAAATAACTTCATATACACTTTGCACACGGTATGTACAGCTCAGCCGCGGCCTCGGCGCCGGCAGCCAGGGCCGGAGGGGACTCCGCCGCCGCTCCCCAGCCGAGTCCGAAGGGGCGCGGGGAGATGGTGTCCCCGGGGAGCAGGGAAGGGCAGCGGGAGGGAGCGAAGCACGGGCCACCCCCGCCCGCTCCTGGCGGCGGGAAAGGGGCGCCTGGGGGAGCGGGCAGAGCCGGGAGGGCTGGAAGCGGGCGGAGACGCGGACGTACTTCGGTGGGTGGAAGTGGCCCCGGCGAGCGGCCGGAGAGAGGACGCCGAGGGGTAGGGAGCCGCAGTCTGCGGTCGGGGCCTCGGTGGACTTGGCATTTGACCCTTCGGGGGACACTGGGTAGGGCGCCACGGAGGGCCGGGCCGCCCGCGCCCCGGGGCGTCGAAGCCCGCGCGCTCGGAGAGGCGGGCGAAAGGGGCGGGCGCCGAGCGCGGCCCGAGGCCCCGGAGCGCGGCCGGGGGCGGGCGGGCGCCTCACCGAGGCTGCGCGGCGCGCGGGAGGACGCCGGCCAGCGGGGGCAGCGGCGGGGGCGGCTCGCTGGCGCCCTGGAGTCCGTGGATGAGGATGCGGGGCACCAGAGGTCTCTGGAGGGCCGGCGGCGGCGCGCTGGGGCCGCGGTACAGGTAGAGCGCGGCGCCCGGGTCCAGGTTGGAAACCAGACTCTGAGGGTAGAAATAAGGCGACGGGAACATCCGCTGGAGCGCTGAGTAATTGCCCGCCTCCGCCAGCAGCTCCAGCCCGACGGCTGTCTGTCGCTTCCATTTAGTCCTGGGGACCGAAATAAACGCGTACGGCGGGGTCAGAGCGAGGCCACTCCTGCCACTCCCGAATGCTTGGCCCAGAGAGCCTGCAGGGAGGCCAAGAGGCTCTATTTGCTAATAAATAAACAAGCGCCGACACTGTTCACAGGCATTACACGCACGTCTCGTTTAATCTCTCACTGGTCTTCCATGGCTATTATCCCCATTTTGCAGAATAAAAAACTGAGGTTTAGATCCATTTTTGTGATGGTCTGGGAAGCAGCAAAGCCCAGGTTCTAAGCCAGGCTTTCCCACCCAAAGCTGGGCTATAATCTCGCCACATTCTGCCCAGGCCATCACAGCCCTTGGAGCTGGGTGCTGAGGCTCCCCGCCACCAGCCTAAATGTCCCTGGGAACCTTATGAAGGCAGAGTGTCCAGGAGACAGCATCAGAGACAGCGGGGGTCCTGCCACCCCTCGAAGCAAGCCCCATGAGGTAACCTGTGGCTCCAAGGTGGCAGGCCCAGCACACACCTTCCGGGGTCAGCCAAGTTGCCACACCTCCATACGCATACCACCCCTGGACACCCAAGTCTGAGTCTGGGGGCCAACCCTGTATCCAGTAAGGCCTGAGGTTGGAAGGTCACTAGGCAGTCTATGAACCTGGATAGTTTAGAGAAGTCAGGCCTGTGACCTGGGCTCACCTGCAGATGAGACTGGGCAGATCATTCTGGGTTCCACTGAGGTGGGCTCAGCCACACCAGCCCATCTCCCTCTCTGAATTATTCATCATCATCATAATTGTGTAATTACTGCAACGGGCCTTAATTATTGATGCCCGGAGCAGTAATCATATTTATTATTAATGGGGCTACGTGTTCTGAGGCTTGTTTATAGAAAGCACCATTCCTGCCTCCACTAAGTATGTGAGCCACTGTGGGCACACAGGACAGTGAGTTGTATATCGGTGTGTGTCTCTGTGTGTGTGTGTGTGTAAATCCTGCAAATGTATTTGGGAGGAAGATTGGGAAAATGGTTCGAGACCAGTGCCCCAACACCAATTCCACAGTCACTCTTCCCAAGGAGCTGGGGCAAAACCAGTCTACCCTTGGGAATGCCTTTGTGGCTGGAGACACTGGGGAGGCTGGAAGAGCCCAGCAAAAGCTGCTGCAGGGCCACAGCTGCCTGGACAGGCAGGACTACAACACTGGCACTCTGCTGCCTGCTGGTCCTCTCCTGCAGGGCTCTTGTGGGGTGAGGTGGACACCGTTCCACGCCCTGGGGCTTCCACCAGAAGAGCTCAGGGGTTCTGGTGGGGGCTGGGGGAAAGCCCAGGCTGGGGTGGGGGCAGGGCTTGGACCTCAGATGGCCCATGTGCCTGACCACCTGTCTTGGTTTGTGAGTCTAGTCTCTTTTCTGTCCTTCACTGTGGGATTTGGGGCTAAGCCTTCTCCCCTCAGGCCCTCAATTTTCCCACTTTTACTGAATGGGGCGACTCAGGGCCCTTCCTTAGGGCCAGAAAGTGAACTCCCGGTCCCCTCAGGAGCTGCTAGGGGAAGGCCCCGCCCAGCCCCTCGCGGAGGGAGCCTCACCTGCGGTTCTGGTACCAGGTCTTGACCTGCGTGTCGGTGAGGTTGAGCGAGGCGGCCAGCTCCATGCGGTCCTGCACGCTCAGGTACTTCTGCCGCTCGAAGCTGCGCTCCAGCTGCGCCAGCTGATGGTCTGTGAAGGCGGTGCGCGCCTTGCGTGGCTTCTTCAGGCGCACTGGGGGACTGTCCCGAGAGCTGGAGATTTCGCGGTCTCCCTCCTCCTTCACTGCGGAGACAGTGGCGAGTCAGTGCGGCCCGCCGGCTCGTGGTGCAAACGCGACCCGGGACATCGGTGGCCCCGCAGCACCCAAGCGCGTGGGGACCAAGGCACAGCCTTTACAGCCGGGACTTCCGAGCCCCCAAAACAGGGCATGAGCCCTGACTGAGGGGGACGCCGGCGGGAGAGCAGGAGGCCGAGACTTTCTGGCAGCTCCGGAGAGAAGGAACCCTAAGCCGCGTTCTCTCCGCTGCGCCCCTGCGCTGCGCTGGCGCTCACTGCGCAGAGAAGCGGAGCCGCAGAAGGGAGCCGCACCGACCCTGCGGGGAGGGCACCCCGGGTTCCCGAGGATGGGCTCCGCCGCATCTGGGCCGCATTCGCCGGGCCGGTCGGTGAGGGGAAGGGAGAGAGCTGAAAGCTGGGGTCCGGGGACAAAACCCGCGTGGAGGGACGAGAGCCTGCTCACCCGCAGCAGTTCGTTGTCCTGAAGAACAAAATCATCGCGCAAACACCACACGTGGCCCCTGTGTGGCTACGAATCTATGGTAATCGTTTTCCCCACCCTAATGCCGCTTATGAACTTGGGCGCGGCGGAAGGCCGGCGCCGGGGTCTGCCGGGAAAACAGCTGCGTCCGCGCCCGGTGTGCGCACAGCCAGGTCTGCGCTGCCTTAGGTTTCGTTGTCATTTCAGTGCCCACAGTGGCTCCCACTACGCCCAGGCGCGGAGACCTCGTTAGTCCCTCGATGGGGACAGAACAGCACCGGGGTCCCTGCTCTGAGTTCCGAGGATGAAACCGACACGGGTGCTTTCCTTTTTCCCCTACTTTGTTTCAGGGTAGGGGTTGACTGTCAGAAAGCGCACACTTAATCCAACAAGCCTGACGCTCTCCCTCCTTATCCCCCCAAAGAGACCGTAAAACCAAACAGGCCACTTCTCCAAAACTGAGGGTACGGGCTGGGGCTCCCCGACCCTTCTTTTTTTAAATTTCTTTTATGACGAGTTTCATTGTGTGTGGCGTTTGCAGTGACTGGGTTCAGCTGAATGCGCGAGTTGACTTCTCTCTGTAGGAAACAATAATCCGGTTAATTGAGCCACTAGGGAGCGAAGCTTTTCAGCCGGAAAGGCAGCACCACCCGGTGCTGGAGCCTGGCAGGAGAGGGTGAGGCTTTCTGCCCGCCGCTTCAGGTGGGCACAGGCAGTTCCTGGCCGGCAGGATGGCCTTCTTGAGGACACAGCCACTGCCAGAGATGGGGTTGTTAGGGTGAAAAGGAACACGAGTTGGGTTCGTGCATGCTGATAAAGTTTAAGCAAGTTTCGGGAAAGAATTAACCAAACCTCAAACTCAGTATTACAGAAATCTTCCTTTTTGACCTACTGACCAGGGCTATTTATGAAAATCCCCCACTCAGGAAGAGCAGGTCAGCTACTGGGTTTTTTTTTTTTTAGAAACTCCAAGAGCTCTCCAGCAAAGCTTGGAACCTGTTGGCTGCTCTGCCTCAGCCTGGGGGCAGACTCAGCCAGCGGGGCCTCCCCTTCCCAGACTTAGGTCTGGAAGCTACATCTCAATGTGCCAGCGACCTCTCCCTGTCTGGAGCAAAGGTCTGGTTTGTTTTTTCCTGCACCTTGACTACCATCCATACTGACAAGGACAGCTGCCTTCGGAGATGGGCTTCCCCCTTGACTTCGTTTAATGTTTGTTTGAGAAGCCTTTGGTACCAGAAACTTATGTTGAAATTGGCCTCCCCGCCTCCTGCCCCATGCCCTCCTTGAAGGAAATGACTCAGCGTGGACAGTGGTTGGGGAGGTGATCATTTAAATGCCCCACTGACTGACTTCCCTGGCTGGCTCCATGTGTCAGTCTGAGCCAAACTTACTAACTCCCGAAAAAGTCACCTCCACGTTTGGGAAACATTCCAGGCATAGCTTCTGCCACTCAAGTCCCTCCTCCCTTTTCCACTTCAAGGCTTTTTAGTTGCAAAGGCAGCAGTACCTAAGGGTGGGGAAGACCTACCCCCGCTGCTCCAAACCTATATAAGTGATACGTGGACAGCCGGCCCTCGTCACCTCCCTGATCAGATATCATCAGGGACAGGAGAAGAAAACTGATATTCCAATTATCTTAAATTAAACCTCTCCTAAAATTCCTACTAGGGCAAAGACAAGCAAGGAGGCACAAACCAAACTAACTGCACGGTGAGCTGGAGGTTCTTGTCCCTGCTCTAACCACAAAGCTGGGGGGGGGGGGTGGAGATTGTTGCAAATTGTAAATAAACATGATGTTATAAATTATATTCACACACACACACACCCCGCCAACACACACACCTGTCTTTCTCCAAAGCAAGTTTTCTTTGCCTCTCTAAACAGGCCCTGGGGGAGGAGCAAGGGTCTGTGGTCCAAGGTCCAGCATGCCTTTGGATCTCTTCCTGGGTGCTCTGTTTTAACCTGCCCATTTTCTAGGGATGACTAGTCTAACCTGGCTGAAGGAGTTTTCATACATTTACATGGGGACATGGAGACCAGTAGGATGTGGAATAAGACCCTAGATGATTTTCAATTTGGAGTCAGGGTCTGTCCCCAAATGAATTCTTAATATTCTGTGTAAATGAGACTTCCTAAATTTTTATGAGGGCTTGGTAAAAATAGGAGATAAGAAATGCAGCCCCCTGAGACAATGAAAGAGTTGCCTTTATAGGGAAATTTTGTCTTGTGAAAAGAATTCCAGAATTCTGAAAGAACTATGAGCAGCCCATGCAAACTCCTAGTTTTCTGCAGGATGGAGACGGGGGTCTCTCCCCGAAGCCCTGGTTCTCCTCCTCACCTCTGCCTCTTGACTTCTTCCCAGAAATAACTTTATGCCTCTAGCCCCCACAGATAGCTAAAGTCGAGGTAGCAGCCGAGGAGCAGAAACAAAATTAAGAAATTCTCTTCTTCTTCCCTCCGCTCTTTCCTTCTTTCTTCTTTCCTTCCTCCCTTCCTTTCTCCTCAATCCTGATCTCACCTCCCTCTTTAAGAGGGAACAAAAAGGGAACAGCGACAACGAAAATTCACAGGGTGCTAAGGCAGCGAAGGGGCAGCAGCTCACGCCTACAACCTGGATTGCTCAAAGCACTGAAATCCAAACAACACTGTGCAGTGTGGTGTCCTTCCCTCTGCACCAGACCTCCCAACCCGTACCAGACCGACTGTTGGACACCTCGACACAATTTCTCCTTTGAAGTGAGCCTGTTCTTCCGCATGGTTCACAGGGACCAGATAGCACTGTGCCCAATGGGAGGGAAAGCCCAGTTTCCGTTCTCATCGGGAAATTCAAATTAAAGATCAGAAAATGCTGACTACCCAGGACTCCAGTCGAAATTTTCCTGCCAGGCTTCGGCTTCTACAGAGCTGCACCCTTTGGGCCTCCCATTGCTGCGGGGCCTCTTCTTAGAGCCACTGGCCAGATAGGAACCTGCTGCTGTCCATTAGTACCACTGGTGGAGGGTGCTGGGCCCACTCCAAGTTTACAAAGTTTATTTTGTGCATTTTGGGGCTCTCTCCTCGGGCACACAATATCCCTCTCCAGCTCCCACTCTTTCCCCTGGACTCTTTGTTGCTCAGGAATACACCCAAGGGCCTGGTCGAAAGGTTCAAACAAAACCAACTGCTCCGTCAGGGCCCTGGGGAGCTCTGGGCTGAGAATGTGCATGTCTCTGCATGCGTACACTCAAGTTTTAAATGGCAGATTTCAGAAACACACCGTCCCCCAAGTTTTTGCCTCCTGTTTTCTTACCTTTATACTCAGAGTCCGACGAGGCGTTGCTGCCACTTTTGTCCAGCTTGTCTCTAAAGTCCTCCCCGGCCTTGGCCGAAAGGCGACTCCCAGGCTCAGGGGCTGCTGGCTGCCCGCTGCTAGAGTAAGGTGCACAGGCCGCGAGTGGTTTGCAGTCGGCAAGGATGTCCCTGATCAGAAAGGAGGAGGTGACGGTGCGAGACTGGGCCGGGGCTGAGAGCTGCCCCGGCTGCAGGTGGGAGTCCAAACCTGGGCCCGATGCCCCGCCAGGCCGCGGGGTGCCCGTCTCCAGACAGTCCCTTCCTGGCGAGGCTGGTGAAGAGCAATCGCTGCTGCTCTCCGAGCGTGGACTCAGCTCCAAGGGTGAGCGGCAGTCCCCGAGCAAGGGGTCCCCCTTGGGAAGGGCGGGGCTGCCCGCGCGGTGGGAGAGAATGGAGTCGATCCCAAAGCCATTGGAGCCTTCCATAGCCAAGCTGCGACCTGTCCTCCCCCAAAGCTCCCCACCCACCCCCAACCCCAGCCGCCGCTGCCCCTGCCCCTAGCTGCGGGCTGGCATGGGGAAGGCGGGCAGGGAGCCTGTGGGCACCTTGGACAGAGTTCAGCCTTGGGGGAGCTCTGGAGCTCGGGGCCAACCTCCTATGCGCATTAGATCCAAAAGGGCTCAGCGCGTCTTCTGCAGCATCGCGCGGAGCCGCCGAGCCGAGGGGGGGTGGTGGGAGTGTCAGGGAGGAAGGGGAGGAGGGCGCGCCAAGTTGGGGAGAGCAAAGGGGGAGAAGGACGGCCTGAGGGCCCCTTTGGCACAGAAGATACGCGAGAATGTTGGAATCTAAATAAAGAACGGCTTTTCGAAAATCCAAACCGTACGCGTCCTCCAGGCAAGCGGTGACCGAGGGCAGCGGGGTCAGCACCGCGGATAGCAGCGGGCCTGGGCTGCGCTACCAGCCTGCGGAACCGAGCGCACCTGGCGGCGTCAGCACCGCGGATAGCGGCGGCGGCGGCCCGCGGCTCATGACGCTCCACCTGGCCAGGGAGGTCCTCTCTCCGCGCTCCGCCGCTCCAGGGACCCGTCAGCACCGTGGACAGCGACTCGCGGCTCCGAGACTGCAGCTCTCCGCCGTCCTCCGCGCGCGCCTTCGCCTCCCCCCCTTCCTTTAAAAAATGAACTTGTGTCACTTTTACTTTGGGGCTGGGTTTTTTTTTGTTGTTGTTGATTCTCTCTTTTTTTTCGTTGTGTTGTGTTTTTTTTAAACGGGACTCGCCCACGTGTCCCCGGAGTGATGACGCTGATTGGCTCTGGCCGATTTTGGGGGTGATGTCACGGCTCCGCAAGCCGCTGCCCGATTCCTTTTCAGTTTGATTAAAAGAGACACTGAATTAATTACAGCACAGACCCAACTGTTTACCGGCGATTTCCACACGGTTTGCTTTCATTAGGCCGGTGATGAAGCCCCTAATGAGGGTGATTAGCCGAGGGGGGTACAGGCTGGCGGGAGGAGGACCGAGCCGGCCTGCGCTGCTGCTGGGTTGGGATGTGCTGTTTTCAAAGCGTTCCCCGACCCTTTCTCACGATTGTTCAAGTTACTGGTCCGTGATTCTGTAGTAGACCATTTTTGTCCCCACTTTTTCTTCTTCCAGTGGACAGAGGTATTAAACCAGCGGAAAAAAGAAGTGTGTGTGTGTGTGTGTGTGTGTGTGTGTGTGTGTGTGTGTGTGTGTAGAGGGAGAGAGAGAATCCCTTTCGTAGTTTGAGGAAGAAATTTTAATTTCTCTTGTTTTCAGGGCGTTTCTGTTGAGTTCTAGATGTGTCCCGTGTAGGACAATTTGCAAGCCTCTTCTTCTGGTCTCTTTGGACCCTGAAGTCCCGGGTGGGTGGAGAGGCCCGGGAAGTGACCCTAACGATGATTTTTGTTGGCAAGGATGGAGACCGTGGGAACATTGTGCCTGGAACATTAGGGGAATGCGTAGAAATCCTGTGGCCCAGGGAGGCCACAAAGGACAAAGAAGTCACACCCCACTCCCTGACCAGTGGCCTCCCCTGTGACGCATATTCTGGGGCATGGTGTTTCTCTACCTCCGAACAGGACCACGCAAGAGCTTCTGAGCGCGAGAGTGCGAGCGTAGACGTCTGCGATTCGTTTCTTTTTCTGCGGAGCCGAGCTCACCACGGAATGAATTTTCAAGCCAGGACTGGAAACGTGGCTTTTGCCTTAAGGATAACGCCCCCACCCCGGCGCCCTCTCGACCTTGCCACGGGCTTTAATTCCACGCCTTTCTGGGGGTGGGCCTCTGGTCGCGCCAGGGCTCAGGACCTCAGGCAGATCTGGAACGCATCTCGGGCCTGGATCCTCTCTGTACAGTCCCGGGTCTGCGTGGGAGCGGAGCTCCGACGCCTTTGCAGCGGGGTCCTACTAGCCCCAAGCTCCTTTCACCGCCGCACGCTTAGAAAGCAGGCCTTCTGCACCCGCCAGTGCGTTCCGGCTCCCCTCCCTGGGCCCCCAGAAAACCCCGGGCTCCGCGTCCAGGACCGCAGCGGAATCTTTAGGCGATTCATCCCCAAACCCAAGACCCGGCCTGAGCATTCCGCTAAGTCAGGCAAAGCAAAAACTTTCTCCTCGCTGGGTCCGGGTTGGCAGTGGCCTCACGCCCGACTCGACTCGCTCTCCCTCTGCGCCCGCCGGCAGATTGGAAGCGGACCGGCCGCCGGCCGTCCTGGGGGCGAGGACCCGCGGATCCCTCGGGACAGAGGGCTGTGCTCGGCTGCAAGCTGTTGGGGAGGCGGGCGGGCGGGGCTGCCCTGGACGCCTCTCGCCATGGGGTCTTGCTGGCCCGTGGTTCCTTTTAGTTTGGTGAATGGGGAAGGGACCATAAATCAAGAGGAGGTGGCAGTGGGTGGGGCCGCCCTGGCGCTTTTCTGGAGCCCCCAACTTGGACCTCTCTCCTGCTTGGGGCCCTTGTGAAGAACCCACTTCCCTCCCCTCGCCCACCCTCCTCTGCTCTCCCAACCTGTGTCTGCATGCCCAGACAAACCTCATCTCCTGAAGCACCTGGGGTCTCCAGTTGTGTCATGAGACAGCTTCAGAGGCTGCTAATGGTGGTGAAGTCCCTGGCCCAGGATCCCAGGTCTTTGCTCTCCTCTGCCAGCCCCTGCCCAAACCAGCACTAAGGAGGTGCTGCTGGAAATGCTGGGTCTTTCTCTGGCCTCTGGGTCCTAGGCTGGGGTTTGAATCCCTGACCCAGCCAAAGTGAAACCTGGGCAGCAGCTGCCACTGAATGGGAACCAGGGGGTGTGGGCTGGGGGGTTGTCCACACCTCTGGGGCTGGAAAAGAACAGTGTGGCCTCAGCTTCCTACAGCCCTGGCCATCTTCCCATCTTCTCTGTGCTTTTTGAATACGCAAGGATATTTAACAAACCATTAGTATACCATCATTAGTATTGAATTATTACTGTCTATTACAATGTAAAACATGCTGTGCAATTTATTTCATTTGGAATTTAGGATCTAGCTTCCTCACAATAGCATGGTTTTATTCCTATTCTGAGATTTCCAGCTGTGCTGAGGTACCGCCTTCCCCCTCCTCCATCATCTGGTGGGTCTGTCTTAGCCTGTCCATAGCCTGAGAAGTCTGTGTGCTCACCTGGGCTCATGCTTCCTTGGGATGGAGCCCAGGACCTGGCATTTTGCTAAGTGTCCAGAAGATCCTGGGTCCATCCCACCCTTGGGCAAAGAAGCCTAGGTGGTAAAAAAAAAAAAAGGGACTACGAGGAGCTGGGCGTGCACCTTGGCAAGTTGCGTAACTTCTCTGAGCTCCCACGGACACAAGGAGGCAGAGCTGTCTCCCCAGCTATTGCCCTCAGCAGTTCCCTCCCCAAGGGCCGGTCGGAGGGGCTTGGAGAAGGCAAGGGAAGAAAAAGCAAGTGTGATCAGGGCACATCTAGGGCCAGGCTCCCAGGACCCCTTAGTCTTGACCTAGCCCCAGAACTGCCACTCTAGCACCCACGGTCCCTGTTCTGGGCATCCTTTTCAGGACCCCAGACCCTTTCCAGCCAGCTTCCCATCTCCTCGTGGAATCTCTTGTTCGGCTTCCGGTCCCTGCTTGCCCAGTCCTTTGATTGTTTTCTTTTAAACATTCAGCCTCTCCTGGACCCAGAGCCACAGAGGGACAGGGGTGAGGCAGGCATGTGCACTGATGAGCCCTCTTGGGAGTCTCTGGGCAACTGGTCTCTCCTGCCAGACCCCAGGGGGACTCCCCTTGGTACACAAAAGCATCAGCATGGGAAGCAGAGGGTGTCTGTGAAGCGGCCGGCTGTAGAATCCTTCTCAGGCTCTTGGCTTGGACTTGGCTTTGGGTCGGGTGGACCTGGGAGAGCCTGGGCTTTTGCCTGGGTCTTGGCTCCCACCAGCTTCCTTTCTCCCAGCCCTGCTCAACCCTGGGGCAGGAGAAAGGGTTGCTTTAGCTGGTTTTGTTCATCTGACTCAGCAGACAGAGCCACCCTCCAGGAGAGCTGTGCTCAGCGCTCTTGAGAGTGACCCTGAGGACTCTGCTCATATCAGAACAGGCACGTGGGCAGCTGGGTCTAGGGCAGCATGTGGGGCTGGTGATGAATGAGAACCCTGGCTCTGGAATCCAGGGCTCGGGAAGTCCAGCAAATCTTTTTTTTTTTTTTTAATTTAATATTTTGTCTCTCCTGGGTTTAAAATTTTTGATTTAAAAATATTTTTATCAGAAATATTAATTACTGAGTTTTTTGGAAACCCCTAAAATTTTATACCTTAGGTGAATTTTGATCCTGAGGTTTGTTGTTGTTGTTTGTTCATTGGCATATGTGGAACAGGGCTGCTCTCACTGAGCTACGCCCCTTTCTAATGTTGTCAGAGGGTCTCACTGGCCTCAAACTTGTAATCCTCCTGCCTCAGCCTCTTGAAATGCTGGAATTACATGTGTGTGCCACCATGCCGGGCTAAAGTCACATTTATTTTTAATTTCAGTTTTGGGGATTGAACTCAGGGTGCTTTACCACTGAGCTACAAACCCAGCCCTTTTAATTTAATTTTTCATTTTGAGACAGGGTCTCACTAAGTTGCCCAAGCTGGTCTTGAACTTTCCATCCTCCTGCCTCAGCCACCCTAGGGACTGGCATTACAGCTGTGTGCCACCATACCAGATTTATGTATTTGTTTTTAAAGCAAATCACTTTTGGAACCATCTTTTCCAGCTGCAAGATAGGATGATGTTGCCCCTGTGACTCTTCACACTTGGTGCGGGTCCTGAGGAATGGCAGTTATGCAATTCACATTTCAGCTACTACCGATCAGAGCTGGAGACTCTCCCTCAGTAGTCAGTGCCCCCAGCCCCTCTCCTCAGCCCCTGGGCCTTCCTACCACCACCAGTTTTTAGGGCGGAGCTGGGCAGAGGATGGAGGTGATAGCAGGCCTGGGTGCCAACCCCTCTCTGCTTTGCAAGCCAATGGGTTGGGCCAGGAGCTGAAGAAATAGCGGGCCTCAAGGCCAGGCTGTTGGCAACCATCTGTGTCTGTTTAGGGCAAAACCCCGTGGCACTCCTGAGAGCAGGAAAGGACATATTGCTTTTCTTCCTCTTCCTGCCCTCTTCCCTCCAGCTCCCCCTGCTCCCTCCCTCTTTTCTTTCCTACTCCACACACCGTCCTGTGCTTCCTGCTAGATGCTCGCAAGTCATGGAGCATGTGGCAGAGAAGGCCCACCATCCTGGAGCTCACAGAATACAGTGGTGCCCATCAATCTGAACCCTTCATAGTGCCGGGGGTGGGGCTCACGGTACAGTGCTCACCTAGCATGCCTGAAGCTCTGGTTTTGAACCCCAGCTCCCCGCCCCCCCAAACTTTGTTTCTAGGTAATTTTCCATTTGCAGATTCAAGTTTACAATTTACCTGCTTTCAGTTCCAGGAACCTGTATAGAAAGACAGCCTAGTTTTTTCCTCCCCTTAATGATGATTCCAAGCATCAAAAGGTTTCCCAAGGAAAAAGAAAGGCAGAAAAAAAGTTTTGGTCCCCAAGGATAAGTGGAAATGAAAGTTCTTGGCTGGAGACACAGACCTGTCTGGCTGCAGTGCAGGTCCACCTCAGTGCCTGAGCGTGAATCCACTTGCCGCTGCCAAGAGGTGCCATCTCTGGACTCCTCCATCTGCTGTTTCCAGCCCAGCACTAGTTTGGTGCTGGGATAGTGAATCAAAAGGCAGACTATCTCTGGATGCAGGGACCTCCTGGGATCTGGAATTGGATCTGTGGCTATGAAGTACTTGCTCTTCCAGCTTCTAGGAGTCCCTGGCAGGCAGTTGACAGGCCCAGGAGCCACTGCTCCTGCTGAGAATCCTTCACAACCTCAGCCTCCAGAAACCCCATATCCCCGCCTTTCTTCTGGGTTCAGGAAGATGGTTCAGGAAGTGATTTGCTTTAAAAACAAGTATATAAAGCTGGCTTGATACCCTGTAATATGAATTTTCTGGTTATAAACCAGGTCCGTGGTGGTCAGCCCTGGGGAGCTCTGTTCTGGCCCTGGTCCTGCTCTTAGATAGTGGACTGTAGGGTCCTTCTGTCTTCGTGAATCCTCTCTTCCAAGGTTCCATCTCCACGTCTTGCATCCCAGCCTGCATCTGCTCCCCTCTCCTGCCAGGTGCATGTCACCATGGTACCATCTCCCTCCCACCTCAGAGGGGCCTTCAAAGAATTTCAAGCAGACCAGGGAAGGGTCCAGACGGCTGCCTCCCTGTGCCTTTTGCAGACATTACACATGAGTCTCTGGTTAATGGTGCATTGCCAAGAAATCTAACCAGAGGCTGAATGCTCCCAAATGTCAACCAGTGGGGAAATTAACCAAGACAGGGGCCCAGGGCCGTACCTATGAGGACCGTCCTCACGACGTTTGCTGGCAGTGATGAGGAGGACATGGGTTGCAAAGGCAAGCCCTTCCCATGTTCATGCTCCTTAGTGGAGACTGGGAGCCGGGGACAGACTTGAACACACAGTGGGTGTCACTGGCCTGTGGCAACTTGTTGACCTCCCTTGAGTAGCCTGTCTCTTTTGACATCTGTTTGTCATCTGTGAAACAGGTGGTGATGGCGGAGGGAGGGCAACAGGATGAACCCCAAGGCCTCCCAGGCTGGAACCTTCCAGATTCTATCCTGGTTCAGAAGGGTGTTTAGTTGCACTCCCTCCCTCCCCCAAGCCTGGTTCAAGGGAGGACAGGGGCTCGGCTGAAGATACGGGGTAGCCAGGAGGGTGAATCAGACCAGGATCAGCCCTGGGGCTTTGTGTTGGCTCAGAAATTAAGGAGGAGGGAAGAACCAAGTCCAGGGAGAGAAAGACACAGGTGGAAAAGATTAGGAACTCCTCTGTCGCTGACTCAGATTCGCCAGCGGGTGGCGCTGTAGGACAAGGAGCCGAGGGGCTCTCAGAGAGAGTGCTGTAGCCAGGCTGGGAGGACCTGGGCGGTGGCTCTAAAAAGTGTCCAAGAGTGTGTGCAGGACATCTGTCACAGCCCTAGCAAGTCACAGGGTGTGGGGCAAGTGGTGGGATAAACCAACCAGAGGTCCTGGAGCGCTGGGGCCGAGCCCATCCTCTGCTGGGACAGGTCTTGGAAAAGGAGGCTTGATAGGGCCACTTGCAGGTGGTCATCTCTCGTTGCCATGTAGGGGCTGGCCCCACCCTTTGGAGCAGAGAGTTCAATTCTGGGTCCTTTAGGAAACTTCTGCCACTGATGTGCCCCTGCACCTGCCACAGGGGGTTTCAGAGTGAAAGCGTGGCTGGCCTCCCTTCAAAATATCTAGCTGCCGGGTGCACCTGTCCCTTTGAGCACACTGCCCTTGCTCCTCATCACCCACGGCTCTGGTTCCTGCTCCTTCCCAGTGCGCTTAGGTAATAAGAAAATCAAAATCTGTATTTACCTGTAGCTTAAAAGTGCCACACCCTGTGCTAATCACATTATATACTTTATTTAAGGCTGTCATTATCTAATTTAGTTTGAGGAAATGTCTTGTGTCAGGCTACTGGCTCACAGATTCTGCACCAAGAGGTTAAGACGCTCATTCAAGGTCCTGCGGAAAGTACTTGGGGAGCCGAGCCCTTGCACTTGACTATGGTGGTGTGGTATTGCTTGCTGCTGCCTGGTTCTGTGGCCAGGCCCTGGGCTCTCCTCTGCCTGACTTGGTTGCTCAGAGTGGGTCAGGGTGGCTTTAGCCAAATGAGTGAGGTTGCGCTGGGCATGGTGTTGCAACCTGTAATCCCAGCAGCTCAGGAAGCTGAGGCAGGAGGATGGAGAGTTTGAGGCCAGCCAGGACACTTTAGTGAGACTCTGTCTCAAAATAAAAAAAGACCTGGGGTGTAGCTTGGGGTAGTGTGCCCCTGGATTCCGCCCCTAGGACTGCAGAATGAGTGAGGATGTGGTTTCCCTGGTGCTGGGGAGCGGGGCCAGGCCCATGGGTGGCTGGGGTCCATCAAGCCCTGCAGAGTCAAGGGCACTTGTGCAACCTGGCTTCTGGGGGTCCACAGTGT
This sequence comes from Sciurus vulgaris, assembly GCF_902686455.1. Lineage (NCBI taxonomy): Eukaryota > Metazoa > Chordata > Mammalia > Rodentia > Sciuridae > Sciurus > Sciurus vulgaris. Next base: position 86,888,620 of record NC_136476.1, on the reverse strand, counting down.
GTGGAGGGTGGTCGCTTCCCTCCTAGCGGGAAGAAGGCAGCCGGGCCACTGCTCTGCAGAGAACAAAACAGGCTGTGGAATTCACCTGGGGCTGTTCCCAGGAAGGCCTTTGAGGAGGGGTGCAGCTGAGCTCTGAGTGACAAGCAGGAGGCAGGTGACAGCGTGGGGCCAGGCGTTGCAGGCAGAGAGAAAATAAGCCCGGAGCCCAGGGCAGGCTGAGCAGCAGGCGGAGGCGGGGCCAGGGGCGGGCCTGGCTGCCGCTCTCAGGGGTGATGGAAACCAAGCGAGCGAGAGAGCAAGGGGCTGTGCTGTGGGCCAGGAGGCAGGGAGGTGGCCTGGGTCCTCCAGGGAGCACAAGGCTGGTGGCAGTGGAAGGGGAGAGATGTGGCTGGCCCAGGCTGGGGCTGGGCAGGTGATGGTGACAGTCTTCTGGTGGCTCAGGTGTCAGGGAAGGAACAGAGCGATGCAGGTTTGGGCCCCAGCAGCTGGGTGGATGGGGTCTCAATTGTGACACAGGAAAGACTGAGGCCCGTTTGGTGGGAAATGGAGTCTTCTGTCTTGGTTAGAGAGGAATGACAGGCACCCACCTGCAGATGACAGGTGGGCAGCTGGATGGACAGTCTAGGATTCTGGGGCGAAGTCCAGGTGAAGCTCGGCATCGGGGACCCCTCAGGCTAGCAATGGCGTGTAAAACTCAAGAACTTGCCTGCCCAGGAGCCGTGCTGTGGTGCCTTGGAGGTTGACTTGGAGAGTCTCGGGTGGCCACTGACAAGTCTCAGTTTAGGTGGCTCACTACTTTTATTGGTTTATTGGTTTACAAACAGGGACTCGAGGGAGAGGACAGACTGTCTTTTAAATTTAAAACAGACCAGTATATAATTTGTGAGAAGAAGCCAAAGAACCTGCAGAAAATTGGATTAATAAGCACTCAAAAGTTTGCCCAGGAAGTCCCCGTGGCCTGGAAGCCTCTCTCCTTTGGGAGGGGTCCACATCCCAGGCGACCTTGGTGGGAAGTGCAGCCTGGCCTGCCTGATTGACGGGGCCCTGAGCTGAGGGGTGGGGGCTGTCCGAGTAATAAACCATCAGCTCTGCCTGCTGTCAGGGGTCCCAGAGAGATTATTCTGCTGTGGCGAGACACTAGGCATCCCAAAAAGAGCAATTAAAACTCATGTTTGGAATATGAAATGAGAGCTTTCAAAGCACGTCACTGTCACGCTTTATGCAGGAAACACAGGTTGTTCCTAATGCCTGATGGGCAGAGCTGCAGAATCCGCCCTTAGCCTGGATGTTTAAAAACTGCCTTGTAATTGTTGTTCGTCTGGTCAGGTGAGGGCTTGCGAAGAGAGCAGGGTGAGCCTAGGGAGGAGTCCCCAGGTCGAGGGCCCCTGGGGTAAGGTAGGACTGGCGTTGGCTATAACCTAAAGGGAGAGCCTTACCAAAAATAACTAGGCTAAGACCTGGCTGAGGTGCTTGCACAGCAGAGCCTGCAGAGGTGGTGGAGGGTGGAGCTGGGGTTGGGGAGAGAGCTGAGCCTCCAGGGCATCTCCCACTGGAACAGGCCGTCCTGGTAGGCGAGGGCCTATGGGTGGGTGTAGTTGCCCATGCGCAGGGTCCCCTGGCGCACTGCATATTCTTCATGGTGGGCTTTGAATGCTCTCTGGCGATCAGCCTCGGTGGGGAATGTGTCAAGATGGGGTCCCACCTGCAGATGGAAGGGAAGAGCAGGTTGGTGAGGCTCCCTGGGGTTGCTCCCCTCCTCCCCTGGTTCACCCGGCTCCAGCCACACAGTGATGATAAAAACAGCCGCAAGAGGGGACGGCACCAGGAAGGGCTCCCAGGGAGCAGCAAGGAGCAGGAGACCCAGGGAGAGGGGGCCACAGTGCCTCAGGCCCAGCTCTCACTGGGCAAAGGCCTGCGTAGTCAAGGTCACCTTTGACCTAGCAGCACTGTCGTCCTCCGCTGCTGATTTTCTATCATTAAAAGCCTTTCCCTCCCAGGAATGCAGCCCCACTGCCTCCTGCCTGGTCTGCCATTGGTGCATCAGGGTCAGAGTTCAAGAGGAATGCCTTGTCCTTCTGGGAGGAAGCACTCGAGGGAGACAGATCCAGGGAGTGGCAGGGGCTGCGGTGTGACTCAGTGGTAGTGTGCTTGCCTGGCATGATTGGGCCCTGGGTTCCATCCCAGCACCAGTCAGAAACAGTCCTTGGCCTGCTCTCTCCTCTAAGAAATGGCGGCCAGCTGGGCGAGATGGAGCACCCCCATGAGCCCAGCTGCTTGGAGGCTGAGGCGGGTACTCTGAAAAGGAGGCTGGAGGGAAGGGAGGATGGGACTGGGTGGTGGCTGAGAGCCTCTCCTGCGGTTGTCCACTCTGTGGCCTCACCTCCCAGTGTAGAAGATCCGCTTGCTAACTGAGCACAGCACCCTAGCATGGCATTCCTGCCTAGGATAACCCAGAGGGGGCAGAGGGAGACAGGGCGTGGGTTCGCTTGTCCGCCGAGGCACCCACTCGTTCGTTCACTGGCTCACCCATTCATGCATTCCCGTCTGTCCAGCTCAGCTCCATGCAGGCATGGGCGATCCGGCAGCAAGCCAGCGAAACCCGCCCTGCCCTCGGGAGCCCAGAGTCCAGCGCCAGGAGAGAGGGCATCCAGCTGGGGCGTGTGCCCTGCACCCAGGCCTTGGAGTCAGGGAGGTGTCCCCGGAGAAGAGGTGCTTATGGGCGGGGCTCCAGGGGGATACAGGGGTTCCCCAGGAAAAGAGGAAGTATCCATGCTGGACTGGACTCAGCGGAGCTCAAGTTTCCAAGGGTTCATGGGGGGAAATGGTGGCTGGGTGGAGGGCCAGCTGGGTGGTTCCCCCTGGGTGTGCAGGGCAGCTGAGAGCCCTGCAGTGGCTTCAGGATAAAGCGGGAGCCATGTCCCCAGCAGCCTCAGGTTCTCATCAAACATCCAGGGCGCCCTCGGCCCCCTCAGGGGTGGCCAGCTCAACCCACAGTGCCACCAGCCTTAACGCGACAAAGGGAAAAAGAAATACGGACAGTGGATAAAGTATCAGAAGGGAGAAGGGTGAGGAAGGGACTTGTAGAGGGAAGTCTCTGTGTGCAGTGGTTTACGGACAAGAAACCCAGGCTCAGAGCAGGGTTTGGTTCAAGGTCACTCCACAGGAAATCAGGGTAGAATAATCCTGTCTTAGCCCTCTCCTCCTCCTCTAGTCTTCTGGGTTCTCCTTGGATGAGGCTTGGGGTCTGTGCAGAACATTCTGCTGCAGCTACTGCTGGTGCTGTGTCTGGGGTGCTCCCTGTTCCTTGATCACAGGAGAAAAGCAGACGGGAGCAGGTGGGCAGGAACCCACGGAATCAAATGGTGAGAGTGGACTTGGCTATTCCCAACTGACCATGCTCTTCACTCCCTAGCCGACGGGGACCCCTTCTTGGACTCTGTAGAAAGCCACGGACCCACTTCTTCTGGAAAAACAAAGGTGCCCACAGTCCTTATGTCCAAAAAAGTGCAGGCTGTTTCAGGATCTGGCCTTTGCAAGTCCCTGGATGGACTCAGGCTACAGCAGCATTCCTGGGGCATTCTGGCCTCAGCCCTGGTGTCCGGCAGAGTCCCCAGAGCAGGCCCTTCCACAGACCCCGGTGGCCCCTGCTCAGTGTGGAGCACCTGTGACTTCAGCCCCAGTACTGCAAAACAGACAGTCGCGGTGGCGATGGCTTACAGTTTTACACAAAGCGTAACATGTGTCAAGATGATTTCCCATCTTGGTACACTGTCACTGTCATGATAATCTTTCTTTAAAAAGCTTTCAATAGCTGGGCATGGTACACACTCCCAGAGACTCAGGATGGCAAGTTTACAGACTGAATGTAGGGCTGCAGGACCCCAGGCCCTGAGCCTTTGGCACGAGACTTGTCCGTTTCTTAGAAAGTGCTCCTTAAGGCAGCAAGGTCATGGCCCCATCCCACACACACTTCCCCTCCGAAAATAGCAACTCAGGCACGCGTGAGGAGCCTCGGCACAAATCAGGCCTCGAGCCCCTGCGTGGTCATGACCTGCGGCCCCTGGAGTCCAAGGATGAAGAGCAGGAGTAAGGAGTCGCTGCTAAATTAAGCCGTCTGCGGTCTGTCTCCGCCCGAAGCTAGGAAATCGTAATGGCTCTGGCAGGAGACAGCTTTGCTGAGTGAAGCTGAGTCGCTCTAAGGCCAACGCAGGTAAATAAGAGGTGAGTGCCACAGCCCGCCAGCAGCCCTGGGAGCCCTGCAGGCCGGGTGGCCTTCCCAGCACCTACGAAAGCACTGGTCCCATTTGAACGGGAGCAATGTGCAGATCTAAACGACACCGCACAAGGAAGGGCGGAGAGCATCCACCGCGCAGTACCCCAGAGACACCAGAACATGGGCAGAGCTTGTCCATGTGGCGAGGAGAAGAGAAGTCACACGAGATGTCCCCAGGTGCCCAGTTGTTGAAAGAAGGCTACACAACAGCTACTCCGTAGACTCTGGAAGGGGAAATGGAAGTCTACGGGCAGGAAAGGCCTCTAGTGTGAAGGATGAGGCTGGGGCATCCCAGGCAGCATGAACCAATCAAAGCCCTGAGCGGGAGTTATGGGGACAGACTGAAGGAAAGGAAAGCAAGCCCGTGTGGTGGGGGAGCAAGGGGAGGCAGAGAGCGAGCCGCCTGCAGACCTAGGAGGGGCTGTACTCCGTGGACCCCTCTGGGGTGGCGTCCTCTGCCCCCTGCAGCCGGATTGGAGTAAGAGGTGCGGGCTGCCAGAGCTGGGGGACCATGGAGCCCAGCTCTCCCATGCTACAGATAGGAAAACCAAGGCCCAAAGGTGGGAAGCAACACTCAGGCTCCTGAGCCCCGGCAGAGCAGAGGCCAGCAGCCAGGCAACCCATCCCTCAACGCCACATCCTGCCTGCCTCTGGTCTCCTCCTCACCCCCAGCACGAGCCCTGGGTTCCTCTTCCCTGCCCGTTCAGAAGCCTCTGGGCTTTTCTGACCCACTTGGATGATCCAGTTCACGGGGTTGGCGCCCTAAATGCGCCTTCGATGTTTTGTTGGTTTTGTTCGGAGCTTCGTTATTTTCCTCCCCTTCTTTGAGTTAAGTTCCTTTCCCAGCATCTAGGGTCATCTGCTGAGCCAATTACCTCCTCATCTTTCTTCCTTTCTAATATTAGCATTTCTATGACAGCGCAAGCAGTTACATTTCCTCTCTAAACTCTCTCTCAGCTCATCTCAAGTTTTGAGCATATTTATTTTTGCTCAGTTCTCTTTTAATCTAATATCTGTTTGGATTTCTTCTCCAATCCCCACATTATTTGAAAGTACACACCACAGATTTTACCAGTTGCTTTCGTGACTGAGTTCTTGTTCTTCCTTCCTTTGTTTATCTATCTCTTGATTTTTGGTACAGGGGACTAAGTCCAGGGGTGCTCTACCACTGAGCTATATCCCCAGCTCTTTTGATTTTATTTTGAGACAGGGTCTTGCTGAGTTGCCCAGCCTGGTCTCAAACTCGTGATCCTCCTGCCTCAGCCTCCTGAGTAGCTGAGATCACAGGCCCCTGTCCCTGCACCTGGCTGCATTTATTACTAATTTCTCACATAATGTCTGTGCTTCCACATACGTTGAGGTTTTGCTTTGTATGCTTTTTTGCTGGCAAAGCCTCGGTGATGGGACCATCACAAAGAAGATGCCCTGTGATCTGGCTCAGGAGACAAGTGGCTGTTGTTCTTTCATTTCTGTATTTGACCACCTACTATGTACCAGACACTATGCAGGACACCCAGGTACACCTGTGAGAATGTAGAAAGCCCATGGGTCACGGGGCTAGAAACTAGTAATAATACAGATTCCGGTGCGCGCTTTGGGCCCAGGGAAGACTTCTGAGGAAATAACTCATAGGCAGAGACTCAAGGAGAAGGCAGAGGCGGGCAGGGAAGGGGTGTGGGGTCCACAGCACTGCAAAGGCAGGCAGAAGAGGGGAGTCGGCACCTCGTAGAGCAGGCATGTCAGTGGCCAGCAAACGCGGGAAAGGTGATAAGCGCGTGTGGAACCAGAAACAGCACACTAAGGGGGCGACGCCATTCACGCCCCAGGTTGGTGATAATGCGACGATTCTGACTTCACGGGAGCCGCCGTTCCCCACTAGTGAGGGTGTCATTGGTGTGACCACTTGGAGAGGCATCTGACGTTAGCTAGTGAGGCAGATGTGCGTCCCCCAGGAGCCAGGGGGTCCCTGCTCACAGCTGCCTGGAAGCGCAGAGGCATCCACCGCAAAGTGCACATGAGGCACCCTGGCCATAACCTGACAGAGCGCTGGAAACAAGAGCCAGTCCATCAGTGGGGACGGAGGGCAGTGAGCTCGGGCAGGGGACACTGGTCAGCTGAAACGGACACCCTAGGGAGGCTCCACCCAGCATGGAAGCCCCAGGTACCTGTGGCCTTTGAAGTCTCATGAGCTGACAGAGTACGAAGTGCAAGCTTCAGCTCCTCAGTGGCAGTGGCCACAGTGCAAGAGCCTGGGAGCCCTGCGTGGCAGGCCGCTGCAGTGGGCAGGGTTCTGGCCAACTGCACTGCTCCAGACTTATCTGGACAAACACTACAAGTCTCAGAAACACAAGTTTGTGTGAAAACAGAGTTACAGATGTCACGATGGACCAGAAGCAGGCGGCCACAGGTACCGTGTGGGTGCTTCCCAGGTACCGTGTGGGTGCTTCCCAGGTACCGTGTGGGTGCTTCCCAGGTGGGCAGCACCTGCGTGGGTCTCGCAGAAAGGCAGGCACAGAGGTGGCCCTGGGAGGGCGGGGCCGAGCGAGGACCGCACCTTTCCCTCTTGCTGACAGGAAAACAGGCGGGCATCTTCAAGCACACGCAGGTGGAGGAGCAGGAGGAAGCGCCCCGCCCACCCAGCTGGCAGTGCTCTGGTTCACCTGCTGGAGGCTCAGGCCACTGCACCTGAAGACTGGGTCCTGCCGCCAGCCGAAGCCCAGCAGCCAGTGGATTGTGGCCCTGACCTTGCTAACTCCCCCCATGGCTCCTCCCTGGCAGGCAAACCCATGAGGCTTAGATTCATGGAACACCCAGGTTAACACCCAAGACCCAGAGCTCGCCCTGGAAGCCGGCTGCGGCCATCTTCCCCTGGCCTGAGGCAGGGGCTTTGCCAGGCTGGCCGCTCTGGTCTTGCTGACGGGGAGATGCATGTTGCCTTCTCTTCCTGAAGCTTGAGGCCTCTGCTACAGGTGGGGCTTCCAGCCCCACCCGTGGGCTCCCAGAGGAGGGCACGGGGCTTTGCCCTTGAGCCTGCTCACAGGGTCAGGCCTTGTGTCTGCCAGAGACGAGGCGCGGGGTCACACAGAACGGCCAGGAGGGCCCACGCCCACCACGTGCGGATTGACAGGCAGAGTGGCTCTTCTGCAGCGCCTGTTAGAGTCCAGGCCTCTGACCCCATCCTGCCGCAGGGCCAGCTGACTCTTGGTCCCCTCTCATTAGTCAATGATCCCCCAACACCAAGCCTTCCTGAGACAGGTCTGGGGACCGAGAAGGCAAAAGAAAGGCTTGGAGGGAAAATACCCAGATTTTTTTTTTTTTTTTTTTTTTTTTAAGTAAGAAATAAATCTGCCAAAGAGCTTAGGGAAAAAATGACAGCCATGAGATTTTAGTTTAGTTTTTTTTAAGTGACAACTGCTCAGGTGACTGGGAGAGAAATTTTGCTGCAAAAGATTGAGAGGCTGTCTCCTCTAATGAGAGGCACTTGGAAATTATGGATCAGTCCCAGGTCAGTAATTTCTGTCAAGTTCGGGGCAGCTGGAGGTCAGAGGCCCCAGCAGAACACAAATCCATGCAAGGCCTCTTCGGAGAGCAGACTGGGTCCCCAGCTCTGATGTAGCAGGTTGTAGCTTAAGTAATTAATGAGGGTAACAATCTCTCCTGAGACATCTGGTCCCCGAAATTGTTATTCTGCTACTGGCTCTAATTTCTCTGTGGTCCAAAAATAGATGGAGCAAGGACACAGAGTCTGACCCTCCCTGCTGACACATGCTGTGACTTCAAAGAACATCCAAACCCAGGCTGTGAAAACAAACTTCCTGTCTCCCCACAAGGCTGAGGGCTGGCTCTAAAACCACACCTGTGCCCACTTTGCACAGCTGTGTCAGGCGAGTGGGGAGCAATGACCCTCTGGGGCTGGGGCTGAAGGGGAACCACCTTCATGTCACAGGACAGGGGACTAGAGCTTAGGAAGGTCAAGACACCAGCCCAAGGAGTCCCAGCTACTAAGCAGCAAACCCTGAACAGGAGCCAGATACATGTCCGCTGACTTAACTGGGCCAGAAGAAAACACGGGCATGGGTGCTTTTGAAGATGGGACTCAATCCGCTGGAGTTGGAAGTTGTCCCCGTGCTCTCCGATCATTCCTGGGGCCAGTCAGCAGCAATGGGAACCACAATGGCTCTGTGCGAGCGTTTGCTCCATGTGGGTAGGTAAGTACCGGGCAGGCCTGGCTCTGGACGCCCGCACACCCGCTCACGCCTGCCGCTGCTGCTCTGGATTCTGCGTTTGCTAGGCCCAGGTAATCGAGAGGCAGAGGGGGTGAAGGAGAGCTGAGGACACACCAGAGCCTCCGATCGCCTGTGGCCACATCACAGTGGTCAGTCATGACCCTGTTGCAGTCTCCAAAGACGGGGCCTGGGCAACCACGGCTCTTCCAAGTGAGCTCTGGTATTTGTCAAGGGACCTGATTTTCTTTTTAACAACTCCGTTGAGATATGGTGTATTCACGGTAAACCAGAGGTCTCCACATGTCCACGGGTTGGCAACCACAACCTAAGTCAGCATGTTTGCATCACCCCCCAAAGAAACCTGCCATCAGTGGTCACTGCCCGCCCCTCCCGCAGCCCCGGAAGCCACCGGGCCACTTCCGGTTTCTGTGGCTTGCCGTTTTGCCCCCCTCGGATCCGTGGAGCCAACCTCGCGAGGGCCGTGAAGGGCTTCTCCCACCGCGTGATGTTTTCAAGGTCTTGCAGCCTGGGTGGGGCCGGCCCCTCGTTCCTTCCTATGGCCGAATGATACTGATTGTGCGACACACCACACTGCTTCATCCCGCTGTCAGCGGATGGTCCTTTGAGTCATTTCCGTTTTGTGCCGCCAGGAGCTTTGCTGTGCTCTCGCTCGTCCTGGGTGTTTACCTAGGACACAACCGCGGGCCGTGTGGGGCTCTGCCCCGCCTTGGGCAGCTGCCGAGTGGCTGCAGAGTGCTTGTCGGGTTCTTATTCCACCGGCCACACCGGAGGGCTCCTGTTTCTGAGTCCTTGCCAGCACTGGATGCCGCCGTCCTCGTAGCTGTCCTACTGGGTGCAAAGTGCTCGCTCCTTGTGCTTTCAATGGGCGTTCCCTGATGGCTGATAATGCCGAACATCTTTTCATGTTGGCAGTTTGTTTATCATCTTTGGAGTAATGTCTATTCAGATCATTCGTCCATTTTGAAATTAGGCTACTTATATTTTTATTGCCGAGTTGTAAGATGACTTACACGTCCATGGGTACAGGTTCTCCATCAGACAGATTTGCAAGTACTTTCTTCCGTCCCGAGGTCTTCTTGCCACTTTCTTAAGGGTGTCATTTGAAGCATGGAAGTTTTTAACTATGGTGAAGTCCAATTTATCTGTTTTACTTTGGTGTGCCGTGTTTTTATTTCCCTTTATGTAAACATCTTCATGCAATATAAAAGGCAGAATTTAGAAGTACTTAACAATTCATTGCAATGGTCCTTACGAGGCTAGGATGGCATGTGGCTTCCATTTTAAGTCATGCTTCAGCTCTTGCAGTCTGGCTGTGCTCAATGACCACGTTCTGTTGGAAAATATTCCAAGGCCAAATCTAGGCTCATGAAGAAAGTATGCGGTGATTGATTAACAGGGTCTGCCATGGGCACAGGTGGGGAGAGTGCCAGGGTTTTGCTTTAAGAGATGAAAACAGTCTCCCATGGTAGCAATGATGAATACAGGGCCTGCCTCTCTCTACAGGCAGCCTCAGGTCACCTGCACCTGGTGTGGCCAGTGGGTAGGTGGCAGGCAAGGGAGAGCAGAGAGATTAAAGGAAAGAGATGGGAAGGCCAGCGGGGGCTGACAAAGGCACCAGCTGGGACTCCCTGGAGCCTTGTTAGTGAGAGAGCGGCCCCAATTTGGCATGGGTGCCGGAACAGAATAAGCACTAACAAATGCTCCGGTCGTCATCTTGGGGAGAGTAATGCGTGCCATTTATTTTTCTTTAAATGGTTCTGCTTTTTAAACCGTTCCATCCTCGTTCCGGGTGCAGAGCAGTGTGGGGGAAGCTTGCCGGCAGCAGCTTTCCCCGGGGCCTGTGAGGAAAGTGTGGGCTGTCCTCCCTCCAGTCTGGCTGGCACGCTCCAGGTGCCCAGCCCCTGTCCTGGCCGGGCTGTGGAGGGGACCGAGTTCAGGGTGCACTGGGCTTTCTCTCCATTCGGAGCCTTTGCACCACCGTCATCTCGGCTTCTCTTTGAAACCCTCGTCCCGGGAAGAATGTGACGCTGGAAGCTGCTGTGCAGAGGCCCAAGTGCCATGCCAGGAGAGGAAGGCCCCTTCCTGTCCCCTCTCCAACTCCACCTTGGCGCCCCTGTCTCGCACGCACCCCAGGATGCAAATGAACCGGCCCCGCCATCGCTTGTGAAGCTTGACAGAAAATAATGAGCAGCACTAAATCTTTTATGAGGTCAACACTCGCCTTAGCCGAGCAGCTGTCAAACAAGAAAAGAACTTAGTGCTGGAGCCACAGAACTTCCATCGGCTCATTAAACCCAACAGGGCCCGGGCCTGGCGTGGCGGAGGAGACGAGGGGCCTTCCGTTTTGTGTCAGTAATTTGCGGCGGAGGAGGCAGAAGAAACAGCCGCGCCAAAGGGGCCTGGGGGGCGGCTGGGGAATCGTTAGCGCGCCGGGAGCGGCCGCGGCTCCTAATTGGAAGCATTGGGCATTATCAGCGGAGGATTTGCCTCGGCTCCCTGACAGCTAGTGGGCCCAGAATGATCGCCCACTTGTCAGTGTAAAAGACCATTAAAAACAAACCATTTTGATTTAATTGGAGGCGGTGCACCGTGGGGCCAGGTGAGGAGGCTCGTCAGCCCCGCTCACCCGGCTCGGCCCCTCTCCCTCTGTGTGATGGGCCGGGGTGGCGGCATGTTTTCCAGACTTTTTGCCTTTCAAAAACTGTCTGAGGAAGGCGTGGATGGGAGGCCACGCCACCTGGCAGCGCAGCGGTTGTTTTCAAGGGGGTCCACAGCAAACGTGGCCAGCCGAGCTGCCAGGAAGGGCTCCCTCTCGTTTCGGTGCCCTGATGATGGGGCCTGCTGGCTCGGTTCCTCCGGGAGGGGCCCGAGAGTCTGGCTGGAGGGGCGTGTTCCAGCAGGGTGCCCCAGATCCCGCGTCGCCTGCCAGCCCACTTGGAGCGACAGGGTGCGGGAGGTCATGGTGGACGGGCTCTCCAGTGGAGAGCAGGGCTTTTCTTTTCCTTTAAGCCCCAGTGAGAGCTAAGAAGGAGTCAGTGAAGGGGACATGTTGATGGAGACCCTTCCAAGGAGCCTCTGTGAAGGGCAGCGGCCCCGCCATCTGGGTTGGCTGGCTAGCACCCCCAGGGGAGGACACCGCGCTGGTGGTGTGTGGTCAAGAGCCCTACGTGTCCCAGGAGGAGAAGCTGAATAGATGGTAGATGCCAACCTCCACTCCGGGAGGTCCTCCCGACAGGCAGTGCCTCCAAGCGCATGCATCTCTGTGCCAACACACTGTGCAAGCCAGGGAGCAGACCCCCACTGCCAGGGGCTGTAGGCGTCACGCGTCAGTTCTTCATGTCCTGTATGCCGTGGCCACTTGATAAATACTTATTGGCGCTGGCCAGATCTGGGCGAGGTCCAGGTGTTTGTACGTCGACCTTGCCCCCAGCTCACACAGCCCGTGGTGTGTTGGGAGGGCCTCTGGGGGAAGCCAGGAGCACCAGCCAAGCCTTTGGAACCTCCAGCGCCTGTTCCAACGCAGCACTGGACTGGAGGGGACACCAGACTCCTGGTGAGCTTCTAACTCCAGAGCGCCCAGTTTCGCTGCTGAGTTTAGACGTTGGGGAGTCCTTGATTACTTTCTCTGGGAATTTACCTGACTGCGTTCACAGGTGGCACGCAGTTCCTCCAGGACAGTCTGATTTTGCGCTCGACTGCAAATGATACCCTTTGCAGTCCCCCTCACATGGTGCCCGTCACCACCTCATCACTTATTCATACAGGCTGTGGAGCAGGTCCCAGCCACTGCCCAAGCAGCAGGGGCACACTCAGGGGTCACCCGTTGGGGTGGGACGCACCACACTGGGCTTGGTGGCGTTGTTTCCCTTTCTCTTACTGGAATAATGATCGGGAAGAATTTTTTTGGTATTTTTAGGAGGGAACAGAACCTTTCTGTGGTTGATGTGGCTGACCGCATCAAGTTACAGTAGGAACAGTAGAACAAAATATCCTCAGTGAAAAGAAGATGTCAGTGCTGTTTTCTGGACACTTCTGGGGAAAATGTCAGCAGACAGGAGATCTCTAAGGGTCTTGAGGGATGAATGGATAGACAAATGGCTGGACAGATGCAGACACAGATGGATGGTGGGTGGATGTCCAGTTGGATGGATGAATAAACACGTGGAAGGAGGATGGAAGGATGGATAGACAGATGGAAGACTGAATGCATGGAAGGCCAGATGGATCGATGGAGGGATGGACAGATGGATGGATGGATAGATGGAAGGATGGGTGGATAGATGGATGGATGGGTGGATGGAAAGATGGATGGATGGATTGATTGATGGGTTAGGAGTCTGGGATGAAACAACAGAGCCCTTAGAAATGCACCTGAGAGGGCTGGGGAGATAGCTCAGTCGGTAGAGTGCTTGCCTTGCAAGCACAAGGCCCTGGGTTCGATTCCCAGCACCACAAAAAAAAAAAAAAAAAAAAAAAAAAAAAAAATGCACCTGAGACCCAAGCATCTGGAAGATCCTCTTGATCTGCTTTGCTCAGCTTTGGAAGAGGTGTGGTTTTATTGTCTTCAGTATTTATGCCCTGTCTCCAGGTGATTTGAAGGTGCACAATGGATTGCACATAATGTAAAATAAGGTACTCAATAGCTACATAAGTCGAAGACTATGTGAAACAAGCGTAGAGGCCCTCGGATCCCTAAGTTACACAGTTTCTAACTGTTGCTCACTTTCTGCCACACGGGGCACAAAGGAGTACATCCCATCACGTGGACCTCATTGTCTCCACAGTAGAAGGGAGGGCACTAGTACTCAATGGCTAGGAGCACAGGTTTTTGAGTCAGACCAACGTGAGCTCCAATCTTGGCCCTATCACTTTCCAGCTGTGTGGCCTGGAGCCTCGGTTTCTCACTTACAAAGTGAGGGTCATCCTGCCTGTCCCCAGGGTCATTGCCAAGTCCCTGATGCGAAGCCCAGCATCCAGGGCGGCTTTCAAGATCTGCCATCTGCCACCATGTTTGCTGTTCGTGATATGGAATCCAACCACAGCTTTGCTGCCCTCCCACAGGGGATTTCCACATCCAGTCTTGTATTAAATGATTCAGGTGACTTGCATGCACGAGTTCAACATTTTGTTTAAAAATGTGTAGAAATGCAAGAATTTCAAAGGGACAGATCTTCATGCCTGTGGACAAAGGTGGAGAGCAGCACTAGCCAGGGTCGCAGTGTTGGGCCCTCCTGCTCTGACAGCAAGGCTGCTCCATCTTCTGACATGGAGAACTCTGCCCTGCGGTGTGATCAAGAACCTGCACAGTGCAGGAGCAGGGAATCTGTAGGGCAGCGATTCTACAGGATTCCAGAAGCCAAAAGCACAACCAGGAGGTACGAGGTAGAAAGAGGCAGATGGGACTGAACTGGAGCAGAAGTTGCTGTGGACTGAGTCGTGTCCCCAGAGCCATGTGAAAGCCGTGACCCCACAGTGGTGTCCCTGGGGTGGGGCTCAGGAGGGTGATCAGGTCAGATGAGGCTGAGATGGGCTTCGTGCCCTCGTCAGGGAGACACCAGAGGACTCCCTTCCTCTCCCTCTCCCCCACGTGGGGACAGTGAGGGCAGCCAGCTGCAAGCCAGGAACAGGGCCCTCATCAGAACCAGCCATGCTGGCACCTTGACCTTGGACTTCTGTCCTCCTGAACCAGAGGATAAAGTCTGTGTTGAAGCCATGCTGCCCAAGCAGACAAAGACAGAAGAACAGAGAAGAACACAGGCTAGGGCTGTGTAGCAGAGGAGCCAGCTCCTCAGCCGGGTTCCTCTTGGAGCCCCACGGGGCAGCACAGCAATGCGAAATCACCCCTGCCGTGTATACTTCAGGCAGCTGTGAGCGTGGAGCTGACCTCGACTCAGCGAACTGCAGAACTGCTTGCCAAAGGTGCAAGGGGTCCTGGAATCTGCTCTGTAGACTGTCCTCGAGGCCCCCAGGATCAGCAAGTTTGAGGACAACTCAGCTGTGGGAGCAGAGGCCAGGGCCTCATGCAGCCAGACTGCCATCCAACACCCTCCTCCGGCCTGGCCCGGCCTGGCAAGCGCTGTGTGCACAGCGGCACTTGCTGCTCTCCGTTAGGGCGCCCACTTTATAGATGCCCTACTGCGCTCCATCTGCCTCCACTTCCAACACAGCGAGCCTGAACCTGGGATTGATGGCTTTCCTTTCTAGCCTTGGAGCCAAGCTGCAACTTAAAAGGTGCTGGGGTTTTCATCAAGTCTAATGGCTTCCAGGGCAGTGGGAAGTGTGGGGTTTATTGCAAGCGCTTAAGTTAGCCAAGCCGGGCTGGCCACAATGCTCTGGACACCATCAACGCCCCTCTCCAGACCACCCTCACTTCCCTTCCCCTGCCCTGCAGTTAGCCCTACCGGCCTCTGACCTCAGTTGGACGTTCTTAGCATTTATTGGCTCTTCCAGGGCCTGGTTCTGAAGCAGCCAGGCAGAGTTCATGTCCCCCTTGGCCCCTTGCTAGCCATTAACCTTGGCTTGTGCTGTAAGCCAGGGAGCCTGGGCTTCCTCATCTCTGAGATAGGGCTCCTCATTCCTGCCACACAGGGTTCCAGTTCACAAAAGTACCCAGGCCAGAGGACTTGGGATGGGCAGACACTGGGGTCACTGTCCTTGTGGCCCTCAGGGACCTCCATCCTTACAGTGACCCACTCCCAGCCCCAGGCTGCTGTCAGACTGCCCACCCTTCGTACTACTGGAGATATCACTGCCCAGGACTTCTTTGAGCAGAGGGAAGGAAGAGACCAGGGAGCCTCTGCCATGTCGTCCTCCCGCCGGTGGATTTTCTCCAGCACAGGGCACCTGCAGGGAGCCCAGAGAGGCAGTCTGGGTCTCACGGCGACTCCGTTCACTTAACCTGGACCTGCGTGAACCCCAGGGTTATCCCAGCAAGTCACAAAGTGCTGTTCATCTGAGAGGACCTGCCGCTGGCCATGTGTTAGGTAGCCCAGCAGGCATGAGGGGACGGGCTGATGAGCTGGGAGACTCGGAAACAAGAAGGAGTCAAGGGAGACGTTGAGGACCTTGTTCCAGAGGGGACAGGCCCGCGTTCCTCCAAGAGCCCGAGGTATAATCTGTAGCTCATCAAGAGCTATTTGCTTGGGGATAAGCTGGAAGAAGTTGGGGACCCCCCAAGTCTCCTCTATTCCCAAAAGTCCCCACAAGACTTTCACTCTCTCGAGATTAGAGGTGTACACCTGATTCTAAAGCAAGCTGCCCTGCCCTATTTTCTGGTTGACTTTCAACACAAAAGTAGAATTTTCTCTCCCAATGGGAGAGAAGAGCCTTCTGGGTGGAGCTGAAAGTCCTTGGGCACCAGCAGGATTAAGGGCTGGGGGCCTCAGGCTGCAGGACAGGGCCTGCTCACGTGCCAGCCTCAGGCCCTACCGGTGCCCTAGGACTTCTCTGCCGCTCAGGGAACTTGGCTACTGTCCCCCAGTGCTCCTCCTGCACACTTTCTTTCCTCTTTCCCCCACTCCTAAACCTTCAGCTCCAGTCATTGTGAGTTGCCAGTATTTGAGCAGCAATGTCACCTCCTGAGCAGGAGCTTAAATATTCGGTATCTCAGAGGTGCCGGGTTTTGTAGATCCACTGAAGCTTCCTCCTCTGTCCCCTGGGCGAGTCAGCTCTTCTGCATGGTGTCGGTTTATAACAGGGGTGTCTGTGTTTAGGGAGGAATGTCAACTGCATCAGGGCCTCTGAGTCACTCTTCCTGTCCCTGTTTCTGTGTGTGACATGCCCCACTCCTGCGCTCGGCACCCTGCTTGGCAACCTTGGATGATTCGTATTCCAGTGTGTGAGGGCGACAGGATTCTTAAAATATACCACTAGCGAGCATGGGACCTGGGGAGGGGCAGTAGATGTGGCATCTGCCCTTCCTGGGTCTGAAAAGTGTGACTTGGGGTTGGGCACACCTTGGCGAGGACAGCCCGTCCTACGTACAGGGAGCAAGCCCTCTGGAGAGGCAGAGGTGGTGGGTGGACAGGGCAGGAGGCCGCTCCAGGTTTACCAGAGAGTTAACTTTCTAGCCAGCCATGATTTGTAAGAGAGCTTAAAGGTGGCAGAGAAAATCCTTCTCTTAGATTCAGCAGCTTTCACTAATCAGCTGAGTCTCTGGGTGTCGGCGCTTGGCTGACTGCTGATATTTTTTTTTCCCTCCATCTCCGGCTCCTGTTAGGGAGCCAGGGGCCCAGGAGACCCATGGCAGGGTTAGTCTTCCACAAAGAGAAGAGGCTGATCCCAGCGTCCAGAGCACAAGAGCCTGTAAATCAAACTGTTAGCTTAATGGCGTGGACCATTATTCTGGAGCAGTGGGGCTGAAACCGAAAGCCAGATGAAAATGCCGTCCATTTGTTCATACTTTGGTGGCTGAACGACTATGTAATGTGGGGATCGCGCTGCAGAGGCCAGGCAGCTGCAGGAGGGGAGTGCTGCCTGCAGAGGTGCCGGGTGCGTGGGCGAAGCCTTTCCAGGGGAAAGCGGGTCTCCCGTGAGAGCACGGCCTTGGCCATGCAGAGCCGGCCCGGGGAAGCCAGCTGTCTCCACTGCCCAGGGACCGGCTGGACACTGGCCTTTGTGTCTGATGGAAAGCGCATGTAAGAGACTGGCCTTGGCCGGCAGCATGAGAGCATTGGAGACGAGACAGAGAACTGGGTTCGAAGGAGGGCTGACCATGGGGAAACCCCTGGGAAGAATCTCCATCCTCAAAAAACAGTTTTTAAAAAATAGCCTGACCAGAGTGACATGTACTCGGTTCAAAAATTCAGAGCATGCCGGAAACAGCATCAGAGAAAGAAACTGCCTCACTCCATCACCACGCCTACCATGTGGGGGACCCTCCTTCCAGACGTCTGTGGTGCTGTGCAGACACAGGGACGTAGGGTGTCCTGTGCAGGTGGGGCCACACACCCAGGTTCTTCCCTTGGGAATATTTAATCAGGTGTCACTCAGTGCAGGTGAGAGCCTGGATTTCCGCAGTCTGCATGCTCCACTGTTCGAGTCTCCCAAGGTGACCTGAGCTGTCCTTCATGGCCACCACCCAGCCTCAGGAGCAGTCGCCCTGGTGGCTTTGGGTAGAAGGATAAACCAGCTACTTTTCATGGCTTACAATTAGGTGGCCGGAGACCACACAGTTCAGAAGCAGTCACAACCAAGAGCAAAGAGACATTGTCAGTGACCACGCCACTCAATAGGCCGAAGGAGGGCTGCTGGAAGGCAGGGAGGGCCAGCTGTGCCCAGGGACAGGGCTATCATTACAGGAGGTGACCCACACACACACTAGGGGCGGCCGGCCCAGGTTGGTGTGTCTCCAGCTCTTCAGGCTGCTCCAGACTTCCCTGTCCATCCGTCTACCTGTGCAGCTGCTGTCCATCCATGCCAGCACCCCATTGCATCAGTGATGGCCTTCGTCTGGCTCCTAGGCGGAGTCATCAGTGCTGAGAGCAGGCAGGCACGAGGGTGCTCAAGGAAGCGCTGGGAGCGGGGAGGGAGCAAGCCATCTCCTCCACTGTTCTCACTGCCAATCAGCTGCTCCTGATTGGCAGCTCAGCGTGGGCCAGGCTCTGCTAAACGCCGAACACACGTGCGCTCACCAGCTCCTCCAGCAGTCCTGCCAGGGAGCATCGTTAGCTCATTTCATGGAAGAGGAAGTGAGTTAGTGAAAGCCACCCGACAGGCCGGGAGTGGCAGGGTCACTTCCACGCAGGTCCCCTGCTTCCCCCCCCTGCCCCTGCCACAGCCCTACCCTGCAGTCCACAGTACACCCTGCCGAGGGCACCAGAGCCCCCTGCCACCTGGTGCAGAGGGTGTCAGCCCCGGCCCAGAGGCTCCTCCGCCTCGTAGTGGGAGATGAATTCACGGCCGTCCCCCAGCTGGGGACCTGAGGAAGGGTGGGAGCAATTCCCCTGGTGGTGCAGTTGGGCCTGGGGTCTGCTCCTTGCCTAGGAGCCTGGAACCTGGAGTCTTGGTTTGGAAGGGCCCTTCCAGGACCTCTCCTCCCTCCCAGGTTCAGGTGCGGAGACTGGGGCTCCACAATCCAGGCCTCTCGCCCAGTGTGAATGTCCTGGCTGGAAGGCCCACCTGCTGCCACCGACCGTCCCTCTGAGTGTGGCCATTCTGTGGCAGCTGCTGGTTGCAGGGACCAGAATGGGCAGCCCTGCCTGCCTGGGACACGGCAGGGCCCACAGGAGCAGTGCACAGTCCTCCCCTCACGCCCTAAGTGGCTTGTGCAGTGCAGGGTGGGGGTCCCGGTGGCCCCTCTTGCAGCAGCCCTCGTGGCCGGCTGAGGGAGCAGAGAGCAGCCCTTGCGATGCGGTGACCGGGCCCCTGGGTGGCCGCCGCCCTGCCTGCTGCTTTTCCATGTGAAAGGTGTTTAATTATTTCTGACAGAGTTCAGCGTCGACATCTGTTCGGGAGTGGGGAGAGTCCATTTAGGTTATCCATCACTGTGACAGGCTCAACTTTTTTGGAAGCGCTGTTTCCTTTCACAATGGGGCCGGGTGGGGGCAGCGGATCAGCAGCCCCAAGACCCAGACAAAGGCCCCAAGGCTCCGTGCACGACACAGGCCAGTGGCCCCCACCTGGCTGCTGGCGGGCCTTCAGACCAGACAAGGCAGTGGTGGGAGGGCAGTGGGCACCTGGGGAGGGTCTGTCGGACCCTGGGGAGGCCTTAATGCCCTCAGTTCTTCGTTCATCTGTCCACTCATTTGTTCATTCCACAGACCACATCATTTATGCCAGGTATCCTGTTGGGCTCTGGGGACACAATGGGAGACCCGGAGCCATGGTTCTCGCGGGCTAACGTTTTGCTGGGGAAGATGAAAACATGACCCAGTTAATTAATTAGTGGTCACGTTGTTAAGCGCCACCATGGGGAAGAAAGGCGCCCTCCGGAGGTGAAGAGAGAGGCTGCCAGGAGGGGGCGCCTCAGAGGCCTGGGTGTTAGGCAGCCCTGGGCTGGACCCCAACACAGGTGAGCCCGTTTCCACACCAGCGGGGTGGGGAACAGGATGGCCGCGGATGAACACGCCCAGCACTCGGCTCGGAGTCGGGGCGCAGTGACCATTCCTGTAGAGTCACGTCCCCACCGGAGAGGACTGCAGGTGATACAGCCTGTAACAGCAGCACCCTGGGGGTCGAGGGTCTCTACTGGGCTGGCCCCTGGCACCACCCCACTCACTCCAGGCTCTGGACTGAGGGGTGGAGTGACTGCAGCATTCGCTTGCAGAGTTCCAGGGACATCCTCAGAAGAAAGGAGAAACACCCCAAAAGCCAGGGCTTGC
This sequence comes from Sciurus vulgaris, assembly GCF_902686455.1. Lineage (NCBI taxonomy): Eukaryota > Metazoa > Chordata > Mammalia > Rodentia > Sciuridae > Sciurus > Sciurus vulgaris. The sequence goes on along the minus strand of NC_136476.1, from coordinate 86,868,779 downwards.
ATTTTGTCTGTCCCGTTGTTTCTGTGGCACAATAGGAGTGTGTGCGTGCCACACTGTCACAAGTCCTGGATTCCAGGGGGAGGAGGGCACCGTCCTGCAGGGCCCAGATGCTTGTTCTGAGGAGGAAATGAAGTCATCCACAAAAATGGCTTCACGCAAAGCCTGGCACAGAGCAAAAGTCATCCTTCCAGGCTCGCTACTGCTCCTAACAGCGCTAGAGCAGCCGTCCACCCCCGGAGAGACGCTCTGCTGAGACAAATCCCCTCTTTTGAAAACAGAAGCATTTGCTTCTTGCACATGGAGCCCTGCCTGGGATGGCCCTGCAGGGCCTGGGTACTAGTGACAGTGCGCCCAGCATGGAGCCCTCCATGGCCCCTGCACGGCCGGCCTGTCCCTGCTCTGCAGGGGAGGAGAGTGGAGACCACCTGCACCCTCCCTGTTCATAGTGTCGAACTCTAAGTCAGAGACGAAGGGGCGCGGGAGTCCATGCTGTAAGAGCAGAGCCCCAGAGAGGGCACCTCGTGCCTGTGGACACACTGAGGCAATGTCGCCAGGCCTCTGTCTCCCCATGGACGTCAGGGAGCAGCGGAGAGGAAAGGTAAAGGAGGGGCCAGGCAGGGCTGTGGGCTGCCAAGCTGGGAGCGGAGAGGAGGGGCGTGTTTCAAACCTGGGACATGGAGAGAGAGGAACGAGGCCCGTGCACTGGCACGGCCACGGAGGGAGGTGCCACAGGGAGCCGCGTGGCCGTGACCCTGCCACCCCTGAATGGCACCTGGTCGTGTTCTTTCCTTGACATTTGCTGTGAGCGCAGCGGCAGCCTGGATGACGGGCGGCGGGGCACATGGTCACTGACATATGCTGATGGAGGCCACTTGGGCAGGACATGAGAGGCCGCATCAAGGGGGACAAAGCAGGTTTCCCGGCAAAGCTCAGCAGCTTGTTGGAGTGCATTAGACTCAGGAAGCCAGCCGCCCTTCATTGTCTGAACTGAAGCTTAACGCAACACGGCAGCCAGGCGGGCCAGCCAGGAGCGCCGCCGCGCGCAGCTGTCTTCCTGGGGCCTGGCCAGTCCCTGGTGGCCTCTTAGAGAGCCTCCCTCTGCCCGAGTTGAGCATTTGCAGCCCCCTCCCCGTTCTGTGGCCACTGGTTCCGTCTCCCACTTCCCTTGGTCTGTGATGCTCCTGACGCTCCCATTGTCCTTCCCCTTCTGAAGGCTGCTGAACGGGGACCCCCATCGAGGAGCCACAGGGCCACACAGTTGAATGAACACGGGTTCAGTTCTGAGGCCAGAGCTCGCCGACCCCCGAACCCTTGGCCAGGTTGGTCTGGCTCCGTCATACTTGGGTCAGCTGCCTGTGCCATTTGCTCCCCTCTGGAGGGCAAGCCTGGGCACGAGACGTGGTGCATCCCATCACTGGAGGCTTGGCCTGGACAGTGTCTGCGCCGGGCGGACAGACAGACACCTGGCTCTGCCTGAGAAGCCTGCGATCGGCCCAAGGCCGGCCACCGCCCAGCATTCACCCTGTTTCCTGTCTGCAGAGCAGGCCGGGAGGCAGCAACTTCCCTGGATGGTGCCCGGGAGGAATCTGAGCGAAGAGCAGCTCAGAGCCTGGCACTCAGGCAGTGCTCAAACTCTGTTAGTCCTTGCTATTGCCATTGCTATGCCAACCGGTGAGAAGCCCGCAGAACTCCTGGACAACAGGCAGAGACAAAGACGGGAAGGTGGCCGGCAGCCAGCCTGTGCACAGGAAGGGGCCGACGGAGGGGACACTGACCTTCCGGAAGTGGGGCATGTGCCAGAGGGCGTCCAGCTTCACTGGCAGCTTGTATTTCCTCAGGTGATTGCTCCGGGTCTCATACAGCTTGCCCAGGGTCACCTGTAGAGGAAGAGCGGAGGCCAGAAGCTGTGCAACCAGCAGGGACGCCAGGGCAGAGCCCGGGATTCTCATGTGGGCTGCTTCCTCTTGGCCCTGGCCCTTCTCCTGGGTTAGTCACAGCATTGCCCTATCGCCCTGCCCCTGGTTGCAGCTCAGGGGCCCTGGGAGGGACATGGGGACACCCGGGCGTGTCGTTCTGCTTTGGCCCTGCAGCACTGAAGGTTGTGGTGTGCGGCTGCTGGGAGGGCGCAGTGGTGTCCTGTCCTCCCAAAACTTCCTTCCAAGGCTAACGTGGCCCCAGTGTCCACAGGGCCCCATGGAGTTCAAGAGAAGACATGTGCTACTGTCCCTTGGGAGCAGGTCCCCACCATGGCCCATCGGGGAGGAGAGAGGTGGGATCCTTTGGGGAGAGGAATTCAGAGGCTCCCTCCAGAGCCCAGAGGGTCTCTGTGAGTGGACAGCAGAGGCCAAGAGGAAGCTCCCTCTCCCTGAACTTCGAGCTCTGTGCCCACAGGCAGGTGCCAGCATGTCCGCAGAGTGTTGCAGCTCATGGGTCCATTAGAACTGAACTGACCCCTCCACCTGACTGTACTGGAGATGGAAGGTGGTTGAGGTTGGATGAGATCATAGGCTGGGCCCTAGTCTGACTGTAAGAGGGTCCAGAGCACTCTCTCCACCACATGAGGACACACGGAGGTGACCGGCCAAGGAGACAGGTCTCGGGAGGAACCAGCCCAGCCCCACCTTGATCATGGACTTCCAGCCTCCAGAACTGTAAGAAAATAAATGTCTGTTGTCCAAGCCGCCATCTGTGGTTTTGTCCCTAGAACCAACATGAGGTTCAAGGCCTTCGACCTCAGAGTCTGCTGCGGGCCCTGGAGCCTCCTGTGATGCTTGTCAAAAATTCAAGAAACCCGTTTACTCCCAGAGCCTGTGCAGAGAACAGATGGGGCCAGGGATTTGGGAGAGGGTGCAGGCAGCCAGGCTGTGCCCTGCAGTGGGGAGCAAAGGGGACATAGGACAGGGCAGACGGTCACCCCCATGGACTTCCAAGTCCTGTGGGGCCATCTTCGCCTTGTGGTGACAGCTCAGCAGCAGGCGGTGCTGAGTTGGCACCTCCAGCTTGACCGAGCACCTCACCTGGATTCATTCTTTCAACAGATACTGAGGAGCATTCGTCCCTGCTTGACTGGGGACATCACTGAGGACCCAAAGACCCCTGGGGAAGCTGGCATCCCACAGGAGAACCTAAACAAACAAGCGATTTCAACTGTCTGTGGCTTTAGTGCTGCAAAATGAGAACAAAGCAAGCCTGCAGCTGGGCAGGAGGTTAGAGGGCGAGTGACAGGAGGGCAGGGAGGGCCCCCGATAAGCAGGGGACATCTGGGCCATTTCAGATGAGCCCAGGCCCAGTGTGCAGGGTACATTGGAGCAGGCAGGACAATATGGCTGCTGGGACAGGCAGTGAGAGGGCAGGTCTCGTCCAGCACAGCAGGGCCTCCGGGCTCTGTTCTGGACTCTCTCAGGAGCTCTGGCAGTGGAGGAGTGGCATGAGCCAACCGGGTCTTGCAAGGCTGCTGGGCAGTTGGTGGAGGACAGGCCCTGGGGTGTCAGGGTCGGGTGCTAGGCGAGCAGGTGGGCAGCAACTGCAGCGCTCGGGTGGGAGCGGGTGAGCCCTGCACCCAAGCCCTGGTACTGCTGGCCTTGCTGAGGGCTGGGTGTGGGCCCGAGAGGGGGAGGCCACTGTGATTCTGGCCTTCAGAGCTGGGCACAGTGGGCTTGCCCCTTGTGAGGCAGGAGAGCAGGCGGGTGGTGGCTTGAGCTGGGGATCTAGAGTTGTCTTTGGATGTGCCACCGTGAGACGGGTGTGGGAGAAGCAGGGTCCGCAGCAGGGCAGGTGGCCCAGAGGCACTTCAGCCAGAGCCACAGGCCCAAGAGCAGCCCCAAGTGAGCGTGGTCTGGGACAGACCTCAAGAACCGGTGAGATCACAGACAGCAGGCACGGCAGACCTGTGGACATCTCCGCTGGGCTGGGCAGCAGGGTGGCACTGCACCGAGGGGCCCAGCGTCCACAACAGTAGTAGCTGACACTGCACTTCCTCAGCCCTGACCCTCCAGCCCCGGTGTGCGTGCCACCGTGTGCCCCAACTAACTGCCCCCGGCTGAAGATGAGAAAGATGGGTCTCAGGCCCTCATTGGGGGTCCCCCGGCTGAGCCTTCTCGAGCTTGATAGACACCTGCAGCAAGTGCGTCTGGGGCTGTTTGCTGCTCCAGAAACCGAGCCAAGGAACGGCAGCTTCCCTGCTTCTGAGAGCTGTTCAGGTGGTTTTTCAGGGCGCAGGCCCAGACCCTAGGACCTAGCCTAAAATGATGTGGAGAGCCTGGTGGGACCCAAAGTGTCTGGTGAGCAGGACATGCGGAACCAGGACAGGAGTGAGCGGGTGGCCAGCAGCTGCCATGTGTTCCAGATTTGTCCAGGAATTCCACCTGGCCACTTGTTCTGAGTGTGGACTGTGCTACCAAGATCTCCTGGTGCCGATGGAGTCCATTTCTGTCTCCCCAGGGCTGCTGAAAGGCCCGCGCTGCCGCCCAACGTGGCGACGATAACGCTCTCTGGTTGGCCTTAATGAGCCTTTATCTTTTGGCCAAAACCAGGTCCACAGCACTGGCTTCTATGCACACTGGGCCTTGCTGGCTGTCACTGGTTCCCCACAGAGCCCGGTTTTCCACATTGCTGGCGCAGCTTGAGCTTTGGGGGCCCCTGCCCAGGTACTCCCGGGTCTATGATCTTGTAAGACCATAACGCTCCTATGCTTTTATAGACTTAGAGAAACACCAGCTGCATGGCATGGAGGCCGCAGGCCCCACACCACCGGGAGTGGCCAGGATGTGGCCAGGTGTCGCCAGGTGTTGCCAGGTAGTTTCGTCTCTCCTGAAAGCCAGCCATCTTCTGAGGGCAGAGTCCGGCAGACCTCCAGGGTCTCCAACCTCACCGTGGCCCAAGGCATCCAGAAGGAACTAAATTTAACTGAGGTTGCCACCTCACTTACTGATTTATGTTGCTGACCAACTCTGTTGAGCGTATGTGGGGGTGACTCGCCAGCCCTGCAGGGCAGTCCTTCCTCTGCCTTCTAGAACAGTTTTAAAGTGCTGAACCAAAGCAGAGGCCATCTACTCCGGGCCGATGAACTGGGCTTTGGGGTTGGAGGGATGCAGACACACAGCCTGAGCTTCTGCCCTTTCCCCACTGGAAAAGGGGTACAGATGCCCAGCCAACAGGGTCCCTGTAGGATCCCTGAGCTGGCTTTTAAACAGGGTGGCCGACCCAAGATGACTGCTCACTAAAAGGCAGTCGTTACCAGACTTCATTTGGGTTCACTGTTGTTCAAAATCCAGCGCGTCCTCCACAGTCGACAGACTTCAGGCCCCCAGAGGCTTCCCCTGGGACGCGGGAGACCCGGCCATGTGAACTGACCGTCTCAAGGTCAGTGCGGGGTTAACTACCCCATAGGGCAACCTCCAGTTCTGGCGGTTCACAGCCGCGGTAAGACAGCCAGCAACCACAGAGGAGCTGGGAGGGGGAGAATGTGAGTCTCCTCCCGCCTCAGGGGCCTGGGCTCACAGGTCTGGCTGCCCGCGTGGCTTCCCATCCCTCCTGCTCTGTCCACTCCTGTCTGCACGATCGCCCACCTCCTCCTCCAACACGGTGTGAAACGCGGGTGAGCGGTTTCTTGTCTTCTTTTCCTGGTGGAGGCTCCGCCCTTAGGTGCAACCTCAGTCCGGACGCCTTTCTCTTGCTAAACTGTCTTGAGTTTGAGCCTCAGCCTGAACCCAGATGGCTGGAGGGACCCTACGGAGGCTCAGCACAGCGGCCCTCAGGTAATTTGGCTCCTTCTCGTGCCTGGTGTGGAAACTCGGGCCCCAGAGAGGTGGTGGTTCACGCGAGGTGGCAGGCCCAGAGCTGTGGTGCAGCACCCTCGTTAGCTGCCTCAGGGTCCCTGCTTTCGCAGGAGGGGCACTGGCTACGAGTTGGGCCTGCAGAGGCTCCGGTTTCTGTGTCTTTGTCCACATTCTGAGCAGCAGTGAAATAGCTGCTAATTAAAACTCGCAGGATCACAGGGGCTGTAAAGCAGCACGTAATGGTGATGCTCCCTCTGAAACCAGCCACTACCGTCACGAGATGACTCTTCGTTCAGCCACTAACAACAAACTAGCCATGGGTTGCTTTTAAAGCACGATCACGGCACCGAGCTCTTTAACAAGTGCCGGCCTGCCGGGAAGAGCTGGAGGGGCCTGGAGAGGTAACAGGGTCCCTGGGAAGACTCTTCTGATCCCGTTTGGCCCTAGGACATAGGCAATGGCTCTGTTCCCCGAGCATCCCCTAATCTGCAGGCAGGGATCTCACCTTCAAGAACTCCACCTTGGGGACAGACACACCTGGGTCTGACGGAATTGGAGAGTCACTTCTTCTCTCTGAGCCTCAGATCCCCCTGAGATCATGAGACACCTCCCCAATGGGATTCTTGGAGAACCAAGTGCAGGGACTTGGGGTCCCTCAGCACAGAGCAAGCAGGCCTTCAGGTATTGGTTCTGATTGTTGTAACCAGAGCTGCTGTGGTTTTTGTTTGTTGTTTTAAATATTTACACATTCGAGGCAAGCTCTCTACCACTGAGCTACAGCCCAGCCCAAATTTTTGGGATATTTTCAAGGAATAAAGTACAGTTTGAGCATTTTCAAATGTTTGGAACAACACAAATTAACAGCTAAAGATGCTTTTCATAGTAAAAATCTCACTGAACTGACCTCCTGCCAGTTGCTAATGGCTCCCATCAGAGCAGGTGACAGTGTTTTTATTTTTATGTGGGGACCTGGGCTGCAACTTCCCCTGCAGGCCGGGACATGGGACAAGGACAGCCACCAGGTCCTGGTGAGTAAAGGTGAGGCACTGGGCACAGGGCCCCCCGAGTGGCCTGTTGCTTAATTTGTAACAAATTTCCTCCTGTTGAAGAGACGTGTTCTTTGTTGGGTGCCAAACCACTGAGCCACCTCCCCAGCCCTTTCCAGTTTTCATGTGGAGCAGGGTCTCGCTGAGTTGCTGAGGACGTTGCTGAATTGCTGAGACTGGCTTTGAACTCAGGTCCTTCTGCCTCAGCCTCCCGAGCTGCTGGGCTTACAGGGTTGCGCCACGGTCGGTGCCCAGCAGCGACTGTGTTCTTCAAAGCACCCTTCCAGAAGTGCGTTTCTTTTTCACTTTGTCTTCTTAGCCTGTCTTTATGGGTAGCCTAGGGCGCACTTCTGTCTAGGCCTGCTGGATTATTTTAAAGCCTGATTTTTCAGAGGTGTGAAGTGGGGCAGCAATTTGGTGGAAAGGGTCCTCACGCAGGACTCAGGACCGCTGGAGTCTCATCCTAATTCAGAGGCGCACAGGGCCAGGTGACTGGCGCCCTGGCCTGTCTCACCCTCCCGGGATGCCGTGCAAGGTGAACTGGACAATCACCAAGACCTGGTCCAGATCTGAATCTCTGCAGCAAGACACCACCTGATTCCCTGTGCCCGCCCACCCTCCACCACAAACACACCAGGCCAGGCTCCAAGGTCGGCGGCGACAGCCGACCCTTCTCTCCCCTCGCCAGCAATCCGCCCAGGAATGAGGGCTGTCTTACCTTTTGCTTTTTCTCCAGCTTAATGGCTTTCTGGGTGGCCTTTTGCTCTTGCACCCATAGCTGCTGGTACCGGTGCTGCAGCAGATCAAACAAGGGCGTGGAAGGCCTGGGGAAGGCCAGACAGGGCTTGAGGCCCAGGAAGGACTGCTTCCTCTCCCGCTGCAGGCCCTCCCTCTTTCCCTAGAGCACTGGCCGCACTGTCACTGTCCCAGGCTGCAGAGCAAAGGGCTTCCAGGCTGCACAGAGCTCTCTCGTGCACTCGAAATCCCCGAGAGAGGCAGGCCCGTGCAGAAGAGTCAGCAAATACTGACTGTGCCTGCACATGTGGCAGTGTGGCATCTGAGATGTGACAAAGGCCCTCCTTGACCAGCCTTAGACAGGGGCCTTGAGCCTTTGTCCACTAGGCCTCTTCCGCCCTCTCCTTGGCCTGCTCAGGCCAGTCTTGGCTAAGAACGCTGCAAAGCTGATCCCTCTTCCCTAAATATCTGATTTCCCTGGAAAGCTGATCAAGTTCCTCACCCCGCCCAATATCTGACCTTGACCTACCTGTAGCAGGGACCCTGTGAAGCTGGTTTAGCAAGAACACCCCCCCCCCTTGATGTATCCTCTCCATCATTTCCATCCCCTGACCCTCCCTCGGCTCAGTGGCAATCCACCACCTGCCCTGTGTTTGGAATTGAGCTCAGTTCTGCCCAGGGATCTCCCCTTTTGCAGAGGACCGAGTAAGATCTGCCTTCAGCTGGTGTCTAGCTCTGACTTTCTTTGACAGTGATTTCCGGCCAGAGAGCTCTGGTCCTGTGCTGAGCATTTTGTGGGACCCTTCACGATACCACAACACAGTGGTGCCCATCCTGGGGACAAAGGGGAGGGTGAGGTCCCAGAGCAGAGGGGCAGCATTGCAAGTCACCTGCTGAGCTTCAAGGCTTGGGGCCACAGGCTGCATGTCCTCACAGGGAACACTAACTGCTCCAGGTGAGGCCAACCTCTATGCAGATTGAGAGACTGAACCCACCAGTAGAACTCCGACCTTCACTCTGAAGCAACCTGCCCGGGAAGCCAAGCTCTGTGGACAGCCCAGGAAGCCAGCCCATCACCTACCTAACCAGCCTGTGGTGCTGTGGCTTGCTGTGTTGCTGGTGGGCATAGCAATGCAGGAAGCTAACGATAACACATAATGATCACCCCACAAGCCAGGACTTTACTGCCAGCTTCCCTGGTTTTTGTTCCCCACTTTCAATTTAGGATCAGTCAGAGAAAGCTAAGTAGGTACCCCTAATAAATGACATGGGATGCCATTACATATAGACATATATAGCATATATATATTATTGTGCATGTTAAATATAACGTATGACTTATAATGCTTATCATATATGAAATACATATTATATGTATGATGCATATCATGTACCTGATACATATATATTTTTATTTCCAAAAGGGAAAAAAGGAACCAAATTTTACTATCAACAGGAACTTAGGGGGTGAAGCAGATGACAGCTTGAACTCTGGACTGTGCAGTAGCTTTTACATGGGAACCGTGGAAAAAGTGCCTTTTTAAGAAAATAGTTAAAATAAAGATTAAAGATTAGCACCTGCTGTAAATAACAGGAGGAAGCAAGTGGACCTGTTTGTCAAAATGATGTCAAGTGATTTTAAAAGAGATTTGGGTAGTATCTCTCTCGAATGGTACTGAGGACAAGAAGCACCCAGGAAGACCCAAGCTGCTCCTGCTGTTAGTAGTGACGTCCACATCCATGGGCTGGGGCTCAGTGGTGGAGCGCTCGCCTAACGTGTGAGGCATTGGGTTCGATCCTCAGCACTGCATATAAATAAATGAATAAAATAGATGTCCATCAACATCTAAAAAATATTTAAAAAAAAATAATGTGAATATCCATTATTTTGAAACTGTCATGTTTACATTGAAGGACAAAGTGAATTAGTAATTGAACAAATGGCTTTAGGAAGCAAGATTTTCAGAATTAGAGAAAAGAAGTACAAATATAAACTCAGAGAAGTGGAAAAAACCTCATCAGTTTTCGTCTCGCAAAACGCCATCTTTCCTGTCTCTGCGCACGGGAGGTCCAGAAGCCGCCACCCCACAGCGGTGGGCACCCCAGCGCCCGACCTGCTCACACTGCTGTTCTCCACTCCAAGGAGCAGGGCCGGCGGGAGAAACACCCTCCCCAGCCTGCGAGGTCCCTGGGCCAGAGGCAAGGAGGCTCGGGAGGCCATGGGAGGAATAGATCTCAGGGGCCGAGTGGATGGACGCCGAGGGGGCAGGCTGAGCCGGGGAGGGGTGGCTGTGCTCTGGAGATGACGTGTGTGCGTACCCGTGTGCACATGTGTGCACATGCATGTGCACAGGTCCTGGAGTCATTTGCCTGAGGACAGTGAGCAGCTCCTCCCTCACTTTCCTGTGCAGGCCACATTGCAGGTGACAAAGGAGGAAGGAGGGGCGTCTGCACGGTGGCACCAGGCTGCTGCTCACGGGGAGCAGCAGGGCTGCTGGGAAAGCACGTCTCGCTTCTCCTGGTGAAATGGTCAGGGAGCGAGGCGAGAGGCTGCGGGGGACCTGAGCTGCAGGGAGACCGGAGCAGACCCTGGCGCTCCTGCATCTTGGGGTGGCTATGGATGACGACGTTTCCACCTCAAAAAGCTGCAGGAAGGACTGGGAAGGTTTTGCCATAAAGAAATGATGAAAGGAGACGGACTCGTCGAACCCGATCTAAACAGCACCATGCATACGCGTTTGGGAACAGGCCATGGTGCCCTTTGGCATGTATGAGTCTTAACATTTTCACGCCTCAGTCAAAAACGAATTCTAGAAGGTATCTAGCAGCGGGCGTGGTGGCGCCTGCCTGTGATCCCAAAGGCTCGGGAGGCTGAGGCAGGAGGATCACAAGCAAGTTCAAAGCCAGCCTCCGCAACTCAGCCAGCCCCTAAGCAATTTAGTGTCTCTAGATAAAACATCAAAAAGGCTGGGGAAGTGGCTCAGTGGCTAAGTGCCCCTGAGTTCAGTCCCCAGTGCCAAAACACTGAAAAAGATACTTAGTAATCCTAAGATTGGAAGAGACTGGCAATAAAAATATTGTTACTCTAAAAGAAGAATAATGAAAGAAATAGTGGGTCTCCCTAATGTCCCAATTGGTGTGAAATGGCCTGGTGGAGACCGATGGAAGCTTCACAGTGGCCGCTCAGCAGCTGAGCAGGACAACCAGCTTTATTCTTATTATTTTTTACTATTGTGATATATTATACACGACATGAAATTCCCCAATGGTGGACCCATGCTGGAGGCACCCGGGCTGTGAAAGACCCCAAGCTGACTCCAGCCCAACTGTGTACACGGGATCCCCCGCCTGGCCTACCCATTAGGGCCAGGCCCATGCCGAGCATGGGTTTGTGGCACCAGGGACAGATGCAGAGCTGGTGGGACCCCTGGCACCCACCGCTTGCTTGCCCGCTGTGCCTTGGCATGCCTCCCCTTCGTGCGGGTCTCTGCAGGTCACTGCGGGCCTGGGCGCCTCTCTGAGCCGAGGTTCAGCCGCTTTGCAAGGCTGGCCCCTCCCGACGCAGCCTGCGCGCGGCTACAAGCAGCGGCTCTTTGTTTTCGGGCTGCTTTACCCCTGTGGTGACTTTTATTACTTAATTATTACACACCCCATGCTTCCGAGCAGCCTAATTTATAGCCTGCTTTCTAATGACACTACGTTCGTGATCTCGAAATATCCCCCCCCAGAGGCCGTTCAGGACTGAAGAGCTGTCTTCCCAGCAACCCCGCTGCATCCGTCACCCAGCCTGCCCGGCGGCCCTCCCGCAGCCACGCTGACCCCCTCTGCCTCCTCTCCGGCCAGGGGCCCTTATGACCGTGAATGAGGCGCGGGAGTAACTGGCGATGCTGTGAGTCACGGTGGCCGCGGCCGGGCCCTCTCTGCTTTGGAGCGTTAGCTTGGATAAATGGGTGCAGAGGCTGACCCCACGTGGGAGACCCAGGCGAAGGTCGCATCCAAACACACTCACGGCCTCCACTCCGCAGACCAGACCCAGATGCACACTGGCCACATTCCTGACCCCATCCCTCCAGGGCTGCCTGGCTCCAGCCCCACCCTCGGCCTGGACTCCTCTTCCTCCTGCTGGGCAGGTGCTCCGCTTCCCCTTTGCCTTCAGGTCTCAGCTGACCTCAGGGGCCAGCTCCTCTGAGGCTCGTCCCTTGCCCAGCACATCCTACAAGTGCCCTTGCCAAGTGCCCCCGGGGGCGACCTTCCCACGCAGCGCTTGGTCTTGCCCGTGGAAGGCCTGCGGCTTTATGTCTGGTGGACACTCGCCGAGCCCCGCTCAGTATTCATGTGTGTTGAAAAAGGTGGGTGGGGGCGAGATGGGGACGGGAAGGAGGAAAGGAAAAATGGAGTTGCGCGTGTGAATGGCTCACGCATGCCTTATGGTGAACTAAAGGAAGCAGATGGAATTTACAGTAATCGAGGAAGGGTGGCCTTTCAACAACGGGGCGGGAGCACTGGGCATCTTAGGTAAAACGATTTTTTAGAAAAGCAAGAAAAAAGGGCTGGGGCTGGGGCTCAGTGGAAGAGCACTTGACTGGCATGTGTGAGGCACTGGGTTCGATTCTCAGCACCACATAGAAATAAATGAATAAAAGAAAGTTCTATTGACATCTAAAAAAAACTTAGAAGATTAAAATATCAAAAGAAAAAAAGTCCATTAAGTCTCACACCTTATATGAGAATTAATTCAAACAGATGCCAGGTTTAATCCTAAAATGTAAAACTGTACATTTACAAGATAATGCAGGACAAGTTCTCTGGGATTAAAGTGAGGTGAAGACTTTCTTAGACTTGATGCTAAAAATATGACCCATAAAAGAAAAGGCTGATAAATTCCTCCCAATGAAAAACCTCCGGTCTGTGAGCAACCCCACAAAGACGTGGAAAGACAACCTGCAGACCGGGAGAGAGCATTTGCCAACCCCAAACCTGGCAAGGGACTCCCCAAACCCAACAGAAAAAGACAAAAACAGGAACAAATCTAATTATAAAATGGGTAAAGTCAGGAGAATTCCCCCAGGAAGGCCGTGTGGGTGGCAAAGACAGGACAAAAGCACCAAGGCCACCAGAGAAATGCCCATGAGACCATGATCACAGGCCACCATGCACCTGTTAGTATGTCTAAAGTACTGAACGGTCACATGACCAGCTGCTGACAAGGACCCAAGGAACAAAACCTCTCACAAAACACTGCTGAGGGTGCAGACGGCACGGCCGCTCTGACTGGGAGTTCAGTCGTTTCTTTAAAAACTAACTACAGCCCAACAGTTATCCTCCTGGTTATTTATTCCAGAGAAATTCAAACTTAGGTCTACACAGAGACAGATTCACACATGTCATATCAGCTTTATTTGTAATAGGCACAAACTGAAACAACCAAAATGTCTTTCAGCGAGTGAATGGTTAAACAGACTGTGGTACATCCATGCCGCGGAGGAGTACTCAGCAATGAAAAGGAACCAATCACGGACACATGAAATGGCTTGGCCACATCTCTAGGCCTTATGCTGAATGAAAAATGCTAGTAGTCTCAAAGTGACTTTCTGTATGATTCTGCATATATAGCATTCTTGGAATTTCCTGGGAGCAGGAAATGGTGGGAAGCAGAGTCACAAAGTCCACCTGGGTTAGAAGGAAGGGATCTTTTCAGTGACAGGATGGTGTTGTATTTTGGTTGTTATGTGAACCTGTACATGTGATAGGAGAGCACAGAGTGTGAGGCTGGAGTCCCAGGGTCACCCACTCCAGTATTTTGGTTTTCATTTTGCACTGAAGGGTAAGCGGAGCCATCATCTGGGGAACTGGGAGGGAGGGGCCAGGATCTCTGCTATTTGTACAGCTTCTGAATTTACAATTATTTTAAAGTAATGTAAATGCAAGAAAATATTTTTAATAAAGCATGCTAGAGGAAAGACTGAAACAGCTTCCTCTACAGAAAGATGTTTAAAATTACAATTACACGAAGAGGTAGTCAAAGAGTAGGAGACAGAACAAAAAAAAACTAAGGGAAATAATCGAAGCATGTATTAGGCAACTAATATTCTAAAAAAGAATATATTCTCCTGGACGTTTGTGCTTTGTGGTATTTGTCAGCTTGTTTGAATTTGTAATTCTTTCCGATTTCTTTTCCCATTATAACTAAGTATCAAGTGTGGGGCTTTAATTTTCATTTATGATTGTGAAGTTTTTTCTTTCTTTCTTAAAGCCACTCTCCAACTTGCATAAGCTCCAGACCTGTAACAACTGGAGCTGTTCCTGATGCAGGTAGATTGTCTTTTAATTAGAAGAGACAATTACATGCACCTTTGCACCAATGTAAAAACTAAAACAAGATCAGTAATTTCTGTCTAAGAAAATATAAACATTCCAAGTTGACAGAAGCACATATACAAAACTCTAATGGCACCACGGGAAGCAGGTCCAGGCATAGACGTCCACACACGCCTTCTCCCAACCAAGGAGAACTTCCTAGAACTTCTCAAATACCAGCTTCCCAGATCATTTTAGGATCACACACCAAAACAAGGAGTACTCACTCTCGGTCAGTCTCTCTCTCAAAGCACGAATGAAGGAGTGCGAAATAAAATATCCCCAACTCAAACGGGGCCGTGGTCAGCAGCACAGGGGCCCAGCATCCAGCCCTGGGTGCGTCTGGCCTGGGTCCGGGCGGGGGAGACGACGCAGCTCGCCCTGCCCTTCCCTCTGAGCGGCCAGCCCAGGGAGCTGGGGCTTAGGCCATTTCACCAGCACTCTGAGACCATCTTCCTGAACTAGAAGTGACCAGAGAAGCCTGCGCGATTTCACACAAGGGACGCAGAAAGTCCACCCTGAGAGCAAGTTTGGACAGGCCGTGGGGGCGGGGCTCAGGACCCTGGGCGCTCCCATCTGCTCACCGCACAGGTGGCGGGTGGAAAGTCGGGGTCTTCATGGTGAAATAATACGCAGCTGTGTTCGCAAAGATCCAGAAAGATGCAGAAGACATAGGTCAAGGGCAAGAAGACAGGTTGGAGTGGAGGAGACAGGGCCCAGGGCTTCCAGGAAGCCCTGCCCGCGGGAGGTGTCCCGGTGAGCCTGGGGCTGCGCGGTGGGCCTCGTCCACTTGGACACTCTATTTGACGCATTCGCAATAAATAGAGAGGACAAATCCCCAGTCCAAGGGGTTCAGGGGACTTGCTGAGGACGCACAGCCAGTGCTGGGAGCCACAGACGCAGCCCCCAGGTGCCCTGCCAGGACCCGAGCCCACCCCACCTGCCACCCCAGCCCCACTGAGCTCCGGGCAGGCGGTTTGGCACCGGTGCAGCCAAGGGCAGCCCCCTCCCCAGCTGCAGGGGTCCTCGGCTCAGCCCTGCTCAGGACTGCTGGGCATGTTCACCCTCTTCCCCACCCCCCGACCTGCCCAGGGACAGTTTTAGAAGCCGGTTTTCCTGGGGCTTTTCCCACAGTGATCTTTTGCTGCTACCTCACATCGTGTTCAGTTGGTTTTTGAAAAATAAACATAGTTCTTTGTTGTCCAGAAAGGCATTTTTCCACCTCCAAAATGCATGACTTTGGCACGGGCCGAGAGCCCCCGTGGTAACAATTACAGACATCCTTCCTAGGCCTTCCTCTGGAGCAGCTGAGGGGCCACACGCAGGAGCTTAATTATTTATCTTCACTAAATGAGCATGGAAAGAAAGGTGGAGTGAGGAAGCTGAAGCCCAGAGAGGTCAAATGGCATGCCCGGGGTCACACAGCACACGCCTGTAGCAAAGCCCGGACCAGCCCTGCAGCTCGAGGTCTCCCACCCAGAGAATCCACATCGCCGTCTGCGAAGCCAGCGGTCAGAGCCGAGGACCGCCTGGAAGCCAGCGCGGATCGAGGAGGCCCAGCCTGGCAGTTTCCATGGAGGAGCCCAGACTTTTCTGGGCACCATCCTCTGGCGCTAGACCCTGGAGCAGCACCATGCCCTGCCCGCGCTCCCCGCGCCCCCACAGCAGCGAGGCTTTCTAAAACTGCACGTCTGTCCCGTGGCCCTCAAGACCCGCCTGTGGCTCCCTGCTGCCCTGGGGCTGCAGAGCACTACTTCCCTCTGCTACTCATCCCAGAGGCCCCGGTCCCCGCCTGCCCCTCTCCTGGCTGGGCAGGGCTCTCCCTGGCCTCCCTGGGCTCTGCGCAAGCCCGCAGCACTTGGCTCCTGCCTACCTTCCCCGCAGGCTCGGGGCGCCCGGGAGCAGGACCTTCCTGGACGTGCACCGCCACCCTCCAGCCCAGTGCCCGCCGGGTAGATGGGCAGAGTGGCTCCGGAAGGCGCCAAGTTTGTCCCGAGGACAGCTGACCTCCTCCACTGCAACACCAGCTGGGCCTTGGGAAGACACGAGCTTGTCCTCTGGACTGGGAGATGGGACGGGGGCCCGATGTCCCCCCACAGGCCAGGTTCCAGGGCAAGCACAGTGCGTGCGATTCCTTCTTGTCTCTGCAAGAGGAAGCTCAGCCATGAAGTCAGCAGAGCAGGGCAGAACCCCGGTCCTCCTTGCTAAGGGGAAACGGGGCATCCCCCACCCCAGGAGAGAGGGCCTGGCCAGGGCAGGAGACACCTTGGAAGTGGCTGGCCCCTTCCTGAGGATGAACAAGGGGGACCCCGGAAGCCAGGAAGAGGGGGACAAGGAGCCAGGGAAATGCCATCCGGTTTCTATTTTTAAGGTCACATTGAAGTAGGGCAGCTCGTGGAGGAACTTCCGTGCAATATAGGAAGGGTCGAGCCCGAGGGCTGAGGGCTGCGCTAAGGTCCTCCAGCAACTGGAGTGTGCATGTGGCCATCCAGACCCTCCAGGTCCCTCGGCACCCCAGGAGAGGAGGGTTGACCTGCACAGGCATCTGGGAAGGGGCAGAAGGAATGGGGCTGGGTCCTCAGCCGCGGGGCAGCTTGGCGAGCCAGGGCCCTCTGGGTGTGGCGGGGCAGATTGCCCTGGGGACTTTAGGGATGGAAATATGCTAAGTCTGCACTGGAGAGCAAGACACATGCTCTTGCCAAAGCTCATCACAGTGTGTACGGGGCATTTTATTGTCTAAACTACACCTCGGGAAGGTGGTTTTGAAAGAACAACCACAACCGGATTGAGCAGGATGGCGGGACAGGAGTCACGACAGGAATGTCTACCTGAAAGTACTAGGGAGCTATAGATGGTTTCTGAGGAGGGGGAGAGGGGAGGGGCGTGACGACAGCCAGGCTTTAGAAGCATTGATGTGGTGGCAAAGTGGACCGGAGGAAGGGAGCAGGATTAAGGGTCCGGGGAGGAAAGAGACAGAAGGTGAGTGAGATCTCACTGCCACATTTGCACACTGCTTTGGGCGTCCCTCCTGCCCGCGCAGGAGCTTCAGCAGGCTCCCAGTGCGGGTGGTGCTCTGTGCGAGACGAGGGGACGGCTCAGGCCTCCCACCTGCTTCCTCAGCCCTCACACTCCACTTGAAACTGTCGCCCACATCCCCTTTCCATAGATGGGAATCGGAGGCCCAGAGACGTTCACGGTCTTGCTCAGGACCACACAGCTGGCGAGTGGGGACCCTCCGTGGGAGGCTGCAGCCCTAGCCCTGCAGAGTCAGGGTGAGGAACGGGCGGGGCAGTGCGTGCGCTTGGTGCTCAGGGGGCAGGAGGGCTGTCTCACAAGGGCCTGTCCTCTGAGCCCTGGGGACACACTTGGTGGGCCAGCAGAAGGTGGCACTCGGGAGCTGCGGGAGTCAGCCACCAATTCCTCAGACAGGGGAGGTGGGGATGAACGCCAGCCCACCCCCCACCTTCCGACGGGGAAACCGAGGCTCAGAACTCCAGCAGCTTTCCCACGGTGCTCACGCGGGGAGAGCAGCCAGGCCGCAGAGCTGGGAGCCGAGTCCGGCCCCTCGGACCCCACAGCCCTTGCTCCTGACAGCAAAGTTGGTCTGTCCCACCCTGTCTGGCCAGGGACAGGGTGGCCTCTCGGCCAGTCCTGCTCTGAGTCAGGGAGGAGCTAAAGCGGGCGCTCCTCCACAGTGGCTCCCTGGGCTCCTGCAGCCTTCTCCTCTGCGGGAAAGAGTCCACTGTCCTGTCCCCTGGGGGCGTCAGGCCCCACGGGCTGCCAGGGCTCCCCTGCTGTAAATGTGGGCCGCGGGCTGGCCCGGGGCTTCTGAGCGCTGCTCAGCAGGACCGCGGGCCCCCAGCTAAGAGCTCCAACAAATCATTCGCTAATAACCTGGAAGGAGCCCCTCAGAAAAGTTCCTCATCACCCGACACTCCTGCTTGCCACAAAACCGTGTCAAAATTAAGTCTAATAGAGTGAAAAATGGAGACTAAAATGAAATGCAATCAGCAGCTGCGCAGGGGCAGGCCTTGGAGGGACTTCAGATTAGTGCACTCCAACCCGTCCGCGCAGCTGTGCGATTGATACCCCAGACCAGGGGTTGATCTCCAGCGAAGGCACCGGGCGCGAGGGAAGTGGAAATTACCATTTGCAAACATTAGCCTGACACTCGCTTTGCGCGGGGCTGAGCTGACAGCTCTGATTTGCGGCGCTCCTGCCACGAGCGCTCTGTGGATTAGAGGGCTTCCTTTCATGGCAACTCATCTTCATCTTCCATGCTCATTAAAACTTTGTGGAGCTGGAGAACTTGGCGGGAGCGCGGAAGGTGGAGGCTCCTTCTGAGGGACTGCAGGTACACATTTGTTGAAAGGTGTTCCAGGAGGGAGGCTGGGTCTGACAAACTGGATTTCAGTGCGGCTCCCCGTTCACAGCGGGCTGAAATAATTGGTCATCAGTGACTACTAATTCGGTTTAGTAGCCAGAGGCGATTTTTTTCTTCGTGGAAAATCAATGACAGCGCGGAGGTCTGCTGAACGGGCTTCTGCTCAAGACGGGTCCTTCCTCGGCTCTCAATTGCATCTTCCAGTGGAAACGGCTATTTTGTTAAAATAAGATTAAAATCCATCTCTAATATGCCAGCAGTCTGCAGCTGCCGGTGTGGGCATCCACAGAGGCTTAAGGGGACGAAGAGGTGGACAGTGGCCTCCGCGACGGGCCACCTGCTTTGAACAGGCGTGGACCCTCTGCTTTTGGGGGAGGGAGAAGGCAGGTGGGCTGGGCTCCTTCCAGCAGTTCTAGTCCAAACCCAACCCACCATGCACAGCCCCTGGGGGCTCCTGGTCGCCCGGGCGGTCCCCACTGTGGGTGGCTCCTGCAGCCTACCCTCATGTTCCTGGATGGCGCGGACGGGGTCTGGGGGCACCTTCCCTTTCGCTCAGAACCAGAGGCTCCAGAATGTGCGTGTGGGTCTGACTGTCCAGTGCCCACAGGGCCGCTTGTTGAGCCCTGGGCTCCTGCCCAGGGTCGGCCACCAGTTTTCCTAACAAGCAGTTCTGGCCAGGCTGCCTACAAGGTACCAAGGCTACTGCTAAAACAGTTCCCCTGCCGTGGTAGGAAATAACACAGAGTCCCCACGTGCCCACCCCAGCGTCCCTGTGCTGACGCAGCCAGGATGCTCACAGCAGGGACCAGGTGGCTTCGTCCTTCAGGACACCTGCTGGAGAGGAACTCTGAGGTCACCCCCTTCCATCTACAAAGAATCTGGCATTGGCCCTGGTCACAGGTGGCCCTGCTCCCCGTGGCAGCGACTATGCCTGCGCAGACCCTCGGCCTGGTCGGGCCGGCAGCATGCTTAGCCTTGTCTGTGGCATTTCAGGAAAACTTAAATTACCAATGTAAAAAAGTTGGAAGACTTCACATAAAAACCCAAACGTCTGACTTTCTCCTCAATGAGACGTGGATCACGTGGCAACTTCAGCTCCCACCCCCACGTGGGCCGCAGGCTGGGCTGGGCGGGGTGGCGCGAGCCTGTGGGCCCAGCCCATCCGGAAGTGGGGGTGCAGGACTGCCTGCCCCCCAGCCTGAGCACCAGACCTGACTTTTATTAAAAGAAAAAAAAAAAAAAAAAAGAGTCCGACACCCCAACCTCAAGGCCAGGCACAGGCCGGCGGCCGGCCCCTCCCCTCCTTGTCTACGCGGATCGGCTTCCCTAGGCACTGCAGGCCTGGGGTTCGCAACCCCAGCTCTGGGCTCTGTGTCTCTTTTCTGTCTCTTTTTGCTGCTGGGGATTGAACCCCGTGAAGCTCTACCACTCAGTCCTATTTTAAGAATTTATTTTGAGACAGGGCCTCACTAAGTTGCTGAGGCTGGACTCAAACTTGTGATCCTCCAGCCTCAGCCTCCCACACCTCCGGCATACAGGCGGGGGCTGACCCAGAGGTAGAAGAGGGCAGCCTCGGCCTGGGTCGCCTTCCCTCCCCTCCTACTGTCCACCTGTGGTGCTCGGCCTCGCGAGTAAGACTCACTCGGGGAGCCAGGGAAAGCGGGGGTGCCTTTGCCCCAGTGCCAGCCACTGCCACCCGCCAGGCTCAGGTGCCACGAGGAGTGTGCGTGCTAACCAGGGAGCCCCGCCTGCCGACCCTGCAGTCCTGCCACAGGTGGCCCCTGGCACCCTTGGAGACTGGCAGCTCCGAGCACTTCCCCTGCAGAGGACCAGCCTGACTGCCAGCAGCATGTAGTCCCCCTGAAGGACACTGGGGTGGATGGACTGGCTGGCACCGGCCCTGGAGGCTACTACAGTCTCTTGTCCACCCTTGACCCCTGGCCACTTTTTCTGAGTTGTCCTGCCTCTGCCAAGGCCCTGGCCTTATGGAGCAGGGGACGTGGGGTGGTATCTGGGCGGCTGCCCTCCCTGGCAGGGCCCCGAGAGCTAATTAGGCAAGAGGACCTCTGGGCTTGTGGTTCCTTCTTAATTGTTTGTGGCTTCAACATAAAAGCGAAGGACGGAGCGGGGGGCTTGGTCAGCAGCAGTCCTGACTTCTGAATCTGTCTAAGAGGCGCTTTGCGATTTGTTCACATTTTTCACAAGGGCGGATTCAGTTAGCAGTTCCTGCACGGGGGCCAGCGGCAGGGCGGCCAAGGAGGGGGTTGCTGGGTGGGGCCGAAAGGAGGTGACCGAGACTCTGGGCCATCAGGAAACCCGCCCAGCAGGGGCTCCCGACGCTGGGGGCCAGGGAGGCACCAGAGGGGCATCTCCACAGGGAAGCAGCGACAGCAATGGAGGCCAGGCTGCGGCCCAGCATGGGCAAGCCGGGACTGTCCTGAGTGCCCTGGTGACCAGGGCAGCTGTCCAGGGTGCCCAGGGGGACGGACGGGAGCATCTCTGCACGGTTACCTGCTGACGCCAGCAGGTAGAGAAGATGGGTCGCAGACGGCATAGACACGTGGGAGAACCACGGGCGTCTGCCCTGTGCTGAGTAGGTCCCGGCTCAGCCGCTGGCTCCCCCGACGTGGGGCCGAGGAACCTCTCACACACCAGCGGGTGTGCCTGCCGGGCCTCGTCATGGGGAAGGAGGAGTCCAGGACGTCCAGCCCGAGGGAGAGGGAGACAGCCAAAGTGGACGCATCAGGGGACATGGTGACGTGCTGGGCCACCACGCAGCGTGACAGAGGGGCGGAGCTGCGCCAGCAGGTCCTCTTGACTGGTGGACACAGTGACAGAGGGCCGCCTACGTGCCTGCAAAGACAGGCATCCTGAGCTCAGGCGGTCCCGGAGAAGAGGGGCTCTTTCTGTATCTGTTAGATTTTGTTTCTTTAATAACAAAAGAAAGGATGGGAAGCAAATGCCACCAGATGGTCGCAGCTGTGGGATCTGAGAGGTGGCTCCACGGGAGTTAGTCACCAACTTCTGAACTTTGTGTTTGGAAAGTTCCCCATTAACACAGAGGGGGTGTAAAACCTGGCTTCCAGCGTTGGGCCTGCCACTTCTAGCTGGTTAAAACCCCTGCCTGTCGACAGAAGGCTTCACGCTGCTCGCAGCAACACCGGGCAGGAGGCGGCGAGGCCCAGGCTCGGCCCGGGCTCGGCCCCTTCCTCAGACGGCGCGTCCGACTCGGTTCAGGTCAAGGTGCTGCTATTCTCTCAGTGGGTCAGATGTTAGCTCCCAAAAGACAGACCCAGAATCGGGGAATGGGACCTTATCTGGGAATGAGTTTTGTCCAGGTAGTGAAGGTTCCTGAGGTGAGGCAGCCCTGGCGGGTCTGAGTGGCCTGAAGTCTTGAAAGCATCCTCACACAGGAGACACGGACACAGGAGAGGCCACATGGAAACCGAGGCAGAGGCTGGAGCCAGGTGCACAGCCGAGGGGCAGCTGGAGCCAGCAGGAGCTGGGAGTGGGGGGAAGGCTCCCGGTGAGGGCCTCCTGAGGGCTGTGCCCACAGCCCCTCCATCTCCGGCTTGCGGGCTCCACACCGGGTCAAGTGACTCCTGCTGTTTTAAGCCACTGAGTTTGAGGCAATTAGTTCCAGAAGCCACAGAAACTAATAAACAGCAATTATCAAAGGCCCCGGTAACTGAGTCCAACAAGAGTCTGACCCCCGGAGAGGTGGCCACCAGGGTGCTCTTGGGCCCAGGCTTGGCCTGCTCTGCGGGCAGGGGTGGTGGACTCAGCTGCTGCTCCTTCCCATGCAGTTGGCCACATGCATCCACTGGGAACCCACGGGGACCCAGCAAGGGTCAGACGGAACTGCATCCCCAGCCGAGGGAAAAGTGGGGTGAGGCCAGAGGCAGGAGGACCATGTTGGGGGTTCAGGGGGCCAAGGGAGGCATCGCATAGGGTGGAGCCCCTGACCTCCCCTGCCACCCAGAGGCACCCACGTGGCCCTTACCCTGGACGCCCATTTTGTGTCTCACCCTCCTCTGTGTCCCAAGCATCTGGTGTGAGGCCAGCCGGTGGCGCAGGGCAGAGGTACCCGTGGGTTTTGGGATGAACTTCCCACACAAGCACTGTCTGACTGCCTGGCTGCGGGCTTGTGTCTCCTGGCCTCCGTCCCCGTCTGTGACACGGAGCTAAGAGACTCGGTGCCCACGGCAGTCCTGGGGTCCCGTGAGGCGGTGCATAGGGGCACCCAGCCCGGCACTAGCCCCTGGAGCTGGAGAAGTGGGGGCTGGTGTGGTCATGGGTCAGCACGAAGCAGAGCTCCGGGGCAGCACCGACAGCACCTCCTGACCTCCGCGGGGCAGGATCCTGGCTGAGCCAGTGGCCCTCAGCCCTCCGCACCTGGCCTGCCCCGCAGCAGGCGGCGGGCAGACACTGGAGCTGAAGCCTGGCTCTTCCTGGGGCTCCAGGGGCACTGGCCAGCTCACGGCAGTATGGCTGTGCCCTGTGTCACAGGAGGCCACTATGTCACCAGAGGAGCTAGTGACCCGGCCCCAGCAACCCCCACCCTGGTGGAGCTGGGGAGAGGCACAGGGTGGCTCTCGCTCTCCCCTGGAGGCGGGCGAAGCCCAGCTCCGGAAAATCAAAAGTGCAGCTCGAGTGTGCGCCACTGCGGAGACCCGGGGGAGCAGCCAGCGGCCTCGTTAGCGTTGACCTCGGCACCCAGCAGCGCCTGATGGATGAGCCCAGGCACAGGCCCCGGGGGAGCTGTGGTCTTATCCATTACGGGCCGTCGGCGCCTCCCCAGCCCTGCCGGCTCTGGAAGCCACGAGCATCAGGCTGGGAATAAATCTCTGTCTGGGCCACTGGAGAGCCAAAGGGGACGAGGGAAATCATGAAAGACGTGTCATCCCAGCTCTGGAGGCAGGGCCTTGGCGAGCGGGCAGCCGGGGGCTGGGGTGGCCAGGCTGCCTGGGAACAGGCCCGAGCCGCTCCTCCCTGCCTCGGTCTCCCTGCCTGGGCCCTCGGGATCCAGGCTCGGGGAGGCGGGCGGCCCGAGGAGGAGGACCCCCGGGGGGCCAGCAGCAGCGTCCTGGCTGCAGTGACAGGCCTGGGGTCCTGGCCAACACCCAGCCCCTCTCCCATGCACTCTGGCTGCCCGCTGAGCCCCACCTGGCCAGTCGCCTGCAGTCGCCTGCGTCCGCCTGCTGGGGGCAGAACTTCTCCACACCTCGGCCCGGGTGGGGGTGGCCGGCCGACCACACAGGTCTGCAGCGACGGCTATGGTGCTGTAAGGGAAAGCCGGGCCTGGGTGGTGCTCCTCAGAAATGGCTCTTCAGCCCAGCGAGGTGGCACGGCCTGTGATCCCAGCAACACAGGAGGCGGAGGCAGGAGGATCGCAGGTTCAAAGCCAGCCTCGGCCACTAAGCAAGGGCCTGAGCAACTCAGTAAGTCCCTGTCTCAAAAAATAAAAAGGGCTGGGAACGTGGCTCAGTGATGGAGCACCTGGGTTCAATCCCCAGGGCCAAGAAAAACGGAGGAGGAGGAGGGAGGAGGAAGGAAGCAGAGAGCTGGCAGAGCTTGCTGTGCCAGGGTCTGGCCGCTGGGCCCACCGCCAGCACTGGCCTGCACTCCAGGCCACCTGCATGGTGGTGGATGGGGCTCAGGGTGACAAAAAGCCTCCTCACCTGAGCTTCCCTCTGCCCTGGAAGCGGGCAGCCCGTGGACACGGACAGGGGCTCTGGAAGGAGCCATGGCTCAAATCCTGGCACCGCCACAAACTGGTCATGTGGCCTTGGGCAAGTGGCTCTCCAAGGCCCAGCATCCCGCCCACAAGGCGGGTCTTGTCCCTGTGGGGCAGGCGTGAGCCATGTCGCCCAGGGACTGCGTGAGGACGGTGCTGGTGTTGGCCGCCAGCACTGGCACCACCCGACACGCGGCCTCCCTGCTTCT
The DNA here is from genome assembly GCF_902686455.1 of Sciurus vulgaris. Classification (NCBI taxonomy): domain Eukaryota; kingdom Metazoa; phylum Chordata; class Mammalia; order Rodentia; family Sciuridae; genus Sciurus; species Sciurus vulgaris. The sequence continues at coordinate 86,844,534 of NC_136476.1, read as the reverse complement.
CGAAGCCCTAGAGCCAAGCCCCTTGGTGGCGAGGGCTGCGGAGTTAGCATGCTGCTCCTCTCCTCTGCACCTCCTCTTTCCTTGCCATGTTCTCCCTACTCAGTGGTCTCCCTTTCCTGTCCTGTGCCGCCCCTCGGCCTCCCTCTGCGCACTCTCCCGTCTGCGGGCCTTCTCCTGCAGGTACAGCACTCCGCACTTCTTAACTTGATGCCCAAAGTATGACTTGAGCAGCAGAAAGCAGCACGGAAGTCACCTCCCTTGTTTTAGACTTGCTACCTCTCTTAACACAGGCAAGAATTTGTAAGATAAGCAGAGATGGGGCAGGCTGGGGATGGGCAGAGACAGAGTGCAGTCTTTTAAATGACACTAAATGACGCAGGAATCTCGAGCTTTCCCATCCCTTCTCTGGCTTTCAAATAGATTGCCTATTTGCTTTCAGAAATCTGAAAGGGCTCTGGACCATATTTCTTCCCCCCAAAATCTTTATTGAGTGCTTATTATGTGCCAGGCATCTTGTTAGATCCTGAAACACACATATGTAAATATACAAGTGTTTATATATATTTATATATAAGTATTTATATTGTGCATGTGTGTGTTTTCTTTGAGGTGCTGGGGACAGAACCCAGTGCCTCACACATGCTGGGCAAGTGCTCTACCACTGAGCTGCACCCCAGGCCTAGACTCCGGGGCTCACTCAGCTGTAGACGAAACTGAGATATTGTGCCTGGCCTGTGGGACTCTAGTGTCCAGTGGAGAGAACTGGCGAACAGCAGAGAGATCTTTGCATGCAGTGCAGCCAGCGCTGTGGGCGGATCAGGCCAGCAGGAGGGACTGGAGCCGTGGCTCTGCCTGGCAGGACACAGGCTTCTGGCAGGAGAGGGCTGCAGGCGCCCCCTTGTGGCCAGACTGGGTTCTACCCAGCGGATGTCGGCTGGTGCTGGTCTTGAGAAACTCTGAGAAGGGGCTTGTCATCATTTGACAGGAGTTTGGGTGGGTGGCGTGGATTTTGGCCACCGGCTCTGGGAGAGACAAAATAACCCAGAGTGATTGATGGGCCCACTGTAGATTTGAAAAATAAATCAGCTTGGCAGAGAGATTCAAAAAGTCTGTCAGGCAGCAAACATTTTTAACAGCCTGTAAAGTTTCCCCCATCCTTCAGACATGTCAGCGTCAGCCGATGACGCACCTGATGCAGGGCCAGCAGAGCCTCCAGCAGAAGGTTGGCGCAGTCTCTGCACTTGTTAGGTCTCTTCTTTCTCCAGGCCTGCGTGTCTTCATCAGGAGGCTGGGGTCCGGACAGGCTCCATGGATGAACCAAGGACTCTGCAGAAGGTGCTGCAGCCAGCTTGACGGCCATCGTGCATTCGGTCAGCAAACATCTACCAACGGCCTCTTCGGCAAAGGCCCTGGGGTCAACCCTGCAGATTAGCAGGAGTGGGCTGGAGCGTCTGGTGTGCTGAAGGTTCCCGGGAAGCGGGGAGCCACTGAAGGTGAAGGATGCCACAGGCTATGGTTTGGATGAATCCTGTGCTCAAGGCCTGGCTGCAGCCCAGAGCTCTCCTGGGAAGTGGTGGAGACCTTCGGAGGTGGGGCGTAGTTGGGAGTCTTCCAGTCGTACGGCAGTGTGCCCAGGGAGGGCGCTGGGGCCCTGGCCACCTCCCTCTCGCCTCCTGTCCCAGCCAGCATGAGGCGGGTCACTGCCTTGCCACCAGCCCACAGGAACAGGGCCAACCCATGATGGTTGGAGCCACAAGCCAGGACCTTCCTCTTCTTCAGTCGTTTACAGCAGGTGTTTTGTTACAGTAACAGAAAGCCGGCAGGCAGGTGACACGTTCTAAGGGAGACTCGGCGGGCTCTTTCAGAGGGTCCCGATTGAGTACTAAAGATTAAGAAAAAGTCCAGACGCTGCATTCTGCCTCAGCCCTCCCCCCATGCAGGAGAAACTTGGGTGTCATTCTAGCCACGTCACCTCCACCCTTGTGTTTGTTAAGGACACAGATGAGTGCCACTGTCACCATCATAGGCATTCAGGCCAGACTAATCACCACCCTACTGCAGAGGAGCCACAGGCGATGTCACTTCTCTGACCTTCCGTCTCCTCTTCTATAGGATGGGGATGAAAGAGTCCCACACCGGTGCTCTCAGAGCTGTTCTGAGTTCCTTAATGCGGACGCACCCGAGCTCGGCCACACGATCTGCTGTGTAGCCGCAGCGATAGCAAAGGATTGCATCATGAATTCATCTGGCCCGTGTCAGACACGATGCTTGGGGGCTGTTTGCTCACTGACTGAGTGATGGGCCCTCCTGCTAGCACTCTTGCCTTGAGTGCAGCATGAGGCTCCCCAGCAGGGTGGCAGGAGAGCCGAGGTGCCCGGAATCCACCAGGAGTGCCAGCTGCTCTCAGCCCTGGCTGCTCCCGGCTCCCCACCATCTCTGACTCATCATAATCGGCCATGCTGGACCAATTAGGCGCAGTAACAATTAAGATGTGCCAAGGGCATGTGAACATTAGCGACACTTATTAAGACACATCAATAATTAAGCACCTCTTTCATAGTTACATATCTGGCCTCCAGACATATCTGTTTATGGGCCCCGGGTCACAGCCTGCTCTGAGATCTGTGTCATGGCCTTACACGCTAGTAATAAGAATTTCTAAAATTCTTCCCTGACTTGAATGCTGAGATCGGAGCGGATCTGGGAGACAGTGCCTGGACTCTTTCCAGCTGTTTGATCCCAGAGACGTGGACTTCATGGGGGCCAGCCAGACCCTGTGCACACGCAGGCGGTGTGGCCACATGGCCGTGGGCAGGGCCCTCGCCTGCCTTTTCAGGCCTGTGAGTGTGCAGATGGCCCCTGCCTCACAGGAAGATGGGGGATCAGCAACCTTGTGTGCAGAATGCTCGACAGTTAAGCTAAGTCCACAACTGCACTGCTGAGTCGCTGCCTCCTGTGTTCGAAGGGCAAAAACGGTACGGGAGCCGACACCACGACCAGAGGTCCACACCAGGTCTACACCTAACTCAGGGTCTACCTGGACCAGGCAGGTAATGCAAATGATGGGCGTCAGGCTGGAGGACTCAGACGCACCAAAGAGCAGTGATTCTGTGCAAAGAGCCAGGTAGGTACGCAGTCCCCACCCCAGCTGCCCAGGCCTCTGACCTGTCCAGAGGAGCAGGAAGACCAGAGGTTTATAGGACCCGACATTTTAAATTTGCCAACTCATTCAGACTTTTTTGTGTGTGGTGCTGGGGTGGAGCCCAGGACCCCCCGCCTGCTAAGCGAGCGCTCTACCACCCAACTGCACCCCGGACCCTTGTTCAAACTGAAGAAATGTTCTTTAGTTACTGCACGGGCCACATAAGCATGGCGGCTGACATGCACCATCCCCAGCCTGACTCCAGGTCACATGCCTCCGTTTTCCAGATGATTGCTTAGGTCTCTGCTTCCTCTTAGCCAGAGGGCCAGGGATTGAAAATCCCTCTCCGACTTAGAGGCAGTCCCGCTGTGGACTGGGAACCACAGGGGCCAACTGGGAAGGAAGTAATTGGACGATTCCAAGTTCAGGTTTGAGTCCTGTCAGGCAGGGGGACGCGACAGGGCGGGAGCACCAGGTGAGGGTAAAGAGGGGCGCCCTCTGACATCCATCTCGCCATCAACAGCAGGAGGATCTGACGGGGATGGGGCCGCTGGGCCAGCGCCCCCAGCGCAGGGTGGTCTTGGCCCTGGCCCTCCACAGCTCAGCGCCCCAGCTCAGAGCGCGTGTTGTGCCTGGAGGCGGAGGCGGAACTTCACTTTTTAATGCGCCCGTAGTTGTGAGTAAATGGTGCTCGTTTGTTTCTTTATTTATTTATTGGACCAAATCGCCCGGCAATTCCTCGGCAGTCTAGTGTAATCGGATTTGGTTTTTAACATGCTTTTAAAGTAAAGGAATAAATACAACCGAGCCTCGTAGAAGGGGTCGTTAGAGAATGTCCTTGGCCCCTAACGTTAAAGTAATAGCCCCGTTAGGGGAGGGCGACCCTTCCCCGCCTTTCAGTGGGGAGTGGAGGGGCCTGCCAGACAGGTCGGCATCTCAGTGAAAGCTTCTCCAGCAGCCATTTAACCTCCATTTACGGAGAAATAAAGCAAAATTGATGCTGATTCGGGCCTGCTTGGGGGGATATTTCCCTTCCATAAAAGCCCTTGTGCCTGCAATTTGCCGAGCTGCCCTGTCACATTGGAGAAGGCTGCTGTTGATAAAGATAAAGCTTTATGGCCACGATGTTTGCTGCTAACAGCAACCTAATGTAGCATTTTCATTTTTGTGCAATTAATGTTAATGTCTGCTACGAAAATTGTCATTAAATACCATTTTAAAATCCATTCAATTTGCATATGCAAAGCCCATTTACCATCACAGAAGATGTAGCGGGCACTTCATCACGTCCTCACCCTGGAATTGTGGCCACTTGGCTTTATAGCAATTTAAGATTTTATATTGAAAGCTGGATGATAATGGGGCCTTTCCGAGCCCGATCGACTGAAGCAATAACAATGCACAACTGAAGTCCCGGGACCAGGCGCTGGGCCTCAGCACCAGCCTCGAATGAACTAGAGGCAGGGCAGAGAGGAACCCGCACTGGATGGAGCGTCTGCCGGCCTGGCCCCTGACGGCTCGGCTAACGACCTGCTGTGTGGCCTCAGGAGGCTCTCCTGGCCTCTCTCAGCTTTTCTGCTTCTTTTGTTTTAAATAAGGGCTTCCAGACGGTGATCGCTAATGTCTGCGTGCTCCAGTGTTAAATATTTTAAGAATCTAAGCGGGATGAGTCGGGCATGCCCTGGAGGGACGACAGGGATTACCTCAATGTGGGGAGGACGATGTACACTGGCCAGTCCAGCCTATGAGTGACTTTCCCAAGGTCCTCAAGGTCCCACCCCAGTTTTAAGGTGGGTGAATAGAGCTGCATTTCTGGTAAGAGCCGAGCCATGTGCATGAGGCCAAGGGAGGCGGAAGAGCTGGCAAAGCCAGGTGGCCGGACTGACCCTGAAGAATGAGAGGGCTCCACCCGGCTGACGGATGGAAGGCGGAGCCCGGGCATCGGCCTGGAACCCGCAGGTGCGTTCGGAGCACCTGGCATAGAGTCGCAGTGTCCCAACAATGCCACTCGAAGAACCCCAAGCCGTGTCTGCACACCCAAGCTCACGGCGGCATCATTCACGGAGGTGGAAGTGACCTGCACTCACCTGGGCGGAAGACAGGTGGACAGGAGCCCAGGTCTGGCAGCTGCGCCAGCACAGCAGACCTAGAAGACAGGGTGGAAACCAAGTCCCCTGGACACAGGATACAGCAGGCAAGGGGTGGGACCCATCGGTAGGGGGACCTCGCGTCGTTCAGTTCCCAGAAGCCGGAAGAGGAGTGAGGGGCGGCTACCGAGCGGGAGGCCTGCAAAGAGGCCGTGGCTGTTTAACAGGCGCAGAGCTGAGGTCGGCGGAGAGGCAGAGGGTCTGGGCACCGAGGAGCATCAGCCGCAGGGCACGTGAGCGCACGGCTCCCAGGGCACGCTGGCCCTGGGAAATGGCGAAAGGGAAGCTCCTACGAATGGTCCACCGTGGGACAAACAGAGCAGGGCACAGCAAACACTGAACACCACCAAACAGAGGAGGGACGGGCACCCCAAGTCCAGGAAGGGCAGGAAGGAGGCTGGAGGACCGGGTAGGGCAGAGCAGGACCCACACAGGCGGGCAGGCACGTTGGCCCCTCAGGCGCAGCCGGCTGGATGGGGCTGGGACACGGGGAGCAGACTTGTCCATCAAGTGGTGCAGCGCGTCGCATGGTGTCAGTGACGTTTGTAGGAGGGCTGGACAGCTGCGAGTGGGGCCCTGCCTCAGCCACCCCACAGCGGAGCCCCCTCTTGGGAACAGAACCAGCCTCTGCACCTTTCCCACCACTGCCCGATGCCCGTGGGGACTCCTCCCACTCGGCCTCCAGGGTGGGCGTGTGACCAGGCCTGGCCTACGGGGCATCAGTTTTCCCTGGCCTCAGTCAAGCAAGACATGTGACCCAGCCTGGGAGTCTTAGCCATCCTGGGTTCAGGGAGGGGCGTGTGACCAATTGTACCAAAAGTGTTGATCATCAGGTGTTGTAGGTCCTAAACCCTCCCCCCGGGCCACCAAGAGAACAGGAGGTAATGAGGGAAGGGCCACTGCCTGTTTGCCAGGCAAGGAAGACACGTTCAGGGAACGGAGTCCAGCCCCAGAAGCACAGCCGTCGCAAGGAGAGACCGGCCACGTGCGGATGACGTCACCCGACTGCCTGGATCCAGCTATGCCTGAAGTTCTGTCCCTGGGCCTTTCAATCTCATGAACAGATACATCCCCCCGAGAACGTCGAGGCAGTTCAAGTTGAGTTTTGATCACACACAGCCACGTTCCGCCTCCATAGAGGGTCACGGGAAGTGGCTGGCAGGTCTGCCTGTGAGGTGACCCGGGACCAGGGATTGAAGAGTGCGTGGACTGGCCAGGCCTGATCAGGAGCCCTTCCCTGAAGTCAAGGTGGCATCTGTTCCAACCATGGACATGGGCCACTGGGGGAGAAGATGCAGAGACTGGGTTCCACGTCCAGACAGAGGGGTCTGGTGCGGGCAGGCCAAGGCAGCAGACAGGTGCAGTCCCAACCCAGAGCTGTCACCCCATCTGCATGGGGCATAACACAGCTCAGCCTGCGCTCTGGGGGTGACTGAGCAGTGTGCGCAGCCCCTGCAGAGGGGCCATTCTGGGAACTGGGAGAGCAGGCGGGGCCGCAACTGGAGGGGCACATGGCTCTCAAAGTCCTTGCCGTGGGCACCCACCTCCCTGCCTGTCTCTGTGGACCTGTGTCCTCGTGCATTAGGTCACCAGCCTACAGCTCAGGCTGGTCCTGTCTGTGCTGCAAGGCTCCAAGCTTGGTGTTGGTGAGGACAACGGAGCACACAGGGACACACACCTGGTCTGGGGGACGGCGCTTCCCCAGATGTACTCTCTGCTCTGTCTGAGCCGCAGGTGCGGAGAGTCTCTCCACTCTCTGAGCCGGGCCTGGGTGATCTGTGCGCCTCGCTATGTGTGGTCAACTTCAGTCAGGTTCTAAAACTCATAACTCCTGGGTCTGCAGCCATCGTTTTAACCAGGACAATACTGACGTCAGTCAAGAGCTCGCAAGTCCCCGGCACCGCGCTGAGGTGAGGGCGGAGAGCTCACGTCACGGAAAACCCCTAGCAATACTAGGAGGCACCTACCATGCCTCCCGCTCCACAGGGTGGACCCAGCCAGGCCCCCATGGCTAGTCACGGACAGATTCCTGGTTTGAGCCCAGGCTCCAGAGCCTGTCTGGTGGCCTCATGGGACGTGCCAGGTTATAGGGTCCCCACAGGCTCTTGCCTCCTTCCCCCTGATTATTACCCCCTGGGACAGAGGCAGGTTTGACCAGCTCCTGTGGAAGAGCCAGACGGGTGAGTCCCCAGTCCACAGGAATCCCCGCCTGGCCATGGATGTCAGGGGGATGGGGCTTGGAGAGAGGAGCAGCCTGAGAAGATGCTCTGCTTCCCCAACCCGCAGGTTGGTCCTCCCTCAGCCACACCCCTACTGGCCCTCCTGTCCATGATCGGGCAAAGCCCAGGGGGCCGGCCAGCTTACCGTGCCTGGATCCCGTAAGTCATGTCTGGGGGAAGGGACGGCGCTTCCTTCTTCAGCCGCCTGTCATCCTTGTCGCTGATGCGGATGTCATTGAGCTGACGGTAGAGGATGTTCTCCCTGGCGGTCACCAGGCCAGCCTTCACTGCCCCGCGGTTCATGGCGATGTAATTCCGAGTCAGCTCTTGGGGGCAGGTGGGCTGCTGCTTAAACACATTCCAGTGCCCAATGGCTGAGGGGACAGAACCCCGGGGCAGTGGTCAGCTGGGGTAAAGCACGCAGGTACAGGACTGAGAGGAGGCAGGGTTCCCTTTACCCTGAGCCCTCTGGAGGACAGCCTGGCCCTGGAAAGCAGGACGCCCAAGTTGGTGGAGCCGGGCTCCGGGGCCGTCAGAGGTGCCTGGCCTCCTGAGGAGCTGGCTCTCCTGCCCCTGGGCCTCTGCTAGACCATCAGGGCCTTGGTCACCTCCAGAGCAGCACAGAGCCAGTCAGCCCCTCCTGGGGCCCTTGCTCCTGCCCTGACTCAGACCTGACCCTGCCGGGTCCACCCATCTCGGCCACACCCCAGATTTACCACTTGCCTCCCCAGGCTCGTGGTCTCTGCCAGAATTGTCCTCAGACCAGGTCCCCCAGGGCCTCTCCTGGCCAATTACCAGGCAGCCAGGTCAGGTAGAGGTGAGGCTCCGTCTACACCCAGCCCCTGGTGCTGCGTGCACACTGCCTCACCTTCCGGGACCCCTCCGTCCAGCCCCCGGATGTAGAGTCCATAGTTGAAATCGAGGCCAGGCAGGCTGCAGCTTCTCTCCCGGGGCTTGCCGAGTTCAGCCTGTTGGGGAGGGAGAGCAGCATTAGGGCTGGAGGTGACCAGCCCTGCGCTCAGCCCTGGGGCTCCCCGAGAGGAGCCAAGCCGGGTTGGGGACGCAGGTGGCCCACTGGCACTGAGAACAGGACAGCAGAGGTGCAGTCCCAGGGCACATTGGGGGTCAGAGGAGGGGGTGCTATCTGGGGGGGGAGCCTGGGCCTGCCCCACTGTCTGGGGAGACCCAGGGCGGGGTCAAGAGGTCCGGCTGAGGCCGCCAGGAGGGCCGACACTTCCTGCCAGGGTGACTCAAGCCATCATTGCGTCCCCTTGAATCCTCATCTTAGGCTAGGGACACAGTGACCCCTTGGCACCTGGGCAGCTCCTCCTACCCTCTGGGTCTCTGGGAAGTGCCCCCTTGACCCCCAGAAGGGGTTCATACGGGGGAAGTTGCTCCTACTATCAACCACGGTAGTTTCCCCATTGTACAGACAAGGAAACCGAGACCCACAGAGCCGGGTCCTTTACCCATGGCCCCCAGGTGGGGCAGGATGTCAGGATGCCTCCCTTTAGGGCAGTGGCTCCCTGGGGTCAAGCCCCACCCTGCCCAAGCCCTGAGCATTGTTCCTTCTTCACCAGGAGCACTTGCGAGCTCCGATTCTGTTCCAGTTCCTCCCACGCCTTCTCTCAATGAGCCCTGCAGTCACCCAGATGCCACCCGGCTCCTCCCCACCTGTGAGACAGGGACCCCAAGGTCGAGTCAGGCCAGGCAGTGGGATGTGGTGGGGCTGGGACTGGAACCCCGGCTGTCTTCAGCTCAGATCCATGGGCTGCATGAATCCCGAGCCCCCATTTACGTGGTTCCCTGGTGCCATCAGCCTGTGGACCAAGGGTGGGGCGCAGCCATAACCCCCCTGGCCAGGGCCACAGCCCGAGGACTCTGGGGTGTTATGCCTCCTGGCACCTCCTTGCTCTGGCCTCACCTACAGGTCCAGAGGGGGTGGCGGGTTTAGCCTCATGCTGCCGTCACCTCCTCTGTGCAGGTGGCTGCAGAGAGGGCGACAGCTGGTTGGGGACCATGGCCAAGGGTTATGGCTGTCTTTGGAAAGAACCCCTCCCTCGGGCTGGCCATCCCGGCCCGTCCAGTTTGCGGCTTTGACCCCACAAGCAGCCTGCCATCCAGGCGGACTAGCCCGCACCCCATCATCTGAAGTCCGCGCACCCGCCGTGGATGCCTTCCCTGGGCTTCCTGGAACACCCTGGCGCTGCCAGCCCCGCCTCTGCCTAGGCGCTCCCCACCGCCCCCCAAGCTCAGCTGAATGCAGCGATTCCCTTCTGAGCACTTGGGGCTGAGACAACGTGACTCTGTTCACGCCCACGAGTGCACCTGCGGGCCGCCCCACCTGGCCCCTAGATTCCTGCGTGGCCCGAGCCTCGGCCTCTGTTGCCTGCCTTCTCCTGGTGGCACACAGCAGGTGCACAGCATGTCCCTCTGGGGGGGCTGGTGGAAAAGTCAGTCATGGACGGTCTCCTGGAGGGGTGTCTCTGCCCGCCGCGACGGCAGCACGAGGCAGACAGGACGGGGGAGCCCAACCTGTGGTTCCACGTATGCCAGGCGCCCTGAAGGCAGGCCCACGGACAGAGCAAGGCAGTGGTGGTGGCCCCGAGGGCAGCGGGAGCTGGGGGTGGGGTGTGCGGGGTGGCGGTGGCCAAAGGACGTTTCTGTGGGGGATGACGAAAATGCTTACACTGTGGCGAGGGCAGCCCAACTCTGATATGCCGAGTGGTTGACCTGTCCACTTCAACGGGTGAGTCGAGCAGCGTGCGCGTCACACCTCAGATCAGGGCTCTGGAAATCTCGAAGCCGCGTGGTCAAGTCCACTGCTGCTGGGAGGTCAGCTTTCCGTCTGCCTTCCTCAAGGAGACTGCGCTTCACGGGGCAGGGATCCGGCCTCTTCATTTGTTAAGGTGCATTTAAATGTTCGTGAATTTCACATGGTAGAGCAGCTTTAGGCTCACAGCAAAATTTTTAATAATATCTTAATTGTGGGTAGACATGATACCTTGATTTTATTTCTTTATTTTGTTGGTGCTGAGGATGGAACCCAGTGCCTTGCACGTGCTAGGCAAGTGCTCTGCCACGGAGCCCCAGCCCCGGCCCTGGCCAAGATGAAGCAGAGGACACAGAGATCTCAGACTCGACCAGCCAGGTTTCACCCAGGGCCCCGCAGGAGGAGATGTGCAGAGGGTGGCCGGGAGCGCCTGGGTGGGTGAAATGCCCACTGTAGTCGAGGCGGCTGCAGAGCTGCCTACGCTGCGCGGCCGAGATGGCGATCGTTATTCCTGATGGCTTGAGGCTGGGAAGTTCAAGGTCTGGGCACCAGCCACTCTGGCATCTGGTGAAGGCCTGCTTCCCAGTTAGCAGATGGCGCCTTCTTGTGTCTTCCCCTGGAGCCGAGGGAGGGAGACTCGCCCCCTTCCTGCGAGGACACCCATCCCTCTCCACAGTTCCTGAGCTGATCCCTCCTGCCCCTCCCCCGGGGGCTGGGGCGCCCACCAGTGAATTCTGGGAGACGCTGCCCGCAGCCCTCGGTGGTCCACCTGGAGCCTCGGCCCCGGCTACAGCCTTGCCGTCTTTTCCAATCCCAGACCCGGCCTTCCTCGATCTGAGTGGAGGCTTTGTTTTGAATTCCTTCCACTGGACTCACTCCTCCAGCCGCAAACAAAGCTCTGGCCTCTCATTTGTTTACGAAAATGATCCAGCTCTCCAGTGGCGGCTGGGGAAGTTAATTAAAATGCGACTTCTCCAGGAGAGGCCCCGCCTCCCCGGGGCAGGTGCAGGTGGGCAGACTTCCAGCTGGCAGAGGACCGGACAGACAGACTCCGGAGCTGGCTGCCACCCTCCAGCAGGCGGGGGTGGGGAAGCAGGCGGGTGCCTCAATCTCTGTGCCCTTCACCATGGTTGCCGTGAAAGGCTTAGGCTGCGAGAAACCATCCCAGCGGGAGGTTTGCTCCTGCTATCATTCCACAAATATTTATTTTGTACCTATTGTGAACCAAGCCCTGTGCTGAGAGTTCTAAGATGAACAAAGCAGATGCGTAGCCCCTGCTGTTAATGAAATTCACTGTCTTGCAAAAGGACAAGTAATGGCAGCCAAGTGCATCAGTGGGTGTAATTGAGGAAAGCACAGGGTGCTCCCTACTCTAAAATCTCATAGTACAAAAAGTGAGAGAAGACATCTGCAATGTAAGTACCCAACAAAAGATTTGTATCTGTCACAAATAAAGAGCAACTACCAATCAATAAGAAAAAGATGGACATTCCTACAAAAAAAAAAAAAAAACAACAAGCAAGACTCGAACAGACACTTCATTCAAAGGATGTGCAAGTTGCCAAGATGTCAAGGTGTCCAACCTCTGGGAAATGCAAAATAAAAGGTGCTGCTGGTGAGGATTTGGAGCAATCGGAACACTTGCAATCTTGATGGGACTGTAAACTGTTACAACACTGAGCAAAATGGCCAGTAGTATCCACTGAAGCTAAACACATGCCTGCTCCATAACCCCCAATGCCCTCCTGGATGCCCAACAGAAATGCGTGTGTAAGCCCACCAACAAATGTGTCCGTGATAATCACAGCAGCTGGACTGATGGCCAAGCACTGGAAACACCTGGAATAGGCCTCAGGGTGGGGAAAGCACACCGGTGCACTCAGCCCAGATGGTCACGTGCCGGTGGTCCTCAGCCAGGGCCGACTTTGTCCCCAGAGGAGGCCTGGACATCCCTGCACACTTTGGGTGTCCCAACTTGAGAGGGTGCTGCCTTACCTAGGGGTAAAGGCCCTTGGCACCCCGTGCTCGAGGCGGCCCCACCACGGGCAGGAAAGTGGCCCAGGTGCCCGTGGTGCTGGCTGAGGCCAGAAACCTGGGGAGGAAGCAACGCCGTGGCACCTGCATGGGGACCTCGTGCAGTGTGGGAGGACGGAGCCAGGCCACATCCCTGCTCCTCATGGACCCGCCTCTGGCTTCTGGGGTCCACAGGGGTCCCCTGGGTAGGGACAGAGACAGGGAGCTGCCAGGAGTCTGGGGAGTATGGGTCGTGATGTCCCTCTACCCGGTGTCCATCAGCCCAGGCCATCCTGCCCGCAGCCCTGTCCCCAGGTCACCCACCCGTGACCCGCCACGTGGCCCTTCCCCTCAGATGCGTGGCCAGAGCAGCAGGCTCCTGGTCCACATGGGAGCCCCGGGGAGAGGCAGCAGAATGGCCACGAGCCTCCGTGGCCAAGAGTCTGGACTCGGACCTGAGGCCAGCGCGGCATCCTGGGAGCCCAGAGAAGGCCAAGCTGGCTTTCCCGAGTCCTCAGACGGTCTCCTGGGGACCCAGGGAACTTCCCGAGAACCCGCAGGAGAAGCGAAGGAGCCACTCGACCGCGCCTTGGGCCCCGGCCTCCTGCAGTGACCACCTGCTCCCCCAGCAGGAGGCACCCGAGTGCCAGCTGGGAGAAACCGGGGGTGCCTGGCCGCCCCCGTGCAGGCCGAGGACACTGGCAGGCCTCGAGAGCACCTGTCACCTTCTCTCTTCACCTGTCCCCAAACTGCCCACACTTGAAATCCCACTGGGAGCTCCAGTCCTTGGGGGGGTGTTCACAGGCCAAAGCCCCAGAGGAGCCGCAGACCCTCCACCCCGCCCGTCTGCCCAGCAGGGTGGGCTAACTGAATAGCCCACGGGCCTCCCGCTCCTTCTCAGTGCCACCGACCATGGCACCGTGACAGTGACGTCCCTGGCCAGGCCCACCCACTCCTGCCAACGCTCACAACGATCCCGCGAAGGGTGTCCGAGCTGTCCCCATTTCCCGGGTGAGGAAATAGAGGCCCAGGGAGCTGTGCGGCCTTGTCTGACCGAGGTGGGATCCGCTCACAGGCCCGCCCCACTGTTCCTTGCTGCCCCACAGCGATTTAGTGTCTGGCGTCCACGGATCAGGGCGACTCGCCGTCTCCTGTGCACAGACACACTCTCTGCCATGGGCTCTGCTGCCACAGAACCCGGGTCTCAGGACTTGGCACTGTGGCTGCACCCACCAGGTGACGCGCGGAGAACCCCAGGAGGAGCCGCTCTGATAGCTTGACCAGGTGTGGACAGAGCTGCCTGTTCACGGAAGATCCCTGCACGAAGCTGCCTGGACCACACGGCTGAGTGGCCGGGCCTGGGACGGTGGTCAGGGAAAGTAGCTGAGAACTGCACAGCTCTTGGGCTGGCATTTTGGGCACAGCTGACCTGAAGAAGATCCAGGGGGCAGCCAGGAGGACAGGAGAGCCCAGCATGTCTGGTGGAGCTCCTGAGAAGCAGAGGTCCCCAACCAGCCCAGGGAAAAAGGCCTAGTGACAGAGGAGGCCGCGGGTCTTGGGTACCCCCAGGGGCTGTGCGAAGCCAGCTGAACTGACAAACAGGTGCTCAGAGCAGCTCCCAGCCTGAGCTTCTGGGCGAGGGCAAGCGGTGTGTGACCGCGGTCTGAGATCAGCTGCCCCTGAAAAGCAAGGCAATCTGAGGCCTCCTGGTCACTGGCTTTTCCATGGTGACCTCATTTGGACATCCTCAGAACTGAAGGGCCCAGTTCCAGATCTCAGCTTTGATCAGTTGTAGGGGTCCCCAAGCAGCCTACCCAACCTGGTCAGGATGGGCTGAGAAATGGCCCTTGGCAGACACAAAAGGGGTCCTTCAGCCAGCTCTCAGGCTAGGCAGTGCAAAGTCCTGGGGCAGATGGCAGGGTGTGGAATCCAAGGGCACCCCCCACACATGGATCCCTTAGAACCATGGTGCTGTCTTTGCTACAGAAAGGGAAGAAGGAAACAAGAGAACAAGCATCCAGAGGGTACATGCTACATGCAAGGCCTGTGTGCAGCCCAGGGATGGCCTTCAGTGGCCCCTTTATCAAGTGCTTGCTGTGTGCTGAGCATGTGCCAAGAGCTTCCTGGTCTCCTCCCAGAGCTCTGCCAAGCCTCGGTGAGAGGGGAGGAGGCTCCCACTTGCCCGAAGCCACCCGGCAGCAAACGGCATGTCCCTCAAGGTCGCGCCTCTCACAGTGACCCTGCAAGGGAGGCTACAGTGACCCCACTGGACAGAAGGTGAGTTGAGGCTCAGACGGGGACGGGGCTGGCCCTCAGACGGTTTCTTAGGGTTGAATTCTTAAGGTGTTTTGTGCAGGATCCTCCATTTGAGAGGCACGCCTTGGTTTTGCACCACAGGGAACTGTGGAGTGTCGGAGGCACGTAAGTGGCTCCCAGCCGGAGTCCCTGGTTCCCAGGTACAAGAATCAAGAGGCAAAGGCGGGAGGCAGACCCCAGCTCCGACGCCGACCACCCCTCCCAGCCGCCTTCAAACTGCTTCGTCCTGAGTTCCCTCTTCGCAAAGTGTCTTGGCTGGAACACAGCTCTGGGTGACAGCTGTCCCCATCAGCAGACAGCTTCATTAAACCTGATTAAGATGTCATCCCTCCCGCCTCACTCCCCTCTCTCAGCTCTAATTAAAGCCATCTCTGTCCCTGTCCCCTGGGTCCTGGGATTCTCCGGGCTCCTCCTCCAGCAGCTCCCTCCATCCCTGCCTGAAGGACATGCCTGGAAATTGCACTGGGAACCCAGCAGGCAGGCACCCCCTAAAGGGCAGGTGGCCAGCTTGAGGACCCGGTCCCTCTGGGGGCGCGTATAGGGGGCGTTTCCCGCAGGCTCTGCTCTGGACTCCTGGGACCTAGAAATGAGGGTCCCCTGCCCAGGAATCTTGCCAAAGCCTCAACCCAAGTGACCCAAACTTGCAGCTCAGGCAGAACCACTTTTGTCCAGTTCCCTCTCCCGGACCTCAGCTAGCCACTTCCCGGCCAGCAAGTGAAGGGGTGAAGTCAGCGGGTGCGTTGCTCAGGTGGCCCAGGGTGGCTCTCTCGGGACCAGTGGGACGGGGCTGGTTCCCACATGGCAGGTCTTCTCGGGGGGAGCTCGAGGCCCAGGGTCTACATCGCCCTAGCCCCTCATCCCTGCCGGCTGGCAACCAAGGTGGGGTCACTCGTTAGCCCTCTAGCTCCGTGCCTCAACTAAATGAAGGTCTGTCCGGCAGTTGAAAAGCCTTCACTTTCCTGCATCCTATTAAAGCGCAGTTCTGTGGAAGCCCACAGTTATTGCCGGGTAGTTATTAAATAAATATCTGTACATAGCTCTATCCATGCATACAGATGCACACACAAACCATCGTGCTCACGCAGGGGTAGTTCATTATTGTAAAACAACTTAGGATCCGCGAATGAAAAGCACAATATAAATGCAAATTGTGATCATTATTAGCATAGAGGATATTTATTTATTTCCATAATGAGAGGCTCAGATAAACAATCATGTAAAGTAGGCACATTAGGCATCAAAGGACCCAGGCGTCGTCTGAGAGCCGGGCTCTTTGAACCTGTGCGCTGTCTGAGTGGCAGTTGAACATTGCATAATGATGCTACAAAGCCATGCATGAGAAGGCCATACCCACATGTGATCAAAGGCACATAAAATAATGTCACGTGAAAAAAAGACACAGCAGGATTCACAACGTTACACATACTACGGTTCCGACCATGTTTCTAAAATGCGTTGGAAAAACCCTGGAAGGAAGAAGAACGAGGGTCCTGCCCTGCGTGAGGGTGTGTAGCCAGGGCAGGATGTCCCAGGAGGGAGTATCAAGAGTTCACTTTTGTCACTAGAAAAGCCGAGGAGGAGCTGAGTCGCATTCTGCAGTCCTCTGTGGGGAAGCAGCCGTGCCTGGGGCTCTTCGGAGTCTTCACGGCTCTGCAGCAAGTTTGTGCGGGGCTGAGGTGGCTGCGGCCAGCTCAGGGAGGCTGGAGGGAGAAGCTTCGGCCACGTGGGAGAGACAGGAAGCCGGAGCGTGGGTCGTGACCACAGAACTGAGTCCGATCCCGCGTGGCCCCGGGCGGGTCAATCAGCTTGCCCACCTCACTGGGCGGTGCAGTGCCCGGAGCACCCAGGAGCCGGCTGGGCACACGCTGGCTGCTGTCACTGGTTCCCAGTCACTGTCGCTGGGCCACTCCAGGCCCCAGGGTGCTCGCCCTGTCTGTTCCCAGGGCCGGCCGGCGCTCCCTGCTCCCTGGCTGCGGTTCCCTCCTGCCCGGGCTGCTCTCACAGCTGATGTATGGCCCTGGCTGAGTGAGGCCAGGCAGTGACAGGGCCCTGGCGTTCCCTCCCCTCCCCCCCGACAGCTTGAAATCAGGTCCTTCATTTGCATTTACATGATCTCGCTGTGCAGCTTATGAGATGGAGAGATTTATTTGCTACTTAGCTTGATGTTTGATTACACCCGGAGAAGGCGGCTGCGGCAGCACAAAGGCGCGGAGCGTCCGCTCTGAGCCCGCGGCCTCCGGGGGCCCGTAACTCAGCAGCAGGTTTGGGTGGATGGGGGCAGACGCTCGGCGATTTGAAAAAAGGCCAGCGTGAGAGATTGGGAGGAACTAACACCATGATTTGGAAAAAAAAAAATTTTAAAGCAATAAAAACTGGCTCAGTGTCATCTGAGATTGTGAAGAGACCCAAGTCCCTCCTAGGAGGAAGCCTGGGGAATGGATGCCCAGAAACTTCTCCTCTGGGCAGAATCAGTCCCTCCTGAAGGAGGGAGGCGTGGGTAGCGCCCCCTGCTTACTGTGTGGCCAACGAATCTCCGCCAGCTGCAGCCGTGTGGTGGTGACCTGAACACTCGTCAGGGGGACACTGGGTCCCTTGTCTGTAGAGGGGGGACATAGCACCCCCTAGGTCTGCACCGTGGTGGACAGAGTGAGCATGGTCAGTGGGAGCTGTCCCGGGTGACAGGCCTGGACTTCTGGTGGTGGGTTCGCATTTGCTTGGTGGGTGGTCTGCCCTGTGGGGCTGCACTCCAGCCCCCTGCGGGTTGGCGCCTGCTGCTGGCAGCCGGGCACTCGCGGCAGGCAAGCTTCGTCTTCATAGCAGAGGACCAGAGATCCCGCGCTGCCAACCCCTACCTGTCACACTCCAGCCCCTGCCTGTCACAGTCCGGGTCCAAACAGAATTGCTGGCACGGTCCCGGGATACGCAGTCCAGTGATGCAGAACATGAGCTGAGGACTCAGGTGCCGACTTGGAATTCTGGCTTTGACGGGGCGTGACCTTGAGCATGCTGCTAGTCCCTAAGTCTTGGTTGCCTTCCCTGGAAAAGAGGTCTGACCAGGGCACCCAGCTCAGAGGGTCGGGGGACGCTCCACAGTGCAGCTGAGTTCTTAGCCCGGGGCGTGGCAGGCTTTGGACAAGACATAGCCACACCTGGAGCTGGCCATCCTCAGCCTGCCCAAGGGCTGAATCCCTGGCGACTCCATCTCCCCCAGGATGAGGAGAGAGCTCACCATGAAATGACACCTGAGGGATCCTCCAGGGTTAGAGAATTAGAATATGACTGAGCAATTCCCCTCCTGAGACTTTACCCAAAGACGTGTTCAAGCTCATCCACACACAGTGTTCATAGCGGCACTGTTCACAGTGGCCAAAAGGGAGCCCATCCAAAAGTCCCTCCATGGATGAAAAGATAAGCAAAATGTGGTCTAGCCACACATGGACTACTATTCAGTCATGAAAAGGAAGGGAGCACTGATCGGTGCCACAGTGAGGATGCGCCCTGAGAACAGTATGCTGAGGGAAGAAGCTGGACACAAAAGGCCACACATTGGCTATTAAGATGAAGTGTCCAGATCAGGCCAG
The DNA here is from genome assembly GCF_902686455.1 of Sciurus vulgaris. Lineage (NCBI taxonomy): Eukaryota > Metazoa > Chordata > Mammalia > Rodentia > Sciuridae > Sciurus > Sciurus vulgaris. The sequence goes on along the minus strand of NC_136476.1, from coordinate 86,826,343 downwards.
CCCAGAGACAGAAGGCAGATTGGTGGCCGCCCGTGGTGGACCCCTCTGGGGTACTGAAAGCATCTCAGACAAGCAGAGGGGGCAGTGGCACAGTGTCATCAAAGCCTCTCAGCTGTACGCTTAGAATATGTCAATGGCCAGCTTTATGTGATGTGCACCTCGGTAGAAAGAAAGCCACACTTGCATGGGGAGGACACGGCATGCTGCCCTCCTGGGCACTTAGAAGCCCCCTCCATCCAGGGGCGAGAAGAGACGCAGGGCGAGGCTGTGGGCTTGCGCTGAGGTGGTGTACCGTGGACACCCGGCTTCACCTGGAGGAAGGGGGACTGTGGGTGGACGTGGATGCAGGGAGCAGGGCTCTGGGCCACCACGGTCCCCTTGCTCTGATGGTGCAGATGGTGGCAGCTGGGGCAGCACGTCTCTTAGAGGCTTCTGGGAGCTGCTTAGAGTTTCCGTTCTAGGGCAAGTCAAAAGACGCGCCAACCTGGGTGGATCCTGCTGCAAAAGGTGTCCCTCCTCTGCTTCTGGTGGCCTCACTGTTGGAAGGCCAGTTGCCTTGGAGGGGAGAAGGAGCCCTGGACTCAAGTCTAGGAACGTGGGTGCAGCCCCTGGTCCTTCGGGGACCCGGGAGGAACCAGTGACTTCACCTGGGAACACTGCCGTTTCTCAGCTCAGAGAGGAACTCAGGGGACCCTGAGGTGGATGCCAAGCAGAGGATGCCAGGGGGCAGGCAGCCCCTCTCCTGATCAGCTGGACAGGAGTTGTCACATCAGACTTCTTCCGAAGCGTGACTCTGTGACCTTCCAGGAAAAAATATCATGGAGGAGGCGCCACATGGACCCCTCCATCCACCCGACACAGACGGAAGGGACTGGGACCTGATGTGGCCCCTCTTCAGGGCAAGCCTGTGAGTAAGTCCTTGACCTCTCGGGGCCTCCTGAGATGGCAGCAACTGTCCCTGCCTCCTGGCGTAATGACAAGATTTAGACCAGAGGGAAAGCTCCGCGGAGTGTCTGGCGCACAGCGGGGGCGGAGGAGCCCTTGTCCCCTTGGACTCCAGTGCAGCACTGCTCCACAGGAGGAAGGAACTCCTCTGAGCTGCTTTGATGTGGCATCCAGCCAGGAAAAGAATAGCCGGGCTGCTGAGAGGCCAGCAACAGAGAACCAGGGCCCTCCCGCCTCGGGAGGAGGGTGCCAGAAAAGAGCCACGTCCATCTGGTCATTTGGCCAGTTGGGCTTCGGCTGCTCAGGTTCAACACTGGTGAACCCAGAGTGAGCAGATTGAAGAAGGAGGCTCCCTGTGAAAAGAAAAGGGAACGAAAAAAAAAAGAAAAGAAAGGAATGGAAAAAGCCGAGGATGATCTATGTACTTTTCAAAACTTAAAACAGAAATCAAAGGAAAACTGAACTGTTTTAAGTTCTGACAGCTGCAGGGATCATCCTGTTTGGTTACTCTATTTGTGTTTTCGTTTTCTTTATAGATTCATTGAAAATCGCATCATGTAATAGGGAAGAAAAACGTTCAGTGTCCCCCCACCCCCCGTAAACCCCCGTTCCTCCCTGAGAACAGATGAAAACGCTGGCCGGTGTCTCCTGGTTTGATGTATATTTCAGCATATCTCATTGATTGTAAGTTTTATTTCCATGTCAATAAGAAAAGAGCCGTATTGTAATAAATGAGAAGGAGTTTAACACAAAATAGAAGATGGCCTGTTAGCATGGCAGGGAGTGAAGGCAGAGGCAGCGTCCCAAGAGGAAGCCTGTTAATGAGGCTGGGGTCGCCTGGGGACAGGGGCTGGCGGCTACTGATTTCAGCATGAAACCGGGAGGCCGGGACGGGCCCCTCCTCTGGGCAGCCCACAGCTGTTGGCGACTGGCTCTGGGCAGGTGTGTGAAGGAACAGAGCCTCGTCCCTCCTGCAGCAGCAGCAGTGGCGGTGGCCACTGGTGGGGCCCAAGTCACCAAGTCACCAGTCCTTGTGGCCTACGAAGATGTGTAAAGCCAGGGAGGGAGAGGTGCAGGGAGTGACTGGGGGCTAATCAAGTAAGCAGGTAGGAACGTGCAGCAAGCTTTGCCAGGCGGTGCTTGGACAGGGCGCAGGAGAGGGTTCCCAGAGGCTTGCAGGCAGGGGCCTGGCTAGGATGTCTCAGGTGGTGGCAGCTCCTGAGGGCAGTGGCAGCTTGGGTCTTAGTCACAGGCTCCATCTTTCCATGGCCAGCAGATACTGGGGCAGTTCTGTGGGGCGTAGGATGCAGAGAAGGCCTTTCCAGCAGCTGGAACTGCAGCCCCTCCTCACCCACTGCTGGGGCTCCTGAGCTCCTTGCTTCAATATGGCACCCACTCAGAAGCCCCAGCTCCACCATCTGTTTTCCCTCCTGACCCCACGACAGTGTGGTCCTCTGGTGGCTGGGTGAAGGGTTCTGCCACGTCTGGCTCAGCGCAGGTCTGACCCACACATGCCGGAGTCCTGAGAGCCAGGCACACAGTGGGTCTTCAATCCGCCTTTTTGGAATGTGGACGTGACAGAGTACCCATGTAGGGGCAGATGATGATGCTCTGGAAGCTCTTGCAAGTTCTCCCAGGCCTGGGCCACCTAGGGCAGGTCTTCTGAAATAGGATCTGGAATTTGTTCCTGAACTTTGCAGGGAGTGGAGCTCTGAGGGCCCAAGGTGGGAAAGCCCTGTCCTGCCGGGCTGTGAGCCTTGAAGAGGGTGTACTTTCTGTACCCAGAGAGAGCAACACAACCAGGCAGCTTCCAGCCTTGTGGCCACATCAGACAGGCAGGGGCCAGGTGGAGCTGGAGAGGGGGCGGGCACCCAGGATGGCAGACCTGAGTGGGGCCCCTCTCCCCTCCTCTGGCCTCAGGGTTCCCCTTTGTACAAATGGCGCTGAGCCCTCTCATCTAGGGCCCTTCTGCTCTGCCATTCCTTTCTGGAACATGGCTATATCCACATCATCTAGACTCAGGTCACCTGCTTCCTGTATTTGGGAAGTCAGAGCAGCACAGTGGGAGGTCTTCGGAGCCCTTAGGATCTGGGCAGCAGAGTCACCTCTCCTGCTTGTGACCTGGGACAAGACCTCAGTCCAGTCCCTAGGCCTAGGGGTCAGGTGAGACTCCTCAGTGCCCATCACAGGGTAGAACATGCCAAATATCTTCAGTAGGAACAAGGCCAGCAATTGCTGGAGAGAAGTGAAGCTCTGCCCCGCCATCAGCAGTCCTGCCCCGGACAGCTCATGTGTACCATCAGAAGTCCCCGGGCCACCCCGAGTGGTACTCTGGCCCTGGGATGGCTCTCCATGGGGCTGTGGGTCAGGCCACTTGAGGAGCCCTACTACTGGACAGATGGGAGCCCCCTGGAGGCTGGACTTCACCAGCAGGGCCTGGGAAGCATGGAAGAATGCCACGAGAGACCAGCCGCCTGGCCTCCGTGGCCTCCCCAGGCACCCACCTGCCTGGCAGGTATCCACAGATGACAGCTGGAAGTGCCATGGCTCTGTGGTCAGAAAGGAGGGCCAAGTGGTGCAAGGAAAGACCCGAGTTTCCTGACCGTGCCCAGGGTAACAGGTGGCCGGGCACCACACACCCTGGGTGGGCTGTCCTGCGTGACTGTGGGCAGCTCCTCAGGAGCCGAGGGCTGTGTGACCCGGGGAAAGGCACAGCAGGATTGCTGCGCGTGAGGTTTGTGCCCAGCTCTCAGCCTTGGAGATGCCCGCACTCTGCGTGGCTCTGACGATTGATCATCAGAGGACGAAGAGCCAGGGTTCCCTTACTGTGGAAGACGCCAGCGACGGCCTTGATCCAGCTTAGGAAAGAGACAGATTTGGTGCAACTGAATGATTTTGCTCTTCCCTGCAGAAAATCAGGAATGCTGGTCATACTCCACGGCTGGAGTGAGCTCAGCACCGGGCGGAAACCAGCCTGTAATTACCAAATAGGAAAAGAGCAGTGTTTTGTAATGAATGACAAGCTGCTGAGTGGAAATCTAATTTGGTCTAATTAAGCAGCCTTTTGTGAGGATTTGTCTTTAGATGAAAAGGGGGAACGAGGAGATCTAAATGCAAATGAAGCCCACGGTTTGGGTTTTAAAGGGCCAGGCTGAGGAGAGCTTGGCCCTTCGTCCCACCTCAGGCCCCGCCTGCCTCGGAGGCCTGCCCTGCCTGGTCCCTTCCTGCCACGTCTTCTCACACAGGACACCTGGAGCCCACAGAGCTGTTGGGGAGCTTTTGCTCCAGCCCTCTGAAGGTCGAGTGATATTGTGTGGACCAACGTTCCCACCGTGAGTCATGTAGTTAGTGTGGACCAACTGGCATGGCCTGAGGCCCCAGGTAAATCCAGATCTTTCCATCAGGCAGGACACTCCAAGGTCTCAGGTTGCCTCCCAGGAGCTGGGCCCCGGGCAGAACCCTTCTTTGGAACATGCAGGGTGTGGCCCACCCAGGCCTGCAGGGCCCACCCAAGTGCACGGTGGTAGCTGCTGACCTCCCAGTCTCAGACCCGGCTGGCCTGTGGATGCGGGCAGCTCTCTCACACTGACCGTGTGTGAGGTCTGTTTGTCCTCAGCAAAACCTGGGCCTTTTCATCTTCCCGACTAGGAGTGGAGCGGGAGGGAGTAGGTGGCTGTGGCCGGTCGCACCCGGTTGGGCCACCTCACGAGCCTTCCTTTGTGACCACCGGTTAGTCACAGGTCCCTGACCCTTCCATCTGGGTCTGAGCCCTCCCCTCACCCACAAGCCTGCCTTGGCCTGTGGAATGCCCAAGACAGGGAGCTGGAGGAGGGATGGGAGCTGGGTGTGGGGACAGCTTCTGGTCTGGGGGACAGCAGCAAGGCGAGCTGTGCCACCGTGGCGTGCCCGGTACCTGTCACCTGCTGACATCTCGACCTTCCTGGCCTGACTGCACCTGGGACAGGCCCTGCCCGTGCGGGCCCCGCCACCAGCAGCACATTCCACTTGTGGGCTTCGCTCATGGTCCTCGCTCATGGTCTTCGCCTCCTCCCTGCGATGTCAGCTCTGTGTGGCAGTCAGCGCTGCGTTTTTTGTTCCCTGTTCTGTCTCCAGTGCTGGGAATAGTTCTTGGCATTCAGTAGGTGCTCAATGCATCTTCCAGTGAACGAATGAGAAACTCCTCCTCTTGGGAAGCAAGTCCATCCTTGTCCCAGCTCTCCAGGTCAATGCTCAGAGAGGTCACCCCCCTGATCCCCAGAGGCAGCACCAGAGACCAGGTGGGCCAGACTGGCCTTCCATCACCCTGGCACACAGACAAGACGGCCAGTTCAGTGCAAGACTCCTGGGCAAACACAAGAGGCGGTGGTGGCTCTGGCTGGCCCGAGGCCTGGAGAGTGCCCCTCACTGCTGGTGATTAGGAAGACCTCCACGGGGCGTCTGCCTTCTGGCCCCTGTGCTGATTTCTGTGGAGGCTCAACAAATTGCCAAAACTTGGTGGTTTCGAACAGGTTTAAATGTGCTCTCTGGTATTCCAGGCCAGAGGCTGAATAGCAGAGAGGGCAGCGCTGGTCCCTCCGGCTGTGTGGCAAAGGTCCCTGCTGCCTGCCCCACGCTGCCTGGCTTGCAGCTGCATCACTGGAATCTCAGCCTGCTTTCACGGGTCTGTTCCCGGGACCCTGCCTCACCTGATGACATCTGCAAAGACCCTATTTCCAAATGAGGTCACATTCAGAGGCACAGGGTTGGAACTTGGCCCCACCATGCCCTCCGGCCACAGGACACAGCAGCCTGTTCTGGTCTTCCACACTGGCAAGCGAAGAGGGGCGCCTGTCCACGTGCTGATCCACGGTGAGTCATGGGCCAGTGCCACATGCTCTATCCAGGTGGCCCAGCCTGATTTCTTGTGCCCACCACTGACCACCACTCACACAGGGGTGAGTCAGAGCCTGAAGACAGAGAGACAGATTTCTGGGGGCCCAGAGGCTGAAAGCAGCTCCCACCCAGCTCCCTCACACTGCCCAGGTGGCTGGGGTCCTGGGGGGAAGATCTCAGAGAACATGGTATGTGAAGCGGCAAGGGGGCTGTTAGTGGGGTTTCCCCGTGGTCAAACTTGAGGGGCATCTTGGAGGCAACCAGCCTAGGGACTAACTGCAGGGTGCCCATCCTGGCACAGAGGGGAGTGGCCTGGGGGCGGTAAGGGAAGTGTAATGGGCAGCAGGGAGCCCATGGGAGAGCAAGCTTGCAGGCCTGTCAGGCTCGGGCCAATCTCCCTGAAGAGGCCAACTCAAAATGCCGAGCTGGGAGCCATGGCCACTTTCATAGTATGTGCCAATTATGCAGGAAAACTGGAATGGGAAACAGCCACAGCACACGGTCCAGGTGGCCAGGGCAAAAATGAGACATGGGGCCACACCTTGCCAGGCTCCCATCTTTGACAGATGATGGAGAGCCATGGATAGTGGCAGGTCAGTGGGCCTGATATGATCAGTACTGCAGTTTAGGAAAATCAGACCGTTAATCAGCACAGGAGGGACTGGAGGAGAGGGGATGCCCAGGAGCCTGGTTCTACACTCAGGGGCAAGGTGACAAGAATCTGGGCAACTCCCAGATCCCTCCCAGTACAGTGGGAAACACGAGATGCTTGACTTCTGTTTCTAACATCTCCGAAGGTGATTCGCTGCAGAGAAGGTGCTTGCCCTTTCTCCTGGGGCATTCAGACTAGGCCAACTTGAAGGCAGTTCAGAGAGAGTTATCTGCTCAGCTTCAAAGTAGGCTACCTCCCACCTGCACATCCCCTCAGCCGGGAGACAGTCAGGGGCTGGACCTGCTGGGGTCCTATGACGTCCCTATCTGCAGACCCACCTTAGCACTGGGGTCCATGGTGAGCGCAGCCACAGAACAAGAACGAGGCTTCTGCTCTGGCCCAAGTGCCTTTTCCTTCAAGATGCGTGATGCTGACCTGGGCTTCTCCAGCAGCCTGCAGGATCTAACCAGGAAAGCTCGATTTGAAAGGCGGGGGAAGAAGCTGCCAAGGACTGTCTGGATGTAGAAAATGCACTTGCCCCCTGAAGACCTCCGGGCTGGGCAGATGCTGCCACCAGGTGACAGAACCCTCTTGTTCTGATTTCTGAGCCCTCTCTAGTCAAACAGCAAAACAGTCAAAAGTGGTTGTCCGAAACCGCAAGTCTCCTTCATAGAAAACGACCTCAGCACGACTCGGCATCTTTAGTATTCTACACCCCAGAATTCCCACAAGAAATCAAATGTAATCCTCTTTAAGAAGCTTTAAATAATTTTGAGCTTTCTTATTGACTTATTAAAATGCAGCTTAAAACGCGCCTTCAATGCGATCCTTTTACAAGGGTCAGGGATGTAAAAGTTGGAGGAATATGATTAGTGGGTTAGCTGGAAGGGCCTCCGATCTTGACTAGTTCCGAGAAAACTTCCCCGTGCATTTCCAATCCCCCAGCAGATCTGCCCCAAGTCACATGGCCATTTTGTCAGGCTTCCTCTGAACCGTTAGCCCCACGTGCCCACTCCTCACTGACTGGTAATCCCCCCTCGTCTCTGTGCAGAGGAATCTACTACCTGCCGCTGCGCTTGGCTTTCCTTACCACCCTCCCCCAGAGCTACCTCTGTGAGCAATCCGCTGGGCCCAACCCTCTGGGAGACCCTTTCACTGCTGGCTTCAGAGCACTTGGGTCATCCCAAGGGTGACCTGTGACCCCTGCATGCTTGAGTGACATGGAGCAGCAGTGAACCACCCACCGCACATGAGCAACTCCCTGGGAGGAACACACCCAGAGTCACGGCTGGGTAATTGTATTTGGGTGAGCAGACGAACCAGTGAGCAAGTGACTGCCCACGGCCTTCCTGAGCGTGCGCCTGCCCAACGGGGAGTCAAACGAACAGGGGCTGGGAAAACCACACTCTTCCAGGCAAGGGATCCGCCAGACCACACGCACGCCCTGCCTGAACCAGAGGCAGGTCTTACATGCACCACAAACCAGGTAAGATTTGTATAAATGCAAAACTCACAGGACACAAGCCAGCTTCTGTAGGACAGTGTGACACCTGCAGGGCACTGCAATCCACCCCCAGGGCCGCAGGAGACAGTCTGTCAAGAGAGGACCCGTGGTGTGGATCAGAAGGAGCCCTGGAGGGGCGGCTGGCAAAACTCCAGTGGGCGACCTCAGCAGCCTCCCATCTGATTTGGCCTGGAATCCCTCTCTGGTACTGGAGCATCTGAAGGGCGTGTGATTGGCGGGGGTCAGTGTCCAGGCTCTGGAGCCGTCTGCCTGCATTGAAGTCCAAGCTCCTGTTCCTGACCTGTCCCCAACCTCACCCACCTTCCCTCGCCCCTCTTTGCTTCCGTCCCCCCAGCTATAACACAGGGACGCCCCGGACAGCCTCCGAGGGTTTCCATGAGGCTCAGATGAGAGAATGCCTGCCAAGAATCCATGTCGGGCATTGCTGCTCAGCGAGTCCAGACTGAAAAGACGAGATTCCGGACGGCTCAGTCCAAGGCTCTGCCCCGGGTCTGTGGGTGAGCTCCCAGCTGACACAGGCTGATTCGAGCTATGCACACCCTGCACTGTGCGGTCTACGTGCATGACAGCCAGGCCCCCGGGCCCACACCGCAGCCCTGCAGGAGGAGCTGCGGAAGGCCTCCCTGACGGGCAGGCTGCCGTCACAGGACCACCCCCACGGTGTCATCATGACCTACGGCAGACTGCCCGCGTCACCTGTGTGCAGGTGCCGGACTTGGTCCTGGGAATGGAGAGGTAAGGGCATAGCTCCTGACCCCCAAACTCGTGAGGGAGAGAGAAGGAAGCAGTGACCAGGGGACAGGGGAATAGGAGCCGCCTGTGGGGCGTCTGCTGGGGAACTGGGCTCCGCTGCCAAATAAAACCCCAGGGTGCTCAGTGAGATTCGAATTCAGATGAGCAACAAATAACTTTTTAGTATAAGCATTTCCCAGAATCACATGTGCCGTATTTATTATTGCACGGGACATACTTGGTATTCACTGCTTATGTGAAGTCCGAATTTAACTGGATGTCTTGCGTTTTCTCTAGGTAAAGACAACCCAAAGAAAATCCCAGTCTGTCCTCAGAGGGGGCCCAGGGCTGTTTCCATCTTCATCAGAAGTCATTTGGAATTGTACAGCAGCTCTGGTACCCTATCGTGTGCCTCATCCTTCAGGTAAAAATTACGCTCCCCTAAAACAGAGGATTCCTAGAAAAGAAAAGAAAAAAAAAAAAAAGCCTAGTCTAACTGGTTGGCTGTAACCAGGGCTGGCCAGCCCCCACTGCCTACCCGGGCATGTTCACAGCCCAGTGGGATGCATCTCTCAGTAAAAATCACAGAAGTGGCTTTGGACTGGTGCAGGGCTGGCGGTGTGGCCGTCAGCTTGGTGTGGGGTGGGTCTGTAGGACACCGGGAGGGAGCGAGCGGGCTGGTGCTGTCTGTGGCTCCTGTTCCCAGACCTGCAACCCGCTATGGAGTGGCGGGTGGTGGGTGGGTTTGTAGTCACCACGACCAGGTCATTCTGCGGGAACGTCCCAACTTCTGCCTCTCACTCAGCATCAGTTCCTGCTGGGGTGCCCCATCCTGTGAGGTCTGTGGCTCTCCTGACTGATCCTACTGCTTCAGGGCCGCCTGGGTCCTCGGTGCTGTGCGCCCACCTACATGTCAGACTCAGCCCCCAGCACTGGAGGCACAAGAGTCAGGCCTAGTGCTCTTCTGGGGCCTGCAAAATGTCTTAATTTCCTTTCCAGACTGAAGGAAAAACATACACTTTCATTTATACATTACCATTTTAATTTCTTTCAGTGCATCCATGAAGGCAACACTGGGCACTTGACTTGCTTGGGAAATAGGCCAGATTTCTTTCTCAAAGAGAACAGGACTCTCTTGCCCAGGAGGCACCACCCCATCCAGCAGAGAGCCTCGAGGCGCAAGGACAGCTGGCCGCCGCCCTCTCTGAATCTTCTGCACCTGTAGCCTTTGGAGGCTCAGCTCTCTGGCCGCCACTTACTGGCTTGGGAAGCTCTGAGCTTGCAGAGACTCAGCTCCCTCGCCTGCCCCTGGGAATCTAAGAGTACTTCCCTCCTGGGGTGTGATGACCCTGTAAGATAGCCACTGCGGAGCCCCCTGCTCAGCGCACCCCAGGTGCCTGCTAAATGGTGGTTTCTTCAACCTATACCAAATGGTAGTCATTACTATAGTTACCGCATGCTGGGATGTCTTTGAAATACCCACTTAAAAAACTATGGAGCCACTGGTGGAATCTGAATAAGGCCTGTGAGTAGTCCAATGTAGGTTTCTGGGTTTTGCAATTTCGTTAGTTATTAAGGGGTAACACTGGGGGAGGCTGAGGGGAGGCTGCTCAGGACCTCTCTGTACTCCTTCTTTTTTCAAACTAGATGGGCAGATGAAATATACTTCATAGAAGAGGATGCTGAGGCCAGTGAAGGGCTTTGCAGATGACTCCCGCTTTCTGGAAACAGGGATGAGCCTGGGGGTCCCCTCCTGCCTCCCTGCCCCTGTTCAGCTGCCGTGGTATTTCCCTTCATTATGCCAGCGCCTCAGAAGTAAACCTCTCTAATTTCCTACACCACAGCTATTTATTTAAATGCTAACTCACATTATGAAGTGATAATCCACACGCGCAGGAGATAATTTATGAAGCATTTAAATTAAGAGGAGCAGCTAATTGGGAGCATGTGTCTTGTAAGCCTTGCTAACACCAGAAAACTACAAATTAGGGGGGATGGAAGAGGTCTTCATCTCGCCTTCATCTTCTTCTGTAAGGCACTGGGGGGCGATGTCCCTGCGATCACACAAGCCGGCCCTCCTCCCGAGGCGACCCCCATCCCTGCACTCAGCCTCTCCTGGAGACGCCTGTCCCAGCAGGTGGACTTCCCACCAGCATAGCTTGGCTTCTCCACTCCAGTGAAAAGGTGCAAGTGGGGTACTTTTCACCAGGCACGGTGACACACACCTACTTGGGAAGCTGAGGCAGGAGAATCACTTGAGGCCTGGAGTTTGAGGAGTTTTGAGCTCTTCTCAAAAAAAAAAAAAAAAAAAAGATTGGTACCTCTGAAGCATTTATACCTATTGCAGGGATGGGGAGAGAAGCCAGAAAATTTGATTAAAATGTGATCATTTTAGAATTACTCTCGCTCTTCCTGCTTGAACATGGCTGCCCTGGTTTGCGTACAGAGGCTGAGAGTTAGATCTGGATGCACGGGTGCATCTCCACAAGGACATGTGTGCATTTGTCCACCGAGTCCTTCAAAAGTCATTAAATGAACAGCTACTATGAGGAAGCACTGGGGACAGAGCAGCGAGCAAAAAAGACACCAAAGTCCCTGGTCACCTGAGGCTCACATTTCAACTGCAAAGAGAATTCCTGGGGGGAAGCGTTTGATCCCCCGCCCCAGGTGTCAGATGATGCAGGCTGCTGTCAGGTGGTTGGTGAGGGCTGTGACCTGCTCTGGCGTGGTCCTGGAGGTGTCCCCGGGGAGGGTGGGTGGGGGCGGACAGGTTTCACTGCAGCGGCACCTGTGGCCTCAAGCCCCGGGGACGAGGCATCCCAAACCGAGAAGCTTGAGTGTTAAACACTTCAGATTTCGAAAGCGTGGTACAAAGAAAGGCACGAAAGTCGCTTGTTGGAAACGGTTATATTGGTCACACGTTTGAGCGATGCCATTTTGGATATAGTGGGTTGAACAACATGGTTAAAATGAACTCCGGGTTTCCTTCCTACTCCTCCACCGTGGCTGCGAGAACCCTCCGAAGCACGCTGGCCGCACCCGCTGCTGCCCTGCGGGCTGGAGCCACGCCGGGGCTGCGGGTCCCACAGCTGGGAACAGGGCGACTTTGGAGACGGTGCAGCTGACCTCCGCTCTGCCTCGCACAGTTCTATAGCCAGGTGGGTCATTTAACTCCTCCGGCCGGGGTTTCCTCCTCTGTGAAGTGAGGGGCTCAGGAGAGTCCCCAGGAGGACATCCACAACGCAGAGTCCGATGACTGACCTGGTTCGTGCCAGGCTATGGATACACTAGGCATCGATGGAAAAATCAGCACGTTTCCTTCAAACAGGAAGTTGGAAAATGCCTGTGACCATCTGAGGTACCGTTTCCTGGAAGACTGAATATCTTCTGGTTGGAATAAGACTCTGGTCTTCCTCATGAAGGCCTCACAGTAGGAGAATCAGGCTGAGAGGAGGCACCAGGTAAACCCCCTCTTCTCCATCTCCTGCTCAGCCCCTTTGCCTGCTGTCCAGCCAGGAAGGAGGAGCTCGACCCTCAGGCCATGCCTAGCTCAGGACACCCAGCCAGCATTCAGGCCCTTCCAGGCCAAGCTGGGGAGACTGCGCCCCCATCCCGTTGGCTGCCCAGTGGTCAAGGGCAGAGACTGCAGTGGCCCTGCGTCTGCTCTCAAGTCTGAGTTCATGCTTCCCACACCTGCTTCCAGAAGCCCTGAGCTGGGAGTGCCAGGGCACACTGCCACTGCATCTGCTGGTTGCTGTGTCAACAGGCTGGTGTCCCTTTTATCCTGTGCCACTGGGGTGCTCCATCGGGGTCAGGCTGGCCTCTCTAGTGTGAGTGACCTGGGGAAACACCGCCTCCTTCAGGCATCCATCCAGTGGCTAGGGAGACACTGAGGTCCCTACCTTATCCAGCAATCCATTCCGGCGTCCTCTGGAGAGTAAGATCCAAGAAGACAGCCCAGTCTTTCTCCCCAGCACCAGGAACAGCACCTGCCACGGGGTGGGTGCTCGGGATTCCTAGACCTGTTCATTGTTGTCACGTGGCCCACCTAATCCAGGGGCCATAAGGCAGGAAAGCGAAAAGGACGCACAGAAGCAGGATGCGTAGAAGCAGGACGCACCCGGAAAAGGTGTCTGGAAAAGGCTGGGGATGGAAGGCAGGTGGGCACCTGTGAGGGGCAGGTCTTAGCACCTGTGATGCTTGACAACGTGGGGACCCTGCAGCCCACAACTCCCCAACAACAAGCCATAGAGGGATGTGCACGTATGTACCAACGTCTTTAATAACCTTGAGGAACTGGAGATGGCACACATGACCACTGATGTCCCCAGGGCTGGCATGGGGGACAGAATGGTGTTCTCTGGGACAGAGAATAATGAGACGATTCCCAGCCATTATCAAGGAGGGAGGGGCACCCCTGCTCTGGGAAGGCCGTGCCCGACAGGTGAGCAGAGTCCTGTATGTGGAAAAGGAAACAAACAGGAAGGAGAGGAACACTTGCATATATTTAAAATTTTTCTGGAGTAACTCACAAGCAACACCCCACCCCAGAGACCACCCCCGGGAAACAAGGCTAGGTTTCTTCTCTCAGTCCCAGGGGGCTGCTCCCTTCCTGCTGCTCCAACACTGAGCTCTGTGAACAAGGCCAGACACAGAAGCAGCCAGCTCACACTGGGAATTGGGAGACCCGCTGTGTGACAGTTACTAATCGCTACCTCTCTGGGCCTCTTTCTTCTCTCCCATAAAATGAAGCAGCGGAGATGTTCCATAAATAGATATCAGGTACCTGCCGAGTGCGAGGGACCACAGAGTCCTCTCTGGGTTTCCTTGATTTCTCCTCCTCTTTAACATTTGCAGAGAAAACTGGAAAGGACCCTTGGGGCTTTTAAAAAATGCTTACTGCGTTCTCAAGGACGCGGGCGCCAGAGCAGCCGCGGGGAGAGGCGGCTGGGCTCCGCCAGGCAGGCGAAGCTGCGTGACCGAGGCCTCGGCGCCCGCCCAGCCGGGCAGCCTGTGTCTTTAACAAAGCTTTGCCCACACACACCAGTAATTGCCTTGTTATGGCCATCGGTGTCATCGTTCATCGGCCGGTCCGGGAAGGGCCCCGGGGAGCAGTTCTGCCTTTGCTAAACCAATATTCCCCACGACACGCCCCTCTGCCTTCCCGGTGCTGTCCCGGTAGAATAAATCTTCTGGCGCTCTTTGCTGAATGATCATGAAGACATGATTAAAGTTCGAGATTTATAGCCTCCTTGGGCTTGAGGAATCAAGCTGCTCCTGCGCTGGGCCCCGCCCCCCGGGTTGCTGGGGACCAGGCAGCAGGGAAATAGTGGTCCCCAAGCTGAGGGAAGCCTGCTGAAGCAAATGCAATTTGTACACTGGCCGAATTGCAGCTGGTGCCCCGGGCTGCGCCGCGAGGTCTCAGCAGAGGCAGGGGGAAGCCAACCCTGCTCCAGCCTGCCCTCGTCACGCCCCGTGGCCAAAGTGTGATTTTGTTTAACCAGGAAACAGCAGTTCCTTTGCCTGTCCCGGTCCTTAGGCGCTGTCCATAAGCGTCCTCCTTGCTTATGATGTCTTTCCAGGCAGTGCCCGAGTGTGTGTGGCCTGATCCTCCGGAGAAAACATGAGCCAGCCTTCGTGGAGCATGCGTGACGTGCCAGAGCTGGTTGGAGGGTCTGTCAATAACGTCCGTGCACTGTTTATTTATTTATTTGTTTATTTAGGTGGAAATTACATCACCTAAAATCGTCCATCTTAAGGTGCACGTTTCAGGGACATCCAGGACACGCATGATGTTGCTCAGCTAGCTTTCTCTAGTGCCGGAACTTCATCGCCCCGCAAGGAAGGCGGCAACTTCTGGGTCCCTGCTCCACTCCTGCAACCTCTGCTGCATCTCTGTCCAATTCACCTGCTTTGGGTGCTTCCTGTGCACTGTCTCTGGAGGCTTCCTCCACTGAGCGAGTTTCAGGTTCACCAGGGTCAGGGCCTGGACCAGTTCTCATGCCTGGTATGGCCGAATTCCGCAGCACGGAGTGACCCAGCACAGTTTGTGTGTCCGCTTATCTGCTGGTGGGTAGGTGCAGACACTCCACCTTGTTGTGGGAAGTCAAGTCACTGTCCCAGGCCAAGTGTGTGTACAATGGAGGGAGCGAGTGTGGCCAAGCAGTCTGACCACAGGGTTGCCCAGGGGAGCTGGGGCCAGGGTAAAGGCAGGAAGCAATGGCAGGAAGCAGAGGCAAAGCCTTCCCGTGCTACCCCAGTTGGCACAGCCAGAGAAGTCCTTCCCTGTCCCCTGCAGGGATGGTCAGTGAACCCCATGGTGCCTGCAGGTGAGGACCCTGGGGGACCTGAAAGAAAGGGAAACACTTCTCAAAGGTCTGCCACAAGTGCACGCTGACACACACATACACACACGCACACTCACGCTCATGCATACATACACACTCATGCTCACACATACACATACACACTCACACACACACACTCATGCTCACACACATGCATGTGCACACACATACACACTCACGCCCACAAATGCATGCATACTCCCTCCCCACATGCTCATGTACACACGCATACACACGTGTATACACTCATACACACATGCACTCACACATACCCGCTAATCCATCTAAGCTGGAGTAGACACATAGGGATAAATTAGAAAATTCCTGGATTGTAAATTGAGCTGCTACCAGGAAAGCAAGTCACAATTTATTGGGATTATCTTTTAATTTTGCCACAGGAGGCCTTCTGCCAGGATCTGGCCTGGTTATCAAATCTGCCCCTGTCTTCAACCTGGCTATACTTGGAGAAGGAGGGAGACTTCAAAGGGGCTCGATCGTTTCATGGTTTTTCCCACTTTTATCTCCTGTACACACTCACATTTTTCAGCGCAAGTCTACTTGAGAGAGTAGCTGCCAAGGTAACATAAAGATGTGATCTAAAGAAGCTTTTCCTCCAGATTTTCCAGAGTGGCTGGCTTCCTCTGTGCTGCTAAATTCAACAGCCACTAGCCACAGTGCCATTTAGACTATTGGTTAAAATTAAATTGGACCCGGAAATTGGTCTCCATTCTCACTAGCCAGATTTCAAGTGCTCAGTATCCCCGTGTGAACTGTGGCACCCCTGTTGGACAGAGCAGAGATGAAGTGCTTCTACCCGGAAAGTTCTATGGGGCAGTGCTGAGCTATTCTGTGCCAATCTCCCAACTAATTGTCTCCCCCTCCATCTGTCTTGGGGGGGCTGACTTCTGAAAGAAAACAGACATTTGCGTCCACTGAGCAGAGACCATGGCTAAGATTAACACCTGCCTTCATGGGAGAGATGATCAGGGGATCGGGAGATACAGCAAGGCAGGAAAAATTCAGCCCAAAGGCCTGATGGGGAGGAAGGCTTGGGGGCGGGGGTGAGGTGGGACCTGCAGAGCCTTCCACGCCCCCTGCAAGGTAGACAGAGGTGGAGGGTGTGGGGTGTAAGTCTCCTCAAGGTGGTTGTGGCTGGAAGCAGCTTCTGGTGTTCTGGTGACTCAGACCGGCCCGGGGCCGGGGTCTGTACAAACAGGCCTGGCTCCAGCATCATGGGGCCCGTCTTTATGCTCTGATTTAGGGCCTGCAGGATTTTCATTGCCTCTCCCTGGATCTCACACACTCGGGAAGGCTGCTCTGAGTCAGGAGGAGACCCACACCTCCAGCCCCACGCTTCTCTGCTGCTCTGCTGCAGAGAAAATGGGACCATAAAACATGACAAGGGGGCAGGGCCGGGGCTTTCGGGAAGCAGCGACGGCGCTGTTAGACTTTTAACTGTGCCTGGGAGAGTTGGACCGACCCGGAACGCCACATTAATTACGTCCAAGCCGAAGGCGCAGCCCGGGTCCGGGAGAGAGAGACGTTTCAGGGGCCGGCGTCGTCGGCTCAGGTGCATCCGGAGAAACACGCGCGGTCGCGCTCTCGGCGCTTCCACCCTGCCCGCGCCTCCCTTCTCTCCGCCTCCTTGGGAAGCAGACAGGAGCAGTTTGTTTCCTCCTGCCGGAGGAGACTTGAAATATGACGGAGGCGCGGCGCGCAGCGCTCCCTCCGGCCCTGCCCCGGTGGCACGCGCGCAGACATAAAAAGCAAATACCATCAGTAACCTGTCGCCGGAACCCGGCGCAAGGCGGGAGCTCTTCTCCCTGCCGGGGCTGTTAGCGGCGATGTATTTCTCCCTGCACTAAGCACCATCTTTCCCAAGGCTGCATTACAATGATTTATCAACCCCATTTCTGGGGAAAACGAATAGATCAAAGTGAGGAGAAAAGAAAAGGCGACATGAGCAGCTGGAGGAAGATATTGAAGCATGAAACAAAAACACAAATGAAAAACCAGGCAGTGACACGATCCGGCTCTTCCTCCCGCACTTCTATCAGAGAAAAATAATAGCAAAGTCTCTATTTTAATCCTTTTTCCTCCTCTTCTCTGACGTGCCTCCTGTCAGTTACCAGGGCTCTGCTTGTCTCCCGGGCATGCGTGGGAATGGGCCGCCCAGGTCCCACCTCCCCACCCGGGGCCCAGGCCGCCGTGGGGAGGATGCTCCAGACCCAGCCTCATCTTCTTCACCTCAGGGAGAAGAGGCGGCCCATGTCGGGGACTCCTGAGTGCATGAGAGGGATTGTCCTTGTTGCTTTCACAGAGGGACCAGTCAGGGGTCTTTTCAAAGAGCTGCCTGGGAGCTCTTTAAAATGTACAGCTGGATCCACAGCCTCTTCTATTGCCCAGCTGGTAGCTGTTCAAACTGAGCAGTTTTTTTGACCTGATGTTGTTTGAGACCCGGGGAAAAAGAAACAGACTCAAGACAGAGTGAGCTCACCAAGAAGGCTGTGCTGCAGAAAATCTTAATGAGATGGTGCTGGCTGGACGGCACTCAAACCTACCCACATGCGTGGGTGTAGACAGCCAGGGCTCCTGCACCCTCAGGGCATAGGACGCTGCCCGACCTCACTTTTTAAGGCTCCGTTGGATGCATTTCTGGAGCTGACTGGATGCTCCAGAAGAGAACCAAGGGTGCCCCAGAGTCCATCCGACAGGCAAGTCAGCCCTCAGGCACAGGAGCTGGCTGAGCAAGGGGGACACATGGGGGTAGCTGGGAGCTGGGCAGGCAGACCTCGAAATAGGGTCAGGCCAGGCTTCCTGGGGGAGGTCCCCTTTGAAGTGAGCCTGGAAGAAAGGACACACAAGAGCCAAGGACTCCCTCCTTGGTCACCTGCTGAGGACAGCC
This sequence comes from Sciurus vulgaris, assembly GCF_902686455.1. Lineage (NCBI taxonomy): Eukaryota > Metazoa > Chordata > Mammalia > Rodentia > Sciuridae > Sciurus > Sciurus vulgaris. The sequence continues at coordinate 86,808,365 of NC_136476.1, read as the reverse complement.
GCCCCCCACCCTGAGTGTTTACTACAAGAAATGTTAATGAGGTCACTTATTCATTGCCACCTCTCCCCACTACCTCGTAAGCAGGGGACCTCATCTCTCTCCCCCTGTTACCCAGAACCCTCGATGGTTCCTGACACACAGAGGTGCTTGATAAAAACCCGGCAAGTAAATGATCGAGTGACCACCAGGCGCTGTGCACCCACATTCCCATTGAATCCCCAGCCACAAGCAAGCTCTGTGATTGTCCCATTTTACAGACGGGAAAACAGGAGTGGTCAGTGACTGACTCAGGGTTCCACGTGCTGCAAGTAGTGGAGGCTGGATGAGAACCTGGGTCTGTGGACCTTAACACCTATACTCCACGACCCTCAAGTCCTGAAGTCAGGCCTTAACGCCTTTCTTTGGCAACTGCATCCTGTTGGGGTGGGTGTCTCAGTCCCGTTTTCTAAGTGAGAACCCCATAGATAGCAAAGTACTAAGGGGCTCTTCTGTGAAGATGAGCAACACCACCAAGAGCAAAAGTCCCTCCCTGACAAGGCCTCCGGCAGGTACAGGTGAACCTGCAGGTGGAACAAAGATCCCTGCTCCGCCAGGAAGGCTGAGCCTCTCTGCCCCCACGCTGGTGTCCTGTGCTGTCTAATCTGTCACCTTTTCTAAAGGCCGTGTCAAGAAACCAAAATCTATCCTGGGCTATAACTGGAGGCTAATTTGCATGTGGGGTCATGGCATCTTGTGATGCCCCCACTCTTGGTGGCCCTGGATGCTCTGAGAAGTCACTTGATTTTGACTCAAGGAGTCCTTAAAAGAGGAGCCTGTGCCTGGGGGCAGGGGCTGGCTCTGCACTGGGACTAATGGCTGTCAACAGGTTGTCCCCACACCACCACCTGAAGGCTGGGTCACTGGACGACTGACCCTGTCCACTCAATGGCCAGGACAGCATGGCCCTTGGCCGCGCTTACAGGCACGTTGCTTTCTTAAAGGTCGACACACCGCTTGCACAATCAGGGGTGTGTATTTGCCTTCCTGAAGAAGCCTCTGCTTCTGGGAAAGGGTTCATCATGCACTTCTGCTCAAAAGGGTGTCGTAGCAAAGGAGCTCTCGGTTGGTAAAGAAAACAAACCAAAAAAAAAAAAAAAAGAAAAGAAAAGAAAAGAAAAAAACCTGTGATTTGCAGGTGGCTTCTCTGGAATGCACCTGCCACTGCAGAGTCAGAGACGCGGACTCAGTGCCTGTTCCCTTCAGCGGCAGCAGAAACCCAGTAACATCGGAAGCCTTGTGATAGAAAAAGAAGCTTGACTCCACTTCATCTGTGTGGGGAAGAAATGCCAAAGTTCCACCCTAAAAGTTGAAAGACACCAAACTGCCTTACACCTGCTTGTTTAATATTTTAGAAAGCGTCCAGGTTCCTGGGATGATGAGCTACTCACTGTTTCCAGCCTGATCTGATTTTTAAAAGATGAATTACAAACCTCTTGAAAATCGGAGTTTATAATTGAAATATTGATAAACTCTTTCCCGTAAAGAAATGACTAGATGCTGCAGTAATAACCAAGAAATAGGCAAAAAAAAATAATGCTTTTCTCTGCTTAGCCAAGAAATACAGTGACAGTGTTTATTGCTTACAAAACACGTCTGCCTTTCCTCAAATTGGATAGAAAAAATGAACCCCGATAAATTATGACACCCCTAAATTCCAAAGAACGTACATCAATTATTGGGGTGCCACCACCATCCTCCTGGGCAGCCTACTTATTAGGACTGTAATTTATTATTATGATGCTTTGGTGCAAATCTGCAGGCTGATAAAATGCAAATCTATTAAACAAACGTCCTCCTTTCCCTGAATCAGTAAGGGACAGCGTTCCAGAAGAAAGTGCTGTGAATTAGAAAAGCAGGTGGTTTTTTTGGTGGCACTTGGAAGTAGACACCAAAAGATAATTAAGGAGGAAAGCGTGCAGTGTGGTCCAGTTTTTCTGAATCTTACTCCAGACGCGGGGAATTGCTTCAGAAGGAGCAGCAAGATCCAGGACCAGGGTCCCTCTCCTGGTGCTCCAGGCCCCATGTCCCCCCAAGGCCCTTCTGATGAAGACAAGATACTCCTGTGTCATTCCAAACCATCAGTCTTTCACCTTCAACTTCAGCCAACGCAAGACACAATTCCTTCTTCAGGAAATATGAATAACGGCAGCTTTTTAAACACTGAGTGCTAAATTTGGGAAGGGCTTCAGGAACCACTGAGTTGCCTGCTTCCTCTTAGAGAAGGGGAAAGGGAGCCCCCCTGAGGGCGTGAAGGAGAGGTCGGCCCAGGAGGGGAGCCAGGTGGTTCCCGCTGACTGAGCGCACATGACCCTCACTTGCACCCCGAGTGCTCGGCAGCATTTCCTTAATGGAAGAGGAGATGCTTCTAGAGTCCAAGACTCTGAGAGACAGAGAGGGAGAGCCGTGGAGATGGCAGGTCTGCCGAAGGCATCGAATCTACCTTCCCCCCCAGCTCAACGAATGGCTCTGGAGAAGCCCCAGCTCTCCAGGCTGGGCTCACCCCCTCCCTGGGCACAGCAGCCCCTGAGGGGGGTGCCCTTCCCACCCATGGCCTTGTCACACTCCTGGACATCTTGTGTTTATGTCCCAGTGGACTCTACCTCTCCAAGGCGTCCTCCAGGGCCCTTGTCCTGAGTCTCAGATGCCCAGCACCTGGTGAGGGTGACTGGTGGTGGCAACTAACAGTTCTCGGGAGCACGACTTTTCTAAAAGGCTCTTCAAAGACTCCGCCATCATGGCCAGATTCTGCTTTGGCCTTTCCTTCTCCTTCACCTGTCCACCTGTGTTTTCTGGGTTGCTTACCTACCCCCTTCACTTCAGGCCCATGGTACCCCGGTGTCCAGAATGGAACCTGGGCGCTCCTCACAGAGCTGGGCTGTGTGCACTGGGTATTGCCTATTCCGAGTGTTCGTGCCCAAACCTGTCCCACCTGGCTGGCGCAGGCCTGTCCTCAGGCACGAGCTGGGCTTCCCTTAGGCTCCCAGGAGGCAATGTCAGGGCCCAGCCAGGAGGAACTGTGGGGGAGCCCTGCCACCGCCTTTCCCTGCGAGCTCAGACCAACGGTGAGAGGAGACACCGTTTGCGCCCATCCTGGTGGGCTTGGCATGGGGAGTGATGGGGACGGATTCGCGTTTCTGAGAGAGCATTTGATTCCAGGCAGGAAGCAGAACAGAGGGGCGGGGCAGGGCGGGGCAGGTGGGGAGACGGCAACTAGACCAGGTGCAGACCACAGCAGCCAGGACTTGGGGAGGGGGCAGTGTGGAGAGGGCACAAAGATCCCGCCAGGAGGACTGCAGCCTGGGGGGCAGTGCGGGGGCCGGGTGCTGACGGGCACACTCACCCATCTCGACAGTTTGTACACTACACACTCAAGTGCAGGGCACTCGAACCCAGATCTCCACAAAGCTGTGAATCACCAAGTGTCGCAGGCCTCTGGGCTCCTCACTAGAGTGTTAAACCCAGCAGCACCCAAAGCCCACTGTTTATGAGACCCTCTGTCGAGGTCAAACCCCAATACCCACCTCAACCTGTCCACCCTCCCCCAGTCAGGCTGCCTCTGAATGGCAATCCGAGCCACCCCTCTGCCCCTTGACCCACACCCACCTTTCATCGCTCAGCCAGGCCTCCTCCTGGGTCTTCCTGCCTCCAGGCTTTGCCCCCCTATTCCATTATCACTCTGCAGAGAAGTGGTCTTTCGAAAAGTCAGGACCATTCATTTCACGTCTCTGCTTAAAACCTTTAGAAACCATGGCCTGCAGAAACCACACTGAGATTACCCAGTGGGTAGCATGGTGGCCTGGTTAAGCCCATGGTCTGTACAGCAGACCACCAGAGTTCACATCTCTGCTGACTTGCTAGTACATATGTGGACATGTTAGTGAACTGTGCCTCAGTTTCCTCACCTGTAAAAGTGGATAACAGGAGGACCTGCCTCCTAGAAGCTTAGTGCCTGATATGCAGGGTTTAACGGATACTGGTTACAGTCCTTGCTTTGGTTACTAAGAGTCTAGGCCCATGTCCAGCCTTGGTGCACTCCCGGGTCATCACCTGCTACCCTAACTTCTCCACTCCAGCCCTGGTGGCCTCGGGAATGCTGACAAACTGTATTTTCTCACCTGTGGCACTTTTTTTTTTTTTTGATGCTGGGGATGGAACCCAGGTCCTCATGCCTGTGAGGCAAGTGCTCTACCGACTGAGCTACATCCCCGGCCCCATTCTTCTTGTTTCTGTTTCCTTTGCCTGGAATATCCTCCCCACCTCATTTGCCTACCAAACTTCCAATCATTCTCTAAACCTCCAGCATCCAAGTGCTGGTGAGGATAGGAACCACTGGAGATCTCGGCTCTTGCTGGTGGGAACGCAAGACGGAGCAGCCACTTTGGAAAACAGCAGGGCGGAACCTTAGAGTCCCGCACGGATTTATTGTGTCACCTAACAATTCCTCTCCTGGATGTTTACCCACAGCAACCAAAGTCCACGTCCACAAGACATCCATCTGCAAAGTCCTCACACCATGATTCACCGCTGACCAAACCGGCAGCAACCAGGCATCCATCCATGAACAAGAGGATGAGCCACGGAGGCGCATCCATGCGCCAGAAAGCTGCATGGCAGTAGAGAGAGGAGCCGATGCCCGCTGCTGCCTGGGGAGCCCAGAGCACCAGGCTAAAGAGCAAAGTGAAGAGCAGGAGACTGTTCTCCATGGCCCCACGTACACAAGGACCTGGAGAGGTGCAGCTGGGTGGCCGGGAGCGGGCCGAGGTTGCCGGGCAGGAACCAGAGATCAAGTGCAAAGGAGCTTTCAAAGGCAAGGAAATCGCTCTGTATTCTGATGACGAGATGCCTGCACACAATGACCAGGATTAACCAACCGGTGTGCTTAGCATGGCTGAAATTTATGGGATGAAAATAATACATTCATAAGTGATAAAGGTAGAAGCTTTTTAAAAACCAACCCTCTGACTGGCCCTCTGGGGTGCCATCTCTGACTTCCCACCCCAGGCTACCCTGTCCATCTGTCCTGATGGTTGGGCTTCCCTGTGACCGCATATTTAGGTCATGTGAGCGTCTCTGGGGTCTCTAGCGGCAGCTCTTCGGCTCCTTCGTGTGCCTCTGCCTTGTTATACTTTGCTTAGGCAGTTTGAGGAAGCACCCAGAACTGATCACATATTGCCCCACTTGTCCTCCTCTGATGCCCGCCACCACCACAGGGGTTGGGTGTCACTGTCCCAGGTTTGGGGGCTCAGAGAGGTTAAACAAATGCCTGCTCAATGTCCCACACCTAGAATTGGTGTTTTCAAAACCAGGTCCATCTGTGCCAAAGCTCTGCCTTAAACATGAGGCTACACTGCCCTGTGCCAGGTACCGGAGAGGGAGGGAGGCGTTACTGAATCCACTTGACTATGGGGCCAGGCTTCCTTCTGAGGCCACAGTCCTTCCCGGGGTGATGCAACTGAAGTTTTGTGATGTGCATATAATATCTGTGTGCGGGGAATGTGCGTGTTCGTATTCCACCACAATCGGAGGTTTTCCCTCTCCCCACTTCTGAATTAAATGCCCAGGAGACTAGTATTGCCTTGCAAACAGCTAGTGCCTCCACGTTGTCATCTAATTAAGCCATGCTCCCAAACGAAGCACATAACAGTGTTGGCACATTGGCGAGGCTCCCTCCCTGGCAGCCCCACCTGCAGAACACCATGGCTCGTGGCTGGTGGCTTGTGGCTCCCTGGAAGACAATACCACAGCGTGCAACCTGCGCTCCTGTAGGGGTTGCTCCTCCTTTGGATGCTGGGTGGTTCTATTAAGAAATATTATAGGGCCAGGTGCAGAGAGGAAATAGCAGGTTGATTTTTTAACCAGCCCAATTTTCTGGTGTGATCTACTTTTAGAAATACATTCTAACCAGCATATCCATTGTGCTCAGTGTTTGAAGTCCCTGTATTCACTGCTGCACCCAGTTGCGTGTCTACTTGAGAGGAGTGTTGGACCAGAACATACAAGGACACCCTAGGTATAGCCTGCACACTGATCTGTGCAGACCGGGACCACGTCCACACACTGCTTTGTGAATGCGGATGACCAGGGAAAGGCCCCAAGCTCTTGGCACAGGCTGGCAAGTGGAGAAACACCCATGCAGCCCAGCCAGGGTGGGCTGCTTTACATTTCTCTGGGTTCTGCTGTCAATTATTTTCTAAGCTTGAAAGGAGACCAGAATTAGAACAAGGTGGCTGCTTTTTTCCTTGGCGGGGGCTCACTAAAATAAAAACTGATGGATTAATTTGACCTAGTTCATTCTCTGCACTCTCCAAAAGAGGCAGGTGCTAACTGGCAGATGAGCATGGTACCACTGTGTTCCCTTTGCAGGGTAATGCCGTGGGAAAAGGATGCACAGCAACACTGGACTCCCACTCGCACTCGACAAAGCCACGGAGATTCCCAGAGCAAGTTCACAAGGCAGGTCAACACCAATCGTGTGGAAGACTAGAGGCTGGCTCTCACGGGGTCTCTCTGACCTCACCTGGTCCTGTAGGAAGGAATCAGCTCAGGACACGAGCAGCAGATGGGGGTCAGAGTCTCACTGATTCTGAAATCATGGTATGGCCATCCTGGAAAACAGCAGGGGAGTTGCTAGAAAAGTCAGAGATAGAAGGACCATGTGATCCAGCAATCCCACTGCCCCGGAGATAGCCAGAGATGAAGTCAAGGAGACATCTCCCAAGTTCACAGCAGCTTTATTCACAATGGCCAGGATACAGAAGCCACCCAAGTGTCCATCACCAGATGAACAGAGGAAGAAAATGTGGTAGCGATACAGGATGAGGTATCACTCAGTTTTGACAAAGAAGGAAATCCCTCCATTTATGACAGTGAGGATGAACTCAGAGGACATTGTGCTAAGTGAAATAAGCCAGATACAGAGAGGTGAACAGGGTTCCACTGGTAGGGGGAATCTAGAAAAGCCATTCTCCTCCATCACAGAGCAGAAAGGCTGTTGGCAGGGGCTGGGCAGGAAGGATGGAGGAGCTGCTGGTCAAATGCTACAGAGTTTCAGTTATGGGCATAAAAGATTCTGGAGACTAACTTACAAGGTGGTGCCTCTGCTTAACTGTACCTCATGATGGGACCCTTTAACCACTAAGCCACATCTGCAAAATGCTTTATTCTTTATTTTTAGGTCTCACTAAGTTGCTTTGGGCCTTGCTAAATTGCTGAGGCTGGCTTTGAACTCACGATCTTCCTGCCTTAGACATCTGAGCCTCTGGGATTGTAGGTGTGCCCCACTGCACCTGGTGAGAGTAGATATTAAATGTCTCCCACACAAAACAAGAATGGCAGCGGCAAAACATGAGGCATGGCAACGGATAGGATAGTGGGTAGGACAGCGGATAGGACAGTCACTAGGACAGTGCATAGGACAGTGGATAGGATAATGGATAGGATAGTGAATATGAGAGTGGATAGGATAGAGGATAGGACAGTGGATAGGACAGTGGACAGGACAGTTGATAGGACTGTGGATAGGACAGTGGATAGAACAGTGGATAGGATTATGAACAGGACAGTGGACAGGACAGTGGATAGGACAGTGGATAGGACAGTGGATAGAACAGTGGATAGGACAGTGGACAAGGCAGTGGATAGGACAGCAGACAGGACAGTGGATAAGACAGTGAATAGGATAGTGGATAGGACAGTGGACAGGACAGTGGATAGGACAGCAGACAGGACAGTGGATAAGACAGTGAATAGGATTGTGGATAGGATAATGAATATGAGAGTGGATAGGATAGAGGATAGGACAGTGGATCGGATAGTGCATAGGACAGTGGATAAGAGTGGATGGATAGTGGATAGGATTGTGAATAGGACAGTCAAAATGGAACAGTGGATAGGATTGTGCTTAGGACAGTAAATAAGATAGTGGATAGGACAGTACATAGGATAGTGGGTAATATAATGGATACGACAGTAGATAGGATTGTGGATAGGAGAGTGAATAGGACCATGGATAGGACAGTGGATAGGACAGTTGATAGGACATTGTGTAGGACAGTGAATTGGGTAGTGGATAGGGCAGCAGATAGGATTGCTGATAGGACAGTTGATAGGACATTGGGTAGGACAGTGGACAGGACAGGGGATAGGACAGTGGATAGGACAGTGGATTGGACAGTGGACAGGACAGTGGATAGGATAGTGGCTAGGACAGTGGATTGGACAGTGGACAGGACAGTGGATAGGACAGTGGATAGGACAGTGGATAGGATAGTGGCTAGGACAGTGGATTGGACAGTAGACAGGACAGTGGATAGGACAGTAGATAGGACAGTGGATAGGACAGTGGATAGGATAGTGGCATCACCTCGTAACTTCAACATGTATCAAAATAGCATGCTGCAAATTTTTTTCTTTACCAATTACACCTTAATAATGCCAAAAACAATTACAAAATCAAGGTCAGCACCTCTCCTCAGCTCCAGTGTTGTTCCCTGGTAAGGAATTGTCTGCTATGATGCATCTTGCCCTCACCCACTGCCTGGCATGAGTCCCCCCACAACAGCAGAAGGTTGGCAAGAGTGCCAGCTTTGGGGCCACACAGCAATACAGCTGCCCACTGTGGCCAGAGGTGCCTCCTGGGCATCATCAGGGAGTCGACTACATGCAGATTCCTGGGCCTGCCAGAGTCAGACTCTGCATACTGCAGCTGACCAGCTGTGATTGACAGACTGCATAGGGATCAAGGAAGAGGGAGACGCAGTAGGAAGTATCTGTCCTGGGTTTGTGGGAGCCTGTGTTTCTATGGCGACAATGAACCAGGGCACCCCAGGGGCCCCTGTAGACTCAGACCCAGGTCCAGGGCAGCTACCTTCAGTTCCAAGTCCAGAGTCCAGTCCTGCTCCCTGGGGCCACCAAAGCTGACCATTTAACTCCCTAGATTCTAAGGAAGCTTTCACGACCTTACGCCCACGGTGGACTGTCCCAAGGTCCAAGCTCTCGTGTGTGCATGGTACCCATGGGCAGAGCACATGCTGAGGCAAGTCCACGCCACCAGCAAGCGCGGGGCGACTAAGTGAGTCCAAGGTCCATAATGGGCACAGCTGCCTGAGGGACACACAGAAGCTATGCTCAGGCATGGGGCTGTGCCCACCACCATTACCCACTGCAGTCCCCCCAGGACGCACTTTGGAAAGCACGAGGGCAGGTGGTACAGGACTAGTGGGAAGCCCCAAGGAAGCTGCTGAGGGTTCCATCAGTAGACAAGGTCCATGGAATAGAGCCACCCAGGGTGATCTCCTGGCCCAGGCGACGGCCTGGACGAGCTATGAGGACCACGTGCTGAGTGAGATAAGCGAGGCCCAGGGAAGACACGGACCACAGGACCCACCACGTCCACTCCACAGAGATGGCAAGTACAGGCAAGCCGCCAGGGCTGAGGGAGAAGGAACGGTAGTAGAGCATCGTGAGCAGTGCCACCTGGCAAGACCAAGAGTTCTGGAGAAGAGGTGGCCATGGTTGCACAGCAGTGTGAATGTACCCAAGGCCACTTTACACTTAGAAACAGTCACAGGGTCAGGCACAGTGGAGCATGCCTGTAATCCCAGCAGCTCCGAAGGCTGAGGTAGGAGGATCGCGAGTTCAAAGCCAGCCTCAGCAAAAGCGAGGCCCTAAACGACTCAGTGAGACCCTGTCTCTAAATAAAATACCAAAAAGGGCTGGGGATGTGGCTCAGTGGTAAATCACTCCTGGCTTCAATCTCTGGTACCAAAACAACAACAAAGAAAATGGCCAAATGGCAAATTTTACATCTATTTTGCTGTAATTTTTTTTTTTTAATTTGAAAAGAAGAGGGAATGATCAAGAACCGCAAATGTCAGTATTTCACCAGCAGTGACAAACTATCACGACACTCTTCATGGCAGACCCAAACTGCAGCGTTTCAGAGACCAGGGCCCAGATTCTGTCAGCGGGCAGGGGGGCCAGGCTCAGCCTCCTGCCCTGTCACAGCTGCCTCTCCGGAGTGTGGCCTCAGCCCCTCCCAAGAGGAGAGCCCCAATCCCAGAGGACCAGGTGGCATGGATAATGGAGAGAGTGCGGCTTCTTCACGGAGCTCCCGTTCCTCCTTCCTGGCATGTAGCCAGTCCATAATCAGGCAGATTCTCAAAGGAGAGAGCATACTTCCTGCCCGAATGACAAGCTGAGGATTATGCAGATCTTTCCAGATGTGGCATTTGCCTCCCTGGCAGTGCTGCAGGTGGGTCCTGGTTCGCTTGGCTGGGAAGATCCGCCGAGCGCCTCATCCTCACAAATACCTTCTTCCGCTGCAGCTGCTGATGCCCAGGGCTGCCGTGCACGAGCCGTTTTCCTCAGAAGTCAAGGCTTCTCTCTGTCAGAAACGGGAAGGGGAAGGGGGAGAGGCGTTTCCAGAGGCCTCTGAGGGGCCAGGTGAAGCCCTTCAGCCTCGTGGTCATTCAGGGCTCGTCCCTGGAGTGTCCAAACCTGATCTGGAGGCACTGGGAGCTCACTGTCTCCTACCTGGGGCCCAGCTCAGAGCTGACACTCAAAATGTTGAACTCAGGGGAAATGGCCCAAAACCATCGGGATTTCACACCGTGGTACACAGGTAATTTTCAAGGGCCAATATCCACTATTCAAGTGTGTCTGGAAGCTCGGAGCATGTGACCTGGAAGCCTGTTTTCAAGGTAACACCCTGAGTCGAGCCTCACAGACCACACTGTTCTTCTGGAAAGAACGCTGGCTGTGTCTAGGGTTAACATATGGGAACACTGCTGTGCGTGTACCTATAAATGACAACAAGCAACTTGTTGACAGTGTAATAATCCAAACAGCACTGCTGCTTCATGAAAGGCCAGGCTACCAGGGCAGTCTGTTTCCCATGAGACAGACACAGGCCTATTTTAAATTGAGGTTTGTTCCTTTTTTAATGATCATGAGTGTCCATGGATACGTGAATGGATAAACTGTCATGTCTATGTAATGGGATGTAATTTAGCCACTGAAAGGGATGAAGCGCCAGCACATGCTGCTGTGTGGATGAACCTCAAAAACACCATCGAAGAAGCCCAAGGCTAGAGCGCAGGTTACACGACTCTTGTTACACAAAACGTCCGGAGAAGGCAGATCCGCGGAGACCAAAGGCGAGAGGACCCGAGGGTGATTATCTGCAGGAGGTGGTCGTTCTCCTGGAGTGAAGCAGCCTCCTAACAGGTCCTGGCTGCTACATTGTGGACACACTAAGCGCCACTGAATCCTGCACTTTGAAATGGCTGGTTGTAAGTATGCAAATCTCACCTTGATTTTAAAAACTGAGCAAATCCTGAGATTGTTGGAAATGATAGTGTGAATCATAACCCAGGTGTGTTTGTGTGTATGTTCTTGTTGGATAAGTTACAATCCCACCAAGCTGCAAATGCCATTCAGTCTGGGTCTCCCCGGGGATGCCTCCTTCCTGGCTAGCTCCCCACTGGCCTGCAAGCTCCCTAAGTGGCTACAGGGGCTTTATTGGTCTTTTCCGTGTATCCTTAGTACCTAGATTGACTCTTGGCACATAGTAGATGCCAAATAAGTGAATGACAACCAGCAGCTGAGCTTCCCATAAGCTGGGCAAAAGGCAGAGGGTCCTCTGGGCCAGCCCGATGCTTCTCACCCTGCAATGTGCCCACAGATCACCTGCGACCTCGTTGAAATACAAATTCTACTGATGTATAGGTCTGGGGCAGGGGCTGAGATTCTGCATTTCCAAAAGCACCTGGATGCACCTGGATGTCCACCAGCCACACCTAGAGGAGCAAGAGGCCAGGCATGCCAGATCCCAGCCCTGCTTTAAAAAAGAGAGAGAGAGAGAGAGCAGGTTTCCAGAATTCTGGCCCACCCAGTTCGGGCTGTTGGCCTCCCCAAAACTGCCGGCTCACTCCCCACATAGAGGCACCTAAGCACCTCCTGGTTACCTGGAGGAGGATGATTAAGGTAATTGGCAGCTCTCTCCTGTGACTCCAAGGCAGGCTGTCATTTCAAGGAAAACACGTCCACTCCAATTCAGAACACAGCCTGCAATGTTTTCTTATGTGTGGTGGGAGGAGGGGGAGAGAGAATCTGTGGCCCCCAAAAGAAATATGCTGTTCTCCTCCCTTTGTGTTTCTGAGCGTGTAAACTCAGCTCGAATCACAGATAATAAATAGGTCATCTTGTACTTTCAAAATAAAAACACGCCATATTTCAGTGGAATAGCAGCTGTACATTAAAAAGCTGTCAACTTCACTACAATTTCCCTGAACCCTGCACTGCAGAAAGATACCTTGTCACTCAGAGTTGAGCGCAGTTTTACTGAAATATCTCCTTGTCTGCGTAAATAATGAGCAGAATTGCATGAAAATATCTGGCCCACAGCCTCCTTTTCCCCCTACTCCCAACGAAACGGTATGCAAATGGCAGATGTGTGTCGCGTGCTTCTCTACGCCTCACTCTGAAAACAAAGGCAGGCTGTCCCAACCACCCCAGCGTGGTGTGCTTAGGAGGGGCCAGGAGGAAGGCTGATGGTCCAGAAACCGTGGTGGTCTTCGCAAGCTTCAAATCGGGAGGCTGGACCATCATTCAGCCGCTATTTTGGAAAAACACACAGGTCGCATCAGAAAGCGCCATCTATGGGACATTGCTGCTGAAGAACAGCCCCGAGTCCAGATGGTGTCTGTGTAAACAGGGCAGCCCACACACCCGCAGGGTCAGGGGCGAGGCCAGCTCAGGGCCGGCGCACCTCTTCTTTTTCTTTAGGATGGAACCCAGAGCTTCACGCATGCGAGGCAAGCGCTCTGTTGCTCTGTCCCTGAACCACCTCTCTGGCCCCGTTGGTGGGATTTAAAGTACCTTCACCTCTGAGTCTCTGCTTCCCCAACTCTCACATGATGAGCAAATGAAGTGCTGTATGCAGGGTGCCTTGTGACCTCACATGTGATCTAGGGGTCAGTTGTCACTCCTCAGTAAACAGCCAACAGCATGTGCAGTTATCTAAGAGTGGATGGCCTTTGGGGTCGGCCAAAACGGAGGTTCAGCTCTTGGCTCGGCCACTGACTGGCAGTGTGACCTCGAGCAAGTGTCTATGCTTCTCTGAGCCTTGCTTTTCTTGGCTGTCTAATGGGAATAACAATAGTACCTCCTCTTGTGGGGTCCTTGGAGGATTTGACCCAAGAATGCAGCTTCACCAGTGTCTGGCCCACACAGAGGGCTCGGTGGGTCTGAGCCACAAAGGCAACAGTGGTGAGGTTGCTGAAGAAGATGACGATGATGTCATGGTATTGATATTGCCTGTGCTGATGGTGACGATGGCGATAGTCCCTGTTGCTCCCTGAGTGGTGATCTAGGTCACAGCACCGACAGATCCAACAATAGGGAAGATCCTGGTCCAGACAAGTCAATCGAAGCCTCATACCCAGAGTAACAGTGAAACTATAACATAACTGATTTATGTGAAGATGAGTCAGGGAGACGGAGTCGAGTTACAGAAAACTGGATCCCTCTGCCCGAGCTCAGAGACGAGAGGAAGGAGGAAAGTGCTTCTGCTGCTCAGTTGGCTTGATCCTGAAGCTTCCTGGAGGGGAGCTGCCAGGGGCGCAGCATGAGGGGGCAGGGAGGTGGGCCTGCACCCTATCAGGGGCCCCTGCCAGCCTAGCAAGCAGGAAGGGGAAGGGGCTCCTCCATCCCTGAGATTGTGATGTTTCGTAGTGATTACATTCTCCTAAAACATAGGTAAGGGAAGCCAGCGATGTGCAAAGCCAGTTTGTACCAGCTCACCAGGATCGTTAAGAACTCAGGAGCTGGCAAGTCAACTTTGAACACACATCATTGAAAATTAAATCACTTAAGCTTGTGTAAGTTAGATTAAAGACGAGGCAGTAAACACTCAGCGCACATCACTCCTGTTTCTCTATAGTTTACTATGGCTTATACTCAAGACTCATTTACATCCACACAGCCTCTCCGGTGGGAATGCCCCATACCCACTTTCCACACTCAGAGTGAAATTTCTAAAATGCAAACCATATCATGTCACACATGATCTGGTCCCAACTCCTGCCTGGACTCGGGGACTCCTTCCTCCCATCTTGTCCTCCTGTGAGTTTGCATCTGCAGATCTAGGCCATACCATGCCACCTTCCTCTCTGAGGCCACACCCATGCTGTCACCTATGCTCAAGAGGCAGGGGTAAACGCACGGTCAGGGGCAACATGACAAGCCCATGGGTATGGACAGCTAAAGGAGTCTTCAGGCGCAGGCCCAGCTCCCGAGGACAGGCGGCTGGGGAAGGCTTTGTGGCAACAGGGATTTTCGCCTTTTAATGCCTGTGGTTTTTAGAACAGATATCACACGCACGTGGCATAAACCTCAGGCGACGTGTGGGGTGTAAAGGGTGAGTCTCCTTCTCGTTCCTGTCTGCCAGGAGCCCCTCCTCCCCACAGAGGTGCCCTTTGGAATAGGAAGTACACGGCTCTTCTCCCTGTGCTTCCGAGGGAAGCAGCCTCCGCCCCATATGGAACCCATACCCCTTCCATTTTCTGCTCTGCCCATGGAGGAGGCTGATCTTTGCATGCCGTGGTCACACTGGAGGAATATTTTGGCATTCTGCTTCCCGCGCCACCAGCAGCTACCACGGGTGCTCCCTTGAAATGCTCAGGACATCACTTTTTCTCTATTTGCAGTACTGGGGATGGAACCCAGGGGTGCTCAGCCTCTGGAGCTGCTGTATGACAGGTGTGCCCACTGTGCCCAGCCATAGTGACTACTTTAAATACAGTAGCATCAAGAGCTCCAACTTTAAATGTTGAGTGTTGAAATGGTTATAAGTGACATCTTTAAAAAGTTGTATGCTTTCTGCTGGTGCAATGGCGCATGCCTGTCATCCCAGCATCTCCGAAGGTTGAGGCAGGAGGATTGTGAGTTCAAGGCCAGCCTCAGCAAAAGTGAGGTGCTAAGCAACTCAGTGAGACCCTGTCTCTAAATAAAATACAAAACAGGGCTGGGGATGTGGCTCAGTGGTCAAGAGCCCCTGAGTTCAATCCCCTGTACCAAAAAAAAAAAAAAAAAAAAAAAAAGCTGTATGCTTTTTTTGTTTGTTTGTTCTAATTGGTTATATGTGACAGTAGAATGCATTTTGACACATTGTACACAAATGGAGCATAACTTCTCATTCCTCTGGCTGTACATGTTGCTGAGTCACATCAGTTGTGTAATCATACATGTATATAGGGTAATAATGTCTCCCTTTCTGCTGTTCTTCCCATCCCCACCATCCTGCCCCTGCCATCTCTCCCCTCTGCATAATTCAAAGTTCCTTCATTCTTCCCTACCCAACCCCCACTATGGATCAGCATCCATTTATCAGAGAAAACATTTGGACTTTGGTTTCGGGGGATTGGCTTATTTCACGTAGAATGATAGTCTCCAGGTCCATCCATTTACCTGTAAATGCCATAATTTCATTCTTCTTTAAGGCTGAATAATATTCCACTGTGTACCACATTTTCTTTATCCATTCATCTGTTGAAGGGCACCTAGGTTGGTTCCATAGTTTAGCTATTGTGAATTGAGCTGCTATAAATATTGATGTGGCATCACCATGGTATGCTGATTTAAGTCCTTTGGGTATAAAATGAGGAGTGGGATAGCTCGGTCAAATGGTGGTTCCATTCCACGTTTTCTGAGGAATCTCCATCCTGCTTTCCAGAGTGGCTGCACCAATCTGCAGTCCCACCAGCAATGTATGAGTGTGCGTTCACCCCACAGCCTCACAGTCGTATGCTTTTCTACACTTTTTCTTTTTCTTTTTCTTTTTACAGGGTGTTCTGTATATATCTTCATGCCACAGGAAAAAGGGGAGCGATTCTCTCTTGAAGGGAGGGTGGGAAATGCTCATTTAATCTACTTGGAATGATGGTCAACTTAGCTTCATTTGGCACACTCCTGCAAAGGTGGGTTTAGTAGTGTCCCCCGATACCTGTTGTCCCAGCACCTGTGACTAAGACCTTATTTGGCAAAAGGATCTTTGCAGATGTTTAAGGTAAGAATCTTGAGATGAGATCACCCTGTATTATCCATGTGGGTCCTAAAGCAAATGAAAAGTGTCTTCGGAAGAGAGACTAGGGGAAGGCAGACACAGAGGAGAGGACACGTGACCACAGAGGCAGAGATGGAGTGACGTGGCCACAGCCCGGGCACACCTGAAGCCCCCAGAAGCTGGGTGAGGTGGGCAAGATCCTCCTCTGGAGACCTTGAAGGGGACCTGGCCCCTGCAACACCTTGGTACCAGACTTCTGACCTCTAAAACTGCTAAGGAACACATTTCCATTGCTTCCAGCTGCTGGGGTTGTGAAGGTTCGTCATGGCAGCACAGGAAACGGATGCACCTACAATTCCACAGCCCGCCTTCCTCTCTTCATCCGCTGGGTTCTCCTGGAGAGGAAGCCCTTCTGCTGGCCCCAATGCACCTGTCATGCAAATGCCCTCCAGTGACCAAAACGCTCACACAGCAGAAAAATCCCACTGAGCAGGATCCATATGGCATGGAGCCCTCGGTTCCCTTCCCTCTCGAGGGTACAGTGGGTGCCCACCAAGCCAGTGCTGAAGTCCCAGGCATTTTAGGAACGGTTAAGGTTGGAGGCAGAGGATCTTGGGTGCCCTCATGGAACTGGGCTCCCTTAAATACCACACTAATTAAATTCTTGCCACCCTGGCAGGCCCAAATGCCAGTGAAGTAGGCATCAAGACAGCCTCTCGGTGTCAACAGGGACTCTTGGAGTTGATCAGCGGCTCACACGGGGGCTGGGGCTTTCACTAGCAGACTGGCCTCTGGCGGGGGAGGGGGCATGCTCTGAAAAGGGAAGGGAAGCAGACTCCTTTCACTTTTATTTGGTTCAAAACCAACTCGGGTTCTTCCTAGAGTCCTTAGAACTGTTCGTCATGGACAACTGAAGACAAAATTTCAGATCACTGACAACATGCTTCGTGATAACTCATGCTACGAGAGCTCTAGCAGATTTCTGAAAACCTCTCTTCCTCTCGGAAGCCCAAGTGGAAGCTTCGGCATTAAGTGAATAAATAGAACAAGTGGGTAATCTCGCGGTGACTCGTCCATTAGCCACTCTGTCTCATTAGCCCTCATCAGGAGCGGAAGGATCGTTTTAATTAGCAGGGCTGAGAAGTCTTGCTGGGACTGGCTTCCCTTCCATGCTCCTGGGATTACCCCGTCAGCGGATGAGCACCACAACAAATCATTACCGCCCACAAGGCCATCTCCGAGGTGACAGAGGAAAGGGGATCCGCCCAGCCTCCTTCAGCGTCTTTGAACAACGTTCTTTCTCTAAGCATTCAGGTCTAATTCAAGCATGGTGTTGGGTTAATCAAACAGCTCAACTTCCTGTCACCGCAAAGCCCTTCTACTCTGGACCTACCATGCCTTCCCTCTTTTAAAAACCTTGTGTGCTCTAGGCTGCTCCGGCAGAGCATGCATCTGACAGAATGGCCACGCTTCATGGGATCATAGTTGCAAAGCCCCCATTTGGAGGCACTTGTCAAGTGATCAAACCACAAGGCTGACCACAAATGAGCCCTCAAACCCCTACAGCCTCCTATATGTGTTTCTGCTGCTCTTAGGCAGCTGGGGACTTGATAGCATACGTGTCATGGACAAGAATCATGTTTCAATTACAGTTGTACATAGCAGATACTTTGCTTCTCGATGAGACCAAATTGCAAATTCTTACCTTCCACCCACCTGGGCACAAAGCTATTTCTTCTTTCATGGAGAAAAGCCTTTCTCTGAATCTTAAGATGAAAGTTTGAATTGGAAATAAATTAGACATTCATAGAGATGCCAAGGTAACTATTACTAGGAAACAGTCTCCCAGGTGCTCATTAAACTGTTTATTTGTTCATTCGGCATACATTTATTGAGCACCTACTTTAGGCCAAGCACTACCAGCACTGGGGATAAAACGATGAAGAAGACCTAGTTCCTGCCCACAAGGAACCCACAGGACAGACATTTTAATGAGCAATGGCAGAAACACACCCAGGACATCACAGAGACAAAGGTGGGGACACAAAACATCTCACAGCAGAGGAGGGGTCAGGAAAGATGTCCAAAGAAGACTCAGGGTTGGGTTTCAAAAGAGGATGGAGCAGGCCTGATGGCACGTGCTGTAGTCCCAGCTATTCAGGAGGCTGAGACTGGAGGATCCCTTGAGTGTCCAGGAGCTCATGGCCAGCTTGGGCAACATAGTGAGAGCCCATCTCAAAATTGGAGAAAAAAGAAGGAGGAGGAGGAGGAGGAGGAGGAGGAGGAGGAGGAGGAGGAGGAGGAGGGGGAGGAGGAGGAGGAGGAGGGGGAGGAGGAGGAGGAGGAGGAGGGGGAGGAGCAGGAGGAGGAGGAGGGGGAGGAGGAGGAGGAGGGGGAGGAGGAGGAGGAGGGGGAGGAGGAATAGCCCTCATGAGGTCAAAGGATGCGGTAGAGGGCAGAGAAGTGGAACCAGGTGGGTGGCCAGCTCATGCCACCAGGGTGTCCATCTTCACGGACGATGAGTCAAGTACCACTCGGCATGGAAACACCACAAAGGGTGGGTAATGAAGTTCCATCGAGGGCTTGGGGTGCCTGCAGATTCTTCACTGCCAAAAGAGAATATGGCCAACCCTTGGAACCAGCAGGTTCTGTGCTCACAGTCAAAACTATTTGGAAAGAGAGATTCATGTGTGTGCCGAACATGGGCAGCTGGTTTTTTTGTCATTATTCCCTAAGCAACACCATTATTTATATGGCATTTACATTGCAGTAAGTATTATAATTAACCTACAGATGGTTTAAAGTGACACACGCCTATAACCCCAACGACTCAGGAGGCTGAGGCAGGAGGATCACAAGTTCAAAGTCACTGTGGGAAACTTAGCAAGACTCTGTCTCAAAATAAAAAAATAAAAAGGCAAGGTGAGGTGGCTCAGTGGTAGAGCACCCCTGGGTTCAATCCCCAGGACCAAAAAATAAAGTAGATGGGAGGCTGTGCGGGGGTCACAGCAAACGATGCGCCCTCTTCTGTAAGGGACTTGGGCACACCTGCATCACGATACCACTTGGGGTCCTGGAATCAATCCCTTATGAGACCCAGGGGCTACTCTGACAGTGGTCACAGCAACTGCCACTTAGTGGGCCCCCAGCGTTTCCTGAGCTTTGCAGCTTGCTCTTGGCTTACGTGTATCTCCTCCGAGCTTTGCAACCACCGCACAGGGAAGCATTAGATCAGCCTCTCTTATAGACAGTGACCCAGGGATCGAAGGGGTGAAGCAAAGTGTCTGTGGCTCTGCAGACTGCAAGCAGCAGAGGAGGATTTGGATGCAGATCCAAAGCCTGTGCCCCAGGCCACGTGTAGGCCTGACTCCCAGCAGGACTACGAGGCAGAAGACTCAAGTGTGGGCTCCTGGCCACCTGTCTCCTCACGTCCGACGCCCCAGGTCCATATGCTCCTGCTTGTTCTACCCACCTGAATCACTTTTCTGGCCCACATACCCTGTCTGCCTCCCCTGCCCCAAAGCCAGACGTGCTCACATTGTGTCCTACTCCCTGTTCTTCTTTTAAAGACTAGAAATTCTAATAAATGAAGCCGGGTCAGGGTCTCTGTTGCCGGGCTCCCTGCTTCTGAAAAGTCAGTGATCATTTGAATTGCTGTTCCCTTTGTACACTGCATTAATTTTCTCTGATTAAAAAAAAAAAAATCTTATTTTGTCTTCTTAGCCATGGTATGCATTGGTGAGATTCTGCTTTTTTTTTTTTTTTTTTTTTTTCAGGTATCTTGCTTGGGATTCACTGAAATGTGTGGCTATTTAAACATATCAGACCTTTTGCTATTTCCTCATGGGTCCCCAAGGACCTACCCACTTTTCTTCCAATCTTCATCCTTTGTTCCTTGATTGGATAATTTCTAATAATTCATTTTCAAGTTCAGTGACTCTTCTGTTATCTAGATTCTGCTATTGAGTGGATGAAGTAAATTTTTTTACTTCAGATATTGCATTCTTACTTGGGGAATTTCCATTTGTGGTTCTTGTTGATTCTTTCCCCTATCTTTTCATTCATTATGAACATATTGTCCTTTACAGATTGAGAATAGTTATTACAGTTGCTTAAAATTCCTGATTGCAAATTCCAAACCTAGATAAGCTAAGACGTTTGACTCAATTAAATGCCTTTTTACTTGAGAATTACTCATGTTTTCCTATTCTTTCTGTGTCAAGTAATTTTGAAGTGTATTGGACATTGTGACTGATGCATTGCAGGGACCCTGAATTCTGGTTTATTTCTCCTGAAAGTTTTTGGTTTGGTTTTGTTTACAATAATTTAATTCGACTGAACACAAATTGCAAACTTTGCCTTTTCTGCAATGAACAGCAGCCAAATCTAGGTTCTGTTCTCAGTCTTAGTAGGAATCTTTACAGTCACCCATTTACATGTAGTTCAAGGATCGTCTAGAGACTTAGGCAGAGTTTATTCACTGAACTTTTACTTCCCTTCTCTGAATCTCTCCTTTCCCCATTCTTTCCCCACTTTCCAGTGGCTGTGGTTGCCCCCAAACTCTGTTCCTGGTTCTTCAATGGCAGGTCTAATAGAATCACAGATTTCCATATGAATTCTGGACACATAGTGCAACATGGGCAGTAAGCCTAACCTTTGACTAAAAGTCATTCTTAAATAGGAAAACCACTGTTAGCTGTTCTCCTCTTCCACATGTTGGCCTCACATGCCTGCTGTGTCTACCTTCCAGCAGTATTTAGAGATATTTTAACCAGAGTTCATAAATGTCATCTCTGGGAGGGTTGGTTCTGGCAGGAGTTTACTTAGCTACAACCACAACAGGAACACGTTTTCTGTTACAAGGTAAATATGGCAGTGCTGGGGATGTGGCTCAGTGGTGGCATGCATGCTAAGCATAAGCAAGGTCCTGGGTTCGAGCCCCAGCACAGCAGGGTGGGGGTCAAAGGCTTGCTACCTGTTGACATATAGATGGAGATCCCAGATGCCTCTGAGAGAAGGATTCTGTTGAGATTTGGCAGTCTGGTGGGAAGAACTAGGACAGAAGACTCTCCTTCAGATCACAAGGAAATGGTTTTCTAGTTCTTTGGGGTAGCCCTGGTCGTCAGGAATAGCAGAAGCTTTCTTTGCAGCATTTAACTTAAGAGTCAATGCTAAGGTCGTTTATATAACTTTTTTTGTTTAAAGATAAACGTAACTATCTTCAGGTTATGATTCAGAGTGCTCCTTGCTTGTTCATCATGAGATGTCATGCTTGCAAAATCTTAGGAAGGAGGAATCCTAGATGGAGATTCTACAATGTGGGACTGAGCACACATGCCTACTCTTTTGCCCTTTCAAAATAGGGCACGAAAGTATTTTTTAAAGGGAAAAAAAATCCAAAATAATGTCAGAAAACAAGAAAAAGATCCATTGGTGGGCCAGAAAATTTGGAGAAATTCTGAATTACAGCTAACCAGACAGAATTTGCAAACAGAAAGACAAGCCCAGAGGAAACCACCACAGAAGTAAGTGTAGGGGATGAAGGCCACAGAGCCTGGAGTGTTCGGAGTGTTCGGGAGACTCCCAGGTCCAATGGATATCTGGAAAGGGGAGGAGTTCTACTTTTCAGAGCAATCAGGTTAGCCAAGCCTCTCCCCTTCCAAGACTTCACTACACAGGGCATGTGCATCTGATGAAAGCAGAGAACGTGAAAAGAGAGACAGAGAGCACCCCTGTGTGCCCTTTGTTCCCAGGAGTATGCCTTTGCCCAGAAGATAAACTACCAGTTCATCCCACTTTCCAAGCTGTCCCACCTCTGCCCCACAATCACTAATGGGAGACCACGGTGAAGAGAAAAACATCCACTAACAAATATTTAGAAAATGGGGGCTGTAAATATAAAGTACAACCAAAAATAGCCAACTTTTGAGAAAAATCATTATCATGGAGGAAAACAAAGAGAAATTAACACCTGAGGAAACAGATTTAATAAAGCAAAAGAAGAGAACTGTTAGAAATTTATGATTCATTCTCCAAGAGGTATCAAAAGATAGCACATTTAGAGCAGCAGCAGCAGCCCAAGGGAAACTCCGTGAGGTGGGCTGGGAAGGTGGGTACCCTGAGATCATCAAGGAGAACAATCTCTTTGAGCACTACTACCAGAAGCTCAAGATGGTGCCTAAGGGTGAGTGGGACCCTTTCATGGACACACCCCGGGAGCCTCTCCCAGCCACCTTGAGAATTACTGGCTACAAGAACCATGCAAAAGAGATACTGCTTTGCTTGAAGAACAAGTATTTCAAGGAATTGAAGACCTGGAGGTAGATGGTCAGAAAGTTGAAGTTCCACAGCCCCTAAGTTGGTGTCCTGAAGAACTTGCCTGGCACACAAATTTAAGTTGGAAAATCTTGAGAAAGTCTCCACAGTTGGAAAGATTTCATCAGTTCCTGGATAGCGAAACTGATTCTGGAAACATCAGCTGACAGGAAGCAGTCAGCAGGATCCCACAGTGCTGCTTAATGTTCAGCCACATCATGAGATCTTAGATATGTGTGCAGCACCTGGATCAAAGACTGCACAATTGAAATGCTGCATGCTGACATGAGCGTTCCCTTTCCAGAAGGATTTGTGATCCTAATGATGTGGACAACAATCGCTGCTATCCACTTGTTCATCAAGCCAAAAGGTTGAGCAGTCCCTGTATCATGGTGGTCAACCATGACGCATCCAGCATACCCAGACTCACCATAGATGGGGATGGAAGGAAGGAGCTTCTCTTCTATGACCGAGTTCTGTGTGATGTCCCTTGCAGCGGAGATGGCATTGTGAGAAAAAAACATGGATGTTTGGAAGAAGGGGACCACCTTACACAGCTTGCAGCTGCATGGCTTACAGTTACCAGTTGCCACTGCATGAGCTGAGCAGTTGGCAGAGTGTGGAAGGGTGGTGAACTCCACGAGCTCACTGAACCCCGCTGAGGATGAAGCAGTCACAGCATCTCTTCTGGAGAAAAGTCAAGGTGCCCTTGAGCGCACTGACGGATCTGCTGAATTGCCAGGACTGAAGTGGATGCCAGGAGTCACACAGTGGAAGGTTAGGGCCAGGGATGGGCAGTGGTTTGCAGATTGGACCCACATTCCCCATAGTGGGCATACCCAGATTCGACCCACCATGTTCCCACCAAAGGACCCAGAAAAGTTACAGGCGATGCACCTAGAGCGGTGCCTGAGAATACTACCACATCATCAAAATACTGAAGGGTTCTTTGTGGCAGTATCAGTGAAAAAATCTTCCATGCCATGGAATAAATGTCAACCAAAGGTACAGGGTAAGTCTGCAGAGACCAGAGAAGCCACACAACTGAGCACCGCAACTCGTGCAGAGGGGCACCTAGGGACACTGCGGAGCCAGAAAGTCAACTGGTCACTGCAGCTGGTGACTTAGAAATAACTCAAACACCTGAGAACTTAGAAAATAATGAAAATAAGGAAGATGGCGTGCATGATCCTCCTCCGTCAAAGAGAATGAAGTTATTTGGATTTAAAGAAGACCCTTTTGTGTTAGTTGCTGAAGATGACTCATTATTTCCACCTATTGAGAAAATTTATGCTTTGGATCCGTCATTCCCAAGAATGAATCTGCTAACTCGAACTACAGAAGGGAAGAAGAGGCAGCTCTACATGGTTTCTAAGGAGCTGAGGAATGTGCCGCTGAACAACAGCAAAAGGATGAAGGTTATTGACACAGGAATAAAGGTCTGGTGTCAAAGGCTGGGGATATAGCTCAGTAGGTAGAGTGCTTGCTTTGCGAGCACAAGGCCCTGGGTTCAATCCCCAGCACCATTAAAAGAAAAAAATTGGAAGTCCATATGCAACAGAATGAAACTAAACCCGTATCTCTCACCATGCACGAAACTAAACTCAAAATGGATTAAGGACCTCGGAATCAGACCAGAGACCCTGCAGATTATAGAAGAAAAAGTAGGTCCAAATCTTCACCTTGTTGGTCTAGGACCAGACTTCCTTAACAGGACTCCCATAGCACAAGAAATAAAAGCTAGAATCAACCACTGGGATAGATTCAAACTAAAAAGCTTTCTCTCAGCAAAGGAAACTATCAGCAATGCGAAGAAAGAGCCTACAGAGTGGGAGAATATCTTTGCCAATCATACTTCAGATAGAGCACTAATCTCCAGAATCTATAAAGAACTCAAAAAACTCTACTCCAAGAATTCAAATAATACAGTGGACAAATGGGCTAAGGAAATGAATAGATACTTCACAGAAGAAGATCTACAAGCAATCAACAAACATATGGAAAAATGTTCAACATCTCTAGTAATAAGAGAAATGCAAATCAAAACCACCCTAAGATTCCATCTCACCCCAATTAGAATGGCGATTATCAAGAATACGAGCAACAACAGGTGTTGGCGAGGATGTGGGGAGAAAGGTACACTCATACATTGCTGGTGGGGCTGCAAATTAGTGCAGCCACTCTGGAAAGCAGTGTGGAGATTACTTAGAAAACTTGGAATGGACCCTCCATTTGACCCAGCTATCCCACTCCTTGGCCTATACCCAAAGGACTTAAAATCAGCATACTACAGAGATACAGCCACATCAATGTTCATAGCTGCTCAATTCACAATAGCCAGACTGTGGAACCAACCTAGATGCCCTTCAATTGATGAGTGGATAAAGAAGCTGTGGTATATATATACAATGGAATATTACTCAGCCATAAAGAATGATAAAATTATGGCATTTGCAGGCAAATGGATGAAATTGGAGAATATCATGCTAAGTGAGATAAGCCAATCTCAAAAAGCCAAAGGACGAATGATATCGCTAATAAGTGGAGGATGACACATAATGGGGGGGAGGGAAGGCTTAGTGTTAGGGTTAGAGTTAGGGTTAGGGAGGGGGGCAAGTATGGAGGAAGGAAGTACTGTATAGAGGGTAAAGAGGGGTGGGAGGGGTGGGGGGAAGGGAAAAAATAACAGAATGAATCAAACAACATTACTGTAGTAAATTTATGATTACACAAATGGTATGCCTTTGCGCCATGTACAAACAGAGAAACAACATGTATCCCATTTGATGACAATAAAAAAAAAAAAATCTGATGTTGAAATAACAGTGGTGAAGAATTGGTACCTTCCAGTTGGCATAGGAGGGAAAATATACATTGTATCCATTCACTAATTCAATAATTATTACAGTGTCAATGGAAGATGTGAAGACATTGTTGACCCAGGAAATCCTTTTTATAGAAAAATCAGCAAGGAGACATATAGTCAAGCCAAGGACCTGGCAAAAGGAAGTGTCATGCGAAGTATGAGCCGGATTCTGTGACTCCGGATGCCCTGTAGTGCCCCGTTGTGCTGTGTGGCTGGCAGGTAACAGCCTCAATTTGAACTATCGTGCCCAAGAATGAACAACTTCATTATCTCAGGCTGAGGGGGCTGAAGGTGTCTGGAGAAAAGAAGAAAAAGGGACTTGCTCTCACCAGTGACAGCACAGCCACCCCTGAGCTGCCAGAGGACGGGCTGGGCAAGGAGCTGAGAGCAGAGGAAGCTGGCCTTCTGGATGCCACCCCAGGCTGCAACCCCACAGAGCCCGATCCACCCTGGTGAGGACTCCCCACACACTGGCCTGGTCTCCATTGGCCCTTGGTGACAAACCAAATCCAGAATGTCTTCTGAGCTGTAAAGCATGTATTTTTAAAAACTGAAAACTGATGGGAAGATTGATGGAGCTGTCTGGGAGGACTGGTCCTGCTTCCATGCGGAGCTCATGAGAAAGTACTTTTTAGCATCTAGGAGTTGCTCACTTCATAGTTGGCTGGCTTGTCTGTCACTGCAACAGACTTTCATCTTTAAAATCATCCTCCTCAAGAAGTTGCCCCTGCAGGATGTTCTGGTCCCTTTTGTTAAGCCTATATTGGTCTTAAGGTCCAGTCTCTTAAATTATTTATAGGGAGAATTTATAGCTCCTTAGGAAGTTTTGGGATCTTCCATAGCTCTCCTAGCATGTCGAGGTGCACATCAGCAGTGTGGCACTGATGTGCGTTGGGGTTGGTGTCTGGACCTCAGATGACTGCTGTGCCTTTGTAACAAAGGTGACTAGCTTTTCAGAGTAAGCACTCTGTTGTGAACTGGGATACTAATTATGGGACCTTTTATGTGCTTTTATTCAGTTTTTATTTCTAAATGGGGTTGGGTTTTTTAATTTTAAATGAGTTTGGGAATCCTGGGGATGTTTAAATAAAAAGTTGTTAATGATGATTAAAAAAAAAAAAAAAGATAGCACATTTAAAAAAATACACTGTGGAAAAAGAAAATTTGAAATCTTAGAAAGTACCTACCACGACCTATCACTGAAGAGACCTTTAAACCACCAATTTGTTCATTCCCTCCCATATCTACTCATTCCTTCACTCCAGAAACATTACAGAGTGCCCTGTGTGCCAGACACTGACCAAGAACTTGAAATGAAGACGTGGAAAAGACAGCCTTTGCTCTAGAGACACTCAATGTTCACTGCAGGTAGAGATGTAAAGAGACAAAGCAAACCATGAGCTCTTCCCCAAGCTCTTCCCAGCCCTCTCCCAAACCCACATGCACAAGTCCAGCCAAGCTACCTCTTAAAATTCCTCTGATTTGCCCACTTCTCTCTACCTCCCCGTCCTCCCTCCATCAAACACTGCCTCTCCCCTCACAATACTGCATAAGCCCCCAGTGGATCTGCCCATGACCACATTGGGGAGCTCTAACCCATTCTCCACCTGTGGCCAGGGGCCATCCAATGCCAATCAGACCTCTACCGCTAGTCCCCACCCTTCCTTAAAAGCCCTCACAGGCTCCCAATGCTCTTGAGCTAGAGGTCAAACTCCTTTACTGGCCTCCAACAAAACTCTGCATGATCCAATCCAGGGAGACCCAGATCTCTGCCTTACACCCTTCGCTACCACCCACTCCAGTTGCACCAGCCTTCTCCCAGTCCTTAGAATCCTCACACTCCTCCTCTGTCCTGCCATGGGCTCTTTGCAGGTGCTCTTCCAAGCTCCTCCTCCTCCTTCCCTCCATCTCCATCTCCCCAACCCTCACCCACACTCTTTCCAAATCTTCCAAATCTCAACTCAGCTGTGACTTCCTCCCAGAAGTCTTCTCCCACCTTCCAATCAGGAGAAGTCTTCCCTATCAGATGACCATGAACTTCTCCTTTTTCATGCTTAACTGTGATAAGCATCAACATTTATTTGTGATTCTTTGATTGATGTCCACCTGTCTGATTGGATTCCACAGGGCAATGACCATGTTGATTTTTGCTCACTGGTGTCTTCTTAATTCCTAATTCAGTGCCTGGCACGCACTGAATACGGGATACAGGATATTCTGTAAAGAATCTGTTGACTAAAACAATGGATGGATGGATGGATGATGGGTGGGTGCATGGGTGGGTGGATGGATGAAGAATGGATAATGAATAGCTCTGTGGGAGAAAAAAGAAGTGTATTGTAGAGTCTGCTCCCAAGCAGTGTCATACAGATGGTTAGTGGCCCAAGTTAGTTATGCCTAAAGGTTAAAGATCTATGACAAGGTGGAGTGCCAAGGATGGCATAGGAGCACATGGGATTGTTCACCCTGAGTGGTCCTCACCCCACTGGCAAGGGAACCTCAGGGCTCTGAACGCTCACCATACCCAGCCCTCCTTAATACACAGGCCTCGAGTTCAACATGAAGGATGCTGCTCTGGTGATTACCCTGCTCTCTGTACCCAACGCACAGACCAGGACCAGAACCCAAGCCCAAAGCAGCCACATGTAAATGGAAAGAAGACAGTGAGCAGAGGTGGCCTGCTGCGACACTGGCCAACGTGTGTGGGCGAGCGCACATGTGGTCCAGGGTAGAAAGTGACAAGCCTCCACCACCACAGCCCCTTCAGCTGGACATGCAATGTGCAGAGGCGGTGAGATCCTGAAGCCCTGCCTGCTGAAGGCCTCAGCACTGCATGTGCCCCAGCCGCAGGACCCAGAACTAGGGGCAACAAGATAATGGCCCCCCAGCCGTGTTTGGCAGGACCCTCATTGCCAGGGTGCTCTGGATATGTCTCTTCCTCACAGTTACAGAGTCGAAGGCTCTGCAAATGAGGGCCAGGAGGTCAATGGAGAGTGTTAGGGTGGAACCGATTGCTCCACAATCCATGCATTAACCTCCTGACGCCAACTATCTTGAATGAGACCTTACTTGGAAATGGGTCAATGCCAAGGTAATTAGTCAATACGAGGTCATAGGGCAGACCCCTAACTCAACACATCTAGTGTCTTTATAAACAAGGGAGCTCTTCAGACACCCCCAGGTAAGAATGCCACATGCCTGTAAGGATGCCTCTGCAGGCCAAGGAGAGACACCTGGGACAAATACCTCCCCCAGCCTCAGAAGGAGCCTCCATTCCAGACCTCTGGCCTCCAGGACTGTGAGACAATAAATAGCTGTTCTTAAGCCACTAGGTCTGTGGCAATTTGTGAGGGCAAATAGGAGACTGGAGACTACCACAGAGGGCAAAGTCACAAGAGGCGGAATGCTGGGCATGTGGACAAAGTAGGCAGGTGCAGGCCTGGCTGGGCAGGGCAGGAAGAGGTGCATGGGGGATGGCCAGAGTGGGCAGTGACCCTGAAGCAGAGCGTTCACGCTGAAAAGGAAGCGATGAATAGGCTGGAAGGGAGCTTTGCTACCTTCGGGCACAGAAGAAAAACTTCTTGCACCAGACCAAAGAACGGGCCTCTTGGGCTCTGCAGAGGCCAGTTCCAAGGTGCCCGTGTCTGGGTGAGGCTGGCCCACCTGTGTTTTCAAATGCACTCTCCCCAGCCTGGACATAACTCAACGGTAGGCTTTTTATATTGATAAATTCATGCCATTATTAGGCAGCGTCTTCTTTATATTTAGATTAATAACCACATAATGATCACCTTTGCTGATTTAGACGGTGTCATTTTAAGAAATTATGGGTTCGATCCATCTTCTTTTTTCCCCTTTCCCTCTGCCCTCCCTGAATTATTCCTGAGGAAGAAACCAATTAATAGTAGCTTGACTGCTGTAATGCGGCCTGCTGTACAATGTAGCAATGCCTAATGGAGTTTTAATTTCCCCATGGTGAGTCAATATTTGCTTTAAGAAAGAAAAATGTCACCATAAACCACTGCCCCAAATGAATTTGGTAGCATAAAGGGCGAGATGGTTTTCCTTTTTCGGCAAACAGTGATGGATAGCAGATATGGGGGGGCGGGGTTCTACTCTTCGCAAACAGGGTTGTGGATGGTTTTGCTGCTGTTTCAGACAATGACAGTTATTAAATATTTTGCTTTGCAAATGTGGATGACTGTCAGAAATTCACCCACAGCTTAAAGGGTCTGAAACAAAGTCATTATAATACAGAAGAGCAACAATCTATTCCAGCCTTTTAATAACCAGTGGGGAGTCGGGAGGGGGACACTGTCTAGGCATCCCTGTTTGGAGACAGTAAGGTGTGTCTCATCTCTCCCAAGGAGGCTTCCATGTGGAGGCGGAAACCTACTTTTTACAAAATGTATGAGACTTCTCAGGATCATGCAAGGAAATAAAGTTCTGCAATCCTCTCTCTCATAATAAGTCTGTCCAAAAATGATGTTGCTCATTCTGTTGAAAGATAGTTTCATTTCCTAACTCAAAATTGGTATGAAAAATTTGCCTTGCCAAATGAACATTGTATACTGAACTTGTCAAATCCTTTCTCCTGACACAAATAAAAGATAACATCAGGTGGCAGCATGTAAAACAGTTCTGACAAGACAGCAAAAGAAGAGAAAGAAATATACATATTTTGATTCTGCTTTAGAAGCTGGGGGTGGGGGGGTTCCCAGCAGCGTGACTGGCCAGCTCAGCTGGAGACTGCTTCAGGTAGCAATCCAACAAGTCACTTTCATGTAGATTTTCAATGTTATAACGACCCCAATTCCAATTAGCCAAAACATGACAAAATCTCAACTTTTATAGCAGCAAAAGCTGCCAGGGAAAAGCCCACCCCAGTGACAAGACTCTTCATTCAAAAGTTTATGGGTGCACGGTATGGCTGTAATTACTAGTTCTAACACAGTGGGAAATTATTCCGTGTGTGTTTAAAAATAAATAAGGTAAATGATCACCCTTTCATTAGATCTGTACTCATACCATGTAAGCGACTTTTTTTTTCCTATTAAAATTGTTGATTGAAGGTCGTTAGCTGTTTATCAGCTCAAAATTACATTTCTGCTCTCTGAGGGGCTGCCGCCTTTAAAAATCACACTCGGAGCCTAGTTAGTAACAAGAAAAGACTCCTAAAACTGCAATTTCAGGGTGGGGAGAAAGCATGAGCAAGAAACCCAGACTGCACCTTCACATCCCCAAAGGCATCACGCTTCTTTGTTCTGCTAAGAAAAATTAACCTCAATCTCAGCTCAGGGTCCCCAGATTGATTACCATAGTCATTTAAATACTGTAATCTCATTTTCAGCATCGGGGATAAGGGAGGGGGAAGCAGCGAGAGATGGGGCTGGGGCACGAGGCTGGAGAGAGAAAGAGCAAGTGGGGGAAGAGAAAGCAGAATAAATTATCTGACAAAGGGAACGGGGCCTTTCTGCTCACAGAGCCTATTTCGGATCCTTCCACTTGATTGGAAAAGTTGATGAAGTTTAAATGAAGCAGAATTAGAACCTCAGGCCTCTGAGTATTGACGGGGCTTCGGGAGAATGTGCAATTCAATAGCCCCGGTTTGGGCTGAAAATGAGGGAAAGGCCTAAATGGTCTAATCTTCAATGGAATCAGCATCCACTCTGACAAGGCAGGGTAATGAGTGAGGCCAGATCAGGCCTGTTGGTTAAAGAAATTAATCCCTCCCGCCACCCTGGGACGGACTTTGATGCCTGTCGGGCGGGCCCCCAGCCCAGTCTATCTAAATGCTAACTAACTGCGAGGGGAGCCTCTGTGCTTTCCACTGCTGGCGCTAATCTGATAACAATTTGCTCTCTCTGATTAGGGAGGTGGGATAAGAAGGGACAGGGGTGCGAGGAGAGCGGGCACCTTCTCCTTGAAAGGGGGAGGCCATCCTGGTCAGCCTGGATGAAGGGGTCCCCCAAGACACCCAGCTCCCTGGCCAGCAGATGCACACGCTTCAAAAAACCCCAAACGCAAGTCTCTATGGGAAGCCAAGTGCGCAGGCTCCTTTTTCCTTTGTGCCATGTATATTTTTTTAAGTATAGGTGTGGACTCTGTAAGAGTTCCACCCTGATCCCAGGTCTCTCTCCCAGGGGACCGCCCCCCCCCCCCCACACTGCTGCCTTCTTTATATCATGCTTCCGGGCCAAGTGCGACCAAATTCATGACCTCCGGGGTTTTTCCTGGCTGGCCACACTCCACTTCTAAAATGACCGGCCATTCCACTGGGCTTCTCAGGGCCACCCAGGCCATGGGCCCTCTCCTCTCCTAACCCCAGCAGTCCTGTCTGTCTGGGCAGTCACACCCTCCACCCTGTGGGTTCTAGCCTGACGTGGGCAGCTCCTGGGGCCGGGTGTGCGCAGGTGCAGCTTATCTGCCCAAGCGGACCTAACTCCCTTGAGAACAGGAAGCTGACCCTTGAGACGGAGACAGATGCAGATGACACAGATATGCAGGGACTGGCTTCCTCTCTCTCACAGGACAGGGGAGGGCAATGGCAGGGTGGCACATCATAGAAGGAGCTGACAGGCTGCTGGATCACACAGGCCACCATGCAAGCCCCAGCGCTACCATTTGCCTTCCGTGCAACCTTGGGAATGTTACTGAGTCTGAGCACAAGATGTGGACCTCACAGAGTTGACTTGATGTATAGAAAAGATTTGGTACTTGGGTGCTGGGGGTGTAGCTCCGTGGTACAGCATGTGCCTAGCTGCTCCGGGGCCTGGTTTAGATCCCCAGTACCGTGAGGGAGAGAGGGGAAGGGGGATTGGGCACTTGGGAGGCGTTCAGCGAATGCTCTCACTGAGGTTTTTGATTTACACAGTGATAATGACCTTGTACTTTGGGGTTGCAGACCTGGCTTGAAACCTGGCTTCTCTGCACATTAACTGAACAACTGTGGGCAACTTGTGTAATCTCTGTATGCCTCAGCTTCCCTGACTGTAAAATGGGAACAACAGTAATGCCATCTTTTAGGATTGCTGCAAAGATGTAAGGGACCTGCTGTACCGGAAGGGCCACACCAAGCCTGGCACTCAGTGGATGTGTTCCATGGAGGAGTCTGCAGTCAGCAGCTCCTGGAAACCTGGGCTCCCAGCTCCACCACCTACTCAGGTCCCTCTGCAGAGAGCAGGACTGTGAGCATCCTGCCTGGTGAGCCTGGGTGCTTCCAGCAGCCAGGAACAGCAAGTGGCGGCCGGAAAACAGCTTCCAGAAATGCAAGCAGGCACTTTCCTCTTCGAAGGGAGTTTTTAAAAGACTTACTTAAACCTCCAAATTTCTGCCTCCAGAGAGAGCAAACTCTTCAGTGACAGATTATAAAAGTTTTGGAAGCAGCTGCAAAGCCCAGCACTCAGCCCAAAGGGAGCCTTCAGAACCGCTCCTGCCGGCTTCCTCAAACAATGCGCTGGCAGCACCGAGCTCTTCAGACTTGGGATTGTTTAACTTGCAAAAAGTAAACAAATCGCAGTTGCTAACCCTAAACCATGTGGCAGCACATATCCGCCACACAGGAACATCAGCCTGGTGGGGAACCAGGATGTAACTGATATTCCAGCAGGCAAATCACAGTGCCCTGCGGGGGTGCGCGGGGGTGGCACTGGTCGGCCAGCCTCAGAAGGAGGCACAGTCACCTGTCATCACAGACCCATTGTTGATTTCTGGATGAGGCTCAGGTCTTTGGTGTCTGCCTCCTTCCTTCCTTTTGCTTTGACCCTGCAGGTCTCTGGCCTTCAGGCTGCCCGCACAGCTTCACCTGGGCGCTTCCCTTTTCCTCCAGTGCTCCAGGGCCTCTCATTTTACCAGAAACAGCCTCCTCTCACCCAAACAGCCCTCTTAACGGACTAACTGCTCCCTCTGGGAGCAGCAGAAGGCTGGGCTGAAGTGCCAAGTCCTGCGGGTGAGGCTGCCCCGGCCTCCTGGGGATGTGCCTCTCAGCAGCCTGACTCCTTCACAGTGCCGATGCCTAAGCGAGGAGCATTGGCTTGCTGTCTGTCTCTCCAGGGCCTTTTGAGCTGCCTTCTGTAGGGATGAAGTCTGTCTTGTCCCTGAGGCACCCCCGAGGTCTGGTAGGAGACAGCCCCCTTTCAAAAGATGTTTGCAGGGCTGGGGTCCTGGCTCAGGCAGAGCACGTGCCTGGCATGTGTGAGGCCCTAGGTTCGATCCTCAGCACCACATATAAATAAATAAATAAATAAAACAATGGTATTGTGTTCATCTACAACTAAAAAAATATTAAGACATTTGCAAATGGCGAACCACATAAAGGAAGGGGGACCTCAGTTTGGCTCTCGGGGAAGGAGTCATTCAAGTGCACAGGAAACAAGGCTCAGGGACGGCCAGGGGCTTCCCTACGGTGCCAGAACCAACAAGAAGGTGCAGTGGTCGCCTCGAGCTCATCCCTGTGGTCCTTGGTCCAGGGAAGAGTCACTGCTTAGTGAATAAATGAATAAATGAGTGATAGTATCCTGGAGAGGAACCGAGGACCCTCAAGGGCAGCAAGCTAGCATGTCCCCAGCCCCACCCTCCGAAGATGCCCTCCCTTCTCCTGGAAGTTTCTTCTACCATCAACGGTTGATTCACCCAGAAACTAATAAAGCTGTGACTTCGGGGTCCCTTGCTAGCCCAAGGTTCCTTCTAAGCCTTTGGACGTAATTTCTAAAACAACTAATAATTTTGTGCTGTTTCTTAAAGAAGGATCCCCAAATTGCATAAGCTTCAGAATCCACCTTTGCCCGCACCTCCCCATCCCCTGTGTGTGCTTGCCTAATCTTCGTGTCAAGATACAGCAGAAGCCATCCGGCCTGTAACACCCTCCCTGGCCTCCCAGCATCCAGGTAGAGTTGCTCTCAGAGCCAGCCTGGGTTCCATTCAGATGGCTGTCACCACATCTGTGCCTCTTGATCCTTCTGTCTGTTACTGCCCACTAGATAGTAAGCTCTGGAGGGCAAGGCCCACGGCAGCCCTGTTGACCCTGTATCTCTGGTGCCGGCTGCACCTGTACCCTGGGCGAGCTGGAAAAGTGGGTTCAGGGAAGTGTGAGTGAAGAGTAGGCCCCCTGCCACCTTCCTCATGGTGTTCAGAGGCAGAGTGGAGGTCCCGTTCATCCTCGCCATGAAACACCTTGCACAGTTCAGACACTGAGGCCAGCCCCTCTCCTGGGGACCCTCCCTCTCCTGTCCACCCCTGGAATCCAACCTGTCCAACAGCCCCAGTCCAGCTCTGCAAGCCCGCTCAGCTGCTGGGTTGTGCTCCCAGGCTCCTCCTGCTCCTCCCAATTCAACTTCTAAACCTGACATTGGCTGCTCTCCTCTCCTTCCTTCTTTATCAACCGCTGTGGTTGCTGTTCACATGCAAAAACTGGTTGTCCCTGACCAGACCCTCCTCACTGGAAACAATCCTTAAACCTGTGTTCCCACCCACACCTTGCACAATACAGGTGTTCAATAAACATTTGAACGGGTTCATTAGCAGTCTCAAATGCATACAAAAGAAATAAACACAACTCTTTTCATAAAGAGCTCCTGGGAGGCAAGGGGAAATGAGAATGAAATTCTACAAATGGGGAATCTTACAATGGCACTTCAATGTGGTGACGGTGACATGGCCACATTTTCCAGTAAAATGGATCAACAAAGCTGCCAGCAAACTTCCTAAATCCCTCAACAGAAACGCCATGCTGAAAAGTCAGCTCTCTCCGTGTCTGTGTCTTTGGGGGTGGGGCGCTGTCCTTGTGGGAGGCTGCAGCATCTGAGCTCAGGCTAACTGGGACTTTCTGGTGCAGGGACATGGCTTGGATGCTCTGTTTTTGGTTCCAAATGGCCACCACCTGGCAGTGGTGTGGTCTTTCACTAAGGCCATGCCCTCAAAATCAAACAGTTTCTGACCATCCACTCTCATTCTCTTGGACCGACCCAGAGGATTTTGACCCACACAAAGAATTCTATCTTGTAGGCTCCCGGGTTCATTGGCCTCCCAAATATGTATTGTTTGGTTCTTATAAAAGATCAGAAGGCCCTCTTTTCAGCTCATTGTGCACTTTGGTGGCCACTCTCCCTCCCGTGTGCTGCTCCGGCTGACCTTTCTGCTCACTGACCCGTGTCTGTCTCTTGACCGACCCTTGATGTGCCTCTAAACTACTAGGTGTAAAATTAGCTGTTTTCTTTCTGAAACGCATGTTTTTGCCTCCCTGAAATGCTGCATTTAGTGTCAGAACACGAGGGCAGGGTCTGCGTAGGGGCCCTGGCCCACTATGAGTTTAATTTCTGTTTTACCAAATCGGTTGCGTTTTAAATCCTAGGTTGGTTCACGCTGAGGAATACAAAACCCTTGCAAGTTGGTGGGGCAGGGAAACAAAGCTGGAGCCGTGGCCGGTCAGTGATCACGACAAGCCAGCCTCTATGTTAATTAGTTGATCTAATGAATTATTGAGCCACTCTGTGGGGATCACTAGAAAAGCTTTTTATGTTTTTAAACTACAACGCGGGGGTGAGGCTAGAGACAGGCAAGCCACAGACAAGAGCTAGCCAACTTACGTAAGCCACACCACTAAGGGCAGGAAAATGGATTCGAACGGGGGAATTGGAAACAGCGCAGGACACGCGGGAGGAGGGGAAACAGGAGCGGATAATGGGTAGAGAAGCAATTAAAACCAAACCACTTCGTTTCTATAATTTTTGTTTTAGGTTGTCGAGAGGCTGTGGTAAAGGAATAATGAGTCCCCCATGCGTCTGCCTCTTCCAGTTCAGAGCTTCTCAGCCTCGGTGGGCTGACACGTGGGCCGGGTGATTCCTCATCGCAGGGTGGGAGGCACATTCTGCAGTTCCGGGATGTGGAGCAGCATCCCTGCCGGGCACCAGCAGGCCCCACCAGCCGCATTCACCAAAAATGTCTCCAGACAAAAACGAAAGTTCCCAGGAGAGCAAAATCACCCCCCCGTCAAGTGAGGACCTCCAGACTGCTTCCAGAATGTCGGCGTCTTTCCCGTAATGTAGTCTCCTTGAAATCAGCCTCCGTGGCAACCTTGAGAGGAGGCAAGTGGGTCTCAGCCATCCGCCCCCTCAAACAGAAAACGGTGGCTCGGCAAATCAAGCCAGTTGCCCAAAACCACAGCTCCAGAAACCGAAGGCTCTGGCACTTAACAGGGCGTGCCCAGCCGGACAAGGTGGCAGGGTGTGGGGGATGGGGCCGGTGGCAGTGTCGTTCCAGGACAGCAGGAAAGGGGAGGACGTAAGCACATGGAGGAGGGTTTGTCTCCATGCTCAGGGTTTTCGGCTGATGAGAACAATGAGGTGGCTTTGAGGAACCTGAAGATCTGAAGTCAGGATGATGGGAAGGGCAAAGTGCTCACTGCTCCTGGCCAGGCACTGCCCGGGCAGCTCAGGGAACCCTCAGGACTCCCTGGTGTCCAGGTGCTAAGTACCATCACCTCCGCTCACAGTGAGGAAATTGGGTCTCAGAGACCCAATTTCTCAGCGTCACAGGTGGCAGAGCGGGGGAGGTGGCAGGCGGAACTCTGTCTGCTGGCTCTGAAGCCTGACACCCGAAGCCACCACGCAGGCCTTTCTCTCCTGCCAGGTAGCTGCGGCTTGACATCTGCCTGGGCAGCCAAGCAACGGATTTCTGTTTATTGTGGCTGTCTGAAGACAATAGCTACAGACTCCTCATTTGCACTGTTGCAGAAGCTCCAAAGAAGCATCCAGGGACAATTTCATTGAAAGTCGAATTGTTAACAATGACGGACACTTTTTTTCTTGTTCTTTTTTCCTTTCCTTCTTTTTCTTTCTCAAGTATAAAAGTCAGAGGAAAAGCACTCCAGGGTACAGTAGATGGTGAGCACCGAGCCTCCCTTGGTTCGACCCAGCCAGTCCGAGGCCCCTGGGCGGAGGGAGAGCCCATCAGCCTTCCAAGGCTTGCCAGAGCCAGTCCTCAGCGACCAGAAGCACATGCTGGTCCCACACAGGTGCATTGGTCCCCCACCCAAAGTCCTGAGTCACGATCTTTGTTGTCGGGACACATGTACCAGCATCCCAAGTACAAACAGAACTGACACCTCAAAACTAGTGAGCTTAAAGCACAGCTGACAGGTTGGTGGGCTCTGTGGTTAGCATGTCAGGTAGGATACAGGTGATGGTGTTTGTTTATTTTTATTAAACTTTTTAAAATACAGATGCATTTCCTTTTTTTGTTTTTTTCGTTTTGTTTGCAGTTGTGGGAATCAAACCCAAGGCCACAGCACGCTGGATAAGTGCTCTACCAGAGATCCACACCCCAGCCAAGATGCATTTTCTTAAAACAGGGTTGAAATCAGTCATCTTATGAGACAAAAGATGCTTCTGGAGACCACAGAACAGCTTGAACCCAATGCAATAGGTAACAGGGTCGGAAGCTTTCTGTGCAGGGGCTGTTTCAGGTCAAGAAAACTTTCTTTCAAATAAGGAAGAGGCAGGAGGTATAGCTCATTGGTAGAGAGCTCACCTAGCATGTGTGAAGCCTTGGGTTCAGAACCCAGCACTGCAAAAATTAAAAATAATGAGGAAGCATCCTGAATTATACGATGCACAACACCTGAGCTTGGAATGCTCTGGAAGGTGCTGGAAGCCCCCACTGATGCGTTCACCAGGCCTCAGAATTCTTTCTACAGGAATGGTCCTCCCACCACACCACAGCAGTGTCCTGAGAGCCGCAGAAACAGATGTTGGCTTAATTCAGTGGGAGGGAACCCCAGTTCCGAGGTCTCGTCCTCATCAATTCTTCAAAGCCAAGCACCCCTTCTTCAGAAGTTGCCGCTGGGCCTTGGTGCGAAGCCAGCAGAGGGGACAGCTTCGCTGTCTGGAGTGGCCTCGGTCCTGGGCAGGGGAGCAGTGCACTGCTTCAGCCTCCACCCACTGAAGTGCGAGGAAGGGGAAAGCTTTGAATCAAAAAGAAGAAAAAGGACTGGGGGAGAGACAGTTGCAAGGATGGAGAAACCCTGGTACTCCCTAGAAAAAAGAACCCTTCCCCCCACAGCCAAGACTGGCCATTAGGATGGCAGCATGTTCCTAAGCCCTTCCTAACATTTATTTTCTCCTATGACATTGTAACTGACTACAAAGGGACTGGAGCAATCGGAGGCCTATTCTCTTCAGCAGAGAAAACCGTAGCGTTTTCAGATGGTGCTCAGACATAACGCAAGCACTAACCTGTGCTGGGGTACCAGCATGAACTTCCGCACCACTATGTCTCTGTTTGCGGCTGCCTTTGTTCTTGTCTCTGCCTAGGCACCTCTTTCTCTGGCATCCACATTTCTTAGTGATGCTGAGCTCTTAGTGGGCATGGTGTGGTTGCCTAATTTTGTAGAGTGTCCAATTCAAACATTCTAAATAAATGCTTCGTTGTGACAATAGTGGTAACGACCCCACCAGCAGCCAAAGTCTTACAGACTGGACTTGAGTCGGAGGCAAAGCCTACTAACGCTTAGGATCTAGAGGCTGGACTCTGTTGGTCCCAGAGGGCTGGTTTTTTGTTTTTTGTTTTTCCAGCCTCTCATCCTGTTATGAACCTGGTTTTTAAGGTCCAGTTCCAGGTCTGCTCCTTCATAAAGCCTTCCTGAGTCTTGCCAGGGTTCCCTCCCCATGGATTCAAAAATCTGAACCCTTCTGGGTATTGCTGTTCACAGTGGGTAAATCAGGACATTGCCTGTCTTGGGTGTGTGTGTCCAATTTCCCCAGCTAAATATTAAATGGTTAATTCCTTGTGGGCAAGGGCTGAGTTCTAAACTTGTTTCTATGCTCCCAAGAGCTTAGGAAAGTACTAGGCACTTAGTAAACATTTAGTAAATATCTCTTGCTGGCAACAAGTCCCATGAAACCAGTAGAGCTCATTGAGAAGGAAGGTTGAGTGAAAATGATATTGGAGTCAGATTCATTTGTGACAGTTTCCGACTGTCTGCTATGCGGGATATAACCTGTGTGTTCACTGATTGACCAATCGTGGGCTGAGGCCAAGAGAGCATGGGGTCCGAAGTCAGGAGACCTGTGCCTCGTGTCATTTCTACCACCAGGTCAGAACAGCTCCTCTGGCAAGTCTCTTCACCTCAACACACGTTAATATGCTCCAAAAAAAAGAGAGTTGGATTAGCTGTGCGTGAGCTTCCTTCTAGCCCCAAATGCTGTGTGAGTCTATGACTCTATTTCACAAATGCATGCACTTCTTATTTGTGACATAAACCCCCACAGAAAAACAAAGTCAGTAATAAATTATGAAAAACTCAGGTGCCATGATCATTTGCACTTTCCAAGGGCGCTCGATTCAATAAATTCCACCCCTGTGCGCAGCCTGCCTCTCCAGGGCGACAGAAGATTCCAGGCTGTCAGTGGAGCAAACCACGCCATCTCTCCCCATAATTGTATTGACAGGATATCAGCGGAGTCCCGACGGCAGGAAAGGTGCGCCCCTGACAGGTTTTGTGAGGGAGCCTTGAAGGCTAGTGTTGCCAGATTCTATGTTGAGTCACAGGATTCTGGGGAAATGAGAATCAAGCGAGGCGAAGCTTGGTTCTTTATTTAATTTTATTCTTCCAGGGAGTCACATTGGAAGGAATACTTCTGCCTGCACATCGCTTTATACAGTGCAGGAGAGGCCCCTTCTAATGAAAACTATTTACATCTTTTTGCAACCACATAAAACATCAGCTTGGTGCAATTAAATCCCATTGAATAACGGGTTGGCTTGGTTTTAAATGAGGCAGCTAGTTGATGAGCATTTGTAAGGTAAAATACCTGCTTGGATGTCTGAGAGTCTCACTTTTCACCTGGTTACCGTGGCGCCTTGTAGACGTGTTCTCGAATAACTGATGTGCACTCGTCCTGGTAAATTTGTTGGGTGGGAAATACCAGAGTTGGGTTTGTTCAGTCAGTGTCTTTGCATTTTAAATGAAACAATGCTGATTCCGTCCACTGCAGAAAACAATTCAAGCGACAGTCTCCAAAATGGTGGAATAAACTACTGTTTCTAAGGTGTTATCTTCATCCAAGAGAAATGCACAGCTCCAGACTTAGACTAGACAGAAGCAAAACATGCCTCAGCTCCGGTCAACTTCTAAAACACCCAGGGTAGAAGGCACTCCCGACACTGCCACACACGAGGAGGCACAGCTAGCACAGGACCTGAAACTCTGGGCCACTGAGCCTGGTGGGCCTCAGTGAAGGAATCCAAGCTGGCTCAACAGAAATTTCAGTATCATCATCATCATCATCATCATCATCATCATCATAATGAGAAGAAGACTACACAGTCTTAAATATTTTCAATTTCCCCCCTTGTTAAAAAAGCCCACCCCCCCCAAAGTTTCATAATTCAAATTTTCTTTCATGTACAGAATGCTGTTTTGAGCAGTAAAAATAATGCTGGGCCTGGGAACAGTGGAAGTAGCTGCCCACCCAGGCTCTCCCACAACCTAAAGCACAAAGTCAGGCAGAGGGGGCCACAGGGCACTGCTTTGTAGGAACGTCTGGAAGGAAGAGTCACATCCAGGTGACCGACATTGACTAGCTCAGCTTTTGCTAGAAGATCTGGCAGGATGTGGGGAGTGATGAAATCTGGATATCAACCTGGCTACTACAGGAAGCACCTAAGGATAGCCCCTGGGAAGGCTGCTGCCTGCAGGTTCCTGGCACAGAGAATCCCAGGATCAGTCACCACAAAGCATGGGCAGGGGACCACTGCTGCTCCTGCACAGTCCCCAAAGGCCAGGACAGTCCTGCCAGCCCCGAAGACAGAGGTGCAGTCAAGGGTCAGCCATAGCCTGTACATTTTCATCCCTAAGCTCGGGTTCAGGAATCAGGGAATCCCATTCTTCCTGGAAGATGTTCTGCTAGTGCCACCCAGAGACCAAATATTGAACTTCATATGGGGGGCTTCTACATACATATCTATACACATTGTTTTACGCCTATGTGCATATATTAAGCTACATTATACCATGTATATATTATATACATATTATACATATGCACATTATACTAACATAGACACGTATATGTACGATTCATGTAAAATTTATGTGCATGTGTATATACACACATATATATGTGCACTATATGTTTATGCATGAATACACACAAAAATACAAGTCACTTGGGGTAGATGACTATAGTGCCCTTCATTGTGTATTCAGGAAGGAGTTGGACTACTGGTCACACTTGAATGAGAGCAATGACCGCTAGGAGCTGTTTGGGTGGTGAGCTTGATTCTCTTCTCAGTCCCAGAATGGTGAACCTAGCTGTCTGTTCCGTCTGTCCGGGGAGAGTGGCTCTTCTCATCTAAAGGTAAGTCAAGGAACTTGTCCCACTGCAGGTGGGGGGCTATTGGTTGGAAAGGCACTGCCTGAGCCACGGCCTCCCTCTGCGGTATGGACCCTCTGTGGGAACGTATCTCAGGGAAGACGGGAGGAGAATCCGTGTTTTCCCCGGGGCCAGTGAACTCTGCTAATTCTAGCAGTGTCAAGAAAGCCTGTGTTACGTTTACCAAAACAGCAAAAACCACCACCAACAACAAAAACCTGCGCTCTCACCAGCGCTGGGCGCGTCTAAATCCCGGTTGCTGAGCTCTTCCCGGCGCGCACCTGGGAAACTGAGCGCATTTTTAAAAGCACACTGCCCTCCAGTGGTACAAAATAAATTTGCTCCATGGCTTGCACCCCAACCACCAAACTTCACCTTGACTTTTCTTGTGGCAGTGCCACCACCGCGCGCGGGTTCCCACCAGGCGGGAAAAGAGACTAACGTGCGCAGGAGCAGGCAATAAAAGGCAAAGTGACTTAACTAAAACCGCAACGCCCTGCCAGTGCCAGCGGGGCCTTTCAGGTCAGAGAGACGCGCTTTTTCTCTTTAAGGTTGTGATTGGGTAAGTAAGAGTAAGGATGCGCGGAAATTAACTAGTGATGTGTTCCGTCCAGGAGAGACACCCAGCACCTGCTGCACAGAAGCCGCCCAGGCTCAGGGAGGAAAGCAAGGCGGCCTTCACCAGGGGGTGGGGGTCTGCCGGTGGTAATGACGGACTGGGGGAGGGGGGAGCCTGGTCACCGCCAGCTGCTGGGGAAACCACGGCCGCCAACGATGCGCTGCGCCAGGACCACCCTATTCAATCTCCCCAGCCACTCCAGTTCATGTGTGTCATTATCACCCCACTTTGAGGATGAGGAAACCGAGGCTCAGAGAGGCGACGCGACCTGCCTTTGACCGTACGGAGGTCCGTCTGGACCAGAGCTGGAGTCCCCGACGCTGCCCTCGAACCCGGCACCAGGAGGCCAGGGCTTGACGGATGGAAATTCTCGGCACTGTGGGTGCCCGGTGGTGGGCGAGCGGGAAAGGGTGGCGGGGGTCAGGGTCGCTCACCTTGACGATGAGCGGGTTCTGAAACATGGAGTCCCGCACGACCCCCAGCCTCTCGTTCTCCATGCCGGGGCGGATGTCGGCCACCGTCAGGGGCCGCCGAGGGGGCGGGCAGATCTGGCTGACCGTGCGGTGCACCGGCTGCTTCTTCTTCCATCGCGCGAGGTCCTGGCGGGAGTCCCCGGTCTCAGGCATCCTGGGGGTCGCCGCGGAGTCGACCCGCAGGCTGGATGCCCGCCTCGTTCGCACGTCTGAGGTCCCCCGCGAGCTTCGGGCCGCACCACCAAAGCCCTGGGGTGGGCCCTGGATGCCGGCCACCTCCGGAGCGGGCGGCGCGCGCCTCGCGGCGTCCCCGCGCTGCAAGGAGCCTCGAGAGCGCAGGTGAGCACCGCTGGTTCCTCGGAGTGTGTCTGGGGCTCGATGCTGCGGGTCCGAGCAGGAAAGGAGATCAAGGCCACCCCCTGAGCAGGCATGGAACAGTCCGTCTCCTTGGCGACCGGACGCCAACAGCGTTCGAGCACTGCTTGGCCTTTGCTTTCCTAAAACTATTGGCGGCCACCAAGATGGACCTTTTAGGATTTTCTTGAATCAATATAAGAACATCCAAAAATCAGCACTGAGTTGTGTCAAAAATGATGGGACTCTAGAGGACCATTTATACTTGACTTCCTGGTCTAAGATATCTTCCCTCCATCCACCCGACCCCACTCACCTGGCCCTCCCAACCTCTCCTCCCTGCGCAGCACGCGTACACTGGAGATACCGCGCTAAAATCATCACGGTGAACTAGAAATCCGCATCCCAGAAGCTGCTGCTAACCCACCGGGTCATCTCGAGTCACTCCCCCTCTTGGATCCTCAGTTTTTTCTTCTGTGAAATGGGCAAAAAGAAGAGTCTAAAGTTGGATTAGATCAAGGGCATCCAACTTTGTGCAACAGAATGAAGGGAAATTGAAAAACTCGGGTTCACAGGACAAGGTGGTGCCTGTCATCCCTGCGATTCCAGAGGCTGAGCTAGGAGGATCTCTAGTTCCAGGCCAGCCTCAGCAACTTAGTGAGGCCCTATCTCAACAATAAAATAAATTTTTAAAAAGGGCTGGAAATGGAGCACAGTGGTAAAGCAACCCCTGAGTTCGATCCCCAATACAAAAAAAAAAAAGAGAGAGAGAAAAAAAAAGAAAAAGAAAAACTCAGTTTCACAGGCCTCACCCCAGACTCACTGAATGAAATGATCTGGAAGTAGCACCTGTAGGTGGACACAGTATCTT
Organism: Sciurus vulgaris; assembly: GCF_902686455.1. Lineage (NCBI taxonomy): Eukaryota > Metazoa > Chordata > Mammalia > Rodentia > Sciuridae > Sciurus > Sciurus vulgaris. Next base: position 86,764,395 of record NC_136476.1, on the reverse strand, counting down.
TATTTTATTTTTATGTGGTGCTGAGGATTGAAACCAGGGCCTCACACATGTTAGGCAAGTGCTCTACCACTGAGCCACATCCCCAGCCCCTACCCTGCATTTTAATCCAACCAAACTTTGTTTTGAAAAAGTTCCAATCTACAGATAAATTGAAAGAAGACTACAGTCACAACCCATATAGACCTCACCAAGTTCCATCGATCCTTGCACTTGCCACGTTTGCTTTCACACTTGAGTGTACATGTGCATGGGCATGCACTCAAGCATGGGAACACACACACACACACACACACACACACACAAACACATCACTACAATGATCTTATGTCCGAGGATTTTAGTGTCATGCCATAATAGCAACTAATATGTAGTTCATAATGCAAAGTTGGGAATCTGCATTTTTATAAAGCTGCCCAGGTGTTTGGTGCAGTAGCCTGCATGATCTCTAATCTCTCAGTATCTCTTTCTGTGTGTTCATTTATCCATCATTTGCGTCTTCATCAAACACGTTAATATCCACTTATCCAAGGCTCTGGGTTTACTGGAGAGCCAACTCCACTGACAACAAATCTGGACTTCAAGGCCTTACACACCAAAAGGTCCTACATATCAACACATTAGCAGAACAGACCAGATAGATTTCCAACTGCTCACCCAACCCTGGAGCTGCCCTGTGTGGCAGTGTGTGCACATGCATGTTCATCAATTCTCCAGCCTGTGTCACATCCAGGCTTTCACAGACAAACATGTCTGCACTTTGAAATGAAAGGTGCTTTGCCTGCTCACACAGAGGAAGTCAGGGTGGTACAGTAAAGAACATGATACTATGTTAGGGGACAGAGCACAGGTTGGAATCCTTGACCAGGAACGTTATGTTGGACAAGTTACCATAAGCCCCAGTTTTGTCTAATTACCTAATAAAACTACCTCCAATAGGGGGCGCTGTTACGAAGTTAAATGAAAAATTTGTTGCCTATATGGTTGTGTTTACTATGTTAAAAGGCTAAACGTTTGGGTGGTGTATATATAATGCCTGGACTTAATGACCTGATTGAAGTTTTATTTTTTCCTCTAATGCTGGGATGGAACTCATGCTAGGCAAGCGCTCTACTATTGAGCTACATCCCCAGATTGACTCTAAATCATAAGCTAAGTTCCTTTAGAATTTTGTCGGTCAATCTTTTTTTTTTTTTTTTTAACTTTGTCGCACTGCTGGGGATTGAGCCCAGCGAAGAATTCTGGCCTCATCTCGTTCTTAGCTTTGAGCACCCTTCACTCGACTCCCTCCCCTAAGATTTCGGGAACTACACGGACAGACAAATACGCATGCGCCAAGTCGGGGCGGAGCCGCGTTGCTATGGCAGCGCGACGCCGAGAGAACCGGAAAGCGACGTAAGACGACTTCCGCTTGCGCGACGCCAACACTTCCGGGTCGGAAGACTGGCGGCGACGGTCTTGCAGGGTAGGTTGGAACGTTTAGGAGTTGGCGGCGTCCTGGTGGCCGAGCGCTGGCTGGCGGCAGTGGCGGCCCAGCTGTCCTCGGACGCCGCCGGGGCGCAGGACGGCTGGTGCCTCTGGCTCCAGGCCTCGCCACCCGGAACTGAGGCGGGGACCGCGGCGCGGGAGGCCCGAAGTCAGCGTCCCGCCATCTGCGCTCCTCGGGAGCGCCTGAGGCGCCGCGGTCCCCTCACTGCTCCGAGGTGGCGAGGACTGCGGCCAGCCGCAGGTCCGCGGTGCGGAGCAGGCGGCCCAGTTGGTCGGATGAGTTTCGAGCCCGGGGGAGCCATTCACGAACTAGGGGACCAGGGCCGCAGAGCGTGCGCGGGGCAGCCGCGGGGGAAACGGGGACTCGGGACCCTGGAGAAAGGGGCTTCCGTGCCTGGCCCAGTTAAAGGTAGGAGGACAGCGCGGAGGAAGAGCTGTCTTTGCAGGGACCCCGAGAGGAGTCGAAACACGGAGTGTTGTAGGAACTGAGGGACGGCGGGGCGTCGGAAGCCCAGCCGAGGTAAGAGGTGCAGAGCTGGGCACGGACCACAGCAAATCAGGACCAGCCCGAGAGCCTCGCGGTCGCGGCACCATAAAAAGCGTTTGGCAGGCAGTGACTATGTATTTAGAAGATTATCCAGAGCTGGAGAAACCAGAAGTTAAGGGATGTTTTCAAAAAAGAAAGAAACTGGTGGAAGGTACGCGTATGTGAAGGAATCACCTGCTCCAGGGTTGGCCTGAACAGTGTCTATTGAATTTGGTGGCTTGAAGGTTACAGGAATTCTTTTTTTTTCTTTTTTTTTTTTTCCAGTGCTGAGGATTTGAACCCAGGGCCTTGAGCCATGTCCCCAGCCCAGGAATTCTAACTGGAGCAATCCAGGGGAGCCGCGGGCTGGAAGCCACAAGGATCCCCATCCTTGGGGGTTAAGTGAATGAAGGTGAGGAAATGGAAAGAGTAATTCCTTTCAAGAAATGTTGCTGAGAATGGGGAGGAAGGGAATCACTGGATGGGACCTTAGGGTCAGACAGCCGTTGCATCTTTTTATTTTTTCTAAGTGGAGACTAAAGATTGTTGGATCGTTGTTGGAAGAGAGCCAATGCAGAAGGCATAGGCTGAGGATAGAAGAGGGAGACGGGTGCCTAAACATCATGTCTCTGAGAAGGCAGAAGAGGGTAGAATCCAGCACACACACGGCTGGAAATAGTCTTTGTCAGGAGAAGGGATGCTTTGTTGCAGCAAGTGGGTGGAGAGAGGATGGAAGAGGTGCGTTGGATTTGGAGGGTGAGGTATTCCTTCACTAACCTGTGTGAGAGTGTGAAATCGGAGGCAAGTTCTTCTGCTGCAAGTGAGGAATAAGAAGAGCATTTGGTCGTTGATGTGAAGGAGCTCTGAGATATTTCAAGAGTGAAAGAGCGAAGTGAGACTGGAGTGAGACTATCCAAAGAAGTACAAAGCAAGCTGCAAATGTCATTGACAATTTGCTAGTAACCACATTAAAAATTCTCAAAGCAGTAGATCAAATTAGGAATGTATTTCACATAACCCAATACCCAAACTATGATCTCAACGTGGTCAGCGTGTGAAAATTATTAATGACATGTTTTATCTTCTTGTTCTAAGTCTTGAAATGCAACATGTGTTATACACCTGTGTATAACATGTGTTATACACAGTAAGAGCAGTTTGGCCTGGTCACACTTCAAGGGCTCAGTAGCCTCGTGTGGCTACTCTCTACCCTTTGTGGTAGCACAGATGGAGAGAAAAAGTTGGATTTCTGGGTAGTGTTAAAGTCCCATCTGTAGTCAGGAACCAACTGTTTGTAGTGGTTCCCGTCGTCTAGTTGTGAGGTTTTTTCCCTTCAGCCATTCTGAGCAGTTTAAGAGCAGCCAAAGAGAAGGTACTGATTTATTCAAGAAGACATTCTTTTTTTTTTTTTTTTTTTTTTTGTAGTTGTAGGTGGCAGTATGCCTTTATTTGATTTGTTTATTTTTATGTGGTGCTAAGGGCCTCACATATGCTAGGCAAGCACTGTGCCACTGAGCTGCAGCCCCAGCCCAAGAAGACATTCATTGAGCCAGGTGGGTTTGGTGGCACACACCTATGATCCTAGTGGCTCTGGAGGCTGAGTAGGAGGATCATGAATTCAAAGCCAGCCTCAGCAACTTGGGCCCCAAGCAACTTGGTGAAACCTTGTCTCTAAACCCCCCCTGGGGGTTCAATCCCTGGTACCAAAAAAAAAAAAGGCCTTCATTGAGCTGTTCCTAAGAGCCAGGCACTATGCTGTGCTGGGGCTACACAGGTGCATAACACAAAATCTGTTAGACCCTCTGAGTAGGGAGTTAACCCAGCACTCATTTTTCCTATGGCTGAGTCCTCAGAGAGGTCATAGAGAGACCCCTGTCTCTCTGGATGGTAGTTCCCAGCTGGGTGACAACTGGGAGGAAAGCCACCAAAGCTCTAGGTGCCTCTGTGAGAGAGAAGGTCCAGGGGCCAAGGGACTTCCCTTGTAAGTACAAATGTTCTTTCATGTCCTTTTCCTCGAGCAGCAGTTCTCTCAGCTGCCATTCCCCAAGATCAATCACATGCCTTCTGCAGAAAACGCACAGCCTTCAGGCTTGAAGGCCATGGTTACTGAGAGGGGAGTGAGGGTTTGTCATTTAGTGAAAGCAGCAGCTACAGATCAGAGTACATGGGTGCTCAGAAGAGGGAAGGAAAGCAGACTCTTTTTTTTTTTTTTATTTTAATATTTTGTTTTAGTTGTAGGTGGACACAATACCTTTATTTTTATGTGGTGCTGAGGATTGAACCCAGGACCTCACACATGCTAGGCGAGAGCTCTACCACTAAGCCACAACCCCAGCCCAGAGAACAGACTCTTAATTTATGAACCACATAAATGTATTACCTAGTCAAAAACAAAATCTAAAAACGTGAACTCAGAAGCAGTACAGAGCAAGAAGAGGGTGATGTATTTGCAAATTTATGTTTTGTAGCCATTCTCTTTGGTAAGGTAGGTCTTTATTACTATTTCTAAATTCTAAAATGTGTGTACCTTGTATGTTAGTATTAACCTTCCAGCCTCATGCACATTCATCTCAGCACATTGCAGAATTCTCACTCCCTGTTGGGTGCTAACAGGCATGTCTGCCCTCTTCTGCCAAGAGCAGATCTTCTGGCTTGGGGCTGTGGATACCAGATGTCCCCATTGGAGCCTGTGCTCCGTAGTCCTGTGGAGTGGCTTCTGGGTGGTGGAAATAGGGAGACAAGACAGACAAATTGCCTTTCTTTTTGGAATGTACCTTTTTAGCAGAGGAGCCAGGCATTAAATGCCTGATTTAATGTTGTCTACTTTTAAAATTACAACTAGGCGAAATGCTACAACAGAGAAGCACAGTTTGTTGTGAGAGATACCATTTGGTGAGTGGGATGAGCCCAGGGGCAGGGAAACGTGGTTGAAGAAGTGACCTTCAGTCTGTGCCATGAGGGATGCTAGGGGGCAGGAGGGTGGGAGGCAGCAGAGGTCACCTCAGGAGAGCAAAGGAGAGGATGGGACATGTTTGAAGGACCAAAACAAGGCACATGTGGCAGGAGCACAGCTGGAGAGGACAGGTCAGAGTCAGGCTGTGAGGGAGGGGCATCTTGAGCGTGCAGGGCACCCTTCTCTACATCACAAAGGCATTGGGACTGGACAGTTGGTTACAGTAAGCCACCTCTGCATTTTTAATAATATATGTAATTTACAATTGTGTCTCCAGGCTTCTGATTTGTCATACGGTTTCCTTTGCTGCGATCCCTGCCCCTTGCACCCCACACTGAGGCTGATGTTTAAAATACAAAAAATTGCTGGACAGGGTGGCTCATGCCTCTAATCCCAGTGACTCGGGAGGCTAAGAAAGAAGGATCACAAGTTCAAGCCTCAACAATTTAGCAAGACCCTGTCTCAAAATAAAGCGCTGGGGATGTAGCTTAGCCATAAAGTACCCTTGGGTTAAATCCCCAGTACCAAAAAAAAAAAAAACAAAAATGCAAATAAATGTAAAAATTAAATAAAAATTGTTGTTACGTTTCCCTATAGGAATAAAATGGAAGGAGAGTCAAACAGATCTGAGATTCATACTCCAGTTTTTGACAAGAAGAACAAAAAGTATTCTGTATATAAAGAAAGACCCCAGAAACGTGTCTGTGAAAGTTTCAGAAACTCCTCTCTGAAAAGTGACCAGCCTCAAATAACTAAGAGTAAGAAGAAAAAAGATTTCCAGCTTCTAATTTCTTCTCCTTTGAAAAAATCAGAAATCTGCGATCAGACTGAAAAGTCTATTTCTACACACAAGAAGAATGAGAAGAGGAGAAAGAGTGCTCTGGGGGTGGATAAGGAAACAGGAGTTGCGTATGTCCTGGTAAACAAAGAAAACATTGAGAACATGCCCAAGAACTTTGGAAAGGACATGGATGTGGTCTACGTGGATGTCAGCAGGGAGCAGAAGTCAGCAGAAGGGTGGGCGGGGGGTGAGCGCACCGTGGCTGAGTCTCCTAAAGGTGACCTGGAAGAGCTGCGTAGCAGAGCCAGGGGGAGCAAGAGTCGCAGCCGGCGGAGGGCAGTCGCGGCCTGGGGTGCAGCCCAGGAGAGCCCTCCTGGGAGTGTCACCCTTCCCCAGCTAGAGTCACACACACAGCCACCCTTGCTTTCTCTAGGCCTTGAAGGGGACATCTCAGAACCACCAGTGTCCACTGGTAAAAAGAAGTCTAAGAAAAAAAAGAGGAAAAGGTCCAGTATGCAGGAATGGGAGGAGTTACCTGGGCCTGGGGTTCCGGCTCACACTCACCCCGAAGGACCACAGGCCATTGAAGCAGGGACTGGAGAAGACAGTGACATGCTGGGGAGGGTGAGGGGATCCAGAGGTATGAAGAAGAAGGCCAAGAAGAGGAGGCACATTTCTGTGGAAAGCCCTGCCGAGTCTGGTGGTGATTTTTCAGCACTGCGTGACAACTCTGGGAACACGTGCTCTGCTTCACCAGAGGGTGACAGCACTGTGACAGAAGAAAGTGTAGAACCCCAGCCCGGAGAGGGGAGACCCCAGGCCAGGAAGAGGGTGAAGCGAGTGCAGGAGGCGCAGAGGTAGGTGGGAGCAGCTGCCTTCTGTTGGTGTGCATCTCGAGGCCTCTTCATTCAGCACATGTGTATTAAATGGCAGAAGCCACAAAGACACTCACGTGCAGAATAACGCACACATTTAATTAAGCATACTTGACAGGTAGCTTAATGTTTTCATGTATAAAATTAAGCAACTAGACTGAATTTTCACTAAGAACTATTTGAGTCCTGAAATTCTATAAGTTGAAAAGCTATTTTAAGATACCAAAATGTGTCTATAAAAATAAGGAAGGATTTGATATAGTATACATAGAATTCTATAGAACAGTCAAAGAACCAAAAAGCTTGGTTTAATATTTTCACTAAATAGAAATTGAGTGAAATCATTATTATTATTATTTTTTAACAGGTTTCATTCACTTTTTTTTGTATAAAAACTCTTATGTTGTAGCCACAGCTGGAGCCTAAGTTCTCTGTACAGAGACTCTGGTGTGGGTTTTCACAACATGGTCAGTGAATTCCTACAGAGAGAGACCAATAGTTTTCTAGTGGGGGACACCACCCTACCAAATTAATGCCCCCCCCCCAAAGCCCGTTGATGAGGTGGACTAGACAAGGAATACCTACCTGATAGGAAGATTTGGTGAACACAGTTCTTTCCAGAGATCGGGAGTCAAATAGCTGTATATCTAGGAGGTGGCATCAAAGGTGGCCTTAGCGAAATTGCCCACGGTGGCAGTGCAGCCCCTGGCAGAAGTACAGCAGTCATCAATACCAGCCATTCTCAGCAGCTTCTTGAGCACAGGGGCTGAGACAATGCCAGTACCTCTGGGGGCAGGGATGAGCCACACCAGCACAGAACCACAACATCCAGTCACCTTGCAAGGGACAGTGTGGGGCTTGCCAATCTCGTTCCCCCAGTAGCCTCTCCGCACAGGAACAATGGAGAGCTTGGCCAGGATGATGGCCCCTCGGATAGCAATGGTTACCTCCTTGGAGCACTTAACTCCCAGTCCAGCATGACCATTGTAGTCCCTGATAGCTACAAATGCCTCGAACCTGGTCCGCTGGCCAGCACGAGTCTGCTTCTATACAGGCATGGTCTTCAAAACCTCATCCTTGAGTGACGCCCCAGGAAAAAGTCGATGATCTCAAACTCCTTGATAGGCAAAGAGAGGAGGTAGATCTCCTCCAAGGACTTGATGTTCATGTCCTTGACCAGGCGGCCCCGCTTGATGAATAGGATCCACTCCTTGTCTTCGGCCCAGCCCCAACCCCAGCCTCGGAGGCTGCCGTCTCCACTGCGGCCACCCATTCCAGGGCCCCCGGGCCCTCCCACTGCACCAGCGTCACCTGCCATTTGGTGTTTTCCCAGAGAAGTGAAATCGTTATTTATATAAATACATTTAAGTATACCATCTGATGAATTATGACAAGGAGGTTTTTTAAACCACTTGAACTCAGTCCCTCAGGGCAGATCTTCTCCCCACTTGACTCAGTGACTTTCCCACACCTGTTGGACTGTCCTGGCTTAAAATGGTTTCACATGAAAGTTACAAGGAGGGCATTTCAGGTGGCACTAATGATGGCCGAGGGCCACTCCTGTCCTCTGTCTTACTGGGACATTTCCAGACCACTGATCGGGAGGCAGGAGTGTGCCAGGCTGTGATTCTTAGCTGGCCTCAACTGAGCCTCTGGAAGCCGTTGACCCTTCTCTCAGGTAGTACCAGTCTGTGAGGTTTCCTTTTGTGACCGAGCATAGTAAGGGTAGGTGGAGGCACCCTGAGAGATCTGGGGTGGCTTCGGCTATGCACGTAGAAAACGAAGCAGAGGGAAGAATGAGGCCCTTACTCTCCGGAGCAGAAACAGCTCTGACGATACCAGCCCTGAACAGACCTAACCGTCTGGTCACCATTGAGACAGAGCTCACCTCATCGGGAGCGTCTGGGAGAAGTGTTTTTTTCAACTCTCTGATTCTTGGTGGGAATAAAAGAGGGCTTTGCTGATTAGAAAGTTAATATCTAAAACCAAGAAATGTGAGAAATAGTGTAAACAGGATTTGGTAGAATTAGGAATCAGGGCTTAGGGCTTCCCGTTACTTCCTAGGCTATCTTGGACAATATCCACTTAAATCAAGTTACATTGAAGAATTTGAGAATCATGGGCTGAGTCAACTCCAAGGCCCTGTCTAACTTGAACACTCTAGTAGACTGAGTCACGTAGGAAAGCAGTTGACAGGCCCTCAGGGCAAATGACAGTCAACATTAACCGGTTCCCCTGCAGGTTAAACCCTGTGGATGAGGAAGAGCATGGGGAAGATCGCGGTTTGGCATCGCCTGGAGATTCCACAGCAAGATGCTCAGGTGAAGCCGGGAGGGATTCTGGTGACTCGGACGTGGATTTGGATTGCGCTGTAAGGCAGCTCCAGGAGTTCATTCCTGACATCAAGGACAGGGCGGCCACTACTATCAAGCGAATGTACCGCGATGACCTGGGACGGTTTAAAGAATTTAAAGCTCAAGGTGAGCTGGTGGCCCTTAGCGGTGGTTGGACTTTCCTGTGTGCAGAGCTGGCCCTGGGCTGCGCTGTGAATGAGTCAGGTTGACAGATTTACAGAAAAAACGTCCTTCAGCTCTCTCCTCCAGAGCTGTCTGAGCTGTGAGGTGAGCGAAGTGGAGGCCTGCTTTGCCTCCTGGCACCACTTCTGGGGGAGGCCGAGGGGAGACCAGTGAAGAGACAGATAATCCCAGACCAGAAAAACCACTCCAGGGGGAAGGGGGCTACTTGGTTAGGACACGAGAAAGGACACAGAAGTAACAGAAAATTAAAGCACTGGCAGCTTAATGTCAGCTTAGATGAGGTACAGTTTCTTTCCTGAAAATGTTGATTTGAGGGTGAGCTGGTTGTGGGCATTGTCTCCAGCAGACAGAACTTGCTGTCCTTGGTTCAGTACTTGGTTTAGGCTGTGTTCTGCAAATGAGCAATATTTCCTGCATGTCTGCTGGGGGAGGCCCAGTATCACTGGTCATTGAAAAAAATAAAAAGAGCAGCCAGGCGTGGCATCGCACACCTGTAATCCCAGGGGCTGCGGAGGCCAAGGCAGGAGGATCACGAGTTCAAAGCCAGTCTCAGCAGCAGCGAGGTGCTAAGCAACTCAGTGAGACCCTGTCTCTAGATAAAATACAAAATAGGGCTAGGGGTGTGGTTCAGTGGTCAAATGCCCCTGAGTTCAATCCCTGGAACCCCCTGCCCCCCCCAAAAAAAACAAAGTAAAAAGATCTAATCAGATTGAAGAGACATAGAAACAGACAAACCAAAAGGAAAAAATTAAATACTATATATGCACACAATTTATAGAGTAGTTTCTAAAGATCCCTTTTATTGATACATTGTCTTGAAATTTTTGAGTTATGTATTTCATAAAAAGTATTTTTAGACTGGGCATGGTGGTCCATAACTTAATTCCAGTGACTCGAAAGGCTGAGGCAGAAGGATTGCAAATTCAAAGCCAGCCTCAGCAACTTAGCAAGGCCTTAAGCAATTTAGTGAGACCCTATCTCGAAATAAAAAGGGTGGGGATGTGGCCCGTTGGTTCAATCCCCAGTACCAAATAAGTAAATAAGTGTCCCTAGAATAAATGTGAACAGAAAGATATACTCTTTAGATCTCCAGCACATAAAAAAGGAAGAAAAGAGAGAGAGAAAGAAAGGCAGGCAGGCAGGCAAATATACTATGTGGCAGTGATCCCAGGTGAGTGCTTGCTTGGTGAACAGGAACAGGGGTGATGTTTGCTGCCCCTCCCCAGAGTGTGTGTACTAGACACCTTTGTCACCCATCACTGTCCTGCCAGCCTTGGCAGAGCACCACCCTCCACTTGGGGATGGGAGGGGGGGGTCTTTTAAACTTTTCACTTGATGCTGTCTGGATTTTTAATGAGTGTATGTTATTCATAATAGTTAATATAAAAAATTGATTAAAGAAATTGATAAAGCAGGAAAGCAGACTGGAATGAGCAGGGAGGACTTTGGGGGAAATCTGGAAGAAGGGAGCAGCTCTGAAGGTGGGGTGCAGAGTGAATGGCAAGGGCACCAGCCCAGTGCTCCTCATAGGGAGGTGCAGGTGGGCCTGGTGCTCTAAAAGCCAGGGGTTTGCTTTTGTTCTTACTAACAAGACCTACTTTCTCTCCTCCCCTCCCCATTCCTAGGAGTTGCTATTAGATTTGGCAAATTTTCTGTCAAGGAAAATAAGCAGATAGAGAAAAATGTACAAGAATTTCTGTCCCTGACAGGAATTGAAAATGCAGACAAGCTGCTGTACACAGACAGATACCCAGAGGAGAAGTCAGCCATAACCGAGCTGAAAAGAAAGCACGCATTTAGGTTGCACATTGGTGAGTTCAAAAGTGTTTACTCTGACCATCCAGTTTTCCAGCCCTCATCAAGAGTACTTAGCACCGGCCTGGTCCTTCCCCTGCCTGCATTAGTCAGGGTTCTCTAGAGGAACAGAATCAACAGGAAGTATTTTTATAAAAGGGGGATTTATTAGATTGGCTTACAGGACCAGAAGCTGGATAGTGCACAGTGGCCGTCTGCAGGCTAGAGAGCTGGAAGAACCAGTAGCTGCTCAGTCCAAGATATGGAAGTTCCAGAACAAGAAGGATCAACAGTGCTACCCTAGTCTGAAACCAGTGCTTCTGAAAACTACCTGGAGCATCACTAGCAGAGTCCGCTTTGGAAGAGTGAAGAAGTGAAAGTCCGCTATCCTCAGACAATCAAAGCAGCGATGAAGAGCCTGTCTAAGAGTCGAGCTTGCATCTGCTACTGCTTCCTTGTTCTTCCAGCTTTTTTTCCATTCAAGCCACCATCCTATTGGGTGGTGCTGCCCACGCTTAAGGAGGATCTCCAGTTCACTATCCCACATTCCAATCATTCCTAGACACACCCTCGTGAACACACCCAGAAGCCTCTTAATCATCAGCATCTCTGAATCCAATCAGGTTGACAATTCAAATTACCCATCCCACCAGCTGTGGTGCTTATGGGGACTTTGTGAGAAGTTAAGTGAAACCAGGAGAGCACATGCCTGTAATCCCAGCGACTTGGAAGTCTGAGGCAGGAGGATCACAATTTCGAGGCCAGCCTCAGCAGCCTAGGCCCTGAGGAACTTAGTGAGACCCTGTCTCAAAAAAGGGTGGGGATGTGGCTCAGTGGTAAAGTGCCCCTGGGTTCAATCTCTGGTACCAAAACAAAAAATTAAGTCCTCATTTTCTGTCTTTCCTGCTTGGCAATATTTGCGGTTTTGGTTTCTTGTACGTTCCTTGTTGCTCTGTGTGTGCAAGCCCAGGCCTGCACGCACCTTGGTCTCCTGGGTGGAAAGGTGGGCAGCAGGCTTAGAGTGTAGCCTCCCTCCAGGGCTGTGAGAGTTTAGGAGGCCATGCAGTGAAGGACCCAAGGGAAGAAAATCTGTCCTGCATTGAGTGTCATTTCCTAGTTCTCTGGAATGCACCAAGAACAGGATGCTGAGCCCAGGGGAGAGGTGTTCCTTCTAGCATGGGAAAGTGAGGAAAGCTTAGTTTGGGAAGGTTTTTATTCCTCTTGTGGAGAACTGTTGATGTGCACCCCCACCTTAGGGTTTCTGTCCGTTTAATTCAAATGATGTTAAAATCACTTTGACTTCTACGGGTCTTTTCCATGAGCTGAGTAGACCAGAACTTGGAGCCTCCGGGGCCTCAGCATCCAGTTTGCCAGACTCTCCAAGGCAGCTGATGATAGCAGGCATCTGCTTCCTAGGACAGCTCTGCAGGACCAGCATGGGTTGAGGACAATTAGTATGGTTGCAGAAGGAGGCTGTCCTGGGTCCCTGATGCAGTCATGACTGCATTTCACTCCAGCCTCTTGGAGCCCCTCTGACTCTTATTTCTTCTGACTAGGTAAGGGCATCGCTCGTCCCTGGAAACTCGTATACTATCGAGCAAAGAAGATGTTTGATGTCAATAATTACAAAGGCAGGTAAGAAAAATGTCTAACAACTCAAGCGAGAACTTTTCTGCAGTCTTTGCTGACATTATAAATCAAAATATCCATAGCACTAGGTGGAAAGCAAAAGTCATGAAGAGCTCTGCCATGAAACTTGACGGTATTCTTCATTTCGTCTTGGAGTTCCTTTAAGTTTCCACCTTCTAATAACACTGTGTGATCTCTGCCTGAATCTTTGGCTTTCCTTTGTGTTTGGTTTACGCCCTGCCTCTGTGACCGCCACTCCTGCTCGCTCCGCTGTGTCCCAAGTGGACCTCAGCGCTCCCCAATGTAACACACCCATCCACCTTAGCACGGTTCTTTGGGTTTGAAGGTGGAAGTAAAAATAAACATTAGGTCATTTACATGCAATTCAGGGGTGTCTATGCAGAGCACTAATGTAGTTCTTTCTCCTCAGATAAAATTTCAGTTATAGTCCAATCCCAACATTCTAAGCATAGGTTAAAAAGCATAGGTTAAGTGTTGGCTGTGGGTAATCACTTGGGCCAGGAACAAAGGGAGGTGTCTGCTGTACAGCCAAGGGCCCAAAAGGCAACACTGGTTGTCTCCACTGCTGAGCGTGCCCTGGGAGCAGGTGTAGCCAACAGTAGCGTGGGTGGAGTCCTCCCTAGCTCCTCGCTCTGAACTCCAGCATGGCGTGACCTCAGTTCCTTTTTAACATTGTGTGAGAAGGTGTCAACTTTGGGTGAGGAAAGTTCCCACGCACACCCACCCTGCCCTTCTCCCAAACCCCAGGGCTAGGCAGTTGTGAGTGGAGCGTGGTATTCACTGAAGGTGGCATTTCAGATGGGACTTGAAAGCATGCCTTTGGCGAGTCGGTGGTGGCAGTGTGGGCAGCACTTTTTTCCTGCAGCATAAGTGCAGGAATGGACTTTTTGGAACAGTAATACTTTTTTAACTGTAATAGTTTAAGAAGCCCATTTATTTGTGCCATGTGATTTGTTCAGCATGGCCGCCGCCTCAGTATTTCTTTGACCGAAGGGCCCTCACGGAAAGGGACCGGGAAGTCAAAGACCATGAAAAGTGGAGCTCGGTGCTGGAGGTCAGCATGCCTCCACCATGTTGCACACTTCTCTCTCCTTTTCCTCTGTGCTGTTGCTCCAAGCTTCTTTAAGTCGCTATCTTATTTCAGAAAGACCCCGACTACCTTGAGGGGGATATTGGGAAGTTTTGTTTTTTTATGAGTTTATTATCTGAAAAATCTTCATAGAAAACTGTTGTTTGGTTTAGCTTTCAGCAGCCCGTTCCTGAGCTCTGAGGAAGCTTGCCTTCTTTTGAGCTACCTGATCTTTCTTCTGGGCAAAGGACATTTTAGGACAATTCCACCTCCTTTTTTTAACTTCTCTCTTGGGCGGCTTCTCATAGACTGGATTCTCTCCTACAGCAGAAAGAGCTTTCTCATACATCTCCGTAATGTCAGGGGTAACATTGTTCTTTATATACGGAGAGAATTGTTTTTTGTAAGCATTTCCTCTTCTTCCATTAGATAACGCACGTAATCCGCAGCATTCTGACCCGTGATGTACTTCCAATGTACTTTTGCCCACCGTTGGGTGCTATGAGGGATAGAAAAGCCTCCGTCTACAGCGCCCTTCAGGGCCTCAAAGACTTCATTGCCAATTATAGTTCTAGGAGTTGTAGTTCTAGCAGGTTGCGAAGGCGCCAGGTTGACCATCCATGCTGTCCACATTGTATTCATCTCCAGTCACCGCCACTTGGCCTTCATAGATCTTGTCCATACCAAACCTACTGAGAGGTCTGTGGGCCAGCAACAGGCGGTGCAGTATGCTGCAGCATAATTTGTTAGGCCAACTTTCACACCGTATTTTGGTAGTTCATGTGCTTGTGCTGCACACACTATCATATCCCCTTCCATGCGGGCACAAGCAATTGGCAAATGATATCTCTGCTAGTTACACAACATCATCCTGTATTTGGGTGTGTTGTACTTCTTTTTGTCCTGGATCACCAAGTGTTTCCAAGCATAGTAATCAGTTTGGCCATCTCATCTTCTAAATTTCACTTGATATCTCTTAAAGTAGGCCTTATTCTGGACAACTTGAACAAACCCCATCCTGTGGAACAGAGACCCATGTCCACGGCTCCACACAGACCTGCAGGCCCTACAGGGAAGGAAAAGCTACACCATTGTTCTTAATAACGAGGAGTGGAAAGACCCTGTTTGCCACACTCTGGGCTGACAGTGACTTTCTGAAAGCATTAGGATGTTATTGTCCTAAAGGAGGTCTGGGTTGCCATCATCAGGAATTAGTGTTTTCCTAGAGCTTCTTCTGTTTTGCTTGAGCAGTAACATAACCTGCGTTCCCCCACCCATATGGAAATTTAGGAATCTTAGCTGGTTAGAAAGGTTGCTTTATTATTTTCACTGAAAATATTTAAGGTGTTTAATCTTAAAATGTATTTTTAATTTTGTATTGCTTTTTTGGTATAGTATGTGTTTTTTTGTGGGATTAGTGCATTTGAAGTCTAAACAGCTACTGTTTATGTTCAGCCATTGGCTACATGTTTACTGGACATCTGTTGTCTCAGGCACTGTGGATACCATAGAGGACATTACTGGCTAGGTCCCTGTCCTTGTAGAACTTCCCTTCCAGAGCTGAGCCATGGAGAATGAGATCATCAGCCTCACGTGGCTGTTGGACACTTGAAACAATGGGTCCAAATTGTGGTATGCTGCATGAGTATAGGGCTTTGGAAGGCTCGGTATGAAGCAAAGAATAAAATACCTCAATGCTTTTTGGTACTAATTACACGTTGAAATAGCGTTCTTCACCAGGTTAAAGAGAATGCATTCTTAAATTAATTTCATTAATACTCCATGAAAGCGAATCCCTGTGTGGCTGACACTTTTCTGTCGGGTTGCCATGGTCTAGAAGAAACCACATAAGAAGGTGGGAGCTGGGCTGGGGAGATAGCTCAGTTGGTAGAGTGCTTGCCTTGCAAGCACAAGGCCCTGGGTTCAATCCCCAGCACCGCAAAAAAAAAAGAAAGAAAAAAAGAAGGCGGGAGCCTGTGAATGTGTACTTGCAAGTCGTGACCAGAGCTGGGAAGGGGAGCAGGGGCAGCCCTCTCCGAGGGTCCCTTTACACTGCTGTCCAGGCCAGGTGTGGGCGGGCTGCCTCCACTGTAGGTATAGAGGCTGGGAGGTGAAAATGGACCGAGAACTCATTTGCTCTGCTGCTGTGTGACAAGGTGATGACTGTGGAGCCATAGCCGGGCAGGAATGGGGGCCATAGTCATTGGTGGGACTGGACGCGGGCTCCTGGCGCACTGCATTCGGCTTTCCCGCGCCAGTAGTATGCTGCAGTGGATGGCATTTTTAGGTGCATTCTTCTCTCAGGTACAGCCAAGGAGATACGGAGAAGTTGAAGGCATACCATTCCCTCCATGGGAACGACTGGAAAAAGATCGGGGCCATGGTGGCCCGAAGCAGCCTCTCAGTTGCCCTGAAGTTCTCCCAGATCAGCAGTCGTAAGTGACGCACCTTAGGCTGAAGGAGCACAACTGAGCCACATCAGAGGTTGCTGCAGGCTGGCCTCCGAGAGCACTCTTCATTTTAGGGTCATTTTCTCTGCTCATTCATTTGGCTCCTTTATGCATTCAGTGAAACTGTGCCCCTTTACTCACGGGGCTGGTTTTGACCACACCTAAGATCAGTGAGAATATATCTGCCCCAGAGGCTGGTGGGTAGGGAACTGGGTGGAGGAGCCTGTGGGAGGGAGGAGCACAGTCTGTTGGCCTGTTGGCAGGAAGAGCAGTGTTGGTTTTACTCCTCAATTTCGAGAAAGTTCCTTTGATTATCTTTTTCCCATTAAAACGCCGCAAAGTGCTCTGAGGAGGCAGGCCTCAGTCGGAGGGTGTCTAACACGGGGCCCAGCTCCCGCTTAGGTGGTGTGATGCCGCCAGGCCTTCCAGCTTCCAAGAAGAAAAGCAAATCTGGTATTTAAAAAATGATTTGTGAACTCTAAGTATCTTTTTTCTCCTTCTGGAAATCTCTTTATTTTCAAATATTTGTCCAAATTGTTATTGTCGATCAGTGAGGGAGCGTCACACTTGGGGCCAATCTGAAGCCCTGTGCAGGATGCTGATCTGAGGACTCTGATGCTCAGCCACCTGCCTGTGCCCAGGGTATGAGCATCAGCTGCAGGTGCTTCTGACATCTGCATAGGAGGCTGGCCTCAGGGCATCTCTGGGACCTCCTATCAGTGCCGGGCGGGTGTCACAGTGGCCAGAGATATGTAAAGAGCACATTTGACAAGAAAGTTGTTGCACTATTTCTTGGCACATGCTTGGGAGCCTCACAGTGTCATGTAGGAGACTAGGAGACGTTGCTCTTGGAAACAGGAAGATCAGCTTTGAAGTTGAAAGAAATCGTTTAAACAAAGGACTTTTTTTCCAGTACTGGGGTGGAACCCAGGGCCTCGTGCATACTGCAAATGCTGCACCACCAGCTACACTCCCATCCTGGGACTTATGTTTAAATTTCTGGCTTTGGTTCTTAAGAAGACTCATGGCCAGTTACTAAAGTTTAGTAAATTCATTTAAATTTGCATGTAATTTGATGGTTTTGGCTGTGTAATTGGATGTCATCCATTGTCTTCTGAAAAGTGCGCGACTCTTCATGTTTCGGGTTGCTTTTTTTTTTTTTTTTTAGTTATAGATGGACACAATACCTTTGTTTTATTTATTTATCATGTGGTGCTGAGGATTGAACCCAGTGCCTCACACGTGCTAGGCAAGTGCTCTACCACTGAGCCATAAGCCATAACCCCAGCCCCTTGGGTTGCTTTTGAAAGCACATCGATTAGCAGCTATAAGGCCATGCTTTTGTGTCTACAGAGAGAAATCACGGTGCTTGGAATAAGACGGAAACACGGAGGCTCATCAAGGCTGTCGAAGAGGTGATTCTAAAGAAAATGTCTCCCCAGGAGATGGAAGAGATGGATTCACAGCTCCAAGAGAATCCTGAAGGTCGCCTGTCAATCGTCCGGGAAAGACTCTACAAGGGCATATCCTGGGTAGAAGTGGAAGCTAAAGTGGAAACCAGAAATTGGATGCAGTGCAAAAGTAAGTGGTAAGTTTACAACTTCTAATATGAACTTCAACAAGACCCTCACCCTGCGTTGCTCCTTGGTTTAGTGTGGTGGAGAGGTGAGGCTGCTCAGAATGTCTGTGGACACTCACAGCTTAGGAATGATCCTCTGTGGCCCATTGCCCCAGCTGCTGTAGTGTCAACATCTGATTTAAATGAGCTCCTGATTTGCCCTGACTGGCAGACAGGTGCAGGCTTGAGGAGTCTTTGATGCTGGACCAAATGGCTTCTTCTTGGAGAACTTGAACCTTTTTAATACTGAAATGGACTTCTGATTTCTGACTCTGACTCTAAGTCTGATAAAACTAGGGAGCATTTTTTTCAAATGGTAGGAAACTCAGGTTCAGAAGAGATATCCTGAGAATGGTGGTCATTGATTGTAGCCCTGCCTTTTTAGTTTGCTCTCTGTTGGTGGCTTCTCTGTCCTCACCTGCAGTGAGCCAGTCGCAGTTTTAGCTTGGTCAGTCATGTGAAGGCTTGGTTCTTATCTGGCTGCAGCCACAGCCCTGTATGTGTTTGTTTTCATGGGAGACTCCACTTAGGGAACTCCAGAGAGCAGAGTGTTGCAGGGGGCATGTGACATGGAGGGAGCAGAGCCCGTCCACCCAAGCCTCAGCTGGAGGTATGACTGAGTGATCAAGGCTGGTGCCCTTCAGAATCAGGTCACGGTAACGACAAGAAGTGTTTGTAATTTTAAAATAGGAAACTTGAATCCTGAACATATACCCACCTCAGGTAACACTGAAATGGCCTCAGGTGATATGTTTCAAACCTGTGCACAGTGGACTCGTGGGGACATCTGTGTGGATCACCTGCGTGTGTGTCATGAATCTCCTTTATCAAGAATGTGATCAGGCTGGGTGTGGTGGTACAGACCTGTGATCCCAGTGACTGGGGAGACTGCGACAGGAGGCTCAAGAGTTCAAAGCCAGCCTCAGCAACAACGAGGCGCTAAGCAACTCGGTGAGACCCTGTCTCTAAATAAAATACAAACAAAAAGAGCTGGGAATGTGGCTCAATGGTCGAGTGCCCCGAGTTCAATCCCCAGTATCCCCCCAAAAAAATGTGATCAGAGGAGCGAACTATCTGTCCATCAGATTGTACCAAATTCCATTTTTCAAGAACAGTGCTTCGTAAGTGTTTAGTTGGGTCAGCACTGTCACTTGGAGCTTTGGCCACTGCGCAGGCACTGGCAGGCTCATTACTTCTCTTACCATTTTTCTAAATGTGCCCTGCTTGGTGCTCCAGACACTGGGAATGGTAACAGGACAGTGTCCACCAGCTGTATAAACAAAGGTGAATTGAGTTTAAACAGCACCCTTTCACACCTGTTAATAGGCTTATTCTTTTTTCTCTCTTTTAAAACTTTCATTATGAAAATTTTATAACGTGTGTACCTATAGAACTTCCCCATCCATTTTCCAATTTCAAGAAATCAGTAACTTTCTATCATTTTATCAATTTCTTCCCACTTTTTTTTCCCAAATAGGTATGTTCTTGATGGTGGTAAATGAGTTGAAGCATTAGAAATTCATTGAAATGTTAGAAATAAAGAAAATTTTATTCTTTCTCACAGGACAGAAATTCTGACCAAGAGGATGACTAATGGCGGGTTTGTGTATCGTGGAGTGAA
Organism: Sciurus vulgaris; assembly: GCF_902686455.1. Classification (NCBI taxonomy): domain Eukaryota; kingdom Metazoa; phylum Chordata; class Mammalia; order Rodentia; family Sciuridae; genus Sciurus; species Sciurus vulgaris. The sequence continues at coordinate 86,745,036 of NC_136476.1, read as the reverse complement.
CGCACTACAGGCCAAAATCAACCTTATTGAAAGGTATGGGATAGAACTTGGTGCTGTCTTAACTGGTTCTCTCTAGCTATAGTGGCCATTGACACAGCAGAGATTACAGTGGCATTGCCAAGGGTCAGGTCCCTTCTCTGGCACTTGCCACAGGTATCGTGGGCATGTGACTTGCCTTTCAAAGCCAATCTGTTTGCTTGCCTTAAATTAGGCTGATGGTGAGAAGTTCCCTACCGCCTGCTGTCCTTGGCAGGGTAGAATGAAGTAATGTGGGTAAAGCACACTGTACTCAGTCCCTGGTTACTTCAGTCTTCAGAACTTTCCCTATGGACGTGAGCTATTTCTGTTCACTGGAAAATGCCGGTTGATAATTCAGACAAAGCCCTGCTGCTCTGCACCGTGGTTTGGTCTTTGGTTTTCATCCTTGAGTTCCTCCTCTTAGCAGAGTCCTCCCCGAAGTGTTCCAAGGGCAAAGGAGATGTGACCTGGGCTCATGTCCACCAGGTAACAGCAAAGAGCAGAGAACTTTGGGCTCTGGCCGCCCTGTCCAGCCCCTTTCTGCTTAGATTTGCTGGGGTGCCTCCTGGTTCTCTGTACTCGTCGGCCTAGTTACATGGCTCTTTTCTTCCCTTGCCAGAGAGACAGCATAGACGAGCAGATCAGGACAGGCAGGCTGGGGCCAGGGCTGGCACACCTGTTTGTCATGAAGCCTTGAGCAAGTGACCTGCCTGTCAGCCTCATTTCCTTGTCCCCGCCTCATCACAGGGTACTGAGGGTCACTGTAAACGACTGTGCACAGAAGGGTCTTCATATCGTAGCTGTCATGCTGTGAGTGCTGAGTATAGGTGCACAGTCGCTGACTTGCCTAGTAGCCTGGGCTGGCCTTGGACGTCCCTGCCGCCTCCATCCCTTGACATCCTGGGGTTCCATGAATATTCCATGTGCTTTGTGCTGATTTTTGCTTGAGGTTTTTACTGTTCTTTCTTCTTACAGATTGTATGAAATAAATGTGGAAGATGCTAATGAAATTGATTGGGAAGATCTTGCTAGTGCCATAGGGTAAGACCATTTGTTTAATATTGTTACTTAAAAATTAGAGATGACTTTTAATAAATGACTTTCTGTCAGATTTTAAAGAGTAGATCTGAAAGTCATGCTCATATGGAATTGTGATAGTTAAAATTAATCTAGTTATAAAGAAAACCAACTTGACATAATATAGAGTAAAAACTAAATTTTAGAAGCAGATAATTCTTAAAGGCTTGAGCTGTTAGATAAGTAAGATTTTTGTCTCACTAAATATCATTAATTGAATGTGTTTTGGTTTTTGTGTGTTTGCGCATGTGAGTGCTGTGGATCATCACACCTGAAGTGCTCTGTGAATAGACTTCAGGTAGAGCATAACACCTGTGATCCCAGCCCACTTAGTTTTCAAGTGAAAATACAATTGTAACCAGGGAAGCATCAACATGCTCTCCACTGACCATGGTGAGGTCGGAGAAAGGCAGTGGAGATAGGTTGCACTCACTCGGCCTTGGTCCTGGCATGTGCTCCCTATCATTCTCCTTGCCAGACAATCAAGGCCCAGTCCTCTTCATCTGTTGTATGAGCAGCAGTGTGCCACACGTTTTCCTAGGGTCCAAAATCCAGATCCAGCATCAAACAAGACAGGTGCTTTCCCTGGAGGAGCTTCTGTTCTGTTGATAGAGATTTTTGTATACTATGGAAGTGACCTAAAAACCCACGACAAACTACATCAATGGCAGTGATGGCACTAGCAGAGTCTTTACTTATTGACCGCATCCTAGATATGAGACACAGAAGGTCCTAGTGAGTTAGGACCCTACTTATAACAGAAGGAGACCGTAAGCAAGTAAGCTAGTTTCAGACAGCATCGATACTAAAAAATACTAAAAATAGGGTAGAAGAGACCCGGAAAGGGGGTTAGAACTCTCCGGGTGGTCACCAAGGATGACAGATAAACCAGATGGACAAGAAGAGTGTCCTGGGCAGAGGGGAGTGATGTGCCAGCCTAGAGGTAGGCAGAGGCTGGCACTTCAGAGGGATGAGGGTGGCCAGGGTGCATGGCAGCAGATGCACCAGGCTGCCTTGTATCCAAGGTTGCTGAGAGGCAGGCAACAACATGGCACGCTCTGCAAACACGCAGGGGTCCTGGCTCTGCTGTGCGCCCAGTGTGGAGCTTTCTAGTCCTCATGGCTCCCTGGTTTGGCGGTTTTCAGCCCAGCACACACATTGAACTCATCTGGGGAGCTTTTTAGGAATGTTGATGCCAGCAAGTCCAGGGGTGTTGGCCTGGTGTGGAGCCTGGGTGTCCTGTTCTCAAAGCTCCCAGATGATTCTAGTGTGCTGCCACTGCTGGGACCCAGGGCTCTTGCTCTGGTGTACTATGTGGTTCTAGGACTGTGTTCTAGTTAGAATTTTTTAGAAGCATATGAGAATGCAAATACAGAATTGAATATTATACCCATATCCAAAAGGAAGAAGGACTTGACTTTGTTGGGTTTGATTTTATAATGCTTTAAAGAATAGGAAGTAGGTGACATGGTCCAGAACTGGAGAGGCTGCAGGGAGGGGAACAGCGAAGGGTGGCCCCTGTGCCACGGAAGCCCCCGCTGGGCCCTCCTGGGCATCCTACCCCAGGTCTGGGAGTCTGAGCGAGTTCTGGATTTTGTAGCTAAGCTGGTTATTCACATCTTCTCTTCTTTCTGTCCTTGAACAAGTCATAGAGGTGTCTTTTCAGTGAGCAGCTCTGACTGTCGACCCTCTGCTGGTGGTTCCAGGGTCTGCCCTGCTCTTACTGCATTTTTCTTTCAGCTTTCTTTGAGTTTATTTTGCTTTTGTTTTTCCACTTCTTGAGATGGGCGCTTGGCTCCTTTTAAATCTTTCTTCCTTCCTAATATAATCCAAAGCCCAATGTTTTCCTCTGTACTTTGCGTTCCCCCAGTTGGAACTTTGTGTCAGAGAAAGTTTAGACACATACAAAACAAGTGGCCCCTGTGCTTCTGTCACCCCCTTCAGTAGCTGTAACACCCACCATCCTTACTAACCTTCTGTGTTCACCCCCTCTGGAATTGTTAATATGAGGCAGATTTTACCTGCTCCACAAACTCAGTGCCATTCAAAATTCACGTTTCCTTTGAGTAATTCTATCTGGAATTGAGTAATTCCATTTCTGGAAACATACTCTGCAGAATAAATTTGCACAAAATTGAGATGACTTCTGTGCAAACTAATGTACTGCATGGTGTTTTCACTAGAACCACCTGACTGCCCACTGATAGGGACCTGGGTAGATAGACAGCTCCCTGTGTGATGAGTCTGTAGCTCAGGAGAGAACGAGAAAGCCTTTAGGTGGCAGTAGAGAGCTCAGTATACATTCTTGGTGGCAGAATATGTGGAGCATTGGCAGGTAACACACGTGGGACATAAACACACCTGCGTGTGTTCAGAAACTCTGCTCTGGGGGCTGGGGATCTAGCTCAGTTGGTAGAGTGCTTGCCTTGCATACACAAGGCCCTGGGTTCAATCCCCAGCACCACAAAAAAAAAGAGAGAGAGAGAAAGAAGCTCTGCTGTGTGCACTGTGGACCAGCAAATCTGATCAGCCCTCTCTCCCCGACCCCCACCAAGGACACTTACTAAAGGTAAATGAAATGTGCTCAGAGTCTCTTAAAACTCCAAGAGCTAACAAGTTACAAGAACAGTACAAGGAACTCCTGTATGCCTTTCAGCCATAATCACGTATTCTTAATATTTCACCACATGTGCTTCATCATTTCAATTCCTTCTCCAAGGAAATAAATAAAATGTTTTCATAACCATTTGAAAATTAGTGATAGATACCATGTCCTAAACAAGGATGTTACTTACATAACTATGGTACAATTAGGAATCAGAAAATGGGGGCTGGGGATATAACTCAGTTGGTAGAACGTTTGCCTCACATGCACAAGGCCCAGCATTCAATCGCTAGCACCACACACACAAAAAGAACCAGAAAATGTAGCATTGATATAATACTGTGTTATAAAGCACAGTCCAAGCTGGGCTCAGGAGGCTGAGGCAAGAGGATTGCTTGAGCCCAGGAGTTCAAGATCAGCCTTGGCAACGTAGGGAAACCTATCTCAGAATCAACCAAACAAACATGGTCAACACTCAGATTTCACCAGTAATGTTCTTGGTAGCATTTTTGCCCAGATCTAAGGTCCAGTTGAGGATCATACGTACATTTAGTTGTTATGTCTCCTTAGTGTCTTAACCTGACAAGTTCTCCAACCTTTGTCTTAAATGACATTGAAATTTCAGAAGAATGCAGGCTAGTTTTTTGCCCTTGGTGCTGGGGATGGAACCCAGAGGCACGCCACCACTCTGCTACTAATTTTACCAGTCCTTCTAATTTTATTTTGACAGGATCTCACTTGCCCAGGCTGACCTCCTCCACCTCAGCCTCCCAGGTCACTGGGATCACAGCCATGTGTTGCTACTCCAGCTGCAAGCTAGTTCTGCAGAATGTTCCCAGTTGGTGTTTGTCTGATGTTTCCTGTTTTTTTGGTACCAGGAGCACTTAACCACTGAGCCACATCCCCAGCCCTCTTTATGTTTTTTATTTAGAGACAGAGTCTCACTAAGCTGCTTAGGGCCTTGATAAGTTTCTGAAACTGGCTTTGAGCCTGCGATCCTCCTGCCTCGGCCTCCTGAGCCACTGGGATTACAAGTGTGTGCCTCTGCACCTGGCTTGAGGTGGGGTTACAACAGGCAGTGTGATGTCTTTGTGGATGCACTACCGCCTGAGTACACAGCTAATAATTTTGGTCCTTTGGTTGAGGTGGCATCTGGCTCATTTCCTCTCTGTGGAAGTACCAGTTTTTCCCTCATAGGAAGAATGGCTGTGGGGAGACCCTGGAGACCCCGTTCTTCCCAGGCTTCCCTCCGTGGCTTGTGTGTGGCTTGCATCTGTGTTTCTTGCCCAAGAGTGAGGTTGGGCTGAGCTCTCCTCTCTTCATAAGCTCTGTCTGCTCAGGCAGGGAGCCTTCACCGCTGAGGGTTCTTGCATCTTGAAACAGTTCCTGCTGATGAAGAAAGAGGCCACCACTCTGAGTATCTGAATTTTTTGCTTGCTGAGCAAGGGAAGGTCCATGTGAACAAAGCAAGTCATTGATTAAGCATTAGTTTCCTTGTCCACAGTGGTCTGACAGGCTGTTGTGAGCCCACAGGAGATGAAGTGTGCAGGAGCCCCATCCTGTCTCCCAGCACACGGTGCGCGCAGTCAGTGGCTGCCGTGATGGACAGGCCAGAAGACTCTGATCACCTATGACTCTCCATAGTTAGCAGATAGAGCTGTTCACCCTGATCATTATGACAGCTAAACTAGTTAATTCTTGAAAGAGGATAAGTTACACTGATATTTTTAAATAGTGTCCAGGCCGGGTGTGGTGGTGCACATCTGTAATCCCAGTGGCTCAGGAGGCTGAGGCAGGAGGATTGCATGTTCAAAGCCAGCCTCAGCAAATTAGCAAGGTCCTAAGTAATATAGCAAGACCCTGTATCAAAATAAAATGTAAAAAAGGCTGGAGATGGGCCCAGTGGGTTCAATCCCCAGTACAAAAGAAACAAACAAAAAAGTCCAGGTAGTTGAATTAGTGATTTTTACTTTAAAAACAATATTAGATTTGGTTGTTTCTGTCCTGCTTTTTATTAATTGGAATGTATTGTAAATTGAAAATCAAAACACTAAAAAAATCAGAGAACGTTCACCTTTGAATTGTGACAGTATACCTGACAGTGGTGTCCAGGGTGTGGTAGCAAACCACCCAGCTCAAGTCCCGGCACCCCCTTTGTTAGCTATGCCTGTTTCCTCATCTCCAAAGTGAGGGGAGAGGAGCAGCTCCTGCCTCGCGTGTCGCCAGGATTGTTGTCTGCTGTGTGTGAAGTCCACGTGAAGTTAGCGTTCACCCTGGCAAAGGGCAGATGGACAGCCTGGGGCCCAGCAAGCTGGGAAGCACCGTAGAGTCCTCTCTTTCCCTGCCTTATGACCTGGACAAAAGTGCATGTGGACACAGAAGACAGAACCTGCAGGGTCGCCAGGATGATGGCAGTCAGCTTCCCACAAATAAAGTAGCCACTCAGAAGGGCAGGCAGCTCCTGGAAGGCCAGCAAGTCCCAGCTCTGTCTCCACTCTCAGGTGCCCAGGGATCAGAGGGACTCTCACAGAGAAGGCATTCTGGTGGCTTCCACCTCTGCTGCACGGTTTGTTCCAGTGTGTACAGCAGTCTCAGTGAGCCACCTGTTCCACTGCACACTCCCATCAGAAGCCCTCCAGGGCTCAGTAGACCATCACCTGATTGGACGGGAGCCGGAGGCTCAGCCTGGCCTGGGAATCGCAGAAAGTAGATTAGCTGAGAGAAGTCTGTCTGTGGCACACTGCTGGGAGAGGCCCAGGGCTGGCCATGTTTCTGGCTCTGTCCTTTTCCTTATTTTCTCATCCCAGCTTCTGCCTGTGTGCTGTCCTTTGGGGCCTCTAAGGTGAGGTCAGGGTTTGTGGTGACAGCCTGAACACGGAGCCATCGCACCATCAGGGAAACAGGCAGGAAGCCCTGCTCATCATCTTCCTCCCAAGAAAGAAGTCCCGTCCAAGTTTTCTACACCAGTCACAGGCAGTGTGACACTCAATACAGTCTTTAAGCCGTGCTTCTTCCACAGGCACACCCTACACCATCCTGTCGTCATAGACGTCATACTGGTGTTCATTTCTGTTCAAAATGGCTGATCTGTCCTTTCACTGTGTGCTTGGCAACGGTATGAATGATCAAAGTCCCCTCTAGGATTCCTCTGCCTCGTCCTCTTCCTCAGCCTCTGAAGGAACCGCCGATATTACCCCGGTCTCTCCTCACACTGGACACTCCCTCCTGATCATCGCTCTGTGTGTCGCTTCTGCTGTTGCTTCAGGTTTTCACCGAGAGCCGTGCCGGGATCCAGGTCTCTCCTGACTCTGGTCATCCAAGTGCAGTGACACCCACTTGTGTTTCTAGCACTCTTTCCTTGACTGCTGGACTGTGCTTCACCCTCACATCCTCACAGCTCACGGACATTTTCAACAGGACCATCTAATTTTGCTTCCCAGTTTTTGTTGCTCTCTCTCTCTCTCTCTCTCCTTTTCAGCTTCTCTTCTTGCTCTTTTCTAATTCGAGGCTCATTGTTTCCTTGGCTGATGACGCTGAGACGGCAGAAAGGTCTTTGCAGTGCTCACTCCTGGTGTTGCCAGTGTGCCGTGTCGCTGAACTCACTGGCCTTGTTGGGTTTCCTGGTCTTGAGTTCTGCTTTTATAATTTGGGAGAACTGAGCTTGCTTTCACCTCGTGGTGGGAGCCCACTGTGTGTTTCATTTCTGTTACACATTTATGCATGTGATGATTTATGTTCAGGATAAGAAAATTATGTGTCTATAGGCCTCACCTTAATAAATGTGCTTACTGCACAAGTATGGAAATCATAAGTTCTAACTGACATTTCCACCTTTTTCTTTCTGAAGCGATGTGCCTCCATCTTATGTCCAAACTAAGTTTTATAAGCTGAAGGCGGCCTGTGTTCCCTTTTGGCAGAGAAAGACGTTTCCAGGTCAGTACTTCGGACGTGTGCAGCTCGGAGCCCAGGTGCATGGCAGGTGACGTGACTGCTGCAACCTCAGTCTCACCAGCTTAAAGTGGTGACTATTGGCACATCATATCCACTGCTGGCAGGAGTTTCAGAAGGACAAAGTGAGGTGACGCACATGTAGTGTCACCATGATCCTTGGCACTTGGTGACCACTCAGTAATTGTGTCCTGTTGGTGCTGTTGTCACACACACATGTGCACAGGGCATGCAGGCACGTGTGCAGACGGCATCGCCTGCACACATCCCTGCATACTCAGGCTACACAACACGCTGTTCCAGAAAGAATGGAAGGTGCCTGGTTCCTCTTTGTAGCCATTTGTAGGGAGCTTAGTTGTGTTGCTCCCACACTCAGATCATCAGGGCCCCCTGGGTAGCTAGTTAGAAATAGTAGATTCTCCAGATGGAGTGCAGAGTCTGGGTTTCCCTATGACATGCTCCAGGCAGGTGTGCTGTGGCCTGCCCAGCAGCGGGGCTGCACCTGGAGCCACAGTTGGGGTGACCTTGGGCTCTGGAGTGTGTGCTGAGGTACTGTTCTGCATTTAGCGGACACCGCTTCCCAGGTTTGCACCCCTGTTAGCTCTGGGCAAGCTTCTCTGTGTCTTTGTGCCTCAGTTTCCTCACTGGAAACTGGGTTAAAATTAGGACCGACCTCGTAGGGCTTGTTCAAGGACTGGATGAGAGAACATTAATAACCCATGTGGTAAGAGCAGTGCATTATTGTATCCCATGTTCTTAGATGTAAGTAAGAGGTTTGGTGCAGGTGAATAATTTCAAAGTTAAATTTGTGTTCTACAGAGATCATCGACTACCTTTACGAGACTAGTCTACCTTTGCTTAAAGAAAAGTTAGAAAAGAAGATGAAGAGAAAAGGCACCAGAATCCAGACTCCCACAGCACCCAAGCAGGTTTTCCTGTTTAGAGATATCTTTCATTGTGAAGATGATAGTGAAGGAGAAGACATTGAAGAACAAAGTTAAGCAGAGGTTACCATTTCTTTTCCTTTTTTCTTAGTTTGGCTTTATTTGTATACATGTTAATCTGTTAGCTTTCCATCACTCTAACAAAATGCCTGAGATAATCCACTGATGGAAGAGAAAAGGTCTGTTCTGACTCACCATTTTGGAGGTTCCACTCCGTGGTCAGTTGGTCCTGTTGCTTTGGGCCTATGGCGAGGCAGCACAGTATGGCTGGAGTGCATGCAGAGTAAAATTGCTCACCTCATGGCCAGGAAGCAAGAGAAGAGAGGAGAGAGGGTGGAGGTCCCAGTCTGCTTCAAGGTACACCCCCCAACCTGAAGACCTTGCCCCAGGCCCCTCAGCTTAAAGGTTCCACCACTTCCTGATAACAGCACCCTGGGAACCAAACCTTTAACACATGCACCCTTGAGGGACATTTGGCATCCAGTCTGTGGCACTTGGTAAAATTCTGTTCAGCACTGATGGTTATTAAAGAATGTACAGTGGCCAGAGGAGATGATCACTTCTGTTGAGCATGTACAACTTACTAACACTCAAATGAAAGTTTGGGTGTGAAAAGAAAGAGACCGTGAAGGGGTTCAGTACTTCTGAGCTGCTGTAGAGAAGTGAGTGCACACGCCCATGGGGCTGCAGAACAGGCTCCAGGGCCTCCCGCGGCAGCAGAGAGAGGGCGCCCCTGTGGTGTGGATTTGCAGGTCCACTGCACGCTCAGCAAAGAGACACGCCACTGTGCACTCTATTCTCCAGGCCCAGATGCGGTGTACGTTCCTGGTACAGAAAGGCATCAGGTGGCGTGTGGATCTGCTCTTCCTCCAGCTGGTGTATGTCCCCACCTGTCACCACGTGCACAACTCATCTTCCTGGATGGCATCCTAGTGTCTGCGAATGGTACGTCTCACGTCTGCTATCCTCTGAAAGCTGGTCACTGCATTCACGTGGCATTCAGCTGAACAAAGAAAGAGCAGCAGTTTCTTGATAAAAAATCTGGTCGTCAGGTTTGTCGGAAGCATCAGGACTTGTTGGCTTTTCAAGGATAATTTCAATGGCAGGCTTTTTTGTCATTCAGGAAAACAAAACAAGTATAATTAATTTAAACAGAGAATTTATAGGGCTTTGGGTTTCAAAAGTTGTCAAGTGGAATGAAGGAGCCAGTGGGGAAAGGTTGGATTATCCAGAGCTGGGGACTGCAGGTAGCTGCTGCAGCCCCTGCAGGGGGCACTAATATCACCCGTCCACGCCTCCCAGTGACTCCATGAACCCCAGGCTGTCCACTGCTGCTGCCCTCACGACAGCCTGTGCTCTCGTGTCCCTTGGCCAACACGTGCCTCCTCCTGCCTTCTAGTCTCCAAGTGCCTTGTGCAGGCCGCCCCTTAGCAGAAGCCTGCTGCAAGGGAATCTGGGCCACCTGTACAGGAGAGAGCAGAGAAAGGAAAGTGGCTCAATGTGTGCCATCAGTGCCGAGCAGGCTCCACTGTCTCCTCAGGGCTGAGTCATTCACGTAGCACTCTTAGGTAAGCACTGTGCACCCAGCTATACCCCAGCAAAATCTGCAGAGAACTGTGGGTGTGTTGCTGGGGATCGAGCCGAGGGCCTGGAATGTGCCAGCCACGCACTCTAGCACTGTGTATAGCACTCCTGACACTGGTCAGCTAGGCCACAATGCCAGGCCTGTGCCCAGACGTGCCACCAGGGGAGAAAGAAGAACACAAACGGTAGCAGTCTTGTTCCCTTCTGTATCCCCAGCACCTGTCACAGTGTTGTGCAAATAATGGACACACCATAAACATAAACTAAGTGAATATGGTCTAGAATCTCTCCTGTGGTCAGCTCCTGTCCGTAGATACACCAGTCTCCATGCTGATGGGACTATAAATCCTATGTTCCTTTTGGAGGACAATTTGGTAAGACTCATCAGAGCCTGAAGAATGTACATGTTTATGACCAGCAATTTCTAAGAATTTGTCCTGTGAAATAATAGAAAATGTAAATGTTCTTAATAGGAAATTTGTTAAATTATGGTATATCCCTAGAATGGAATATTCCACAGTGATTAGAAATTATAATAGCAGGTTTGATTGATGTGAAAAGGTAGTATTTCAGCTGAAATATTTCAGAAGAGTATATTTTCTCAATTTTGTAAAAGTAAAAGGATTAAGGAAATTGTATATATAGAAGCATTAAAATGTATGAAACAAACCCAAAATGTTGTTGTGGACAGTGCTTCTCTCTGGGCAGTGGGACTGAGTTTATAACCTAGCATTCTTTGCTGTGTTGGGGATTGAACCCAGGGCCTGGCATGTGCTAGGCAAAGGCTCTACCTGATCCACATTCACAGTCCACAGCTGAGACAGACTTGCACAGCCCCTGGTATCTGGACTCAGTGAGGATTAGTTCAGCTCCTCTGAGTCCCTGGAGATGTGGGTCCTAGCTGATTTTCTGCTGTCTCTTCTGCAGAGTCCATTCTGTCTTGAGTCCACACACAGTCCCTCAGTCCCCAAGGCAGGCCCTCATAGCCCTGCTTCAGTCCTGCCTCCATCAACCCAGAAGAAAAAGGAGGTTCTCTTCCTCTCCTCCTGAGGCCCTAGGTGTCCTGCTGGACCCACAGAGCTCAGGCCCAGCCGAACTCACACTGTTACAGTGCGGAGCATGGGATTGGTTCCAGCCCGTGGGCTCGGCCCCAGCTGGGATCTAGCTGAGAGAGAGGGTAAATGTCCAGTGGAAAACTGGGGTTCCATGAGCAGAAAAGGGAGTGAGTGGACACTGAGGAAGCAACTCACAACCGTGAGGTGAGTTGCTTGAATGTAAATTTTACCCAGTAAACTTGTGTACTTTGTAAAAGTTGTACTTTTGTGACCTTTTTTCACTTACCTCCCTGCCTCTCATGGTCCACAAAGCAGGCCTTAACATCTCACCTTCACCAATCACCCGTTTTACATGTACAAGTCTGGGCACTCAGAAGGAAAACAGGGGAGGCGCTGTGTGTCAAGGGAAATGGAATAGGTTGCTTGGGAAGCCATGAGTGGGTTCGGGGAGGCACCGACCGTGGGTTGGGGGCACATTTGCGCAGACTCTCAGTCTGGTACAAAGAGAACGTGCCGAAGAGAAAAGCCTGACTGAGAGATGCAGTGGCTCACTCTGCAAAAAGGGAGCTGACGTGGGGAGACCGAGAACCCCAGCGTGTGAGAGGAGGGCAGAGGGGCAGGGAGAGGGAGGAAGGGGAGTAGGCTCGGGGACAGACAGAGACCGTCCCCTTCTCACAGGAAACAAGACCGAGGTGACAGAAGTTGTTTTTCAGCAGCTGTGACTGCCTCGTGTGGTTGGTGGCCCAGCTCCTGATCAGCTGCACTTTCCAAAAGCCATGTTTTCAGCTGTTTATTGTCACTGACAGCCTCCATTAGCCAACAAAGAGGCCCAGGACTCTGTAGCACATAGAGCAGGTCAGAAGTTACCAATCAGACAGGCACCCCTTCCTCCGTGACGTTACTCTCCTTCAACAGTGTTGAGCACCTGCAGTGAGCCAGGTCCTGTGGGGCCGAAGACTCCAGAAGCACCCTGGCATGTTTCCTTAGAGGCTATGGGGTCTGCTTTTCCTCCTTCTGCTAGATACCTCCTCTTACACTACTTCATTGTATATGTTAATATGTAGTTCGTGGGTATCCAAAGGGGTCATCAGCTTTGCCCTTTGGAGTTTTGGTTCTCACTTTGGTAGCATGAATGGAAGGTACTTAAATCCTACCAGTAACTCATTGGGGACACCTTTGAAGTATTAAAGTGTGGCTCTTGAAAAACAAGTTTCCTCTAAACTCCAGATTAAAAAGTTCATTTGCCTCCTTGCCATCTCCACCCAGGTGTCTCACGTCTCAAGGTCAACATACCACCAGCGACTTCCTGACTGCCCCCACTCACCTTGAAGTCTGTCACTCTCCCCAGGCTTCCTGATCTTTGTGAGTGGTGTGGTTCACTTAGTTGTTCAAGTTAGAAACCTAGAAGTCGTTCTTGTTTCCTCCTCCCCCACCTTCACGACCCATCTGTCAGCATATCCCTTCAGTTCCACCTCCATGGCCACCTGCCATGATCTCAGAGATCAGTCTTTGAATGACACAGATCTGCTGCTGCTGCTCCTGGGCCGTCTCCAAAACATGTTCTCCACATCTGCAAACCTGATCATGATGTTCACAGATCCTGGGGATGTGCATGTGGACGTCTGGAGAGTCCATCATTCTGTGTGCTGCAGCCACCATTTATAATAATGAGAATACCAATGTCTTAGCTGTGAAGCTAGCAGAAGACTGTCGGTCCCCGTGCAAAACAAAAAGCTATAAAATGTTGACCAAAGAATACAATTTCTATAAAACAAATTCAGGAAAGTAACTAAACAAATAACTACTGCAACAGACATTAACAACAAACTCTGGGGAACAGAGAGAATTTTATATGCAAAATGGTTCAGTTTTTAACAACAACAAAATGTAGAGGCATGCAAACAAAGTACACTGGTGCCCAGAGAAACGCAATCAATAGAAACCATCCCTGATGAAAGCCAGATGTGGACTTACAAAGACTTTATTTAAAATATATTCAAAAAGCAAAAGGAAACCATGTACAAAGAACTAAAGGGAATCATGGGAATGACGTCTCTCAAATAGGAAACATGAATAAAGAGTTATAAGAGAAATCAAGTAGAAATTCTGGTTTTGAAAAGTACAATAACAAAATGAAAAATGTCAAGATTTATGACACGGGTTCCACATAGATTTGAGCAGCCAGGAGAAAGAATGAACTTTAAAATAAATCAGTGGAGATTATCCAGCATGGGAAGAGTTAGCAGAGCCTGAAACGGCCATGGGACACTCTGGGACAATAGTGCACATGCCACAATAAATGGATATAACAGGCAGAAGTTCATTAAAGAAACAGAGAACCCAAATAACACTATAAAACAAGCCGACCTAAAGGAGATATATGAGAATATTCCAACCACTGACAACAGGAGTTACATTTTTTTCAAGTACACATGGAACATTCTCTAGAACTAATTATATATTAGGTCACAAAACAATTCTCAATCAGTTTTAAAAGAATGAATGCAATCATGAAAAGTATGTTCTATTACTATGTAACTAGGAATGAAACAAGAGGATACAAAAATTTTTTAATTAAAAATATTTAAATTTTAAATTAAAAATTAAAGAACATGGTCTAAAGCAATAAAAGCATCAAAGAACTCCCAGGGGAAATCAAGAAGTATTTCGAGACATGAAAATCCAACATCCTCTGACATAGTGTATGAAATGGTTATTTGTGTGTGGAACCAGCCTTCCCCCGCTGGGATGAATACCACTCACTCATGATGGTGCAGACTAATACTGAACTTGGCTTGTTAATTTTTTGAGGGTTTTTGCGTATCTATTCATAAGGAATATTGATTTGTGGTTTTGATTTCTTGTGATGTCTTTTTTTGGCTTTGTTATCAAGATAATGCTGATCTCAAAGAATGGTGTTAATTCTTTAAAGGTTTGGTAGAATTCACCAGCAAGGCCATCCTGGATTTTATTTTCTTTTTTAAACTGATTCAATCTCTTCAATTGCTGTAGGACCCTTCAGGTTTTCTATTTCTTATTAAGTCAGTTTTAACAACTAGTTTCTAGGAATTTGTTCATGTAAACTCATCTAACATGTTGGCATACAATTGATCCTAGTACTGTCTTCTGATCTTTTTTATTTCTGTGAAGTCAGTAGAATGTCTCCCCCCACCCTTTTTTTTTTTTTTTTTTTTTTTTTTTTTTTTGGTATTGAGGATTGAACCCAAGGGCAGTTAACCACTGAGCTTTTTTTAAAGCCCTGCCCTTAAAAAAAAAAAAAAAAAAAAAAAAAATATATATATATATATATATATATATATATTTCATTTAGAGACAGTGTGTCGCTAAGTTGCTGAGGCTGACTTTGAATTTGCAGTCCTCCTGCCTCAGCCTCCCAAGCTGCTGGGTACAGGCATGTGCCCCCATGCCCCACTTTCTTATTTAAGTAATTTGAGTCTTTTTTGTCATTCTAGCTAAACATTTGCCAACCATTTGATCAAGCGTGGGTTGCTATATCAATACTATGACTTGGCATGTGTTTAAACAATATTGTTCTGGAAGTCAGGAAGTGCAAGGCCAAAGTGCCGGCAGATGTGGAGTTTGTGAGGTGCTCTTCTTGGTTAGCAGACAGATATCTCCAGGTTACATCCTCAACCAAAGGAGGGTGCAGAGAGAGGAAGCAAGCTCCTTCCTCTGAGACACTGACCCCAATCTGAAGTCTCCATCCTCATGACCTAGTTATCTCCCGAAGACCTTACCTAATAATAATCATCCCACTGAGGGTCAGCATACAAAATTGGAGAAAACAAACATGCAGCCCATAATGCCAATTTTGCTAATAATCTTTTCAAATAATGAAATTGGGGGAGGGGTGGGGATATAGCTTAGTTGGTGGAGTGCCTGCCTCGCATGCACAAGGCCCTGGGTTCAATCCCCAGCACCATATAAATAAATCAACAAATGTTTGTTTAAAAATAAAGGGTTAAATTTTTGTTTATTTTTCTGTTGTCTTTCTACTCTCTATTTTTATTTATCTCCATCCTTCCCCCTGCCCTCCCTCCCAGTACCAGGGATTGAACTCAGGGGCACTCAACTACAACCCCATCCCTATTTTGTATTTTATTTAGAGACAGGATCTCACTGAATTGCTGAGTACCTTGCTGTTGCTGAGGCCGGCTTTGAACTACGATCCTCCTGCCTCAGCCTTCTGAGCTGCTGGGATTAAAGGCATAAGCCACCACACCAGGTTTATCTCCATTCTTATCTCTATTATTTACTCCCTCTGCTAACTTTAGATTCTCTTTGGTCTTCTTTCTGTAGTTTCTTAAAGTGTAAGGCAATTTGATAAGGGATTTACAGCTGTAAGTTTTCCTCTGATTACTGAGTGAATTCATCAATAAATGGCACAGGTGCCAAAGATGATAATCTCTTCAAAATGTAGTTCTGGAACAAATAGATGTATATTTACTTGAAAAATCGAATGTAGACTCCAACTTCTCCCCAACACACAGAAAATAAATAACCAAAACTATAAGATTTCTAGAAGAAAGTATAGGACAGATATTTTAAGTTCTAAATAGGACATTAGAAGCACTAACCACTGAAGAAGAATTGATAAACTAGACTATCAAAATTTAAAGCTTCTGCTCTCCTAAAGACACTATAAAGCACACAAAAAACAATGCGAGCCACAAACTGGAAGAAAATATTTGCAACAAATACATACAAGAAAGGTCTTATTATCCAGAATATGTACAGAACTTACTATTTAGTAAGACAAATGATCCAGTTTTGAAATGGCCAATGGACTTGTGCCAACAATTCACAAGAAAAGATATATTAATTGCCAAGAAGTACGACAAGATGACTAACATCATTAGTTACCAGGGAAATAGAAAGGGTGTGCTTCTAACCTGCCAGAATAACAAGCACTAAAAAGAATAACAATAAAAAGTCTTGACAAGGTAGTGAGGCAGGTGGAACTCATACATTGTTCATGAGAATGTAGGAAGGTATTGCCATTTTTGGAGTTGATAATATCTCATAAAGTAAAACATACACCTAGCCTGTAATCCAGCCGTTTCACTCATGGATATTTATCCAAGTTCAATGAAAACATGCCCATTAAAACAATTGTGCAGTGTTATTCATAATATCCCAAACTTGAAATTGTCTAAATATCTGATAACAGATGAGTGGGGGAAAAAACTAATCATGGTATATTCACTTAATGAAATCCAAAAATAAAATTGAATGATCCCTGCCTGCAATAACATCTATGAATCACATACACGTTATGTTGAACAAAAGCAGGCAGACCCAAGAGACCAGAATATAAATCCCATGGATACTCAGTTCTAGAACAGGCTAAGTGAACCTCTGGTGACAGATGCAGTCCTAGCTGTCTGAGCAGCAGTTCCATCAGCTGAGCATAGAGAAGGTGGTTGCTGCAGAATGGCACAGGGTACACCCTGGGATGAAGAAAATGTCTTATACCTCGACTAGAGATGGCTACACAAAGTATGGAGGTGTTAAAACTCATCATAAAAGCTAGGTATTGTGTATCACTATATGTGTATTGTATGGATAGATGTGTAAAGCTAACAACAATTTATGGAACACCAGGCAAAATGAAGATAAACAATGATGACGTCAATAGATATCATCTTTCTTTTTGGTGATTGTGGTATTGGGGATGGAACCCAGGGCTTCGTGCATACCAGGCAAATTCTGTATCACTGAGTACCCATAGCCCCAGCAGACATTATCGTGAGGGAAAATTTAGTAACTCGTTAAGAAAAGGTCCATTTCAAATGCAAAAATGAGTAATAGTCTTGATGATAAGCCAGATGATGTAGTGGAATGAGTTACATGATCAAATAGGTAAAAATGACCATGACTTGGTCTTCAACCTAAAACACTGAAGTATAAAACTCATAGTATGTATCTAAAATGGAGAACAAATATGATATGGTAATTGAGTGGTATGAATCTAAAGTAGGCTCAATCACTACCCTAGAAAATGTGGGGTACAACTTAAGAACAGACTGATCACCACTGAGACGTCCAAATTTGAGAGTCTTATATTAAGTCGGCTGGCTGTCTCACACAATGCCCCCAAAATGGCTATTGGGAGAACAGCCCTGACCATAGGGTTGCAGGGGTTTTTATACCATAAATCAGTACATCAATCATAAGTGTCTGTTGCTATGATTCAAAATTATAAACTAACATCATGGGATCTGAAATCATCAGCAGAGGGGGAAGTGGGTCAAAACGACCTTACCTAGGTACACACTAAAGAACAGTTAAACAATCACGGTTGACATCATTGTTAACACGGTACATTGTTTAACTGAGGCGGGGTATTCCCCTGGGAAACCCTAAGCAACTGTTGATGGGTACAAAGGCTGGGCATCCCCTGGAAGCAGCAAAATGGAATGTTTATTCATTGCCCACATAGGCTGGCTTATATTTCCACGGAGCCAAATCTGTCGGCCCATCACAGAAAATCTGGTTATAGGTCTTCTGAACTTTTCTGAACTTTGATTTGGTCAGTATGCCAGAGAAAGGATAATTACTTTTAGTATAGAAAATTATTTTACACCTCATTGTTGATCTAATTATATGCAAAATATGGAACAAAATATGGAATTGTTAGCAGTTTAAATGTCATGCTCTCTTTTTCTGGAGATTTTTGTTGTTGTTGTTTCTTTTGTTATGGGGTGCAACTTAAGAACAGACCGATCACCACTGAGAAGTCCAAATTTGAGTCTTTATTAAACCAGCCAACTGACTGTCCCATACAATGCCCCCAAAAGTGGCTATTGGGAGAACAGCCCCTACCACAGGGTTGTAGGGTTTCTTATACCAAAAATCACATTAATCATAAGTATCTGTTGCTATGATCTGAAATTACACATTAACATCATGAGATCATCGACAGAGGGGGAAGTGGGTCAGAATGACCCTTACCTAGGTACACACTAAAGAATGGTTGCTAACATCCACACAATCACTGTTTGCATGGTACATTGTTTAGGAGCAATAGGAATGAAAACAGAGCAATTTTTTACTACATAGGAGTTGCCATTGTATATTATTAAACATGTCACACCAAGTAACTGATGATGGGTACAGAGGCGGGGTGTTCCCATGGGAGAAGCTTATTTCCTACATAACATGGAGTCTCACAGCAAAATGGAGTCTGTTTAGTCATTTCCCTTAGAGTCTGGCCTAGAACATTCTCATGGAGTCAGATCTGTCAGCTCATCACACTTTTTGTACCAGGGACTGAATCCAGGGGTGGCTAACCCCTGGGCCACATCCCCAGCCCTTATGTTTTTACTGGGTCTCCTTAAGTTGTTTAGGATCTTTGCTGAGTCTGGTCTTCAACTAGTGATTCTCCTGCCTCAGCCTTCTGAGAGGATGCATGCACCAACACACCTGGCAAGATTTTTCTTATATTTGTGGTTTTGTGTTTTAAAACTTAAGAGTTTATATTATTTATTCCTTCCAAATACATACAAATTTTAATTTCTACTTTTGTATTCAGAGATTTTATTGCAGTGCTTTCATTTAAATACATGGTACAAGTTGTATAAGTTTTGGGCTCTACCATCCCTGAATGCACTGTAGATCCATGAGTCTCTGGACATGGTCTGCAGTATAGAAAATAATTTGCAGAAAAAATACAATCAGTATAATTCAGTAAAAAAGCATGCCAAACTTAATAGTATATTGTTCACCAAGAGATACAAACGGGGTGGGGGGGGGTGATTATAAAGAAAGGCCCTACACAATTTTGCTGTCATGGTGTTTTCCTCCATTAAAAAAGTGAAACAAAGCTGAGCATAGCGGCACACGCTTGTAATCCCAGACTGGGGAGGCTGAGGCAGGAGGATCTCAAGTTTGAGACGAGCCTCAGCAATTTAGCGAGACCTTGTCTCAAAATAAAAATAAAAAAGGGCTGGAGATGTGGCTCAGGGCCTTTGGGTTCAATCCCTGCTACCAAAAAAAAAAAAAAAAGGAAAGAAAAAAGGAAAGAAAAAAGTAGAACATTTTGACTGTGTTGGTATGAAGGCATATTTTAAATTATTTCCTCGACCCCAAACCTCCCCGTTCCTAAGAAACATCTTCATGAGCCCAGGGCCAGCGGGCGGCCCAGCCCGGTCAGAACGCGGGGTCCGGTTCTGCTGCCCGCACCTCCCAGGAGCCGCGCCAGCTCGGCCCCCGTCACCTCCGCGGGCGCGGCAGGCACGACCGGGTGGCCTCTGCGCCCTGCCCCGCAGCCCCGGCCTGTCA
The DNA here is from genome assembly GCF_902686455.1 of Sciurus vulgaris. Classification (NCBI taxonomy): domain Eukaryota; kingdom Metazoa; phylum Chordata; class Mammalia; order Rodentia; family Sciuridae; genus Sciurus; species Sciurus vulgaris. Next base: position 86,725,501 of record NC_136476.1, on the reverse strand, counting down.
GGGCGCCCGGAGGACCCCGCCCGACCCTCGCCGGGCGCGGAGGCGGCCGGAAGCCCTAACGGCCCCCGCTCGCAGGCCGGGCGCCCCAACGGTCGCCGCGCCTGCGGCAGGCCACGCCCCTTCTGGAACGTTCCCCGGCCCGGGTCCCGTTCTGCCGGCGCCCGCTGCTCAGGCTCGGGCCGGCGCGGCCCCCGCAGTCCGTCGCACACGGCGCGAGTCGCAGCGCGGGGTTCTCGGCCGCGCTTCCCGGCGCGGACAACGGGGCGCCTCCGCCCAGAGCACCGGAGCACCCGAGGGCCGAACCGACCGCCAGGCCCGCCCCCCGCACCGAGGAACCGGCCGCAGCTCCTCCGCTGGGCCTCGTCGTGGCGCGCGCGCCGGGTCCAGCACTCGCAGAAACGGGTCAGGCGCAGGGCGGGCTTGGAGTGACGCGGGACCGGTGTGAGGCGGAGTAGAGCGAGCCGACTCGCCCGCCGACGCCGCCTCAGCCAGGCGCTCGCGAGGGCTGCGGCGCCCGCCCTCTCCGGGCACTCGGGGTCTGCGTCCCCCCGGTGACGCGCTCAGGTGAGAGCACGTTTAGGTTTCCAAAGGGAGACCGAAGGCAAGGAAACATTCCTCCGCCGCCCTCATCGCCCCTCCCGAAACACCTGAAGCGTTGAAAGCAAGCACGAAACGGAAACGGCGCGAGGTAGGCGCCGAATCCGCCCGGGGCTGGCGAGGCGCGTGGAGAGCCGCCCCGCCTGAGGTGCGTGTCTGGAGCGAGGCCCCACCGTCAACTTTCCCGTCCACTCCGACGGGCGCTCCTGATTGGCCCAAGCCCTGAGACCCGGAAGTGACGTTATCTCCCGGCTCGCGGCCTGCTCGCTGCGCCCCGCTACTTGTCTTCCCAGGCCCCGCCCCTCGGCGCACCAAAACAAGCCATTCGGGGAGGGGGCGGGGCCTGCGGACGCCGCGCGGGGGCGGGGCCTGCGCTCCCGGCGACTGCGGGTTGGGCGCCGGGCCGCGGGCCCGCACTTCCGCCCGCGGCCGACTGTTGGGCCCAAGCATGGAGGTGGTTCGGCGACCGGTGTTGGGCCCAGCGCGGTGAGGAGGGCGGCGGGCTCTGGGCCCGCAGGCCGGGCGGGCGTGAGCGCGCGCGAGGTCTCCACGAGTAACCGTCGCGGCGCGCGAGGCCGCGGGGGGGGAGGGGCGGCGCTGCCCCGGCGGCGGCGCGGCGCGCGGCGGGAGCGTCCCCGGAGGCCGGCGGGCCGCCCTTTGTGCCCCGCACGCCGGGCCCAGGCGCCGGGACGCCCGCCCGAGCTCTCCTGCGAGCGAGCTGTGGGCTGGGCGCTGCGCGCTGCGCGGTGGCCTGGGGCTGGGGGCTCTCGCCAGGGCTGCCTCCCCGGCTGGCTCCGGAGAGGCGCGTTCGCCTGGAGGCCTGCCCACCCGTCCAGCCTGCAGGGGACGCGGCGCTGACAGCGGCCACAGGGTCTCAGTTTCCCGAGTTCAGTCCCGGAGGGAGCTGCGCCGCCTGCGCGAAACGGGCCCGACCCCTAGGGGCAGAGGACCCGGAGAAGGGCGAGTTTGATAAGTGGCAGCGCCGAGTTAGTTCCTGGAGAGGCTGGGAGGGAGGTTACCTGCACTTACTAATTTGGGGAATGTTTGTCCCAGTGCCTAGCTGGGCCCGGAGTCGAACAGTGCCCTGAGGACCTAGGGGTTAGAATTGGCAGTTTCCCCTTTATTCGTTCATGACTGGTGTGTCTAGAGACAGGGCCTCTGGCCTGCCTAAGCTCCTCTTCCGGTGGCCCACTCTGGAGGACTGATGGGAGGCCCGGATAAGATATGAAGGCCACTTAGTTTTATTTCTTTTTAAATTTCAGAAATGTTTGGGGGGCCAAAATCTGAATATATATGAATGAAAATCGTCATTCACAGATAAGCCAAGCAATCTCAACTGAGGATCACATCTCTGCACGCTTTTTGCCAAGGTAATTATTATTATTTAAGACTTTCTTCTTTTCAGTCACAATATATACCAAGCACTGGTGTTAAAATATAGATATATATGGAACAGATCCTTGCTCTAACAGACTCTCAGTTGCTCGGGGTGGGGGCGGGTAAATAAATAGAAGACCAGTCTGCTAAGTGCAATGATGGAAATTTGTATGGCGTCCTGCAGGAATAGAGAAGGAGGTCATCAAAGGTAGACTGGAAGAGAGGTTGGGTCAATCTCCCAGATGTGATGGCACTAGGGATGCCTTGCATCTTGTTGGTTCTCAAATACAGAATGGCTAGTGGAGCACTTTAAAAATGAATGTGAATTTTATCAAAAAAAACTCATTATTTACGCTTTTTTTTAAAGTTCCTGGGATTAACTAGGCAGAAGTGTGAAGGGTGTGTTCAATGCAGATGGAAGAGCTTCCATAAAGTCAGGGAATGACAGCACCATGAGTTGTTTTAGTATGAGCAGGTGCAAGGAGGTAAGGTGGCTAGGATGGTGCTGAAGCCAGGTGACGGAGGCCCTGTGTATTGAGCTCAGGCTGTTAATGAAAATATATTAAACCAAGGCAATGGTAATGACACTGAGGAAAAAAGTACAGGTGTAGTTTAAGAAGGTAGACAATGGAGTAAAGGCAAGAGTAGAGATTTTTTGGTGTTTAAAATTTTTTTTTCTTTTTTTTATTGGTGCATTATAGTTGTACTCGATAGTGTGTTTTGTTTGCATGTTCATACGTGCATATGGTATAACAATATAATTTGGCCAATATTATTTTCCAGTATTTCTTTTTTCTCTTCCTCCCCTGGTCCCTTTTCTATACTCTACTGATCTCCCTTGGATTTTCATGAGATCCCCCTCCTCCTTTCTTTTCCTTTTTCCTATTCTAGCTTCCACATATGATAGCAGCCCTTGACTTTCTGAGTTTGGCTGATTTTGCTTAAAAAAATGTTCTCAAGTTTTATCCATTTTCTTGCAAATGATAATTTTGTTTTTCTTCATGACTGAATAAAATTATGTGTATGTACTACATATTCTTTACCATTCATCCATTGATGAACAGTGTTGGTTAATTCATTGGTTACTGGATGGTATTGCTATCAGTGTAAGAATATAAGACAAATTGTAACAAATTTAAGCTAAGAACTTTGTTTTGTTCGGGTCATATTTTCTTTGAGATGGCTGTCAGACCTGTAAGTAGAGATACACTGTATGTGGTTGAGTATTGAATATATCTTTTTGGACTTCTTGTCTAGGCTATCATTATTAAGTATTTGGAACCTATTTATGAATTGCACTAATAGTTTTTCAAGGGTTGAAGATGTAGCTCAGTGATGGAGTACTTATCTAGCATGTGTAAGGCCCTGGGTTTGATCCCCAGTGTCTTAATTTTTTGTTTTGTGTGTGTGTGTGTTTTTTAAAGCTGGTTAAGATGCCTGTAGTCCCAGTCACTCAGAAGGCTGAAGCAGGAGGATCACTTGAGCCCAGCCTAAGCAACACAGTGAGACTTCGTCTCCAAAAAAAAAAAAGACTTTGGCAGTCTTTGAAAAGCTTCAGTGCAGGTAGTAGTTCAAACAGTGGTTTGAGTAAGGTCACCCAGAAAAAGTACTGAACGCAGAGGTCAGAAGTCTCAAACCTTTGGAGATTGATACTTGGATGGGAAGCAGAAGGAATTTGGGAGACCCAGTGTCTGGAAAATGATATGTCGACTTGGCCAAGGAATGCATGTCTAGCATTTCGTACCGTTAAAGTCAAGTAGAGAACCTATTGGATTGGGTAATACGGTGACTGTGATTATTAGGAACTTTGTGAAAACATTAAGTGGGTGAAGGGCGGAAGCTAGAAGGAGCTTGAAGAAGTGGGAGATGGTGAATTTAAATTGCTTTTTAAAGATGTTTAACTGGGTAAGGTAGAAGAAAGAGATTGTTTAAATTTCTGTCTAGTTAATTTTGAGAAATTATATTCCAAGGATGAGTCTGTGGTAATGATTTCGAACAGTCGCAGTTCAGTGAGGATAAAACAGACCCCAAGAAGAACTGTGTTCTGCAAAGAGTTATAGACTTCCTAGTAATCTATGAGCAAAATTTTTCCTAAAAGATAAAATATACCCTAAATGAGATTTCTTGGGCTTAGCCATTGGTCCAGGATGATTTTAGACTTGGGGATATAACCACACATACTGTGGCCTTTTGAGAGTAATCAAGGTGGCATGTTGTTGTTAATAATGCTCTGCAGCACTGCTCTTTCTGTATTCTAGATTCCATGGCATTTGCCTGTTCTGTGACAGTGCCTCCCATCTACTTTGAGAATAATTTGAGAATAATCTCCCCCCCCCCCCTTTTTTTTTTTTTTGAAAGGAGTAGGATTTATTCAAGCACAAAGAAAAGAGACGGAGCTCCCAAGGGGACCTGACATCAGCTTGCACTAGTCTTCCTTTTTGAGATGAATGAGGAAGTATGCTAATTTTCTCAATAGGTTTCTTTAGCTTTCTGTTCTGTTGATTATGTTAAAGGACACAACATTTTATTTCCTGTAAATCCCTTCAGTTTTTTAAAGTTTAAGTTGACTGCAGTCTTGTGTGTGTGTTGTACTGGGTATTGAAACTAGGGGTGCTCTTCCTACCCCTTTTTCTCAATTTCTTCTTTCGAGAGACTGGCAATGCTAAGTTGCAAAGAGACCTCAAAATGGGATCCTCTTGCTCCAGCCTCCCGTTTTGCTGGGATTTCAGACATGCTCCAGTGGTGCCAGCCAACTGTAAATCTTTTTCTCTGCCAAAGTCATGCTTGAAACAGTTGATGTTTTTGAGAAACCTCTGCAAAGTTTCACTTTCTATTCTTGTTAGCTCACTCCCCACATGGAGTTAGATCACCGAAAAAAACAGTTTCTTCAAAACTGTAAATGTCCTAGTATTATGATGATGTTTTTTCAGGTATAAGAATTTTTTTTTTAAATAAAATTACTGTATCTTGGTATTCCCTAGTCTTTAGTTCCCTTGTGTAAGGTAGGTATTAATGAAATGTAGAGTTAGTGTCAGGAACAGGCTGGACTCTGCCTCTGAACTTTTCTTTAACATTTTTTTTTCTATGTAATGATGTTATTCTTTTGTTCCACTCTTCGGTCGGCTCCTAATTTAAGACTTAGTGAAATTGAACTTCTAAATAAGTTTGACCTTTTTTTGAAATCTTATTTTCAGTGTTCTTCTTTTATGTATTTATATGATGAAAGCTACTCTGAATTCTTTTCAGAAACATGAGTAAAAGTAATATATATAGATTTTGGCAGTACAGGAGGTTAAATCCAGGGCCTCACAGATGGTAGGTAATTGTTCTGCCACTAAACTACATCCCTATGATGGTATTATTAACTTTATTAAATATTTAATAAATTTTTAAAATCAGTTCACAAGACAGATAAGTATATTTGGTTATACTTATGCACTTATAATTATTTAATCATGGGTTAAAGAGAGATTAGGGAGTTTAAAAAAGCCTCAGCAGAAAAGTATAATTTCTTTCAAAATGTTACCAATTTCCCATTAGCAGACTATATCACTGTGAATTTTATGCTGATACTTATTCAAAAGCCTTGCATTGCCAAATTTGTATTTTCAAACATTCAGTGACTTTGCTTAGGTTTCCTTTTTATTGTCTCCTCTTCCCTGAAGGGAGACTTAAGACATTTTTTTCTGATTGCCTCTTCCGTGAATCATCAATAGATTCTCTCTCTCAATGAGTTATATGTACATATGTGCTTTATACACAAAAAAATGTAGGGCCTTTTCACATTCCACTAATCAGTTTTCATCGTTTTTAGAGTGCTATCAACCCTGAATGCACGGGTTAGGGTTGGGTCCATTCTGTTTATGAAAGGAACTTAGTTCACAGTTGGATTTGCCACCTCCCCCCAAACTTGGCTGATCGAATAGTTCAGATTTTCTAACATCAGGTCAGTTGGATAATTTCCTGCCTTAATTCCCAATAAATTACTATTTTCATATGAAAGAACACATGATTCCTCTTGGGTATGATTTACTTCTGTCGTTACAGATTGGCAGGTAGTAGTTTAGGATACTCAGTTTGGGTTTGTCTGTTTTTCTCATGACTAGACTGGAATTAGGAGCTTTTGGCAAGCATACCAGAGAGTGGAAGTTCCTTCCTCATCACATGTTAGAGGGTGTTGACATGACTCCTTCCTCCAGTTAGGTTAACCTTGATCCCTTCCTTAAGATTGTGGTTGTCAGGTGTCTCACTATAAAGTGTTGGTTTTGCCCTTTCCAATTTGTTTTTTGGGGATGATTGACTAAAATTCGGGTTCATAGTCATGAGGGCTGGGGTTAAGCTTTACCTGTTGCAACCAGGAATGTCATATATATTACTTGGAATTTTTATGGAAAGAAGATGTGTTCTTTCACTTCCATTTGTTGATTCACTCAGTCACTTATTTGTATCAGTATTGATGAATTTGGACTCATTTATTCTTTGGGTTATAATCCAACATTACAGTATTGTGTTCATATTGTTTCAGCTTTTGCCATGGAGAACTCTTCAGTTTAACACTTTGGCATTACAAAATCCTCTGGGTTTACTTTGCAGTTTCCCTGCTGTATATGACCTATTTATGTATTTAACGTATTTTCAGTGTACACATTTATTTTTTATTTGGCCACAGTACACTGTTTATTAACAGTGGGATTTCTTTTAGCTTTTATATGCATTTAGTTATAGGGATAAAACCATAGTGTCTTAGCTTTTTTCCTTTATACTTAGAATTGGAGATCCCTTTGAACTCTGGCTTCCATCCTATTTGCTGATCCTCAATTTCATGCCATTTGCAATTGTGACAGACTCACCTTATGAATCTTCATTCAAACCTTTCACAGGTTTGGTTCTTGAGCTTTCCCCTTTCTTCCTGGTACCAGTTTGCCACTTTGCAGTTTTTGAGACTGCTGAGATTTAGATGATTATTTTAACCTTTTAACTTTTGAGATTGATGAAAGCTATAATGATATATAAAAAACAAAAAGTTGAAGAGGCTCAAAAACCAGTATTAAACTTTCAGCAGTACGTTGCTAGCTTTTGTAGATACTTTCTGAACCAGAGGAAGCTCTTTTGTATGTGTTTTTGTTACTGGTATAAGTTTAGATGCATGGATTTTTGTTTCCAGAGATTTCTAGTATAGGACTTCTGGAAATATGAAAGGTTTCTTGAGATTTGACTTTGCCACTTATAAATTACTAGGCTACTGCAAAATTTGTACTTTGAAAATATTGGTGAGTCTGTGACTCACCAATATTACATGGGTAGCACAACTGTACATTGTCTTATGATATTTATTGCTACCAAAATGCTTTGTTTTTTGTTGTTGTTGTTGTTGTTGTTTTGTTTTGTGGTGCTAGGAGTCGAATCCAGAGCCTCAGGTATGCTAGGTGACCATGCTACCACTGCTGTGTCCCCAGCCTGCTTTCAGATTTGAGTTCAGTGATCAGCAGACTGTTCTGGCAGTAGAGGCACATTTTAAGTTCAAAATCTGGGTCTTGGGTAGGACATGTACCCATTCTTCATTAAAAATAGGTCTGAAGTGTTCGTTATTAAGTTTCTAAATGTCTTCTTTCCTGGGTACAGGTACAGAATGAGCACATGTTGTTGGTGTACACCAGGTGGTGTTTCCACCATTGACTTCCTCAAGTGCTATGCATCCAGGACCCTTTCCAGTGAATTCCAGACAGCTGATGAAGACCTCTGCTACTGCTTAGAATGCGTAGCTGAATACCACAAAGCAAGAGATGAATTGCCATTCTTGCATGAGGTAATTTACATGAGATAGGCATTGTTTTTCAGAGGTTTTAGTAAGGAAGAGAATAAGTTTGAACTCTTTCAGAAGCATTCAGGGAAATGATAAGGATTTAAAATTTGAAAGCTAATGTAGTCTCTATAGTACCTAGCTTACTACTTGGTGTATAGCAGGTGCTGATAAATACTTACCACTAATGGAACTGAACTGGAATCTAAAGCAGAATTTTGTAATTCATCACTTGTCATTTTGATATGACATAATTTTATGAAATGGAGTCACGTGGAATACCTTTTATTTTACTTTTTTATGTCATTGAATTTATCAGTAGTATCTTCATATATTGGAATGGCTTGACTTTATTTTTTTAATTGGTAACCATTCTTTTTCTTTTTTATGGATAGATGGTTACAAATCTCTGAAGGCAAGCATTTGGTTTATTACATTTATTTGATGAAAAGAATACAACATAGAGATGTGTACAATATATGGAGGTGGGATGATTAGTTATGAATCTGTATTAAGAGGCTTTCATTTTGTAGTTTGCTAATTTTGAAGGTATCCACTTTCTTCATGCTGAAGCTGATGTTTTAAGGTAGGTAGCTGTGACTGGAACATGGAAGGAAAGATAGAAAAGACCTTGCTCAGGTCTTTTGAGTAGAGTATGCTCGATAGGGTTGTTGGGATATTTACAGCAAAACTCTGCAGGAAAAAGTATTTGAACGCCTCATATCTCATAAGCATGGCCATGTTTAGAAACTGTTTTAAGTTAATGTAAACATACCTCCTTTGGCTCATTGCTTTATTGTGCTTCACAGATGCCTTTTTTTTCCCCCCAATCAATTGAAAGCTTATGGCAACCCTGCTTTAAGCAGGTCCACCAGTTTCCTCTTCCAGTGCCAGTGCACTCCCTTTGTGTCTCTGTCACATTTTGGAATTCTTGCCATATTTCCAACTTTTTCATTGTTGTTGTTATATCTGTTATGGTTATCTGTGGTCATGGATCTTTGATGATGTTGTAATTGCTTTACAGTGCCATCAACTATGCTTATCTAAGACAGAGAACTTAATCAGTAAATGTATGTGTCCTGACTGCCATTTCCCATTTCTTTCTCTCTCCTTGGGCTGCCTTAGTCTCTGAAAGACAATAGTATTGAAATTAAGCCAAGTAATAACTCTACAGTGGTTCCTAATTGTTTAAGTGAAAGAAAGAGAAACACATCCATCACTTTAAACCAATATCTAGAAAAAATTAAGCTTGGGAAGGCATGTCAAAAGCTAGGCCTCTGGCAGGGCATAGTGGCGCACACCTGTAATCCCAGTGACTTGGGAGGCTGAGGCAAGAAGATGGCAAGTTTGAGACTAGTCTCAGCAATTTAGAGAAGCCCTAAGCAACTTAGTGAGACCCTATCTCAAAAAAGAAAAAGGGCTAAGGATGTAGCTCAGTGGTAAAATTCCCCTGGGTTAAATCCCTAGTTCTGAAAGAAAATAAAAAACTAGACCTCTGTGCCAAAGAACCAGGTAGTGAAGGTAAAGTTCCTGAAGGAAATTAAAAATGCTTTTCCAGTGAACATATGAATGACAAGGTGAAAAGCTTTTACTACTCATACAGAAAAAGTTTTAGTGGTCTGAAGAGAATCTCAAACCAGTCATAACATTCCCTTAAGCCAAAGCCTAATCCAGAGCAAAGCCCTTTGTAATTCTATAGAGACTGAAAGGTGAGGAAGCTGCAGAAGAAAAGTGAAGCTGGCAGAGGTTGGTTAGTGAGGTTTAAGTAAAGAAGCCATCTCCATAACTTAAGTGCAAGGTGAAGCAGTCAGTTGCCCAGAATGTCGTTGACAGAGGTGGCTTCACTGAACAGGTTTCAGTGCAGAAGAAATGACCTTATGTTGGAAGAAGATGATAGCTAGTATCTTTATGACCAGAGGGGAGTCAGTGCCTGGCTTCAGAGCTTCAAAACCAGGCTGACAGTCATGAGACTGACGTGGACGGTGCCTTAAAGTCGAGATCAGTATTCGTTTACCATCCTGAAAAGTCCTAGGGCACCTAAGAATCATACCAAACAGACTCTGCTGTCCTTTGTTCGTTTGTTTGTTTTTACTGGGGATTGAACCAAGGGGTGGTTTACCACTGACCTCCAAACCCAGCCCTTTTTTTGTTTTGTTTTGAGACAGGGTCTTACTAAGTGTTTGGGTCCTCTATGTTGCAGAGGCTGGTCTTGAATTTGGAATCCTCCTGCCTCAGCCTCCTGAGTTGCCAGGATTACAGGCGTGTGCCACCATCTCTCCTGCTTATGCTTTATAAATGGAACCACAAACCTGAATGACGGCACATTTGTTTACACACTGGTTTATTAAATATTTTAAGTTCACTGGTTATGCACAGTAAGATGGGTTCCTTTCAAAATATTAAAATTATCATTATATTAATAGTTACGTTATATTAACGATATAGTTGTTTGTTTAACAGCTCTGATGGAAATGTACAAGATTTATGTTTTGTTTTTGTGGTATTGGGGATTGAACCTAGGGGTGTTGTACCACTGAGCTACATTCCCAGCCCCTTTCAAATTATTTAAAAATCTTGAGACAGGTTCTCACTATATAGCGCAGGCTGGCCTTGAGCTTATGATTCTCTTGTCTCAGCCTCCTGAATTGCTGTGATTACAGGCATGAAATCACCATGCCTGGCAAGATAATGTTTTCATGCCTGTTAACTCAACATCCATTCTTAGCCTGGGGATCAAGGAATAATTTTGACCTCCAAGTCTTATTATTTAGGAAATATATTTCATAAGTCAGTCGTTTCCTATGCTAGATCTGGGCAAAGTAAATTGAAAACCTGGAAAGGATTCACCATTCTAAATACAATTAAAAACACTCCTGGGAAGAAATTAATATATCAAGAGTAAGCTGTGTGTGGTGGTATATACCTAGAATCCCAGCAACCAGAAGGCTGAGGTTAGGAGGATCACAAGTTTAAGGCCAGCCTTGCCTTTCTCCAAAAAAATAAATAAAATAATTAAATGTCAACACTAACAGGAGTTTGGGAGAAATTGATTCCAACTCTCATGGATGACTTTGAGGAGTTCAAGACTACAATTCAGTAACTAACTACAAATGTGGTGGAATCAGCAAGAGAACTGGAATTAGAAGTGGAGCCTCAAGATACGATGGAATTACTGCAATCTCATGATAAAACTTGAGTGGATGAGGTGTTGCTCCTTACTGATGAGCAAAGAAAGTGGTTTTCTTGAGATGGAGTCTACTCCAGGTGAAGATAACCTCGGATATCATTGAATGACAACCAGGGATTTAGAATATTATGTAAATTCAGTTTATAAAACAGTGGTAAAGTTTGATAGAACTAACTCCTATTTCAAAAGAAGTTGTGTGGATAAAATGCCATCCAATAGCGTCTTGCTCTAGAGAAGTCTTACGTGAAAGGAAGAGTGAATTTCATCCCTGAGAAAATACCACAGTTCCCCACCCTTCATCCGCTACCACCCTGATGGTGAGCAGCCATCAACATCTGAGGCAAGACTGTCAGCAGCAGATTGTGGCTCACTGAAGGCTCAGATGATCCTTAGCACTTTGAAGCAATAATGCATTTTTAAATTAAGGTATTTACATTGTTTTCTTAAACATAGTGCTGCTTAGTAGACTATGGTGTAGTGTAAACTTTTACGTGCACTGGGAAACTAAGAATTCATGTGACTCACTTGATTGCAGTATTCACTTTATTGCAGTGGTTTGGAACCAAAGCTATGATGTCTCAGGCATGTCTGTGTGATGTGATGGCTAGTACTTGAAACTTTGAATTTGTGTACTTAGGAAAAGGTTTTCTAGCATGAGCACCCCTTCCAGCATACTTTGTTGATAGAAAATACACTTTCCATTTTTCTCTTCCTGTAGGTCTTATGGGAATTAGAAACTTTACGTCTCATAAACCACTTTGAAAAATCCATGAAGGCAGAAATTGGAGATGATGATGAATTATATATACTGGACAACAATGGAGAGGCACAGCCATTTGACTTCACTGGCCAAGACTTTGAAAATAAGCTTCGAGTTCCTCTTCTTGAAATACTGAAATATCCTTATCTGCTTCTACATGAGCGTGTTAGTGAGTATCTTGGGTGTTTCTCAACTTACATGTTTTATTATTTAAAAAATTGGAGCCTGGGGATATAACTCAGTGCTGGCCTCATGTGTGTGAGACCTTGGGTTCAGTCTCACGCACACTCTTTCTCATACACACAAAATTGTAAGAAGAGTGGACACCATATACCTGTCGTATAAATTTTACAGTTAATGTTTTGCTATATTTATTTTATCACATGTCTATTCATTCAGTTAATTTTCATTGATATAATGTGTCTGTATAGCAGGGTTCTCAGCCTTGGCATTATTGACATTTTGGACCAGATAATTCTTCATTGTGGGAGACTGTGCTGTTCATTGTGGGTTGTACAGCAATATTCCTGGTTGCTGTGTACTATGCTAGTAGCTTCTTCCCCACTGTGCTATTGGGACAACCCAAAAGGTCTCCAGGCATGGCCGAATGTCCCTTGGTAAATGGGTGGGAGCAAAATCCCCATGTGTGAAAACAACTGGTCCATAATAATTGTCACTAATCTCCATGGTGTGCATATTGTGGCCGTCTAAATTTTGGTTGTTTATATCAGTATTTCTTAATATAGATCTCTTTAAAGACATCTTCATCTATTAAGTCTAATAAATTAAGAATACCTTTAAGGCATATAATGTCTAGTCCACATTCATATTTTCTCAATAGTTACAAAAATGTAGGGTTTTTGTCTCTTTTGTTTAAATTAGAGTCCTGTCAGGGACGGTACATTGTATTTATTTGATATTTCTTTCATCTTTTTTAATCCAAGACAGAGTATTTGTACAGGTACAAAAACATATTCTTGGTTTTTTTGTTTGATTTTGTACCAGGGATTAAACTAGGGGTGCTTAACCACAGAGCCACATCCCGAGCCCTTTTTTATATTTTCTTTAGGGACAGGGTCTCGCTAAGTTGTTGACCAGCTTTGAACTCACGATCCACCTTCCTCATCCTTCTGAGCTGCTGGGATTACAGGCATGCACCGTCTCATCTAGCTCACTCCCAACCCCTCCATGTGTTTTACTTGTTAAGGAGACTATATAGTTGCCCTGTGGAAAAACAGAATTTGGATTTTTTCTGATTTCCTTCTCTATCCTCTGTAATTTAATAAACTGAAAAGTGGACCTAAAGATTTGATTGAATGAATAAATTTAAGTCAATAAATTTAAAGTGATTAGATTCAACAGTTCTAATAAAGCATTTTAAAAACATTAAATGTTATTAAACATTTATTAAATGTTATAAAGCATTTATTAAACAATAACATTCAGAAAAGTAAATGCACTCAGTGAGCTTTTACATTTTTGTAGCCAACATCTAGATCAAGAAACAAAACATTGTCAACATGTCTTGAACTCCCTTTCTAGTCATTATCCCTCTTTCACAACCCAACCACTATTACTAGCACTTTTTGAAGCTTAACAAACTAAAGTTAATTGATCTATAGAGTAAATTGATAATTCAGTAAATAGAAGTGGAATGACGAGCCATTTGGGGAAAAAACTGACTCATTCTTCACTCCTATACCAAATAAGCGCAGGTGGATCAAAGTGTAAAATGCAAATGGAATGGACCAGCCCTATAACCGTACCTCTAAGAAGATACCCTGTGGAGATAATTAAGCCAAGTTTACACACACACACATACGTGTGTGTGTGTGTGTGTGTGTGTATTCTAGTAAATATTGCTGAGAACATACTGTGATCACATGAATAAGTAAATACCATGAATATTGTTCTTGGATTTACATTGTAAGCTTTTGTATACTTTAGTTTAAAGGGGGCGGGCAGCTGACAACTTTTCATTTACTTAATAAAACAACTAAGGAGTCAGATTTAGGGACTCTCAATATGTTGATAAGATTTATATTTTATTTCCTGCCTCCTTTTTCCTATATAGATGAATTATGTGTTGAAGCACTTTGTCGAATGGAACAAGCCAATTGCTCCTTTCAGGTTTTTGACAAACATCCAGGGATCTATTTATTTTTGGTCCATCCCAATGAAATGGTGAGTAGGAATGTTAGGCAATAGAAGGAAATATTTTATTTTTGTACATATAGATAGCTTTCATGGAGGTTTGGTTTTGTTTTTTTTTGCTGCAATGGAGCTATAACCAAGGGCCTCAGGCATGCTAGGCAAGTGTGCGCTGTGCAGTGAGCTATGTCTCCAGTCCTGTAGTGGGTTAGTGGAGGTTTTTGGTGTCTATTTTGTTCCATACATTTGCTAAAATATTTTTAAATTTTTAAATTTTATATTACTTACAGTTAAGAAAAAGCTATTGGGGATAGGTGATGTTTGAATTTAGACAAGCAGGGGAATAATTTTGATTTTTTTTTTCCATAATATGTCAAACTGAATTAACTCATTTCTTACCTGCCTACCCAACTCCAAAAACAATGAAATACAAGTTTAAATATTTGAAAAAATTAATTTGCTAATAGATTAAGGCCAGAAGGGAAGGGCTAGGAAATTCTTAGATGCTAGAAAGGAGGAAAAACATGAAAGTCAAAACAGTGAGTAGGAACAGATGCAGAGAGCAACACTAGCGCACTGAAACCTGACATGGTCTTCTGTCTAGGTTTGGGGGTCTTATCACCATATAGTGAGACAGTCTATGCTGCTGGTCCTTATACTTAGAGAACTGAGTTACTGCATCATATCATTCAGTAGCCATGAGAGGCTGCTCTGACAAAGTTAGGCAAAGAGAAAAAGACTCATTTTCCCCAGCTAAGAAAGAGTGTGGTCTGGGATTATGTTGAGATGGTGTTGAATTTCAGTTTTCTTGTGCCAGACACAGCAATGATAGGAAAAGTTAAAAATGAGGACATTAAAAAAATGTAATCACACTTCTCAGAAGTTAACTGTTTCTGTGGTCCAGCAGTGGAACAGAAGAAGCCCAAAGTAATAAATGGGTAGAATCCTGTAGGTCTGTGTGGCTGTGGGTAGCTTGTGCAGAACAGAAATTAGAAGTACACTCCAGGCAAGACAAAGACCCAGGCCAAGTTCTGTGTCTAGAAAAGGCAGGTGGGGTTCCTCTGTGAAAGAAGGTTGACAAAGTACCAAGAGGTTGACTGGTATTTTAAAGCTCTAACTACAGAGGAAGCAGGTTTTGTTAAGCTTTCTATCACTGTAACAGCTGAGATAATCAACTAATAAGGAGGAAAGTTTTGTTTGGGCTTAATGTTGGAAGTTCTAGTCTGTGATTGTTTGGCACCATTGCTTTGGGCCTGTAGCAGCATGTCATGGCAGGAGTGCTGGTGGATCAGAACAGCACTCATGGCCAAGGAGTGAAAGAGAAAGGAAGGAACTTGGAGTTCCATAATGCCCTTCGAGGGTGTGCTGCCAGTGACTTGAAGACCTTCTGCTAGACCCCACCTCCTAAAGGTTCTGTCACCTTCCAATAGTGCTGTGCTGAGGACCAAGCCTTTAATGT
Organism: Sciurus vulgaris; assembly: GCF_902686455.1. NCBI lineage: Eukaryota > Metazoa > Chordata > Mammalia > Rodentia > Sciuridae > Sciurus > Sciurus vulgaris. The sequence goes on along the minus strand of NC_136476.1, from coordinate 86,710,170 downwards.
GGGCTTTTGGCGGACACTTCAGATACAAACTATAGCACAGGTCTCAGCTCATAATCAGGTCCTGGGCCACGCACTTGTAGGCTTGGTCACTAGGTCTACAGTGTGTCTTGTGTAAGCAGAGTCATGGATCCCTGACCTGCTGACAACAAACTGGGTTCTGGAGTAGGGCTCTGAGAGTTAGATAGAGATAATCCCAAATTTATAGCCAGGAAATTGCATGGAAGGAGTGGTGGTGAAATCTGGAATTCCTCTCTGTAGGATGAGCTTGCAAACCAAATCCCTGAATAACACATGAAGAACATGATTGTTAAGCTGTATAGCCAAGACCAGAACTGTTGGCCTTTCCACTGAGATCAGCTCTGGAGGAGGTCTGTTTTGAATGGTGTGAGAGATGGTAGGAGATATCCCTGAGAGTTTGGATCTGGGATGCTCCCTAGAGGCCCTCGCCTGTTGAAAGTGTGGTACCAGGGCAGCAGTGCTCAGAGGTGGGCCTTTGGAGAGTGACTGGAACTTGAGTGCTCCGACCCCATTAGTGGATTAATGATTTGAAGTCATTATTGGGATCTATAGGAGATGGGTCCTTGAGAGTGTGCCCTCAGGGACTGTATCTTAATCTAGACCCCTTCCCTTCTCTCTGCTTCCTGGTTACTGTGAGCTGAGTAACTTTCACCATGATGCTCTGCCCCACCTCAGGCCCAAAGCAATGGAGCCAGCCCACCATGGACTGAAACCTCTGAAAGTTTGTTATTGTCAGGAATTTGGTCACAGAAACAAAAAACTGATTAACATACCTGTTTTTTGGCTGTGGAAGGATAAAATGGGAAAGGAATTAAGGTTTTGCTTTGAGTTCTGCTTTACCATTGCCGTGGATAAGCATTGCTTGCACCTGTATCTGACAATTCAAGGATCTGATCCAGGTTACAACAGGAGTGAAACCAGGGCAGTGCAGAGCCCTGGTGTGTGTGAGATGATGAGGTAAGCAGTGGGGGACCAGCTGACCACTGATGAACAGACTTCAGTACCATCCCGCCCAAACTCCAGGACTGGGGAATTGCAACCTGTTAGTGTTTTCTCCTGATGTTGCTTCTCCCTGACCTGGGAAATTAAGTTGTAGGGCACTGACTGACTATTCCTTTTATGACTTGGGTTTATCCACCACTCTTATTCCTGAATTCAGTGGGAGTAAGCCAGGCTGGGTGCTGTCCTCCTTCTATAGTTACTGAAGGTATTTGAGAAAAAGATTTCAGTAGAAGCAGAAATACTAGGACATTGTCCAGGAATTAATAATTATAATAAACATGCTAGAAAAAATAAGGGAAGATATTAATGTGAAATGAGAACTAGAAAACTAGGAACCAACTAGGCATAATGGTGCTTGCCTATAATTCTGCTGACTTAGGAGGCTAAAGCAAGAGGATCACAAGTTCAAGGCCAGCCTGGGAAACTGAGACTCTGTCTCAAACTAAAAAATAAAAAGGTTGGGGATGTAGCTCAATGGTAAAGTGCCCTGGGTTTAATCCCTGATTAAAAAAAAAAAAAAAAAAAAAAAAAGGAAGAAAACATAAGAACCAGGCAGAATTATAAGATGTAGAAAATACAGTATTTAAAATAAAGGCCTCAGGAAATAGGATAAATAATACTTTTAATGGCTATAGCTGAGAAAATTGGGTTACTAAGTTAGAAGACCAAATTGAGCAAATCCCTAAGAATGAAAAAAGAGAAATAGATAATAATAGAGAGAGATAAGGAAGACAGAAGTAGTAATGTTAACATAGATAAAAGAAGTATCAGAAAAAGATATATTGGAGAAATAATGAATATAAGTTTACTAGAATTGAAATAAAGATCATTGATTCTAAGGACCTATATAGAGTGTATCTGAGTGGAGATAAATTTGAAAAGATTCTCCAAAGAGAAGAGCATATTGCAAAGACAGAATCAGATTGACAGATTGTAGCAGTCCCACTGTGTGCGAGAAGACACTAAAGGAGTATTTTTACAGAATGTTCTGGGGAGTGCTTAAAACCTAAATTTGTACCTTTACCCAGACTCGTTCAAATATAAGAACAATTAGAATATCCTATTTGTATAAGGTTCTAGGCCCTCCACACACAGGCTTGCACCAAATGAAATACATAAAATGTAAGAACCCAGGAGACGTTGCAAGAGATATATAAAGTTGAGTAAATACTGTGGTTTAATTTCTTTTTTAAAGTTAAATTCAAAGAAAGTGAATATATCAGTAATAACTTGGAATAGGTGATGTCAGCATGATGATGGGTTTAGCTGGCAAGGAGACCGAAGGTGTGACAGCATGCTGCTGAGTTTTTATCCTCAGGACGGGTAGTTGTGAGTTATTTTAAGAAAAGAGAAATGCTTTTAAAGAAATAGAAAAAAGACTCATACATATAAACAGATTGAAGGACATCAATATTTAATGTAAATGGGCTGAATTTGTTGAACAATAGATTGAATTACAGAACAGTTAAAATCTAGAAAGATTCTGTTTCTAAGAGATACCTGAAACAAAGACACAAAAAAGTTGATTACAAGGGAGGAAAAAAGAATAGGCAACTACTAAACTAAAAAAAAAAACTGGTGAAGTTATAGTATTATTACATAAATAGTCTTTTCTAAAAAGGGTTGGATATGGTCAAGCATGTAATATACTAAAATAACCTCAATGTAGATGTTGGAATTATTGGTAAAACTAACAGGGAGAAATAGGTAAATTCATTAATGTTGTATGAGATTTCAACATACTCCTGTTAGTGATTATTTTATTTATTGATTTATCTTTTCTTCAGAGCTGGGAATTGAACCCACGATTTGTGCATATTAGGCAAGTGCTGTCTAACACTGAGCCACATCCCCAGACCTCCTTGTTCTTTATTGATCAATCAGTAGACAAAATGGAGTAAGGGAATAAAATATCTGTATAAGACAGTTTACAGACTTTACTTTTGGGCTACATATATGAGCTGTGCATCAACCAGTTTTTCAGCAGATCAATGAAATTTAAGAGCAGCAATGATAAATTAGAAAAAATTTGAAAATAAAATTTGAAATAAATTTGAAAAGAGAAGAGCATATTGCAAAGACACAGAATCTGATTGACACCAGATTTATAGCAGTCCCACTGTGTGCAAGAAGACTGTAAAATACTACAAAGATGACCACATACTAGACCATAATGAATGCTTCAGCACATTTCAGTAACAGTTTGAAAGAATTCATAGAAAAGAAACTAAGCATTGATTATGAAATGAAAATTGACAAACTTTACTATAATTAAGAACTTTTGTTAATCAAAATACACCATTAAGAGAGTGAAAATAGAAATTAAAAATGGGAGATTAGTATGATGCTAATAATAATGCAAAAGAAAAATGGACAAAGGTCTGAACAAGTATGAGCCAAAAGAGGAAATAACTCTGGCTAATAAACATACAAAGGAATGTTTTTTGTTTTTGTTTTAATTTTATTTTTTCATTTTTTATTTTTTTATTGTAAACAAATGGGGTACAACTTGTTTCTTTGGTTGTACATGAAGTAGAGGTGTACCATTTGTTTAATCATACATTTACATAGGGTAATGATGTTTGATTCATTGTTATTCCCCCCCCCACTCCTCTTTCCCCCTATAAATCCTCCCTCCTCCATTCTTGCCTCCCTCCCACCCCCATTCGCTTATCAGCAAAATCATTGGTCCTTTGGTTTTTTGGGATTGGCTTATCAAAGGAATGTTTTAATTTAAAGATCAGGAAAATAAGAGCACAGCAACATATTATTTTGCACTTCTGTGAATTTGAGAGTAGGTCTCTTGTTACTGCTGGTGAAGTGTAAATTGTGTAAGTAAACTGGTACGCTACTTCAGAGAATAGTTTGTGAATGTTGACATATGTCATGATCAGCATTTTAATTCCTGGCTTAGTATGTAAAAGAGACTAGAATTTTTGTAACAGCAGGAATATATAAGAAATTCCATAGCATGCTACCCAGAGTGAACAAAAACTTGGAAACGGCACAAATGCAGTCAGTGGGAGGGTTGATGAATAAATTGGTTTGCCTCATACATTGGAACATTATGTAGCAGTTAAGACAGATTTGCCAATTTGAAACTGTGGGTGAATCTTAGTACTATAATAAATGAAATAAAGTACCTGAAGATTACATATAGGAGAAAACCCTTTTCACCGGATTAACAAAGTGAGTACTTTTTAGGAATACATGTAGATATTAATACCTAGATAAATAAAGCAAGAGAACAAAGAATGTGGGATTCAAGATGATGGCTATCCTCAGGTTGGACAGGAAGATGAGAGAAAGTGGGGGACCATTAAGTTAGATATGTATTATGACAAAGAGTTTAAGGATGCTTGTTTCATTGTTAATACAAATTAATAATTAAGATTGGGCAACTTTGAGTGAAGGGTTACAATTAGTCTAAGAACTTTCTACTTCCCACTACCCCGCAAAAAGCCAGAGAAAGACTTCAGTTTCTGACACTCTTGTAGTCACATAAAATGAAAAATGTTGCTGCTGTAAAACACCTAGAAAAACCAGATCAAACTTACATGCTTATCCAAGAAGGCAAGAGTGTAATGAATCCAAATCATGTGGTGTGTTGGAAACTGGAGGAGGAAGAGGACAAGGAAGCCACAGCTGTCCTGAGAGTTATGCAGAGTAGCTAAAACCTGGATCCACAGACATATTTGCCTGGAGGGGCCAAGTAGGGACCCTATCATAAAACAGACTTTTGAAGGGCTACACCTTCAGTGAAAGTTAGAGTAAAAAATAATTCAGCAGCATATTGTCTCTTTCTGAACTCCTACTCTGAACTCTTGGTGAGGTAAAAGACTTCCCTAAAATTTAATTCATGACCCCAAGCCTCCTTTAGAGGCAGAAGTTCCTATTTGCCCTGCTTGCTTGATGCTGTTTTCCCAGAAATCATTGCAGATCTTCTCCAAGGGGACACACCTGAACTTGAGCCCATGTCAGGTTCTTACAGCTATATCCCAGACGAAGCTGCTAGAGTTAAAAACAACAAACACAGAAAACCACTGTGAGGGAGAGTGAAAGTAACAAGCAGTTACACCCAAAGATCTCCTGAGTTCTAATGGTAGAATATAAGATGTATTTTATGTAGATAATGTAATTTCCTTGGAGATTTCTATTTGCTTTTTAAAACATTCTATTATGGAGAATTACAAACATAAAAAAGTAGAGGGAATGGCACAGTGAACCATTTTAAAAAAATACCATTTTCACACGTAATATTTTCTTAAACTGTATTTCCTGTCAGTGTTTAAATGGTTGGAAATGATTATCTCATAAATGGCCTATTTAGTTCGTTCAAATAAGGATCAGACAAGTTCTATACCTTGTATTAATTAGTATCTCATAAGTGTCTTTTAAAGTATATAGAAAATCTTATTTTCTTATCTATGCCATTGTCGTATAGATCTTTGTTGAATAAAGTAATGAACATACTCTTGTTTTGCATTTAGGTTCGGCGTTGGGCTATCTTGACTGCAAGAAACTTGGGAAAAGTGGACAGAGATGATTATTATGACTTACAGGAGGTTTTAACTTGCCTCTTCAAAGTCATAGAGTTGGGGCTTTTAGAAAGTCCAGACATCTATACTTCTTCTGTTCTTGAAAAGGGTAAACTGATTCTTCTGCCTTCACACATGTATGATACTACCAACTATAAAAACTATTGGTTAGGTGAGTATTATTCCTACACCAATAATTAGTTTTCCTGGGTGTCCTGAAATGGAAGTAATCTCTTGGTTATCTGTTCCAAATTTCAAAATTCAGAATTTCATTCCCAATTCTTGGTCTGTCATTTAATTGACTTAACCACTATGTATATTATCATTAAACATTATTTATCCTACAAACCTATGGAAGAGGTACATTTTTAAGCACTGACAATCTTGTTTAAAGCAGTATTAGAGTACCAAAATATGAGTATGGTAAACTTTTTTTTGGGCGGGGGGATGGTAACTGGGGATTGAACTTGGGGGCATTCAACCACTGAGCCACATCCCCAGCTCTGTTTTGTATTTTATTTTTAAACAGGGTCTCACTGAGTTGCTTAGCACCTTTTGCTGAGGCTGACTTTGATCTTGAGATCCTCCTGCCTCAGACTCCTGAGCCACTGGGATTACAGGCATGCACCACTGTGCCCAGCAGTAGTTGACTTTAAATAGGGTTTGATCATTAATACCTCTTTTGCAATGTGTAAAATATTTGCTGGTCTAAAGAGTCATTAGCATGTTTACAAGTTTTGGTCCTGACTCAAAGTAGTTCTGCCCCATTTCATCAATTCCAGGTCTTAAGGTCATGTATCATAAGTGGCATTAATTTTTCTTCCTAAGTGGTACATGAAGTTGGTAGATTTAAAAATCGAAGACATCTTATATTGATGAAATACAAGTTCTGTGGTAGTCTTCCAACCTGTTCTGTAACCAAGCTTGTCCCATTCTGCCCTTTTATACTTGAAACAGTTTAGGTTCTATTATTTGGGAGCTGCTGCACTCAAATATCTCAGACTTAAATGTTTGGGGGAACTGGATTCTGTTTTGCTTCATCTTCCCCCTTTTGCCAGCTAAACCAGAGAAGGCATTAGAATAGTGTCATTTCATCACTTCAAGAACACTGTGAATGATCTTACAGGCATTTGCATGTTGCTGACCATTCTTGAAGAGCAAGCCATGGACTCGCTGTTATTGGGCTCAGACAAGCAAAATGACTTTATGCAATCAATCCTTCACACCATGGAGAGGCAATCAGATGGTAACACGTTTCCCTTGCTAAATGCCTTTGAGTCTAGTGATGATGCACTTCTAAAGTGCTAGTGTTGCTGGAAGGAGTGGGGTTTGATATAGTAGGGAGAAAAGAAACTAACTTGTTTGTGGTTTATGTCACAGAATTAGACTTTTGAAGTGGAAAAAGGAATGTTAGAGTAATACTAAGTACCTTCTTTTTATTACAGAGGAAATGACTGAAACCCAGAGTGGTTTAATTTCCACATTGAAATAGTGGTAGAATGAGACCCAGAATCCCTTGGACTTGCACAGGCATGATGACTAGCACTGGGCAGAGCCTTCCCTGGTCCACTAGTCTTCACCTGCTATTTCTTTTTACCAATCATGCGTTTTATTGAAGTTTAAATTAATTAAAATTAAAAATTCTACACTTTTGTACCACTAGCCATATGCTAAGACTCAGTCATCACCCATGCTTGGAGATGTAGTGTTAGTGCAGACATAAAGCATTTCCATCATCTAAAGATACTTTTAAACAGGTGCTGTTCTTAGATGATTTTAAAAAGGGGGCTTAAAACTTGTCATGGTTTTTATTAAACCACACTCTTTTGCTGTTGCTTGAATCAGACTAATGATGGAGTGTTTCTAATCTTTATGAAGGAATGAATCAACAAAGCTTGCCACATTCTCTGAAAACATAATGAATGTATTTCCCCCCCCCCCCCCACCTTACTTTCCTGCAGCTTGACTAGAATGAACTCAATTTTGGGAGATTCTAAAAAAAATTTTTTTGGATAGCCTGTCCTTTTCTTGATAGATTATTCCTGATTAAGGCTATTACTAATTCATTTGCCAGCATTTGCTTCATAAATTGTTCAGTTAACCTGTGCATATCTGCACATTTATTTCTATCCTGTTAATCCAGCTCACCTACCTTCTTCAAAATGTAAGTCATCTCTTTTAGAAATCATTTATAATTGTCTTCACCTAACTTCTTTATTTCTTATATGAGAGCTTACTAAACGTGAAGAAGCATCAGTTATTATGAGAGATACAAAATACCTGAAAAGGTCTACACAAAAGACTTGAGAAAAAAGCAGAGGATATATGTGTGAGTGAGTGAGTGAGAGACAGACAGGAATTAAAGCCAGGGAGTTGTGAATGCCAGGCAAGTGTTCTGCCACTGAGCTGCATCCTGACCCTTTTTATATTTTTAGACAGTGTCTTGCTGAGCTCCCTAGGCTGGCCTCTAACTTGCAGTCTTCCTGCCTCAGCCTCCCAAGTACCTGGGATTACAAGTGTTCACCACCATGTCAAGCAAAAAAAGCAGAGTTTTAGGAGGTTGAAGAGAAATAAAGCTACAGGTTCAAGGGTGACTAAACATTATCAGTAACAGGGTGAGCTACAACACTTGACTTAAAAGAGTTCCATAGGCGATGAAATGGCTGGGCAATGTTTAAGGCAGAAGTTGGCATTTAAGCTGGACTTTAAAGGATGGATAGAATTTTATAGATGGTGCTTATTTGGGAAAAAGCTAGTGATTTGTTTTTGCTATAGATAGTGTGAGATTGTGAGAATATGAAAAGTAAAGCCAGAAAGAAATAGTAGAGCAATATCTTGCAAGTTCTTAACCTAGAATTTGAAATTTTCTTTGAAGACCTAGGAGCCATTGAAGGTCTTTGAGTAGGGCAGTGTGTTGCCACTGCACATCTAATAAAGGAGGGAAAGAGCTGGCGTAAAGAACTGAGGAGCAACAGGGATTTCTACAAAATGAATGGAAAGTAGATGACAGTAGGGCCATGTTGAAATAGGGTGAGCAGACGATGTGTGTCTTTGCTATCCCATAGTGAGAGGATTCAGTCCTTCCTGCCATCTGTGCCACATAAAATACAGAACTGTGCCAAAGAAGAATTTCTTGTATCAGCCTCATTTAGACCTGTAAATAACAAGTTTCTCTTCTCCCTTTCCCCCCCTCTTACTTTTCTGTTATTTAGTAGAGAGTGGGAGTATAAAGTTTCAGGAGTGGGGTGAGAAGTTGATTAGGAAGTATTGTTTCAGGCATGACAAAGAAAGTTAAAAGGTTGTGTTTACCTAGATTTTTATTGCCTATAAGCAATTTGTTCCCCATTTAATTTTTTTTAACAGAGGTCACAGTATTTGATAAAATTTTGAAAATTTGCCAACTTTGTAAAAATCTATATCTCTTAAGAGTTGGCATTACTTTATTACTTACTTATCTTTTAGTTTTATTACTAACCTGGTAAAGAATCCTTAATTCTCAATACATTTTACTATATTTTTCTAATTGTTTTGTAATTTTGCAATTGCTACATTATATTTCAGATGATAGCGTGGATCCTTTCTGGCCAGCCTTACACTGTTTCATGGTGATTCTGGATCGCCTTGGATCTAAGGTTTGGGGTCAACTTATTGATCCCATTGAGGCATTTCAAACCATTATCAACAACGGGAGCTACAATAGGGAGATAAAAAATATACGGAACAGCTCTATAAGGTTAGTTAATGTCAGGAAGTCTTTTGCAATTGACGTAACAAGGTTTTATTTTGTTTTTTGTTTTTTCAATCCCTGCTTCATTTCAGTAATTTTCTATTTGTTCTTCATATTTAAGGACCAAATTAGAACCAGACTCATATTTGGATGATATGGTGACTTGCAGCCAGATTGTATACAATTATAATCCTGAAAAGGCCAAAAAGGTATAAAACACTTTGAAAATTCAGATGCTGTCATATAGTGATTTACATAATTAGTTGCATGATTATTTTAGATACATAGTTGTTCTTCATTAGCTGCTACCAGAGGCCTGGTACTGTGCCTGTGGAAGGTGAACTTGTTACCTTTAGTTTGCATACTTTGGAATATTTAAATTCATTTAGAAAAAACAGAGGTTTTTGGGCTGGGGGAAAGGGTCATGACTGATAATCAGAGCCAACTAATGAAAAGGGCAGAGTATGGAAGAGGTGGTATAGACGTGCATTAATGAAACTTTAATGTCAGTATTCAACTTAATGCTTTCAGTTTTTGTGGTCTTGTGTATGTTAACATATTGTAAATGAAAAATAGGAAAGTGAGGGATATATATTTATATTTTTTTTTACAAGTTGGGTTTAAACCTATTATGGTACTTATTTATCTGAATGTAAGTGTTTTTCTTGTTTTAGGATTCAGGGTGGAGATCAGCCATTTGTCCAGATTATTGTCCTAACATGTATGAAGAAATGGAAACATTAGCCAATGTACTGCAGTCAGACATTGGTCAAGACATGCGTGTCCACAACAGCACATTTCTGTGGTTCATACCTTTTGTTCAGTCCCTCATGGATCTTAAGGACTTGGGTGTGGCTTACATAGTAGAGGTTATTCATCATCTGTACTCTGAAGTCAAAGATGTCCTCAACCAAACAGATGCAGTGTGTGACAAAGTCACTGAATTTTTTCTTCTAATTTTGGTGTCAGTAATTGAACTGCATAGAAATAAAAAGTGTTTGCATTTGCTGTGGGTTAGCTCCCAGCAGTGGGTGGAAGCTGTTGTAAAATGTGCCAAGCTCCCTACCACTGCATTTGCACGGAGTACAGAGAAATCATCTGGAAATTGCTCCAAAGGAACAGCAATGATATCGTCCCTGTCATTGCATTCAGTGCCATCTAACTCTGTACAGCTTGCTTGTGTGCTACTGATAAGGAGTCTCCTGAAAGAAGGGTACCAACTTGGGCAGCAGACTCTTTGTAAAAGGTTCCTGGATAAGCTGAACTTATTCCTTCGAGGAAATTTGTCTCTAGGTTGGCAGTTGACTAGTCAGGAAACCCATGAGTTACAAACATGTTTAAAACAAATTATTAGAAACATAAAAGTCAAAGTACCTCAGTGTAGCACTTTTGTGGATCTGACTCCATGTAAAACCCCACCTGCATCTTTTAAAGAAGAAAGTGAACAGATAGAGAAGTCTAAGAAGGACATGCTTTGTCTGGAAAATTCCAGCCCAACGTTTTCTAAAGAACCAATGAAAATTGACACACATCAAGTGCAAGAGAGTATATTGATTAAAGCCAGTAGTACTGTGGAAGATGAGGGTCATGAGCAGAATTACATAAAGGACTTGAATGTGGAAGACAATCTCTCAGCTGAGTCACGCTTACAGCAGTGCAGCAAAAGCCTGTTTGCTGAAAGAGCTCTAAACCAAAGTAAAGTGAGCAAAGGGGTACAGAAGCCTGTGAAGGAGAGCTCTCATGTGCCACAGAGCTGTCCTTCAAGAAATGGTCCAGACAGGGCCTGTAGCCGAGGAATCATCAAGTCAACACGTTCACTGACTGATTCCTGCACTGATTGTCTGTCAAAGGTAACCACATCAAATGAGGATTTCTCTTTAAAGGATGATGTTCTTGGTAAAACCGGAAAACCAAAATCTAAGGCACAGAAAGAGGAAATCTGTGCAAAGTTATCACATGTCATAAAGAAGCAGCACAGGAAAAGTACTTTGATCAGTGACACTATCAGTTTAGAAGAGAATCTGACTGCATCTAGCATGGAGACTTTCTATTCAAGGAAAAATGCCGGAGTCCAGAAAGGGGATAGCTTCACACATGATCTATCTTTAAACCCTAATGGTATTCCAGATGATGAAAATGGAGAACAAAAATCCCAAAACAGTTTATTACTGAAAAAGAAACACTTAAAGAGTGAAGAGTTGGGTATGTTCTCTTATGAAAATAATTGCAAAGTGCAGGACTGTTACTCTAATGATAAAGATTTGGTCTCATTTACAGAAATGACCAATACTTTGGTGAAGAAAACATCTCCCTTTAAAGATCCTGTGACTATACTTAAATCAAGAGATAAGGATGTGAATAAGAGTGTGGATCTGATTTCATCTAACTTGGTAAGAGAACATGTCCCTGGCATCAGTCCTAAGTCTGACACTTTAACAGATTCTCAAGTGGACAGAGACCTCCACAAATTATCTTTAATAGCTCAAGCCAGTGTTATTAAGTTTCCATCAGATTCAACTCTAAAAAGTACATCCCAGCTGCAGAGAAGAGTAAAAGACGATAAAAGATTTTTCTCAGCTAACCAAAATAATGTTGTGGATACATGCCATGGACAAGTTATTATTATTTCAGATTCTGATGATGATGATGATGAGAGAATTCTTGGTTTTGAAAAACACATTGAACAGGACAAAGTATCCATTGAGAAAGAACATACCAGGCAGCATGATTCAATAGTTACTACTACTGTAGAAAAGAAGCTTATAAAGGAAGAAAAAACAAACTCCCTTTTGCAGTTTGAGGAATCTGATTCTCAGTTTTTTGAGTTTGAAAGTCCATCTGAAGTGTTTTCAGTTTGGCAAGATCATAAAGTGGACAATAATTCCGTTCAAGAGACTGAGAAAAGTTCCTGTGTGACTTACGTAGCTGATAGCACAAATAATTGGGGTTATGGTACAGAATATGCATCTGAAGAGGCTGTTCCCAGAGTAGTGGAGAGTGTCGAAGAGCACCTAGAGCCACACAGTAGCAGCGCTTCCATGGAGGATCTTCGTGAAATCGAAGTTAAAAAGCCTAAGAGAAAACGATTTGAAAAACCTGTGTTGGAAGATTCTCTCAGACCTTCGTCATCTGTCAGAAATGAGGACCGGTCTGATGTTCTTAATGAGCGAGATCTTACTGAAAATGATGTACAAAGTACAGACATAAGGACTGTAACTCCCAGTTCAAGTGTTCAGAGGGCCACGGCGGTTTCACTAAAAAAGTCACCAAAGCTTCGAACTTACTCAAAACCCATTAGGAGAGTCCCAGTTTCTAAAACCAAGAAAACACATTCAGATGCCAAAAAAGGGCAGAATAAAAGTTCACATTACCTAAGTTGTAGGACAACTCCTGCTGTAGTTCCACCAAAGAAATTTCGCCAGTGCCCTGAACCAACTTCAACAGTTGAGAAGCTTGGTCTGAAAAAAGCTCCTCGGAAGGCCTTTGAGTTGTCCCAGCGATCTTTAGAGTATTTAGTTCAGTTACGCGATCATGGCAAAACTGTCGGAGTAGTTGACACCCAAAAAAAGACCAAATTAATTTCTCCTCACACTCTTTCTGTTAAAAATAATAAGAAACTGCAGATAAGTCAGGGTCCTCAGTCACCAAGGCAGGTGAGACCTAAATCACAACAAAACAGACAAGAATTTTTTGATTATGAAAGTACGGATGCTCCAAGGGCAGGGACACGTAGAGCACAGCATTCTGACACACTTGCACCAGAGTCTGAGAGGTTGGATTTTAAAGGAACCGATGTACTTGCCAGCAGCAATGAAAAACAGTTAATTAAAGGCATGTCTTCAGAACCAGAAACCAAAAAAGCAAAGTATGTTTCCCAGGTAACAGATGATGCTTGTGTTTTGAACCAGTGCAATTCTGGAGTGCTGAACGGAAGACTCACAACAAACGAAGGAATGGTTTCCACATCAGTGGACCCTTTAGGTGGAAGTGACCTTGCAGTGCATTGTGTTGAAGCAGCAGCGCTGAAGGAGGTGGAGCCTGAGTCCAACAGTGATGCAGAGGACGATAACTTATTTTTAACACAGAATGATCCTGAAGATATGGATTTATGTTCACAAATGGAGAATGGCAATGATAAGCTCATTGAGTTGGTTCATGGAAAAGATACAGTTCAGATAGATGAAGATTCTGTGAGTCGGCCTCAGTTGGAATCTCTGAGTGTCACAAAGTGTAAGTTCAAAGATGGTGTTGAAAACATGAAAATCCAGGGTGAATGCTGCTCAGGATCCTCTGAAACCAAAGCAGATGAAGATGTGTTCCGGAAGCCTGGCTTGCCTCTTTCTGCAGCCAAACCTTTAAGACCTTCCACCACTAAGGTTTTTAGTTCAAGTAGTACTTCCCGCATTGCTAATCTTTCCAGGTCTTTGGAAAATGCTTCACTTTCATCAGCTCTAAAAAATAAATCAAATGGAGTACAGTCTATTCTGAAAGTGCCACAGCCTGCTTCCCTGGTCCCTCAGAAGCCAGCAGGTGACGGGAAGGGTTTGTGTAATGTTCTTCATTCTCAGGCTCCAAATAATTCCAGCAAGCAAGGTTACAAACTTCCATTTGGTGAAAGCAAATCTTTTTCAGTTTCTTCTCCAGTAAATATTCTCTTGTCATCACAGTCTATCTCCGACACCTTTGTTAAAGAGGTCTTAAAATGGAAATATGAAATGTTTTTGAACTTTGATCAGTGTGGGCCCCCAGCAAGTCTTTGTCAGTCCATCTCAAGACCTGTGCCTGTCACATTTCAAGATTGTGGAGAGTATTTTAATGTGTTTTTACCTTTGATGATATTGAATACTTTTGAAACAGTAAGTATGCTTTCATCTTTTGTCTCTCCAGACTTTTCAAGTTGCTTTACTACTGAGTGACAATTAGAGGACAGTTAAGTGACCTGTTTGATTTCATGTTGCTGTTAGATTTCATGTTGAACAGATGTTGTGCCAGACACAGTTCTAGATGCTGGGGTTCTGTTCGGGGCACTCGTGCAAGTAGAAGTAGCCTAGGAGAAAGCTGATCCCTGCAGAGTTTGTGCAGGGCACAAGGGGAAGTGCTAGTGCAAGAGGTCCATCTCAGAGGAGACAGGCTTCTGTTTGCATTTGTTTTTAAAGTTACGTAGACAGTTACTGTTATTTTCTTGCAAATGTGGCAGTGGGTAAATACCATGGAACAACAGAAAACAGTGAGTTATAGATTTCTTTGTCCACAGCCGTCTCCCCAAGCTCATACTCATCATGGCAGGCTTTGTCGTGCCTCCTCTGCACCAGCATCTCACTGGTTCTTTTCTTCCTTACTCCTTGACTAGGGCCGCCATGCAAAGTACAGGTTTCCCAGTTAGAACCTCAGAGCTGGGTATGGGTGAAACAGACCTGTAGTCCAGCTGCTTGGGAGGTGGAGGCAGAAGGATCACTGGAACCCAGGAGCTTGGGGCCAACCTGGTCAAAATAATGAGATCCTGTCCTCAAATTAAAAAAGTGAACCTCAGAACTACATTTTGAGAGATTTTTTTTTTTTTTTGTGATCTTCAAGGCGAGTAAGGAGTAAATTTTTTTATTTTTCATGTTTCCTTGAGGAAAACAAGACCTGGGTATTCATTAAGTTTCTTAAAAATAGAAACAGAACATTGAGGTAATGTAATATTCATGGATTTATTCACTAACTAGATACTTTAGGTGCCCATTATGTGCCAAGCACATTTATAGGCCTGGAAGGTAAAGTGGTCTCTGCCCTTGACACTGTTTCATGTTGGGATAAGAGTTCTAGTGTGACCAAGAACAAAGGAAACAGTGTGCTTTAGATGGCAGATCAGAAAGCCACTGTAAGCAGGTGGTGTTCACCTAGTCCAAAGGAATAGAAGGAACCAGTTGTGGGAGTGTATTCCAGACAGGAGTGCCGACACTGGTAACAAGGCTCAGTGTGTTGGAGGGGAATGATCTACCTGTGTTGAGCAAAGGCAGGTGCTATAAGAGTTACTCAGATGCATTGTTAATATGTGTCAAGATAAGTGGCTTTTGTAAAGCTTGAATTTGTACACCTTTAAAATAAACTTCATGTCGAATCTTGAGTTAACTAATGCCCCAAATTTTAGCCATTTTTATAGTTCTATTCTTATTTCATGTATGTGGTATTTTTAGTTAGCTAAAGTTTATTAAAAATAAACTTAGAATTTTTTCTCACTTTGTGTAGTTTGTTTCCCCAGTTTTTTCCTGTTCATTTTAGTATTTGTAGTTCTTTTTGTTAATTCCTTCTTTCAGATGACTGATTTCTGGTGGTCTACTCTTGTTTAAGCAGGAGACTATAAAGTAGATTGGGGCATGATTCATAGTAGCCAAAACATGAAAGCAACCCACATGCCCATCAGCTGATGAATGGATAAACAAAATATGGTTTGTTCATACAATTGAATATTATCCAGCCATAAAAAAGAATGGTGTTCTGATTCATGTCCATTGATGAACTTTGAAAACATTGTGCTAGTGAAAGAAGTCGGGTACAGAATGTCGAATTGTACAATTCTGTCCATGTGTTGCCCCGAACAGGCAGATTCATAGAGACAAAAAGCAGATGAATAGTTTTCAGGGAATGGGGTGGGGTGGATGGATTGAGACTGACTGATAATAGGTGTAGGATATTTTGGGGGAAGATGGAAATTATTTATTTATTTTCTTCCTCCTCCTGGTGATACTGGGGATTGAACCCAGGGCCTTGTACATGCTAGGCAAGCACCCTACCAACTGAGCTATATCCCCAACATTTTTTTTTTTTTTTTTTTCAGTGCTGGGGATATTGGACCCACGGCCTTGTGCTTGTGAGGCAGGCACTCTACCAACTGAGCTATCTCCCCAGCCCCAGAAATTATTAGACCAAAAATGTTTATATTGTTAAGATAACCTTGTTTAGTTTTAATTTTTAGTTTTTCTAATAAGCCAAGTCTGTGGCATCAACCTCAGTCTTGGGCCAGGGATCATTACCCTTATTATGATGTACTTGATATAGCTTTCACTTTGTTAATGGAATGCTGTAGTGAGTGTAGACTTCATTAATTACCTAATTAATTTATTTTTGCAGTGCTAGGGATTGAACTCAGGAAATAAGATATACTAAGCAAGTACCCTACCACCAAGCTATGTCCCCAGCCTAAGTACTGACTCTGTTTTACAAAAAATTCATTGGTATCCTATTTAGGATCTGAAGTATAGTGTTTGATTATTCAGTAATATACCTTATTGCAGGTGGAATATAATGACTTTAACGTAGAATTGTCCCTCAACACAAAAAGCAGGAGCAGATTCAATTTTTAGAGATGTGAATCTTTTTTATGCTGACGTGGCTGAGAGAAGAAGTATTTGTTTGTTTAATTCTTGCACTTAAAACTAAGTATTAATTAGATAAATATATATTATGTGGGCAGGGATCAGTTTTGTTTTTTTATTTTTTATTTTTTTTGTAACCAGTTATGCACATGCCCTTTTGTGTTAAAAGTTAGGTTTGCTGATTCTGCTTGCCGTTCTTTACTGTCACCTCTCTGTGGGTGCAGTGTGATTGTGACAACTCGTGTAAAGGGAACAGGCAGGAAGGAAATGTTCTGGTGCACCAGCTTTGCTTTTCAGTGGTTGCACTCTCCTTAGGGAGATGACTCTGTCTTGTTGGCCAATCTCAGATTGTAATTTGTTTTGAAAAGAAAATGCAATAGACGTGATGAGTGACATTGGGAGACTGCTCTTGAAAACTGGCTGAGAACCAGAAGAGAGGTTTGGGTATGAGATGGAATGGGTTAGGCTGTCAAGAAAATAGCACTTTGAGATAGGGTCTAGAGTACGTATGCAGAGGGAGATTATGTAGCCTTACAGGGTGCAGGTGGGGATTTCATTCTCAGTTCATTAAACAGGTATTGGAAGATATTTTCACTGGTGAGTGTTGGAACTGGGGAATAGTGATAGACACCAGTTTACATATTTTTGCATGTCATTCTTGGGTGCTAGGTGGAGAATAATGTGTAGAAAAACATGTAGAAGTATAGCAGCCTGGAGGTACATGCTGGTGGTTTGATTTGGGTAGTAGCTGTGGGAAGGCAGAGGAGTCAAGATATTGGGGGTAGACTTTGGAGAGAAACTCTCATGACTTGCTGATGAAGTGGATGTGGAAGTTGAAAGAGAGCATGATTAAGAAATTAAGATTGAAAATTTCCTAGAAATAGAGAACACTCATAATAATGCCCAAGGAAGCTGAGTCAAGTATACACAGATAGTTGTATATATTTAAGAATGTATTAAAGGGACAAGTTCCAATAATAGTATTGTTTATCATAGGTACACATAAAAATACCCAGAAATAGATAAGATGAAAGAATGGAAAAAGATACAACAGACAAACATGAACTAAAGAAAGCTGGAGTTGCTTTAGAGTCAAGCCTATTTTAACATGGACACAATTGGAAGGGACAGACAGTAGATGCCAAGGAGGGAGCAGAAACCCAAGAGCACACTTCAGTAGTAAACAAGTGTGAGGTGATACAGTCTCAAGGTGGACAAGAGCAGGAGACAGGACAGTTGCAGATGATAAGAGCACTCCACCAGGTATTCAGTAATACAGTTCACTAAGATGAGAACTAACAGAGCAGTGAATAATTGGAACACACAATACTGATCATTTATAGATGGTCTCCATGGAAATCCCAATAAAATCAATATTTGAGTAAGAGATTAATGTATAAAATGATTATTGTCCCTTTATGTCTCCAATAAGTATTTAGAAAATATGAAAGAAATTATGGTATGGTAACCATAGCTATATACCTGTTAGGAATTATCCTAACAGTAAATCACAAAATATTTATGGAAGAACACTTTAAGGCTCTTATTTTGAAAGTCATAATGGAAGATCGTTCATCCTTTATTCAAAATGAAGAGAGATGCTATATTCTTGGATGAGAAATTTTCTCATTATAGAGATGTGACTTCTTTCTGAATTGTAAAAAGTTTGGTCAAGTCAAGATCAAGACTCTGATCAAAACCAAAATAAAAATTTTGTTCAAAACCAAAAACTAGGCACAGTAGCTCATGCCTGTAATCCCAGTGGCTCAGGAGGCTCAGTCAGGAGGCTTGCAAGTTCAAAACCAGCTTTAGCAACTTGGCAAGCCCCTAAACAACTTAGTGAGATTCCCCCCTCAAAATAAAATGCAGAGAAAGGGCTGGGGATGTGGCTCAGTGGTTAAGCACTCCTGCGTTCAATCCCTGGTATTAAAAAAGAAAAATTCCAAGTTAAAACCAAAAAATTAGTTCAAGTTAAATTCATGCAAAAATGTTTTGAGACGATAAACTTACTTTAAATTTTCTAAATTTTTTTAAGTAAGAGTGAAATGTAATATAGTCACCTCATTTTGTGATTACCACATGTCTCATGTTAAGCCACTTGCTCCAGTGCAATTCCATGTTCCACTTTCTCCTAAACAAAACCAATGCCAGAAAGCAGAACGTGAGAAGTGTTGGATACCTTTCTTACAGTAAGGGTTTTTACCACAATTAAATCTTTCTAGGAGCTGGATGCTTCATCGGCCTAGGACCAACTCCTGGCAAAAAGGAATAAGGAGAATTATGTTTGTAAAGTGTTACAGGATTGTTTCTGTCCTGGATTTTAAACTTTTTGTTCTTGAAAGTGTGGAGGTGTTTTATGGGGGGCGAGAAAGTGAAATAAAGTCAGATGGGAAAGCAAAAAGAAAAGAGCAGTGTAATGGATGAACTTGCCTCATCTAATATTAAGATAGTTGAGAGCAATAGTAATAGGCATGTAAGAGTGGCACAGGAAGAGGTGACTAGCGCAGTGAAGCAGTTGAGACCCATGGTTCCTGAGCATGAAGCCCTCACATCGATGACCACCTAGGATAAGATGAATAGGCCACCACAGGTCAGTGGGGAAGGGTATGCAGGCGGTGCTGAGAAAGCTGGCTCATGCCATTGAGAAGAAATAGGCTGGGTCTGTACTTCCTAGTCATCCTCATTCTTGGTGTCAGCTACCTGTGGTCAACCATGGTCCAAAAATATTACATGGAAAATCCCAGAAATAATTCTGCCCATCCCTGTAGCACGATGAAGTCTAGCTCCAAATGTGAACCATCCTTTTGTCCAACATATCCATGATCTGTATGCTGTCTGCTAGTTACTTAGTAGCCACCTTGCTTATCAGATTGACTTACAGCATCACAGAGCTTGTGTTCAAATAACCTTTACCAAAGTATAAGAAAAGTGATGCTGGTAATTTGGATATGCTAAAGAGAAACCATAAATTGATTCCTTAAAGTAAAAAGATAGAAGTTCTGGATTTTTATTTGGGGTTTGATATATGCTTGTTCAGGTATCCACTGGGAGTCACACATAAGGGGGACTGTTAAATATTTGAAATGTAAAACTTTTCTGCTATTAGAAAAAAATATCAGCCTGTTTTATCAAGGTGGCATTGAAAGCTAAGAAAGCTCCTACCTCTCCCAAAGTGGTAGTCGGAGTAAAGGCTTTTGAAGCCAAGAAGGCAGTGCTGAAAGGCATCTGTGACCACAAAAAGATCTGCACATCACCCACCTTCTAGCAGCCCTAGGCACTAGTTCACGAGGCAGCCCAGATAATCTTGGAAAAGTGCCCAGGAGAAACGTGCTTGACCACTGTGCCATCAGGTTCCCTGGCTGCTGAGTTCACCATGAAGGGGAGAGAAGACAAGAGCACACTCGTGTTCATTGTGGACATCAAGGCCTACCAGCCAGACAGGCTGTGAAGAAGCTCCGTGAGGTTGATGTGGCCCAGGAGAACACCCTGGTCAGTCCTGATGGAGAGAAGAAGGCTTGCTTTGAGCTGGTTCCTGAGTATGCTGCTGTGGGTGTTGCCAACAAAATTGGGATCTATACAGAGTCCAGCTGCTAATTTTTAATATAATTTTCTTCACCACTAAATAAAAGTGGAAAATAACAGAAAACCTGTCAGTTCAGGTGACATAGGAACCCAATAAGCATTAACCACAAAATGAGATGATGATGGATTTAACTGTCAAAGACTGTTTTCAGTGAAGGACCCCATATTCAAAGTTGACTGATGAGAGGAAGAGAGTTAAAACATTCCAAAATTCACAAGGTACTAAGAGCTGGAAATTTTATTAGGACTTAACAGATCAGCAGAAAATAGAAGTCAGTAGAAGATGCATAACAGAAAGCCAGTGTGCAGAAGGGATGTGCAAGTGGCAATAAGTATATGAAGTGTTAACTCACACTAAGAAGGGAAGGAAATTGAAGTTATAGTGGTGAGCAACAGTTTGTGATCCTTTTTGTCTAGCAGTCTTACTTGAATTTACTCAGAAGAGGATCATGTGCACATGTCCATCCATAAGGACTTGTTGGTCTTGGGATTTTCTCTTATGGGATCGTTTATGCAGTTGGAGCCAGTTAAGTGAATGGATGAATAAAATGTAGTCCCATACTAGGGAATATAATGCCATTGTTAATGCCAAAAGACTTGAAAATGTTGATGAGAAAAGGAAGCTGATTTGTAGTACAATACTATTTTATGTAAATCACACCCACCTGCCACCCACACACATACTGTTTTTTTCAGTGGTACTATACCAACTACAGTATAGTGGGTTCTAAGGTACAGTTGTGAATGGAATAGGAATACAGGAAAAATCAAAAGGGCCTTGTATACCAATGGAAGTGCATCATGAATTGAAGATGTTGATTAACTACATGAGATGAAGGGGGAGAAAAATAACAGTAAGAGAGTAAGCCTTGAATTTGGTGAATGACAAATAGATGGATCAATGATTAAGACAGAGGGTTTGTATAAAAGTAGTGAATGAAAAATGTTTTGAAAACCGATGTGTTGAAGGGGAGCAGAACAGAAAAAAGCAACATGGTGATTAGAAGATCAGGAAGCTTTGGGGGCTGGGGCTGGGGCTCGGTGGTAGGGCACTGGCCTAGCATGTGTGACACTGGGCTCGATTCTCAGCACCACATATAAATAAATGAAATAAAGGGCCACTGACCACCACCACCACAACAAAAAACCTTAAAAGGTAAGTTTTTCATGTGGGTGTATTAGCTAAATTATTGGGAATGAACCGTGGATAGAAATTGATGTAAGAAATGGATAACTCTAGAGTGAGTTCTGAAGAGGAGGAGAGAGACCCAGAATGTGAGTTTGCAGAGACGTGATGATGGCTTGAGTTGAAAGCCAGTTGCTCTGTTTTGGGTTTTTATCTGCTTGTCTCATGAAAGGCAAGGCAACCTTGGATACTGTGAACCGAGCCAGGGACTCTTTTCCTCAAACAGCTGTTTTTATGTAATTTTTTTCTCAAGAAAACGCCCTTAGAAACACAACCATCTCATTGTAACCAAAATACTTAGTATGTGTGGACATACTTTCGTCAAATCTTATTATTAGACTATTTTGTCTGAGAAAAGTTAAATTACTAGGAACGTTTTCTAGAATGATCCTTTCTGTATAGTTACTGGGCGGGGGGAACTCAGACCTCCTTTGAGACAAAGGCCTACCTCGGTCTCCATCTTTGACCCTGGTAAAGAAAGGAGCAGGTGTTCTTTTTTAAGGTACCGTGGTTTGTGAGGTTGTCACGTCATTACCACTCCTTGCATATTTGTAAAGCCACAAGCATCAGCTTCTGTTCAGCGTATTCTAAATGTTCTTGTATTCAGGGAGTTTGATTCTTGTGTGTGATTCTTTTCATCCTCTGAACCTGGTGGGATTGGGGTTACTTCAGCTTGATAACATTCTGGTGGACCATAGCATCCAGTTTGACTTTCAGCTGTTACTTGGTATGAAAAGATTAGCTCTTGCCTAGATCCAGATGGATCATGAAAAACAAGAAAAGAACCAAATGAGTCATGAAGCAGATAAAACTGCATCAAGTACACAAGCCAGTGAATTATATACTACGTTGAGTATATTTTTTAGGATTTCTTATCTAGCCGAGTTGCTCTGTGATGTCTCCAGAAGTTCAGCAATCATTGATAGGCCATCATAACTGTGGAGTTGGTGTAGAAGTTCATATTAGACCTATATCATTTCAAAATAAAACTCTGCCCTCCTCCTTCCGGGGTGGAAACTAGCTAGGATCTCCTAGGCAGTCTCAGGCACATCTCATGTTCTCTAAGATAAACAGTGATGCAGTTTTCCTGGTCCAGTCTTTTTCTCTTTGTTGTACACACTAGGATGCTGTTGCAGTATAGTATACCAAATAACTTTACCCTTTTAAAGTGTTCAGTTGAGTGATTTTAGTAAATCTGCAGCATCAGACAACCATCACTACAGTCCAGCTTTAGACTATTCTATGACCCTGTGATAATCCTTATGTCTTCTGCAGTCACTTGCCATTCCCACGACTAGCCCCAGGCAGACACTGATCTACTTTTTGTCTGTAGACTTGCCTATTCTGGACATCTCACAGACATAGCTAGGCAGTATGTTGGTCTCTTGTATCCAGTTCCTCTCGTTTACCCATGTTGTCTATCTGTTAGTGTTTGATGATCTTTTTGCCAAATGAGATTCTGTTGTCAGTGTGTGAATGTCCTTCTCTTGTTTATCCATTCACCAGTTGCTGACTTTTGGGTTGTTTCCAGGTTTTGATGATTGTGAATAGTGCTGGGAGCAAGTGATGCACTTTCGAGGATGATTCTATAATGTGATACTGTAGAGTACTCTAGCTGAGAATTGGGTGATAGAGACTGATCGTGACTATAGTCCCAAGTCCTACCTTACCAGCAGATGCAGATTCAGTTCTTTTCCCATCCCCTGCCCATAATGTTGCGAGTTTGAGTTGGCTAACTCAGGTGCAGAAGCAGCTCACCATCAATAGTTTTTGATGTTAAGTTTTATCAGAGGAGCTGTGACCAATTGCAGATTTAAATACTCAAGGACTAAAATGGTATAGATAGATAAAACTCTTCTTTAGATCCAAAACAATTTGTTTTCAGAAAATTGAAACATAAAATGACTTATTTGTACTGGTAGTCTTCTTTGTAAATTGGGATTTGGGAGGAGTCTTCTTTGTTTCTCTGAAGACCCTCAAGGGCACTTCTGAGTTTGGGGCTTCAGCAAGTCAGAAGATGGGAATAGACTTTTTTAGAAACTATCAAGATGATCTGCTGGTTAGAAATCCCAAAGATGCCACAAATCCAGGTCCTTTGGGATTTGTGAGCCTGCTACCAGTGCTGTCTAGCAGTACTTTATTGCTTCTGCAGTGTACAGTGTAGTCACCACAGGTGGCTGTTGAGCACTCCTAATGTGGCTAGTTCCTGAGAAGAGGAATTTTAATTTAAAAATTTTAACTAACATAAATGTGAATAGCCACATTCAGCTAATGGCTGCTGAATTGGGCAGGGCAGTGCCAGACAAGTTCATTAAGCTTCCACAGTTTTCAGGTTGTCCCTTGAGATTCTAAGTTTATTGTTGCTAACTTTGGGAAATTGTGCTGTTTTGGCATGATCTTCCACAATGTTTTTGCTTTCTTAATTTTCTTTTTTTGCTATTTATAGGTGGCACAGGAATGGATCAGCTCTCCAAACAAAGAAAATTTCTATCAGTTGCATTTACGAAAATTTCCAGCTGATTATAAGAAAACCTGGGAATTTGTGGGTAAGTTTTTTCTTATGCAACTTGGAGTGTATGATATAATAATTTGAAATTTCTGTGTAAGAAAAGATATCATCATTGAATTTTCTGGGACATAGCTTTGCAACCTCTTACAACAAATACGTGATATTTTAGTTAATGAGTGATAGGACGGTTATGAACATAAAATTCATGGGTTTCTCTTCCATACTTTAATTAGATACTGCAGGCTGAAGTGTCAGTGGAAACTGCAGTTGGGAGGGAGAGGGTAAGGAAAGGCTTAAGGGGGCATGACAGAGGCTGTCTATAGATTCTAAGCAAGTGTTCCTAGTATTCCTGGTATGTTCTTATATTCCTGGTTCATAATTGGTCTGACCCCATCTCGCTTTGATGTGTTATTTAAAAAAATACACTAAATGTTTAGAACTCCTTAAAATAAAACACATTAGCATGTGCAAGGCTCTGAGTTCAATCCCTTACACCCAAATAAATAAATAAGTTGCATCAGTTTTCTTTTTATCCTCCCCCCATGCAAATCCCATCCTACTCCAAAGGTCCACTTAGTAAAAATGAGCACAAGTGACTATTTTGGGGGAATGACAGTATACATTCCCTGTAGGCTATTTAGAAAATATCAACAAGCAGTAAACATCACCCTGCACAGTTCCCATCATTGAGACATATTTCCATAAACATTTTGGTATTTCTCTTACTTGTAAACTTTATTCTTTTTCTTGTGCTAGGCATATTTCGTTAGTCATTCAGCAAATGCTGACTTTATTGACCTGATAGTAGACGAATCTAGTGCAGGATGTTTAACTGTGAAGAAAACACAGGAAGGTTATACACACACTTTTTGGAGGTGGGGTGTGTACCTTTTCCACTGAAGCTACATTCCCTGCCCTTTCTCTCTTTAAACTTTTTTTTTTTTTTTTTTTTTTAAGTTGTAGTTGGACACAATACCTTTTTTTGGTAAAGTTGTAGTTGGAAACAATACCTTTATTTTATTTCTTTGTTTTTATGTGGTGCTGAGGATCAAACCCAGTGCCTAACACATGCTAGGCAAGTGCTCTACCACTGGGCTACATACAACCCCAGCCCCTTTTTTTTTTTATTTTTTGAGACAGGGTTTCTTTAAGTTGCTGAGGCTGGTCTCGAACTTGCCAATCTTGCCTCAGTCTCCCAAGTAGCTGGGATTACAGACATGTGCCACTGTGCCTGAGGAAGCTCATATTTGACTTATTTTCATTTAACATATTGTAAGTACCTTCAGTGTAATTAAATAATAGCAACAATATATTTAATAGTTACGGTTATTCCATTGTGAGTATATTCATTTAGCCAGTCATTCCTATTTAGACTGAAACCTTCTATATCGTTTTTCGCTATTATAAGCACTAAATGAATCCCTTTGCTCCGACTGTATGCACGTTTAAGACTTCTGGTTCAGGCTGGGGTTGTGGCTCAGTGGTAGAGTGCTTGCCTAGCATGTGTGAGGCACTGGGTTCAATTCTCAGCACCGCATATAAATAAGTAAATACAGGTCCATTGACAACTAAAAAAAATAAAAAATCAAAATTAAAAGACTTGTGGTTCATGTTGTCTTGGCTATTGAAAGGAATCCCATTTTCACTTCCAATAGTAGGATGTAAGGATGTACATTTTTCACATTTGCTACCTTAGACATTTTGTGTGGAAAGTGTATATTCTTTAAGGTTGAACTTTTGTTCCCTAGCATTTACTTGGTTATTTGTGTTTTTGGGAATAGTTCTGCCTATTCATGTGCTCTTTTCCCTTTTTCTTTGTTAGGGGTATTGTTATTTTCTTAACTCGTATCTGTCATTGCGATCTTTTTTTGGGGGGGGGGTTCATTATTTTCTCCATTTTGTCTTGCTGTTTTGGAGGCATAGATTTTTTTTTATTTTTATGTATTCAGAACTAACATATTTATTTCTTCATAGTTTTTTTTTTAATATATATAGGTGCAGTAACCACAAAGCATAAAACCATTTAGAAACAAGTCTCCCCCCTCCCTGCCATAAACACCTGTTTTGCACCTCTGCAAATTGGTAGTGACTCCTAGCAGTAGTTCAGCTTTCACAGGAATAATGTTACTGTTGGTGGGGAGGTCCTGAGGCACAGCCTGTTTTAGCAGCTACTCACTGGGGTTTTCCCCGTTTTTTGCCTCTAGTTTATCTAAATCTTTGTCTTAGTTCTGGGAATTGATTTCATTTTTTTCCCTTGCACTTGCAGGATAGAACTATGAAAACATTTATCATTTTGTGCCACCCAAAGCCCACCTTGGTGTTATGGTTTGGTATGAGGTGTCCTCAAAAAGCTCTCTTATGAGATGATGCAAGAAGGTTCAGAGGAGAAATGATTGGATTTTGAGTCTTTATCAGTGGATTAATCCCTAATGGGGTTAACCAAGTAGTAACTGGAGACAGGTGGGGTGTGGCTGGAGGAAGTGATCAATTGGGGGCGTGGCTATGGGGTATATAATCTATATCTGGAGAGTGGAGTCTCTCTGCTTCCCAATCACCCTGATGGGAGCTGCTTCCCTCTGCCACCCTCTCCCGCCATGATGTTCAGCCTCACCTTGAGCCCTGAGGAATGGAGCAGGCC
Organism: Sciurus vulgaris; assembly: GCF_902686455.1. Lineage (NCBI taxonomy): Eukaryota > Metazoa > Chordata > Mammalia > Rodentia > Sciuridae > Sciurus > Sciurus vulgaris. Next base: position 86,683,612 of record NC_136476.1, on the reverse strand, counting down.
TTCAATGGACCAAGACCTCTGAAACCATGAGCCCTAAATAAACTCTTCCTCCCTTGCAGCTGTAAGTCGGGTCATTTAGTCACAGCAGCAAAAAAGCAGACTAAAACACTTTGGAAATTTTGTGTCCTTTCTTGTCACACCTGGAGGGAAAAAAAACAAACTAAGGTTATTACCTGGGCTATACTTTTTCTCCTCTTATTCTAGCCAGCACAACCAAAAACAACTGGGGGACCCAGCTGCCAGCTCTCCTGGAGTTGGGTCTATCATTTTCAGATTCCTTGGTAACTTACACCGCTCCTACACTAGATGATTTCATTACTTACTCAGGCACCAAACGAAAGTTTGTCATACCCCATTTTCATCCTTCCTTTTCCCAAACACTGCTTTTAGCGAGTTAGGGTTGTTCTGGTGAATTCTACTTCTGACCCCAACACTGGTGAGAATGGAGAGTCCCCAACAACCCCTTCTGCTGTGTTTGATGATTTACTAAGAAGAGTCAACCGTATAATCATCTTCATGGCTATGATTTATAATCAGGAAAGAAAACAAAGCAACAGAAAAGGGACGGGGCATGCTGGACTAAATCTAAAGGAAACCAGGATCCTGTGAGTCCTCTTCTAGTGGAGTCACAACGAATGTGCTGTGTTGTCTCAGAAACCTATTGCAACAACACACAAGAGATGTTTCTACTAGAAAAGCTCATTAGACTTAAGCTCACCGTAGGTATAAACCAAATATACAAAGTTCTAGTCTCCAGGAAAAACAGTTTTTGACTTAGACTATTATTTTCACAAACAGGTTAGACACACTAAGCTATTTTTCCCAGGACTGTCCTGAAACCCAAGTTCCTTGGCACCAGCCAAGGGCCAGCCTTACAAGCAGGCCTTTCAAAGGAGAGCAGGTGCACTATGCTTCTTCTGCACAGCATGGATGAATAATGGCATTTTTGCTGAGTCTGCATCCAGAAGTGGATTATGGAGTATGAGTGTGTGCCTGAGTCCAACTTCAGGCGATAAAGCCAAGCCAATACCATCAGCAGTATATAAGACGTAATAGCGTTCCATGTCTATGCCAGCACTTTGGTAGAGGTTGTTACAGTTTTAGCTGCTACGATGGATGTTACTGATGGGGGGGATCCTTTTATTCACTTGTTTTTCCTGGCCTGCCCTTCCTTACTGCAAGGATGGGAAGTGAGTTGAGAGTGTGAGTGATCATTTGCTGGAATTTGGTATTTTTAAATTTATCATTTACAGAAAATTCGAAGTTTGGGCATTGCTTATCTTCACATATTCTAGAGCATGACTTCTGCATCTTTTTTTTTTTTTTTTTTTTTTTCTCATTGCTATTAGTGATTTATAACGGGTTTTGCTCCCTAAAGGACATTTGGTGCAGGCAACATACAGAGATATTTTTGGTTATCAAAACTGGAGTCGGGGGTGGCAGTTGATACTGGCATAAATGCAAATTTAAGCAACATTGAGAAACCCTCTCGTATACTGTTTTGGGAGGAAATATTATGAGAGGTTAACCTAGGAGGCTGCCATTGCTTTCGACTGCTTCCCTGGTATTTTTACATCACCTTATGGAAGTCACTTTTACAGAAGTATAATTTACTTCCAAAAAATAGATTCTTTATTGAAGTGAAATTCACATAATTATAACCATTTTAGAGTGTTAATTCCGTGGCATTTAGTGTACTCAGTGTTGTCCCACCCTCACCTCTGTCTAGGTCCAGAGCATTTCATCATGCAAAAGGAGACTGCACCCATAAGTAGCCCTTCCGGTCCCCTCCTGACGACCCTCAGGTGCTTCTGTCCCTGTGGATTTGCCTGTCGTGGCTGTCTCTCATAAGTGGAATCATTTGGGGGGGAGCCTTTTTTGTGTGGCTTTTTTTTACTTAGCAAAACATTTTCAAGGCTCATTTGTGTTCACTCCCTTTAACAAAATATTTTAAATTAAAAGATAATGCAAAATTGGTGATCCTAACCATTTTAAGTATTCAGCTTGGTGGTGGTAAGTATAACTTCATTTCTTTCTTTTTTTTAAACCTGTGCTGGACATGGAACTCAGGTCCTCACACATGCTAGGCCAGTGGTCTACCACTGAGCTCTTCCCTGGCCCTTCATTCTTTTATGGCTAAATAATATTCCATTGTTTGGATATGTGCCACAATTTGTTTATCTTTTCATTGGTGTGGACATTTGAGCTATTGTGAAAAACTCGGGCACAATTCAAAAGTTTGACACATGTATACATTTAAGTATTCACGACCTCAGTTAAAATAACAGTCATCCTCAAAAGTTTGTTTCTCTGTGGTCATTCTTCTCCTCTTTTCCTGTTCCTTTTAGTCACTGGCCTGTTTTCTGTCACCATCAATTCACCTTCCCTAGAATTTTATATAAATGGAATTCTATAGTATGTTGAGTTTTGCGTCTTGCTACTCTATATGTTTTTAAGATTTTTTTCACATTGAATGTACCAATAGTTTGTTCCTTTTCACTGCTCCAGTATTCCATTGTTGTGTATTTATCACAGTGGTGTGTCCATTCACTAGTTTGATTGACCTTTGAGTTCTGTCCTATGTCTTTTTATGAATAACGTGACTGTAAATGTTTATGTAGAAATCTGTGTGGGATAGGGTTTATATTCTCTTGTAACTGTCTGGAAATGGGACTGTTAGGTAGTATAAGTGTGAAACTTCATAAGAAGCTGCTAAGTTGTGTCCTTATACAGTGCCACCAGCAGTGCATGAGCACTCCACCCCTCCATTACCTTGTCAGCACTGTCAGTGCTTTTAATTTGGTGATTCCGATGAGTGTGTAGTATTATGTCATCATGGCTTCAGTTCGCTTCAGGACTATTAATGACATTGCTGGATGTGGTGGTGCACACCTATAAACCCAAGGGGGAGGCTGAGGCAGGAGGATCGCAAGTTTAATAAAGCCAGCCTAAGTGACTTAGGACCTAAACAGCGAGACCCCATTTCAGAATAAAACAGTAAAAAGAGCTGGGGATGTGACTCGGTGTTAAGCACCCCAGGGTTTAATTTCTGGTACCCAAAAAAAGAAAAATTTTTTAAAGTATTTTTTTTAGTTGTATATGTACACAATCCTTTTATTTTATTTATTTTTATGTGGTGCTGAGGATTAAACCCAGTGCCTCAATGCTAGGCAAATGCTCTACCACTGAGCCACAATCCCAACCCCCCAAAGAAGAATATTAATGATGTTGAGTGATGTTTCTTAACTTAATGGCCATTCCTGAGTCCTCTTATATTTTTCTTCCATTTTTTTTAATTGGCTGACTTGTCCTTTGATTTTTGAGTTGAAGAAATCTTTATATATTCTAAATCTTTATATATTCTAAAGATGAGTTATTCATCAGATGATATATTGAAAATATGTCTTCCTGATCTGTGGATTGTCTCAATTTTCCTAACAGTGTCTTTTGAAGAGCAAAAGTTTTAATATTGATGACACCCGTTGTCACTTTTTTTCTTTGATGGCTCATGTTTTTGGTATCATGAAAATGGTTCCCTAACTCAGGGTCTTCACAACAGTTTTCTCCTAGATTTTATAGTTTTAACTTTCATGTTTATGTTGGTACACAGTTGTTTAGTTTGTTTATTTTCAGTTATGTAATCCTATTTTTTTAGTGCATTTTAATTATACAGGATAATGGTTTTCATTGTGGCATAATATACTTTGACCGTATATACCTTGAATTTATTTTTGTACATGGTACAAGGCAAGGTTGGGAGGTTGTGTTCCCCCGCCCCTTTTAAATCACATATTCAGTTTTAGTGATATTTGTTGAAAAGATTATCCTTCTCGGTCTTGTGTCAGAATCTCAGTTGACCTTGAGTGCAGGTATATTTCGGACACACTATTCTCTTTATTTGTATATGTACCTTACACCAATACTGCCCTCTTGATTACTATACCATTAAAAAAAAGTATTGAAATCTAATTTCAGTAATTAACTTAAGCCCTCCAGTTCTGTTTTTTTTTTAATTTTTTTATTTGTTCTAATTAGTTTTACATAACTAGAATGCATTTATATATTACTGGTGGGAATGCAAAATGGTGCAACCATTATGGAAAGCAGTATGGAAATTCCTCAGAAAACTTGAAATAGTACCACAGTTTGACCCAGCTATCCTTTACTTTCCTCAGTTTATACCCAAAGGACTTAAAATCAGCATACTTCAGCGACACAGCCATATCAGTGTTTATAGCAGCTCAGCTCACAATAGTTAAACTATGGAACCAACTGAGGTGCCCTTCAACAGTTCTGCTGTTTTAAAAAAGAAGGATCTTTGCTGGTTGAGATGGTGCATGCCTTAATCACAGTGACACAGGAGACTGAAGCAAAAGGATCACAAGTTCAACCCCAGCCTCATCAACTTAGCAAACCCTATCTCAAAATAAAAAAAATAAAATGGATTGGGGATAGTGCCCCTGGGTTCAATCCCCAGTTTCACCCACACACAAAGCGTTTTTTTCATCACAGATTTTGGAATCAGTTTGAGAATTTATAAAAATGCTTGCTATTTGGGCAGGGGTTGTTGTGGGTTTACAGATTTACATGGTGAGAGATGACATTTTAATGGTATCAAGTCTGTTTGTTTATTTTGCAGTACTGGGGATTGAACCCAGGGACATTTTACCACTGAGCTACATCCCCAGCCCTTTATTTTATTTTGAGATAAATTCTCACTAAGTGGCTGACACTGTGTTTGAACTTGGGGTCCTCCTACCTCATTCTCTTGAGTAGCAGGGATCACAGGCAAACACCATTGCCCCAGCCCAGTATCAAATCTTTAATCTTCATATATCTCCCCATATTTTTAGACTATCTTTAGTTTCTCTCACTAGAGTTTTATATTTTTCAGGGTATAGTTCTTCACATATTTTATTGGAATCATCCCAAATCTTTGGTTAGTGATTTAGTCTACCTAGTCCCATTACTTAGTTCTTTAGATCAGTACGTTGTTGCTGGATTCAGCAATTGATCCTGAATTTTCTTCTTCCATTGCTTGCTCTGTTTTCTCAGTGTCATTTACTTGGCAAGTATTCTTTCTCCCTTGTTTAGGATACCCTTGATAGATTCAAGGTAAGTTCTTATATGTACTTATATCTGTTTCTGAATTTTCTTCTGAGGTTTTCAAAGTGGGGAACAAATGAGAGAATTTTTTTTATTTTAAATGCCAGAATAAACATCAAATAAATAAAATGTGTCAGTCACTTCTTATATTATGATTTTACCTGTTTGGCTTTGTAGATGGTCCCTTCCTCTCTCCCTTTGCAGTGGGGATTGAATCCATAGTCTCAAGCGTGCCAGGCAGTTGCTCTGTCACTGAGTGAGATGCCAGTCTTTTTTATTTTGAGACAGAACCTCTGTAAGTTTCTCAGGCCAGCCTGGAGCTTGCAATTCTGCTGCCTCAGCTCCCAAGTAGCTGGGATTACATGTGTGCACCACCCTGCCCAACTATGATAACCATTTTTAAGAAATATTTTAAAATATTATTAATATTTTGAATTTCTTATTGGCTTAGATGACCATTTTAAACTATACAAAGTCTACTAGGGCTGTGAACTTTGGAACTTAATACGAGAATTTAATTTTCTTACTCTTATTTAAAATAATACTGTTCAAGTCATATAAATGCCAATTTCTTACTGTTTCATAGTTTATCTGGAAGAATGTGAACTGGCTAAACAGCTTCATCCAAAGGAAAATGATTTGGTGTTTTTAGTTCCTGAGAGAGTAAATGGAGAGAAAAAAGATACAGAGAGAAACTGCTTGCAAGATCCCCAGGAATATCACTGTGGTTATGTTCATAAATTTCGCCGCACTTCAGTTGGTAAGCAGATGATGAGGCATTGATGAGTCTTGTTAGAGACAAGCTCTTCTCCTTTCTAACTCCTACTTTACTAGTTCTGTTTTTGCTGCCTATTTTGCCAAAATAGGCACTTGCTATTGCCAGAGTTCCTTTTCAGTGCCTTTTAGACTCAAGACCCTATATTTATTGCTATAGCTTTGTGATTTAAAAGCTTTCTTTTTTTTAGTATACTCCTATTTTTGGTGTCTTTATCTGTCATTATGTTTGTTATTACAGAGACCATTTGTAACCATCTTTTTGTTGTATCTTAAATTACATTCCAGACTTTGTATTTGACTAATTACTGATAAGAAGACTGAACAGAAAACTCATTGTAAGGTAGCTTGAGGAATCTGCAGTTTCCATCACTTTTGTGTATTTTATGAGAGGAACTTCTTTCCCAAAAGTAACGCAGGCTTGGATTTGAATTTAACAAATACCTCCAACATACCAGACAGTGTGCCTCATTTTTACTATGCACATTTATAAACTTCTCCAAAGCCCTGTAAGTCAGTATGAATTATTCCTTGTTCAGGAAACCATGGCTCCAGGGATGTTAAGTAACTATCCAAGATGGTTGTCAGTATCAGATGGTCAGTCCAGAATTGAAATTACTGCCCCCCCCCCCCCACATAAGATAGGGGTCTCACTTTGTTGCCCAAGGTGGTTTTGAGCTGCTTGTTGGCCTCAAGTGATCCTCCTGCCTCTGCCTCCCAAGTAGCAGAGTCTACAAACATACTCCATCATATCTGACTTGACACCTAGTTGTGCTTGACTTCGCAGTCCACGTTATTTTATTCCAAGCTGCCTTTTTAACACAACTTGAATATGAAGCAAAGAACATGATTTCTTAATTTCCCTTCCTCCTTTCATCATATCTTAAAAAGTAGCAATAAACCTTCTTTGACTATACAGTAGATATCCTATGTTTATTAGTGCGATCAGAGCTTAATTCTTTGTGTAGAATTTAGACGAGTAGCAACAGGACAGGCATGGTGGTACATGCCTGTAATTCCAGTAACTTGGGAGGCTGAGGCAGAAGGATCTCAAGTTTGAGACCAGCCTTAGCAATTTAGTGAGGGCCTAAGCAACTTAGGAAGACCCTGTCTCAAAATAAAAAAAGATCTGGAGATGTGACTCAGTGGTAAAGTTCCCCTGGATTCAATTCTCAGTACCGAAAAAAAAAAAAAAAAAAAAGTAGCAACAGGGATGTAGGCTTTATTTTTCTGGGATGATCTGCCCTGAACTCCTCATAGATAAAACTCTCTGGCTTCTCCATCTGGAGAAATGGTAGGCATTTCAAACCTACTAAGCCAACATAAACACCTGGTTCCTACTGGACATCTCTTCCTTTGGTCTGTCCCAAATCATTCTTCCATTCACTCAGGCCAAAGCCTCGAGCTCATCCATAGTCTTTTCTTCCTGTCATACTGAATTTAATTGATCAGCAGATCTCATTGACAGGTCCTCACTTCTACATTCTGGTCCAAAGTTTTACCTAGATTACTGCAATAGCCTTATAAGTGGGTTCTCAACTTTTCTTATTGCAGCTAATTCTTTGTAAGAGTGATTGATTGTAATATGTGAGGTAGGGCGTGTCATTTCTCCACAGTGTGGCTTTTTGCCTCACTCTGAATAGCATTCAGTTGTTGCTGTGGTCTGTGGAGTCCTCTATTTTATGCTCTAGATCTCCTAGCTATTTTCTCCCTGCTTTTCCTTCTAGCCGTGCTAGCCTCCTCTCTAAAATACTCCTGACACAGCTCTGCCTGCTGGCCTCGGTTGATGACTCTCCTTCCATTAGTTCTCTTCCTCCCTGCTAACAGTGCAGCTTACTCCCTTGCTTCAAGTCCATGCCCAGGACACACTCAACAGCCTATGCATGTCCATCCACATCCCTTTCTTGTTACCTTTTCTCCTTTTTTCTAGTCCTTATCACCACAAAATGTTTATTTGGCGGTATCTGCTCCCTTTTCTAGAAAATAAGTCTGGCGGAGAAGCACATTGTCTGGTTCTTAGGAAGCATTTATTGACTGAATTATTCAAATATTTACAAAAGTATTCTTACTTAATTCTGAGTTATCTTTTTAACTGTACAGCATTCACTGGTAACTGAATTTGCTTTCTCTTCTTCTTGATAATAGTTCGTAATGGGAAATCTGAGTGTTCCCTTTGCATCCAGACTCAAGATAACTTGCCAGCCAACTTAAATGACCTTATGAAATGCATTGTAATCAGTTCTCTGGTAACTACACAAAGGAAATTGAAAGCCATGTCTCTGTTAAGTGGTCGGAATCAACTAGCCAGAGCTGTTCTGAATCCAAACCCCATGGACTTTTGTACCAAAGATTTACCAACTACGACGTCTGAGAGAATTGTGAGTGCTGATTGAATATCAGGGAAGGTCAGGGAGAGTCATGCTGGGATGTTGAAATGTCATGTTTGCAGCTGCTGTGCACTCCTGGGTGTCTAAAAGACATGTGCTCACTATGGGTATGCAGTGGTGTTGTGGTGTTTGATTTTCTTCAGTATTGCAAAGTGTGTAGGCTGCTTCAGGACAATAAAGAGTTGGGACTATGCTGGAAGAGCATCATTAAATGTTAGGTCAGCATCCTACTGAAAGGTTTAGTAGGTGATCAGAATTCAAGAGGAAGAGTCTTGGTTTTAGTGGAGTGAGCTTTCCATTTGAATGATTAGTGGTATGTTGCAGGTGCATGCACACGTATTTTCCACTGTAAGAGTTGTGTATAAACTCCAGAAAATTAACACAGATCCAAAAGGAGGCTAATAATTTTGAACTCCTCCTATGTGCTAGGGCTTTTATTTGCATTATTTCAGTCAGTTCTCACCTTTCAAGGAATCCTGGACTTTGTTGATAAGTTGAGGCTCAGAGAAGTTAGTTTAGTGACCTAACTTGAAAGTAAAACTAAAATTTAGTCTCAGACCTCACCCTGAAATCCATGTTTTTTACACAGTATCACATTATGTAAGGAAAGAAATAATCGTGAAATATTTCTACTATGCATGGAGAGAATTCACTAAATGGAAAAAAAAAAAAAGAAGAAAAATTCAGAAAATACAAAAATATAAATTATTAAATGAAATTTACTGTGATTAACTGTAAGAATTACAAATTAGGGTTGGGGTTGTGGCTCAGTGATAGAGTGCTTGCCTAGCATGTTTGAGGCACTGGATTCAATCCTCAGCATACCACATAAAAATAAATAAAATAAAGGTGTTGTGTCCATCTACAACTAAAAAATATGTCCAAATGAAAAATGCAAAACAAAAAACAAAAAAATAAAATTTTAAAGAATTAAAAATACAGTTGTAAGTGGGCTGAAGACTGCAGATGTTAATTAGTAATTAGCAACTAATTAGTTTTCTTTCCACTAGTAAAAGCAGTTTTTTAGAGCACTGTAGGGTCTTGCCTAGCCATAACAAAAGCTTTTGTGTGGCACAGATTGGAATAAATTCAGACGTTTTTCATTACCTTTCTCAGACATCAATATAGAAGAACAAACAACTCGTTTCTACAACTGTCTTTTTCTACAGATTGCCTACTTAAGAGATTTCAATGAAGACCAAAAGAAAGCAATAGAAACTGCATATGCCATGGTGAAACACTCACCATCATTTGCCAAAATCTGTCTGATTCATGGACCACCTGGCACAGGAAAATCAAAAACCATTGTTGGCCTCCTTTACCGCTTACTCACAGAGGTAGGTTCCAGGGAGGACGCTGGTGCTGTTAAGTGGGTGTATTGTTTTATTTCAATTCACTGACATGTAAATAAGTATTGAAGTGTCTTTTCCCTTTTCCTTTTGTATGTTTTTTGACTGCTTGCAGTAGTGGGGTGTGTATTTTTGATAAGTATAACTGTATCAGGAAGGGATGATGAAGGGAGGAAAGAAGTCAGAAGGGATTGTCTTATGTGAAACAAGTCCTGAGGACTAGAGGATGGTCTTCAGGCTTCATTTTAGGCCACATGTGACACCAGGAAACCATCTGGAATGTCTTCCTGAGCTACATGTAGGTTGGACTGAGTAGTGACTAAAGTGGATGTTAAAGTAAGGTTCAGAGAGTTAGGATAGAATTTTATAGCAGTGATTTTATTATCAGTGTAAGATGTAAATGCTTCTAATTATTTTTAACTGTTTATTATGGGAGCTTTTGAACATATATGGAAATAGAGAAAAACCTTAAAACTGTGTAAATAGAGCTCATCAGATTTTGTGTGTGTGTGTGTGTGTGGTTTGTGGCAAATTGTAGAACCAGAGGAGGGGGCATTCAGATGAAAACTCCAATGCCAAAATCAAGCAGAACCGTGTCCTTGTGTGTGCACCTTCCAATGCAGCTGTTGATGAGCTCATGAAAAAGATCATCCTCGAGTTCAAAGAAAAATGCAAAGATAAGAAGAATCCTTTGGGTATGATACTTCTATGTGTTTTTAATATTTTCTGTGTTCAGTGTTTGGTGTGGGCAACTTTGAATGACAAAGAACAAGCCATTCCTGGAGACAGCTTCTGCCTGGTGCCAATATGTAATCATTGGTTCATTTAGTACATATTTTATTGAGCATTTATTCTATAGATGGCACGGTACCAAATACTGAAGTTTCAGCATTGCAGCCTTCAAGGTGACATAGAATTTAATTAGGCTGTGGATGGGTCAGTGGGCAGTTAACAGTATCGCGTGATAACCTCTGTACTGGGACTTAAACATGGTATGTTTTCAGACAACTCAGAGGGACTCTCGCTTCAGTCGTCTGAGGGTTAGAGATGGAGGAAGTGATGTCTAAGATGAAACCAGAAGAGCTGGAGTTGGCCACAGGACATTAGGGAGGAAGGGACTTGGGCCGTGGAAGCTCTAAATAAAAAGCAGGATAAGAGAACCTTGCAAAGTAAAGCTGAGTAGTAGGGTTCATGACAGTAGGGCTTGTGGCGTGTTCACTGCAGCCTCCCAGAACAAGGCCCAGCACATGGGACTGAAGAGCTAGGGCAGTGGGGACCAATGAGATGAGGCTTATGTTAAGCATTGACTTTTGAAAGCAGTGAAAATAGTCACGGTTCGTAGTCCCTGAGTGCTTGCTGTGTGTGGGTAGTCCTCAGGGTCATCTTGGGGCTGGATGTTAAACACCTTGCTTTCTGTGTCTGGCTTGGGGAAGCTGAAATGTAAAGATGTTCTGTACACTATAGGAGTTCCTTTTGTTGAAATGTACATAATAGTGACAAGCGTTACTACAGATGATTCAGGACACTTGAACGAAGATGTAAAATTCCTTTATTTACTGAACTTTAACTCTCACTCTTCATACTGCTCATTTTTGAGTGATATTGCTCTGGCTTTATTTTATACTACTTTCTCAAGCTCATAGTATTCCTTGTCTTTCCCACCAAATTTTATTTTCCTCAAGGATACCTGACATTGCCTTTTATCAATTAGGATTAGATTCAGTTGCAAATAATATTCTAAATACAATGGCTTAAATATGATAGAATTTTTTTTTTTTTTTTTTTTTTTTTAATTCAAAAACTGTTCAGGCTGCCCTCAAACATGCAATCCTCCTGCCTCAGCCTCCAGAGTCACTGGGATTATAAGCCTGCTCCACCATGCGTGGCTCATGCATTTATGTTTTTTTAACACATTCCTAATATTTTATTTAGGACTTTAAGATTAGTGTTTGTAAGTGAGGCCAGCCTATAATTTTTCTTTTGTCATATTATCTTTGTCTCCTTTGAATACTGAAGTTATGCAGACCTTCAAAATGAATTGAGATTTTTTTGTGTTTATTCTTTGGAATGTTATGTAAAAGATGGATTATTTCTTCATTTTATTAGTATTGTTATTTTTGTCTAATTTTGACATAGGTAAATTTTTGATGTAGTATTTAAATATCTTTGATTAATTATAGCTCTATTCAAATTTTCTAGTTTTGAGTGAATTTTGCTAACTGATCTTTTTCAAGATAATTTTCTACTTTGTTAGGTTTTTATATTTATATAGGTATAAATTTGTTCATTGTGTTCTCATTTTTAAAAAGCACAACTGTGTTTCTGATTGGCCTCTTTATCATTGTTTATGGTTGGCTCCCCTTTGTCATTCCCTATATTATGTATGTATTAACTAAATTCACATGTGACACATACTTGTGGTTGGAAAGTTCCAGAAGAAATTTCTTTTCCCCTGCAGAGCCCAAGCCAAGATAGATACACCAATTCTTCATCCCGCCACTTCTTCCAGAGCCTTTTGCTTCCTGGTGGGCATTAAATTCCAAGCCCCCAATTTGAAATTTCTGTATTTTTATTGGAATGATATTTTTGCTAATGGAGACACTTGCCAAGTTCATAGAATTAAATGTTTTAGAAATCTCTGCATTCTATAGAACACAATCACACCTCTTAGCACTGTTGATTTGAAGAGCAGAACAAATGCCCAGGCACCTGTGCTCCAGGTGGCCCTTACTGCACACCTGCTCCCTCAGGGGAGCCACCACAGTTTCAGGGCTTTAATTTCCAGGCTTTGGCTCTTGGCTCTGGACCCTAGGAATGACTCTTTCATGTTTACATGCTCACCCTACCATACAAAGTGTGTCCCTTATAATTTTGGGAGAATTTCTGGGTAGAGGAAGCAAGCCTCCAAGTGATCTCTTCTTTCTGCTGGAAACACAAGCGAGATGAGTGTAGTTTTGAAACTCTCAAGAAAATGTTGGCCAGAGAAGGTGGCTACAAATTAGGAAGAATGAGCCATTCAAATAAGGCACTCACTCAGAATGTATTTATTGAGTATATTGTGTGCAGCCACCTAGGCAGTGACCTAAAACAAAACCCTGTTTTCACAGAACTCAGGAAGGACAGTGAACAGGTATCTATGTAGTGTCTCACTTGGGGATAAAGTGCTGATTAGTCCTGCAGGATTACTGTAACCTAGCCCCATGATGCCTTCAGAAATTTTTAAGTAAATATAATAAAATGTAACCAGAAGTAAAAATTGGTTAATAAACAGGTCAGCTAAATGATGTTTATAGTTTTTAAAATTTTCATCATCTTGTATGTATCCCCCTCAGATTCTGGAGTAGTCATGTAACAGGAAGCATAGTTTTTTTTGTTTGTTTGTTTGTTTGTTTTAATTTGTGGTACTGGGGATGGAATCCAGAACCTTGAGCGTACTAAGCTACATCCTTAGTCCCTGGAGTATAGTTTAAAAACCTTCCTGAGTGTTCTGTAAAAAAAGGAGTTGATAGTCAAATAAGATAGTTTTGGACATTCAGATACATAGTCATACATGAACATCCTTGAAATAGTGTTTGGTTAAGAAAACTGCTTTATTTTAACTCACCATTTCCTGTTGTTTTGCTATGGAATGTTACACAGAACATAATTTGGAAAACATTAGTATAATATTCTCTCAACCCTGCAGTGTACTATTTATGTAACTTGCTGGCTTTTATTAGGTAGAAGTGATTAAGTACTTGCCCTGTGGGGTTGTTGGGAAGAATATCTGAAACTGCACGGAACTGAGGATCTATTGCAGTCCCTGCTACCTAATTAACAGTTCCTGTTAACCGTCTTCTCTTATTGTCAATATATTTGCTTAGAAATAGATATTATTTATGGAGACAGGATTTATGGACAGTGTCCTGATTATAACTGTCATTTTTATCAACAGGAAACTGTGGTGATATTAATTTAGTACGACTGGGTCCAGAAAAGTCTATTAACAATGAGGTCCTGAAATTCAGTCTGGACAGCCAAGTCAACCACAGAATGAGTAAGTGCTAAGCACGGATACCCTTCTGTTTCTGTTGCCATTGTGTGGTAAAGAGGTTGTTCGAAGTAGCATGTGATTTTTCTTTTCTTTCCTTTTTTTTTTTTTTTTTTTTCTCTCAAGAAAAAGACTTACCTTCTCACGTTCAGGAGATGCATAGAAGAAAGGAGTATCTAGATCATCAGCTAGATGAGCTTTCACGTCAGCGAGCTCTGTGCCGAGGTGGACGGGAAATACAGGTATGGAAATATTTCTAAATGCTTGATCTTTAGTGGTAATGCAGAGATGCACAGAGTTTATGAGGATTTGATGTCATTCTTTTATTGGCAGATGGCATGATTCATATGTAAAGATGTATACTAAAGTGGTATGCCTTACATCAGGGGTTAGCAAGCTTTTTGTAAAGGCAAGAAAGTACATTTGTGGCTTTGTGAGCCATTTGGTCTTTTGTTGCAATACCAAACTCTGTTTTGCTTGGAAAGCTGTCATAGATAATGTGTAAACAAATGGTTGTGCTATATTTACTTGCAAAAGCAGATGGTGTGTTGAATTTGGCCCATAGGCCAAATTATATTAAAGCTACACTGAATTTATTAGGTGTCTTTCAGTTGCAAGTTAAAACCCAGTTCAGATTAGGTTAAATAAGAAAATTTATTGGCTCATATACCTGGGAAATCCAGGAGTGGATTAACTTCAGATATGGCTGGATCCAGAGGCTCAAATGATTTTATTTCTCCACCCCTTGATCTGTTTTTCTCTGTGTGTCACCATTTCTTCTCCAGGAGAAGACAAGTGCCAGCATTCTCTGGGCTCCACCATCCCAGCTTAGAAACCCCAGAGAAGGTCTCTCTCCCAGCATCTATGCATCAGTTCCAAGGAAGTACTCTGATTAGTCCCTGGGTAGCCAAGCAGGTCTAATCCCTGTAATTAAGGGAATGGGTACCATGATTTGCCAGCCAGCATTGTACTGTGTGCTCATCTTTGTGGCTGGAGGAGTGGTTGGGGTGTGATTGACAACCTCATTTGAACCACCTGGAGATGAGTGGAGGAATGATGCCCTGAGGGTTAGAATGCTAAGCAGACACTATAGCATGCATGACTGCATCTTACCCAGCAGTACGGAAAGTGGGCCGGACTTAACTGGTACAGAGGACACAGGCTGGGTTAAGTTTGACGTTGGTAAAATATTCTTAGGCTCATTCTTTTCACATATGACCAGTCCATTGGAAAGCACTCTAATTGCTGAGTTTAGTTTTAATGATGGCATTCTGATTTTTTTCCAGAGGCAAGAATTAGATGAAAAAATTGCCAGAGTTTCAAAAGAAAGGCAAGAACTTGCTTCTAAAATTAAAGAGGTAAGTAGTTCACTTGTAGCACTTTCTTGATTTTGTTTTTTTACATTATGAAATAGTTGACACAACTTATAAACTTTCTTCAGTTGTATTCTTAGAAGTATTTATTGTGTAAAATTGCAAACACCTACAGAATAGGAAAAAATGGTGTAATTACATTTACATTTTTTCCTTTAATCCAAGGATGAATGAATTAGTACATGTTGAGATTTCTAACAATGGGGTGTTGGTAAATTTTTTCCCCTCTTTTAGGCCTGTGTAAATATGAACAATATCTCTTAGAATGTGCCTTGTTTTTCTTTCCCACCCATTGCAAAAAACAATTATGATACTTTCTATCAAATGAATAGTTTATGAAACTAGGTATGTGGGTGTCTTTCCCTTTGGAAAGAAAGAAAACCATATGCGTGAGTTTTTAGGAAGAGGGAACTGTGGGCCCTCTAGGGTTCCACTCGTTTTGATTTTTGTTTTGTTTTGGATTTGGGGTATTGGGGGGCTACTGGGGATTGAATCCAAGGGTACTTTACCAGTTAGCTACATCCTGAGCCCTTTTTATTTTGGGGGATGGAGTCTAAGTTGCTTAGGGCCTTACTAAGTTAGGACTGGGCATAAAGACAGCCTTATGCCCCGCCCCATTCTTGACTTAAAGCATATACTTTTTGTGCTTATCTTCCAGGATATACCCCCACCACACACACACACCCCAAAATCCAAGGATGCTCTTGCATATAACCTGTGCTCTTTCATTTATAGATAGATGACTTACAATACCTAATACATATAAATACTATGTAAGTAATTGTCCTACTGTATTGTTTAGGGAATAATGACAAGGGGGAAAAAAGTCTGTACATGCTTAATATAGATGCATTTTATTCCCCAAAATATTTTCAGCCCACAGTTGGTGGACTTCCTAAATGTGAACCTTACAAGTGTAGAAAACCAACTATATAGCTGTTTCTCAGTATTCTTTGGATGTGAAAACATCAGAGAAGAATTAGACTAATTAAAACTAGGCTAAGCCAGGTGATCATCAGAATGCAGCCGTAATCAAATGAAGCAGTTTCAAGGGGGAGAGGGCAGTAGCAACTAATAATGTTAGTATTCTTGAACTGAGATAAAAGCAGTTGAATTTAATTTATATTTCCATTTGCAATTTGTTTATTTAAACTTAAAAAATTATGTGAAGACTTTTTATTAAAATTTTAAACTGAGCCCAAAATTAATCTTCCCAAATTTAAGAATAAAGTCCATTTTCCTATGGGCTGTTAAAACTAACTTCATGGCAGGTTACTCTCTAGATGTCCCAGAGGAAAAGTATCTGACAGTACTTCATCTGTGTGCACTGGAGGGCCCTGTTGCCACCCTGTTCCTAAAGCTCACATACATGCCTTAAAGTCCAACGAGATGAGTCACTGCTACTTCTAAGTAGCCAAAATAGGCAAACTGAACCTCTAGTAAGAATGTCAGTTTATTAACTTGAGTGCTAAATGAATTTGGTGTGTAGTGTGAGCTGTCATGCCCATTGGCCTTCATCAGAGAAGTGAACCAAGGTTGTTTTTCTTACTGCAGAAGTAGATTATTTGGTCAGAGGCATTTTTATTGGTACTAGCTGAAGTGTTCATTCAAGCTTAGTTCTAATCCTGGTTTTATTCAGATTATCACTTCACAACTCACTAGAATTATTTAACCTGTACTTAATGTTGATGCCTGCTTTTATACATCAGATCACAAGAAGGATTATAATGTATTTGACCAAATCAAACCATGAATAATTTTTTAAAATACACCTATTCCTAGGTCATGTTCTAAGCTTGAATTGCAAAGCACAGTGTTCTTTTTGGTAGCTTTTGATTATCTTGAATGCTCTTCTGCTGTTTTCTAGATCAGAAGCATCCCCCTAAATGTTACTAAAAATTTTTCCTTCACAAAATAGTGAATGATTTATAGTAAATACAGCCTATCATGGTTGGGGTTTGTTTACAACTGAGAGTGACAGGCCTATGTTTGTCCCCCAGGTTCAAGGGCGTCCACAGAAGACACAGAGCATCATTATCTTGGAGTCCCATGTCATCTGCTGCACTCTGAGCACAAGCGGGGGTCTGCTGCTGGAGTCTGCTTTCCGAGGGCAAGGGGGTGTTCCCTTCAGTTGTGTCATCGTTGATGAGGTCAGTGATCATTTGGGCACACTGCTTTGACTTATGCTGTGAGGAATGAGTCCTAAATGAATTGTGGGTGCTGAGATATTGACAGAATGTTTGAAATCTGATTTCTGCCCGCCATTATCTATCTACTGCTTTTCCAGTACTGGAGTGTACTGGTTTTTTTTTTTTTTTTAATTTTGAGACAGGGTCTCACTAAGTTGCTTAGGGCCTCACTAAATTTGCTGAGGCTGGTTTTGAACTTGGAAGTCTTCCTGCCTCAGCCTTCCAAGCCTCTGACATTATAGGCATGTGCCCCTGGCTTGAGATTACAGTCTTAAGGATGCCTGATTGTTTCTAATAAAATTCCCTCTGAGTGATTCTTTAGCTCCTACTTGAAACCTCTCTGGTTGTCTTCAGAAGTACTTGTACCTAACTCCTGTGTGCTTTAAATCATTCTAGCTTACTTATCATCTATAACTTTGGGTGGCTTTCAGCCACAGTGTTTACGCTAGCACCCTTTGTTCTTCGTTTGCTTTCATCGTACCTTTATTGGGTAATTGCTATTTTCCAGACTGAAAAGTCAGAAAAGATACAGAGCATTAGATACAGAGAATTGATCCAGGAGATTCAAGATACAATAATCATACCCCATAAATATATAGTTATGTTTCAGTTAAAAATAAAGGATTTTAAAACAATATTTGCCAAAATGAAAGAAGAGAAAAAGTGGAAGTTAAGAAATAATTAAAGAAAATGCGATTGAATTAAAGAGAAACTTGAATGTCATGATTGAAGAGTCCTAGTGAGGACATGGATGAAAGATAGATAGCACCTAATGTATCTCTGACTTCAGAGATGAAAGTTCTAAAAGAATTCAGAGAGGAAAAAATTTCCCAGCCTCATGCCCAGCAGGAACAAAGAACACAAACCTACAACTTACACAAACTTTCTCATTTGCTGGTTCCCAAGTGGTGTTTGACTGATTTCAAAAATGTTAGTTTTTTTGTTTTGTTTTGTTTTTAATTATGCTTAGAATATTTGATATCTTTGTTGTTGTTTTGTTTTCTAATTTAAAAAAAACAAACAAACTTCTGTCTGGTGTAGAAATGGTGTGGTGCTTTGCTGGATAAAGTAGCAGCAAAGGTCACTAACACTGCTTCTTCCCTCTGGTCTCTCCTATAGGCTGGGCAGTCTTGTGAAGTGGAGACTCTCACGCCACTCATTCACCGCTGCAACAAACTCATTCTGGTGGGCGATCCCAAACAGCTCCCTCCCACGGTCATTTCCATGGTGCGTCATTTGTACAGAGGTTGAAGGGGCATTTTTTGCTGTTGCTTTTCAGAGGGTGGTTCATTCTTGGATGGTCATCTGTTGTTTACAGGGAAAATGCATAATCGTTGCCACTGCATTAACACATATTTACAAGTATTCACCAAAGACAGTTAAGCAATAAATGATTGTTAAGTAACACTGACTTTTTTTTTTAAGCTTCACATGATGGTCATACCCCACTTTGTTGCAAAAGGCAATTTGGCATAAAATCTGACAATTATGTGGTGAAATATGGTAGGGAATGAGAAAAGAGAAGAAGTGCTTGTTTGAGTCTCAATAAATAAAAATCTCTGCTAGGGTCCCTTTGTACATAGTTGGGCTTGTTACACATGGGGGGCAGGATCACTATAAGCATTGGAGACAGGACACCTAGATGGATAATAGTCCATGTACACCCAGTTTTCCAGGGAAAGGGAAAACTACAGATAATTTAAGGGTTTATTTGGTAATAAACATTATGTTATATTAATAACAAACACCAGAACATATAAGAAAAACTTTAGGAAGAAAATGAATCCCAGCCTTCCTGGTATATTTAATTGTACACCAATTTGAGGAAAACATCATAAAGAAATTATTTTGAGGTAAAGATCCAATTTTGGAATTCTCTCTTCCATAGTATGAGAAAACATCTATGCCCCTGATATCATCTGAAAGTGAAGGTGACAGAAAAAGAAATGGTCTCTGTTGTAGACAGCCCACAGGAGGATGGGCACCTCTGGGTTTTTCACTCTTACTGACGTGCCTCCCAAGATGGACTTTGGGGCCAGCATTTAGTAATTGTCTGGGGCAGTCTGAATAAGCCCAGATCATGGTTTTGAAATTCAGTGCGTCTTTACTAATACATAATTTATACAGGCACAAGGGTGGTGGCCTTGTAATCCCAGGAAACTGGTCATTTTCAGAGCCTTTCTGTTCAGTGTTGGGATAGAATTGGCTTGTGGTTTTTGTTAATGGTTCTTCCTTTGGAGCTGTTTAAAGAACTGCCGTGGCTTTGCTCTTGGAGCAGAGTGAGTGGTGACCACTGCCGCAGGCACTTCCATCTCTCAGGTTCCCAGACTTCACTGATTGACCTTCGGGCCTCGGCATGCAGTGAAAGGGACTTGTTAGTGGGTTTCGCCTTGACTGCCTACTTTGATGCATGATAAAAGCTGTACAAATGATAAAAATCTTCCATTTGTGCTTTTTTAATTATCATACAAATAAAACAGGCTTATGGAGGGAAATTTATTACAAAGTTAATTTTCACAAAATGCCATCTATTTCTAGAGCTAATTACTGTGAGTAGCTTAGTATTTCAACAAATTTTTGAGGATAGTCCACGCACATTCACTCATTCTTTGTGTGTGTGTTGAGAGCCAGCATAATTCAGCACTGTTTCAGATGTTAGAGTTACAAAGTTACAATAGTGAAGAAAACAATTCCTGCTCTCCCAGGAGCTTCTGTCCTAGTGCATAACACAGAGTAAACAAGTCACTGAAATAACACTGTAAGATGGTTAAAAGGTTTGTATGCCTGAATATGTTTATATGTAGTATTTTATTTAAGTGTGGTGAGATCGTTCTTTGCAGTGGCTTTATTTCAGTCAGTAAATAGATAAATATGTCATTTTGTAGGTTGGACTTTTTTTTTCTGGAGTTAGATGTGCTATCCTGTATAAGCTTTCTGTTTTCCCAAAGACTCCAAATTAGATTTGGGGTTAATTCAGATAGATAAAACTTAGGGATGTAGATGTAACCTTTGAATTTCTGGTAATAATAAATTTAGTTATACAAATTTATTTAAGATAAAATATAAATAAAAAGTATGTATTAAGAAGTATGGCTTTGTTTTTCACTCTCATAGTTTATAAAACGGCCTTGAGTTTTACACACACTTCTTCAATACCAGTATCTTCAGCCTCACTCAGGAAGATTGATGAAAGTTTTCAGAGCACATTCTAACTTCCAGGTTATTTAAAATAAAATGCTTTTGAAACTGTATGGTGCTGTCATTGAAAAGTATGTCCCAAGGCCTGTGTTGGTAATAAGACAGGTTTTCACCATTTGTTATTTAGGTCATGGTTTTTCACAATGCAGGTTGTAACCCAGTATCTGATTTGTGAAATCAGTTTAGTATGTTTGTAGTCTTCTCTTCCACTAGAATATAAGTTCTGTGAGTCTTGATCTGATTTACCTTAGCAGTCTCAGACCCTGGATTGTAGATGCTCAGTATAAACTAAATGAGTGGATAAAGATGCTGGTCTTCTAAAGGCTCACATATAGTGGTGTTCAATGATTCTACATATGAAAGACATACCCCAGAAATAATTGTTAAAATCTGCATTAAATTTCTTCATCATTGATTCTTTTGGGTGGCTTCTGTTAACATCAAAATAGCACTGGTTATGGTCATTTCCAAGATGATGTCCCTTTCATAAGTTGTGCATGGAGAATGTACCTCAACTTAATTGAAGACTTTTCAAGAATCAGGATCAGACACCTCTTTCTTTAAACCTATGATTGTTGGTAATCTCA
Organism: Sciurus vulgaris; assembly: GCF_902686455.1. Classification (NCBI taxonomy): domain Eukaryota; kingdom Metazoa; phylum Chordata; class Mammalia; order Rodentia; family Sciuridae; genus Sciurus; species Sciurus vulgaris. The sequence continues at coordinate 86,662,619 of NC_136476.1, read as the reverse complement.
TGCCACCTGAACCTTTCCATATGTGTATTAGAGCTCAGTGGTTTCTTTTATAATGGTGGGAAAAGTATAAACAAATATTTTAAAATGATTGCTGTATTTCCCCCCATTTCAGAAAGCACAGGAGTATGGCTACGACCAGTCAATGATGGCTCGCTTCTACAAACTGCTGGAGGAGAAGGTAGAGCAGAACGTGATTGGCAGACTGCCAATTTTACAGCTCACTATTCAGTACAGGATGCATCCAGATATATGTCTCTTCCCTTCTAATTATGTTTATAACAGAAGTTTGAAAACAAATAGGTAGGTTTCCTTCATTGCTTATAAGTTTTTGTTTTGTTTATTTTGTAGATTTAACTGCTTAGGAAGAATAGCCATTTAACTGTTCTCGACTTTTATTATTAATTTTCTCTAATAATCAATGCCAACATGTTGATCCAATCAAGTGCAGGTGAACAAAGGGAGACGGGGGAGTGGTCATGCTACCCAGAAGTAGTCCCTGAAGGCATTTCAGCCTCTTTCCAGTCTCTCCGTGGTTGTGGTGGAGGTGTGGTGCTGGAGCATGAACTTAGGGCCTCGCCCAGGCTGCACACGTACCACTGAGCTATAGCCCCAGCCCTCCAGTCTTTTTGTGCTTGTCTTTTACTTTCTCTTTTTAAATTTTGGAGCATAAAAACTGGACCATACTCTGCATGGTGTTCTGTGGGTTGCTTTTTTATTACAGCGTTATGAGTGACTTCCCAGTCATAATTGTTCTATTTTTTAATTACATGAATCACTTTTTCTAGCATCAGAATAAAAGTAAAATCTGGTTTGGACCTTTTGCCAGAAGGTCTCTCTTGTTCCCTTTCTGTAGTCTACCCCCCCCCCCCCCGCCCCCATACACACAAAATGGTGGTAACAATGATAAAGTTTGTACTTGTAACTTACATTCTGAATGGCCCTGCTTTTTTATAGGCTGACTGAAACCAACCGATGTTCATCAGACTGGCCATTTCAACCTTATCTTGTGTTTGATGTTGGAGATGGTTCAGAAAGACGGGATAATGAGTATGTTCTCTTTCTTCATTTTCCAATGAAGATTTCAGAATTCTACATTATTTTGATTTAAATTTGTATTAAAAACATTTCCTATGCACCTCTCTGCCTTGCACCAGGGCAAGGTTGAGAGCTCATCCTTTTCTCTGTTTCATGGGGTAGTGTTCCTAATTGGTGGTGAGTACTTGAGTAGCCGTGTGTGTAAGTCGGGGCAGGGAGTGAAGCAGACCTGGCCCCTTTGCAAGGCTACTGTGGTCTGAGGGGGAGACAGATGTTAACCAGGCAATCTCCTGGGTGACTGGTTATTTCAGAAGGGTTGAAAGCCATGAAGGAAAAGATAGATTCATTTGAATTAAGGTGTGAATGGGAATAAGGAAGTGGAGAAAGAAGTTGGGTGATACTTTAAGGATCTGGGGTGATAAACAAGGGAGCATGTTTGGGTCATCCATAAATAACAGGAGAAAGGAGCAGTGGTGTTGCTGGGAAGCAGAGATGTCAGAGGAGCCAGGGTCTCTTGCGAGAGAGTAGGGAAGAGGCAGCACTTGATAGCCCAGGAGCAAACACTGCTCCCCAACATGAAGTGTGAGGAAACGCAACTTCTCCTATGTGTCAGAAAGGACTGCAGAGCAGGTGGTATCCTCAGGTGAGACGCAGGTATTAAGGTAAAGAGAGGGGGCTGGGGAAACATGCAGTAAAAAGTTAACAATACAGAGAGGGAGTCAGCCATCAGATTACAACTCCAGAGGGATTGCAGCATAAAGGTTGGTGTGGGGCCTGCTGGAAGAGAGCAGAGAGCTGCATTGCACCCGGACAGCTTTGTGGGAAGGAATGATCATGAGGGATGTTGACCAGCGAGGCTTAACCCAAGAAACAACCAAAGGAAATGAAGATTTCAGGGGTTGGAAGACTCACCAGAAGACAGGGTTATCTGTATAGTAAGCCTGGGATTGAGAATAGTGGTTTTTTTGTTTGAGGTTTTAGAACAAGACAGGGTAGCCTCAAGAGTACCAGTGCAGGTGCAGTTTGTCCCTTAGTATTGGTGTGTGTTGGATCTAGTTTACAGTGAGAGAACACAGTTCAGGGGGTGGATTAGGAGTGCAGAAGACCAGTGAGGAGCAGGAGGGTGGTCCCATGTTCAACTCCGGGGGCCACATTGTTCATGTCTAGCGTGTGGATGCCGTTTCCTTGGTCACATGGTGCATGGCCAGTGATAGGGAATTAAAAGTGATAGGGATAGATAAATATTCCAAGCTCTTTCTCGGTGTGTTGCAGACAACAAATCCTTAATTAATGTTGTTCATTGTTCATAACTCCTTATTATAAACACTGCTGCTCTTTCTGTTGCCACCTACATTTTACCAGGTAGAGAGATTGGTGACTAGGCTTCACTTGACTCCAGACTCTTTTCTACGTCTTCTTGTCTCACTGGGCAGTTCCTTATGCTTATTTACATGTGCAGTATTAATGGTCATTATAACATCCTCTTGGAGTCACCGATGAGTGAACAGAGGAGGGAAGCCTGTCTTGCCTGCCCTTCGTTGTAATGGGAAGCAAACTAAGTGGAGCTTATTAGCAGTTAGACTACTGTTAGTTTTGATGTGTTCTCTCTCTCTTTGTTTTAATTTTATTTAGCTCATATGTAAATGTTCAAGAAATAAAATTGGTGATGGAAATAATTAAACTTATTAAAGACAAAAGAAGAGATGTCACTTTTCGAAACATTGGCATTATAACCCATTACAAGGCTCAGAAGACGATGATTCAGAAGGATTTGGACAAAGAATTTGATAGGAAAGGGTAAGATATTTTTACATCTGTTTCTAGGCTGTGGTGAAGTGATAAGAGGGCAGAAGGAACCTGGAACAATGGCTTTCCTAGACTTGTGTTGGGGGCAATCCTGGGCCCTAGACAAAGGTGCCTCCTGCCAGTTGGAATGTCCGCACTGTGCCTGACAGTGGAACTAACTAAACACTCTCCACAATTTTTCTACCTTTTATGATTTTTGTTGACCTGAATTCTAATTCTAGAGAGACTAGTGGAGTCACATTTTACTTTGAATAATATGACCCTTGCTTCGTTACTTAGAGTGAAAATTATTTTTGTTTTCTTACATCTGTAGTAGAATTAAGGATCAAATATTAGAAATCCATTACCCCAAAAGTTTAACCCAGAAACAAAGAGATGACCAAAATTGACTCTTATGAAAAAGAAAAAATCCAAACAGATCTATAATTGATCTTTAACAAGTAAAGAGGTAGGGTTAGTAATCAGATACTTCCTGATAATGAAAAATCAAGGACCAGGCTTCATTGGTGAATTCTACCAAATTAAAAAAAAAAAAAAAAAAGAAAAAAGAATTAACACCAGTCCTCAGATCCAAAAAGTAGAACACCTTCTGACTCATTTTATGAGTGCAAAATTCACCCTGATAGAAAAGCCAGGGAAAGACATCCCAAGAAAACTGTTGATTGATATCCTTCATGAATATAGATGCATAAATGCTAAAACATGAGTGGCAGACCGAAGTCAGCAGCATATTAAAAGGATTGTACATCATGACCTAGTGGGATTTACCCCAGGAATGCAAGGTTGGTTCCACATATGGAGATTAATGTGATATACCATATTAATACAGTAAGAGAAGGGACCCAATAACTATCTCAGTAGATAGAGAAAAGGCCTTGACAGAATTCAACACCCTTTTATGATAAAAACACTGAACAAAGTAGGAAGTTGTTAACTAGTAAAAGACATCTAGGAAAACTATAGCTAACATCATTGTTATGGTAAGGTAGAAGGCCTTTCTTCCTAAGATCATGAAGGATCTTTGCTCTTCCCACTTCTTTTCCACATTATTGTACTAGGGATTCTAGCCAGAGCCAATTTTGAGCAAGAAAAACAAGACATCTATATCTGAAGGAAGAGGTAAAACTCTTCATAGATGGCATGATCTTATTTTTAGAAACCCTGTGGAAACCATACAAAGAAACAGCTAGTGCCTATAAACAAATTTAGAAGAGTTGCAGGATGCAAGATCAGTATATAAAAATCTGTTGCATTTCTATGCACTATGAATAGTCTGAAAAGAAAATAAAAATAGTTCAATTTACAATAGCATTAAAATGAATAGTTTACTTAGGAATCAATATAACCAATGAAGTGTTAAGATTTATACACTGAAAACTATAAAACATTGTGAGAAATTTAAAAACACCAAAATAAATGGAAAGACATTTCTGTTCAGGAGCTGAAGACTTAATACTGTTAAGATAGCAAAATTCCCCAAACTGATAGTATAATCTCAAAATTCCAAGTACCTTTTTGCAGAAATGGTTAAGCTAATTAAACTATAACACTTTTAAGGAAGCAGGCCTGATTGTGCACATCATAATCCCAGCTACTCAGGAGCAACTTGGTGAGACCCTGTCTCAGAAAATAAAAAGGGCTGGAGTGTAGCTCAGTGGTATAGTGCTTGAGGGCCTTGAGTTCATTCCCTGGTACCAAGGGGGAAAAACATATTTTTTTAAGGAAATGCCTCAGATTTAGGCATTTGTTTCTGAGATGTGACACCAAACAACAACAGATAGATAAATTGGACTTCATAAAAATCAAAACTTTTTGGCTATATGTAGTGGTACACACCTATAATGACAGTGACTCAAGAAACTGAGGCAGAAGGATTGCAGGTTTGAGGCCAGCCTCAGCAACTTAGACCCTAAACAATTTATTGAGACCTTGTCTCAAAAAATAAAAAGATCTGGGGATGTGGCGCAGTGGTAAAGCATCTCTGGGTTCAATCCCAGTAGAAAAAACTTTAAAATTTTTGAGTGTTAAAAAGAGTGGAAAGAACTAGTTGTATAGCTCAGTGATAGAGTGATTATCCAGCATGCATGAGGCCCTGGGTTCCATCCCCAGCCTCACACACATGGAAAGTGGGTAAACAACCCACAGATCGGGAGAAAATACTTGGAAACCATTTTTCTGTTAAGATTCTCATATTTAGAATATATAAAAAATTGTTACAAGTCAATAATTTTAAGAGTAGGCAAAAGATTTGAATAAGCATTTCTTGAAAGAAGATATATACATAGTCAGTAATCACACGAAAAGACACTCAGTGTCATTTGCCATTAGGGAAATGCAAATCAAAACCCCAAGATACCACTTCACATCAACTATGATGGCCTAAAAACAAACAAATAAACAAACAAAAAACCCAGACAGTAACAAGTGGGGAAGATATGGGAAACAGAACCCTGACACATTACTGGGGGAAACATAAAATAATATTGAAAAGAACTCAGTGATTCCTCAACATAGGGTTACCATAGGACCAGCAGCAGGTCCACTCCTGGGCATATGCCCAACAGAGTAGAAAAGGCGTTCACCCACAGACTTCTGCATGAGCATTCATAGCAGCCTGAGTTGTAATAGTCATAAACCAGAAGCAGCCCAGTGCCTGTTAGTTGTGAATGGCTAAGTTGTGGTGTGTCTATAATGAACTACTAGTCAAAAGAGGAAGGAAATGGCTGCCACATGCTATGAATGCATGAATCTTGGACCTGGGGCTAAGGGAAAGAAGCCTGTGCCAGAGGATCACATTTATGTTTCCATTTATATGATGTTTGTAGTATAAAAAAATGAAAGAGAAAGGAGGTTCATGGTTGCCAGGGCATGGGGTGTGGAGTATAGTGCAGGTAAGAGTAACTGCTAAGAATATCACAAGAAAGAAAAGACTTTAAAATGTGACGCTATTTTAATATTTAATTATTAGTTTTTTTGTGAACATGTCTCTTTTTTGCAAATAGACCAGCAGAAGTGGATACTGTGGACGCCTTCCAGGGTCGTCAGAAGGATTGTGTCATTGTTACATGTGTCAGAGCAAATGCCATGCAGGGCTCAATTGGGTGAGTAGCTGTTAGCATGTATTGGGAATTGAACCCAAGGACACTCTACCATCTACCACTAAGCTATGTCCCAGTTCTTTTTATTATTCATTTTGAGGCAGGGTCTCACTAAGTTGCCGAGCGTGACCTCAAACTTGGCAGTCCTCCTGCCTCAGCCTCCTGAGTTGCTGGGGTTACAGGTGTGTGCCACTGTGCCTGTCTGCTTTTTACTTATTTGTAGTCCAGGACTAGATCTGTCATCTATCACTGTTAGAGAACACCATCATTTTGCTCTCTTAATTTTCTTTTATAGAAAGTTTTTCTACATCTTGTATAAGATTAAGAAATTACACTCCATTGTATATGAGGTATCAAAGTACATTCTACTGTCATGTATAACTAATTACAACAAATTCTAAAAATTACAAAAAATCTTTCATGGTATTATGAAGGTTTCATTGTTGTAAAATAGGTCCATTGTCAGGTTGGCTTTCCTCGGTGTCTTATATGTTAACCCATTTCCTCAGGTGACTCTATTCTTTCATTTAATAAGAAATAAAAACTTTCCAGGGGTGTAAAAGTCTCATGCAGTGTGACATAAACTGTTTCCCTGACTTGGTTGAATAACCTAACCTGCTAACAGTTTACTTTCTGACAATAGATGCTCAGGACTCCCTTGAGTCTCCAGTCCTGTGACTTTTTTTTTTTTTTTTTTTTTTTTAGGTGCTGGGGATTGAACCCAGGGCCTTGTGCATGCGAGGCAAACACTCTACCAACTGAGCTATATCCCCAGCCCAGCCTGTGACTCTTAATGTCATTATCTGCTCCTTCTCATATGGAGCCGGGTGTGGTGGCAGTGCACATCTGTAATCCCAGTGGCTCAGGAGGCTGAGGCAAGAGGATCACAGATTCAAAGCCAGCCTCATCAATTTAGTGAGGCCCTAAGCAACTTAGCAAGACCCTATCTCAAAATGAAAATAAAAAGGGCTAGGGATGTTGCTCAGTGGAAAACACCCCTGAGTTCAATCTCTGGTACCCCCCCCCCCACAAAAAAAGATGGATTGTAGGTTGTAAATTTATTCTTAAAATAGTAATTTATGTGATCTTTCCCCATAATTGGGATGGGCTGCAGATACACAGAGGCCATTTATCACAGGATCATTTTATAAATGGCCCATTCTTTCCTAGCTAGTTTGAAACTTCATCTGTATCTTAAACCCATTTTTTTCCTATTAATTTATTTCTTATGTTTGTTTATGCCCTAGTTCAAAAATTCAAATGTACTAAATTTAAGTTTAAGTTGAAATGATTTTTTTTTTTTTTTTAGGGTATTTTTAAGACTTAAAAGTCATATTGTTAAATTTTCTACTATTTCATCCAGGTCAGAGTAGGAGATTGACATGTGTCACTTTGACGTAAAGCACCAAGGATTTGGTTTGTTTACTGTTTTTAGTGGGAATTGTTTCTGTGCTGGGTTGGGACTAAAAAAGTAAGAACACACTGTCTCCAAAAGACTGGAAAGGAGCATTAGAGGAGTTGTCTAAAATGCCGCCTATCTCCTTGAAGCAAATGTGTGTGGTCTTCCTCTCGGAAGAAGTAATTCTTTTTGTTGCTCAGATTCCTGGCCAGTTTGCAGAGATTGAATGTCACCATTACACGAGCCAAGTACAGCCTCTTCATCCTCGGACATCTGAGGACTCTGATGGTAGGTACATTCTTGGGGGCCACAGGGAGCTCAAGTTTGCCCATTGTTACTATCATTGGGTTTTTGTTTTTATTTTTCCATCCAAATGGAAATAAAGGTTATAATGCCCTCCAGTACATTTTTCGTGGCAGATTTTGTGTACACATAAGCCATTTATCCTTTCTCAGCCCAGGTACCTCCGGTAGGTTTTCAGGGTACCTTGTTAAAATGACCCCACAGGTGTGAGGTGTTAGCTCAGTGCTTGATACTGAGTAAACACTGAGCAAACATGGGACCATGTGTGCCCAGATCTGCTGTCCTGAGGCACCTAGATCAGGTGTCTGCATCTGCCACAGTTGGTGCGTCCAGAGCCCCCTGCCTCCTTGGGGAGAGTGTGAGCTGCGCCTCTGTGGTAAAAAGTGTGGCCTGCCGTTGGTGTAGTCCTAGCCAGATGCAGCTCGTTCTCGCGTTGGTCTCCTAGGGGTGATAACTTCTGGGTCTTGTTGTTTGATGAAGTCCTCTTAGGAGAAGGAAGTGCAGCAGAGTTTTGCCTCTTGTCTTGGTTAGTACCACCAGAGGGCATTCCGATGTACCTTCTGTCTCATCTAACCCTTCTCTTACTAGATCTCTGCTGTTTGTATATCCCTTGAAGGAAGTTTTAGAAGCTCTTGTTTTTATGTCCCTATTTTCAAGTTGATATGAAAAAATCTTTATCTTAAGTTTATTGTTGAGGATTGTATTTCTAATTATTACAAATGTTAACATTTTTAAATGAGGCAGTGGTCTGGCGATATAGCTCAATGATGAAATTTTTGCCTAGCATGCTCAAAGCCCAGGGTTCCCCCTGATGCCACAAAAATAAATAAGGAAAAAGAAGAAGTAAAGCAGTTAAAAATAAAACTATTACAAGCTAGGAGTGTTGGTACACAGCTGTAATCCCAGCTACTCTGGAGGTGAGGAGGAGGATCGGAGGTGTGAGGCTAGCCTGGGTAACTTAGCAAGACTCTGTCTCAAAATAAAAAATGAGAAGGGCTGGGGTGTAGCACAGTGGTAGAGCACCCCTGGTCGAATCCCCAATATGAGGGTGTCGTCTTCAGGAACCCCAGGGTCGTATTTCCACGAATTTGCCTGCCACTGGCTTCCCCCTGGTGGCCTGGGTGTTCTTCTCTGGGGAGGTGGTGCTACCAAGGTATGCAGACTGAAGGAGGGTGGGGAGTGAGGTGGAGCCCCGCCCAGCCCAGGACTGCAAAACAGAGGCTCCAGGACCCAGGCTTTCCCCCTACTTTCTTTGTTGTTCTTGGGTCCCACCTGCCTGTCCCCCACCACGGGTGCCATTTTTTCCCCCTAATTCTTTAGCTCCATTTTTCTCATGAAAATGAAATCAGTCATGAAAGCACTTGGTTTCCTCTGAGAAGCCAAGCCTAATAATCCCTTCTTAAAACTATTTTTGTGCTCTTATGATTGGATTAAATGCCAATTTAGGTATGATAGTCTTGGCAAAAACAGCAAGGCCATCTGCTCCATGTGTATATCCCAGCACAGACTGACTCTGAAGGGGTCTCCCAGCAGGAAGAGCACTGAACCACAAAGCCCGGCTGCTCCCAAGACCTGTGTGGAATGTGCCCTCACGACTGCCTTAATCCCGCAGACCCCTGTGGACCCAGGGAGCCACCAAGCACAGTGCGGCACTCTTGTGTACTGCTGTTTGGCCGAGACGCAGCATTGACTTGTACTTAGAGTCCTTGTTTCCTACTCATGGAAAGGACTGTTCTAGGACTCGAGTGTCTGTCACATCACTCTTGTGCATACGTACAAGCAAAAGTACAGATAAAGTGAGTGATCAAGGAAGTCACCTTCAGGACCCAGTCATTTCCCAGGTCATAGTGTCGGCGTCCTCCTTCCTCAGCAAAAGGGTCGGTGCATCAGCAAGTCCTCAGAGAGCACCGCCACCGTTTCCAGCGCTTCCTTGGAACCTCCAGTTCCGTTCCACAGGTGTTAGCACAGGCACTTTGGTGTGGAAGGTTTTCAGACAAGATCTTTGAATGATACATCGACTAGAAAGGAATCACAGTTGCTGAGTCATGAATTCCCTGCACAGGCACATGGAACTGCTGGCTGGCAAAGAGGCAGCCCATGGTCATAAATGGTAAAATGTGAACATTAAATGAAATATTCCTGTTTTTTATAGTGAGGAAAATTGCTCAGAGAGGTCAAGGCTTTACAAGGCTCCTGTGTATAGCGAGTACAGCTGGGTGGCTGTCCATTTTCTTCTTTTTCCTTTACTCTCCTCCCCTTTTTGTTCTTTGTAAAAATGGCCCACTCAAGTTCTGGTGTAAAGCAGGAGTGACATTGGGGGAACTCTGAAGGGAAAAGAGGAGAAGCATGTTGTTCTGTTCCACGTTTAGCTGTGTTTTTCATATTTAAGCTCCAGAAAAGAGTCAGGAAATTGGATGATACCTTTGGGATGCTAACTCCGTCAGTTAACATGTTTTCTACCTTTGGGGCTTGGGAGACCTTTGGAAAGCCAGTGAAGCCACAGGCCTCTTTGTAAAATAAGTCACCAAGTCACCTGCTGGCGAATATTAGCTCTCTCTGCCAAGGGCAAGCAGCACCCCAGGTCAGCAGTATCCAGAGGAACCTGGTGACAGGAGTGTTCTGTGCCTGCATCATCCAGTGCAGTAGCCAGTGTGTGACTGTTCACACTTGAAACGGGGCTCAGAAGCTGAGGAGCTTAATTTTTATTTTTTAATTCATGGAAATTTAACTACAGGAGCTACTAGCAAGTAGTACAAAGCTACACGACAGCATAGCTGTCGTGTTACCTTATAGCATGAGTAATGGCGATGAGAACAGTTGAAGTTCTTCATGGTTATGTATTTGAACTTCCTTTTTTTGGTCAGCCCCATCTGATGAATAGTGCATTGTTGAGAATGTGTTCGTGAGTGCACATGTATCTTTTATTCAGAAATTAAAGTTGGAACCCCGTGGACCCCAAACATATGAATATTTCTTTAGGGTATAATCGTTTCTCCCTTTTCTTTGTTTCAAGGAAAACCAGCATTGGAATCACCTGATTCAGGATGCTCAGAAGCGTGGTGCCATCATTAAGACCTGTGACAAAAACTATAAACATGATGCAATGAAGATTCTGAAACTCAAGCCTGTGCTACAGAGAAGTCTGACCCACCCACCTACCACCGCCCCAGAGGTGTCCCGACCCCAAGGCGGCTTGCCTAGCAGCAAGCTAGACAGTGAATTTGCCAAGACGTCTTTTGCATCTTCTGTATACCACACGCCTTCTGAGTCCAGGGAAGCTGCTGTTACTTCAAAAGACCCTGAAAGGCCGCCTCTTCAGGACCGACTTCGGGACCCTCGGCTGCTGAGGAGATTGGGTGCTGACGCCAAGGGGAAATTCCTAAGAGATCCACAACCCCTGAGCCCCCAGCATCCTGGAGCAACACCTCCCCTGGGAGAGCCAGGCTTTCCCATAACTCACCAGGACCTGGGCAGTGCAGTGCCACTGTCTGCTGCTAAACTGCCCCCTCAGAGCAACCACACACCTCCCATGCAGGGCGAGCCTCCAGCCGTGAGCTCGGATGCTTCCACAAGTAAACGCAAATGTGACCCGGAAGAGGGGCTCAGTCACAGGAGAGAGACCAGGGCTTTCAGTGAGGGGGAACAGGAGAAGCATAGCTCTGTCGCATATCACACAAAGAGGAGACTGGAGAAAGAGGAGAGCTGTTCCAAGAAGAGGAAGCTTTCATAGCAAAGCCAGGTGCCTGCACCACCAGCCACAGGCAGACTCGAGGCGACCAGCTGTAGGACCATCCTGACAAGACCATCTCTTCCTTAGAGGAGGCTGTGCTGTCGGAGAACACGAGAGTGCATCTTAACACCTGAGCCTTTGGTCGTCTTCAGTGCTTCCTCTCAGTTGCAAAAGCTTTCGGAGGATGTTTGTGTATCTGCGATAATGTCCTTGAAGTCAGAGACTCAAAATGTCAATCTCCTGTTCTTTAGAAAAGGAGGTCAGACTGGGGTGGATGTTGTAAAAGTTGAAGTGTATATTTGTATAGCAAATAACAAAATCCTTTTAAAATTTAATCTAGTAGGCCGCTTTTCTTTCCCCTGCTTAAATGTTAATCATTTTCAACAAAACAAACTTTATATTGGGGGGCGGGAGGGTGGGGAGGGAGCAAGAGAGGAGGCAGGTCCTTTCAGCCATTGCTATGGCAAGACAGGTTTCCTTACAGCTGAGGTGATTTGGAATAATCTGAGTTAGTGCTAGTGGGTCAGATGTCTCTAGCTCTATTTAAATAAAAACGACTGGAGTTTCCTGGGGAACTTCGGGAATCAGTTATGTTAGGTAAGGTTCTGCTTTTGTGGTGTGTGCATTTTTAGACAAGGCACCTTGGCACAGGGTATTAAATATCTGATTGGTTCATAGACCTGTTTTAGAGTTCATGTAGTTCTCTGGCTGAAATTCTTACACTTCTTGAACTACGATAATAAGAGATGGAAGAAGTCCTTGAAGCACCTTTCAGATGCACCAGCACACTGTGGTGGATGTGGTTCCCGAATTCTAAATGAGGACTGGGCCGGCTGTGGAAGAACCAACACAGGTTGCTTGCTGAGCTTTTGGATTGCTAGGGAAATTTAACACTTCCCAGGGAATCCCAGTCACCAGGCAGCTTGGTGACCACTGGGCAGGCTGAGTAGAGAATTTCAGGCAGGAAAGAAACTCTTAAGTAAAAAGAAAGGTAATAGGTTTAGAACTAGGAAGTCAGCAGACCGATTTCCTATGGGCTTCAGGATGTCCATGGGTGAAAGTGTGCTGTGTGGTTGGTGGCCTACTTCTGTGGAGCTGGTGGCATCTGTGGGAGGAAAGTGGGGTGGCAGGAGGACTGGCTCAGGACTGGGAGGGAGGGCCAACTTTGTGCCTAATTTTGTTGGAATTTCTAAGATTGTATACCTGATGGTTGTAATGACCGATCACTTATAGCAAATTCTGTGCAGCCCATTAATTAGCTAATTCGGGGCAGGAAAACAAATACCTGAAGATAAATGTGCACTATGTGAAATTTTCTCCGTCATCTGCTTTTTCAGCAAAAAGGATTTTGTGTTAGAAATTGTACTGATGCATGTTTTAAAGAGCCTTGAAAAAACAGCTTTTGGTCGCCAAAAGTTGGAGTGTGCTATTACATTACCTGTGTTTTTCCCACTGGTGCCTGGGCGTCTGACTACCGTCAGCGGAACGTTCCTGAACTCAGGGAGCTCAGCACCTTGAGCACTTAGGCCCCGGTTGGTGGCTGCCTCCAGTCTGTGATGGGGGTCAGGCTGGGGTGTGCCCTCTCCCTGGCTGCAGGCTCTGTAGGCTTCCTCCACGCGCCTTTGTCAGGAAGCCTTCTTGTGACCTCAGTTGACTCTGCTATTTTGATAGTGCTTGATTTAGCAGAGACTCTTAGGGGTGCCCACTTAGGTAGGGAGATGACAAAAGTCACTGGTGTCAGGACCTATCCCAGGCTGCTCTCGTTGACACATGATTATAAGAACTAAGTTTCCCTGCAAATGCACCCTCACAGCTCCACACTGGACGGCATTCTTTCCATTCAGGTTGATCCCTGTTCTCAGGTTGTGGTTGTCTTTTGGGTCGCTGCTCAGAGGACAGTTACATGAAAATTGACAAGAACGGCAGCCTTTTTTCCTTCTTTCTTTTTTATTTTTTTGTGGGGGAGGGCTGCTGGGATCTAACCCAGGACCTCGTGTGCTAGGCAAGTACGTGCTCTGCCACTGAGCTGCTCTCCTGACCCCCTGCATCCTTTTTAGCAAACAAACCTGTGTCCTGTGACAACCTCTCTTCAGCAGAACACATTGTACCTGACATTGAATTTGCAACTGTTATTTGTTCCAATTGGTAAAGCATTTGCAGAAAGCGTTTGGCATATGTGCTGTGACTGTCATGGCAGTGTGCTGAACAGGGCTCTTTCTTGCAAGACTTTTAGGGGTGACCACTTGGGAGGTGACAAGTCACTGCCACGTCCTTGCACAACATGTCTTTTCAGTATTGGTCATTTCAAAATGAATATATTCTATTCAAAAACTTGTTTTGCTTCTTTGTATATATTTCCCTTAGGTTTATTGTGCACAGTTTGTTTAGGTATATGTTTTGTGAATTATTGGGAGCAAATTTGTAAGTACTTGTGAATAACCTGTAAATTAGTTTTATAAGAAAAATGTACTAAACTATTTTTCGAACTTAGTTGTGCAGAATGACAATTTTTTCCCTTTAGTTTTGACTTTCTATGCTGTATATTCGTAGCTGGGATTTGACAAACAATAGCCCTGTTCTCTTTGTTGAAATCTAAATTTTAAGAGAAATAGGCAGAATTAAAAGTGGAAACAAGAAAACTGACATGGGCTATAAGTCATATGTTGTTAATCTGCCATTTCAGTGTTTCATGCTGGAATTTCTAGGTGGGGTTTGTGTCATTCAGATATAAAAAGTTCATATTCCATCCCCAGTCCAGCTCGCCTTGCTTACCAGCTCCTGTTGGGATTCTGAGGTGCACGCTGCCATCTGGGTGTGCGGTTGTGTGGAATGTGTATTCCACAGGACAAGCTCACCACCTGGCGGGGGTTGCGAGGGACAGTGGGAGGAAACCAGTGGTGAGAAGTTAGGCTCCCCGTGGGGGGCATGGTGTTAATGGTCGTAGATGCGGAACACGTTTTGTCAATACAGAAACTTCGGGAATTGCAGTCACTTGCCCAACCTCACTGCCGTTAAAGGCACTTGACCTCAGCCTAGGCATCTTGTGCTGTTCCCAGAGCTCCTTCAGTATGCATGCACTATGGTGGACGGGCGAGTGGCGTGTGTGCACCCTGGGGGTGTCATATTTTGCCAAATGGCCCAAGGAGAGGGTGCTGTGTGATGGTTCATTTGTGGAATCCTTATTGCAGTGGCCATTGCAGTAATTCTGGCCATCACCAGACATCTACCTAAGCACCCACCTCTGGGTTTGGGTGTTCGTCTGCTTGAGGAATTAATAATTCAGGGAGGAAACTAAAATTTAGTTTCAACTTAATAGGAATTTATAGGGTTAGGCAGCACCACGAAACCTTTCTGTACGCAGGCAGCCCTCCACAACTCCAGAGACCCGAGTGGCTGTCACCCTTCCCCACTGCACAGAGGCATCTGCCAAGTCAGCTGGCATGCACAATAGTCACAGATGCCGTTGGAGGCCAGAGGGAGCCGCCCCCTGTTCTAGGCAGCACCGCTGCAGGTAGAGCTGTTACACTCAGAGTTTTAAAAATTGGACATGCACGTGAGTTAGCTGGGCAGTTTCTAGAAGGTTCTACTGCCTCAACCCACCCGAGAGTTTTCTGACTTAATGGGTCTGGCACAGCCCTTGCCTTTCTTCTAAAGTGTTTTAAGTTTAAACTCAGGTGATTCCATGAAACAGCCAGCTCTCGGGTGTGGCTCCTATGGATCAACAGGAAAGAGGAGCAGCCCTGGGAGCCTTTAGTGACCTCTCTGAGTGCCCTAAGCAGCCCATGGAGAAAGGCCATCTACATGTTTTTGCTACCACAGAAGGGAGGTTCCCAAGGGTGGTGATGCATGCCAAGGGAAGGAAAACAAAGGGTCAGGTGAGTCCTGAGCCATCAGAAGGGAAGAAGTTTCCCAGGTCTAGAAAGATCCAGCACAAATCAATAGCCAACCAGGTTTTGAAAAGGCAACTAGGGCAGAGCACTTGCCTAGCATATGTGAGGCACTGGGTTCGATTCTTAGCACCTCATATAAATAAATAAAGGTCCATTAACAACTAAAAAGAAAATATTAGAAAAGGCAACCAATTGGGTGTGTGCCCTGGACCCAGCAAAGATGCCTAAGTAGCTGCTTTTAAGCAAAGGGCTCTAGAATGAAACACACCGTCCACACCCCAACACTCCCATCACATCCAGGTTCTCTGCCAAGCCCAGATGTGCATACTGGTGTTTTCCCCAGTGCACAGATGTTTAAATTCACACGGTGTTAAGTTGGTAAGCTGGCTTGCCCAGAGCAGTACAGCTGAGGACAAGCAAAGGTGCGCCTCCAGCCGCACCTCGTGACCCACAGCCTTTGCTTACCACCACTACAGTGGTTCCTGAGCAAGATGGCCATGTGGCTGGGCGAGAGCTGGTGTCACCCAGAAGGGAGGCTGGGGAGGCCTCAGCTCCGCCCTTGGCATTGACTGGGCAGTTCACCTCCCCTGTGGGTTTTACTTACTTTACCTGAACTGGAGTTTGAGTTCTCTTGTGATTCCTTTCACCAGTATGATCTAAAATTCCAGCCCCTGACTCCGGGGGTTCTGAGAGGGGGAAACGAGAAGGGGTGATGGGTTTGTAATTTGTCAGCTTCCATGCTGAATTCCTAAAACTTCAGGATGGGCCCCAGGAAACACTATTCTGTTCTTCAGATTTGGAGGGCAGAGATGGAATGACAGCCCTGTGGCCCTTAGGCTCAGAAGGTTACAACGGGCCACCTTACCTGCGGCCTGTTGGCTGACCTGAAGCCGGTCATCCTGTGCTTCAGCTTCTCCAGTCCCTGCCAGGTAGACATCTGGTGGGACCACTCACCTCCAAAGTTGGAGGCAGGCAGATCTGGCTTCCACCCACCCTGGGGATCCAGCTATCCTTGCTCTCCACACTGGACACCTATCTCCCTTTCCTGCTGCAGACTGCCAATTCTAGCATCAGAAATGTCTTGTGTGTTTTATGGTTGTGTTTTATGGTTGTCAGGCATAGTATAACCAATACATTTGAAAGCCCCAGTAGACACTAGTATAATTTTTGTATTCCACAGACCTCCAAGTTTTAAGGCATGTAAAAGGAGAAGGATACCGCCACCTGCTATTTGATGCGTTTGTACGTACCCCCTCGTTCCTGGCATTCCAAGTTGCCTCCGACATCATTTTGCTTCAACCAGAGAACTGTTTATTTCCAAGAAGTTATGCCAGCAATGAATTCTCTCAATTTTCCCTAAGAGTGCTCATGTCACCTCTCCAGAGGGATGTTTTGCTGGGTATAGAATTCTGGGTCAACCAGAATGTCGCCACCTGCAGCAACAATCTCGTGGGTATTTATCGGAGGCGGACTGGAAATGAACTACTGCTATCTTTCTTTAGTGGGCTGCTTTCTTGCTTGTTTACTCCCTAGTTTATAGAGGAAGAGAGGCTTTGAGAGGAGAGAGAGAGAACCTTTGCTTAAGAGAGAGTCTTTGCTTATCGGAGCGGCTACACTTTCAGAGATGTTACTTTTCAGAGTTCTGCTGCTGCTTCTTAAAGGTGCAGCCTACGTCCTGTGTCCTAAAGGTGCATGCTAGAAGTGCGTGCTAAAGGTGTGTCTATGGTGCATCCCGTGTACTGCGATCTGTGATCTGTGATCTGCCATCTGCCTTCTGCGATCTATCAAAGGTGCTGCTTATCCTTGGTGCTTCCTATAGGTGTGTGTCTTATATACCTAAGGCAGCCAATCAGCTTAGGATTAGCACAGTTGAAGCACGCCCCTCGGTACCAATCAAGAAAGAATGAGGAATATCTGTTGACCACTAGGGCAGAGGAGATATTAACTAATCAGGCAAAAGTAGATCACGCCGTGTTAACACTAACTATGCGCCACCTCTTGGCTCAACGCCAGCCACCATCTTAGGGTTACCCAAACATGTCTTCTGCACAACAACACGATTTTCTTTCAGCTCTCGAAAGATGATGTCCACTGTTTTCTGAACTCCGTGGTTCCTCATGCAAAATTCAGTCATTGAAATAATTATTCCCCCATGCTGTGGCCTCCCCCCAAAAATTTATATGTTGAAACAGTCTCCCTGGGATAGTAGTAAGAGGGGCTTCCAGATTTCCATTAAAGAAGCAGGAGAGCTGTAAAAAATAAATGTCATTGATTACAGGGTGTTGACCTTTTGCAGTGGTGGGCGCTGGTTAGTCCCTGTAATAGCATTGTCTTCATGTCTGTTATTTCTTCAAATTTGTTGTTGTTGTTGTTCACCAATTTTTTGATGCTCTGTGGACCTTCTGATCTCATTTTTTTTAATGAATTGGACAATTTTCTCTTGATCTTCAAATTCACTGAATCTTTCTGCTATTGAACCCATCCAGTGAAATGCTACTTTAAATACTGAATTTTTGAAAATTTCCAACTCCTGCTGCCAGCTAAGGTGGGCCAGCAGGGCAGGCACAGCCCAGCGCTCTGGAGCTACACTGAGTTCTCCTAGTCCGTTAATACTTGAGAAAGAACATTAACCCTTAGTAACTCCCCTTGGGTTTCCTTGGATAGATGCCCTTCGTCCAGGAGAGCAGTGGGGAAATGGCTTTGACCCATTCCTCTGTGGGTCTCTGGCTGGCCAGGCACCTGGTGCCCGGTCCTCCTCTTTTCCCCTCCAGGAGAGCAGCCCTTTGGCCAGCATTCAGTGAGCGGAATTTTGGGCCCCTCTTGCCTGGAGTCCCTGGGGCTTGTGCAGAGGACCACACACACACTGCCCCTGGTGGCCGCAGCGGGGACTGCACCTGTCCTGCCCCTTGGTGGCCACATGCCCAGGATGCAGCCAGCACCTGGGGAGAACTGCCCCTCCTGGCTAGGGCTTGTGCACCTACCCCTCTCCCCAGGTGGGAGTGGCCCTAGGATGCAGGGCAGCAGAGTTCATCTTCAAAGGGCTGGAGGCAGAGACCTACCCAGACATCTGCAGCTCCTGCCTGGCTACAAATCCCCACCCTCCATCGCCCAGCCTGCCTGGCCTCAAGCCTGTCCTACCCCAGGCTCCACCAGGGTTCACCCACGGCTCTTATTTATCACAGAGAGCAACTACACCCAGGTTGGCCTCCACAGGCCTCCTGGCCCTCACCTGGCCGCCTTGCTCGCCCAGCTCCTGCCTGCCATTCCTCGGCCTCTCCTATTCTCCGAGACCCCTGACCCTCTGGAATGTTCTTTATGCTTCCAGCATCTTTATCTCGGGAGGCCTCCCCAGGAAGCTGGCCCTGGTCACTGCCCTGCACATCCTTGGGCAGAGCCCAGCTCTGGCACCACCTCCCCGTCCCTGCCAGGCTGAGGGCGTGGTGTGTCCTCCATAGGCAGGTGATGCTTCTTGCTGTTTTGAAGACCTAGTTCAAGCATTTGGAAGAGCTCACAGTAGCACACAGAGGCCTTGTGTCCCGCGGCTTTGCTTTCAATCCTTCACTTCCTTAGAAAATAAAGCACTGTAGGTCCCATCCCTGTCCTGGGAGGGCCTCCTGACCTCAGGATGCAGAAGGCCCAAGCTCCCTCTGTGTGCACTCTGCCCAGCTGTGGAATCAGCCTTTACTGCCCAGAGCCCTTCCTCCTCTTCATAAAAAAGGGTGAGTAGAGGCCATGATCTGAGCCCACCTCTAATTCTAGGAGTTCCTAGAGCGTCCTAAAGCCTTCCTCCTCAGGGGAGGAGGGACAGAATCAGGACAGGACAGCAACTGGTCCAGCTCCTGGGTTTCAGGTGGGGGCCTGAGGGGACAGGGAGTGGTGGGGGTGGCTTTTGGCACCAAGCACTAGTGGGCCCCTTCCCTCCTTTCTACCCTGCCACGGTGCCCTGCCTCCCACTGGCCCTTTCTCAACACTACAGATGTTACTGCTCCTGCTCGGATCCCACAGAGCACCCAGGACCACTCAGGTCCTGGACCACCCAGGACCTGAGGGGACTCAGGCCACCACATGCTGGCTGTGTCTGGAGCAGCCCAGGGAAGGTCACTTGAGCACAGGTCACAGGGACCTGTGCTGACTGGCTGGAGGACCTCAGATGTTAGAGCCAGGTACCCGGCCTCGTCGGTGCCCCCCCAGCCTTGGAAATGTGTCCCCAGCTCACTGCTGCCTCCAGGCAAGGTGCTGCCCATGTCCACTCCCCCGTGCCTTAGGCCCTACCTGGGCTGCCAAGGACTCCAGGAGCCTCATCCCCACTTGTGGGTGAGCCCCGCCCATGTCACCCTTGGTTCCCGGCGTCCACTCAGCCCTTAAGGCCTCTTGGGAACAGGCCCTGCCTCTGTCCTTCAGGCCAGCCCCTCCGGGCCTCTTTGAGGGTTGTTGGGTCAGGGTGGAGCACTGGAGAGGACCAGGGTCACAAAGCGGCCGTGAGATGGGGGCCATGGCCTGGGCAGCGCTGCCGTGGCCTCTCGGTATAGGAGCCCCCAAGGCAGGTGGCACTGTCCTTGCGCCTGCTGGCAGGCGCAGGACCTACTCTCCCCAGGTCACCTCTCCAGTCCTGCCAGCCTCCCCTGCCCCCACCCTGTGGAGGAGCCCCAGGGGCCAGGCCTGCTGGGGGGGGGGGGCTGCCAAGGCTTCCTGGTCCTCCTCGGTACAACAGCTGGGGCAGCTGCGCCCTGCTTGGGAGGAAGGCAGGTGGGGTGAGCGTGGCCCTGCCAGCCTGGGGCTCGGGACTCAGGCAGGGGCCGTGGGGCCTGGTCGAAGGTGCACGGTCCTCAAGTTCATGCTGAATGACGAAAGGAGCAGGGAGGAGGGAGGGAATGTGGCCGCAGCCCTTGGCAGGTGTGGGGAGGGAGGAACGGAGCTCCACTAGCAGTTGACACGTAGTGGTGGCCTACTGTGTACTGGGCGCCATCCTGAACACGCCACTCATTTACTGCTCAAAACAGCTCTGGGGTGCGGGCACTGTTTTTAACATCTCATTTCACTGTTGAGAATTTGGAGGCACAGAGACACTGAGTGACTTGCTCAGGGTCACCCAGCCAATAGGTGGTGCAGGACAGCTTGGGATGCTGGTGGGGCTCCAAAGCCAGTGCCCTTCCTGGCCACCTCTCTATCTTTGGAGCCATCCCTCCCTTGGAGCCACCATGTGGGCACTGGACAGCTGTGTGAGACCCCAGCACCCAGGACTCCAGCCTGTCCCAGCTGTTCCTGGCAGGGTCCCAAGGGCCACGTGCTCCATCGGCCCAAAGATCCTCTGGCCAGAAACCACCTGGAGTGCTGCAGCTGCAGGCCGCCCACCTGGCCATCTGCAGGTGTCCAGCCTCGGGCCTGCCTTTGCAGGGTACTGAGTTCCCCTGTGCCACCAGGAGCAGCCACAGAGGCTCAGGGGCCTGGCCAGATCCTGCCGGGCAGAGGGGTGCATGGGCAGCTCCCAGTCTGGGACTGGAGCCCCTGCCGGCAGACCCGGGCTGGGTGGGGAGGAGGGCCGCGAAATGCCAGGAGAAAAGACGAAAGGATCAGGGTGGACGTTCCTCTATGTAGGAGCTTCGTCCATGTTCTGAACACATACCAAACCCTACGCAGCAACACGGGCATGCACAGGGAGGCCATTACTGCTGAAAACAGAAGAAAGGGCCACAGCGGAGGCCTTCAGGGTGATGGCTTGGACAAGAGGGTGCTCTTGGACCCTGGACTCTGCTTCTCCCTGGCTGTGTGACCCTGGGCAACTGGCACACCCATTCTGTGGTAGCCAGGACTTCTTTCTTTGTGGCCTTCCCCTGGTTGGGGAAAGACAGCCCACTCCCTCAAGGGAGCAGGGAAATGGAGTCCGGTGGAAGCCCAGCGGGCAGCCAGCAGGGAGGTGCTGGGGACGGCATCTGGGCTCCAGCTCTGCCCAGCCTGGGCAGGATGCTGACTTGTGGTTCCTGGCTTTGTGGCTCCAGCCTCATGTCTAGCTCTCCTGACATGTGTCCATGGGTCCCAGGAGCCTTCAAATAATCTCCTTTGCTGCTTAAATTCCTGGAGTTGGGTTTGGTGCTGGGAGTGAAGATCCCTGGCCAGACAGGTTGGACCGCGGCAGTGGGGCACCACAGAGCCCTGGAGGAGCCTCGTGGCAAGAACTGTCCCCAGGGTTGACAGGGAGAGAGCGGTGTCCTGTCCTCAGCATGGGAGGGACACATGGTCAGGAATTTATCCTGCATTTCAAAAATAGTTCTGCGGGAGAACTTTGTTCCTCACACAAAGAGATACCGAATGTTCGCGGTAACAGGTATGCTGATCACCCCGATTCGATCACACACAGTAGAGGCATGTATCCAGATATCACACTGTAGCCCTCCAAAAAGTGTTGAAAGATAAAGAGAGCGGGTGTGGTGGCACACACTGTAGGCCCAGTCACCAGGAGGCTGCGGTGAGAGGGCCACCACTCAAGCCCAGGAGTTCCAGGTCAGCCTGGGCAGCAGAACAAGAACCCATCTCATAAAACAAACTCAAACCCAAAAAGGAAATGTTGAACCTCAGCACATGAGTTTAACAAATACTGAGGCGGGGACAATATCTGTGCGGGGGTTTATTTTATGGAAAAGTACTAGAAATATTTATCAGAAGACATTAACAGTTATTAGCTCTGGACGGTGGTTGTGGGTAATTTTAATTTAAAAAGTATGGCTAGCTCGCTTTCCTGTTTTCTGGCTTCCCTACAAGTTGTGATTTGTGTTTTAAAAAGGAAAAAATAAATAAGTGAAGCCTTTTCCCCCAGAGGCCTCTCCCCTTAACTCTTCCCACCCGAACTGTGCTGGGAAGGGCCAGGTCCCTCCAGGGGACCCACCCCCAACCCTATGTTCTGCCCCAGCCTCCTAGGACTGCCCGGGAGACACCAGCAGGCTGCTTCCCAGGGCCTGTGACTCCTCCTGGCTGCGAGGCCAGGCAGGAAGGCAGGAAGGCAGGCACTGTGTTGAGGGGCGGCAAGGGAGTCGCACCTCCCAGCAGAGCTTTCTGATGAAGCTGGGCTCCCCAGGGCTCCTTGCTCAGCCTGCCCTGGCTGCAGGGGAGGAAGTGGAAGGAGGGCAGGGCAGGTTGTCCTGGGTGGATGCTGCCTGAGGGTTAACACCGGGGCCAGGCAGCCTTGAGTACCGGCCTGCCCCTGCTTCTTGGCGACCTCAGGCCAGTTACTTCCCCTCTCTCAGCCTCCACGTACCCCTCTATAAAACGGGCACAACAGCCCTTCCTCCTAAGACCATGATTCTCAAGCTGGGACAATTTTGCATCCAGCTCTGGCAGCCTGGAGACACCTCTGGCTGCCAGAGGGAGGAAGGGGCGCTACTGGCATCTGAAGCCAGAGACGCAGTTAAACACCCCACGGCCTACAGGGCAGGCCTGGGACGGTCAGCCCCGGACATCAGTGGTGCCAAGCTGAAGGTGGAGTTACACATGAGGCACCCGAGGGGGTGGCCATTCCTACCCCAGCTGTGAAATGGGAGTTGGCTGTCGCTCAGAACCAGATGTCAGAATGTGAGCTCTGGGGACGAGGGAGCACCTTAGGAGACGGGCTGGGCTCGACGGGTTCCAGTGAGCTTTCTCTCCTTCTCCTTAGTCTGGATGTCAGAGTTTTCCAAATGGCCATGGGCAGCTTTCCTTCCACACTCCAGCCAAGGTCAGGGCCAAGCTGTGAGCTGTACCCTCTGGGACAGGGGCTGCCTTGATTTACAAGGCACTCTACCACCCCTCGCTGTAACGTGGACGGCTTGCACCACCTGACGCAGCAGGGCCCAGCTGCCGCGGTCAGGGAGGGTGGCAGGGGCCCGTGGGCCTCTCCTGCTGGACCCATGGAGCGTGTGCAGTGCCCCCACCCCGCTGCAGTAGGCTGACAGCTCCCAGCAGCCCTGGTTGCACTGCAGACCCACACTGGCCTCAAGGCATCAAGTGACTGACATGAAGTGCCCTTCCTCTGCTGCGGTGGCATTCATTCTCCAGACCCCCGCCCCGTCCCTGTGGGTCAGGCCCAGAGGTCAGGGCCCAGCTGCGTCCCCTGGGTCTGGGGCTGACACTCTAATTTTCAGTGCGCATACTGCCCCTTTTGCTGGAACAAAGCCTGGTTCCAGGGATGCTGACACCTCCTTCCCCTGCCCTGTCCTAGCCCCCTCCCTCACAGACGTTTCCTAAGAATAGTGCCCTCTACAGATCCATGCACGACAGCCTCAGCCAGCACCCTGACCTCTGTGTGGCTCTGGCTTATGCAGGGCCCTTCCTTCACATCCTGATATCCCGGTGACTGGGAGGAAGATGGGTTTGGCCTGCCTGCCCACTTGGCCTTAAAGACAGCAGCAGGGCCAGGCGCACTGGCGCTCACCTGTGATCCCAGCAGCTGGGGAGGCTGAGGCAGGAGATCGAGAGTTCAAAGCCAGCCTCAGCAATGGCAAGGCACTAAGCAACTCAGTGAGAGCCTGTCTCTAATAAAATACAAAATAGGGCTGGGGATGCGGCTCAGTGGCTGAGTGCCCTGAGTTCAATCCCTGGCATGCCCCGCACCCCCAGAAAAGAAAGACAGCAGCAGATCCTGTCCTGGAGTGCAGGACCTGGCCTTGAAGCTCTCGTTTGTGCTTGGCACTGAGGGCAGGGCATTGCAGCAGGGGTGGATTTCAGTCTCTGGCCTGGAGACTCAGGGGCCTGGATGCCAAGCAGGGAGGGTCTGGGACTAAGGAACCGTTAAGCCTGCACAGGATAGAAAACCTCAATTCCGAAGTTTGTATCACATCAAAGTTTATTTTTTTCTCACACAATCAGAACGGGGAAGCAGCACTGTAGTGTCCCCAGCTCTGCTAGATCTTCAGTGGCCACTTCTGGGCTCCACCATCCAGAGGGAGATGTGCTCGTATCAAGGTTGCCAGAGGGCTCCTGCTTCCCACCCCCAACAGGCTAAGCAGAGCAGCGTGGGAGAGAAGAGAGAGCCAGGGTCCAACATGGGTCCAACTGAGGCTTCGTGGGGGTGGGGAAGAGGAGAGGACTCTTAGGAACTTTCTGGAAGCCCTAGCAATCGTTCCTGTTTATACCTTGTTGGCCAGAGCTGTGTCATGACCACTCTGTCCCACGAGCGGCCCCAGATATGTGTTTTATGTCACCTGGGCACTTCAGCCCCTCTAAGTGTGGTTCTCTGAACAGGAAGATGAGGTCAGAGCCTGGGGACCTGCAGGGGACCTGACAGAAGGCACTTCCTTGGGGCTGGGAGCTGACCCAGGCAACCTGGTGCTGCAAATGCAGTCGAGGAGGCCAGCAGGGGGCAGCATTTGGCCTCAAATCGTGCTTAACACCCATCCTGCTGCTCGGCCTTCTCCCGGCTGTAATCTCTCATTATGCCCAAGGCCAAGTTTTGTTCAGCTCAGTCTTAGTTGTACTCCAGGAACCTGAGAGAGATCCAGGTCTAAGCTTCCCGGCCTGGAAAGAGCAGACAGCTGGAGAAGGAAGCACAAGCGGGGACGGCAGGAGCAGGGAGAGCCATTAGAAACCAAGACCAGCTGTAGTACTGCTCAGAGGTAAGCCGGTAGGAGAGGAAGCCTTGGGAAGCGAGGCAGGGCCACCGAGGGCCGGAGAGTGACCCCTCGGCTGGAGAGGCTGAGCGGCTGCAGAGACTGTTGGGTCCTCAGAGAGCAAAGTACCTAAGTTGACAAACCTGAATTCTCAGCCGCTTCCTCTCTCCTTTGCCCCTCCCTGGTCCTTAGAAGGTAAGGGAAGAGCGTGGCCTGAGGTAGGCCTCTGCAGTGCCTACCTCTGGTCTCTCTGGCCAGGCAGGCCAAGGCCAAGGCAGCAGTGTGGTGTATGCGGGGGCGGGGGGTGACCCAATATTGAACCTGAGGCCGGGGGTCCAACAGGTCTGAGATGCCACACCCAACCTGGACAGCCGCAGAGACGGATCACAGATCAGAGCATCAGAATGGCCTTCCAGAATTCTCTATGGGCCACTTCCTCTGGCCGGAATGCTCTAGATTTGGGGGTGGGGTGGGGAAAAGGGGTACAACCTCTCAGTTTGGGGGAGCCTACCAGGAGGGTTGCCTGCTCAACCTCACAGGACCATCTAGGGAAGTGGTGGCCTTTATAGGGAAATCGTTTCTTTACAGTTATTTTGGGTTCCTCCTTAAACCCCGAACCTACTGGGTATCCACCAACACAGAAAGAAAGCAGGCCTGGGAGGCAGCAGTGAGCACTCTTTACTCTGTTCATTATACACCATAGCCACCCACGGTGACCAGCGCCCACCCAGTCCCTCCCTACAGGGGACAGTTAATACAAACAAAAATAGTTCTCTACAAAACCAAGTTTCCACCCTTCCCAACCCTTCTTTGTACCCCAACCCCAGACGGTGAGTTCCTTGGTCACCAGGCGGCTGTGGGGCTCCGGGTCTGGTGGGTTGCAAAGGAAAATAAAGAAAGAATATAAAAGAGAATCAAGTCAGCGACTGGAGTGGTAGGCAACTGGCGCTCCGGGCCGCTGGCTGGTGGTCAGCCAGGGCCGGCGCAGGGGTGTCTGCAACAGTCCTGCGTGTATGTCGGATGGGGACGGGATCTGGGGGTTGGGGCGAGCAGCGTGTCTCCTGGCCCCGTCTCACCGACAGCAAAGAAAAGTGCAAAGAAAGAGAAATAAGAAAAAGAAAATAAAGAGGCGGTGGGTAATAAAAAAGAAAAACTAAAACCAAAACCGCAGACTGCAGGGGCAGGACCCCACAGCGCCCCAGCTGCGCGGGGAGGGCAGTGCCCCGTGGCGCGAGCCGCGAGGCGGGAGCGGGAGGGCGGGAGGACTCTGCGGAGTAGCACCTGGGAGCAGCTCGGCCGCACCCTTGTCGCCGCCCGGCCTGGGACGCCGGCCCTCGGACCCCGGACGCGAAGCGCGGGGCGCCTGGCGCAGAGCGCGCGATCCACCTTCCTCGGCCGCGGATCCCGGGCGGGGCTCAGCAGCCCAGGCGAGCGGCCAGCCCCAGCAGCAGCAGGCAGCCGAGCAGGGTGGCGGGGCGAGGGGCGGCCCCGGGCGCGCGGTCGCAGTCCAGGCCGCCGTCGTCGGCGGCGAGGTCGCAGCGGGGCTGCTCGCAGCGCACCCCGGTGTAGCCGCTCGGGCAGGTGCAGCGCTGGTTCTGCACGCAGGTGCCGCCGTTCTGGCAGAGCAGCTGGTCGTCGTCGCACACGTTGGCTGCGGGGCGGAGGGGGCAGTTGACTCGGTGGTCCACCCCCCAGGTTGGAGCTTCTGTGGCGGGCATATGGGGACCCTTGGGGTGCGGCCTGGATCAGTGGCATGGGCGGCTCAGGGAGTACTTAGTGCAAAACGTCCCTGCTTGTCGGTAATAAGGGCCGGCAAGACCAGGCCCGGTCTGCCTGCCGCTACTGCTCCCTCTTCTCCGCTCCCCTCCGGGCCTTGGCGCAGCTCTGCACGCACCTGCGGCCTCGCCTCCAGAGCTTTGCGCATGCTGTTCCATGAGCCTGGAGCGCCCTTCCACCCTCTGCCTGTGGCTACGACTTGCCCCTGGGCTCTCCTCCAAGGCTTCCTTTCCTCGGGGCACACCTCTGCAGCTCCGTCTCCCCTGAGGTTTCCACCTGGGGCGGACCTGCCCACTAACGCATTCGGCCCCGCCCACACGGCCCCGCCCGACGCCCCGCCCCCAGCACCAGGCCCCGCCCACCGGGGCGGGCGCGCACTCACGGTAGCAGCCCTGACGCCAGTAGTGCGTGGGGAGGCAGTCGTCACACTTGGGCCCCACCGCGCCCTCGCGGCACTCGCAGAAGCCCGTCTCGTTGCACCGGTCGTGCACGGAGCCGATCTGGTTGCAGTTACACTCTGGGCGGACATGTGCACCGCCGCGCCGTCAGGGCGACTTGTGGCTGCCATCCGCGGGGCACCGCATCCCGCCGGGCCTCGCATCCCTCCCACCCAGGACTGCGCATTCCCGGGGTGCTGCTCCCCCACCGGGTCTGCTGGAGCCCGAATCTGGTGGGACGTCTAGAACTCAAGAGAAGCCTCCATGTTCCTCCCCTGCCCTGGCGCTGTGTGGTGTGGGCTAGTCCCTTCCCGTCTCTGGACAACTGGAGGGGGTACTCATCCTCAGTCCCGAAGAGCTGAGTCTGACAGGTGACAGGCCACCAAGCATCTATCCAGGAGGCTGTGGAGTGTGTGTATGTGTGTGGGGGGGTGACCCTTCCACGGGGCTGCCCTCCTCCTGCCCAGTAGGGTGGGTCCAGGGGTCAAATCCCTCCACCCCAAGTCCTTGAAACCCAGCTCTAATCTGATAAGGAGGCCCTGCCCTGTCCCTGCTGCTGGCCGTGTAGCCCTGGCAGCACAATTCTGTTTTGATCACTTGGAGTAGATGGACTTATCTGAAGGCTGCTGCCTTGGCGGAGGCCCGCAGCTCCAGCTTCCTGGCAGACCCTCCTCTGCACAGCCAGAGCTGCCTGGGGCAGGTAGCGGGGGCAGTCCCTGGAGCTGAGACCTGGCCTCTGCTGGAGACAGGTGGGGCAGCCCGGGTATCCTCCCTGGTTCTCTTCCCCAGGCCTACAGGAGTGCTTGTTGGTTGGGGGTTAGGCTTTGGTCCTCTGGGA
Source organism: Sciurus vulgaris (assembly GCF_902686455.1). NCBI lineage: Eukaryota > Metazoa > Chordata > Mammalia > Rodentia > Sciuridae > Sciurus > Sciurus vulgaris. Next base: position 86,634,732 of record NC_136476.1, on the reverse strand, counting down.
TGGTCTGTCCCCTGTCCAGGCCCAAGGTCTCCCTGGATTTTCTCTTCCTCGACCCTAAACTGTCTTGGAGCAGAGCGTGGTGCCTACAGGGCAGAGGGCTGCTGTGTGAGCTGGGCTCTGCTTATGAAGCATTTGAAGGAGACACTTCAGCAACAGAACAGGGCTAAAACCTTTCACCCGATCACCTCCCGATTTTACAATATGGAGCCCAGAGTGGGCAAGGGACTGGCCCAAATGCACACAGCACGGCCAGCTCTAGAAACAGTCTTTGACTCTACCTAGAGGTTCTGCATCCCCGGGACCCGTGGGAAGAAGGCACAGGGTGGTTGCTAGAGGAGCGATTCTGGAGGCGTCTATCCCTAGAGGCACCTGCTGGAGAGGGCTGTGGGCTGGGATTTCTGCACCACCCGGGTGTTCCAACACAGGTCTCCACCCAGCATGCCCTGGGCTCTCTGCGGGTGCTGCCCTCGCTCACCGATGCAGACGTTCTCATCGTCCAGCTCGGCCGAGCCATTGCGGTAGTAGCCCAGGCGGCAGTGCTGGCAGTGCTGGCCCCTGGTGTTGTGCTTGCAGCTGACGCAGGTCACCACGTTCAGGAAGTCGATGTAGCTGCAGCGGTTGGAATGGCCGTAGCACTCACAGTCTGGGCCAGCCAAGTAGGAGAAACACCCACGGTCAGTGAGCATCTGGGGAAACCAAGGCACGGACGAGGAAGGACCCACCCCAGGACATGCAGGAAGGGAGGGAGGCATCTTTGGAAAAAGACCTGGAAGGTGCCCCAGGCCTTGGATACTTCTGTGACATTTGGAAAGAGCCAAGCCTGCCAGCTCAAAGCTGGCACAACCCGTGCCGGCCTGTGGTCAGGGACCAGGGAGGCCAGTGGGTAACACGTGCTACACCTGGCCAGCTGCCAGGGCGAACTGCTCTCTGAAGGGTGCCTGAGCACCAGAGTGACTAGAAAGTGATCCATGCATGGAGGACAGGTGGTGCTGCCAGGCTGTGAGCTCAAGGAAGGTGGCACCCACGTTCCTGGCTGGCCATCACATGGTCAGAGATTCCACGATGGATGCATGCATGCATGGATGCTGGGCAACATGGATGGGCCAGGAGCTTCTTCCCCATGCTGCTTTGGAAGAGGGTTGGGAGAAACCACCCGTTCCTGTCCTTTCTGATTAGTCTGAGCTTTTCACAGGTTTGATTGGCACCAGAGGGCAGGTTTTGCAGGACCCTGGGCATCTCCCTGCCCGCTCCTGGTCCTGGAGGGCTTCTGACTCACTGCTCCTGGAGAAGAGCCATCCCTCTGTCATTGTGGGGCAGCTGAAGACTGCCACCACCACGTGGTTCTTAGGCTGACCCCTCCCAATGGCTTTGCCAAGTCCCATGGCCACCGGGGGCAAGGCCCCCAGGGTCAGAGGTGGACCTCGAAGGTATGGGAGACGCTGGGGGAGCAGCCTCTGAGAGATGGGGCCCTTCCCACTCGGGCCTCCTGGACCATGGTTGGCCCTCCTTTCAGAAGGAGGCAAGGCATCCTCCAAGCATCCAGAGAGCAGTGTCAGTGGCCTGCGTGGCCCGGATTCTGCTTCAGCCAAGCGAGCCCCTGGGCCACACCTCCCAGGGGACTCAGGACAGGCTATTTCTGGCAGTGACTCTTCTGCAGTGTGCCTGCCCACTGTGCCCAGGTTGGCTTCTGACTCATACCAGCTCCCAGCTCCCTTGGGGCCAGGGGGCCAGAGGGAAGAGAAGCACAGATTAACCTTGACCCAGCTACTCCAGGAGGGTTTACTGTGGGCACCAGCTTGTCCTCTATCCTGCACCCTTTTTTTCCAATGGAGGTGGGAGAGATGAGGGGGTTGGGCTGGTCTGGCCCAGGCCTTTCTCTTACCTTGGAATTCTTCAATAGGCATCACTTGAGGAGATTTGGGCTTGAGCTGGAATAGTTTGGAGCCCTTAGCAGGGGCAGGGGCAGCAGCGGAAGTGCCCGCAGCTTGGAGAGATGAGAAACAAGCTCTTTCATCTGCCACAGTCCAGCTGCCCAGTGTGGACAGTCCAGGCTCCGCAAGAAGCTGGGTAAAGTCTCCTGAGATGCCCTGGGCCAGCTCTGGGTCAGCCATGTCACCTGCTTACTCTGAGATAGGGGAGCCACCCTGGTGTCAGAACACATGCCCTTGGGCCGGGAGTCAGCCCCTCAGAGACCAGGCGTTGAAGCACCTTGCTGCAGGTGAGCTCCCAGGGCCAGCTGGGTTCCATCTCCTCTCTGATGATCTACCCGCCCAACAGGATCAATCCTCCCAAGTGACTTTTCTGCCCCCCGATGACCCCACAGCGGAGATGGTCATTGCTGAAGGGTTTCTGACTGGTTGTGAACATCGCCTAGGACACCCTGGAACCCTGCCCCCCACCTCAGCTCCCAGTCTCCATGGGCATCAGACGCAGGGTCTAAACCCAGCTTTAGGCTTTGGCATCTCCCCTCCTTTCTAAAGAGTCTCCCTGTACAGTAAGGAGTCTGTTACTGTCCCTGGATTGCCACTCACAAAGGTCTCAAGCCTAGAATGCGGACACACCTGCCTCTACTGTCTGGGACCCCTTGGAGGCCCCAGCCCATTTGGGGGTGAGCATGCCACTGTCCCCGCAGCCTCACTGCCTCCATTTCCCTCGGAGTCTGTGGAGCCTTAGTCAAGGGAAGGGAAATGATGACTTCAGCTGGCTCTACCCGTCTCTGTCACCACTGAGAGGCCTCCAGGTTGCTAGGAGCAGAACCTCTGAACTTCCCTAACTGTGGGCCCAGCTGGGGAGCCACCTGCCAGCAGAGGGCACTCAAAGCCCTGCTCACCGTTCGGAGCTGGGGTAGGGTCAAGAACAGGTGAGCTGAAGCCAGGGCCAGCCTTCTCCTTGGGGAGCTAGGTGGGCCTGTTTTCCACACAAGTCCCTCTCTGGCTTCCCATGAGGCCTTGTGTCCCCCTCTCCAGTGCAGAGTGACACTCTTGGCCAGCCTAGTCTGACCAGCAAACTGACCAGCTTCCTGCCACTGGCCGGCTGAGCCTCTGCCCTCCCCCCCCTCCCCCCAAATGCATGCTCTCGTCTCCTTTCGTCCACTCACAGGCGCCCCTGCAGGCCTGTCTGTCCCCTCTCTGGGCTCTAGCAATGCTTGTGATGAGGGTCCTCTGAACCGGGTGGCCAGCGAGAGAATCCCTCTAATGAGGGCAGTGTGGCCACCAGATGCTGAAGCTCTGAGGACTGTGGGGCCGGTGGTGACGTGCTGGACCTCTCCACATGCTGAGGCCCGCCCCCTGCTGCACTGGCCCCAGGTCCCGGAGGTCCTGGAGGTCTCGGAGGCTCGTCTGTCTACACCCCTCCCCTCGGGTCCCACCCGGGTCCCCACCATGTACACCTGCTACCTCTACTTCAAAGGGGTCCAAGGAGCTAAGGAGGGGCTTCTGGGTCCTAAGGCCTGTCGCAGGCCCTGCCCCCATACCTTCTGCACTGGAGGAAATCTGGGGCTGGGGGGAGCTCTCCCCAAGGGGGGCAGCTGTAGATGGCCTGGTCCACTCTTGAGGGGAAGAAGAGAAGAAATCGAGTTATGTGAGGAGGTGACACCTCTACACTCCCACAGGCCCCTTATGAGAAGCGCACTATGAAGGAGAGCTCTGTCTACACTGGCCAAAAGACCTGGGTCCAAGTCCACTACAGAGGCAGCATCTACACTACCGCAGCACACGCACACACACACAGCTAGAGAAGAGGGGGCCCCCATGCCTGAGGACCTGCATGCTCTGGCTGTTCTTTCTCCTGGGGAAACAGGAACTTGGGGACTCTTCTACCCTCCCTGTGCTTCCCATTCTGACCAAGGGGTGGTTTGGACCAGGTTCTGTGTCTGGTCAGACCTCTCTGTGCTGTTTCTGGCTAATGGCTGCAAAGGAGGATGTGTGTCCTGGCCAGGATGCCTGTGCCCAGAGGCTCTCTGAAGGCCTCTTTGTCAACCGGTCCAGGGACGAGTGTCCTCCGCAGTCTGACCCTTCCGCCTTTCTCATTTTCACCAGGACCCAATGTGAGTCACCTGCCACGCGCCACAGCGCTCATCTCCAAGACCAACCGGGCACAGCAGGGAACACAGGCAGGGCTGGTGAAGGTGACGAGCCACTCTGCAGGGAATCCAAAGGACAAACCCGGAGGGACAGGGAGAGCTGAGACTTTCTGCTTCTTAAAGGGATTACCCACAATGAGGATGGACAGGGAAAGAAAATCTACCTGCTAAAAAGCTCAGGACACGTCCCCGCTGGGAGCTAGGGGCTTTGGACATCAAATTAATACGGTGTTCAATGAGGAGATGATGCCAGAGGACTCGAGTTGGCAAGGGCTTAGAGCCACGGTAACAGCAGCCCTGGAGGCACGCTGAACCCACGCCCACTCCAGGGCCCAGCCCTGCACCCACGGCTGATGCTGGCAGGAGGGAGAAACATCTGGGCCAGGGGTTCAGAGCCTGGCTGAACTCTGACCAGAGGCTAAGACACCTATCGGAAGTGCAGGGAGATACCTGGGACCTCTGGGGGCCAGGGTCTGAGGAGAGGAAAGCCTCCTGCTGGGCTCTCTAGGGACACACTCAGGTGTGCGGGAAGAACATTCCCGAGGTGGTCTGCGTTGTGTGCCAAGACCAAATGGGGCCCATCCAGAACCAGGGAGCCAGCAAGACAGGGCTTAGAGGTGGTGCCACCTCATGGCGCCTGGGCCTAGGTATGGGTGGCAGAAGGGGCAGGTGGCAGCTGAAGTCAGTGAGCCCTGAGCTCCAGTCCAGCATGTTCACAATCCTGAGATCTTGGGTAACTGCTTCTTTCTTTCCTTTCCCTTTTCTTTTTAAAGAACAGTTTTATTGAGGTACAGTTACAAGCCATAAATCCAGCTGCTGCTTCCTAAGCCTCAATCCCGTTCCCAGTGGACTGGGAAAATGACAGCCTCCAACCCCTCCCCACAGAGCAAGGGCAGAGCCCAGTGCAGCTCTTGGCTCTGCGGACGCTGCTGCCCCCCAGCTGGAACGTCCTCACTACCCGTGGGGCTCTGGGCACCTGGGGGCTCCAGGCTGAGGCACTGGCTGTACAGGGGAGGTGAGGACCCTAGACCCGGATGGCTCACCCCTGACTGGGAGCCACCTGGAGCCACCTCCTCTTTTTAATGCTCGCTGCCTGGCACAGGGCTCAGGAGGCAGGGTTGACAGCACCCCACGCAGATGTGTGCTCTAGAGCCTGGAGCAAGGGTAAGCCTCCTGCTCATAGCCGGAGTCCTGGGGACCCTCATCATTCGAACCTTTGGAGTCACCACTCTGGCCCCTGTCTCCTCTTTTACTCCTAACCTCAGGGTCTACCCGCACCCCTCACACCAAATCAGAAGCAGCTTTGGAAGAGGGTTCCCGGGTGCTCAGAGTGTGCGTGTGGTGGAGAGGTGGCCTGGGCCCCCATGCAGAGGGAACACGGGAGGCAGCACGGCAGACCCCGTCCCTTTCCCGACTTTTTGCTCCTCTGTGCCCGTCGCTGGCTTAGCAGAACAGTCAGGGGACGGATCGCCTCATACAGGAAGTCTGAATTCCTCTCCCCAGCCTGTGCTCGGGAGACTCCCCTGAAATACTGCTGCCCGTCTTTGGCTGAATATCAGGGTAGACTTGCTGCTGTTGGGACCCTACTCCTTGGTCCCTTGACCATACTGGACTCAGGAGCCTTCCGAGAAGGGCCTCAGAAGGGCAGGAGGAGGAAGATTTTGGGAGCTCAAGCTGATGCCTGGACCCTCGGCTGGGGCTTGATGGCAGGCCAGTGCAGATGGCCAGAGGCCCCCTCCGCCCATGCTCTTGCACACCAGGGTGCTAGTGCTCGCTACTCTAAGAGCCAAGCCTCTGCGTCCAGGGCTGGGAGAGCCAGGGACTCCAGCTAGAAGCAGGAGCGGGTGGGGTGGACAGCTGGGGTCCCTGGCTGTTCTCTGGCACCCACCTGTGGGCAGTGGGGTAGTGGGGACTCTGGGGGCCTGGGCAGTAGATGTGGAGGGGGCAGAAGTGATGGGCTCCCCACTTGTGGCCACAGTGGCCACAGGGGCTTTGGGGACAGGGCCTTTCCGGGACCTGCCGATGCCTGGTGAGAGATGGGAAAAGCAAGAGAAGGTGAGGGTCGGTGGAGGGGGCACCACCCAGAGCTCGCCCAATGCTGGTGTGCAGACGGTGTCCACTGCAGGGTCAGCCACCTTCTGGGGCCCTGCCCACTGGCATTCCAGCGGGGACAGCCCAGGTTGGGGAGGGACAGCTAGTTGGGGTGTAGCCCACAGGGCTGTGGGAGAGGTGGCAAAATGTCTTGGAAGCATCTCCGAGATTTGGGGTTTGCCACCAGCCACCTGTTTGACTTTGGCAAACCCCTTCCTGCTGACCTGAGAGCAGATGGCGAATCCCGTGCCCCAGGGAGGCGGATTGCCAGGAAGGCGTAAGTGAGCCATGACAGTGTGCTGCAGTCTGGTGTCTGGAGCCCGGGGGCTTGGCCACCTGTCCAGATGATACCAACTGCCCTTGGGCACCCTCAGCCTCCTCATGAGTCCACAGGACCCCCTCCTGCAGGCATCCTGCCCAGTCTGACCTTCCCCGAGTTAAGCCAAGCTGGAAGACCAGAGCATGGGGTGGGGGGCTTGCCTCCCCCAGCCTCACAGTAGGCCAGGCCAGCTGTCAGGCTGGGGGCAGATTCTGCCACTGGCAGAAGGTCCCCCTTTCCTTGCCTGGCAGGAGAGACTCCTCCCAGATTTGGGTGAGAGAAGCCGCCCAAGGAACGAGTGGCAAAGGGAGCAGGGAGTGGACCCGGGAGTCCAGAGGACCTGTGCAAAGGCCCTGCAGCTTCCAAAGCAGCACTAATGAAGCTCCTGGGGGAACCTGGGAGTTGCTGGGCTGTGGGCCACAGGAGGTGGTGAGGAAGCAAATGGGGTGATGAGTGGAGGGAGCTCCGAGGCTGAGGGGCCGCCAGGCCCTCCTTCCTCACTGCTCTTTCTGGGACACACAGGAGCCTCATGCAGTCTACTTACTGCCAAAGGCGGAGCCCGCAGCGGCACCTGCGGGGAGACAAAAGGGTCACAGAGCTGGCTGTGGAGGCAGAAGGGGACAGCAGTCTCCTCCCTGCAGAGGAGCAAGTGGCAGGGCAGGGGGCCCACGGAGGTGTCCCTCCCTCTGCGGAAGGACGCGAACTTGGGGGTCCAGAGCCTCCGCGCCATCGCATCTGCTGCAGCAGAGGAGGCGCGACCTCGGGCCTGCGCAGTGTGGGGCCCCGGGCGGAGGAATACCCCACTGGTTCCCACAGCCACCCTCAGCCGAGGACCGAGGGACCTCGAGGGACCGCTGTTGGCGGGTTTTGCAGATAGAGAAACTGAGTTTGGGAACCGCGACTCCCCCACGTGCTCGTCAGTGCCAGGCACCCCCTTCTTATTTGATTTCAGATTTGGGGGCCTCCAGTGCAGGACGGGGAGCTGAGATGACTGAACAACCCGCTGGAAGTGCCATGGTGCCTGTGTGAGGGGCCCCCGCAGCCCGCAGGGTGTCCTGATGGCCCTGCCCTGCGGCGAGCAGCGGGGCGCCGCGGGAAGTGCTGCGGTGTGTGGCAGAGGCCTTTCTGTGCCTCAGGACGGGGAGCAGCCTGGGCTGGCAGACCGGCGGCCTCCCTCCTGGTGCTGGGGTGAGAGCCAGTCGCAGAGGGAAGGGGCGGGCGTGGTGGCGCCCCAGGCGCTCCTGAGAAAGGGCGCGTGGCACAGGCACCCCTGGCGAGCCGGCTGTGGCCCCCACAGCCCAGGGAGGCTGGAG